>NC_083328.1:82212357-83412357 GCF_963455315.2 Globicephala melas
AATATAAATGAGGGGAGTCAGACGGGTGTGTGACATAAGGGCGAGGTGGAGAGTGTGGGAAACTAACTTGTTCACCGTGGGAAGGAAAGTGGCCCAGGGTGTCCAGATCTTCCAGTTGTTTTGACAGAAACTGGAAATTGGGGGTTTTTAACGGGTGAGCTCTTGATTTGAAATTTTAGTAGTGGAGTCAAATTTTTGAGAAGAAAACATTTTGCGGGCAGGACAAATGTAATTTGTCTATAAGCAGGCTGTCACTCCTGAGCGGCTGGTCGGGGACTCGTGGGCAGTGGGGACCATGGGGTGAATAAGTGTGGAGCACCAAGCTGGACTCTGTTCCGGCCAGAAAAGGCCGGAGGTGGGACGGGGAGGGGCGCTGCCCGTGTTGGGGGCTGAGCTGAACCTGCTGCTGTGAACTATGAACCCGGCACCGTTTGGAGTGTTCACACTCCTGTCTGGTGTCCCTGACCCCACCTCGCCTTGCACTCCCCGTTCTCTACCTCTGCATTGTTTTTTAGAGCACTTATCCCAAGTTACGGCTGTATACTGCTTTACCTATTTATTTGCTATTTCCCTCCCTTCCTGAGACTGGGCAGGTGTCTGTTTCCTACCTTTGCCCCAGAGCCAGGCAAATAGAAAACGATGGATGGACGTTTGTTAAGTAACTGCTGTCGCACCCCCTTGGGGGGTGGCATTGTTATTATTACTACTGGTAGTGGCAGTTGTCATCATCATAGTCATCACCCATATTTTATAAATGAGGAAACAGAAGCAGAGTGCTTAAGAGAGTTAAGGTTGCACAACCCGGAAGTGTGAGGGTGGGGACTCAAACCCAGGACTGACAGATTCTCAAGACCCCTGCTCTTAGCTTGAACACTGGCTCATTCCTAGACATCCCTTAGATTTGAGCATAGACCTCACTGCCTCCAGGAAGCCCTCCCTGATTTACCCACCAGCAGGATTAGGAGTTGCCACTGGGCTCCCTCTGGCGTCATCTACACAGGATTTATTTCTCTGTAATGCATCTTCCTGTTTCCTCTGGGTTGTCAAGTCCACCTTAAAGGCAAAGAGCTTATTTGTCCATGATTCCATTCCCAAATTCTTACAGCCCAGTGCCTGGCATGTATCAATAATAGCAATCTTAATAATCCTCAAAAAATGAGAGGACTATCATTAAGGAGTGACTACCGTGTGCCAGGCACTGAGCTTTTTTTTTTTTTTTTTGCGGTACGCGGGCCTCTCACTGCTGTGGCCTCTCCCGTTGCAGAGCACAGGCTCCGGACGCGCAGGCTCAGCGGCCATGGCTCACGGGCCCAGCTGCTCCGCGGCATGTGGGATCTTCCCGGACCGGGGCACAAACCCGCATCCGCTGCATAGGCAGGTGGACTCTCAACCACTGCGCCACCAGGGAAGCCCCACTGAGCTTTTATTTAATCTTCATCAGGTCCCTGTTTTACAGACCGGGAACCTGGGATGCAGAGTAGCTTGCTGGAGGCTGCACAGCTGGCTGGAGGGGGAAGTAGGATTCAAATCCAGTGCTGGCTGTCCCTGAGGCCACCATATTGGTCTCTAACCATTGTGCTGACAAATCTCACTGTGGGTACTTCCTAAATACCAGACAAAAGGGGTCGGCAGCCTTGTTCTGTAAAGGGCTAGATGCAAACCCTGTTGGCTTTGCGGGCAGCACCACCATCACTGTCCCAGCCACTCAACTCTGACGGCAAAGTGCAAAAGCAGCCCTTGACAACATCTATGCAAATGGGTGTGGCTGTGTTCCAATAAAACTTTATTTACAAACACAAGTAGTGGGCCAGATTGGGGCTGTGGGCCTCAGTCTATGGACTCCTACCATATGTCGTTGAATCAAAGATGTCAATGTTACAAGGCATCCTGGTTTCAGAGAAATTATAATGTGAAAAACTCCACATCTTAGAATAAAGGAGATTTGATATTTGCTTAGTGATGAAGGAGTGAGTGAATGATGCCTTCAGGCGTGTGCCCCTGAGTGTCGGGCAGGGAAGACGAGTACCTAGCAGGGGCTTCCACGAACGTCCCATGAATGTCCTCCAAGAAGCCATCGCTCTTCCTGGGAACTGCTGTTGTCCCACAGTGCCTAAGTGGGAACCAGGAATCCAGGACCACGAGGGTCCTGGCAGGAGCCGGGCCTCAAGGCTTGAGTGCCAACTGCACCTCTGGAGGGGCAGTTCCTCATCAGCTGAGGAAGCAGCCCCAAAGTCACAGCAAGTGCACAAAGAATAACTTTGCACTTCAACTCCATCCAGATTAATTCAACGAGAGTTTATCGCACAGCTTTCATCATGGCTAGATGGGGGAGCGGGGGCTATAAAACACCACTCCTGCCCTCAGGGAGCTTAAGCACATCTAATCTTATAAACCACCCAGATGGAAAAGCGGCGTGAGAATTCGGAGGCACCGGGCCCCGTCCTGTCCCAGTGGAGCCTTCCGAGGTCTGTACCGTAGATATTTTCTAGGCAGGAATGAATCACGTTTACGTCGGCGCTCCGAGCCAGACCCTCCTTAATGCCCACTATAAAGAGCCTTATTACCTGGGAACGCTGTATATTACATTCTTCAGTGCACACCAGCCATGTGAGCAGGCTGCTCCCTGCGTCCCTGGGCCAATAAATTAGACTGAGATTACTAGGGATGGAAGGCGGCCCGGCGCGTGACTGCCTAACGGTTGCTGCGGACGGAGATGTCTTGATTTAGACGGCCGAATGGCCCTGCCAACAGGCCGGGAGGGTGCAGACTGGCACATAAAAAGCTTGTAACCTCCGTTAGCCCACCGTCACCTTGAACAAACAGGCCCGCCGTCAGGGGCCAGGCCTAGGGCTAGTTGATGGCTCGGATCCAATGTCATGCTCGTTTCCCGAACCCAAATCCTTTCTAGCTGCTGGTTATTGATCCCGCTGAGGAACGCGGTCGCCTCTGATGCACAGGCCCCTTGTCTGGCTCCAGAGTTTCCCAACTCGGGGCCTTCCTGTTTTTCAGGTGCCTCTGTGGGACCAGAGGCCAGGAAAGGCAGCGCGAAGGGTGTGCTACTGTAACCCTGGGTCCCCACTGGGATGGCGGGAGGGCGGTGGGTGAGCCGCTCTTGCCCGGAGCAGAGAGGGGTGAGGCCCTGGTGGCCGCAGGACGGGAAGCAGCCGCTGTGGTGGCAGATGGCTGCGCTCCTCAAACTTGCCCGTGTGGAGGAGCCCCTGGGCCACAGATTCTGGCTCAGCGGACCCGGGGTCGGGCTCGGGCTCTGGGGGCTTTCACAAGCCTCTCAGGTAATTGTGGGTGTCCTCAGCTTCAGGTCTACGGGAGGCTCTTCCAGAATCTTCTAGCCAGATAGCACCACTGAATCTGATGCCGCAGAGAGCAGGCAATGGGTGCTTCCACTGCTGCTTTCGCCGTCCTCTGCAGGGAGTGGCCTGCTGGGGGGCTGGCCCCGCTGCTGGATGGGAGTTCTGGTGCGGCTGGAGCTGAGCATCTTACCTTGGGCCGCCCAGAATAAGCCTCAGAAGATAGCTTGAACGCAAGAAGGAAGGGAGAGAAAATGGGAAGGGTGAGAAGGCTCTCTAGAAAGGACCCTGAATGATCCCAGGAAAGGCCAGGAAGTCCAGAGGAGGGATTTGCCATGGAAAGGAGGAGGGGCGGGGTGCAAAGGCAGAGGGAAACCGTGCGTGCACAAGGGATGCAAGGCTGCGGCCTCTCCCAGACAGTTCAAAGTGCAGATGTCCCTGCATCCTCCCCCAAAGGCAGCCTCATTACCAAGTGTGAACACCTCACCTTGAAAATACATTTGAACCGTTTTCTTCCCTTAACAGACCACATTGTAGGTGTCGTCCGGCACCTTGTCTTTTCCGCTGAGAATGTCTAGAGACCTCCCCCAGTCATACCCAGAAGCCCCCCCTCTTTTTTCAAACAGATCCCGCTGATTATTTTTTACTCTGTTCTTCATCATGTCTAAATTGTGATAAAATACATATAACATAAAGTATACCATTGTCTCTGTTTAAAGTATACAATTCAATGACATTAAGTAAATCCACATCACTATTTAGTTTCCAGTCATCACCACAAAGGGAAGCCCTCATCCCCATTAGCGCTCACTTCCCACCCCCACGCCCACCAGCCCCTGGCAACCAAAACTCCACTTTCTTGGTGGCAAGGCAGCAGCTCCTTGCCTACGTTCCCCCAGCTCAGCCATCCCAGTGGAAGAGAGGATCTCTTTCCTTATAGTTCTCTGTGGATTTGCCTGTGCTGGGCATTTCCTATGAATGGAATCATACAAGGTGTGGCCTTTCGGGTCTGGGTATTTCACTTATAAAGTTTTCGAGGTTCGTCCATGTAGCAGTACTTCACTCCTTTTTTCCGGCTGGGGAATATTCCACTGTATGGCTAGACCACATCTTCTTTGTCCGTTCCTCTGACAATGGACATTTGGGTGGTTTCCAGTTTTGGGCTGTTGTGAATAGTGCTGGTATGAACATTTGTGTACACGTTTTTGTGGGGACCCCTGTTTTCCTTTCTTTTGGGTGTACACCTGGGCGTGGACATGGTCATACGGAAACTCCACATTTAACTTCCTGAGGACTCTGGATTCGTTTAACCTGCTGTTTAGTATTCCCGGTTGTAGCTCAGGAGAGCTTATTTCACACTCCTCTGTCGATGGAATCGCAGTTGTTGGCTGTTCTTGCCGTTTCAGACCGTGCTGCCACGAGCAGCTTCATCGTGCTCTTTGAGTGCCCACGCACGTGCTCTGGGACAGCTCTGCAGACACAGAACTGCTGGGCCGACCCAAGTGCACATTTAAAGTTTTACTGGGTATCACCACCCTGTCCCCATCCAGGCTAATGGGACATGTGGTCCCAGCGATGTGCAGTGATCTGTCTTTTCCCCTCAGTCTTTGTCCTCACCAGATATTATCGACATGGACACTTTCTGCCAATCTCGTGGGTGCAAAGTGGTACCTTGTCATTTTAATTTGTATTTCCATATATCTAAAGGAATAGGAGTTAGTGGAAGTAAGAAGGAAGCAAAGAACCTTCCAGGAAGGGGCAGCTGTAGGCACAAAGAGGTAGGAGGGAATAGCACGGGGTTCACTATCGCACAAGTTATGGGTCTGAAGAGGCCAGGCGAGTGGGGAGCCCAGGTGTCAACCTGCAAGTTAGAATCAGGACCAGTCCGTGCGATTGTTCTGTCTCCCAGATGGGGCAGGCCACCCAGTGGAAGTTGAAGAAGGAAAGGCTTATGGGAGAGGTGGGGAGGACCCAATGGCAAGGTACACGAGTTAACCCGGGAGCCGGGCTGCCTGCCTTCAAATCCCAGCTCTGCCACTTGCTTGGCTGTCCGGCCTCGGGCAGCTTGCTTTAACCTCTATGAGCTTCAGTTTCCTCACCTGTAAAACAAGGACAAGGAGAATTCTTACTCGTAAGTTTGTAAGACCAAGTTGATGGTGGGACCTGGAATAGAGAGGCTTCAAAGCTGTGGATGTGGAAGGTGTGAGCTGGCCAGGTGGCTTTTCATTGTAAGGAAACAGAACCCAACTCCAATAGGTATAAGCTAGAAGAAAAGGACGTTATTAGCTCCTGTACCAGAAAAGACAAGGAGTGGATCAGCTTCAGGAATGGCTGGATCCAGGTGCTCAAATGCATCAGGACTTGGATCCCCTCAGCCGGATCCTGTTCTGCTTTCTTTTATGTTGGCCTGACTCTTGGGCAGGCTGTCCCTGAGTGGTGGCAAGGCAGAAGCTCCTTGCTTACATTCCCCCAGCTCCGCAATCCCCATGGAAGAGAGGATCTCTTTCCTTATAGTTCTAGTGAAAGTCCCAGTGTTAACTCGGGTTGGACCATCTTGGGTCACATGCCCACCCCTGGAGTTAGGGATCAGGAGGGGAGTCTGACCTCAACTGTGTGCACTGGGGGCAGGTGAGGGTGGTGAAATTGGGGTGCTCCCCAGGAGGAGGACTGGTGTTGGCCAGAGCGTCCTCTGTGCAGGGTGACCCAGGGGCCAGTAGGTGGAGGAGGAGAGGCTGGTGCCAGGGGTCCTGGAGGGCATCAGTTTGCTGGAGGCAACTGAGGAGCGGGGTAGAAAGGCTTGAGAAGGGGCGGCAGCCGACTCCAGGGCCAGACAGCCTTCTGCTTCTCGCTGCACCAGCCAGGGAGCTGCTAACGCATCGCCGAGCTTCCCCGAGTCGCTTGGAGAGAGTTGCGTGGCCCATTGCAATGATTCCCTTTTTGCCTCAGCTGCCAGGATGCAGGAGCCAAGCTAGACTACCTAATGTATCTCTATTTCCCTAAACCGGAGTATTTGGGAGCGTTTCTGACCCCTCCTCCTGTGTGGTGTTCTTGATTTTTCTCTTTCTAGTTAACAGCCTTTCCATTTTATGTGTCGTTTATCGTAAACCACCTCAAATCCTTTTTGGAAGCAGGCAGGGTATAAATTATAAATAGATTTAATTTAACAAACTCAATAGGGCAGTTTCTCTGTAGGGCTCCTAGCAATTGCTTCTGCTGACATTTCCCTCATTACCCCAGTGGAGGGGAGGGGGCAGTCAGAGCAGCGGGAAGGGGCTTAACCCTTGGGGTGCTGCGTCTCGGGGGCTCGGCGCTGGTACAGGCTGGTGATCACTGTTCGGAGGGGTCGAGCTGCTGCAGGAGTGCGGTGACTCGTGTGTCAGTCAGCCCTCTCTCCTCCTGGGAACACATTCTGTCCCGCAGTTGCCCCATGTCGTGTTCCCGGCCTTCCCTCATTTCTCCCTTGCCTCGGGCCTCGCACCTCCACAGCACAACAAATGCAGTCCACGGGGGAAAGAATGTGGGAGCTGAGGCCCGGCCCCTTGGGGCTGCTTGCCTTTCGTGGGTCCCCAGAGCCGTGTACAGTAGCTCACTAAGCTATAAATGTAGGCCTTGCTCCAGCTAGCCAGGGGTCACACCAGGAAGAGGGGCCCTGGCTGGGGGCAGCCTAAGGGCTTAGCGTGCCCTGGGCTGTGTGACCTTGGTTGAGACACCCAACCTCTCTGAGCCTCAGCTTCCTCATCTGTAAAGTGGATATAATAACAGGAACTATTTCAGATAGTTGTTGGGATGATGATTTAAGTTATTAAAATACATCTAAAGTACTCAGAATGCTCATAGCACCTTGTAAGAACTTAACCCAATCTTTGCTATGATCCTGTACTTTCACTTTTCGGGAAAACATACACACACACACACTCACACCCTGATGTACATCACTTTTATGATTTTTACTCTCCTGTCCCTGGCCTCACCCAAGAACCCCCATCATTTAATGGATTCAAAGTCATATGAGCCATTCATTCATCTACTCTTCCTTCCTTCCCTCCATCCCTCCCTCCCGCTTTTCTTTCATCATCTCGGTTGTTTGTTGAGCACTTACTTTCTTCTTGGTACACAGGGGCACAGTGAGGAGCAAAGACAGACGAGGTCCCTGTCCTCCTGGAGGCCACTTTATAGACAGTACTTAAAGGAAACAAACAAAAAGAAGTTCAGAAAATGAAAGTACTGTGAAGAAAATAAAAGAGCTTGGAGGCCCCATTGTGAGGGGTGGGGCTTGCTGGTTGGGACCCCCGAGGAGGGATATTAGATCTGAGCCCTGGATGATGAGAAGGAGCTGGCAAGTGAAGCTCTGGGGGCAGCGCTTTTCAGGTAGTGGGAGCAGCAGGTGCAAAGGCCCTGAGGCAGGAATGAGCTTGGTGGGTCTGGAGGGGATTGAATCGGACTGGATGAAGGGTGGGGAGGTGGGAGATGCAGGCAGGGGCTAAATCCCACAGGGCCTGGGGGCCCTGGTAAGGAGTTTGGATTTTATTCCAAGTGGTTAGAGCAGAGAAAGAGAATTCTTCTCCGGCCAGCCCCCTGCCCCTATATGAAGGCTCTCAGGCCAGTTGACCATCCTAATGGACTTACGGGAGGGATGGCAGTGCTCAGAAGCCCTTGGTGGCCTCACCTCTGTGACCTGTCCCTGATCTTAGCTATGCTGTGGCTTCTGGCCCCGTGCGTCCCAGAGCATTTAGGCTTTTGGTGCTGTTGCCACTGAGCTCTGTGTGAAGCTCTAACGAAAGGCTGGTGGCTCTTCTGATGCCATTGGCTTATGTTCCACCTGTACAGAAAGTTTGTACTTTATTAACATTAAGTGTGCATACGCCCCACATTTTCCAAGAGGAGAAGTTCTTTTCCCACCCGCCCCATGCCAGCTATAGAACTCCGCAGCTTAAAGAACTGGTGATTGATTCATTTGCTTCTCGGGAGGATTCGTTTTGTGTCTCCTCCGTGGGGATGTCAAGCCTGGGGGACACAGAAGAAGGAAGAGGTCGTCATTTCTGCCCTAGAGGAACTGGCAGTGGAGCGGTTTTATTGGCATAGGCCGAAAAGTTAAAAACTACAGAGCGAAGTTTGACTTGCTGGCAGAGCAGTGGATATTCTGTGGATCTCAGAATATTCCTTCTAGAAGCTCAGTAGGAAAGAGCGCTCCTGACCAGATACGTTGGGATTAGGCCAAGCTCGGAAGCGGCCTCTTCTGTAGGACCTGTCAGAGCCTTCATATTGTCAGTTATCTACTCACATCCCCAACGTTGGTTCCTGGGAGCTTTCTCTCCCAGGCTCCAGCACCTGTATCTCTGTTGAAGGCCGCCCTCAGGCTTCCAGAACCTACGTTCTCTGCCATCATGGTGACAGGAAGAGCCTGGGAATTCAGCCCCCCACCTCGGGGGATTCGTTAACCAGTGATTGGAGAATGTGGGTGTGAGGGTATTAATACCTCTGCTCCCTCACTCTGATGGAAACAACCGTGAGATGGACCCTGAGTGTTCCCGGAGCTGGGGCAG
This sequence comes from Globicephala melas, assembly GCF_963455315.2. Taxonomy (NCBI): domain Eukaryota; kingdom Metazoa; phylum Chordata; class Mammalia; order Artiodactyla; family Delphinidae; genus Globicephala; species Globicephala melas. The sequence goes on from NC_083328.1 coordinate 82,221,206, forward strand.
GAGTGGGTCTGTCTCCTCTGTGGGACTGCCCCCTTGCTCTCCCCGCTCCTCCCAGCTTACCTCCTTAGGGCCCTTCTGGGGCCTCGGGCCAACAGAGTGATGCCTCAGGCTGGGAATTAAACATGGCATTAGGTAAAGTTAGACAGATGTCTACACTGCAGGACTTGTCAGAGCCTTGACTATGTGTGCATGGCGGTGCTCCAAGAGGGATGGGAGGAGGAAGCATGGCACTCACACTTATTTGCCAAGAGGCTGCTGTCATCCAGGAGCCCCGGAGGGAAGAGCACGCTTTGAATACCGTGTTGCAGAGAGCGGGGTTGGACTCTCAGAAGAACCTCTGTGGCCCCAGGTCACACCGAGAGTAAGAAGAAAACTGGCCTCTGGAATTAGAACATGGGTCTTTGGACTCCAAATCCATACCTTCAACAGTGCCCCTCCCCAGGCCTGCCGGTCCACGCCCTCCCTGACCCAAGGCTGTGTCAGACGCCTCTAGGGCTCACAGCACCCACCGCCCTCCTCCACTCCGCCCCAGCACGGCAATTCTCGGACGATTCTGCACTTATCATGCACTTGTAAACCAGGAGCGTGTCAGCGGTGGCCTTGGTCTCGAGTGTTTCCATCCCCGGCCTCCAGTCCAGGAAGGGCTTGCTGAGTGAGAAGAGTCAAGGGACCAAGCGTTTCCTCCAAAGGTGGGCTCTGGGGGTGGGTGAGGCCCTGTGCCCAAGGCCTCCTGCCCACCCCTCTGTCAGCCCAGCCTGGACCTCCCTGGCCCCTCCCCTGAGTGTGCACGGACCGGGCGGGAGAGGCATGGAGGGTCTGGGGCTAGCATCTTTCCCCTCCCGCTTACGGCTTCATCATCCCAGTTATCCGTGGTCCTGACAAAAACATCGAAGGTACAGGTAAACCCCAGTCACCCTGATTCCCTGCTCAGCCAGTGATATGATGGCATTTGACAGGTGAGGGGCAAGGAGGGCTGAGGGCTCACCAGGCTCACAGGTGGGGGGCTGGGTTCTGACCCTGGAGCGTCTCACTCTGGAGCTGACTCCCCCGCTTACCCCTCACGTTGATTTCAGAAAATTTCAGCCGTTCATGAAAGGAGAGGGAATGGTCTATTGAGCCCATCACGTGTGACCCATCTGTGCCTGCCGTCCTTGCTTCTCCGCCCACGTTATTGGGAGCCCTTCCTCGATCGCACGTCACTTCTCTGTGAAGTTGTCCAGTGCGTATCAGAGCCTGTGCTCCTAAGACTCCACTATTCTGCTCTAGATAAAGAAAATCTCTCTATAAAATTGCCCCTCTAGAATGTAAGCTCCACAAGGGTGGGTGCTTTATTTTGTTCATGACTGTCTCCCCAGCACATAGCATAGTGCCTGACGCATAGCAGACACTCAATAAATATTTGTTGCATCTCTCTTCCTCATTCTTCCTTTCTGTCTATCTACCTCTCCATCCATCTCTCCATCTGTCTGTCTATCATCTCTCTATCACTTATATCTACCTATCATCTGTCTATACACAAGTTTTGAATGGAAATGAGATCCTTCTAAGCTTACTGTTTTGTGACTTTGTGTTTTCCCTTAACAATTTATTATAACCACTGCTCCGTGTCAATAAACAAGGGTGTCCTACACCACCGTTTTTACTGCCTGTACAGTATTGTGTTGTGAATGCATCATCATTTTGTTTAACTGATTTTCTTTGGGACATTTAGGTTGTTTCCAATTTTTCATTATTGTAAACCATGCTGCAGTGAATATCCCTGTTTAGGGGCCTTTGGGAACAGCCACAGTGATTTCTTTAGAACCAATTCTTGGCCGGGGAGGGGCTGACTCAAAGAGTGTGCACCTTAAAAAGGTGGTTTTAGTATTTAAAAAAAGCGTTTTTTTGTGGTATTTTTGGCCGTGCTGCGCAGCATGTGGGATTTTAGTTCCCCAACCAGGGATCGAACCTGCACCCCCTAGAGTGGAAGTACAGAGTCCTAACCACTGGACCTCCAGGGAAGTCCCTAACAGCATTTTTGATTGGATCTTAATGATGGATGGCGACCTTGATCAATAAAAGTGCCCCCCACCACTGGTTTCTTTTTACCTCAAATTTTGTTTGAGAAAACGGGTGTGAGAGTAGGAGTGGCCATGGGGATGGTGGTGAGGGTCAGGTCAGCTGACACGATTGCCCTGCAGCGCCGGCCCTGGCACGAGCTTGTCCCCTGCAGACGCCGCCCGCCGTGTGGGCATCTCGTGGGTGTCCTGCTGTTCCTGTTGCCGCCTGAGAGAGTTCTCCTCTGGCTCACCTGGAAGCCTTCACCTTTCACTGTGAACCTTTCGGAGTGTGTTTGGCACGTGGCCCCTCTGTCCTGCTCTGCTTGCCTGTTCCCTGGTCTGTGGGCAGCACGTGACTCTTCTTGGCTCTGCTGGAGTCTGGAGCCCATAGAGCCTAGTGGTTCAGTCCATGAGCTTCTGGAATCCGGCATCCTGGGTTGGAGTCCTGACTTTATCACTTGTTAGCTGTGGGAGCTGGGACAAGTTACTTAACCTCTCTGAACTTCAGGTATGACCCCTACGTGCCCCAGGATTACCGGGAGGGTCCCTGACATGAAGAAAGGCTGTGCGTGCGTCACCAGCCTCGACACCTCTTGCTCTCCAAGGTGCTGCTCTGAGGTCTTCCTCGCCTCTGTGGGCTTGAGGGCAGGGGCCCGTAGCAGCCCTCTGGAGGGGGAGCTGGGGTGAACACCCCCATTTCACAGGAGAAGGCCTTTGCTCAGGGGTCCAACAGTCGCTTAGTGCAGAGCAATTCATTCACTTGGCCAGCATATATTACGCTTCTAGAGTAGCCCAGGAGGGGTGCTCGTATCATTTCATCCTCCCAAGAGCTATTATGGGCAGGTGCTATTGTGAACCCCATTTACAGATGAGAAACTGAGTCCAATGCCGGAGGAACCAGAGGGCCAGATTCGGCACTATGTGGCATTCTGGGGGAGCCCAGAGGGCAAAGAGCAAATTCCTCTCTTGCTCTCTGAGGCATCCAGACATCGCCTGCAGCCCTCCAGACGCCCAGGCCCCAGCTCATACCCACAGCAATAGGACAGGCCACAAGACAAGTCCAGAGGCCTGAGGGGGAGACTCTGAGGTCAGCCCCTCAAAGATGTCCACGTCCTAAAACCCAGAACCCATGACCATGTTGCCTTACATGTCAAAGAGGTTCTCAGATGTGATTAAGGACCTTGAGATGGGAGATTATCCTGGCTTATGCGGGTGGACCCAGCATATCACAAGACCCTGCAAGAGGGAGGTCAGAGGGTCACGTGCTGGCTTTGAAGCTGGAGAAGGTAAAGAAAGAGATTCTCCTTCAGAGCCTCCGCAAGGAAAACAGCCCTGCTGACACCTGGAATTTAGGACTTCTGACTTCTAGAGCTGTAGGATAGATGATTTGTGTTGCTTGAAGTCACCACGTTTGTGTAGTTTGTTACAGCAGCCATAGGAAACTCATACAGGCTGTATCTGGACAGATGATGTCCAAGCCACGGCACCACTGGGTGGCTTTGCCACTGGGTTCCGGGGGTGCTTGGAGGAGCCAGGACGGGCGGAGATGCGGGCGGCGGCCAACGGGGCTGATCTGCCGCTCTGGGGTCACAGCCGAGCGGTCATCTGCACTGTTCTTGGCCACACCATCTGCTGGTGTCATGGCCCCCTCGGCAGTCTTCAGCTCCCTGTCATCTTCCAGGGACAGAGGCACAGTGGCTTTCTGGAAAGGAAGAGAGAAACCAACAGAGACAGGGTCTTGCCCAGAGCTGCTCAAAGCCACCCTTCGACACGAGGTGAGGGTGGAGGGGCTGGTGGGTGGGACTGTGCTCATCAGCGGTCAGCGTGCTGGGAAGGCGCGGACCATGTTGGGATTCGCTGGCCCGAGGGTGGGAGGTGGGGGGGATACGCCGCTGTCACGGGCAGAGCCCACGTGGCCGGGTCTGCTCTGTCCTCCTGGCTGCACCTCTTTCCACTTTCCATCCATCGTGAGCGTTCAGCTTGCCCTCCGAACATCGCTCTCTCTCGGGCACGTCACTGATTTCCTAATGGGATAAACTTGTTCCTTTGCCCACTGGTTCGGCAGAGACTGGGCCTGGGAGTCAGGGGGTCCTGCCTTGGACTCTCAGCTCTGTCTTTCTCCAGCTCTGTGGCTTTGAGCGAGCCTCGCCCACAGCAGCCGTACCCTCTCCTCGTGGGTTATTGGGGAGATCGTCTCCCGGCTCATCTGGATGTGAGCTAGGACACAGCCGCCATGGTGTTCTCAGCGCCTGGCTCGTGAGAAACACCTTCTACGTGTTTGTTGAGTGAATGAGGCACGTGGGGATATTCGGCTGTCGGCACAGCGCCAGGCCCAGAGCAGGTCCTTGGCCGAAGCTTGGCTGTGACAGGCCGATGTCAACCTCCCGTCCCATCTTTGGTCCTGAAGCTCAGTCTCCCTCCTGCCCTCCCTCCAGCCCTCTCCTTCAAGCTGCTTCCTGGCTGCCTACATTTTGACACTTTTCGGCAGTAGAGACATTTTTTAATAGTCTGCCCCTTTATTTTCAAAAGAGCATCTTTGGAAGCTGGGCCTTTGATGTCTGGGGACACGACGTAGGTGCCTGTCTTTTCTCTTCGGTACCCCTGGGCATTGCTATCTCTCCTGCCATCTGGGCAGCTTGGCAAAAGCAGAGAAGCACTCAGGCTTGCCTTCAAGGAATGGAGGCTCCTGGCCACGGAAACCTGTGCTGATGAATGAATGATGGATGGATGGAGGAATGCATGCCTGCGTGATAAATGAACGGATGAATTGGAGAACGGAGGGTGAGCCCTGGTCTCCTCTGTGGCTCCAATGATCTTGCAGAAGGTATGCTGTACGGTCTGCCTCTTCTAAAGCACGCTCCCCGGGGGAGCAGCCCTGCCAAACACTCGTCGGTGTTATCCAAAAACTACAAAAAGGGGCGAGGACTTCCTGGGGCCAGAATAGTTAGGAAAATACTGGTGTTCAACAAACTTAAAAAGGTTTCTTTCTGGCAAGACTTCTCAGAGCCTTTACTACGCTCGTATGCTTTGCAAATATCCCCCAGGATGTAGGCTATGCCGTTTCCTCCAACATGTGGACCCTGGAGTCTGTGTTTCAAGGACGGGGTTCGCAACAGGCTGGCAGAAAAGCTTTTCGGGGAAGGCTGACGTGGGGAGGAGGGAACCTCCTTTGGTCTGGCGGAAGGAGAGCCAACCGAAAGAGCAGAAGGCTGTGCTGGCCAAGGACCAGCTGCTCGGTCAGCCCCGGGTCAAGAGCAGATCCAGGGAGGACAGCCTTGGTCTCGTCCTGAAGCAGGCAACCTCCCGTCCAGCAGACTTGGTGTCTCACAGGAGCCAGGGAGGGATGTTATTGTCGCCATCATTCGACAACGATCTGCCTCTCTTCAGGGCTAACCAAGGGATTCTGCCAGCTTTTCTGTTTTCTTCATCATTTGCACCTACTGGGTCCCTGCCATGGGCCATGGTTCCCCCCTAGAAAGTGCTCGTCGAGGGTTAATCCATAAGGTCACTTGAAAACGAAGCCATTATTCCCTTCTTAAAGGTTAATGTGTTTTTTCCAGGAGTGTGTGAGTGGAAATTTCAAGTACTCCACATTCTTCATTTCGCTGGGTAATGTCCTGAGCTGCTCCAGCAAAATGAGCCCTTGAACAGCTAGAGAGGAGCCCCGACAAGAGAAAGGAGGGCAGTGGGGGGCGGCCGGCCCCCGGGAGGCGTCACCGCCTGCAGAGGAGGTGAAGGCAGCTGTCTGGCCTAAGCCCCATGGTGGGAGATAATGAAAACCCATAGGACACAGCTCAGGGGAGGGGGCCATTCAATAAAGTGTACAGCGGGTGTCAGGAGGCCCGGGGGCAGGGGCACCTGCAAATAGGAATACCAGCAGGACCTGGGGAGTCTGGGAGGCTCTCAAATGCTCCTTGGTTCCCTCTGCAGCCAGCCCTCTCTGCTTCCCCAAATCCCCAAGTCTGCGGGTCCTCAGTTTGAGATGGACCAGAGGGGCTGTGCCCCAGTTCCAAGTGCCCCCTCAGGGTGGACATCCACCCCTGGGCGTCCAATTGGACCATGGCTGGTCCAATCAGCCATGGTCAGGTGTGGCGTTGCATGTACACCCATGGCTGTGCTAGGCCCCTCTCCCGTAGGTGGGAAACGAAGTACAGCTCAGAGATCGGAGGACTGAGTCAGGTTAGCACCCAAAAACGGGTCTCCTTCAGGCCTGGACATTAGGTTCCAGCACGTTCTCCCCTGTGCCTTCTACCACATACCCCCATATTAGCTCTACAAGATGCCTGTGGATCTCCACCCCCAACCCAGGACGTTCTTTTTTGTTTTGAATAAGGGGTTAGCAAACTATGGCCCACCGGCCAAATCTGGCCTGCATTTGCTTTTGTAAATAAAGTTTTATTGGCACACAGCCATGCCCACTCATTTACATATTGTCTGTGGCTGCTTTCCAGACACCATGATAGAGTTAATTGGTTGTAACCGAGACCCTGTGGCCCGCAGAGCCAGAAGTATTTACTAGCTGGATCTTTGCAGAACAAGTCTGCCAACTCTTGTTTTAGACGACTGTTATGTAACCCTTGCTAAGTGAACAGGAGTCCTCAGGGAACATCTGGGGTGAGAATGATTATGACTATGATTATCCAAGAAGGTCTTCCTTCATTTAGCAAGTCCTTACTGCCTAGCAGGCATGTGCTGAGCTCTGGGGATAAAACAGGGAACAAGGCAAGGTCCCTGCCCTCACAGAGCTTTCTTCCTTAAGATGATAAAGTATGTTTTCTTCTAAAAAATAACCAGAGCTCTCAGCCCTGGGTGCTTACTGTCTGGGAGTAGAGATCCGGGGCTGAAGGTGGTGGGTTGGGTACATACTAAAGAAGACATGGGGCCCCTGGATCAGGAAACAAGAGTCTACCAGGGATGCTGGGACAGACTCACCAGAAATGCCCAGGTTCCAGAAGAGCCAAGGGCACGCGGCCGACGGAAGGGCGGGCCAGAGACGAGGTTGACGGGTTAGCCAGCCGCCGGAGTAACTTAACCCCGAAGTCTGCCTGGAGGAGGAGGATTTTGCATACAGCCTTGGATTCAGGGAGAAGGGAGGGGAGTCATCCCTATGGCCCAAAGGCAAACTCAGGAGAGGCTGGGGCTGGAGGCTTTTGTTCTTACCCTGTCTTCATCACACTCCTCTGTGGAAATTCCTGCTGATTTTCCTTCCTCTACATTAACAGACTATATAGCTGGGCACGTGATCATCCCAAATAAAGGCCTCATTTCCCAACCTCCCTAGCAGCTAGATGTGGCCATGTGGTAGATTTGGCCATTGTGCCTTGAGTGGAAGTGGTATAAACCATTTCCAAATTGTGCTCTTAAAGGGAAGGAGTGGGCCCACTCCTTGCCCCTTCATTCCTTCCCACCTGCTGGAATGCACAAGTAATAGCAGGAATTGAAGCAGCCATTTTGTATCTTGAAATGGAAGGTACGTGTATCTTACGTGTGCAAGATACAGGGAAATGAGGTGGACGGGACCTGGGTCTCTGATGACTGTGGAGCTGCTCCACCAACTCAGGACTATGACCTGAAGCCTTTACGGGAGAGAGAAATGAAATTTCTGTGTTGTTTAAGTCACTGTCATTTTGGGTCTCTTTGTTATAGCAGCCAAACCTATAAGACACCCCCAAGGCACTCCAAATAAACATACAATTAAATAAACACCATAGGCTGTGCAAATGAAGCGCAGAAGCTTCGCCCACTTGGAAATTCTGGGGCCCCGTTGCTACTGCTCTGCTGTCTCCTCTGTGTATCCACACAGCTCCCCTCCTCTGGCTACGAGCCAGCTGCCAGCTCTCTTCCATGGCCAGGTCTCAACGTACATTTCTGGATGGAGGAAGCATTGAAGGTTAAAGGGTGGAGGTGCTTGGCCAGCTAAGGCCAATGGAGTCCTCGGCAGCCCCCTGACCTTCACCTTGGCCTCCCCATCTCCCACCCCACCCTGTGAATGGGGGCAGCCCTCAAAGAACCCAGGGTCAGCTGTGCTGAGGGGCTGCTGGGAACAAAAGACTATCAAGGGATGCAGATGAGCTGCCGCAACATCGGAATAAAGATTCAAGTCCCCAGCTCCTCTGACCTCTGCCAGGCGGGGCTGCTTTCTCGGTGATCTCAGCCTTCCGCATCTCAGCCCCGTTCCCATAATATCACAGAAGTACTGCCGGTTAGAAGCCTGCCAGCCGAGGCCCCTCTGGATGTAATCAGCCATGATAACTTAATAGGCTTAAGTTTGGGAGGCTTCGTTTGAAGCTCAGGATCTTCACCCCCGGTAGCCCAGTTCACCTGGAAGAGCCTCCGTCTTGCCCTGACCGTACCAATTACCTCCGGCATCTCTGAGCTCTTGGACCACATCTCCAGGAGCCTGACCCGCTGTTTTGCTGATAGGCATGGCGCATGCTTCAGGTTCCCCAGCTGTCATTCCGACCAGCAACCCAGCGCAGACCCCCAAGAGAGAAGAGTGCAACATACAAAAGGCTTGGCTTCAACTCCCACATGCACGCACACCAAGAGAAATCAAAGGAGGTGCCCACTGGGCGCCGAAGATCATTCGAGAGTGAAAAGGACTGTGATCAGGGAGAAAGTTTAATACGCAAGGCTTCACGTTGGATTAAGTGTCCCATGCAGCTGGAAAACGAGGCTGCAGATAGAAAACAAATGTTCAGACGTCTTCATGGGTGACCTCCAAGTTTCCACCGGCTCCTAATCCTTCTGTCATAATTCAAGCTTGTTGGCCTGGAGATGGTGGCTTGGCTGGTGGAATTCCATGATCTATTAGCCGTTCTTCCAAGGCAGCCAGTGGTTCCCTCTGTGGACCCGGCACGCTGATATGTTTCTCTGGCAGGATGGAAGCCCATGTTTCCATCTGGCTGGGCGGAAAATCACCTCTGAGTTCATCTTCCCAGGAGCTCGTCCCGTGCAGGCAGGGGGAGGGGGCATGGGGAGGGGCCGTGATCGAGCAAGCATTAGGAAGGCCACTGCTCCTGAAAGAGCTTGTCTTTTGGGGGGACGAGGGGCAGGGGTATGTTAAGTGATTTTGGCAGGACCAGCCTTGAGCAATGGAGCATCTATCCCTCCACCCGTCAGCCCACCTACTCATTTTTCTTGCATTCATTCATTCATCTTCCAACTGCCGGTCTACCATCAGCCATGCTACGATCTTTTTAAAATTTTCTTTTCTTTTTCTTGTTTTTGGCTGCGTCTCACAGCTTACTGATAATTCCCCAACCAGGGATCGAACCCAGCCCCTTGGCAGTGAAAGCGTGGAGTCCTAACCGTCGGACCACCAGGGAATTCCCAGCCATGCTACAGTCATAATTGAAGCATGTAAAACCTATCATATCCTCAATAAAACTTTTGCTTTCTTCCCAGCGTCTAAAAAGACAGGCAGTGTAGCTGGTGTTCACACTCCTGTGTACTCCCCTCCCCCTGAGTGTGGGCAGGACCTAGTGACTCACTGCTAAGTCAGAGAACGTGGCAAAGTGATGGGAGGTGCCCTCTGAGATTAGGTACCAAAAACTTGGACTTCCGTCTCGCTGCTTCTCTGGCTGCTCACGTGCGCATGCTCTGATGGACCCAGCTGCCACTTTGTGAGCCACACCGTGGAGAGGCCCGCGGGGCAGGGAGCTAATGTCTCTGGCCTTCAGTCAGGGAGGCCGGGAGGCCCTTGGTCTTGGAAGAGGAGCTTCCTGCAGGTGAGGCTTGGGGTGACCGCAGTTCCTGCTGACACCTTGCTTGCAGCCTCATGGGAAACCCTGAGCTAGAAGCACCCAACTGAGCCACGGATGCTGGGAGATGTACACACGTGCTGTTTGCATCACTGAGTTTTGGGGTGATTTGTTACACAGCAATAGAGAACTGATACACCCAGTTTTCCTATGTCAGTAAAGGGTCTACCCCAGACCTTTCCACAGCCGGTCCATCAGCAGAAAGACTGGCCCTTACTCCAAACCCCCTGGGCCATTCTCCTCCTCTGCACCCCACCCCCCCAGCTGCCTCCTCTCACTGGCACCCCTGTGTAGGCCTCTTGGTCTCCTCACATCCGTTCCCCACCAACTTCCTGCTCCCATCCCTCCAAGGGCTCCCCACCGCCCCGAGGGATCGCGCCTCCTCCCGTGGCCCTTGTTTCTCCCCAGCCTCGTTCCCTTCCCCGCTGCCCCCAACTCACCCACTCCAGGCACCCAGGCCTTCCTTCTGTCCCCAGATGTGTGAAGCTTGTCCTTGCCTTAAGCTGCTCATGTCTGTAAGCCCCTGGCCTGGAACAGCTCCCCCCAGAGGTGTGAGTGGCCAGCTCCTTCTCACTCCCCAGGTCTTGACTCTGTCCCCTTTCCAGGTTTTCGCTAGCACGTCACTGTCTTATTGCTGTGATAGCCCTTTCGCTGTGTGAGGTTATCTTGCTTATCTGTCAGCCAGTCACCATCTACCTATCCATTCTTCCATCTGTTTGTCACATTTATCATCTATCATCTATTTATTATCTCTCTCTACCTTCTATATCTGTCTGTCTCTTCTATCTCTCTCTCTTTATCTATCCATCATCTATCATCTGTCTGTCTATATCATCTATCTATCATCTATTATCTATCTTCTATCTATCTATCTATCTATCATCTATCTATGAATCTATCATCCATCTATCATCTATCTTCTATCTTCTATCTATCTATCTATCTATCTATCTATCTATCTATCTATCTATCATCTATCATCTCATCTATCTCCCCCACTAGAATACAAGCTCTATAAGTTCATGACCCTTATTTGTCCTGTATATTAGTTTCCTGTGGCCACCATAACAAACTGGTTGGCTTAAGATAACAGAAATGTGTCCTGTCACAGTCCTGGAGGACAGAAGTGCCAAAATCAAGGTGTCAGCGGGCTCACGTTCCCTCCAAGGCTCTAGGGAAGGATGCTGCCTTCCCTCTTCCAGCTCTCATGGTTCCAGGAATTCCTTGGCTTGTGGCCACATCACCCCAACCTCTGCCTCTGTCATCACGTGGCCTTCTCTGTGTCTTCTCCTCTTCTGTCTCTTTTAAGGACCTTGTTGTTGGGTTTAGGGCCTACCTGGGTAATCCAGAAGGATCTCATCTCAAAATCCTTAGCTTACTTATGTCCGTACAGATGCTTTTTCCAAATAAGTTCACAATCACAGGTTTTGGGGGATATCTTTTGCGAGGCTACCATCCAACCCGCTGCAAAGTGTTCACCAATGTGTTTAACCCTTGGGCCTCCAGCAATTCCAAGTATATCTGGGAGCACTCAGGAAGAATTTGTTGAGTGAATGAATGAACAAACCCATCCCTTAGTTGAGTTGTTCTCAAAGCTGAGTTCGCATCAGAATTACCTGAAGGGCTTCAAACAGATTGCTGGGCCTCACACTCAGAGATTCTGACCCAGCACGTCTGGGGTGAGGCCTGAGAATTTGTGTTGCTAATTCATTTCCAGGTGAAGCTGCTGCTCGGGGGGAGCACGCTTTGAACCTCCCTGCTTTAGGTCATCTGTTCTTCCATTCAACCATTATTAGCAGGACCTGAATTATGATTAAGGTTTCATTTTCCCCTCAAAGAGCTTATAGGCCTCCAGCATCTTTCAGCTGTCCATGGTTTTTCCTTGTCAAAGAGAACACACTATCTGATTATCTAATTCTTCTCCAAAGAGCCTGGTACCCTATGTCCTCCCTAGGGATGACTGCAGTTAAATCAACTCTCTGGGGAAGGCCGGACAGGACCAAGATGGGAGCATCGCCCAGCGGATGGGGCATTGCTGGGTGTGGAAGGTTGGGGTCTTCCTGGATTCTCTGAAATCACACCTTGGGGACCACACTTAGGGGCTGTTACAGAGGCCAAGTGTGGTCCAAGACTCACCCCCAAAACAGAATTTCTGGTTTCTGGGGCACAGGATCCACAGAGGGAAAAAAAAAAAAAGTGTGGGAAGGGAATATCTTGAAAATGTCACCATTAAGACGGATTTTCAGCCAGGAAGACAGGTGGTACATGGGGGATGTCCACTGAGCACAAGAGCCTTACCTGGGGCTTTTGCTGGGGGTCCCCATCTTCCACCCAGCACAGCCTTGGGGTACCCTTCCTTCCTTCCTTCCTTCCTTCCTTCCACTTTATTGAGATAAATAATTCATTGGCCAAAAAATTCACCCATTTTAAGTATATAATCCAGTGTTTTTTAGTATTTTACAGTTAATGCCCAACCAAGTTTAAAACATTTTTATCACCTCAGAAAGAAACCCATCACCCTTAGCTACCATACCCCTATCCCAAGCCCTACACCCAGGTCTACACAACCACTGATCTACTTTTTGTCTCTATAGATTTCCCCCTTCTGGACTTTCATGTATATGGAATCATAAACCGTTTGTCTTCTGTAACTGGCTTGTTTCACTTAGCATGATGTTGTCGAGGTTCCTCCAAGTTGTGACACGTATCAGCACTCTATTCCTTTGCACGGGAGAAAAATTAATATTCCATTGTTCGGATGAAACACATTTCGTTTATTCATTATTCAGTTGATAAAAATTTGGATTGTTTTTAGCTGTTATGGATAATGCTGCTATAGACATTTGTGGGCAAGTTTCTGTGTGGACATATGTTTTCATTTCTCTTGAGTATAATATCTAGGACTGGAATTGCTGAGTCATATGGTAACCCTCTGTTTAATCATTTGAGAAAGTGCTACACTGTTTTCCAAAGCAGCTGAACCTTTTAAAATTCCCACCAGCAGTGTATGAGTGTCCTGATTTATCCACATCCTGGACCAAACTTATTATTGAACTTTTTGATTCCCGCCATCCTAGTGGTTATAGCACGTGTCTCCTTGTACTTTTGATTTACCTTTTCTCTGATGACAAATGATGCTGAGCATCTTTTTATGAGCTTATTGGCCATTTGTGCATCTTCCTTGGAGAAATGACCTTTGCCCAATTTTTAAATTGGGTTATTTGTATTGTTGAGTTGTAAGTGTTCTTTATATATTTCAGGTACAAGTCCCTTATTAGATTTGCAAATATTTTCTCCCATTCTGTGTGTTGTCTTTTCCCTTTCTTGATGGTGTCCTTTGAGGCACAAAAGTTTTTAGTTTTAAAGCCCAGTTTATCTATTTTTTCTTTTATGTGCATACTGTCATACCTAAGAATTTTTTTTGCCAAGCCAAGGTCATGGAGACTTGCTCCTCTGTGTTCTTCTGAGAGTTCTATAGCTTCAGCTCTTACTTTTAGATCTTTGATTCATTTTGAATTACTTTGTGTATATAGTGTGAGTAAGGGATCCAACGTCATTTTTTGGCATGTCGTTATCCAGTTGTCCCAGCACCATTTGTTGAAAAGACTATTCTTTTCCCCATTGGATAATTTTGGCACTCTTGTCAAGGGATGGAGAGCTTTTTTTCTTTCCTAACTTTAAAACAGGGAGGCGAGTAGTCAGTGACTTTTTAATCTAACTGTAATTGTTTTACAAATTTACACATGTAACCTATTGTAGAAAGCAAAACCAGTCTCCCCCCACCCCCAAGAGGATTTATCTGTAAATCAAGTTAAAAAAAAAAACCCTGTGTTTCTGGCTATTAACCCTTGGATATGATTCTTGAGAGTTCCCCCAAATGCCAAAGAGCAACTTTTGAGACGTTCAAAGGGAGGTGGGTAAAGAGCTACTGAAAACTCACTGAGCAAACAGGGGTAAGTTCCTACCCTTCTCTCTCTCTCTCTCTGTCTCTTTTTTTTTAATTTTTTGTTTATTTTTGGCTGTGTTGGGTCTTTGCTGATGCGCGTGGGCTTTCTCTAGTTGCGGCGAGCAGGGGCTACTCTTCGTTGCAGTGCGCGGGCTTCTCATTGCGGTGGCTTCTCTTGTTGCGGAGCACGAGCTCTAGGCGCCAGGGCTTCAGTAGTTGCAGCATGTGGGCTTAGTTGCTCCACGGCATGTGGGATCTTCCCCAAGCGGGGGTGGAACCCGTGTCCCCTGCGTTGGCAGGTGGATTCTTAACCACTGCGCCACCAGGGAAGTCCCTCTCTCTCTTTTTAAAGCTGCACGATATTTTATTGGATTGTTTCCAGTTATCTGCTATTACAAATAATACTTCAGTGAATAACTGTACAGATACCCATTTATGTATGTGGAAGTACTTCTGTAGAGTAAAATTTTAGAATTGGAATTACTGATTCCAAAAGTACATTATGGGACTTCCCTGGTGGCGCAGTGGTTAAGAATCTGCCTGCCAACGCAGGAGACACGGGTTCGAGCCCTGGTCAGGGAAGATCCCACATGCCATGGAGCAACTAAGCCCATGCGCCACAACTGCTGAGCCTGCGCTCTGGAGCCCACGAGCCACAACTACTGAGGCCGCAAGCCACAACTACTGAGCCTGTGTGCCACAACTACTGTGGCCATGAGCCACAACTACTGAGCCCACGTGCCACAACTACTGAGGCCGCAAGCCACAGCTACTGAGGCCGTGAGCCACAACTACTGAGCCCGCGTGCCACAACTACTGAAGCCCATGCACCTAGAACCCATGTTCCGCAACAAGAGAAGCCACTGCAATGAGAAGCCTGCGCAGTGCAATGAAGAGTAGCCCCCGCTCGCTGCAACTAGAGAAAGCCTGCGCACAGCAACGAAGACCCAACACAGCCAAAAATAAACAAACAAATAAATAAATTTATTTTTAAAAGCACATTATGAATTTGTTATTCTTGTAAACGCTGTCCCATTCCACCCCTTTAAGGGCTATGCCGAATGATACCCCAGCAGGAGCGTATGGGGGCGCCTGTCTTTCCAAAGGCTGATCAACACAGAGTATTACCAAACTTCTGGCTTTTTATCCATCTGATGGGTAAAAGTGGGCAATTCAGTGTGGTTTTAATCTGTATGCCTTATATTATGGTGAGATTACACATCTTTTTAATACAGTTAAGACCCATTTATATTTCCTTTTTGGTGAATTATCCATCAATATGCTTTATCCATTTTTATTGGGTTTTTTTTTTCTTATTTGTTGAAACGTGCTTTATCGTTTAGGAATATTAGGTCTTGGTTTACCTAGGTCTTTGTCAGCTCTGTTCAATATAGGAAGAGATCATGGAAGGGCACGAATGTATAGCCAGAGGTGAGAATCTTTGGGGACCACCCTGGTGATGGGTGACCACGTTTATATTTTCATTTTCTTAGCAGCCTGGGGAATTCGATTCTCTCTTCTGAGCCTCAGTTTCCTTATCTGAAAATGGGGATAATAATTCCCATTTTTGAAAACATCTTTGAAAGCACTTTGGGGATCTGTGTAGACCTTCATCCCGCCTTAACCCCACTCTCCTTCGAGGCGGCCATTCAGCTCCTTGAAGCTAAACTCCAGCTTCTCCCGGACCCCAGGGCATTCATTCTGTCGTTCATTTACCTACTGAGAACCCACCATAAGCCTGAAGCTGCTCCAGATGCCAGGTGCTAGTGACCCAGCAGGTGTGCAAAGTAAAGGTCCTGTGCCCGTGTAGCTTCTCATAGGAGAAATGGACAGTAGACCGTAAACCAGCACTACAAGGAAATCAGGACTAATCAGCATAGCAGCTGTGACTCACGGGGCATCAACGACGTGACAGGCCCTGTGTTTCATGCCATCCTACACCAACCCTAGGATGAAACAATGATCAGCTCCATTTTATAGATTTGAGAAAGGTTCACAAAGATTACGTGACCTGCCCAAAGTCATATAGCTAGTCAGAGGATTCAAACCCAGTGCCCTCTGGCCCTTAGGACCTGGGGAAGAGAGGCAACCCCTAAACTCCCAAAGCATCTTCGAGGGTGTTTGGGATGGGGGGGGGGTTGGACCAGAAGGGAGCAGGGAGGATGGTCTCACGAGTTACAGCATCGCTCCAGAGAAGCCTCTTGGCAGTCCATCACCTGCCACCCCACCCGAGACACAGACAGGTCCCAGCAGAGCTGCTGGTCAAGGATGAGCCAGGTTTCATGAGCAATTACAGTCCATGCAAGATAAGATGGCGGGGGAGATGCTTAATTAGACTCTTTCTAAACCTCGGGTTTCTTTGAGGTGAACAGCCAGAGGGGTGTTGGGCGTTGTGTGTGTGTGTGTGTGTGTGTGTGTGTGTGTTTTCCCCTTCCCAGAAACAGGGCCAATCTCCACAGCTGGAATGAAAGCAGAGCTGGCTGCTGCCCTGAGCCCTGTGAAGGCGTCTGGGCTGCCTCCTGTCCATGATCTCTCGCTTCCCTTCCCGCCTCTCAGCCACTCCCCCTCCTCTGCTGGGCCATCTGGCTATCAGGGGTGGGAACTCATCACAAGGGGGCAGGGTGGACCGTGTCCCGCTCGGGAGATGCCAGGTGTGTTGAGTCTGAGCCCAGGTGGCCCCTGATTACTGGGGAGGCCTGCCTGGGGCGCGAGCTCCGCCGAGGGTCCCGCTGGCCTCTGGGCCTCCTCTCAGAAGCACCTCCACCAGCCTGCCCTCTCTGAGCCTCGGTCTCCCCACCTGTGCAAGCTGGTGGTGACCCTGGGTGGTGCAGCTGAGAGCAAGGACCTCTCCTGTGTTACTCATGCTGGAACCATGAGCTTGAACCCGGGTTGGCACACAGCGGTGGACTCCATACAGACCTGCCCAGTTTGGGTTCCTAAAAGGTATGTATGAGTCACTGGGAGAGCTTTTGTTCCTTGGGCACCTGTGTCACCTGGGGAAAGGGTTGCCAGGATAAAGGCAGGACACCCAATTAAATCTGGATTTCAGATGACCAACGAATCATCTCTTAGTGTAAGTATGTCCCGTGACATATTTGGGACATAGTCATGCTAAAAAGTCATTCACTGTTTATCTGAAATTCAAATGTAATGGGGTGTCCTGCATTTCATTGGAGAAATCCCTACCTGGGCAAGGCCACTCAAAGATTCAGGGTCAGTAGGCGTGGGGTGAGGCCCAGGAAAGTGCATTTTGATCTCTTTACTGGACACCTCGATGCACAGGGTCCTTCATCCACACTTGGAAAAACATGCAGTGTCTCCTGCGGGCCAAGGTCAGGAGTTGAGAGTGAATGGCCTCCCCTTCCCCTCCTCTGTTAATACAGTGTGCCCCCCACCCTCCCTGCACCCCGGGGCTTGACTGAGACCCTTGGAGTGGGCAGCTCTGAGGGGCAGCTCAATGTCCTGGCTTAGAGCCCTGGAGTGTAGAGTCAGGTGTCCTGCTTTCAAATCTGACTCCTCTCCTCACTGACTGTGTGACTTTGAGCAAGTCACTCAACCTCTCTGGCCTCCAATTTCTTGTAGAGAGATGAGCACTTCACAGGTTGTCAGAAGGATGAATTGAGATCACGCGAGGCAAGTGCTGTGCACAGCGCTGACATAACAGTGGTTAATAAAGGGAAGAGAGTAGTAATCCTCGCAAATATATATTGAGCACCGCCCCATGCCTGGCATGGTTACAGCTGCTCAGAGAATCTTCATCCCCACCGGGTTCACTACAAGGCACATTGCATGGGGTTGTGCAGTGCACGGCGTGAACAGCTGTACACAGCATCCCTAGGGTCGGTTCTGTGTCAATCCCACATGCAGTAGGCTCACTCAAGGCCACGAGAACAGCCCTGAGGCCACACAGTTCACCATGGCCTGAAGTGCTCAGGACTTGGTGGGTGTTGGAATCAGGAATCGTGCCGCTCCCTAGAGTTCAGGTGTAAGGGAGACAATGCAGCCTCAGTCACGTGAAGGACACAGGGGACTCCAAAGTACAAAAGAAATCTAGGAAAATGACAGTAAGAGTCTGAGAGGGGCCCCAGGATCCAAACTGCTCTGGTCTGTGGGGCACAGAGACTCGCAGCTCAGGAGGGACAGCAGCGGGCCTCTCTCTCGAAAGAGAAGGGAGGCATGTGTGACAGCGCTGGGGGGTGTGAGATAGACCCGGTGTGGGGCTTGTTAGGAGAGTGGGCCAGCTGGCCCCCACTTGTGTGCTTGTAAAGGATTGAGGAGATGTGGGTACCCCAAACCCAACATGGAAATAGTCCTTGGGGGCCCGGGAAGCCCTTGACCATTCCACGGACCCACGGAAAGTGGAGGTGGGGATGCCGACATCCATCTGTCCTGGGCTGGAATCCTGGCTTCTGCACGAACCAGCTCTGAGACCCTCAGCACAGCGTGTGCCCTCTGCTTCTCACTTTACTCCTGTGATGAGGGGGACTTTTGAAACCCACCTCACAGGGCGGCTGTGGGTATTGGAATGGAAGCCGAATCTGGTGGAGAACTTGGTTTGCTGCAAGGGCTGGCTGGAGGAGGGGATGGCTGACATCATCCTTCATCTGAGAGCCACACGTCTCCCCCCTGGCCACCTCCAGTCCTTCTCTCCGATAACCTGGGGAAGATGAAAAAACAGTCACGGTCCCCTTTCTTCTCTTACCACACTCCCTCCTGCCTCAGGGCCTTTGCATGTGCGGTTTCCTCTGCTTAGGATGCCCTTCTCTCCCCCGAGCTCACTAATTCCGCCTGGCCCCTCTGCTTTAATTGCTCGTGTCACCCTGCACCTGCCCTTCACTGAACTCGTCGGCGCTGTGGCTGGACGCTCACGCTGAGCAGTTATAATACTTAAGCCCCCTCTGAGCTCCGAGAGGGCAGCGGCTACGCTTGCTTTTGCTCCTTACCACGTGGCTCCCAGCAGTCCCTGGGCAGACGGAGGGTGAGACGGATGGGGGCGGAAGGATGGAAGCCCGAGAATCTCGGGCTGAGCCCTACGTGTTGCCTCTGATAATTGTCCTGGTCCCTTCCGCAGGCGCCCAAGAGATTCCAAGGCAGAGCGAGGAAGCCAAGGAGGTGATTTGCTGCATGAGGCTTGCTCGTTTGTGGTGAAATGTTCTCTGTGGCTTTTTCTCAGAGGCTAGCTGGTGCCAAGATAGACACACTCCTCATCTCCTGCCTCTCCCCTCCCTGGCCGCAGCGGAGCCCTCTGCCCTGCGGACAAGCTGGGGCCCCGCTCTGGTTTCCCTTGGCCCCTGGCGTGCAGTGTTCAGGCCACACAGCAATCAGCATGTTGCCACTGACCGAGAGCTGCCAGCTTGCCAGGTCGGGTTGCCCACGCGAGCCAGACCCACAGGGGCCTAGGGCCGGAGTCTGCTCAGCGACAGGAAAAAGGGGAGTCCCTGTCCCTGCTGCCGACCTCCCTGCCACATCCTGCTCCGGACTCCCGTCCCAGGCCCGGAGGACACGAGCCCATCACCAGGAGACAGGAAGGAAAGACACAGGGCAAAGGCGCTCCCACGTCTGCGGCGAGTTCTCAAGTTCTCCCCCATCCATCACCTACATTTCCCCGCCTCCACCCTCATATTTGGTTCAAACAAGAGCTCCCAAGAACGAAAGAAATTTAAAGGAAAACCCAGAGCCCTGACCATGGGTTGGGATGCTCATTTCACATTCGAATAAATACTCAAGCGAGCGATGGAGGGCTGGAGGGAAGGAGGCTGGGCGTGGAGTGTGGCGAGTACCAGGCCCAAGCTCCATGCCAAAGCCTACGTTTGCTTCTGCCTCCCTCATTCTGGTCCCTTCTGAGAGCCCAAGTATCAAAATAAAAATACCCGGCCACATACCAACTACAGTCATCTTTCCCATCAGTGGGCTTGGGAGCTCTGATGCCTCAACAGGAGGGTGGGTGAGGGGCTCATGGGGCACCTGGGAAGGAGGCAGTGGTCAGAGGACAAGGACTTGGTAGCCTGTGGCCAGTGCCACCTGAGACTTGCTAAGTCTCGGGCCATGATTTCTGGTGGGTTCTATCGTGAGTCCAATTGTTCATCAGGCTCCTCTGGAGCTGGTGGATTCTCCCACAGGCGTTTCCATCTTCTGGGTGCTGCTTCTCTGACTCCTGTGCCCCTTTAGCCTTTTGAGGGCCCATCTGACTCCCCAGAGCCCTTCGCAACCACTAGCACAAGCCATGGGGAGCAGACCCAAGGATCCCAATCTGGCCGCAGTCGCAATTGTCCCTTCAAATGAATAAGCAGGCATGGGAGGGGTTATACATCAGTCTCTTACAAATTTAGTTGCTGTGAGTCCATCCCAAAAGACTGATAAAATTTGGGGCATCTGTGCCTGAAGAGGTGTGGACTTCCTTTGGGGGCTTTCTTCTGGTGGCCAAATCCTCACCCTCGTAACTTTAGGGACGAAGCTCTGAGCTTTATTTCAAAGAGAATTCCACATTTATCTTTTAAATAACGTTGCATCGTTTTAATAGTTTGCCCAGCACTTTCAAATGTGATTCTGCAGTGTCCTGCTGGGTACCCTAGAGGCATTTTTTGTATATAAAGTGCATCCCACTTTAAACTATAGCTACTATCTCAGACAGTTGATACTATCAGGTTGAATCAGGAAATTACCAATATTTGACTTTTTTCATCCGTATAAAATGTCAGTTTCCTGTGGTTCAAGTGATAATAGCTAACACGTGCGGAGCTCTGGTCGCAGAGCCAACACCTCCCAATGGCATCACCCAGTGTAATTGTTACTGTCATTCCTGTGAATTTCAGAGAGGTTAAGTGTCTTGCTGGAAGTCACACAGCAGTAGCTCCAAGAATTAGCACTTGAGCCCCAGGAGGCTCTAAGGAAGCCCTGGGGAGTGCTGGGTGCCATTGCCACCTGTGCATTTCTGTCCATGGCCCTCTTGCTCCCCTCGCCAGGCCACCTCCCTCTCCTATGTGTTGTATCTGGATAGCTTCCCAGATGGTCCTGGCCCCTCTGGCTACATCTTCGCTCTGCATGCTTACAAGATCCCTGCACTCGAGCTGCAACGATTTCTCTATGTGGTGGCAGGAGCTTGTTCATCTTTAAGAGGGGACGAAGGTGACCACCGTATAAATGGAACTGATATGCTAATCTGTTCATTTGACAATGCCACCTGAGCCCCTCCAGGGTGCAGACACGGGAAGACAACAGCGGCCTGCAACACCCTTGCCTGCCCTGCAGCAGCTGACAAGCACCGCCAGGACGCATCCGCGAGGCACGCTGGTCAGGGAAGCCTCTCTGGGGAGGCGACCTCGGAGCCGAACATACACCGAGCTGGAAGAAGAGCGTCCGGGGGTGGAATGGCGAGTGCAAAGGCCCTGGGGCACAAGCACGCACAGTGCGTTCAAGGAATGATAAGGGACGAGAGCAGCTGGAGTGGGGAGCAGGGACGCGAGGTGACTCGAAGTCTGACCCACGAGGCACACGGTCTTTGGCACAGAGGAAACACTTGCCAACTGTTGGCCTCAGGATGGGCTTCCTGGGGGGACGTCCCGGCCAGGGTCCCGGAAGGGTTTGGCATAATTCCCTGTCTGTCTGTCTGTCCGTTCATGCCTCTGCTTGCTCAGTGGCCCTCCGAGCTTCTACCCCGGCCCCGCGCTGCAGGGGTGAGAAGGCCATCTGGCGCTTCCTGCCCTTCCTCTCCTTCCCCTGCTCCAGGCGAAGGAAGCCAGGCCACACCTGGCATCTGGGTGCACGTGTGGGCCCGGGGCGGAGGGGGTCGCTGCCGAGGGCGCTGCGGGGCCCGGCTTCCTGTCTGGGAGGCCCCGGGCGCACAATGCCTCATTGTCTCCGCTGCAAGGAGCTTCCTCAGGACGTGGAGGCCCGGGCCGGAGATGCCAGCTATTTTGGGTGCCGGGGAAGGCGTGCATTTGCTTGCTACCAGCATTTTTCTCAGGAGAAAGGTCAGTGGGCCCAGCCTGGGGGGTAAATCAGTCCCATGGGCCTCATTTCCCACAGTGTTCCCGCTTCCTCTCCAAAGAAGGGAGGGCTGGGCGGCAGTGCAAGGCCGGGCCGGGGGGCCTCGGGTGACTGCGCCTTCCGCCCTCTGGGGCCACCACGGGGCCTCTGCTGTTCCCGGACACGCCTGTCCCCTCTGGGGCATCTCTGCAATTTCAGGGCCCCCCACCGTGGACCCCTGAGTATCCGGAAACCCCAGATCGAGAGGGTTGCCCCAGGACGGAGCCTGGTGACGGGGCTCATGGCCCCCCCACGTTCAGCCCCTGACTCCCAGTCAAGTGCTCTTTCCAAAGCTCGCGCTCGGGGTCGGGGACCACCGAGGTCGGCTCCCTCACGACGAGGCACGTGCAAACGCTCACGCGTTGGATTTCGGGGAGGTCCCGGGCCAGATGGGACAATTCTGGGGTGTCTGCAGTCTCGCAGATGGTTCCGTTGTCGTCATCAGCACAGGCCGCCTTTGACCCTGGCTCCGCCGTGTGACCATGGACAGGGTCTTGAACATCTTAGAGCCTCAGGCTCCTCACAAAACAGGTATAACAGTGACACCTTGAATCCACGAGTTCAAGGCAGAGCTCACGTTCTCCAAGGGCTGGTGTCCCTCCCCACCCCGTACTTCTGGGGGGGTGGGCAAAACTGTACGTATAAAGCACAGGTCCGTGAAGAGATGCCCAGTTTATCTGGGGTATGAAAATTTTCATGGGAAGGGGCGATTAGGAAAAATTGTCTAAAGGTGCTCCTTAGGGGGACGCTGACGAACGATGCTTACAAGGGCTGATGTGGAGAATGAAGCAGGGGTGGTGCCTGGAACACAGTATGTGCTCAATAAACTTGAGCTGCTTTACAATGACTATTACTGACAGCAGGTGTCAGAGAGGAATCTGGGAGCTCTGCCACTTTCCAGCTGTGTGACCTTGGGCAAGTTGCTTGACTTCTCTGTGCTTTGGTTTTCAGACCTCTTTCAAGTAGTTATTGTGTAGGTTGAGCTGATTAATGTAACATACGTAGTTCAGTGCCTGGTGAACGGTAATCACACAATAAATGTGAGCTATTACTATTATTTATTATTGAAATTCTTAATATTATTACTACATGCACAGGGACTTGGGAGCCAATGGTTCTAAGTGGGGGAAAACCATAAGAGATGGTGTGGTTCAAGGTTGGACCCCAAAGAGCTTGTTCCTTCTACTGGGCATCTGGTTCCAGCCTCAACCACCAGGGTCCGCCCTTGGCACTGAGGAGGGGCTGGCTGGCAACAGGGGGAAGGGGAGCAGTAACGCAGCACCCAATCTGATGTCAGTAAGGTGAAGGCCTTTGCATCCTGGTGCAATTCCTGGATGTGCATCGCACGTACCCAGGGAACAGCTGTGTCTGCCTCGGAGCAAGGGGTCCTGGGTGTGTAAACCAGCCGTCACATGCAGAAGCCAGGGATCACTGTCTCCAGCCTTTTGGCCACCGCAACCCTCCCCATTCTTTGGCCCGGCTGAGGAGGGACGGAGGGGTTTGTACCTTCACAGGACTTCCCAGGCGGATGGTAAGCCCTCACTTTCCTGATCTGGACCCCTGAGCTGGGTGAAGACTCACTGACTCAGGATACCAGGAAGGTCTCACAAGGCCCCCTGCGGTCCAGCCCTGCCTTTCTCTCCCACCTCCTCGCCCACCCTCCTCCCTGAGTGGGCCCCAGCCCACTGGCCACCTGCTGCTCCTGGACATGTCAAGCCCATCCTGCCTCAGGGCCTTTGCATATGTTGCTCTACTGCCTGGAACTCTCTTCCCACGTCTGTGTCCTTCTCAGCCTCCAAGTCACTGCCCCACAGTCCCTTTCCCAGAGAGACAGACCTTCCCAGACCACCCAGTCTGAAGTGGACTCCCCACACTGCCCGTCCCCAGTCTTTCTTGAATTCATTTTTTTATTGCTTTTAATCATGAACAACACTTCTGTTTCTTTATTTGTGTACTTTTTTCTTGTGCTTCTCCCTGTGTGAGATGACAAGCACCACAGGGCAGGGGCTTTATCCTCCCGCCAGCACCTGGTCCAGGACTGGGCCCGGGAGGCCCATAGGATCTGCTTGGTGTGGGCAGTGAAAGGCCAACCAAGGCCTTTCACTGCCATGGTCATTAACTCCAGTTGCCATCCCATTTTACAGATGTGAACACTTAAGGTAGGGATTCCTTGTGTGTGTGTGGTATCTCAGGGAAGCTTCCAGAATCCCTGCCCAGGACCCAGGGAAAGGGTAAGCTGAAAGGGAGGTTTCAGAGGCTACAAGAATGGGATCCGGGCCCCAGCTTTTCCATTTCCCTTAAAGGAGCATTTTCCTAAAATTTTCCTGTCGCCTCTGGATGCGTGAGCAGGGCTGTGGAGGGACCTGGAATTCGATTAGGCAGAAAGATTCGGACAAACAGGACGGGTGGCACTAATCAAAGCTGACACTCAGATGGGGCCTGTGAGGGCCCCGGGCTTTGTGAGCTCAGGGCACCTGCATGGAAACTTCCTTCTTCCCGGCTTGGAAGGATAGCTACAAGCCGGCACTCTCCCCTGCCGGGGAGCTGTCAGGGGAGGGACACTCATGGGCCACAGAGGCCACCCCTGGGTGCTCCTGGGCCGTCGGTGCAGGTGTCACGAAGGAAAGTGCTGCCAGGCTGGCCCTGTCTCTGGCCAGTGGGGATGACGAGCTTGAACTGGCCAGGTGATTTAAACTTCTCTGGGCCTCAGTTTCTTCATCTCTGAAAGCCACTGGCCCAGGGGCCACGATCTGGCCCGGCCTGGTCTCACCCCAGGGGCGGGGCTCTCCCAGGGTCTGAAAGAGAATATACATCCGCCCTGCAAGCTGGAGCCTGGGCTATTCCCTGGCCCTGGGTCCCCCTCTGATCTCACCTGGAGCCACCTGCCTGCCCTGCCCACCTGGGAGTGTTCTGATGGGCCTCCCGCAGCCCGCTGCTCTGGACGGCCTCCCGCCATCCTCCCTCCACTCCCCTGGGGTCTGGCACTGAGCTGCAGACATGTTCACACGCAGTAGCCCCTTCAGCCTCCCAGCAGCCCCAGAAACCAGGCCCTGTCCTTGGCTCTCACTTTACAGATGTAGAAACAGAGGCCGCGCCGGGGGTGGGGCCGGGATACGGACCCACGCTGGGCTCCAGAGCCTGTGCTCTGTGCACCCGGCCTTCATTCATCTTGGCTTGAGACCCCCAGGCAGCTGGAGAGGAAACCTCCCTCCCTCGGTGCCTGTTCCCTCCTCTCTTCAGTCGTGTGGTCCCTTCATCCCGTTCCCAGGAGTCCTCCGTCCCTCCTTCCTACTCCACTGGTCAGCTCACATTTTCCACTGGCTGCCCCACACCCCCTAGGCTGTGAGTTCCTGGGGGGACCCCGGTGCAGCGGGCGCCCATGCCTGGCCGAGGCCCGCCCCGCACAGCCTTCCACCTGCGACCCGGACGGGGGGCAGACGGGGACTCCCCTCGGGGGCTGGGGCCCGCAGGAGCCGCACGGGCCTGGGGCTGGTTTGGTCTGGCGCCTCGTGGAGAGACTGCAAAGACTCCCCGCGCTGAGCTTCCCCGGGCATCTCGCCTTTTCTAAAGCCACTGCGTTGTGTGGATAATGCCTATTCTTTCCACGGGCCACCTGCCAAAGTAAATGTTCGTGTTGTTTGAAAAACTTACGTTATATCACCGTGGGAATCTGAGTGGACAGAAACCTTTTTTTCTCCTTTAAACGAGGGTTGGGAGGGAGGCAGACGTGGAAAGGTTTTTTGTTTTTTCACTTTTCCTCTATTACTTTAACACGAGACACCATTGGGGTGGCGCTGGTTCCCCGCAGCTCCAAATGTATGAACTTGTATCGATGATGTTCAGGACCGTCTTCCCCCTTCCTACTCTCTGAGGTTCATGCAGTCACCAGTCACTTCCTAGAAAAAGATAAAATAAAAAGGAAAAAGGAAGAGAGAAACAAAGGGGAGGGTAGGTGGGAGCTTCCTGGAGCAGAGACCCTAAAATTCTCAGGAGGAAAGGTTGAAATACACAGTCAGGAAAAGAGAAGGGAAGAAAAGGTCTTGGAATGAAACCTGCTCCGTGTTTGTCTGAGCCTCTGCCCTGCAGAAGGGCGGGAGAGCTGATTTTAATTGAAGGGGACAAAATTAAATAAGGCCTGGGCTTCAGGTACGTGGGAGCCTGACGGACCTGTCCCCTGGTGCAGTGGCCACCACCGTGACCTCATGCCAATTATGCTGCCCCACCACCGAATTGAATGCTGTGCCCCTGGGCAGATGGAGACGCACGGCTGCCAGCAGCCTGCCGCCCAAGACACCGGGAATTTGTTCTTCCGCCAATGCCCCACAAGTCAGGTGAGGTGGGACTCCAAGGCTGGCCCGGTTCTCCTAGGTCACGGTAGCCGGAGGCTGTGCCACAGCCTCTGGGCTTGTTTGGGTTTTTTGGGTAACGGCAGCAGAGAATGGCCAGGCCTTGTTGGCCAGTCCTCCAGGGAGGACTCCTGGATTGACATTTGCTGGGCCCCTCGGCACTTGCCTTGGCTGGCGTGAGAGGAAACCTTCCTCCCTGCCTCCTGTTCGTCGGTGATTACTGCCGGCGTGTTGGACATTGGGGATGCAGCGGAGATGGGGACACCCCGCCCTTCGTCCTCCTGGAGTTCACAGTCTGGTGGGGAGAGAGACGGGACCCAGGCCCGCCAGGAGGCTGCGAGCTCCAGAAGAAAGCATCGTGTGCCTTGGGAGACAAAGAATGGAGCACCTAAGATCGTCTTGGGGGATGGGGAGGCCTCTGTGAGCTTGAAAGGGACAGGCAGGGGTGAGGCAGGCACAGAGGGGACAGTGGGAGATAGGAAAGAGGGCCTGGGAGCAGAACAAGCTGCTCTGTGGTCCAGCCGACTTGTGAGGGGCTTGGGGGGATCTGTCCCGAGTCCCCTGAACTCCCACATCCATAAACACGCGCGCACAGGCACGCACCCACACCAGCGTTTCTGAGAGCTCACCGGCCCGCCAGGGAAAGGTGCTCAGCCCCGCCAGCTGCATCCTGGCAGCCCGAGCACGGAAGATCCCCACGGCCCTGGGGTCACCCCGCAAGGCTGCCCTGTCTTCAGAGCCGACCCTCCTGGCCTCTCCGTGCGGCACCAGGGCCGGCCTGAGTCACCGGGCCCACGTGCCCGGCCCCGGAGGTCACACTCTGCCCCCCGCCAACCTCGCCTCACACGCCCTCCCTCCCGCCCCAGGTGAGGTCGCACGGGCTGCCCACCCCTCCCGCCTGCGCATCCCTGGGTGTGCGGACGCCCACGGGAGCAGCAAGGACGCTGGGGCCCCGTGTCACCTCCAACTGGAGGCCGGCTCAGAAGTGAGGGGAGGGGGGGAGGGGGGAGGAGCCCGAGGTACATGAGGGCACATGACACCCTCGAAGCCGCCAGGCTTGTGATCCCACCGGGCCTGGAGCTGCGTCGCTGCGGCTGCCTTCTGGGGACGGTGTCTGTCACTCTCTGCCACTTCCCAGCGGTGCAGCTTTGGGCAATGACTTAATCTTTCTGAGCCGCAGTTTTCTCATCGGTCACATGGGGCTGATGGCAGCCTCTGCCGTGCGGAGCCAAGGCGGGCGTGGGGGGTTAATGCGTGTGAAGCGTTTAGAGCAGCGCCCGGCTCGTTGCTCTTTGCCTCTCCCCTCCGGTCCCGGCTCCCTGTCCCTTGACGCCCAGGTGCGGGCTGCCCAGTGCCCAGTGTGTGCTCGTGTTTGTTGTGAAATGGGAGACGTAGACACCCCACCCCCACCTGGTGGTTGTGTGCCCACCTCGGCCGTGTGCCACCTGTCACACTGAGTGTCCTCTGGGTGCTGGGCGCTGGGTGAAGCTGCTTTGCACAGCTTTTTTCCCTGTGAGCTCACAACAGCTGTCCGCATTTCACAGATGAGGAAACAGAGGTTCAGAGTGGTCCCAGCAGTCACCCAACATCTCACGGCCAGCTAGTGTTCCCAGAGTGTCTCCTTCCCACCACCGCTGCCCCTTGCCTCATGCCAGTGCAGGGGTGCTTCCCTGGAGGTCATGGACCCCGCACACGTCTCCCCGCCTGGCGGTGCCCCTGTCTGCAGGATGCAGGCAGTTCCTATGCCCCACAGGCCACAGACATCACGAGGGCTGGGCTGGGTTCGAGGAACGTGTTTGTTGGAAGTACAGGAAACAGTAATCAGGAGCTGTCCACACGCTTTTCCTCTGCTTTACGCGTTTCCTCTGACAAAGATCAGCAAGGCGAGGTGGGCGCCAGGGCGCAGCCATGACACCATCTCCATGACCCACGGAACCAGGAGGCTGGAGAGGCAGACAGCCCCCCAGAAGAGGCGCCATGGCTGTACCATGAAGGGCTCCAGGCTCAGACACGGGCAGCGAGAAGGTGGCCGACGCAACGTATGAACCCACGTCCATTGTTTCTTACCAGCTTTACCGGGATGTAATTCACGAGCCACACAGTTCGCCCACAGGCAGTGTGGCTTTTGGTGTGCCTACAGAGTCGTGCGACCATCACCACAACCTAAGTTTTAGAACATGACCCCCAAAGCCCGTATCCATTGGCATTCACCCCCCTTCCCACGCCCCCTCCAGCCCTAAGCAAACACAAATCAATTTTCTGTCTCTATAGACTGACTGTTCTGCCCATTTTACATAAATGGAATCATAGAATATGTGGTCTTTTGTGCCTGGCTTCTTTCATTTAGCATCGTTTTCAAGGTTCACCTACGTCATACCATGTACCCAAACTTCCTTTCCAGTTGTGGCTGAATAATATTATAGATACACCACACTTTATTTATCAGCTCATCAATTGAAGGGCGTTTGGGTTGTTTCCACATTTTGGCTCTTGTGAAAAATGCTGCTATGAACATTTGTGTGCGAGTTTTGGTGTGGACATGCGTTTTCATTTCTCTTGGGACTGTGCCTAGGTGTGGACTCACTGGATCGTACAGCAATTCTATGTTTACCTTTTTGAGGAACTGCCGAGCTGTTTTCCAAAGCAGATGCACCATCTTACATTCCCACCAGCAACGTGTGGGTGTTCCGACTTCTCTGCAGCCTCGCCAACGCTTGTTATTGTCTGTCTTTTTGATTCTAGCCATCCTAGAGGGTGCGATGTGGTATCTCACTGTGGTTTAGGTTTGCATTTACTTAGCGCTTTTAGCATACTGCTTCCTCCTCTACCAAACGAAAGAAGTGGTCTTCCTTTCCCTCCTCCTCCAAATCCCCTCTCCCTGCATCACAAGACACCCTACTGAGCAGAACTCGTGAGGTTTCAGTGGAATCTCCGAGCAGGTCAGACTGAGTCTCCTTCGTCGTTAAGAGTCAATCGACAGGTCTTGAGTGCGTGTGCCTGGTCCTGCCTCGGGTAGCGGGGTTGGAAGGTGAGAGCAGGTGCTGTGTTCTCTGATGACGCAGGGTGTGTGGGGAGAGACACAAACACTCCATGGGGTCGTGTCCTTCGAGGAGGGCCCTGAAGAACAAGAAGACTTTTATAGGAAGGGGGTGAGGAATAAGAGACTCAGCACTTTTTCCTTTCATCTTTTAATAACTATTCATTCATCACCGATCGTGTGCTGGGCATCGTACACGGAGGCCAAAGGCACAGAGGTGGGACCATGCCTGCTTTCTGCCTCTCCCCCTAGGAAGCTGGGACTTGGGGAAGGCAAGCTTATTTTCCATCTTGACGCAATCCCTCCAGCTATGTGAGCGGTCCCTAAGTTGCAGGCCGGCTTGCGTCTATAACAATTGCATGCAAATCACAGTGATGAGAACAGCTGACATTTGTGACCAACAGGACACACTTAGCAGCCACCAGCACCTTTGTAACCATTAAACACAATGGCCCGTGCAGCGGGCTTCTAATTGCTCCTGCACTCATATGGAAAGTTCCCTTTTGGACCCGGCTAGGTCTGCCCAAGCGGCACCAAGCTCTGTAGTATGTTAGGATCCTGACGCTTTCCATCTTGTTAATAGAAGCTCCTCAGCCGTTGAGAGAACAGTTCCACGTACAGAAGTCCCTCCCCCAGTTTTAGATTTTTATTTGATGGGGTTTCCAGGTTCCTTACGAAAAACTGTCCTGGATGCAGCAATTATTCTGTTCAAGGTCTCAATTCTTCACTCCAGGTTAGGGCCGGGGCATAGGACTCTGGGGTGCAATTCCTGCCCTTCGGCGGGGAGCCCAGGGCTCTGGACGAAGCATATCGCCCATCCGAGGTCGCCCTCTGGTTTCCTGGTGAGGGCCCGAGCGTCACATAAAGTCTGGCTGTAATAACTGCACAAACATCTCCAGTCATCTGCTTGCTGTCTTTCAGGCTTTGCTCATGATCTATGTGTTTTCCGGATGTTCAGCATATACCCTATTTCTGTCAGGACTTCCCAATGAAAAGTGGGTTTGTTTACTTTGTGTTAGGGATGTGAGAAGCCCTTTCTTTTTTTCCTTTTCACTTAAACGACAACGGCTGTGTTTTAGAAAATGGTGCTTGAACAAGTCAGCAAGGGAAAGGGCCCTGACCGTGACCGTCAGGAAATGTGAAAATAAAGGCCATCTTGGGGGGCTCTGCAGCCATGCAGCTGGTCCAAAGGCCTCGGGAGGAGAGAAGCGTGGGCTCAGCTTGCTGATTATATTTCAAGATCTACCCTGCCTTCGACAAACTGGCTGTGTAAGTTGAGACAGTGCCTGGGGGTCCCCAAGCTGAGGGATGCTTTCCCTCTGCCCCTGGTTGCTGGGGCGTTGACTGAGCAGTTCTTTCTCCTCGAGCCCTACTTGCAGTGTCCACTCTGGATTTCAGACAAGCTTCCCCAAGTTCAGGCTTCTACCAGGGCTGGGGTTCACGGCCATAGTAGCCGAGGGGCCCATCTACCTGCCCAGGCTCCAGGGTACCACTGGGAGAGAAGCAGAAGCAGAGGAAATGAGGGAGAGATGCCCTGAAAGGTATAAGGTTCCAGGGCAAGGACTGGGGTGCATCCCAGACGTCAGCAGCCTCCCAGGGCAGAAGCAGCTTTGGAAATCACCGGGCCCGACCCCCAGCTCCCAGATGAGCTCACACTCCCTGGTCTCCGCTTGGACGGCAGACAGGAGGGAACACGAGGCTGAGCAGCCTCCTTGGCGCCCAGAGCCTGGCTCCGTCCTGAGCGTCTGAAGCACACGTGGTCGGCCCTGAGCCCTCCCAGCCTCTCGGCCAGGGCCCTTCCTGCAGCCCCCGGAGCTCTGGCTCCCCCACACCTCATCTGAGGGGCTGGCTGGGTAATGATGCTCACAGCTCCCTGCCTGGGCCTCCCTCTGAGGGTCAGACACGTAGCAGGTGGCCGGGGCCCGTCCTGTGCAGTGAGCCAGAGCTGGCTTGGCACCCTGCCCCTCACTTACTAAACTGAATCTGCTGTTCAGTCATCCAGTGATGATTTTCAATCAATGTTTATTGACTCCTGTCACTCACTTGGGCTGTGCTGGACCCCCGATGTGCAGCGGGGAGCAAAGCCCAGCCCCGCCCCATCAAAGCTTCCAGTCTGGTGGAAGAAACAAAGGAAGCAAAAGAACCACGCACATAAACATCTAATTACAAATGTGCAACGTGCCATGAAGGAGAAGAAAAGAATGTGGCGACAGATGGTAACAAAGTCTCCACGTTTCAGACAGGGTGGCGGGATGTGGCCACATGGTTACCAGGCTCTAAGGGATAAGCAACAACGACAATAATAATAACAATGTTAACAGTAATCAGTAATGTTTTGAGTGATTAATGGGTGGTGTGGGAGGCGTTCTAGTGTATTGCCTTTGTATGTATTGACTTATTTAACAATGGCAACAATTGTATGAATAAGTACGGTTGTGATCTCCATTTTGCAGATGAGCAAAATGAGGCATGGAGAGGACCAGAGACTTGCCCCTGGTCTCAGGGTTGGTACAAATGGCTGGGATCAGAGTGGAAGTAGGACTAACATTTTCTCAAGCAGAGGCCATGCCTGAGTCAGTGCTTTTCAGCTGGGAAATGAAGGCACAGGGATGCCAACTCTTCCCTGAGGGCGGAGACCAAGCCTCAGGCCCCTCAGAGCCTGGCCTACAGGACCCTCCAAAGGAGCCTCGGCTCCAATCCTGTTCCCGCCCATATTACTGCCCAGGGTGAGGTCGGGGCAGGAGAAGCCTAGCTTCCAGGCCAGTCCCTGGTGAGGCCCATGCGTTCCTGACTTGGTGGCAGAGGTGGGGTTCTCTGCCTGGCTCCCCTATGCCAGAACAGCCGGTGGCACGGGACCTGGTGCAGTGGGCAGGCTCCGTACTGAAGCAGAGACGTTTGCAGGGGACCCTAGGACAGCTGTGCTCCCAAAACACCTGGGATGGCAGAGCGTGCGTCCCCGGGGTTGGGAACGATGAGATAGATCAGGGCGGCTGCCCGCAAGCAAGTGTGGACGCCTCAAATCCCAGAGCCCAGGCCTGCATCCCCGGAGAGAAATCATGCTCCTGGGCGGGCGAGCTGGGAGGGGGTGGCTGGACGGGCGGGGACCAGTGTGCGCTGGGCAGCCGAGATTAGATAAGAGCCTGGGAGGAGCGAGGATGGGCGGGAGCCCGCCGTCTGCTTCCCTCAGCGGGAAGTACGCTGGGTTTGGGTGTCTGATTTGGGGCGAATTCCTCCCCCGCAGCTCCCCACTCAGAGGATTAAACAGATTGGAGGAAGTGGGGTAATAGCGTCATGGTGACAGCCCAATTTGCTTCCTTTCGGAGGGGATCTCACGTCTCCTCCGTCCTAGCTCCCTCTATCCCAGAGCTCGTCGTCTGCGCCTCCCTTTCCAGGCAAAGGCAGGTCCAAGTTCATCCCATTTTCCCCCAGGCAGCCTCTGGCAAACTGCCATGGCCAGCGAAGGCTGTAGGAGGCAGTGAACGGAGACGTGTGAGTCCACAGGCCACCCAGGTGCACACAGACCCCGGCTCGCCCCGTCCCAGCTCTGCCCAGGGAGGCCTGGCTGTGGCCCCCACGCTGGTCTTGGGGCCCAGAACTTAAGTCTCGGTTCTGCCGGTGTTACTCGTTCTCACCGCCACTTTGTTTCTGTTTCTCCATTGGGACAATGGGTCGAGCAGCTAGCAGCGCCTCTCCACTTCAAGAGCCTGCTTTCTAGGCCCCTGAGGGCTCTCTAAGAACCTCCTCTTGGCCTTAGGGTCGGGTTGAGTTTGAGTTTGGCAGGGGTTGGAGTGCAGTTAGGGTTAGGGTTAGGAGGAGAGTTTGCATTAGAGTTCGGTTGGGTTGAGTTGGGGTTAACGTTCTGTTGGGTTGGCTTCAAGCCTGGGCTCAGAGTTAGGAGTGAAGTTGAGTGGCGTCGGGTTGGGTTGCGTCGGGTTTAGGGCTGGAGTAGGGTTGGGGCTGAGGTTGAGTTGGCTGGCTGGAGTTACAGTGAGGTTTCCACTGGGCTCGAGATCACAGTCAGTGTTCGTTCGGGGTTCAGGCTGAGTTAGGGTCAGTTTGGGGAACAAAATATCTATCCTTTTGGCCTTTCCCCCTTCTCCTCCTTCCTAGGAATGACTGGGCATGACTGGGACACTGCGTGACATTGGAGCCAAGACCAGAGGACGTTTTCACCTATCAGAGCACTAACGCAAGTGAGTTTTAAGAATGTAGTTATAGGGTGTGTCCTCTTAACGCGCCTCCCATGGACGCAGCCCAGAGAGCGAGGAAAGGGTGACCCAACAAATAAGGAACCGCTTCCCCAGACCCAGTTCTGGGAGCCAAGGTGCTGGTTTGGCTCGTCTGGAGGACCGGGGCAAGCAGAGTTGCACCTCACTGACTTACAAAAGGCAGAAGCATTCATTCTATCCCCAGAGCAATTTTTGTTTGGGCAGCTCCCACCTGAATCCTTGACCTCTCTCTCCCAGACCACGCTCTCACATGACTCATCACTGAGCCCCATCCATTCTCCCTCCTTGTAGCTCTTTTTTATTTTTAGAAAACATAAGCATTTTTAATTGACAAGGAAGAGAAACAGATCATTTAGCTATCAGTTTGTATATAAACAAGGGAAAACTAATCTGAAAAATATATATGGAGTGGGGCTTCCCTGGTGGCGCAGTGGTTGAGAGTCCGCCTGCCGATGCAGGGGACGCGGGTTCGTGCCCCGGTCCGGGAGGATC
This sequence comes from Globicephala melas, assembly GCF_963455315.2. Classification (NCBI taxonomy): domain Eukaryota; kingdom Metazoa; phylum Chordata; class Mammalia; order Artiodactyla; family Delphinidae; genus Globicephala; species Globicephala melas. The sequence continues at coordinate 82,255,083 of NC_083328.1, forward strand.
CCGCATGCCGCGGAGCGGCTGGGCCCGTGAGCCATGGCTGCTGAGCCTGCGCGTCCGGAGCCTGTGCTCCACAACGGGAGAGGCCACAACAGTGAGAGGCCCGCGTACTGCAAAAAAAAAAAAAAAAAAAAAAATATATATATATATATATATATATATATATATGGAGTGAAGCACTTTGCTGTATACCCGAAACCAACACGGCATTACAAATCAACCACATTCAGTTTAAAAAATTAAAAAGTCAAAAGCAATTGTATATTCGCAGTTATGGGTTTGTGAAGTGTCCCTGTAGCTCTTGAATGCATTCATCCGTCTCCACCCCTACCGATACCGCTTACATGTGGCCACCGTCACCTCTCAGCTACCCCAGAGGAGTCCTAGCTCCCAGGTTTGCACTCTCCCATCTCAGCCTTGCGAGGCTCCTGGGACATGGCTGGGAACCCGCCTCTCCCTGCTGAGCTCTCTGCAGGCAGGCATGGTCCAGCCTCTACTGACCTCGCCACCCCCTCTCACCTACCTCTCAACTCTACAGCCTACTCTTCATCCATCTTGATCTCCCTGCTCCCCAAACGCCCCCCTGACTCACACCCAGAACACGTTTGAAGCCTCTTTGCCAGCTTCATCCCTGTTCCTCCTCAACCTGGCCCACCTGCCCCCAGAGCCTTGCCAGGAGGGTGTCAGTGGCACCGTTGGGTCCATTCATGGCATTTCCACCTGGATCTTTAGGCAGAGGCGCCTGCCAACAGAGCTGGGCTCTGCAGGGAGCTTCCCAGAGGCCCTGGCTGGTGGGGGAGCAGCTCAGAGCACTTGTGTGATGGGCAGAATCCACGTCCTAATTCCTGGAAACTGTGGAAAGGGATGTTGCAGACGTGATTAAGTTATGGACCTTGAGATGGGGCGAGTTTCCGGGATGGTCAGGTTACGTCCAATCTAATCACAATGGGCCTTAAACACAGGGGACGTTTCCGGGCTGGAGTCAGACAGAAATGTGACAACAGAAGCAGGGTCAGGGATGCACATGGGTGCCTTTGAAGCTGGGGAAAGGGGGCCATGAACCGAGGAATACGGGAGGCGGCTAGAATCTGGAAAGACAAGGAAATGGATTGTCCGCTGAAGCCTCCGGAAGGAACCAGCTCTGCCCACACCTTGACTTTCGCCCCGTGAGGCCCACCTTGGTCTTCCGACCTCCAGGACCATGAGACAGCAGATTCGTGTTGTTTAAGCGACCAAGTTCGTGGTAGTTTTTTTACAGCAGCAACAGGAAACTCACACCACCGGCTTTGGAGTGAACAGAACTGGGTATCCGTATCTTGGCTCCGGAGCGGAGTATCTGCGTGCCCCTGGCCAAGGAGCCCACTCTCACCTGGATTTCCTCATCTGTAAAATGTGTATCTACCTCATCAGGTGGCTCGTCCACTCAAGTCCTATTTCTTGAGCACCAACTACGTGCAGGCGCTTCCGTGTCCCCTGCCTGACGTGGAGGACGAGCTCAGCCTACGGCACCACCCGGACCCTGGTCCCCGCCCACGGTGGGCCCTGGCAGGATCTACTCCTTTGGTCTTGCTGTGGAGCTGGGGGCTGAGCAGAGGGTGTTCTGTGGACTCTGACCCCGGACGAGGGGCACAGATGGGTGCACGTGGGCACGTCGATGCTCCGTTTGGTGGGCGTGGATGGACGGACCCACGTGCTCCAGGACTCTTGAAGGCAGCCTCCTTGTCATCAGAGGGTGGGGAGGGCTGAGCTGGGTCAGTGGCAGAGGTGAACAGTGGGGTCCCGAGAAGAGCGGGAAGCCCACGTGGACGGGCGGGCTCTTTGTGACCTTGAAGGTTTGGCAACTTCTCCCTCCTCTCTCCTCTCCTTCCTCCTTTTCTCTTTTTCTCCTTTCCTTCTTCTCTCTTCCCTTCTCCTTCTGCTTCTCTCTCACTGTCTTTCTTCCACGAGTAGCAATTATGCTTAGTGAGTGTGTGTGTGTGTGTGTGTGTGTGTGTGTGTGTGTGTGTTGTTTTATTTAATAAATCTCGTATCTAAACCTGGCCCGCTCCTGGGTGGTCCCAGCAGCTATCCCCTCCAAGCCCCAGAGTATACACGAGCGAGAACAATCTGACAACACAAAAACGCTTTGAGGAGACATCTCCCGGGGCAGATTTGGGGCTCTGAACCTCCTTGCTGGGCGCCTCTCCTCCTGGTTGGGTCCCCTTCCCGCCTCCCTCCCTCGTCCTGGGGAGGCCAGCTGGGTGGTGCTTGGGGCAGAGGCCCCGGGCTTCTGAGAACCCTGCAGGAAACCTCTGTCATGCCTTCTGGTTTCATGAGGTGGTCTTGGATGCTGACTAGACCCACCAGATTGGAGCCCAAGAAAATGAAGAATGGGGTCCCGCGAGGGTCTGACCCGGTATAGAGTTTCATTCTGTTGGCTCAGATGCGCCATGGTGAGCGCTTTCTGAAACTCTGGGGGCCCCTGCCATAGCCTGGAACTAAGCACAGTGCTTCCTGCTGCCACGGAAATCACAGCCCCGGCCGCCAGCCTCCAGCCTCCCCATCTTGGCTCTCCCTCCACCTCCTCCAAAAGCCCACCCATCACCGTCTGAACTCCACCCCACATGTCGAGGGACTCATTGTCTCCTGCAGACCTGCTCATGCACCCCTGTTCTCAGGGAGTATCACCACCATCCCCTCTCCCGGCCACCCAACTTCAAATCCACGCACCAGACCTTCCTCTCTCCCCTGCTCCACAGCTGACCCTGGCCACGCCGCCTCCTCCAAGGACTCTGCTGGCCTCGCCAGGGAAGGTGTGCGCATGCGTGGAATTGGCTCTGTTGCGGTCCCTCCGTCAGCCCCCAGCCAGTGGGCAGCACCGGGATGCGGACCTTGTCGAGTTCACGGCTGCGTCCGTCCCTGGGCTGAGCACTCGGTTGGTGCCTGACGACGTCAGGATAGATCGGCAAGGAAACAAACGCGTTCCTCTGACTTGATCACAGCACTCCAGTCTCTTGCAGAGTTTCGTCAATTCCCTCTCAGAAATAAGCCTCCTTGCCACTGCATGCGGTTGAATTGTATCCCCTACAAAGAGATGCCTGCCCGGAGCTTCAGAATATGACCTCATGTGGCATCAGGGTTTTGGCGGATGTAATTAAGGTAAAACCTGGAGATGAGATCGTCCTAAATTAGGGAGGACCCTAAATCTAATGACAGTTGTCCTTATAAGAGACAGAAGAGGAGGAGACAGACATGGAGGGGAAGGTCGTGTGCAGACGGAGGCGTCTACAAGCCAGGGATTGCTGGAAGCCCTCAGCATCTGGGAGAGCCCTGCGGCAGATCTCCTCAATCTTCAGAGGGAACAGGGCTGCCAACACACCTTGACTTTGGACGTCTGGCCTCCAGAACCAGGAGAGCATACATTTCTCTTGTTTGAATCCTCCCAGCTTGGGGTAGTCTATGGCAGCCCCAGGAGACCAATGCACCCTCCTTACTGGATCTAATAACCTGCCCCAAGGAGCTCCATCAGCCCACCGTAGATCCCAACCTCTCATCTACCTTGAAACCTGGTCTCTAGCTGGGGATGTGGCCTGTTCCTGTCTCCCCAGTGCCCCCCACCTGTGAATCCAGCCCATCTCCTGGGCCCCCAGCCACCATCTCTCTGCCCCCTGTGGTTCTCTAGAGAGCAGACTTCCTTGCTCTGCTGCTGGAGAAGATGGACGTTGTTGCCTCTAATGGCCTGCCATCTATTCCCCCCTCTTCTGGTAATGGTGCATTGACTTTCCTTTAGGGGTGGGAGGCTATCCTTCCCCTATTTTCAACCCATGAGGTCTTCGTGGGGTCCATGACCCAGGGCGGCTTAATCAGAGCAGTCCACCCTCTGTCCGCTATGGCTCGCTTAGAGATGGGCACATGACTGGTGGGTCAAGGAGATGCACTCATGGGCTTTGGGTGGGACTGTAGGGAAGCAAGCCTTTCCTATGGGATGGCTGAGGTGGGAAGCTATAAACTGGGATCCACCATGAGCCACTGTGTGGGGAGAAACTGCCTAAGAAAGAAGCCAACAGGGAGGAAACCAGAGCTCAGAGCAGAGCAAGATACTTACAGCACCTTTAACGTGCCTGGGTCTCCCCGTGTCTGCAATCCACCCTATCCCTCCAGATAGGCGCTTTCATGAGAGAGTGAAGCCCCACGTTTTTCCTTGAGCCACACTGAACTGAGTTTCTGCTCTTGTCAACCAAAAGAGCATTGTTGACCCAAGAAGACAAACTGTACCTCCTCCCAGAGATGAACAAAAACGAGGGAAACAGGGAGAGTGTTTTCTTCTCACACAGCCCTGATCACCTTCGGGTTCCTCTGGCCCGAGGCCACGTCCATGGCTCTCGAGTCCCCACTGACCCTCTCCCCCCACTGTAACTAAAACGAGTCGCACTGACCTGGGAGCCGTCTCCCTGTTTTCAGTCCTCCCTCCAAATCACTGCTACACTTTTCTTCCTAAAAACCCAGGCCTCCTGTCCCCCTCACCTCCACCCCACTTAGTTCCCAGCTCTGTAACTCACTTGCTGCTCTGAGGACGCACAAGCTTATGTCTGAGTGGTTTGCCTGCCGTCTCTGCTCCAGACCTTGGGCTGCAGAGACGGGGATGGTGCGACAGCCGGGGAGCCCCGTCTGCACGCTGGGTGCTTGTTAGATGCACGAGGCAACGACTGGTCCCAGCTCCGGGGGCCCAAACCCACCCAGAGCACCTGTGATGTGCCGGGCCTCATTCTAAGCACATCCCGTGGACTGTGATCCTGGGAAGTGGTGTTAGTCGTCTCCGTGTCTTGTAGATGAGGACACGGGGGAAAGGGCCGTGGAGTGACTCGTCCATGGCCGCATGCGGCTGGTATGTGATGGGTGGGGGAAGGGGGTCCCTGGTTCCAAAGCCCACAGCTTACCAGGAAGGAAGGTGGGGAGGAGAAGGAGAGAGAAAAGAAGGAGGGGGGGAGGGAAGGAAGGAGGGGGAGGGAGGGAGGGAGGGGAGGGGCTGTGGGTGTGTGCACGCGGGCGTGTGTGGTGTGGGTTGTATAAGTGAGCGTGCATGAGTGTGTGGGTCTGTGTGCAAGGGTGTGTGTGAATGTGGCTGTGAGTCAGAGTGAGGTGGGGATGTTTGTGCGAGTGTGTACAGGTGGGTGTGAGTGTGTGCATCCGAGTGTGTGTGTGTGCGTGTGTGTGTGTGTGTGTGCGTGTGTGTGTGTGTGTGTGGCGTCCCTGCTGCTACCCGCCGGCTGCCCATCACCACATGCGTTTTGCTGCTGGGCCTCATCAGTGTGCGCAGCGCATCTCTGGCCGAGCTGACTCACGCCAGCAACTCGCCACGCCGCCGGGTGAGTCAGTCCCCGGCAGAGCCGCAGGGGTGCGGGCCCTGCGGCACCAAATCCCCGCCTGCCTCCTGTTCTCAGCCTGAGCCCGTGGTCCGCCCACACGGCGCCTCTGGCCCTCATTGTCTTGAAAATGCCACTTCGTGAGCTGGGATGGGAGGGTGACGCCCCCAGAGACTGAGGACACTCTTCCCAGACAGACACAGAGGGCAGAGGGCAGGCAGATGCGCTGTCCAGACTGCCCGCTCAGCAGCCCCTCGGGTGCCGCTCACGTGCAGGCAGGGGGCACCGTCGAGGTCATAGCAGCCCCTGCCCATCGGGAGAGATGGACAGCAGACAGACAGACAGATAGATAAGGAGCAGACCGCACGGCGAGAGCGCTGCTCTGTGTTCCTTCGCAGGTGTTAGGGCCACCTGAGACGTCGTCCACGTTTATTTGTGTCCTGAGCACACACCCCCCCAGCCAGGGCTGGACCCTGTGTCTGCCCCAGCCTTGCCCACCCAGAAGGGGAGGAGGCGGGGGTGGAGGACGGCCAGGCAGTCCCCGAGGGACGCCCCCCCCACTGGGCTCTCCATTCACCCCGCTCCTGGCGGTGCCCACCCAGCACTGGGCGCTGCCTGGGTGAGCTCAGTCTACGAACCACATCCAAACACCCAGATTTGCAGAGAGCAATGCAATCAGCTTGACTTTCCCCAATGAGCTTGACTTTGGGGACTGGAGAAGTGACGTGTAGCACTTTCCAAACCATTTGTAGATCAGTTTGTTACCACTGATGACGGAAAGCACGCTATAGTGGCGGGAGAGCTCGAGATTTGGGTTTTGGCTATTTCGTACTGCACTGTGGTCCTGGCAGGGCTGTAGGCTGAAGCCACGCAGCCTTGGGCCTTCCTGCCACGCGTACTTCCCTTTGCCTGGCACCACCCTTGACTGGGATCCTTAGCAATTTTCTCCTCTGCAGAAAATTGCTGGGCCTCCCAAGTGCCCAGCTCGGGGATGGCTCAAGTTTGGGGTTCGAGACAGGTTTCTTGGGTGACCTGGCAAGATGGTGGAGGTCAAATCTGTTGAAATTGGTTCCATGTCTGTTTGTGTCTCAAACTTTTCCTTCTGACACTCTGGTTCTCTCCTCTCCTTCCGTGTCTTCGCCTTGGCTTTCTCCTCTCCCCACCTGCTTCCTTGTCCTCTTCTTCCTCTCTTTCGCTCTCTCTCCTCCTTCTTACAACTTCCCTGTTCCTCTCTGAGTAGAATTCAAGGAACTTTAAGGACAGGACAAGAGTGAGCTCGTCAGGGTCCCTTGCCTTGGTGACCCATCTCATACTGAGAATTGGGTTCCTTGTTGTATCTGCTGAAGTTGCTTTTCTAGAAGAGTCTGTGAGATACACACACCGGACGGCATAGTGGTGCCCTCCAAAGTCACAAGACTAGTTCGATTCCCAGCTCCCCTGTAGCTGGGAACTAACTATGTGCCGGGGCTCACTTTCTAGGAAGGAAGCCAGGCACAGTCCCAGCTGGCCTGAGCGCGAGGCAGAGGGAGGCAAGGCCAGCAGAGGAGCCGAGGAGAGGAGCGCAGGTCCAGGCTGGGAACCAATATGGCGCTGGGTGGAAGTGGCAATGGGGTGGCCCTGGGTGCGGCTCCGTGTGGTCTTGGTCAAACCCCTTCCCCTCTTGGATCCTGTTTCCTGACCAATTAAAGGGAGACCCATTCCCTCGCACGGGGATGACATGAGACATTTGTTGAGTGCCCGGCACACGAGAGGGTTCTGTCCTCACGCGAGGGCTAGACGGAGGTGTCTTCCACCGTGATTCCCACTGGGCAGAAGAAGAAACTAACGCGTTCTTTCCGCATGTTTCCCGCCTCTCTCTTGAGGGCTTCGGAGGCCAAGCTACGGGTTTGGACGCCCCCGGCGGGATGGGGGTAGGGACCAGCCCCGGAAGTCTGTGCTGGGCAAGGCGCATCTCACCCCTCGTGGCCTGTGGGGCGAAGGACCTCGGGGGCTCTGGAGTAGCCGGTATTGTTCCGGTTTCTGGGAATGTCCCTCTCCGCAGCCTCGTTGCTGGGGAGCCTCCTGTCCAGGGTCTGTGGAAGGCTCGCCTCCTTGTATTTCCTTCCACACTGATGTCCTGACAGCATTGTGTGCTGGGGTGGGGGTCGGAGGTGGCTGTCAGAATATGGTTTCCCTCGAGTAGCTCACACAACTGCTGAGATATTTGGTGACGTGCCCTCTGTAAGGCCTGTGCCCAGAGACCCTGTCTTCCAGTGGCTGCCAGGGCTTCCCATGCCGGGTGACCTTTCCGGGGACCATCAATATATGGAACTTATTTTTAATTTAAGAGAACAACAGACTCCTCCCTCCCCTCCCTCCCCCGCCTCCTGCCACTGCCCCTGGCTGTCCCGGAAACACAGGGTTGTTGCTACCTCTGGGGTTTTGCTACTGTGTCCAGCCTGGAAAATCTTCTCCACCCAGCCCCCCTTGGCTTGGCCAAACTTTCCCAGGCTTTGGGGGCCACGCCAATGCCCTGGAAGGACCAGAAAAGCCCCACAGACACCCTTGACCCTTCCCACCTCCCCATCACCCCCTGACCTCTGGGCTAGCAAACTGTGTTGCTCTCTCCCTGAGCATCTCCTCTCCCTACCCTTGAGACAGTGTCTGAGAAGGAGAACAGAGACTTGGGAGGGTCTGGATGAAAAGTCCGAGGGGATGCAGCCTCGTGGAGCTGGGCGCTGCACAGAAAGTCCTGGAGCTGCCAGCGCCAGGACCGCCTACCTGGACCCTTTCTCCACACCCGCCACTTTCTAACCGCCAAGATGCATTATTTGATATCGTTCTCATTGAAAGCCCATTCTGTAGGCGAGAAAGCCCAGTCTCAGGGAAGCTGAGCGGCCTGCCCAAATAGATAGAGTGGTCCAGTGGGGACTTGACCCGGACTCTGACCCCAAAGCCGGGGCCTCCTACCTCCTCCGTGGACCGGCCCCCATGTCGAGTCCATCACGGCTGCCTTTTAAGACCCAGCTGGGGGAGGGGCCCCTCTGAGTACTTAACATCAGTGACAAAATGGGTTTTTGCTGAGATTCCTTTTGTCATGAGGGATTTAAGTCAGTTAGGTTTGGGGTGGGGGAAGAGAGAAGGAGAGAGACAGGGAAGGGTGGGGTCATTGTGGCTAATTCAGTGCCTAGCACACCTCCCTCCGGGCCTCTCCTGGCTCCAGAAGCCCCCTCCCCAGCTGGCACGTCACCAGCCACCCCTGCAGATGACAGCCTGTGATTCACTGTCAGCCATCTGCTTTCTCACTGCGGGGGCCCAGAGCGGGACCCACTGGGCTGGGGGGCAGCTGCAGGTTGACCCGACGCAGCTCCTGGATGGTTTGCATTTTGGGAGACGCCGGGAGAGGCTTGGTCTCACCCAAGTCTGCAGATAGCAGCCTCTCACCATCCTGGGTTGGAGTTTCTAAACAGTCAGATAACCTCGCTCCCAGAGAAACAGCCTGAATGCCATTTACAGAGAGTGACACGATTTAATGAGCTAAAGCCTTGGGCATCCATGAACCAATGTATGGTGCTAGCCATGATGAAATGGCTGTTTTCTTAAGAGATACCCAAACCGAACGTCATCCAGAGCTCCGAGAGCTTCAGAGAAACTCCTCAGCTCTAGCCTATTGAAATTTCAGGCAAAATCCAAACACTTGTCAGTCTCATCACTACCGTGAAAATGATGTGTTTTTCTAATATCATGTGGAACCCATTTGCCAAGGGAGAGATGCCCCAGCTGCCTTGGGGGCTTAAAGCCAGCATCTTCCCCCTTGTTTCACATAATGCACACACAAAATCCCAATACCAGTTTCTAGAGGAAAGATTTTAGATGGGTGGCTTGTCCTCGAGAAGTTTAAACAGATAGAAGGGAGATAAATATTGAACTTTCATTAACTCCCAGTTGCCTCGAACTAGCTGTTCTTCTAAAGACTCCAGCGTGGGGAAACTAGAGCAAGTGGACAGCTACATATAAGACCTACTCCTTGGAAAAAAAAAACAAGAAAGTCTATCCCCCCACATCCCACCATTGTGGATCCCTCGGACAATGACCCCCTCAGACAGTAGCCCTACGGGCCCCCTTTGAAAGGGCACTATCTTCCCCCCAGACCCAGGTGTCTGTCTCTTCTGCCAGCCTTGGACAAATGGCTCCCTCCCCTGAGTTGCTAAAACATTTATCATCCCTACGATTCATGGGGCAATTAATCATGTGCTGCCTTGAACATGTCTTCTGCTGTTGTATTGAACAGCATTTAACCCTTATCAGTGGTGAAGTTTTTGATATCTTGTCTTTCTAACCAGACGTGGGCTTCCAGAGGGCTGGGCAGGCGTCCGCCTCTCTCTCCCCTGCCCGTAGCCAGAATGTGCCTGGTTTGTCCCATCGGGGGACGGGCTGTGTCTCCCGTTAAGAGTCAAGCGCTTAGCACAGAGAATGGTTACTCGTAAGCGCTCGAGAGCCTTTGGGTTAACATTATTGGCAGTAGTATTGCTATTTGGTTTACTCAGATATGCCAGGTGCTTCTGAAACCACCCGAAAACGGTGCCCGTGGATTTCCCTGAGGCCCTCTGGAATCCAGTTGGAAACTCTAGGCACTATTCCCTACTGAGAGGATGCATTTATCCCCCGGGTGAGAACTTGTCTTTCCTCCAAGGCCCTCGGTTTGTGTCAAGGACCCTTCAAGTCTGGGCAAAGGTGGTTGTTTTGGTCTCAAGAGCTGTGTGTGATTTTCAAAGAATAGAGGGTTCGTAGGCAGATCCTCATCAACTTCTTCCCCAGAGAAGTCAGGAAACGGCCACAAGGGGGGAAGTGCTGCATAGGGGGCATCGCTGGTGTGGCAGGGGCTCAGAGAGGCCCGTGCTCACTGTGGCTGGAGATACTCATCCGTGTCCCAGCAACAACCCTTCCTGGACAAGGGAGAGGGTAAAAAAGCACAGGAGGCTGGGGGAATGTGTGTGTATAGAGCAGCGTTCCCCACCCGTTTTGGCACCAGGGACCGGTTTCGTGGAAGACAATTTTTCCATGGACGGGGGGCTGGGTGGCGGGGAATGGCTCAGGCGGTGATGCGAGCGATGGAGAGCGGCAGGTGATGCCTCGCTCGCTCACCTCCTGCCGTGCAGCCCGGCTCCTAACAGGCCGTGGCCCGGGGGCTGGGGACCCCTGGTATATATAGAAACTACTTCTTTGTCATTTTCAATAAAATGGTTATCGTTGGACCATCCAGGAGCGCTCTACCTACCTCTGCCTATGCCAGCTCCCTCATCTGGTTTTTAAAAGTCCCTCTGGTTCCTGTGTGGAAACCTGGGAGCCCAGCGAGGAGACCTGTCATGATGTCATGGAGCAGGGAGGCAGCGGGGGGACCAGGCGGGACCAGATGGAGCGAAGCCGGTGTGTTCCAAAGCCCGCCTTCCTGAACCCCACACCTGGCTTTCCTCCCCCTTCCCCCAGCACCCTGCCTGTGTGTTGGTCTCCGCCATGAACAGGGGGCTCCCTGAGGGCAGTCACTCTGGTTTGACTGCCTCTGAACACTGGAAGGCAGGCAGGCCAGTCCTTAGGTCTCTTTTCCTGGTTCAGATCTTCCCAGGAATCCACCTGTGGGCTTTGTTACAGCACCCGGGCCCTGGAATAAGAGGAGGCTTAGCTCCCAGGCTGTATATTATTCCAGTCAAAGCCTAGCCATGCTGGTTTGTCCCATCAGGGGACGGGCTTTCCAGTCAAAGCCATGCTGCATTCCTGCCTGGGGTTTACGACTCTCACGGGGTCCACTCTACCACCCACGTTCCAGCAAAAGCGGGATTCAGGGACAGCTGGGACCAGCCTCAGGCCCAGGAGGAGAGAGACCCACATCTCCCCGGAGGGCACCTGGCCCTGGGGACAATGGGCCCTCTGTTAGCCTGTGGTGATGTTACTAGGACTTAAAGACTCTTCCGTGGCCCTGGCTTGCTTTTTAAGAAACAAAACAAGTTAAAAACATACCACTCCAGAAAACAAAGTAAAAATCAGTGATGATGGAATCCAAGGGGCGGGATGACCCAAGCTCCATCCTGGCCCTAAAGAAAGAAGGCAACGCAGGCCCTTCCTGAAGTCATCCTGGCAAACGGGGCTGCGTAGACCCCACTGAGGGGGTTTGGTGCTGAGGAGGGGTGGGAGGTGGGAGGTGGTACCCACCAGGGCAACAAGCCAGAGGGCAGCTCTGACCATTAATGTTGCCTTCAGCTCTGGGGCGTCTGGATCTGAGGACAGCTCTGGATGCCCAGGGGCTGCTGTCCACATCCAGCCGCTGTCCTGATCACCCCTGGCGTGGACCGAATTGTGTCTCCCCCAAATTTCACATCTACCCAGAACCTCAGTGGCCTTATTCGGAAGGAAGATCTTCGCAGATGTGCCTAGTTAAGGATCTTGAGATGAAGTTATTGGTGGGCCCTAAATTATTATTCAGGTGGGCCCTAAATCCAATGACTGGTGTCCTTATAAGAAGAGGAGAGGGGACTTCCCTGGTGGTACAGTGGTTAAGAATCCGCCTACCAATGCAGGGGAGACAGGTTCGATCCCTGGTCCGGGAAGATGCCACATGCCGTGGAGCAACTAAACCCATTCGCCACAACTACGAGCCTGTGCTCCAGAGCCCACGAGCCACAACTACTGAGCCCGTGGGCCTCAACTACTGAGCCCACCCGCCACAACTACTGAAGCCCACTCGCCTCGAGCCCGTGCTCTGCAACAAGAGAAGCCACCACAATGAGAAGCCCGTGCACCACAACGAAGAGTAGCCCCCGCTCGCCACAACTAGAGAAAGCCTGCGCGCAGCAACAGAGACCCAATGCAGCCAAAAAAAAAGAAGAGGAAAGGAGAAGACAGAGGCAGAGGGGAGAGGATGATGTGAAGACAGAGGCAGAGATTGGAGGGATGCAGCCACAAGTCGACCACCAGAAGCTGGAAGAGGCCAGGAAAGGATCCTCCCCTAGAGCCTGCAGAGGGGGTACGGCCTTGCCCACACCTTGATTTCAGATGTCTGGCCTCCAGAACCGGGAGAGATTAGATTCCTGTTGTTTTAAGTCACCCAGTTTGTGACACTTTGTTTCAGTAGCCCCAAGACACTGATACAACCCAAAGGAGGTTGAACTGGAGTCTGGGTGGGAAGACAGTTGCAGAAATCAAAGAAACCTGGATGGGAAGCTGCACAAAAGATGGGGGACCGGGCTGTGGGGGCTGTTCCAGGCTGCATGGGGCTCTGATAGCCAGAAAGGTGGGGAAGAAATGGGTAGCCTAGAGACCATCCAAGATGGTGGGCCAGGGCCCTCGGGCCTTCTCCAGACGTGGGCTGGGCTCCAGGTCTGTGTCTGACATAGCTTCCCACTTCAGACCAGAGGCCCTGGGATGGCTGTGGCCAGGGGCAGCAGCAGACCTTCTCGGGGTTCCTCCCAACCAAGGGAGAGCCCCTCAGCCCTGAGCCCATGTGGGGGGCTGACGCCTTGACTCTGGCCAGGCCCCACCTGCCTCCCCTTCTGAGACCCTTTGCTGCAGGGTCTCTGAATAAAGAGTACCAGGGCCTGAGAGGGTAATGCCGTCCAGGTTTGAGCCCTGGCTCTCTTGCTTACTAGCTGTGCAGCCTTGAACAAGCAACTTCACTTCTCTGAGCTCCTCTCTCCCCCTCTTTAAAATGTTGGCCAAGCCTCTCTGAGCCTCAGTTTCCCCATCTATAAAATGGAGGTACTGGGTTGTTAGAAGGACTGAAAGGAACTTGGCTGGGGGACTCTTAGCACAGGGCCCAGGCCAGGTGCATGGGCATTAGGGCTTTTGTTCATCTTATCCCGTGCTAAGGGACAATTTCTCCATTGTTTTCCATCAGCCAATGGGTTGGCCGCACCATTGCTTGCCCCCAGTGCTCACCCCACCCGCAATTCATGTGGGAATGTTGTGCGGAAGCCAGCTTCTCAGAGCACCAGTGAGCTCACTTCAGGGGACAGGGTTGCTGTACGGGTTTCCGCAGCAGAAGAGTTAACAGCAACTTCAGGGTAGTGACCAGGGTTCCATGAGATGTGCAATGTGGTTTGTTGCTTTCTAGACAGGCTTTGCAAAGGCCTCCTTGTCCCTTGCACCTTCCACGAAACCTTTTGAGCTTCATTCCTTCTTCCTTCTTTGGACAAATATTTATTGATCACCTATAGTGTGCCTGACCATCTGTGTTAGGGCCAGAGTCATGAGCTGCCCGGGCCAACTCAGATCTTTTTTTTTTTTTTTTTTTACCATTTTCATAGCGTTTATTTTTATTTATTTTTTTAACCATTAAAAAATTTTTATTCATTCATGCAGGCATTCAATGTAGTCATTCATTTATTTTTGTTTTATTGAAGTACAGTTGATGTACAATATTATATAAGTCACAGGTATACAAGAGTGACTCACAATTTTTAAAGGTTATCCTCCATTTATAGCTATTATAGAATATTGGCTATAGTCCCTGTGTTGTGCAATATATTCTTGTAGCTTATTTTATACGTGATAATTTGTACCTCTCAATCCCCTACCCCATCCTGCCCCTCCCCCCTTCCCTCTCCCCACTGGTAACCACTGGTTTGTTCTCTATATCTGTGAGTCTGCTTCTTTTTTGTTATGTTCCGTAGTTTGTTGTAATTTTTAGATTCCACATATAAGTGACATCATACAGTATTTGGCTTTCTCTGTCTGACTTATTTCACTTAGCATATACCCTCTGAGTCTATCCATGTTATTGCAAATGGCAAACTTTCCTTCTTTATGATGGCTGAGTAGTATTCCATTGTGTGTGTGTGTGTATATATATACACCACATCTTCTTTATCCATTCATCTGTTGATGGACACTTGGGTTGCTTCTATATCCTGCAGGCCAGCTCACATCTAGTGGACAACACAAGGTGCTGAGATAGAGACTTATGGGAAGACCCAGCAGGAGGGTGCAGCCAGAGGACTTCTCTGAGGGGGAGTCATTTGAGCTGGGACTTGGAGGTGAGGAAGGAGCCAGCCATGGGAGGAGCTAGGACAAGAGCAGTTTAGGCAGAAAGAACAGCAGATGCAAAGGCCCTGGGGAGGGGAAGGCTTGGCCAGTTCTAAGAATGTATCCAAGGCTCCCGTGGCTGCATAGCAGTGGGTTCCACTGAGGAGCAGGGATGCAGGATTGCCATGTGATCAGAGACAAATGCCCTAGTGAGACAGCCAACACACTGGCATGCCTCCTCCTCTAGGAAGTCTTTCAGGCTGGCCATGGTGGAGGTGAGCAGTAGCCCCTCAGGAAGCCTAGGCCTTCTGCCATGGCCTCATCTGGCCATCGGCACTCATGGCTCTGCCTCCTAAGGGTCTTTGCTTTATGACGGATGGGTGTCTAATCCTCCCAAGATACACAGGATAGGGTGACAAGACGTCTGTTACTCCGCCGATCACCAGGATAGATGTGACGCATCTGGCTGGCCAAGTGGGTGACCCCTTATCTCCCAGAGCTACATACTGAGAGACCTTCCCAAGGAGGCGCAGCCCAGAGCTCTACATCAAACAGAATTCTGGAGCGACACGTGCAGTGAATGATTAGCGATGTCTGCTAGGAGCACGGGAGGGAAGAGACGGGCAGGCATACCATGTATTCGCCATCCTTCATCACTGAGAGCCTCATTTCCCCTCCCCAAAGCCCCATATATTGTCTAGGTCTTAACCCAGTGGTATATACATGATAGATGTTAAAAATATTTGTTATTTGATCGATAGTTTATTCAATAGTCGTTATATAGCCTAGTGACTACAAGCTAGAATAAGCGAGGGGGAGAAGAGCCTGAGGGGCTGGGAGGATCTGTGTGCTGGAGAGGAGACTGGGCGGGGGGATGTGCCAAAGACCAAGATCTCGCCAGTCTGGGTGTAAAGGAGTCATTCTTCTACGCCTACTAAGTACAGACGACGTGGCTGGCGCTGTCCTGGATGTTGGAAGTACCGTGGTCCCCGCTCAGGAAGGCACCTTCCTGTCTCTAGTTTCATGAACTCGATACCGGGGAAACCCTGCTTGCCTCTCCCAAGGCCAGGTCCTCAGGGCTGAGATGCTGGGCCGGTGTGGGAGTCTCCGCACTCCCTACGGAGGGGGAGTGGGGATCTGTGCTGTTTGACAAACACTCTCATGAAAGCAGCCCTCGGCAGGCAGGAGGGAGAAAGGCCCTATTTAATGGGGCCGCGTGTCAGAGTCTGGAGCTTACATTTTCTTCTTGAGAAAGGAGAAATGCCATTGAGACCCACCCCCCCTCAAATGCATACATGGGGGCGTGATTTATTAAGCCACACGTCAGCCAGTGTTTTCTCTGAGTAACTGTGAGATCTTTCCTCCTCTCCGAACAAGACACCAACAGTATGGTCACTGTATACCTTTTTCCACTTTTTCCAGAGCCAAGAACCAAGGGAAAAAAATTAAAAATGAAAGTGTAAGAAAAGTAAAGCTTAGGCCATACCCACCCCAGTTTGGGGAGCTGTGTAAGGGAGGTTCTCAAAGAAACGCCAGGCCCCAACTGGCCTTCCTTGTTGGGATCTGACGTGCTGGAGGGCCGCAGACCCCTCTCTCCCTGCAACTCGGGAACACATCTCCCACTGAAATGGGGCTGATGCTCCTGTAGGTCACAGAGCAGCAGGAACATGGGGCCTTTGGGAGGATTCTCTGCGTCCTGCGGGCCTTTCTGAGCACTCAGAGGAAGTGACATCTTTTCCCAAGAGAGGGGCCTCCTAGGCGGTGATGTGTCCCGGTCCAGGTGAGGGGTTGCCTCGCACCAGCTTGGGGTCCAAGTCTTTCCCGGTTCCCCACAGTGTCAATGTGCCCCAGTCCTTGAGGCAGCAAGAGCCTTCCCCTTGAAGGCCGCCAAGTCCTGACAGCTACCAGCCTTGGGGACCCCATCCAGGGCCTTGGGACATAAAGAGCAGTGGATCTCAACTGGGGGTGTCTGACAGTGTCTGGAGACATTTTTGGTTGTTACAGTTCAGGTTTCACACTGGCCTCTCATGGGTGTGGACCAGGAAAGCTGGTCAGCCTCCCAGCAGCGAACCAACCAGCCCCCAGGTTGGGGACCTGATCTAGAGAGATTTCTCTCCAGCTGCCTTTCTTTCGAATGCTTGCAGCCACGTGGAAACTCCTCCTTCTGTCTCTCAGGACTCTCCTGTGGGTCAAGAATATATGTACCCACCTGAGGAGCGGACAGACTGAGGAGTCCGGTGGGGAAGTGACCTCCTTGAAGGCCAGGGACAGTCATTGGACAGCTGTTCCCGCCCCTCCCCACCTCCCTCACTCTGTCCTACTCGGTTCTTTGATGGTGGCCTGTTGCACCTTTAAAATCAAGTGAGAGCGAGAGCGCCAGAAACATTCCTGCAACCTTTTCCACCAGAGGAAAGAACGTGAAGCCAGCTGGAGATCCGTGGTTGTTAAAAGACAAAAACAAATCAGAAAGAAAGAAAATGTTCTTAATGGTGAATCTCCCTGGAGCAGAGAAGAAAGTGCTGGCCAGCCCTTGTGTCACATGGAGACGTTCTGGAGAAGTTTTGGGAGAAGGGCCTCGGAACCCTTCCATTTCAGGTGACGGCCAGGGCAGGCGACCACAGGGATGGGGGAATGAGACCACCCAGCCGGTGGAAGCCCGCCAGACCCAGCGTGGAAAGGAAAGGCCGACTCAGAAACTCCTCTGTGGCTGTAGCTTGCAGGGACTGGATGGGGGCTTCCAGGCCAGAGGAACTGCTGCTCTCGGACCACAGCCCTTAGGCGCACAAAACGTTTCAGAACTGGAGAGGGAGACGCAGAGGTGGCCCACAAGTAAAGACTCGAGGAATGGGCAACAGCCCGATTAGATTCAGCCAAACCCCAAGTCCTTCGGGCGACATCACAGGTGCTGCTATTCCCTCTCCCTGAGACACTCTTCCCCAGACAGTTTCTCTGCTCCAGGGTCACCTCCTCCTAGAGGCCTTCCCGGATCACCCTTCATGTGATTCTACTGCCTGCCCTGAGGCAGGGACCTTGCGTCTTGCCGGCCACGGCATCCACCGCAGCCGGCTCTGTGCCTGGCACACTCTCAGTGTCTGTCCCACCCCTGTTCCTGGGGGCTCTGCTACGGCTGTCCTCGGAGGACTTGCTTACAAGGTGCTCTTGGCTGGGCGGGCTTAACCAAGGTCATCGTGGGTGGCATTCGTAGATTCCCGCAAAATTTACAACATGATTGAGGGGCTGGGTGTGGGCCCTGGAGCCAGCCGGACCTGAGTTCCATCTTGGCTCTGCCTCTCCATGACCTCAGGAACGCTGGCCCCTAGGACTGTTTGGAGGGTTATTTGAGATGACTCGGATCGGGTGCTGAGCACAGATGTAGCACAGCACCTCCTCCCCGCAAGGAGAAGCACGGTTAGGCAGAGTTTCTTGAAAAATGGGATGCTTTTTCTTCGTGAGCCAAGAGCCTGGGGATGTTTCTTTCCCAGTAGGTCCTTTGGGGGCCACCAAATCTTTCCAGCCTCTGTGTGCCTCGATTTTAAGAACAAGGAGCTGTGAAAAAACTGCTCCCACACATGGGGAACTCAATCATGGGATTTGCATGAAAAGCATCCCAAAGCAGCCTTGTTTAGCATCCAGACATGCATGGCCCCTCCCCAGTACCCTTCCCAGGTGTTAAAGATGGCCCATCAGAACCTCCTGCGCTGGAAACAAAGGAGTTGTCTGTTCAGTCACCGTTGCCCATGCCCAGCATTACTGTCAGGGGCCCAGGGAGCCCTGCTCCAGCCAGACCAGCCTCTGGGGAAGGGATGCTGCCCTGCCATCTCTTCGGGATACTGTCCAGGCCCCCCCGGCAATCCACCCCCCAACTCAGGAGACAAGCCCATCGACGATTCTTCATTCTGGGCTGGTGACGGCTGGCTTCCCAGGAGTGAGGAAATCATCAGGCCTGGGGGCTCCCTCCTGTCACTCTGGATCCATCTGTCGCTTGGAAAGTTCCTCCAGGACCAGGGCCATTGGCCAAGGCTGACACAGGGGGCAGAACGCCCTCATTTCACACGGAGCTGCACCCTGAGCCCGTAGCCCTGCCGCCAGCATGCCAGCTCACGCAGCCTCCGGCTTAGCCTCAAGCCCAGGCGCCTTTGGCAGGGGTGCAGTCAGCCTGCCGGGGCCTCGTGCGCTCTCCAGGAGCCAAACGTGGGGTCCGTCCCCTGCTCTATTCCCACCGTGGGGACTGCCTCTCTCTCCCAGGAGGTCCATCATTCACTTACTATTCATTTATTCTTTCATTCACTCCACAAATGTTTACAAAGCCCTCACTCTGCCCGAGCGTAATATAGAAATGAATCTGTGGTCCCGCAGCTCTTTGTGGTTCTGAAATGGACACAAGGAAATCCTTGTTTGCGGTCTCTGGGGCTCGCTGTTCCTTCTGCCGGCCCAGCATCGACTTTCCCTTCTTCCACTAACAACACCCTGATTTTCCTTGGGAAGGCCTCCCCACACCTGCCTCAGCCCTTGTGGGTGAACCAGGCCAGGCCACACAGACCCTCCCTCCCCCAGGGATAAAGATTGATTGGTTCTGGGATGAAGAGGCAGGTGACCTAACTCTGACCAATGAGGCTCAGTTCTGGGACCTTTACTGGAATGACCAATGAGTCCAGAAACGCTGGTCGAGGCCAAAGAATCCATTCGTCTTCCATCAATCCAGGAAGGCTTTTTGAAGGTAGAGCTTCGGGTCTTAAATGATGGGAGAGAAGTGAGTGCAGCCAGCCCTCCCACAGGTGACCAGTCATCTTCCGACCCAAGAGAAGCTGGCTGTGTTCTAAGCCTGTGGATGGCTTTGCTGAAGGGTCCGAGTCCTTTCCCCAGCATGTAAGTGGTTCCCTGCTTCCGTCCCCTCTGACCTGCACCCCCAGCCCACTTCCTGCTCGGGAACAGGCCACGATCTAAGTGATTTAGTGAGAAGGGAGACCCACTCTCCCAGAGACCCACACAGAGGAGATGCTGGTCTTCGTCGGGAACCCAGGGAAGGTCCTAATTCTTCTCAGAGGGACTCTAGTGTGCTGAAGGCCATGGTGGGGGTCGAGCTGGGTTCAAGGCCAAATCCTGCCACTGGGCAGTACGTGACCTTGGCCAAATGGCTTCCCTCCTGCGGCCTCCGTGGTCTCTAAGTATCTGTCTAATAAATTCATTATTTCTAAATCAATTAGATAGAAATGCTGAGGCCAGGAGGCTTGGAACAGGAGCCAGAGACGTGGAGCAATGACCCTTGGGAAGGTGGCTGCCATCTGCTGTGTTCTGAGAGGTCCTCCCTCTGCTGAAAGGGGGCCCAATTCCCCGAGACCGTTTCTCCCCTTTCGTTTTTCTTCTGTTCCAGGAAGAGCAGGGTAGGAAATTCTGTTGAAAAAAGGCAGAAGGGCTCCGCGTTGCTAATGGCATCCCGGGGTAATGAAACGTAAAACCGTGTGAGTTATTCAGCTTCACATAATGCTTTTATCAGGGGCCTGGAAAGAACTCCTTGGCAGGAGGAAGTCTGATTTCCTTGGAAAGATGGAATTCTGGTGAGACCAGCAGGGAGCCGGGCCCTCCCAGCACAGACGCAGGGTGGCGAGATCTGCAAGTCAGCCCGAGGCAAAGACCAAGACGTGAAATTTCTCTCCCTCCCTCTCTGACACACACGCACCTCTCCCTCCCTCTCTGACACACACACAGCAAGACCACGGTTTATCCCCACTTCTCAAAGGAAAAGCTGTGTGTGGCCTCTCACGTGGCCAACTTTGAAAGATACCTTGACTCCAGGACGCTTCTAGAATAAAATCCAAACGCCCGACTTCCAAGGCCAACGAGGCCCTTGGCTCTGACCTCACCCCTCACGCTCTCCCCTCCTTCACGACCCGCCAGCCTGTTGGCTCCTACCTGTTCCCCAAAGGCTCTGGCTTGGCCCACCTCGGAGCCCTTGACCTCGACCTTCAGTCTGAGCCTCTACGACTGGCCTTCCCTGCTGTCCTTCAGATCAAGGTCGTTTGTTCTGAGAGGCCTTCCCTGAAACATCCCTGGTCTAAAGCAGGCCACTTTTTTTTAGTTTTCTGCTGGCGAATCCTTACTTTCTGAGATCGCATTATTTATTTGCTGTTTATTTTCTGATTCTTCCTCCTGGCAAGGGAGCTGTCAGAGGACAGGCAGCACACTGGTTTGTCCATCCTGTGTCCCAAGTCAGGAACGATGCCTCCGGAAACTTGCAAGAATCTCCTTGTGGCCCATCCCGACTACAAACATGGAAGAAAGGGGATTCTAGGAAATGTCGTTCAGCCTGGCCAAGTGCTATGGTCTGAATGCTTGTTTCCCCCCACTGCCCCCCGAAACTCCTGTGTTGAAATCCTAACCCCCAAGGTGATGGTATTAGGAGGTGGGGCCTCTGGGAGATGACTGGGTCACGAGGGTGGAGCCCTCATGAATGGGATTAGTGCCCTTATAAAGGAGGACCCGTCGAGCTCCCTCGCCCCCTTCCACCTGGTGAATCACTGGTGAAGACACCAGTGATTCACCAGGACGAGGGCCCTCACCAGTGGTCGACCTTGCTGGCACCTTGATCTTGGGTCTTCCCAGCCTCCAGGTCTGTGAGGAGTAAATTTCTGTTGTTTATAAGCTAGTCTGAGGCATTTTGTTCTAGCAGCCTGTCTGGACTGAACCGGGCAACCGAGATACCAAGTTAGCACATCGGAGAGCCATCCTGAATCAGTATTGACTGATGGAGTGAGTGAGTGGTTTTGGATTAAGGTGTGAACTCCTTAGGCTGGAACATCATTCTCCTTATGGTGCATTAGGGTGCATCTTCTACCTGCCCATTGTCCTCCCAACCATCTTTAAGGGTCTAGGAACACCCAGGCTCGTCTGAGCGTCCCGTCCCCCAGAATACTGCTCTTCACCCATCCATTGGCTGGCCCTCAGCACCTTTTAAGATTCAAGCTTCAAGCGATGGCTCCTTTTGGAGTCATTTTACACCAAGACTGAGTCACAGCCTTCCTCTGTGCTCCCCTGCTGGCTCTCCTCCCTGGAAGCCACCATTGTTCCATATTTCTTGCATCTCTTTCTAGAGATGTCTAGTCATTTGCCAGCAAAACACATATATAATTTTTCCTCATGTGAAATAGAGCATACAGTATTTTTTTTCTGGATCTTGCTTTTTTTTTTTTTTTTTCTCTTAACACTGTATCTTGGAGACCTTTCCAAATCAATATATACTGAACTGCTTTATCTTTTTTTTTTTTTTTTTTTTGCGGGCCTCTCACTGTTGTGGCCTCTCCCATTGCAGAGCACAGGCTCAGCAGCCATAGCTCACGGGCCCAGCCATTCCGCGGCATGCGGGATCTTCCCGGACGGGGGCACGAACCCATGACCTCTGCCTCGGCAGGCGGATTCTCAACCACTGCGCCACCAGGGAAGCCCTGCTTTATCCTTTTTAACTGCTCTACAGGATTCCATATGGATGGACCATAACCTATTGCATCAGTGGCTTTTTGCTGGGAATTCAGATTGTCTGCCCGTTTTCACTCTGATAAACAACACTGCAGTGAACATCTTTGTACATGACCATATCATGCTTCTGCCCCTTCCCCACCTGGACAACTTCTGATGCTCTATGAGATTCCCTCTGAGAAGCCCCCATTAACCTTCATTAAGTGAGGCCAGCTGCCCCTCTCTGGCTTCCAGGCAGCTGGTGGTTATGTCCCCTGTAACACTTACTGGAAGATATTTATTGAAGTGTCTGACTTTCCTTGTGTCTGGTTCATCTCTGAACCTCCGGCACAATCCACAGTGCCTGACACAAAGTAGGCATGAGATAAGTGCTTATGGATTGAACAAATGTCACATTTAAACCCCTGACCTTCAGGGGACTCCAGATCTCGCTCCTTCTGCATGGTCACCTCCCCAGTGTTTACGGGGCTCAGTGGGGCTCTCTCCTGGTCCCTCGCCCACCTTCTTCTGAGCCCTGCTTCTTCAGCTCCGCCCATGCTGCTTCCCCCTCTCTGGAATGTCCTCCCCCTTCTGAAGCCCTTTCCCATCGTTCCAGGAAGAGAGGTCCTCCTCTGCTTCCTTCATGAGGAAGCTTTCGCTGAAATATCAATCTCTCCCTTTTCTGAAACGCTGCTGCCTTTATAGTCACTTTGGCATGTTTTTTCAAGCTCCAATGCTCACTAATTTTTTCCTGTCTGTTGGTTTTGTGTCCCCAGCTAGACAGTGAGTTCTTTGAGAGCAGAGCGTCTTCCATGACCCCAGAGGCTCCATGATGCTGTGTTCATGGTAGCTGTTCAATACTTCCGTATTGGGAAAGCAGTTGGTGCCTTCATTGACTGAGTGGGATCTCAATGCCGATGGCTGGAAATGGTGCTCAGAGCACCAAGGAGGTGCTAAACATCTCAGTCCTGGTAACCTTTGAAGTAGGAGATGCGACCCATGTAGAAAAGTCTGTGGGAGCTTGGCCCCTCCCTAGACCTCTACCCCACCCTGCTTAGACTGGATCTTCGGCAAGAGTGAGTCCCAGTTACATCAAGTCGTGTCACTCTGTGGTCTCCATGGGCCTGCACACAACTCTCCACTGAATGTTGCAAGTGGCACACGCCCTGCTTCCCCGGCTCCTTGGGGGAAAGAGGGCACCTAGAGAGAATTGAATGAGTTTCACTCAGACTCATGCCCAGTCATATTTCCATAGATAATTTGACTCCAGTCTGACTCACTCAGCCTCTATTTCCACCAAAAAGACATGAAGCACACCGTTGATCCCATCAGGGGAGAATAGGTGAGTCACATCTAATAGAGCCAAAGGAAACACTTAACTAGGTTTGTAACTGAACTTTGGAAGCAAAACAAGAGAAGGAGGGTGGGTACCAGAGGCATGTGTTTACCCCCGACAATCCAACCTTGAGGCTCAAATTGGTTTAGACTCTGGCTAAGGATGAGCCGGACTTTCAGAGGAGATCTGCCAATTGGAGATGCAGAATTGAGCTGGATTTTTCTCCCTCTGTCCTCAGTTTATACAAACTTCTCCTTAGCCCCAATACACCTCGAGCCATTTGGGCTTACGGATGCCTCCTGATCACAGGTAGCTGGCCCTAAAGACATCTACCCGGACTTCGCTTGGTCCGGCCTGGCCTCACAAACCTCACATCCCAAACCCTGGGCTTTGGTTGTAAAACAAGGATCCATCTTCCCACTGTGATGTGCTATAACCTGCCTCATTCCACATCCCCCATCAGCAGTGCTCAAATGTCATTCATCCAGTCACGCTCAATGAGCAAGTACTTCCCCCGGCAGTGCCTGCCCTCCCCACGGCCCCCAACGAGTGGAGAAGACAGATGTGGAGACAGACCAACACAAGACAGCGTGGCGTGTCCTCCAGGCCATGAATGGACATGGTGCTTTGTGCTCCAAGAAGGGGAAGTGACTGATGTTGCCTGCGGGGCTGGGGACAGGCTCACTGGTGACATTGGAACCTGATCTTGAAAGGTGAGTGAGTCTTCCAGGAGGAGGGGGTGGGAGTGAAGGAAAAAATCCAAGGCAGAAGCTATCAGATGTCAAAAGGCACAGAAATGCTCAACACGGAGGGTGCGGAGAATGTTCCGCCAGGCGTAGGATTCCCCGTGGGCGTGGCTCAAGAGGCATGGGCACTACAGGCATTTAGAGGCAAAGTTAAGGCGTTCATTTTTTCTCCACATGCAGTAGGATGACAGAGCAGGCGTCTAATCAGGAGAGAAGCACGACCAGATTGATCTTTTTGGGAAGGTGACGGTTTAGAGAACATCCTGCATCAGGGACCAGCATTAGACGCGTGGAGACAAGGCTGAGAGGCCGCTGTTGTGATTTTCCCGGCAAAAGGGACGAGACCAGTGGAGCGGTCGTGGGCACAGAGGGGCAGAAGGACCGCCCATACGTAGGAGGAGGAATCTTTTGCATTCTGGTTGTGGATGGTACGTTGACTCAGGCAAGGAGGCTCTAGGATGGTGGCTGCTGCCAGAGGCTCTGCTTAGGGGCTCGGCTGACCGGTGGTACCACCGATGATCAGGAATCCAGGAGGAGGAGCATACCTAGGTGGGAAGCCAGGGGTTCCCTGTGGGACAGGGAGGACATCCGGGAGGCTCTGTGCTGTTGGACACGGTGGAGTCTGTGGAGAGAACCTCTCGCCGGGTGGTTCCTGAAACCACGGGTAGGTAAAGGGTAAGATAAGAAAAGCAAGAACCAGACATCTGGGGACTGGGCCACAGACAGACTACGAAGGAGTGAGTTTCAAGGAGAGGCAGATGGCCATGTGTGAAGGGCACAGAGTAAGGATTGAAAACTGGCTTGAGGCAGAAACCTGCTGCATGCGAGTACCCAATGTCCCTTTTCTTGGGTCCAACACACGGATTTCAGAAAGGGCGAACCTGCAGTGCATCGTCTCCGGGTGGCTCAGACCCAGCCGCCCTCACCTTCCTGAGTCCAGAAGCGGTCACAGGACCTAAGCCCGACCAATCAGATGATCACTACTTTCTGGCCACAGTTTGGTGTTTAGGGTCCAGGGATGAGGATGGAACTAAGACAGGCCAGTGAGAGTCGGTTCTAGCCTTTGGTTGAAGTTATTGAGAAAGAGAAGCGTCCTTTCTACTGGGGTTGCTATGCCATGAGACACCAGGGCTGGGCTTCCAGGTATCAATTTGCCACCTCCTGGGGAGAGCTAGCCTGAGCATGAAACCCACGCAGAGGAAGGGAGAGCTGAGAGATAGACTCTTGTGAATAGCATTTCCCCTCTGGATCCAGCTCTGCCTAGATTTTTCTTTCCTTTCTTTTTTTTTTTCTTTCTTTTTTTTTTTTTTTTACTTATTTGGGCCAATACATTTGCTTTTAAGCTGAAACCAATTTGATTTGGGTTCTGTCCCTTGCAGCCCAAGGAGTCTTGACTCTTACTAGACCACGTGGCTAATGAGAGGCTGCTGGTCACCAGGGTGGCATCTGGAGAAGACTGGGTCCAGGTCTGTACTTGACAACAACAGTCAGAATACCATGGACAGGCCAGTGGTTACCGCCACGGGAAAAAAAAAAAAATAGAAATAGATGAGCTGGCTGTGTCTCAACGCCTGTTAACGTGAAAACACAATGATTTCCTTTATATTTTTCAAGGGTTGAGTCATCCAGGTCAGCCCCGCCTCGGCACTTCGACTAATTGATCTTGCCAAGGAAGATGGTTAAGATGTGAAGGTTGATTTATTTGAGGACACATGTGTCAACATCATCCCACAGAAGAAAACAGAGCACAGAAGAGAATAGAATGTGTGCTTTGCTGGCATGAGCTGTTACTTAAGAGGTTTCTTTGGGGACCTCAAAGATCAAAAGCCATGAGGTTAGATATCTCAGTCTTGAAGTTGATCAAACACAGCCACATGGTATAATGGCCCAGGACCCCAGGAGAGGATGTTCGTTTCCCAATGGCACAGACGAGGTTGGGGGACTATTTTACGTGGGGTGATCTGAGTCCTGAGTCGTGAGAAGGAGCCAGTCGTGTGAATAGACTAAGTAGGCAGGAGCGGCAAGTTCTAAGGCGGTCTGAGAAGTAGTAGGAGGGCCAGTGGAGCTGGAGCACCGTGAGGAGGAAGTGGGGAAAGAGGACCAGAGGCCTTGACCTGCTGGCATATGCTGGTCCTTAATATATTTCCTCTCATCTTTCCATCTGTCATTCATCTAGTCCATAAACATTTACGACATGTAGACAATGGGTGGCACTAAGAATTGAAGGAAGAGTTCACAAAGCAAAAGGGGAACAATCTAGGCAGAGAAAACCACCTGATCCAAGGCCTGGAAAGGGAAGAGCTTGCTGTTTGGGGTGGAGGGCTGTTGGGAACGGTCTTGAATGCCTGGCCTCCCTCCCCGCAGACCCCCCACCATACAGAACGCCCACGTGCAGAACGCCAGGAAATGTTGATACGTGAAAAAAATGTGTCAGTGAAATTCGTGATCCTGAGATCAGTCAGATATAATCTTACACTATTTTCAGCCAAGGGGTAGCAGTGAACAAAGGCTTAAGGAACAGTGAGGGGAGAAACACTTAAGATGGAGACTATTCCATCAATTAGCTTAATCTGTTTCTGCCAACCAAGAAAAGACCGTCATTAGTTACTATTAGTGATGGCCTGGCTTGGAGAACACCTGTTTTCTGCTGAGCGTCGCTGGTGTGGGCCAGAGGGAGCTGTTTCAGAGCCTCAATCAGGCAGTAACATGATGAGAGTCGCGCTTTGGAAAGGTCACCACGGCTGCAGGGTAGAGGATGGATGGAGGGAAAGAGAGAGTGTGTGTTAGGCTGTTGGAGAAACACACATGATGAGAAGCAGCATTTGGGCAGAACAGTGGAGGCTGCATTCCTTGAAGGCCAGAGGTTTGCTCTGGTTCAGCCGTTTTAGCAGTGCCTGGCAAGAGCTAGGCAGAGCCACTGCTAGATTTTTTAGAAATGCTTCCTGAATTGAATTGTCTGCTATAAAAACCTAATGGAGTCTGGACAAAACAAAACTTGCCTCTCTCTGGCATCTCTCTGCTCACGAGAGGCATCGTGGCTGAAGGCAGACAGAGCTAGGGAGTTTCCAGAGGTTGGAAATACTCAAGGTTTTGAGGAGCTATTTGGGGAGACAGATCACAAAGCTCCTGTTTCCTAAATCTGGTCAGAATCTGCCTGTTACGTCGGATCTGTGCAAAGGAGACATTCATGAGGCTCGGGGGCTTCTGCTGCTCATCCTGATAAAAGAATGACCATCTGTCTTCCAAAAGGCGCTAGGAAGGCCCAAGGTAAAAGGGGTCCATTTGAGACTGTTTAAACCCCTTTTCCACCTGTTTAGACACATCTGGGTTCCTAAGACACAGGATAAGAATTTTGAAATGTATTCAGGGAGTACCCAGTTCCCACCACCATGACCTACTATTTGGAGTTTGCCGTGAAGCCTTCCAGGGAGAGTCCAGCCTACGTGAGCTTTGTGTCAGCAAGACAGCTCCTGAAATAAAACACGTGGCCACGGTCGGCACACTTAGTACGCGCTGGCCCCAGATGAGGGCTCCGTGAGCCCTATCTCATCTAAACTCCTTCCCTGAAGGGTGTGGGTCTGGCGCTGCTGACCCATTTTGTCTAACCACTGACCTATCTGCACTTGAAAACCTTCTCCTGCCCCTGCCATTGTCTGGCTTCAGCCAGGAAAGTCCATGTTTATGGTTCCCTTCCGCACTGATTAAGATGACAAGAAGACAATGAAACACTTGTCTCCCCAAGTGACTTCTTGCATCCACTGGCAAAATGTTAGAAAGTGGGTACAAAGCCCAAGAAACAGGACACCCAGGCTCTTTGAGCTTGGGGAGTATTACAGAATCCTATCCCAGGCCAAGAATGAGTCACAATGAAAGCTTTTAAAATATAAAACCATCAACCTAGATTTCAATTCCAAGGAAACACATACTTGGCCATGAGGGAATGCTTGAAAAAAAAAAAAATCAGTCTTGAGCCACTTGACAGGAAAATAAAACAGCCAAGGAACATTCAAATGTAATGATTTACATCCTCCCTCTCCCCCCAACCCACCTCCCTTCCAGTATGGGTCAGGGCGTACACGGACTGGACACGGTCTCCACCAGTGTGCATGCCCTGGCCAGGGCTTCCATTTCACTTAACACTGTTTCACGCACATGATCTTGTGCCTGGACGCAGCCAGGTTATAACTGCACGCTGCCATCTTTGGGTTGCTATGCCAGTCTCACGGATTCTTCATGATTTCCCTGCTCTTGGGCTCTCGGGTTGCTTGAGGTGGCTGTTTGGAGAATACAGGGATTTTTCTTCCATTATTTATGTGGGCAAGCGCCCGTTCATCTCTCTCAAAGAAATGGAAGCTTGATTGATTTCCTAAATGTAAGAACGAGATTGTCCTGCAATAAATATTTAAGACTGACCAGGAAGGGTGACCACCATCTGCTGAAACACAAGCCCAGGAATTACTTTGTTAAGCTTTCCCAGTGAAGGGAATGAATGAATAACCATCCTATATAATATCTGCTCAGTACCTGATAGTTGACAAAGGTTTTCACTTATCTCATTGGATCTTCACAATAGCCCCGAGAGGTAGACAGGGCACGGATTATACGGATTTTTAAAACCCCACATTTTCCCCTTCCTAACCGATAAGGGCTCTAAAGGCTTAAAGTCACTTGAGGGAGGTCAGAGAGTTTGTGGAGGGTATCGCGGGTCTCTAATTCATTCATGCACATCAAAACAAAACATTTATCTGGAGCCTGGCCCCAAATAGATGAAATGGCAGAGGGTACAAAGATGAATAAAACACGGTGCCTGCACAGGAAGATCACGTTCTAGCCTGGGGGAGAAAGCCAGAGATAAACACGTCCCTGCTTTGCAAGGTGATGAGTGCTCAAAAGAAAGGAACAGGGTGCGGACCACGTTTCTAATCTGATGTCTTGCCGAACACCGGCTCGGTTGTTATTTACAATATCTGTCCCCCGAAGGGGGGAGCAGGGGGCTTAGCCGTGCGCCCCGGGTCAGGTCTCACTGCGGGGATCGCACGCGGTGTGGGGACAGTTCTCTCCCTCTTTCGGCAAACAGGCACATATCTCCCGGGGTGCCGAGCTTGCCGGGGGTCCGCACACAGGTTCCCCGAATTTCCCTCCACGAGATAAGCGGGGTCCCTGCCTTTGGAGCAGCGGCTTTCTCCCGCCGCAGCCTCCCGCTCGGAGAGGCAGGCAGCTCGCTGTCCGCGGAGACACGCGGCGGCGAGACGGTTGCGAGGTTTTGTCTCCCCCGAGCATCGTCCACCGCCCGCGAAAGCCCGCGAACGAGCGCCGCTAACCCGCGCATCTCCCTCTCCCGCCGCCTGGCTCCGGAAACCACAGCCCCTTCCTCGAAACGAACGCGCCAGCCCTGCTCGCTGGCTCTCCCGGTTCTTTTTCTTTTATGCATTTTGATATATCCTTCCCAAAGATATGTTTCACAACAATTTTTAGTTACACAACCGATGCACAGAAACATTCTCCTTTAGGAAAGAAAAATGATATATTTCTATCTAGCAGGTCGCCAGCTGCCCGGCGGATCCCCGGCGGGACTCCGCCGGGCGCCCCGCGGGTGCAGCTGAGAGCCGCACGCGGGTCTCCGCGCCGCCTGGGCGGCCGCCCTTTGTGAGCGCCGACACCGGCTTTGTGTTTCCCGTTTTGCTTTCCTTCTTTTTTGCAAACCCGGAGCTTAGCACGCGGGAAACGCTCGGAAAATACACACGTGTGTGTAAAGTTTGTTTAATGCAGGACCAATTGCGGGGATGGGGGCCGTTCCCGAGTGCCGGGGCGATTTTCCTTTGTTAAGACCTCAGTCGCGAGCGTGGCACGGCGGCCCCGGCTCGCCCGGGGAGGGGAAGCCTGCACAGCCCCGGGCCCGGGCCCGGGGGAGGCGCGGCCGCCTGGCTCCGCGACCCCGATCCCCTCGGGCCCGCGCGCCCGGCCCAGGCCGTTTCTGGCTCGGGCTTCGGCCTCGGGTCGCCCAGGGGGTGACCTCGTGCCGCCGGTGGGGTGGCCTCGTGCGGCCCGTGGTGTGGCCCCGGGCTGGACACCTCTCGGGGCGACCGCCTAGTCCCTGCTCGCGCGCTCGGGCTCGGGCGGCTCGATCCCAACGCGCCCCGGCGGAGCCCCTGCCCGAATCCCAGCCACCCGGGTCCCCAACCTCCAGCCGCGGTCGTGAGGGGCTCCCCGACCCGACTCCAGCGCCGGAAAGCGGGCCGGGGGCGCGGGGGGCGCGGGACCAGGCTTGGCACGCCGACGCGTGGGCCCACTAGGCAGGGAAAAGTTGCTGGGGGCGGGGGGGGCTGTCAAAGTTTCGGGGAACTTTTCCACTTGAGATTCTACAACCCTGCAGTGCCCCCTACAGAAAGCGGCAGCCGGGGAGGGCGGGCACCCCCCACGACCCCCGACCGCAAGCGGCGGCGCGGCCCAGGCGGCCTGGAGCTCTAGCTGCAGATTTTGCTTTTGCTTTTTTTTTTTTTTTTTTCCCTCCTGGTTGTTTTTCTGATACATCTTTTTTTTTTTTTTTTTTCAGAATTGGAAAAAAAAAAAAAGAAAGAAAAAGAAAAAAAGCGAGCGTGAGCCTCCGCCTGCAGTGGAGCGTGCTCGGCCTCCAGAGGCAGTCGTCTCCAACTTTTCCTCTCCCGCCCCAACTCCGCGCGCCTCAAACTACGGCTCTGCAGGAGCCCAAATTTGCCTGCCGCTCGACTCCACTCTAATAAACGCGTCAAGGCCCCTGGCGGTTGTTTGCAACGTGGGGGCCACGCTCTCGAGGCTCAGGCCCGCCCGGCGGCCCGCTCCCGGTGCCTGGGCCCAGTTGGGAAGGGGAAACCGAGCGTCGCGGGAGCACCCCGGGAGAGGGCGGAGCGCTCCCGTGCCCCGGGGCAGGGAGGGGTGGGGGGGGTAGGGATCTCCCGCGCCCGGAACGTTGCGAGCAAGGCTTATGAACGTCGCAGGGGGGCACTCGCGAGAGACGGACAGGAAGAGGGCCAGGGGGGACGCCAGAACCCGGGACCGTAGCACGGAAACGGCCCGGGGCTGAGCAGGAGTCAGATCCCGGGATGGAGGGAGCCGGAGAAGAGGAGTGAGGAGGCCGGGGAGGCAGGCCCTGCTGCCCTCCTGCAGGCCGGCAGCCTGCTGTGGCAGTGCAGGACCAGGCCGCCCACAAAGGGAAGGGGTCAGGAGGTCGGGCCTCGGCCTTAGCAGGCTCAGACCAGGCCCCAGAAGGCAGCAGCAGGAGTTCAGGGCCCAGGCCTGGCTCGGGTTGTCCAAAGGGGACCTCAAGCAGGCCTCCCAGGCCCCTGGTGGGGAAACTGAGCTGGAGACAGGCCTGAGGGCCCGGCCCAGACGCCTGTGTGTCAAGTTAAGCAGAGCCGGCTAAGGCCCTAGGGGGTGTCAGAGACTAATGTGGTAGGGGGCTTCAGGGCCTCCCAGTCCAGAGCCGGATTGGCGAGTTAGACGCTTGTAGATCCAGGGTTGGATTGGGGAGGGGTCTCTGGGAAGTTGGCTAGCAACGCAAGGATTGGGGGGATTTAAGTGCTTAGAGATCGAAGGCAGGTCTTGGGTAGGGGGAGTCAGACAATCGGAAAGCCTAGGTGGTTATTTGGGGAGGGGTCTTTGCACTTAGACGAAGCGCAGAGCAGCGGCTGCTCAGCTGAAGGCCTGAGGCCTCGTCCAGAGAAGCTCCTGTGAAGGGTGGGCTAGACTAGGCCAGGCCAAGAGAAAGAAAGTGAATAAATCTGGAATCGAAGTGGGCGGGGGGGGCCCCTGAGCGGGGGTCACAAAGGGTGAGACATGGCCACCAGGCGTTTAACGGACGCTTTCTTGTTGTTGCGGAATAATTCCATCCAAAACCGGCAGCTGTTAGCCGAGCAAGTGAGTAGTCACACCACCTGCAGCCCTCTGCATTCACGTAGTATCGCTGCGGTGAGTCTCCCGGCGGCCTCTCCGACACACGCACCGTGTGCACTGCGGCTCTGCCTGTTTGTCTGTCTCTGTCTGTCTCTCTGTTTAAAAAAGAAGATAAGACTAGTACGGAAATGCAGGGTCTCTTGGCTGGGGTCCGAGAGCATCGATCACCCTGGCTGGGGAAGAACCAGTGCTAGGCCCCTGCTCCACCTCTGCCTTGCACTCTCTCCTCACTTCCGCATCCCTCCCAGTCCCCCACCCCCCCACCCCGCCTCCCCGCCGGCCGTCCCTGCGCGACCCGCAGCCTCCAATTTACATATGTTTTAGCACTAAGGTTTGGAAGCTTTGGGCCTTTCTGAAGCCTTTTCGTTCCGTTTTGTTTTAATCTCCCCTCCCCCACTCCGCCCCCGCAGACTGAGCCTCACTTCGGTTCTGCTGGTCGGGTTGCAGGCTCGCAGACCCAAATCCTTGCAAATGCACGATGCCCTTCCCCCAAAGAGGAAGGAGTTGTTGTTTTGGTTTTTTTTTCCCGTCCTTTTTCTTTTAATGGCCTCGCAGCCCTCTGTGTTTCGTGTTCCCTGTGAATAATTGCTTCGCTGTTTTTCCTGGGGGCTCTCGTTTGTGAGGCTGTAAGGTGCTAGCTTCTTCGTTTTCCATTTCCCAGACAGGAAATTAAGCTTTTCCCTCCATTCGAACTTTTTAAAAAGAACATGGTGTGTATGTGAAAATCAACCCCCCCCAAATAGCCCACGGTTTTTGATTTAATTAACCTGAAACTTTCTTTAGCCCAGCAGTAGAATCTTTTACTGGGAGGGCCTGGAAAGATTGCTGTTGCTTTTCTGTTTGTTTAAGGGGCTCCTTTCTCTTCCTGAGCCTCAGTTTCCTGCTCTGTTGAATAAGGGGGTGTGTGTGCATGATCTAAACAGGAGGAGGAAGATGAGCTCTGTGGTAGCCTAAATGGAAAAGTGAAGTTATGAAACTAGTTTGTGGTGGTGGTCGTGGGGGGTCCTTGCTGTAGACGGGCTGGGTTTGAATAGAAGCAGCATTGGAGGAGGAGAGAATAAAGTCACCCCAAGACCAGGTTCTTGGAGGTTATACTTGACATATACAGTATGGGGAATCTCACATTTATTTCACCTGTTAGGGACTGTATTCCCTTTACATTTTTTCTTTATGACTTGATCTAAATGCGTCACAAAAATCAGGCCATCTGTCTTGATTATTGACAGAGAGTCTACAAAGACAGTTTTTCCTTTTTGTAAAAATCACAAGAGGAAAATGTATTTGGTCAGCTTGCGTATATAGAAAAGATATTGTAAACTGTGAGCAGTTTTAGGAATAAAGTCACAGTAAACTTAGGTCAAAAAGCATAGAAAACAGAGGGACAGAGTGTGTTTAGCTTTTCATTTACTTAAGAATTTGAAGGTTTTTTACGTTTGTAAACTGAAAGAAGTCGTATTATACTGAAGTAAGTGCAAAATGGGAACGGGCTAATTCCAGCGCTAATTTGGAAAAGAATGTTCTGAAATAAGCCAAGAAATAGAGAGTAGAAGTGGGTGGAAAAAACAAAAAAGATCCTCCATGAAACTTTAGTTTTGCTAAATAAGATGTAAAAATTGCATGTTCCTTAAATGACTTGATTTTATGCTACCTCGTGGGGAGAAAAAAACAGAACTAAAACTCCCGTTAATGTTTTCTAAGATGTCAGTCTTTAACTGATTTTAAAACATAATGTTTGCTTTAAAATTTTTAATCATGTAAGGTTCAGAATACACAGAACCATAGGATAACATGAGACTTTTTTTTTATAATCATTTGGTCAGACGGTTTAAAAACCTGGTGTCTGAGATAGGCAGCTTTTTAAAAGTGCATCTCTAAGTCAAATCTATTTTTAAAATGCTTTTCGAAGTTAGGTAAATTTAAATATATATATAAACTAAGTCAAATATTTTCAAATATATAGCTAAACTGTACAATTTGGAAAAATAGATATGTCAGAAAATGTACAGGTATATTTAGCTAACTCAGACATTTTCTTGAAAATAGATTTCTAAGTCAGACTAAAAATACATGCCTAAGTCAGAGCGGTAAGAAGTGTTTTTTACATATTATACCATTTAAAATGTTACGTATATTGGTTTGACTATTTAAAATCTTTCTCAGATCATTATGAGCAATTAGATCATTTAAAAGATCCTTGTAGTCAATTAAGACTATCTAAAATATAGATTTTTGCAGTTAAACAAAGATGGTTTGCCTAAGTTAGAATTAAATAGAAGTCACACGTTTATATATTTTAATTGTGTGCATTAAAAAACATGGCATGTCATAAATTTCCGAAGTGTTTAGGGGTGAATTATTATATTTTCAGCTTGCTCACAGTTGATTCTACAGAAACCATTTATACACACACACAGACACGCAAAATTAAATATGTCAAGATGTTAGCATGACTACATAGAGGGTACAATATTTTCAGTTTTTCTGGAAGTTGGAAAAATGTTATAAACATTTTGGGGAAAACTATGTCTAACACAATTTTTAAAACTTTATTAAATAACTGATCTGATATTTTTCACTGCATGTCTAGCTCATAAAAATTTTTAAACCTCATTTCTGAGTTGTAAATTTCAAAATCATGTAGCAAATCAAACAAAATTAATGCTATAAAATTTGAATATGGACTGGGTTTTAGGAGGTATTAAGAAATTGTTAGTTAATTAAACTAATCAAATAAATTTGTTAGCTCTATTAGAGGGGTCTCCTGAAATGTTTCGTATTGAAATGTCAAAACATCACCTAGTTTATATACTTAACCCCCCCCTCCATAAAGGAAACAAATAAGGCAGAGTGTAACAAATTGTTAAGTCTACTGATGACTATGTGGGGAGAGGCTATGCCATTTTACATAGTTTTCTATATGTTTGAAAAATCATAAATAAAAACAACAAATACCTGGCATGTTAAAAACACAAGTAAAACAATTAAAAGGCAATTTGTATATATTTATCTAAAACTCAGGTAATTAAGAAAGGAAGTAACTAAATTCTAGAGTGTAACTTAATTAAAAAATCATAAACTGAAATGTCTACTTCCTAGTTAGAAGAAAAAGCTGTAGACCTTGATTTTGGGGTGTGCAAATTATCTCACAATTAGAAATAAATCACATCTGAAATATTTTTGTTTGTTTGTTTTAAATCTGAATTTGCACATCCTTATTTTAGGTGAAAGTTGTGGAAATTGATTGTCAAGTGGTGTTTGTGTGTGCGTGTGTGTATTACACACCTCAAAACAAAGGGCACTTAAAGCCACATCATTCAAAGAATTTAAACAGGCCTTTTTTTGCATCCTAGTTGGAGGAAAAAAGTAGAAGTTGGTGGGTGGTGGTGGTGGGGTTACTGTGTGTACCTATACACGCCTATAAAACAGGTCTGTGCCGCATTCAGGCAGATATGTCACAGCTACGCAGGAATTTAAGGAGGATGTGCGGTGACAAAACAAACAAAACGTCCCAAGGGCCAGAAGGGACCTAAAGGTCGTTTGACCCAACATCCCCTCTGTGATAACCCCTCTGCCTGCCTTCCTTGACCGCATTATGTGATGGGGATAGGAAATTCCAGCAGCCGTCACCCCTACCTCTTTCACTGCGAAAAAAAGTCCTTGCCTCTATTAACCCCATCTCTGTCTGTGTCTTGCATCCTGTGATCCTAGCCCTGCTTCTGGCCCCCGGGTCTCTGACACAGGAAGCCTCTTCCTTCTCCTGCAGGAGAGATAACCCTGCAGCTTGCTGGTGCCCCGGAGCTTTCTCTAGCTCAGCAGTCCCGGCTCAGGCAGAGAGGTTAAGTTTTCTTGCCTATGAATGAAGTCTAGTTTCTCTGTATGCTTTTTAAAGTTCAGCACCCAGAACTGAACAAAATTCTACTTAATTGTATTCTCGGTTGTGTTGATATTAGTAAAACTAATTGTTAAAAATAGACCAGGGGTTTAATTTTTAGACTGTCAGCAAAAATGCAGCTGTTGGCATTTCCCATTCATTCTGTTTCGGTCTCAGTTTTGGATGCCCCATCACGGTTATGCCTCAGGGCAGCGTGAAATAAAGGGAAGGGCCCTGGAGTTTAAACCTGGGAATTTAGGGCTAAGTTTCACTCTGTGACTGACCAGAATGTAGGTCTTCCTGCAAGCTTTTAATCTCTTCTGACATCTTTTGCCTTAATTATAAATGGAGGGTTTGAGTTAGGTGATTTCTAATGGCCCTGTGGATTCAGCAGTGCTTTCTCAGATTCTGTTTCCATACATTGTTTCTCCTGACCAAGGCTTGCATCCTTAGCTTTAACTTGAAAAGGAGGAAATCACAGTCAACAGCATTGCCCTGCTCATCAGCCCGATGCTACCTCAAAAATCCTCAAAAGTAGCTCCAGTACTGTGGAGAAGAAGCTTTAACGTTCTGTCTGCCAAGTGCAGGTTTTAAGGCAGCACCTCATTCAGGTAGTTACAGGCAGCTTAGCTTTAAGGAGCTGGAATGAATTTACAGCATTAAATAATCGTTCAAAAAAACGTGTAAAGTCTTGAATGAATGATAAGTAGATGTTGAGTTGCTGTTCTGATCCGATGAGGTGCTGTGTGACTTGTGTGGTTTCCTTTGATCTCCTGAGACAGATCTTATAGAGGATTTGAGCTACTATGTCAGTGTTTACTGCTTCGTGTACTCTCAGTTTCAGAATAATGCACAATCTATAAATGGAAGCTAGAGTTAATTGGCCTTAGATTAGTTTGAAAGTAGCACATTATTTTTAATAAAACATGGTGTGCTTTGGGGGAAAAAACAACTGAGGATTAACTGTGGTTTTAAGAAAACTGAGGTCCTTCTTCAGTCTTGACTATAATATTAGCCAAGATTTATTGAGAGCTTACTATGTGCCTGGCACTGGGCTTAGCCCTCTCCAGGTGTAACCCTACTTCATCCTCACAGAGCTCCATCAAATAGGTGGTGTTGTTTTCTCATGATACAGATCTGGAAACTAAGGCTTAGAGGAGTTAGGAAACTTGCTCAGTATTGCCCACCTAGTGAGCCAGGGAACTGGAATGGGAACTCAGGCAGACCTGGCCCGGAGCCCTGTATTACCTGCTGGGCCGCAGGAGGCTGGGTGCTTTTCCCGGACTTGTGCTGCAGGTCCCGGAGAATGGAAGAACCCATTAAAAAAAATCTTTTTTTTTTCTTACGATGGGATTGCATCTTTATCTCATTTTACAACCATGCAAGTCCATTTTGACTTGCATATTGAAAGTTCTATGTTTTAGTCCATGCTGAGTCTGTTGGAAAGTTAGTTCTCTGTCTTTAGAATCCAAGTATGAAATCATTGTATATTTCTCTTTAGATCTATTTGCTTTTCTGCTTCTAAAGATTCCATTTGAGCAGAGAGGCATACTTGAGAATAAGGGTACTTTGTTGGATAAAAGTGAAGCAAACTTTTACTTTGGTAGTAACAGAAATAAAGTAAGTATCACTATAGCATAGACCTGTATTTCCAACTCATTTTGCTCAACTCTTCCAGACTTCCTGAGTAAACACAGATGGGTTTCCACTTATTTTTCAGTTTTATGTAGAAAGTTCTTTAGACAATAAATTCCACATGCTACTTGGAGTTTTCAGTATTTGCTCGATTGTATGCCATTGGCAGGTCAGAAACCTAGATGTAGACGTTATAAAGATTTAGAAGGTGATGGTATGCAGTACCGTGTTTTCATTTGGCTGTATTTTGGTTTTTCCTGATGGTAATTCTAAATGTTTTAATTCAGGTCTTGACAACATTTTCTGGTAAATTGGTGGCAGGGGGAGTTTTGAAAGGCCTTCTGTTTTTAAGTAGCAAAATGGGAGGGGATAATGCTCTTCAAAAAATGACCTCCTGAATTTAATTCCCAATGTGGCATGGTAGTAGCTGCCCATCACTAGTAACTCCCTGAATTGTTAATAAAATTAGAGAAACTGGAAGGTGGGGTGGAAAGAGGCCTGAACACCTGGGTCTGTCCCCATCTCAGCCCTGTGACTTTGGGGAAATGGATTTATATATTCCGAAGCTTGATTTTCCTATTTGTTAAAAAAAAAAAAAAAAAAGAGTCGTATCTAGCCCATGATTCTGATTTCACCTCTTGTCAACTAATAATTGTAGAAACCAAAAGATCAGGGTGTGTGCTTGGTTGATAATCCAAGAGGCCAGGCTCCTGTGCAGCAGAAATCTTAACCAGGGTTTGCAGTAATGCTTTATCCAAAGATTGGATGCCAAGGAGCCACTGCAGAACAGGCAGATGTGCAGACTGAGATACTGAATTAGGGGTTTTGCTTTGTGTCTTGTTTTATTAACAGAATCACTTCCATGCTTTCTTGCTGAAAATGTTAAGCTTTTAAAAAAATAAAGAGGTTTTCTTTTTAAAGTAAAAGGTAATTAAATCAGATTTCCATTTGACACTATCTTCTCTATTAATATCTTGTAGTACTACTGTTATGGCAGGGTGTGTATAGAAATATAGTTCTCTTGCTCTCATGGCAAAGTGTAGAAGGAATGAAGAGCACTTTCTATAGTGTCAGCTGGTTGGATTTTTACATGGAGGAATGTTGTGGTTACACTGTTATTGCTGTCATTGTTTAATAATATTTTGGCCCTGATAGACCAGTTTCATTTGCACTATTAATTTTTAAAGAAAGAAGTTATGGTTTTTTATTTTCTAAATTGACTGCTCAGCATAAAAAAAAAATCAACAGTTGATTATTGAAATTCACCACTAATTATTTCAGTGATCAATACTGTAAAAAAAAAAAAAAAACCTAGTTGTTCAGATTATCTGTCATTAGTAAATGTCTGTTCAGAAGATAGAGTTCCACTTTGATCGAAAAAAGAACCTTTGGTTTTAAATTGAAACTTAATCTTCTGCCTGCCTGTGCTGCTTCCTTTCTACTCCTCCTTTAAAAACCAAAACAACAACAGCAAAAAAACCCTCTCCTTACCTTTTGTTTTGTTTTACTTTCCTTTATAATAGCCTAATAAATAACTGTGTGCCTTCTAGACTAATAATAAATAACTGTGTGCCTTCTAGACTAATAATAATGCATGCGAAGCAAATGGGAAGAGTTTTTCTTTTCTTTTACCACCTGTGTCTCTCTCCGGGGAAGAGTGGTTTCTCGGCTTGCTTATTACCACGGAGAAAGCCGTGTCTTCGGGATTTAATCTGTAGAGCCCTTGCATATGTGGTCACTCGAATATTATCTGAATTCGGCCATAGACAATTTGGGGGGTTTTCATTTTCTAATTTTGCTGCATTTGCAGGGCTGATTTACATGTTAAAATTTACATTTATTTGACATGGTAAAATTACATTTCAGCTTTGCTCTCTTGATTTTATCTTCCTCAGGGAAATTTAGAATCTTGTGTATGATATTTGATATTTATGAAACAATACCATTATATTTTATTGAAACTAAAGCAAGTGTGTTTTATTTGTTTCTATTGTATTTTAATTTTTACAACTATTTATTGTTTGTATCCTATCTCATTTACCAAAACAACAATCATGGTAAATAAAAATAAAAAACATAATAAGGTAAATATTGACGTAGCTTTTTTTTTTTTTTTTAAAAAAAGGAAGAATCAGAAGGGGGAGATTTTTTTAAATGCTTTGGTTAGTGGATCTTTATTTTTAGTCAACTTTACAGTTGCGTAAAATCTCAGTGTTTTCTCAACTGACCATCCCTTATCTGTCTGTCTGTCCCCATCCCTCTTTTTTTTTTGCTATCCCTAACTGGATGGGCTGATGGGAACAACATATCTCTCAGGAGCTGGATGAGGTATTGTGTTTTGACTATTTTTGTATGTTAGTTTATAAAATTATGCCTGTTTTTCTGAAATCTTTGGTCATATGTAAAATGCTAAGAGTGTACACATATTTTAGCATTTGTTTTGATTACTTCTAATTGTCGTGTTTTACAATTTAATACTTAGGATTTATTTAATGTATTTTCACGCCAGGTGAATTGATGATCTAGGGAAGGGCTTAGGAACATTATTTACTACTGTCGGGAAAGTGTCTCAACTTTGGAAGCAGTAAAATTTCTTGCACTTAAAATAAGCCAGACTGTTTTTAGGATTATGCGTGCAGCTCCCTTGATTCCTGAGACTGTGCAGTGAGGTTGCTCAGAGGTGTAGAAGGACGTGATGTCTGGCAAAAGCCCTAAGGAAGCAGGACCCGGAGCCACTAGACCTGTTGAGATGTCTGCTGAGGTGTCACTGGCCCCGAGCGAGTGGCCCTCCGGTTGTGCTGACTGACTAATCGTTACGTGCCCCCCCCCCCCGACTTCCTAGCAGCACGATTTTGGCCTTTTCATCACTTATTAGCAATTCTCCCAGAAGATGGAGAGGGTACGTGTTCACAGCACTTTATTCTAGTCGTGTGAATAAAAGCGTTGAGGAAAAAGGGGATTGAACTGTGATTGTTGGTTTTGTGTTTCTGTTATCTTTTCAGCCATGAAGGGGTTGAAAATATTTTTCCTAAAGGTAGACCTTTTTAAAAGAGTCCTTTTAAAATTGGGGGTGGGAGAGTGTCATTGGTTTTTGTTTTAATTTTAGAAGTATGAACGGTGAGGTGGGGTTAGGGCCACTGTCTTCAAAACCAGTGGGGTCCCTTACTAGTTGATAATAACAACAGATGGGAAACAACCTAAAGGTCCTTCGTGGAGAACTGGTTAAATAAATTATATAGCAACTCTAATTCCCTGTACTGTACCTGTTAAAAAGAGTGCAGCCGGTCTCTGAGGGCTGCAGGGAATGAGCTCCCAGACACATGGCCAAGTGGGGGAGAAGCCTGATGCGAAACACTGGACACCGCGATTCCTACTCTTAAAAAAAAAAAAAAAAAAAATTTATTTTTTTAAGAAAAATAACTAACATTCAGGCTTGTGTGTACTTAGATTTCTGAAAAGAGACAGAAGAAACTATTAACAGTGGATACCTTCCAGGAAAAGTCTGGGATGGAAGGGAAACTGCCTTTCTGTTGCAAACCCTTTCCGTAGGTTGGATATATATTTTTAAACCATGTGTATCTATTACTTGAGTCATTAAAAAACAATTAGTATTTAAAACCAAACCCATCCATCTAAGAATGGATGCTACCGCTTACTGAACGGTTTGGAAATGTGGGACTTGTGGCCCCAAAAAGGAAGTGGGCCGTGGGGAAAAAACACACAGCAGAACAGCTTAAGTTTGAACACTTCTCCCACCGGGCCTGTCAAGGGTCGTCTTTCCTGAGGGCTCCGCCGTCTGAATCTATTTCCAGTCTCTCCTACTTCCTCTTCAGGCAGCAAGTTCCAGACACTGGCTCCCCCCGCAGAAATTCTCTCTGCCACGATCTCTAGCAGAGACCCCGAGTGGAGAGCTCCTTCCCAGCCACACGCACCTCACGTGCCAAGAGGCCCTCTGAGCTCCAAGCCTTTCCATT
This sequence comes from Globicephala melas, assembly GCF_963455315.2. Classification (NCBI taxonomy): domain Eukaryota; kingdom Metazoa; phylum Chordata; class Mammalia; order Artiodactyla; family Delphinidae; genus Globicephala; species Globicephala melas. Next base: position 82,296,356 of record NC_083328.1, read on the forward strand.
CCGGGGCCACGTGGCCCTTCGGCCACCCGAGCCACTCACTTCCCCTTCTTGTCCTTTGTCCAGAACCATTGTATCAGTGAAGTGAATTGTATGTGACCCGTCTTTTATTGACTTCATTCATTCATTCCATTTACTGTTGTCTCACGCAGCTAATTATAATTGCGTGTTTATTACCGCGAAGTGCTAGGCACTGGCCGAGGAGCTGGGGCTGTGTTAGGAACGGTGTCCAGAGCCTCACCTTGCCAAGGCTGCGGTAGAGTTTCGAATCGATCCTGGCGTGGGTCTGATGGAAGCCCACCCCTGGGTAGGTGAGGCCTGAGCACACTGTCCTGACTGCGCACGGGTGGCCTCCTGCAGCGTGTTCACATTGGTTTGTCGTTTATCCTACTCAAACCAATTCGAAAATCTGCTGCACCTTGGGGATAGCAGGCTGTGTTCTCCAGGAATACTAAGTAAGGTGTGCCCAGGGAGAAAGCCCACCCACCGTTCACCCTTTTGCCCAGTGTACGGCCCTGTCCTCTGCTCTCTGCTCTCATCTACTCCCTGCCTAGGACAAAGTCATCTCCCAAGTTGTTGGGTTTTAAAATTCATAGGAGGAACTATTAAAAAATAACAAGGTGTAAAATCAGGCTCCCAAACCATATAGCCTGGGAAGGGCAGGGTGAAGTAGCAGGGACGTGGGGGCCACAGGCTGGCTCACTGGTCCCCCTGCTGAGGGCAGCATTGAGAAGGAAAGTCTGTGAGCCCCTCGGTGTCTGTATTTGTAGAACAGGGAGCAGTCCCCTCTGCACTTTTGTTGTTGGGACTAAAATGACCAAGTCAGTGGGGGTCCAGTACCAACAGAGCGCAGGTAATTGTTGCTCCCTACTTTTTTTTTTTTTTTTTAGGATGTATATAAGAGTTGAGAAAAAAAGGAAAATCAGTGAAACTAGTAACACTGTATCTGGGTGGTGTGATTGTCAGATTTTTAAAATTTCTATATGTGTTGCACATTTAAAGAAGTGTCAATTTTGAACATTTATTGTTTCATAATCAGAGAAAGTAAACACTTTTAAAACTATCACAGATTAAAAGAAAACAGAACTGTAGGGCTGGCAGTCCCTGATTCTTTTTTCTACAACAGGCTTATTCACTCCCTCAAAGAACTGAGACTTCTTCAGCCTAATTGTCTCAATTAGCCTTCCGAGCCCAGTGAGTTACGCTTGTGGTCTGACTGCATCATACACACTCCCACACTGTCTCAGGTGGAAACCAGAGCTGCCAGGCTGTAATTGTCCACGTCCCTTCTGGACTGTTTTTAAATGTTCGTTGCCACAGAACATTTAAAAAGTCCAGAATTGTCAGTACTGGTTCTTATTACCAGGGCCTTATGGCTGAACTTGATGTGTTTTTTTACATGGGTGTGTGGCGGGGGGGTGGGAGGGGCTGTGTTTGACTTTCCTAGTCCCTGCAGGGGCCCTGCCATTTCCGTAATCTTACGGTACACCAAATCGGCCTTCTCGTAAAGGCAGGGTTCGCTAAGAGGAGGAAGGCTGTATGTTTGGGACAGCAAGATTTACAAGACTGTGCTCGTGTGTGTGTGTGTGTGTGTGTGTGTGTGTGTGTGTGTGTGTGTTCCGTCCATAGATCAAGCACTCGTGCATACTGTCTGGTACTCTTTAAAGGGACAGTTGTCAGTGTCTAAAGTGGACCAGGAACAGAAGGTAATTTTGATGAGCTGAACAAGAAGCCTTTGGGTGCGCCATTGTGAGCACCCATTTCAATCTTCCTGCCTTGATGGAGTTGAGCTGGATGACTGGGTTGTGGTCGTGCACCCTAGAGTTCTTGGAGGACAAGAGTTACAAATCAAAGAGACAAGAATTCTTAATCCTCATAAATACAATTTTATTAAAAAAAATTTTCTTATTTAAAAAGTAAGAAAGATTTTTTTTTTACTTCAGAAGCACAAGTTCATTAAGAAAAGCTTTAATGACCAACACCATCTGTTTGGGAGGGGGACGCCGAATGGAGTAGGGACGAGTAAAGAGAGTGAAAAGTCTGGCAGCTTTTTAAGGTCTGAACCGACTTGGATGGCAACTTGAAAACTGATACATTCTGGATCTTAAAAATGAGAAAACGTGTTGAGATTGGCAGTGAGGTTTCTGAAGTTGAAAGGGTGATTGTTTTGCATTTAAGATGTATTTTTTTAATGTTCATATTTGTTCCCATTTTTAAGTGACATTTATCTTCAATTAGGTTTTCCCTTCCCAAAACAGTCTTAAAAAAAAATAGTACATACTGTGAAATATATTACAAATCCATACTGATAAAATAAATGCCACATTTCTTCTGAGTCAGGCTGCGTTTCTTTATCATGATGAGCTATTGCTGCAGATTATACCATAAAGGGGACAAATTCTTCCCTGTTTAAAGCTCTCAGTCTCAAAGAATCAGCTCTTCTCTCTTATTGGCAACATCCTGATACAGCATGTGGGAAAGCCAGGGCCAGCTAGATGGGCTAGCATCTGTCCCCCTCACGTGGGCATCTCTCGATTAGCAAGCTTCCTTAGGACACTTGAAGAGGGTGTGTTCGCACACTCTTTTACATGCGTTTTTTGGGGGAACGCATCTATGGTGTAAAATCAAGTACTGCTTAAAAAAGAGTTGAATCCACTTCAACTGACTTCTCATATGTGATTTATAATTTCTTATTTGTTTCAGAGAAGTTGATACTAATTATCGTGCAGATAAATTCAGGTGAATGCCATCTCTGTATCCTTTTTAGTTTAATGTATATTAGTAAACCGTAACAGCAGTTCAAAATCGTGAGTTTAAAAACTCGAAATAAAACAAATTCCTATTATTACTTTATTGAGATACGGTGTCATAGTAAAACATAGTGGGTTAGGTGATAAACTGGCGTAGTAGAAACTATGACCCGTAGGTGTGGCTTTGTATGAACAGCTGGAGATTAAAGATCAAGTTCTGCTCTCGGGCAACTCTACAGTGCCTGCTGTATAGCTGGCAGACGCTGGGTGCTGATGTGTGATTTGTCCCTTCCGTTTTGGTCCTCGTGCCCTCCACAAAGTTGCATAGCTCTTGGTGACTTTGGGGCAGGACTTCTGAGGAATACACAGCTCTGTGTGGAGTGAAGTCTGCACCTTGGGGCTGCATCTGCAGCTGGTCCTCGAGAGAGGCTGCTCTGTGGATGCCTCTGTGCTCAGCCAGAGCCTGTCCTGTAGTCCCTGGTGTAGTTGGTAGGGAGTGGATCCGAGGACCGTGTCTGGTGTTATCGTTTAAGTCTGAGGGCTTGTTGTCCTGGTGCGTTTAGCAAGTTACAGTTATATTTCACGCGCCTGCCAATCCGGGTGGACGGTGCTCCTGGAGTAGCCGATCCAGGTTTTAATCTGTCACATAATACGCTGTGACCTTGGGCAAGCTAGTTAACTTTCCTGAGTTTCAATTTCCTCATTTATAGATTGGAATAATAGTTCCTAGCTCACCTAGCTTTTGTGAGGATTAAAATAATAAAGAGAATGTAAACTTCCTGTTAGTGAACTCTTAAAAACAGACGAGGTGGCTCTGGTTGAGAATTACCATGGCACAGACGCAGAGCCCCAGATAGTGCAGGTGGGATGACGCACCATTTGTTTAAGACCTGAAATGACACCGGCCCTGCAGGGTCCACGCGGCGGCGGAATGCGCTGGCCCTGATCACGACTCAGACACTCTGGGAGCACTTCTGGGGCTGCTGGTCCCCTGAGCCAGTGGGGGCAGCGCCACCCCAGGCATGACGGGTGGCAGACGCAGGACTCTCATTTGCTTTTAGGTATTTTGCTACAATCTCTCTGCTCGGGATTTAGGGCTTATTACTTGAAGAGTTCTTTTAATTTAGGCTTTTCCTTATGTGATTTATCTTCCCCCTTCGTCTGAGGATGTTAAACATTTTGCCTTGTTCCTTTATTGTTAGAAAAGCAAACAGGTATTTGCCGAATGAATGAAAAACAATAAATTTAGATAAATGCAGAGGTGGGGAGAAAAGCAATATAAATTCTTCACCCAATTCTGCAGTGTGATTTAGAAAATTTACAAAGTGTTACCTGTAAAGGACTTTCATGTGCTGTTTTCCGTTCTATTTTGATCATCATTTGCATCTTTTGAAACTGGCATTTGTAAGCGCTGGGCTCCAGAGGGTACCTCGGGACCCTTTCAGCATTTACTGCCTCCAGGCCAGAGGGCAGCTTCAGCATGCTGAACCCATGATTTCCCTCCCATTCTTAAAAGCTTCCTCCGGCAGTGTATTATATAGGTAAAGTAAACAAGAACTATCGAGATCATTTCAAAATAAGTGAAAATGTTGCCCGTGGACATTTAACCAAAGAAAGGAAAGGACAGTGTAAGAGTGCCTTGAAATTTTAAGGATTGCTTTTGCCAAATGGTGGATAATTTGCTGACTGTTTTAGGCAATTCTTTCACACAGTTTAACACATGGTTAATGATCTTGTGACTAAGATAACTAGATCAGCCCTATTTACAAAATAAGCTAAGTGTATGTAAGTAAACCGTGACCTTTTTGTGTTAGTTCCATTTACAGCCTAGAATTTTTTTTTAACTTGCATCTGTCTGATCAAATTAATTGCTGAGGTTCATGCCATCCCATCATAGTACAGTACTAAGGTTTTTCTTGTAAGGATCTTTTGTTGACTTTTTCATTACATTTCCATAGCCAGAGCAAGTCAAATGCATGTTCACAAGTATGCCCAAGGAAATTAAGAAGTGGTGCATGAAGAGACAGGAAAACCATTCCATACCCTAGCAGTATCAGAAGCAAGTTTGTAACACAGGGAAGTGCATTTATTCCTCCATTTCTGAATCTTCTTAGGGAGCAGCAGTAAAAGGGAGTAAGACTGTGCTTATCTAAATTGAATTTGAATAATTTTTTAATGTCCCTTTATTTCCCTGTAGCTTGCTGATGATCGCATGGCTCTGGTGTCGGGCATTAGCTTAGACCCAGAAGCAGCAATTGGCGTGACAAAGCGGTTACCTCCTAAATGGGTGGATGGAGTGGATGAAGTAAGTTGAATGTTGGTTTCACACTCTCTTATTTATTGAGGTAATTAGGACATTAACGTATTTTAAGATACCTGCCAGAAAGACTCGAATGAGTGTCCCTGGAAGTACGTTAGGTTTAGGATTATTCTGTTCACATACCACAAGAAAGGGGTGTGTGTGTGTGTGTGTGTGTGTGTGTGTGTGTGTGTGTGTGTACGCTTGTGATTTTGGTTTTAGTACTAACTACCTGAATTATAGAAATAAACTGAAGAACTGTGTAACCAGGAGGAGTGCTATTTGAATGTCTGGTCGTTTGAATTAAAAGTTGCTCAGGCAGCCACAAGTTGGCTGAAGACTGAGCTCTGTACTGTGAGTGTAGCCAGTTGTCTCAGAGGCAGGCAGACAGATACCTGGCAGGCAGCAGTGATGTTCTGTGATTTCATTTGTTTAGATACAGTACGATGTTGGCCGGATTAAACAGAAGATGAAGGAGTTAGCCAGCCTTCATGACCAGCACTTAAACAGACCCACCCTGGATGACAGCCTCGAGCAGGAGCATGCCATCGAAATAACCACCCAAGAGATCACGCAGGTGAGGACGGAAGGGGCCCACAGGCGGGAGCCTGCGCTTCCCAGCCTTCTCCCCCTCTCAAAATCCAGAACGCGGTCCGGCTCTAAATCAGATTGCAGATTAGTCCCAGAGTTCCACTTCCCAACCGGAGGTTCACAGAGGGACTCTAGGAGGCCCTGAGCTGCTCCAGGTGGCAGCATCTGCTCCATGCCTTGGAGGAGTGGGGACTGTTTTTCATTTGTTCGTAGATGCTACTGTGGATTGATTTGAAAATTAAATTCAGAACATTATTGAGTTCAATCATTTGGTTTTAAGATGTGTAAGTTCTATTGTATACTAGTGTGCAAAATTTTTTCATGTTAAAAAAAATGGTGGTTGTAACTGAAAGGATGGAGAGCTATTGCCCCAGACTGAGTATATTAGTATCCTAGAGAAACTCAGCATCCTAGAAATGTTTCTTGTAAAATGTTAAATTTGAATAATTTTAAAATAATGTGACTAGTGTGTAAACTAGCACTTACATCTTTCATTTGTTAAATCTCCTGTGTGGCTGATGCGCAGAGAAGCGGTGTGGTGGGTGGGAAAGCCCTGGGGTGTTGGAGTGTTTGGATCCTGGCTTTTAGCGATGTAACAACGGCATGATTCTCATTTAATCCCTTGGACTCCAGTGTTCTCGTCTGTAAAATGGGAGTGATAATAATAATACCTGCCTCTTAGGGTGGTTGTCGGGACTAAATGAGAAGAAGCCCGTAAGGAGTGATGCACACAGCGTGCGCGCGCACGCACGCGCACGCGCACACACGCCCCATTTGTTCAGGTCCGGTTGAGCATTGATCTCTTGGCCATTCTCGGAGCCAGCCGGTCTGGACAGAGCGCTGTGTGTCTCACTCTGGCCGGTGAGCGAAGAGGCCGAGGGGCACCTTGGGCCATCCCCACACACACCCGCCGGCCTGCTGTGAGCGCCACCTGTTCTCCCAGCTCTTCCACAGGTGCCAGCGTGCGGTGCAGGCACTGCCCAGCCAGGCCCGCAGGGCCTGCTCGGAGCAGGAAGAGCGGCTGCTTCGCAACGTGGTGGGCTCCCTGGCGCAGACTCTGCAGGAGCTGTCCGCCCGCTTCCGGCGCGCGCAGTCGGGCTACCTCAAGCGTGAGTGTCCGCCCGTGCAGGGCCTCGTGAGTAACGGGGGTTCCGGCGTTAGAGCCTGCAACAGCTTGGTGTTTTTACCCTTCTCTTTTGCTACTAGTCTCCATTTTGTCCTGTGCCTTTCGTTGTTAGCTTTTGAGCACGTTCCCACCTTACGGAACAGAAAGGAGCTCCCTTCCGCCCCCAATGGGAAACCATGCCCAGGTTGAAACCACGGCGACAGGGTGTCTAATCGTTCTCATCTAAAAAAGAACAAAACAGAAACATAGGCCGTGTCAAGTTTAAAGTATTTGAAAATCAGTCTGGCACATTTTAAAAGCTTGTAGCTTTCTAGATGTTAGGGGTGGAAGAGCTGCTGCTAAGTAGGTAAAGAACAGTTGTAATCATGTTAAAGCTTCGTATTTGCACAACAAGAAGTATTTGAGAGAGCGTCTCAGCACCTTTCCTGGGAGTAGTTTAAACAAACGTTCTCTCCCCAGGCACAGTGATTTACTCGGCCTCCCTTCCTTCCTGAATAGTGCCAAGTCAGCCTTCAGCTACACCCTCATTCTGATTACCCTATAAACTGGTTTTTCCTTTATTGCCATTGTAATCAATAGTATCCCCACATGCTCCCCCAAAACTAGTTCTCCCTCCTCCTGACAACTGGCATATTTGTGTTTTAATTTTACTATTTCTAAAATTTGACTAGGGCCATTTGGAATTCTACTAGAGATGGTTTTAGGGAGAGATGTTGATTTTTTTTTTAATGTTTTGTAACAGCAGTTAGATTAAATATTTCTGCTTCTCTTAGAGATTCTCACATGGTTGTGTCATTTTGTCATTCACTTGGCGTCCAGTGAGTTATACACATTTACGGTGTGACTTTTGTCTTAGATAACCCCAAGTACTCCATACTGTTGCATGTTTGTAGTCCTTTACTGTCCCCCCCACCTCTGTTGGAGGTGAGATAGGGCTCTTTTAAAGCTGCTAAGAATGTCTCCATTTTGACTGTTGAGTTTTACTCTAGATTTCCCCTTTTTAATGGTGGGACAGTAACCAGGATGGTTTACGTATTCAAGTAAAGTGAATTCCTATCCATGATAGGCCTGAAGAATCGAGAGGAAAGATCCCAGCATTTTTTTGATACATCAGTGCCACTGATGGACGATGGAGACGATAATACTCTTTACGATCGGGTACGTGAGGGGCTGCAGAACTGACTGCTGTGCATTTGCGCGCCGGTCTGTTTTCCTTCTCTTCGTGGACCTTTAACTTCCATGCGATGCAAATGGATCAGCCCTGCGTGACGTGCACATCCATCAAGTGGCTTTTGCAGCCGGCGGAAGAACGGTCATGGGGGCCATACTGCTTCTTCCTTTCCAAAGGCTGCAGGGAGACCTTGTCATCTGCCTTCCAGAACCTTCCGGAAAGCAGTCTGCCCACCCCACTCCTGGGAAGAACCCAGAGGTGCGCAGGCTTCTCCCCGGTGGTTTTGCTCCTTAGCCCTTGGGTAGCTGCAAACGCGGGGTTCTCTGTGTCCCCTGCTTTGGCCGCTAGCGCTTTAGAGCCCGCTTGTTTGGGGAATTCGGATCTTTCCTGTTAGGGAAGAATAAGCGCTTATCTGTGGTTTATGTGCTTTATAGCACTAGTTTCAGAATTTATTTCCTTTCAGCGACATCTAAAATGGTACACTGTAGCTTTCCTGAGGGGAGTGGAAGCTAACGCACACATTCCGTCCTTTTTGTTTTGCTAGGGTTTCACAGATGACCAGTTGGCGCTGGTGGGGCAGAGCACGCTGATGGTGGACGCGCGGGAGCGGGAGGTTGGCCGCATCGTGCAGTCTATTTGCGACCTAAACGAGATATTTAGGGACCTAGGGGCCATGATTGCAGAACAGGTACGTGAACTTACCTGCCTCCCCACCGGGCTTTCCTGCCATAGTATCTAGTCCTTCTCCAGACTTTTCTGGTTCTGCACTTCCGTCAGGAAAACGATTTGAACCTACTCCCCGAATGTATGTATATGTGTGTGGAAGGATTGTGTACATATACTGCTATCGTTCCCCATAAAAACACTAATAAACTTTTTTTTAGATAAAAAACAAATGTCAGTGACAGTTCTCCTAGTCTCTGCCTCTACCCCAAGGGTGCTTATGGGAGCACCCCACGGTGGGGGCCTGGTTGGTCTGCCCATGCTCAGCAGTGATTCTGCCAATAGATAAGGTTTCCCTTCTAATTTTGGCAGGTTATTGTGTAATGGCAACTGGAACCACTAGCTCTTGAGTAGAATTAAATTGTTTGTTCGCTGTTGCAATCTGATTAGGGTATTTTATTATCTTGCCAGCAGGGATTTGGGTCCTGATCCCCCTGAAACCAGCCTCAGAATGGAGTGGCGAGGCTCTGGGAGATCTAGTTACATTAATTACTCCCGAGGCTCCCACGGAACTGCTCTTGCTGTCGTCTCCTAACACAGCACGTTTCCATTCACAGCCCTGTCCTTCTGCGTAGCCCAGTGTCCCTTCTTCCTGTTTGAACCAAGAGATTAAACAATTAAAAACAAAATTCTCCCTGAGGCGAGTGTGTAATTTTACATGTGGCTTGGAGCTCACCGTGTTTGTTCTGACCCGTGGAGCCACATGGTGACTGACGTTTATGGACATGATAGTCAATTTCCAGACCTCATCGTAACCAGGCCTGGCTTAACTGGCCCTCTCTGCTTGCTTGAATCCAAGTATTTAAGCAACAAACGGGCACAGACGCAAGCCCTTCACCACTCAGAGCCTATTTCCACTGAACCGTATATTTTTTAAAGCCCCAGTAAGTCTGAATATGGCATATCCTGCAGTGGCTAAATCCAAAAAAGAAACCTCAATTTGTCAGTATCTCTTTCTCCTGAGCTAGGCTTTGATTGCAACTAGTGCAGCAGCCTGCCACTGTGAGTGCCTAATAGTGCACGGTGATGGATTCCAGACCTGGCAGTGTGTACCTTTTCATCACAGTTAAGTAAAACAGATAATTCTGTGGATAATGATGTCTGCAATTTGCATCTCTTATGTTTGAAGTTCCGTTTTCCCAGTTGTGGTTGTTGATCGTCTGTAACTGTCATTTATTACTCAGGGTACCGTCCTTGATAGAATCGACTATAATGTTGAACAGTCCTGTATCAAAACTGAAGATGGCTTGAAACAGCTTCACAAGGTAATGCCATATCTTTCAGTGGTTGAGAATTTGAAGAACTATTATGAGATATCAAGAATTCATGAGAGGCTTCTCTTCCATCATAACTGTCTTCGGCATTCTCGTCTGCCGTCGGCTCGAGATAGGACTGTAAAAATGCACCATGTCGTTTTATTCAGAGCCGACCACGTGCACTGTTGCCATTTTCCTGCAGTTAATGATTCCGGGTGTACCTCACACGCAGGTCTGAAATTGCCGAGAATCCCCTTTCGTGACAGGGAATTCTGAAGGAATTGGGGTTTTCTCCCTTTTAGAAAGTGTTTTATTCCTTGTTTAGGTCTTCTTGTTTTAGGAAATCGACTTGAGTGGGTATTTGTTAAAATACGTGTCGAGCATTCTATCTGCTTGTTGCTGCTGACTCAGGCCTCTCTTTGTTGTGATACTTTTCTGATAAATTGCTGGTGGGGATTCATTCTGGAGGAGATAAAAATCTAATTTTCCCTTTTAATTACCGCAGTATATCTGTGTACTACCTTGAGGAAAGAGTAGTTTGTTGAAGTGAGAGTACTAGCTCTCTGATTCTTGGCTAATAGTAAAGTGGCTGTTTCAGGAATGTTCTTCATGATATTTGTTAAAAATAGATGGAAAACATCTTAAAAATCCTGTAATGAGTTATGAGAAGCATACACATACGCTGCTGAGTGACTCTCATATATAATTGGGTGCATGTTTCCTTTAAAAGGAATGTGATACTTCACAAATAAAATAAATTGTGTCCATTTCCTCATGTCTTTGAGACCTAGCAGTATTCCTAGCCGTATATAATGGTCATTTTTCCTAGTACATTCACTAACGTACTTCTCTATCACCTTTCTGAAACCAGCCACTTCCTGTGGCAGAGATGGCCGTATCTGACGGTAGTGTCAGGTTTACAGAAAGACCTCGCATAGGTCTGACCAGAAGCCCTTCACTGCCTCTTGACGTGCTTTTGTCACCACATGCCGGATGGGGAATGGCGCTCCAGCATAGACTGAGAAAAAAGAGGCTGGCCTTGTACATGCAGAGGGCTTTTTAAGCGTTGGGTTCATTCGGTTGCCAAGCTTTGTATATTAAAAGAGTGAAAACTAACTTCAGTTTGTCACTCTGTAATGCCCGGCCTTTCATATGCTGTTGAATTACGCATCGGTTTTGAAGTTTCTTAAATAAAAACTAGCGAAACTTGTTTTTTGATATAACACAGATAAAGGGAAAAAACTTTCTCCGCGCGAGTGTACAAATCTAGTGGGAACTAAAAATTTTGTTTAAGGTTCTGCTTTATAAACCGTTTTGAGAGGTTTCGAAGTATACCATTTGGTGTCAGCTTCCGTGGTGTTGCAGGTTACTTATTAGAAAACTAAGCACGCGCCGTCCTCTTTCTCCAGGCACGGCTGGCCGTTGCCTTGGCGGTCGGCTCATCTGAGGCTGATGGAGCCTTGGGAGCTGCTCCACACGGGCCGGGCTCTCCAGACGGGTGAACCTGTCTGCGCTGAGGTTTCCTCCTGTGGCTGAGTGGCTCCTGGTGGGCGGGCAGGCTCGCTTAGGAAACAGACGTCCTGGTCAGAAGGTTGGTGGGGACGGGGAAGTAGGGCAGAGGAGGCTGCACGTTCTGAGCAGGTACGGCCCTCAGGCTGTCTCCTTGCTTTCACCTTCACTGTGAAGCAGCACTGTCCACGGAAGGGCAGGACGTGCTCTCCCCGACGTGGGCAGTGACCCCCTCACGACTCTCTTCTCCCCTCTCCTTTCTGTGGGTCACATTCTGCACCACGGGCGTGCGTGTCACCGGACGCACAGCACTGGACTCGGTGGGTTGTTTCTGCGCTTGATGCCACAGGGCCAACTTTCCTGTTTCTACTTCAAAGGTTGAATTTCTTCTTGTTCCCAAATTCAGAGGAGGTAGAAAACAAGCTTCTTTGGGACCCTCGGTTCCATCCCTGCTGGCTGTGGTAACTTTAGCCAGGTGTTCGATTTCTTAGTGAAGGAGCTGTGCGTTTATCCAGAGAACTGTGTCCGGAAGTGAGAGGCTTCTGTTGAAAGAGTGGGTCCTTGCGGTCAGTGGAAGGAGAAGTAAGGAGAAGCGGCCCACAGGGATCTGAAAGCAGAGCCTTCTGCCTCTCCGGCGGCCTCCGTGTGATGGCGGGTCCCCAGCGCGGGCGTTAGCGAAGCCGGGTAAATAGGGAGCTCCGGGGTCTTGGGACTCGCGTGGATTGAACCCGCGGGAGCTGATGGCAGGGATCGTGGTGATGGAGCCGGTGGCAGAGGTGTCGGGTGTGTGGGTGCAGCCAGAGGCCTAGGACTGGAAGTGAGCGAGACACGATTTGGGATTTGGGGGAAAATGACGGCCTTTTTTCCCTCCTCTCTCTGTAGGCAGAGCAGTATCAAAAGAAGAATCGGAAGATGCTTGTGATTTTAATATTATTTGTCATCATCATTGTCCTCATTGTTGTCCTCGTCGGCGTGAAGTCGCACTGAGCAGCGTGGGGTCGGTGTGTGAGGCCCGCGTGGACCCAGGTGCGCGCGCCCGGCGCCCGCGGGTTCCTGCGGAGGCGCGGCCCCGGGCCCGTCGGGGCCACGAGCGTTTCCATGGACTCGGCCGCACAGTCGTGCTCACGCGAGGGGAAGGGGCTTCTGGTTTTCCTTCACTGTCAACACTTGAAGGACCTTGGATACTGCTGCAGATTAGAGATGAGTTCTCTCTTCAGTTATAATATATTTTTTTTTTAGAAAGAGAAAACGAGTTGAAGGTTCACAGGCCTCCTCACGCTGTTCAATATATTATATCTGTATGTGCTATTTTTTTTAGCAGTCACGTCTGAGCAGCATGTTAAAATAATTTTTGGAAAAATTTTTTTTAAACCATCTGGTTTTTAAGAAATTTGGTACCAAAAATTTATGAGTAAAGGCAAAAATGCCTCTTCATTTTTCTCGATATATTTTCCAGTTGAAAACAAACTGAGAAGTCCTTTAAGAATTTATAATCCATTCCCCATTAACTTAATTTAGCTTTTCCATCACTGTTAATGATCAGAGTAACAAAGTGTGAAAAATAAGAAACCATCATTGATGTTAATTAACACATTTAGATGGGCCAGTTAAAACGGCTTTATAAGTTTAAATTAATTGTAAATGGAGTATTCCTCATCTAAAATTTGTGCACTGCATGTTCTCCTGTAACCAAAAGGGGTTACTAAGCAAAACCGCCTAAATTTAAAAGTTGGTGATTTGAAATAACCTCACATTGAGAGGAAGCCCGGTAGTGTTGTGAAAGTCGCCAGAAGCAGCCGGTGTGTCCCTGTGCTCGTCCCCAGCCATCCTTGCTCAATGCACTGCTTATGTACTCACTACTTAATGACCTGTTCAAACCAGACACCATTTAATGAACTGTGAATTTACACAGAGGCCATTCTAAATGGGTCACCCCATATAGGATTAGTGGGTCTCAAATTATTAACCACACATCACTCCATTTCAAAGTAAAATATTCCACCAGTGGTTTGATTTATTGGCCTTTCCATTGCCACTTACCATGCCCCGAAAGTGGGCCTATTCTTGCAATTTGTGAAAATCCTGCCTAGAAAAGCCCCTCGTTTGTGTGCGCGTGAATCAGATCGCCAACGTAGGACTTCGTTGTTTACTTACCTATTATCAATATGGTGCTTGAATATATCCCTGGACCTGTGGAATAATGTGGAAAGTGATGATAACTTTGAAAACTGAAGTTGTTCATGTTTTAATTGGTCTTGAGACACCAGTATTGTTTTAATGGTCTTTGCATCATTTTCAATGGCTTTCCATGATTTTTACCTTTCTTAAAATGTTTTAAAAGAGCATGATCTCATTAAATGTGCTGCCGTTAATTTGGACCAGTCACATAAAATGTCTCTCTAGGATTGACTTTGAAGTTATTTCCAGAAATTGAAACTCAAGTCCCGAGATTCAAGTTGTCCAAACAGATCATGGGCTTAAAACCCAGACCCCTGCCCCAGCCTTCCCTTCCCAAGTGGTTTACGACGCCGGGCAGTCACTGGTTTTCTTATTACTGATGTGGCTGTAGGAGGATCTAAAGGTGCCCCTGGCATTTCAGGAAATAGCACGGCATTCCCTGACAGTTATTTATTGGGAAAGAAGGTCAGGGGATAAGAGGCCAGCACCTCCTCGATCGCCCCTGAAACGGGGGGCTTCTGCGGTCCTCGAGAGTAGCTGTAGGCGTCTTTCGTCTCAACGGTTTTGACCTCATGGAGTCAAGCTGCTGCTAGGAGTGGGGCTGTCGAGATGAGGGGCTTCCCTCCCAGACAGTCTGCGATGGTGATATGGGTTACTGCTGAAGCTTTTCAAGTTTGAAGGAAAGTGACCCATTAAGAAAGGATCACTGTTCATTTGTATTTATTTTCAGTGAATAGGGTGACTAGAGTTGGGTTTTTTACCCAACTCATTTGGGTAAAAGTATGAATCTGACTAGGAATGGTTTGAAGGATCCTGTGTGGGATCCGGGCAGCTGACCGGATCCAGTGCAGTGCCAGCTAAAGCCCAGCCGTCCGCTGCCACCACTGTGGCCCAAGGTGGGGAAGTGGCCCTGAGCCCACGCACCGCAAAGCACTGTACTGCTCTGCTGAGCCTTCGCTTGCGGAAAGCGCGGCAGCGTTGCGGGTAGCAGGTTAGTACTCAGCATCCCGGCACCTGAGGGTCCTTCTCGCCCTCCTTTTCCTGCCGGCAGCTCCGGTGGCGGTGATGGCCTGCCCAGTTTCTCCCCTCGCCTGGAGTGCGCCCCGAGAAGAGGACCCACAGGGAGGGCTCCCCTGGGCGCAGCCCGGACCCCTGCCCCCTGTTAACGTGCCCTGGGTGGCTCTGTTGACCAGGGCTGGAGAGGGGAAACGTAGACATTGACTGTCAGTTCCCCAAAGCTCCTGATCTTTCCCGGGAGATCGTAACTGAAAGCTACTGTCTCTTGTTTTATTAATTTGGGGTTGCGGGGAGGTGCTGGCTCGCCCACCATGGGTGTGAAGCCGCATACGTCTCTAATTTAACGAATTTACTGCGTTCTCTGCTAACTGAGAAAGCATTATTTATTTGTTTTGACACAAGCGCTTTCAGTGTTTTATCCTGGCTAATGGCTTCTTAAAAGTAATAAAACCCTTCCAACCTAATTGGTCAGATAAGACTTTTTTTCTTGTGTGCTTAAATAAAGCAATTAGTGAAGCGCTTCTATCTAAAATGACTTTTTTTGTCCTTTTTTTAAAACTAATTTACTGTTACTGGAAACTTTTTGTACAATAAAGCAGTCGTGCAGATTAAAGAACATCCTGCTATCCTAGTATTAATTTTAACGATGGGGTGCATGTTTTCTTCATGTGCGTCTGTGTTTCGGGAGAGCCTGGCCTGTTCTGTGATCGTTTGGGCTGATGACTGTTTGTTTTGTGCCGAGGCCTTTGTCTCAGTGTCTGAGAGTCCATCTTTCTGTCTAATGGATGCTTTCAAGGGGACCAATCGATTTGCTATCCACTATACAAAAAGACAGATAATTACTTTCCTTATGAAAATGTATGCTTTCTATACATACCAAGAAACACTGGAGATCTTAGATAAAACCGTAGTTACGTGTGCCTTTTTGAGAAGTAATTCGTACACAAGGGCTCCGGGAGACTTGAACTTCTAAATGACTTTGAACGTTTCCCATCCTATTAATCCGAAAATTTCAGAGGTGGTGTTTGCCAGTCGAACTCAAAGCCAGGACCGTATTTCCCCTCGAACGTCCTGGGCTCCTCCAAGGCCGGGATGGTTCTCTGTTAACTCATCGCTGACTCTCACCCGTGTATGCCTGGCGAGAGATGCCATCGGGGCGCGCCGGGCGTGTGTCTTCTTAGCTACACCCCAGGGTCCGCACACATGGAAGCGGGAGCTGACTCTGCAGGCGGTCTCCTTGGGCGCCAGGCATTCAGTCCTTGGAGGTCGCTGGTGCCCCAGGCAACACGGTGTCTTTGGAGCCCGCTGATCCCCACGGACGAAGCAGCCTCCTCTTCCTGTGCGCTCACCTTGTCTTTGGACTAGAACCACAGCCCCCCAGCTTGCTTATCAGCCATTGGCTCTGTCCACGATCAAGTCCACTCTCCGAGGATACACACCGAAGAAACGCTCCATCCTGATGGGGCCACGGTAGAAGCGGCCACACGCGTGGGCTCTGCCGGACGTGTGTGTTCCTTGAGCGGTAGCCTCGTGGGTCGTGTTCCCGCTGAGGTTTTGGTGGCCTTCTCTTGAGGTGGTGCTCCAGGTACGCGCAGGTACAGTGATTGGAAACACTGCCTGCTGGGCAGAGAGCTCCTTGGGTGCCGACCCTCAGGCGTGACTGTGTCGCGTGTGGGCCGTTGGGTGGTTCCTCTCAGGGACACACACTGACGGTAGGAGGACAGGCTGCGAGTAGTTGCCCCTGTCAGTGTCCTGAGCGCCTTCTCAGAGCTGTGATGGTAACCTGGAGTCGGAGCAGCCTAGAATCCCTCCTGGTTTGTCCGTCACACCTGTGTAGCCACAGCAGAACGACTCACCCAGCCTGCCATCATCTGCTTCTGCATTTATTGGGTAGCGTGTTTCTCTACTTGCTGGCTTATTAACTCTGGTCATCAGGACCCCCTGTTCTAGTCAAATGTGGGACCCATGCAGAGAAACTGGCTCGCTGTCTCCACAGATCGGACACTTATTAGTCGGGTGTAGGGAGGATGGGATGGTGCTAATTTATCGGCTGGTAATCCTAAGTGTCCTCTCCTCCTAAGATGTAGAGGGGCACACTCGGTTTGTTTGATGTTAGCTACACTCTGAAACTCAGCGCTGTGCGCACGTGGACGTGTGGGCCCGAGGTGTAGATCCCTGTGTGTGTGAGCCCTTTAAAAACTCCTCGTTTCCTCTCTCCACGTTCCCTCCACCACCCAGGTGCCACCTCGAACCCTGCTGCCTGATGTTTTTGTTTAGTTTTGTTTTTAAATTGGGAGACAACAACCCCCTTCGAAATGATGGGTGTTAGAACTAATGAGGGTGCTGGTGCGGGAGTGTAGAGCCTCTGCTCGTCCGAAGGTGTCTCCGATTCAGGACTTGGAGTCGGACGGTGGGCATCAGCCGTGTGCCGCGCGCATCCCGTCCCCCGACTCCGCACCACCCCCACGGCGGTCTACGGGTCCGTGGCTGGGTCTTCTTCCAACACAAAGGGACATTCCACAGCATCAAATGGCAGGGATTTGTGTACAATTATCTGGTCAGTTGAGGCAAAAGAAAATAACCGTTTGTCCAATTGTCCAAATGAGCTCTCTGGCCTGCCCTGAATGTTTAAGATAATTGTGTGGGCCCCCGTTTCAGCTCTGCAATCTGGCTAAAATGGACCATTTAAGTGAGACTCCACTCAGTGCGGTGCACATGTAAATCGGGCTTAGTTAAGCTAGACCACTGGGTTTAGTGATCTCTGTTTGTCAACTGTTATGCTAAAATTGCTTTTTAGCTAATTGTCCAAATTCCGCCCTTAGGAATCACTGTTTCTCTCATTTTGTAATTGTTGTAATGGAAGCAGAAGGGCTCTGGTTTGCATCATTTGATCTCTTTTGCTCAGAGGAAGTGCTGAGGGAATCAAATGGTTGTTTTTGTTTGTTTTTTTTTTTAACTTGGTGTTCTGATTCGGCACCATAATAGACCTCCATTTTCATCAGCTGTTAGGGAAATAGAGCAGCCCCCCTTCTCCCCGCCAAACCTCCCCCTTTTCCAGATGGGGAAACTGAGAGCCGACAGAGGGTTTGCCAGGGTCACGAGACTAGTGGAACGCACGGCGGGAACTAGAATCTTCGACTTCCCAATTTCCAGACCAGTACTGTTCCTGCTTATGCCCTTTTCATTGTTCATTTCTTTCCATAAAATTAAATGACCTTCTTCCAGAAAGATTTAATGGTCAAGATGTGATTTGGTAAAAGCTTCCTCAAGGATTTTTTTTTTTTCTTATTACAAAGATTAGAGCAGACTGAGGCTAAGAGAGATTTGCCAACAGCGGTATGTCATTACCCCGAGCTCAGTTTTTCGTGTAATTGGTGTGAAGAGCTGGCTGCCGATGACTAAGGCTGCCGCCCAGCAGACAGTAACGCTGCTTTTGTGATATGCCTCGGTGTGCGTACGTGTCCATCTGCGGTTGTCCGCATAAAAGGTGTACGTCTGCATAAAACGCTGACCAAGATGGATCGTGTCATGTTGACGTTGTAAATAATAAAAAACAGTCTCGAGCAGAACTGATTTTACAGTTGCCTGAGAATGTAGCGCTTCATTTCCACGATAGGCAGTGGCTAGAAATTGATTTTTTTAAATCCAATTAAGCCTCAAGGTTGGTTATCCATTTAAAAGGTCGGCTGAGTTAAACGATGACAGTACCTTCAGTTCATGCTAATAATTAAATTTACACAGGACTTCAACACTTAACGTCCTGCCTTGTGGAGGCACCCGTCGTGTGTTTTTGCACAACAGCGGCAGGCGAAAGTCCCCGGCGAAGGTGCAGACACACAGCAGATCATGCACCCTGACTTGCTAAGTGCCAGAGCTGGCTGCCATGCAGCCCTGTCACTCCTTCCCCTCGGACTGCCGCAGCCCCCCGCGCCTGACACTGTACCCCGCCCACCTCTCCTCTCCCTGTTCTATGGTCCCAGGAGTACTGGAGGATAGAGAGTAGCCTCTCATTTAAAGGAAAGGGAAAAAAAAGAGGGGAACTCTTGGTATATACACAACTTGGTTTCACGTGCTGCTGAATTTATAATGTCACAAATCAATCATGTTTTAAAAACAGTACTTTATAGTGCGTACTTACTACATGTTCCCAACGTTTTAAGAAGAAGCCTTCAGAATGTCTTTTTATGGTTCTCATAGGTGATGTTTAAGTGTTACTGAATTTATGAAGATGTTAGGAGAACCACAGACCTGATTGGAATGCGTTTTACTCTGTTTGGGTTATAATGTCACTCAAGTTTCGTAAATCACCGAGAAGGGATAAGTGATCTGATTTCAAACCTAGCATTTTAACCTGCATGGTAATACGTGCAAGGTTGCTGCATCTTTGTGCTTCCCATCCATGACTAGGAACCGGCCCAAAATGTGGAGCCTTCCAGAATCAGTGAGAAAAAAATACTGAATTTCCTTCTCATGGGCCTTAAAAAAAAAAAAAAACCCAACGATTTCTGGTGAATTTTTCCCTCCCCCAGCCTCACCTCCACACTGCTCAGCTCTACCAAAATCATCAGCAACAGATTCGGATTCGTCTTTACTTTTGAAGAGATCCACATTTAGATACTAAGATAGACGTGTTCCTTTACACGAGAGTGTTTCTGCAAAAAAAATGTGACTCAGGTTTTTGAAGACTGAGTCATTTTCAAGGCACTCGAGAAGCCTACTACTTCAGAGGATCCTATAAGGGAAGCTTTTCCTAAAGAAACGATTTCTTGATCAAAATAAACACGGACCCCTCGTTTCGCTTTCCTATACATCTCCATTTTATAGGCTGAGTTTGCTTCAAGGAATGTGGAACCACGTTTGGTCTGTTAATGATTTCTCTCTTACTTCCTTCAGCCACCCCATCCCCAGGCTCCAGGTCTTCAATATGCCCTTGAAAACTTTTACAACCACAAAAATAATTTTGCAGGTGTTGAGAAGTAAATAGAAATTTAGTTCCCGAGACATGAGGGTCATTACTATCTGACACTCTCCCCTTCCTGGGAGAATCATTTAGGCTGCTAGCACGGCCAGGGGGCTCCGAGAGCAACTCATTCAGCCCTCATTTTATCGAGAAGCCCCGAAAACTGATGCTAAGAAGGCATGCTTTTTGTTGTTCGTAAATGATTCCACTAGTAACGTTTTTATTAACACATTCTGTCGTCCCACTGATCCTGGAAGGTTAAAAACAAACACAGGACTTGAGATGAGACTACAGAATGTGCTTTTAAAGCAAAGCGCAGAAGATGACATGCAATATGCTGTCTTTTGTGTAAGATCCGTGAATATATATCATCTTTTTTTTTTTTCCAAAGGAAACAAGAAAGATAAACTAAAAAGTAATAAAAATGGTTACTGTGGGAGAATGCGGAAAGGGGTGGGACAGGAGATTTCTCTGAGCGTTCCTTTTTACAGCTTCATCTCTTGAACCGTACAAATGTTTTACGTGTTCAAAAACTGAAAATGTAAAAAAAACTACAAAACAGCTGTAAAACAAAGAATGTTGCCCGTCATCCAGTTCTACCTACCATATACCCTGAAAGGAATTCAGGGTGGAGATCAGGAATGAGGCCCTCTGTGCTCTGGGAAAACAAGGAGAACAGGCCCTCAGATAGTTAGATCTTTTCAGGAGAAAATTTCATGAACCTAGATTCTTGTATCTTCCCATACTTAGAAAAGTGCTGAAATCTTGAACTGAGGTATCTGTTCCTCGTGACTAATAGTAACCTTCTACCAAGACGTGTGCTTGATAGCACCTACCCCTTCTCCAATATCACATATATACTGACACCTCCCCCCGCCCCACCTCTTTGGAGCAGTTCCTCAGAGCTCCTGGGCTAGAGTCCTCAGTGAGTCCCCAAATAGAACTGAACGCACGGCTCTCACGTTGTGCGTTTTTACTTCAGTTGACCCAGCAAACCCTTATGTTGAATACAAATAGAAACAGGAATCTAGATGGACGTCAGATAGACAGACCACACAGACACGAAGTAAACTTTGAAGATCTCAGTGGGATACATTCTAAGAACATGAAGGAAGAAAGGAAGGAGGGAGGGAGGGAGGGAGGGAGGAAAGAAAGAAGGAAGGAAGGAAGGAGGGGAGGAAGGAAGCTTGATGCGGTAGGTTTGTTGTCAGGAGTGGACGCTATTTGGCGAGAGTTGTAGGAAAGAACAACTGAGTGTCCCTATAAAACAAATTCTACTGCTGTCCTCTAGAAGGATTGGGAGCGGTGACACCCAAGGAGCTGTGAGCACACCTGGAATGCAGTTCTGGGTTTCTCCATAGGAAGCTCTTACTTTCTTACCAGCCATTCCCCCAACCAAAAGGAAACAGGGTTCCTTGGAAGTGGCTGGCTGTAGATGTGGGGCAAGGAAGGGACACTGTGAGCCCGGGGGTCATCTTATTGTTCCAGAAAGGACAGAAGTACACAAAAACCGATAGGGACATGGGAAAAAGACACAGGAGCCTGCCTGCTGGGCTCTCATCGGCCTAAGTGGGGACGCTTGGAGCAGAGACGCTGAAAGATACCCACTTACGTATGTCCTCAGTGGGGGAAAGGCCGGCATCCTGGGCTTGCAGCCACTGCAGTCGCCCAGGCCCTGTCTTGGGTTCAATGCTCTTCTGTCACCATCTTGAAAAAGAGGCTCCGCATTTTCATTTTGGCCCTAGACCTCCACAGGTGATGGGCTTCTTTACTCAAGAGTACCAGGCAGGGCTTCCCTGGTGGCGCAGTGGTTGGGAGTCCGCCTGCCAATGCAGGGGGCGCGGGTTCGTGCCCCGGTCCGGGAAGAACCCACATGCCGCGGAGCGGCTGGGCCCGTGAGCGTCCGGAGCCTGTGCTCCGCAATGGGAGAGGCCACAACAGTGAGAGGACCGCGTACCGCAAAAAAAACAAAAAAAAAACAAAAAAAAAACCAGGCAGCAAGCGTAGAAGGGATGAGCTAGCTGGAAAATAACCACGCTGCAACCAGTCCTTGATGCAGGCAGAGATCATTATTGGATTTGAAAGCCATGGGGGAAAGGTTGTCAGGAAACAGAACATTCTCATCGTCTCAGAGTGCCACTCCACACATTATAAAGAGGAAGCTGATTTCCATTCTATTCGGTATAAAGGGGGAAGTGTGCCTTCACCATGAAGAGATCTGGCCGACCCCGCTTAGACCAAGTTACCAGCCTTGGCCAATAAGGCGAGACAGCCTAGGTTATGCGGTTCCTGATGGGGCCCAGTGGGAAACACAATGTGCACTGTTGCCAAAAACATCTAACCCGAATCTAATCATAAGGAAACCATCAGAGGAGTCCAGACTGTGGGGACCTTCTGTGAGACGCGTCAATGTCAGAAAAGACAAAGGCAGGGATTGTTCTGGATTAAAGGAGACCAAAGAGGCTTGACAACCCAGCAGAACGCCTGATCCTTACTTGGATTCTGGATTTAAAAGGAAAAGGCCATGAAGGACATTTTGGGGACAAATTAAAGGAGTTTCAATGGGAACTGCATATTAGGTGCTAGAATGGCTTCTGTGTTAAATGTCCATGGCTGTTGTCATCATGGGGGCTGGTGTCCCTGTTCCTAAGAGAGATGCACAGAGGCATTTAGGGTTAAGTGTGTGCAGCTAACTTTCCATGATGCAGAGAAAAATACCTATATGTACACCCGCACACATCCATACACACACATGAACCTAGGTGAAACACATATTCATTGTACTGGTTTTCCCATAAGTTCATGCATTTTTCAAAAAAGTGCTTAGGGAAATGTGATTTTTATGGCAATCAGTCAATTTTCAATCCTTGAGGGAACATACAAATCTTCTAGTTGCCACGTCTGACGCAGTATTTACAAAATGTAACTGGGAGGCTCCCTGAGGTCCAGGCGTGGTGATGGAGGGCACACGCTGGACACAGGCAGCCTCCAGGGAGGTCATGCACGGGTCACCCACCACCTTTCTTGGATGGGAGCTCCCTTGCAGGCCAGCTGCTCCATGGAGGGAGGTGGCTGGAGCCAAGCCTTCCTCTGCATCCTCTGCGAACAAGAAGCAGCAGGTCATTCTCAACCAGGAACAAGCCCTCCCTTGAGGCACGTCCACTGGCTTTCAGTGGCCCGCAAGGTCAAGTCCAAAGGCCAGGGCTCAGCATACATCTCACGCACACTTTATGTGCAGCCACGGGAGCCACGGTGGTTCCAGAATGGGCCCTGCCCGTTAGTAGTACTTTGGGTCTTCGCGTGAGCGATTCCCTTGTCAGGGATCAGACTGGCCGGCACACCTGCCCTCAAGACCCAGCTCAAATATCTCATCCAAACTCAGTCTTCTCCCAGTGACTGAATTTCTTGGTTTTACTGCTGTGTTTGTTCCTTCACCCCTGTGCGCACGTGCACACACGCACACACGCATGTGCGCGCGCACACACACACACACACACACTGCTGCACATCCCCAAAGCCTGACCTGGCCTGAAGCTCTTCAGAACTGGTACTCATATGTTTTGATTTTATATAGGTAAACTCTGGCATGAAATTAACACAAAAATGCACATTTCATACACAGAGAGCCATCTTACATGATATGACTTAAGTATTATGTTCTAGTGTGTAACCTGTACCAAAAAACTTCCTAATATGTCCTGGGAACTTTATTCTGATTTCTTCCAGAAGATTTTAGTCTTTTCCTCAACTCCTAAATTAAAAGTCTGAAGACCCAGTTGAGTTTGGAATGAGTTTCAAGTCATCAAAAACATGAGTTACTTCTTGGGTTGCATTAAAGAGCCTGGTAAGTTGTTTTAAATTTTCATTTTTTAAGAAAATTAAATTGAGGTGAATTTTTCATTGACAGTGAAATATATACTAAGCTCAGGATTAATACCTTCATAAAAATTTATCTAAACAAAGTGGGGCCTGTCTTATTTATGTTGAAGTCTGCAGAGTCTGCAGAGAAAAGGGGAAAGTACTTTCCTGGAATATAGTTATATCTGTCACAAGCGGCATCTTGAGGAAATTGGCAGGCGTTTGAAGTGGAATAATTCCTTAGTGTTCTGTTTAGTTTGGATTTCTTCGATTCAGGGATGGCTTAAAACCAGAATCAGGAATATCTGCTTCTAACAAGCATCTACCATTTTCTCTTGCTTTGTGTACGTAAGTGTTCAATAAATGTTGGTTACATTTAATCATCTTGTTCACCCTTTCTTGGGGCCATCGGGGTTATTCAGTCTATTATTAAATACGGAAGAATTCTAAAGGGAAAGATGGTCTACCAGCAGTTTCTCTGCCCCCCTCCCGCCCCCCAACTCCCTGTACACAAACACTGCCAGATCTGGCTTTCTGAAATGTGGCTTAGATCCTCCCTCACTTTGCAAAAGTCTATGGATTGAATCAAAGACTCCCTGGTCCCCCTGACCCTGCTCCTTCCCTAGTCTCTGGCAACCCGCTGCTCTTACACTCTGGTTTCAGAGCCCCGTGGACACGGGGGTCCGTGCCTCCCCCCATCCCCGTCCCGTCCCGTCCCATCCCGTTAGCCTGCGTAAGTCCTATTTCATCCATCAGGCCAGGGCTTCATGTCCCTCACCTTCCAGGAAGCCCTCCCCACCGCCCCCAAGTGCCCCACACGCCTGTCTGCAGCATATCTGCAAACAGAAGAAAGAGTGATAGATCTTCATACATGCTCTTCGTACCCTTTACAAATGTGTGAAAACATTCAGCTGCTTTAAAATCTTTTGAGGAAAATAAGCTCCAATTAGCGCCGACTTTTGTGTCGGGAAAGCTGAGGGTTTCGAAGGAATTCCTTTCACTCAGTCAGAAACTGAGGGCTGCTCTGTGCCAGGCCCTGAAGAAAGAGGCTCTGGTCCGTGGGATGCTTGGGGCCGTCTGCCCTGTGCCAGGGACAGACGTGGAGGGAGCAGACAGGGAAGATGGGAGTGTGGCTCGTGCGTGGGTGGCGCAAGTCACAAGTCAGGGAGTCAGGGACACGCTGGGAGGTCAGCGGCCGTGGCGCTTGGCTGCCACACTAGAGAGTTGGCTCTGCTGCTTTTTAAGGTTGGTTATGAAGAGAAAACTCCAAATATAAGAGGACTGGTGCATGGAACTAGCTGAGGTAGCAGAGAGGGGTGCCAACCAAAGACCCTTGAGCAATCAGGATGTGGACGGGATGGAGTGACAGGTGTTTATCTTTAAATGACTCCTGGTAGAGCTTCCTCAACTGGGTCCCCACCCCCCGGACCCTCGTACCTGAGCCGCAGTGGGAGCCGGGCACACTCACCATCCACCAGGTGCCCCCCACCCTCTAGGGGCCCCTCCACTAGCCTTCCCTCCTCAGCGAGGGGTGGGCTCAGGGGTCTTGTAAACCACTGGCTGTCCCTCCTCTCTCCCTAAGCGCGGTGGGAGGCTGCAGGGACAGCTTCTCGCAAAGGGATGGTCTGGCGAGGTGATGCCTGGGTTCATAACTGGCCATCCTAGAAGCGGCAACCTGAATGGACACCCAGTCCCCGGTGCCCTCGTTACATCCAGGACAGGCCTGGCAAATACTGGGGTCTGACAAAGGTTCAGGAACCCACTAAGGAGAAGGGGACTATGTACACTGCCTAGCATGCCAGGGGGGGCCTCGTGCGACTGGGAGCTGGCCCGAATCCAAGAATCACCCAGCCAGCCCAAAGGCGACAGGGTGTGGCGAGGGCTCCGGGAAGGGTCCAGCTGGACCGCCACTGCCGCTCAGAGACCCCTGGGAGGCCTGCCTCTCCTCGGGGCTGGGCTGGCTCAGGGCCCACCTAGACTGTGGTCTGGTGGACGGGCTGGGGTGGCCTTGAGGTCGGGCCTGCGTCTGCTCAGGACCTGCTGGAGCTCAGGTCCACTAGGGTCCGCTGGCAGCCTGCCGGGGCTGGGGGGCCCCTTCCCGGAAGTACCGTCTGGAGAACTGTTTCCTCACTAGCACGGAAGGACCCACCTCGGGACCTGCCCCAGGGTCAGGGCCTGCCACGGTCTGAGGCCTGCCGGGGCTTGAGGCCTGCCGGGAATGGGGCCTGGTGGGGCCGGGCCTGGGCCTACTGCCTGCGGTGCGGGGCCTGGCGGAGTTCGGGGCCCGCCACGGGCCGGGGCCTGCAGGTCCGGGCGGCCCCGGGCCGCCCAGCCCGGGCCTGCCCCCCGCCCCGCCGGCCCGGCGCCCCCTCGCGCCCCGGGCGGGCCCTGCACGTCTCGCGAGCGGCCCGGAGCGGCGGGGGAGGCGGGGCCGGCGGCCGGGCAGGGCCGGGGCGGCGCCGAGGCCCGGCCGGAGCGGGAGCCCAAGCGCGGCGGGCGCGGTGGCCGGGGCGGGGGGCTTAGGCCGGCGAAGATGGCGAGCGTGGGGCTGCAGTTCCAGGCGAGCGCCGGGGACGCGGACCCGCAGAGCCGGCCGCTGCTGCTGCTCGGGCAGCTGCACCACCTGCACCGCGTGCCCTGGAGCCACGTCCGCGGGAAGCTGCTGCCCCGGGTCACCGAGGAGGTGAGCGGGCCGCGCCGGCCGCCATGCGCCGCCCTGCCGGCGAGCGGAGGTCGGGCGGGGCCGGGCCGGCCGGGAGGCCGCGGAGGCCCCGCCTCGACCGCCCGGCGCCCCCAGCCCGCCCGCCCGCCCGCCGGCCCGGGCGCGCCCAGCAGGGCAGGCCGGCCGGCGAGGCCCGGGGCCGCCCGCCTCCCAGGAAGCAGAGGAGCGGGCTCCCGTCCAGCAGCCCCGCCCGGAGGCCGCGCGCGCCCCGCACCCACCCGGGCCGCAGGCTTGTGGGCAGAGCTGGCCTGTCCTTCGACCAGGCGCGAAGGAACTGCCCTCGAGGGGCCGGGCCCCGGCAGCCTGCGCGGCCCTGACACCACCTTCCAGAACCCTTGTGGCGGTGCCGCCCGCCCCCCTCCAGGGGCACCTGGCTGCGTCCCACCCCAGTGCAGGTTTCCAGCGTTTTTAGCAGAAAAACGGTCCAGCTTGGCCGTTTAAGTCCCCACTGTTGAATCCCACGAGGGTGGACGCGTGCCAGCGTACGCACACAGCGCTTATCTAGTGAGATGTGACACTTCTTAATTAGGGATCCTGGGTGCCGCGGGGAGGCTGCAAAAGGGCCCTTTTAGCAAGTGAGGCAGGCGTCTGCGCGCAGGGTTCTGGCCGGCGGCCCTGTAAAGGCTGGTGTCTGTCTTGTGTCTCCCCTTCTGATGCAGCTCTGGCAGGCTGCCCTAAGCACGCTCAACCCCAGCCCCACGGACAGCTGTCCCCTCTACCTGAACTATGCCACCGTGGCCGCCCTGCCCTCCAGGGTGAGCCGGCACAATAGCCCCTCGGCCGCGCATTTCGTCACCCGGCTCGTGCGGACCTGCCTGCCGCCGGGAACCCATCGGTGCATTCTGGTGAGTTCTTCTGAGGGGCTGGCCCCGCACGGGCCCCCGAGCTTCGGGTCGCTGCGTGCTGGCCTGTTGGCCGGGGCCTGTGGCTCAGCCCTCCGGACCGCAGAGCACTCCGGCCCACGGTATCCCCGGTGCGGATGATGCTGCCGCGACCGCACCGTGCAACCCCGGCCTTACCGCTGCCGGGGATACCGAGGGTCCCGAGACGGAACGGTCTACCCCAGATCAGATCTGAGACACAGACCCAGGCTTCCTGAGCCTGTGTCCGCTGTGCAGCGCTGCACGTCCTGCCTTCCTGTCTCAAGAGGCAGTTGTCCCCATCTGGTGGCTGACATTTTCTTCTCACATCGTGGGACAGTGATTCCGGGGAAGGCCCCTGGGATGATGGCTTTGCTGGGGCGTCTCCGTCCAGATTGTTTCCACAGTGGCCTCTGACCCAGCTGTGGGGCCCTAGCACTTCCTGGTGGCGGCTCCCATGGGTTGGGCCCTGGGTCCCATCCCCCTGCCCCAACCCCGCTTCGCTCCCCTTCACCACAGCTCCGCTCTCTGTGCTGCAGATGGTCTGTGAGCGGTCGGACGCCTTCGCCTCGGCCTGTGCCCTGGCCCGCGCTTTCCCACTCTTCACCCAACGCTCGGGGGCATCACGGCGCCCGGAGAAGAAGACCGTCACAGTGGAGTTTTTCCTGGTGGGACAAGACAACGGGCCAGTGGAAGTGTCCACTTTGCAAGTGGGTGTCTGGAAGTTCAGACCGGGGCCCCATGCCGCACTCCCCGCCACCCCCCAGCTTGGGCAGAGCTCTCTTTCCCACTCCCTGGGAGGACAGGACAGGGCTGCTGGCATTCCCGAGAAGGCCCCCGGGGCCTGTCCAAAGCCGGGCAGCGGGCTCCCTCTCCCCAGGTGGTCTCGTTCTCAGGGTTCGGTTCTGTTCAGCCAGTGTTGATCAGGCACGCACCCCGCGCCGGGCGCTTTCACGTTTTGATGCTGATGCTCCTGCCCGTGTGTGTATCGCGTTACCCTCATGGTGCACTTTTACATATGTTATTTCATTTGATCCTCCTTCGTTTGATCCTTTTGAGGCACGGCGAGGCTGGAAGTGATTTCCAACCTAGAAGTCTTCGTGTGGGCCGAATGCCAGCTTTCCCTCCCGTGGTGACCCTCCCAGCCCAGGGGTGCTGCGGTCTCACCCTCCCCACCTGCAGCCCCCGCTCCAACCGCCAGACTCAGGTGGTCCTTTCCCCTCCCCTCCCTCACCCGGCGCTCTGTCTCCAGCCCCTTGAGCAGCCCCTCATCCGCCCTGTGCCCCCAGGTCTGTAACTGCTCCCCCTCCACCGGGATTCTTTCCCCTAGGAGGAGACCATGTGCCTCATCTCTGCCCTCCTGAGACAGCGCCTCTTTTCTCTTCCCTTCACCTCCCATGGTCCGATTGCTTTGCCTGTCTTAACTCCCTTTCCCCCCTCAGCCCACCAGCATGGAGTTCGCCCACCCCCTTCCTGACATTGTTTTCCAAGGGCCACATCTGTCTGACTTGAGCACTGGTCATCCCTCCTTGAAGGGCACCCGCCCAGCCCTGGCCTGAGCCTTCTCTCCTCCCCGTACCTTTCCCGCCTGCCCCGCCCTCTCCGCATTCCCTTTGTGATCGCCACCCCCCACAACCGTGGGGGCATTCTGGCCTCACTCCCTCTTCTCTGGGTGGTTTCAGTGCCCCTGGGTTCCAGCCTGCAGTTGGACGCCAATGATCACTCCTTCCCTCCAGCTCCAGGGAGTTCCTTCTGAGTTCTGGGCTGGGGCTGGAGGCCTGAGCATCCTCTAGCCCCTCCAAGCCCCTCTCCTCCTGCCCTCAGCCACAGGGACTGGCTTCCTGCTGTCCCTTGGCCTCACCAAGCCCAGTCCTGCCCAGGGTCCCTCTCCAGGGCCCCTCCGGCTCTGGTTCTGCCTGGTCTCAGTCCGGCTTCTACCCGCATCCCTTCCTCGGGGAGGCCTGGCCATGCTGGCTAGCCCGGCCTCTCCCACACTGCCAGACCCTCTGCCAGCCGAGAGCCATCCGCACCGGACATGACGCATCTGAGTTTAGCCTCTGTTCCCTGCGCTGGAGTCAGAGTCCCCCAGCCCCCGGAGGGCAGGGTCCTGGTTCTGTGCATAATAATCCCCGCACCGGCTTTGTACGTGATGAAGGGTCTCCCCGGCCCCTACATCCCACCCGTCCTACTCTGCCCACCTGCACCCCACTGTTCTCTGGGACCATGGCGGCAGCCTCCTAACTGGCCTCGCTGCCTCCACACTCCCCCCTCCGGTTCCGCTTCCCACTACCTCACAACCAGGCAGGGGCCAGCGCTTTGCGAGTGCGTGTCAGGTGTCAGGCGCTGCTCCGCACACGTGTGCGCACACACTTAATTCTCACAGCTGCCCAGTGAAATGGGGTCTGTTAACTGTCCCCACTTTAGAGTTGAGCAGACTGAGCCTCAGAGATATTAAGTGACCTACCGGGGCCACGCCAGCAGGGGTGGAGCCGGGCTTGAACCGCGGCCGCCGTCCGCGCCAGCACGGGGTGGAGCCAGGCTTGACCCGCGGCCGCCGTCCGTCAGCCTCTTCCTCTTCTGTCCTGGATCGTGAGCACAGGAGTCTCTGACACCCCGGCTGGCCTTTTCCTCACCACGGGGACCACCTAGACCCCGTGTCTGTGGCCTCTCCTACCCTCCTCCTCTGTGGCATCTAATGGAACAATGTGTTGTGATTCTCTGCTGGACTTGCGTCCCTTGGGCATCTTTGAATTCAGAGTCTAGTGTGGAGCCTGGTGCACAGTAGGTGCCCCACAGACAGAGACCCTCACCCTCCTGGGGGAGAGCCCGCTGACAGGCAGCGGGGGCTACACGGCACATCTCTCATCTGAGCTGTCAAGTCTCTGCCTCTGAGGCTCCAGGGTTTAACTGCCTCGGGACAGCCTGAGAGGCGGCTGGGCTGCCGTTGTGGGCCCGGAGCCTGCCCTCCCGGTCCCTGCGGCGCTGGAAGAGGCGGCGAGGAACGGGGTGCCGTCCTCACCCCCGCCAGACCCACGCTGCGCCTCTCTCTTGATGTTGCCTCCTTCCTGCACAGGGAAAGGCAGCCAGGCCCTGGAGGTGGGTGCTGGAGGGCCAGGTGGGGCAGGAGGCAAAGCCGAGCGTCAGGGCTGACGCTTGGGGCCCACCTTGCTTTCTAAACCTCATCTCCTGCTACGTGGACAGCCGAGGGGAGAGGGGATGAACATGACCTCTGCGTGTGCACGTGCCCTGTCTGCAGTGCCTCCCGTGGTGGCCGGTGGCAGGCTCCTGCTGCCCTTTGGGCGCTGGGTCGGTGCGCAAGGCCGGTCTGTCTGTGTCCTTCCCTCCTGGCCCTGTGGCCAGAGCAGTGTCACATCAGACGACCAGGAAAAAGGGTGGGGGGCTGTGACACTCACATGGGGCCCACGTGAGAAAAACACCTCCCCAGCGGGCCCAGGGACCTTTTCTCCATTGGGAGGATCCAGAGAAGCTCCTGGAGGATATGGCCTTTGAGAAGTACCTCAAAGCGTAGCTGGGATCTTGGCAACAGAAGGGGAGTCGTTTGGTCTGCTCAGGCCACCATGACAACAGCCCACAGACGGGGGGCTTGAACAGCACGTGTTTAGGACGTCCAGGATCACGGTGGGTCCTGTGAGGGCTCTCTTCCCAGCTTTCAGACCACCACCTTCTTGCTGTGTCCTCTTTTTTTTTTTATAAATTTATTTATTTTATTGATTTATTTATGGCCGCGTTGGGTCTTCGTTGCTACGCGCGGGCTTTCTCTAGTTGCGGTGAGCAGGGGCCGCTCTTCGTTGCGGTGCGTGGGCTTCTTGTTGCGGTGGCTTCTCTTGTTGCGGAGCACGGGCTCTAGGCCCGCATGCTTCAGCAGTTGTGGCTCGCGGGCTCTAGAGTGCAGGCTCAGTAGTTGTGGCTCATGGGCTTAGTTGCTCCGCGGCACGTGGGATCTTCCCGGACCAGGGCTTGAACCCATGTCCACTGCATTGGCAGGCAGATTCTTAACCACTGCGCCACCAGGGAAGCCCGCTGTGTCCTCTTCTTAGGGGCAGTCATCCCATCATGGGGCCCCACCCTCCTGACCTCGTTGAAACCTGATCACCTCCTAAAGCCCCCTGATACCACCCCACTGAGGGTCAGGGCTTCAGGACATTCAGTCCATAACAGAGGGCAACACCTCCTCCTGAGAAGGGGGTAGGGGGTTGGCAGAGGCCAGACATAATGTGTGTTCAGAGGCAGGCAGGAGGGCCACCTGCCACCTGGATGAGGGGCGTACGTAGCAGGAGATGAGGTTTAGAAAGCAAGGTGGGCCCCTCGTAGGCCGGGCAGCCAGACTTGAAGGGTTCCTCTGATTCTGGAGCTGCGTTGGACTTTATGTAGACGGCTGGAGGGTCACGGGCAAACTTTTGCTTCCCTTCTACCTGCCCTCGCTCCCCTGGCGGCAGCCCTGCAACCTCTCCCGGGTGACGTGTGCCTCTGACACCTCTGGGCCCCTGGCCCTTGGATGAGGAGGGATGCCTTCCACCTGGTCCCGGGGCCCCAGTGACGGCCTTTTGTTTCTCCTAGTGTTTAACAAGCGCCACAGAAGGCGTGCGGCTGGCAGCCCGCATCGTGGACACGCCCTGCAATGAGATGAACACAGACACCTTCCTCGAGGTTCGTAGCCCTGGGGTCCTGCCAGGACTGGGATGGTGTCGGTAGACCCCAAGGAGAGTCAGGAAACCCAGGGCTGCAGGGGTATGGTCCACAGTCTCTGCACCTCGTCTGGGGAAGCCGCGGGCTGCTGCGGGCAGAGTCCTGCCGTCCACCCGGAGCCGAGGGGCCCCCAGGCCTCAGCTGAGGGTGGAGGGAGGGCAGAGCTTCCTCCCCAAGGCCCCTCGGCAGGACTCCAGCCATGGGCTGCAGGAACTCGCAGATTTGGAGGGGGAGCCGCCTCTCCTGGGTTTAATCATGCTCAGAGCCAAGAGTCAAAGCCACGGCATCACAGCCCATCCCTCTCCCACCGTAAGGCATCTGCTCACCCCTGGCCCAGGCCCTGGCCTCGCCCTGATTTAAGCCGTCTTCACGTGTTTGTGTGTTGTTGTTTTTTCCATGAACACGTCCAGGAGATTAAGAAAGTTGGAAAAGAACTGGGGATCGTCCCAACCGTTATCCGGGACGAGGAGCTGAAGACAAGAGGATTTGGAGGTGGGTGGGGGCTGGTCCTCGCAGATCCTGGCCTCAGGAGCGGCCCGGGGTACCTGGGTGGCAGGGGGGCACCAGGCTGCGTGGTGTGTCGTCCAAGCTTCACTCTGAAGGAACCCAGCCCGCGTCCAGCCCCGAGGCCAGACCCTGGGAAGCAGACCATCTGTGGGGGAGAGAGGAGGCAGCGATTCAGATTCTGATTCAGATCCTGGAAGCCTCGGGAGCCAAGGCCTCCCCCACCCACTCCCTCTGCAGCCTCCCACGTGCTGCCGTCCTGGCTGCCCGGCTCACCCAGCAGGGCCTTTCTGTTCCTCGAATACACAAGTTCACGTCTACATCAAGGCCTGCACTTGCGGCCCTTTCTGTCTGGGATGCTTTCCCCCGAGAGTCTCACGACAGGGCCGTCTTACCCTGCACGTCTTGGCCACCTCCTCAGAGAGCCTTTCCTCATTGCCAGGCCCGTCCTCCCCCAACTCCCAGGCGCTGAGGTGCGGTGACGACTAGGACAGGAGCTGGGAAGGTCACTGTCGTTGTTATCTGAGGCTGCAAAGCCAATTACCCCAGAAGGTAGCAGCCGAAAGCAACACGTGTCCCTTGTCTTGCAGTCCTGTGGGGGGGGATCGGGCATGGCTTAGCTGGGTCCGGCCCAGCGTCTCTCTTGAGGCTGCGGTCATCTGAAGGCCCCACTGGGGCTGGCCGCATGCTCCCAGCAGGGCTCACTCACAGCCCCGCCAGCAGGCCTCCGGGCCCCACTGGCTGTTCCTTGTCTTGTGGGCCTGTCCTTGAGCAACTTACAACATGGCAACTACTTCTCTCAGAGCAAGGGCTCCGAACAAGAGCCAAGAAAGAGCAACATAGAGGCAAGGTCTTCTTCTGTCACCTAATCTTGGGAGTGGTCTTGTCATCTCTGCCACACCCAGAGGCACTGAGATCTGCCGTCCTGCCCACACTTCGGGGAGGGGATCCACACGCCCGTGAATGCCCAGAGGCAGAATCTGAGGCACACGTTAGTGGAGGCAGAGGCCGTTCAGAGGCAGAATCTGAGGCACGCGTTAGTGGAGGCAGAGGCCGTTCAGTCAGAATCTGAGGGCACACGTTAGTGGAGGCAGAGGCCGTAGTCAGAAAGCTTCACGGAGGAGGTGACGTTGGCAGCGGGTCTTGCAGGATGAGTAGCAGTTTGCCAGGCAGCTATTACTGCCTCTTATCCTGGTTGCTACGGTTACTGGTCCGATTACTGGGGGACCGTGAGGCATGGGCTGTGCCCACAGCAAGCCACAGTTTTCTTGAGAAGATGGGGCCCAGGAACCAACAGTGAGGCAGTGGTGGGGGCGAGGTCGGGAAGGGAGGTACCTCCTGAGTGCACAGAGAGGTCAGGGAAGGGAGGGCAAGCAGGGGCTGGAGCAGCCTTGCAGAATTATCCAGAAACCACTTCATTCTGCAATCCTGTTCACGTCTTTCTGGGAATGATACAGTATTTTTTTTCTCAGCGGGTTTTCTTGCCTCACAGTACTTCGTGCAGAATTCATTTGCAGTCCCAGGGCAGTGAACTCATTTGCCTTCCCCGATCCCACACCGGCCAGGGGGCGGGAGGGGGCGGGAGGGGGCAGGGAGCTCTCCGGGAGGAACGTCCACAGGCCAGTGGCTACTTCGGGGGGAGAGCAGTGTTGCTGGGGGGCTTCCGGGAGTCCTCTGCTGGGTCCAGCCCGCGCCTCACTGACGTGTCCTGTGCTTTCCCTAGGGATCTACGGTGTGGGCAAGGCCGCCCTCCACCCCCCAGCCCTAGCCGTCCTCAGCCACACCCCGGACGGAGCCACCCAGACCATCGCGTGGGTGGGCAAGGGCATCGTCTACGACACCGGGGGTCTCAGCATGAAGGGGAAGGTGAGGTGCGGGGCTGGGGCTCGGGCGGGGCCGGGTGGGAGGGCCCCTTCTCAGGCGTCGGAGGAAGGAGCAAGGTTCCTGGGCCTCGGAGTCGGGGCGTCCAGGGGGGAGACAGTAGGGCCCAGTCCCCCGAGAAGCAGACGATTTCATGCCCACACTTCAGACAGGAGGCAGGAAACAGAAAATCTGGAGGAGAAGAAGGAAGGGGCCTGGGGAGACGCCCACCATCTCCACGACCGTCTGAGGTCCCCCAAGAGGATGCTTAGTGGTGGTTCTCACGAGACCTTCGGAAAGCAGACGCCCTGTTTAAAGGGAGGGGAGTTTGGGCCCAGGAGCCAGGCGCCTGGGAGCGTTGCTGGGAGGCTGCAAGTCCCAGAGTCTCTCTTAAGGGCGGCCCCTTCTCACGCCCAGGGGCCTGCCCTGCACCAGGAGCAGGGGGAGAGGTGTCTTCACCTGCTCATCCCACACGCAGGTGCTCCAGGCCCGGGCCGGGATCTAGGGGGAAACTGGAAGAGGAGAGTCAGCCATCCCGGAGAGGGAGCTTGTAGACGGCTGAGCACGAGCCAAGCTCGCGC
Source organism: Globicephala melas (assembly GCF_963455315.2). Lineage (NCBI taxonomy): Eukaryota > Metazoa > Chordata > Mammalia > Artiodactyla > Delphinidae > Globicephala > Globicephala melas. Next base: position 82,331,025 of record NC_083328.1, read on the forward strand.
AGGGAAGACACTGGCGACTGGCAGCCCTCGTGGCTCTCAGACGCGTCCTCTTGGCCCAGATGGTGTTTTAAAATCCGAATTCGTTACCAGCATTTAAAAACAGGAAGAATTCTCACAGGACTGGGTCTCGTACCTTTTGTAACCTCAGGGGACCTGGCAGCGCTGGTCGTGCGTTGGCACCTGGGGGCGCCCTGCTGGAGCTAAGCGGCAGCTGCCCCTGTGGGTGCGCCTCCTGCCTCCGGCTGGCGGCCGGTCCCGCCACTCCCTGTCGCTCCTCTGACGTCACACCCCAGGGTCAGCTGCTGTTTAGGGTAGGGCTTGTGCTGCTCCTCTTTGCACTTCTGTATTTGGTACCCAGAGTGGAGGATCTTTTTTTTTAACATCCCTCCTCTTCTAAACAACAAAGTTACTTTCAGGACTAATCGGGAAATGAAACAAATAATAAATGTTTAAAAAAACCAAACACCAGTCGTGAATTCCCCGATAGTGAATTCCCTTTTATTGAATTCCATACACATTATCATGCCAATAAAAAATTAAAAATGAATGTTATAGTACAAATAAAGAAAACAGTCATCCATTAACACTTTTAAACAGCATTAATGTGGGCTTACCTGGTGGTCCAGTGGTTAAGACTCCACCTTCCACTTCAGGGGACGTGGGTTTGATCCCTATTCAGGGAAGTCCCGCATGTCGTGAGGTGCGGCCAAAAAAAAAAAGAAAATAGCATTAATGTCATTTTTGATAGGAAGAAACTGACGCCTCCACGCTGTTCTCGCGTGGTGATGCGTGCCAGCATCAGGCTCTGCTGCCAGGCCTTAGCTTCTGGGGACTTGTCAGTGACTTTATCAAAATTGGTCATCTTCACATCTTTGTGTTCACTAGACAGAGGTGCCAGGTTGGTCAGTCTGTGTTCACTCACGGTTGATCCAAAACAACACAATTCATTTTAATTTTGAAGAGTTTCTATCCCATGAAGCAGCTGATACACAAATACTCAGGGAAAGTCTCCAACAGTAGGGTCCCTCAGCAGAGACTGCTAAGAATCCCATTTCCCAAGAAACTCCCCAAATTGGTATAGCAGCCATGTCTCCGGTCCTTTGAGATCAAGTCCAGTAGCTTTCAGACGTCTGTGGAGTAAAAACATTTTAAACACCACGACTCCAGTGGTTCCCCGAGACTGAGGGCAGCGAAGAGGCTCGCTGCTCCCTGGGGTTCGCTCCGAGCGCACCATCCGAGGGCAGGAACTCGCCATCCCAGGCGCCGTGGACGCTGACCGGCCGGCCGCCTCCGGAGCCCGCCCGACTCAGAACCAGGGCACCTCGCGGGGTCTGTGCCACCGGCAGCGATGAGCATCCGTGTAGGACGGTGTTGCTGGAGTCAGTGTTGTAGGAGTGAACATAGGTGGATTTGAAGCTTTTATTCACGTGATTAGGGCTCGCTTCAGCCAACAGCAGGAGGAATATTTTTTCCACTGATGACAACAGGCAGACTGACTTCTAGTCGGTTTATTACCATTTTAAATTCTCTGCAGATGATGAGCCCCTCTAGCTGCACCTGGGGCTGGCTACCTGCCCACACCCTTGACGAGGGCTCTTGCCCTGAGTTCTGGGGGCAGGATTTCAGGCTCATTTGGATGGTGGCTTGTTGGAGGGCAGGAGTGAGAAGCAGGGCTTCCTGGAAATTAGTCATTTTGCCGGTGGTACCCTCTCCCAGTTTTGCAGGAAAAACCCCGGTTTTCAAGGCAAATCAGGATCAGCATGAATTAACAGGTCTCGAGTGTGTTAGACTCAGGACCCCTTCCAGTCTTAACAAGTATTGATTCCAAAGAGATTTTGCTTATAAGGGTGATGTCTGCTGGTATTTACCCTACTAGAAATTAAAACTGGGAGATTTTAAAGATATTTATTAATTCATTAAAAAATAACAATATGACCCCATTGCATACCATTGTAAATAATACAGTTTTATGAAAAGAACTGTATTTTCCAAAACGAAAACAAATTACCGAGAGGAGTGGCAATGTTTTACATTTTTGCAGCTCTTTAATGTGTGCCTTAATAGAAGACAGCTGTGATCTGCATTTAGTCTGTTGTGATCTGTTTTGGTTGAAATATAAAAAGAAAATCTGGCCTCAGTCCTTTTGTAGTTAGAGAAGGGAGAAGCATTTTAGTACCCTCTTCAGGTAACTCAGGACATTCTTCTTTGCTATTACACCAAAACTCGACAGGTGGGAGCTTCTGAAAGGTTAGTTACGATGTGGAATCTGAAACCACGTCTGTGAGCTTTGGTGTTCTGCTACGTTGAAATCTGCGGGGTCTGTCTTGAACTTTGAATGTATGATTATAATATCACCCATGATGTGGGTCATTTGGAAAATATTGTTCACAGAGTTATGCGGAACCTCCAGATTTTGACACATCTCATTCTATAATATTTTTAAAAACCATACTCGTTAATATCACCATCTAGCTCATGTAGAAAGGTGAGTGTTAGGAAGCCCTCATGGAGGCAGATACAAGTTTCCCAAATTCTGGTTTTTGCTTGGCAGCTCCGAGTTTACCACTGGCACCAGGCAGTGCCCGGTGCCCTCCTGGAGGCGAGAGGCTCACTTTGATAGTTTTTGAGAAAATGTCTGCAGATACCTGAGTCTAGACCCCCAGCACGTGTCCGTGGTTCCTCCAAGTACAACGGTGTTTGCAAGAACAGAGAGGCTTGCTGAGCTCAGGAAGGACTCAGTGCCCGCTCCCACTTGGGCTCCAGCCGACCCACCGTGACCGACTGCCGGGCGTCGGGGAGAGAGAGCAGGGCCTTCCCGGCACCTTCCGTCTCATCACAGACAGTGCTGGGAACAGCTGTACTGCACGGCTGAGATTTTGAAAAGTTAATCGTTTACTGCTTCAGCAAGAAGACTCGAGTGAAATGAGCAGTGCCTTAGTTCCCGGAAGGCCTGGAAATGAATCCAGTGACCAACAGTTCCCGTGGGGCCCCGGGCCATGGCTCCAGCCATCACTGCCCCTGCCCCATTGGTGCAAGTGTCAGCCTACCAGTGACCAAGGCGTTACCATGGAAATCATTTCTCTTATAAAAACAGGAACGACGGGTGGGGTCCGAGAAGCTGACACAGTCAATTGAGCTGCGTTTTTGGTGGGACATCTGTTCTGCCCGTGACGGGGGATCACGGGCTTTCAGGGACCATCTCGAGCCATTTTCTGTGTGGCCATTTTGCAAGGGGTTTGATTCTAGGTCTGAGGCCCTGTTTTTCCATTTAAACAATCTTGTGGTTTCTTGCAGATTAGGTCAAAAGAGATGGCTTATTTTCAGTAGTGCTAGCTGAGTCATTTTCACTCAATTGGAAAAGCAGCTCCGTTTATATCTAAAGATACTTTCCATTAAAACTCGAGGCTCACGTAATCCAATAAGGGTTGAGAAAAATCTCTTGGCACCTTTCAATCCCAAATCCTTACATCCGATGACCTGTTGTTAATTTAAAATACGAACCTGTTAGTACCGGTTAGTGTTGGGAACCTATGGAATGTAAAAACGCGTACCTGCTCTCAGCTAGCCTAAAGAAAATCGTGTTGCCTCTGGGGCCGGAGGGCGCCTTTGTCTCCAGTGATCCTCCCATTAGACCCGTCACCCCAGAGACGCCAGCTGGGGCGGGTGGCAGGTATCCTCAGGGTGGGGGTGGGATTGGTGACGTCACAGTGACTGGTGACATTTGGGAAGAGCTCCCATTAAGCCGGACGGGGCGGTCAGGGTAGGGGGACTTGGTCATGGCCTAGCCAGGAGCCAGGCCACGGCGAATCCGGCAGCTCTGGACGTCCCCCCCTCCCCCTCCCCCCTCGCAGAGTTCCCTTCAGTAACTCCCAAAGCTCTGCTCGAGCCGGAGGCACCCTGGCATCGTTAGCCCTTGCTTCCCGTTGCTTCTAGGGGACCCCAGGCGACCAGTGGCGTTTCCTGGGTTCTGTGGGCACCAGGTCCTGCACCTCCGGGGCCCTGATGTACGGGCTGCGGCGGGGGCCCTGGCGCTGGGGGGTCAGCATCCGCTCACCTCTCTCTCGTCCCCCTGTGCCACCCACAGACCACCATGCCAGGGATGAAGAGGGACTGCGGGGGCGCCGCGGCCGTGCTGGGGGCCTTCAGAGCCGCCGTCAAGCAGGTGGGTGCGGCCCCATCCTCCCCTCGCGGCCCTTCTCCCCAGAGCGCCCCCCCGCGTCCTTCCTGAGCCTCTGCAGCCCCCTGGCCCCTTTCCCTCTGCACCCCAGCTCTGGGCCCCTCGGGCTCCTCCACCCGAGCCCGAGCGTGTCACCTTCGCCTGTGCGTCTGGCTTCACGGGTCCCCGCTGAGTTCTGAGAGCCTCGCCCGTCCGGACCGAAACGGGAAGGGTGCCGTGGAGCAGACTGCCCGCCCGGCCTGCCCGCCCTCACTCGGGGTCCGGTGCTCAGGGTCGGGGTCTGGGGAGGGCCGGGCTGCTGTTTGGAGGAGGGGGCCCGGGGTCGGCCCTGGAGTAGCCTGGGTGGCCACTTTGAGCACAGACGTCCAGGGTAGCCGGAGGGCCCCTCACTCCCCACCCAGGGCACGCCAGGCCTCGTGGAGCCCAACGATTGGAACCAGATTCCTGAGCCAGAGGAGCCTTGTTGGGGGGGCCAGCAGCAGTGGCTGCTCCCTTGTACAGGGTGTTTATCCAGCAAAGGGGGGTGGGCGCACACCGGCCGTCCAGGGCCACTTACCTCTCAGTGTGGCTCCTTCGGGCGCTTCTGAGAAGCCCGGCCCTTCGTGTCACCAGATACAAGCTCTCCTTCCCCACAGACAGGGGCCACCTGAGCAGCGTGGCTCCCGGGGTGGACGTCCAGTGAAACGATTTTGGCAAATGGTTTCTGCCCAGGCACCCCCGAGAGGGGAGCAGGAAGTCCGGGAGGAAGGAGGGCTCGGCCTGCGTCCCGACGGTGCCGGGGGGCCTCCCTAGGAGGGAGAGCTGCGGCCACGGCACCGACCCCCCAGGAGCAGCGCGTGGCCCCCCCCTCTGCGGAGCCAGGGGTGGGGTGGGGAGGGGGTCTTGGCCCTCGTCCCCTCGCCCTGCTTGGCACACGCAGGCCCGGCCTGGGGGCCGCACCCAGCTCACCTGCCCGCCTGGGGCCCTGCGGGCTGAGCCGGGCCCGCCCCCTCGGTGGACGAGCTCGACGGGGATGCGAGGGGAGAGGCCCAGCCGCGGGCGGCCGCTGCTTGTTGTCAGCTCGTGGGGGAGTGTCTGGGGAGCTCACGTGGCCACGCTGCCCGGAGTCTTTGCTGAGGGGCCCGGGTGACTGCCCGTGGAGGGTCTGTCCTGGCCTCCGGACAAGCCGGCCGGGAGGCGCCGCAGCAGGTAGACCCGTGCTGTGTGCAGGGAGCTGCTTGGCAATTACCGCCGATTCATCAGCTGGCGGCCGTGCGTGGTCTCGGGACCCCTCTGGACCCTCCACCGCCAAGCGTGCTGCCGTGGGGTGCTGGGGGTCCCCACCCCACAGGGGCCGAAGCCCGGAGGCTCCACTTGTAACTGGTTTTGTAAGGAAAGGAGCGGGCCTCAATACGAGCCTCGAAACGCCTAACGACGGAGACGGGTCGTAACCCGCAGAATAGAACAAGTGTCCCCGCGTCACACGGGCAGGCACAGTCACTATTCACAGCAGAATCCCGGTTGCTTACGGTACAAGTGACAGAAATAGAAAACCACCATGTGGCAAACAGCAGTGTAGTAATTGTCTCAGGTGAGAATGACCCACAGATGCTAAAACCAGAGGTGAGTGTGGTGAGAATGGGAGCGAGGAGGTGAGTCCACGCAAGGGCTTCTGCGGTGGGACACGGGGGCAGGGGTCACTGTGTCCCCGTGGACTCCACCGGGCAGGGACGGCACACACGACCTGAGGGTAGGCACAAGGAAACGCCAGAGACAAAAGGCCAACCTCAGAAGCCCGCAGATCAGCAGGTGTGTGGTGAGCGACCGTGACCGCTGGCCACCCTGTGTGGGCGGGAGACAAGGGCTGAGCGAGGCCCCTGGGGAGCGGCCGGGCTGGGACTCAAACCCGGCAGCGCAGCCCTGCTTCCGGGCTCCACGCTGCATTGCACGGACTTTGGTGGTGGACCCCTGGCCTAGAGCCCGCCGCCAGGACCGCGGGGAGTGCCGGAGGCTGTGCTCGCCGCTCCCTGGACTCCTGTCTGCCTGTCTGTCTGTCTGTCGCTGTCCTGGTGGGTCAGAGGGGAGTTCCGGCCCATCCTTGCCCCACCGCCGGCACCCCCAGACTGTACCTGGAGCCTCCGCCCTTGTCCCTACAGGGTTTCAGAGACACCCTCCATGCCGTGTTCTGCCTGGCTGAGAACTCGGTGGGACCCGGCGCCACGAGGCCGGACGACATCCACCTGCTGTACTCAGGAAAGTAAGGCCGACCCCTCCCGCCCACCTCACAGTGCCTGCCCCCCTCAGGTTGTCTCTGTTGTTGGAACTCGTGGCCCTTCCCAAGACCGGGCTGGCAGCCCTGGCCACGCCCAGCTCACCCCGGCCAGGGCCAGACGCAGTGGGGAGGACGCCCTGTGTCAGGAGCCCCTGGGCAGCAGCCGCTTGGTCCCAGGGTAGCCGCGAGCGTGGCCGTGTCGCTGCGCGAGGTGTTGGGCGCCCCGCAGGGGCTTGGGACCCACCCTGCCTTAGGGGGACAGGCCCTTGCCGACCTTTTGGCTTACCGTCCTTCGGGTGTCTGAGGCCTGCACCCCTAGACCCCCAGCTGGGGGGCCCTCCCTGCATCTCCTCCCTGAGATCAGCCCTTGGGCTACTCCTTCTCAGCTGCAGGAGGAGACACTCGAAAGTCACAGCAGGCAGCCTCTGGCGGAGCAGGTGGCCCAGGGTTCAGAATAGCGGAGTCCGCTCGCCCGCCCGCCCAGCCCTCCCACGGGCGCCTGTCCCCAGGGTGACCCCGAGAGACGCCGCCTCCCCTCACTTACCCAGGCAACCCTGTTCTCCCGTCTGACAGATGAGGAAATGGAGGCACGGGAGCGGGGGGGGCGGGCATCGCTCCGGACCCCCTTGCTCGTGGCCCTGGCGCTGCGTTTCTGTCGGGGACAGGAAGGAGGGGCTCTCAGTGGGGTCTCGGCCGCACCCTAGGACTGTGGAAATCAACAACACGGACGCCGAGGGCAGGCTGGTGCTGGCGGATGGCGTGTCCTACGCGTGCAAGGACCTGGGCGCCGACATCATCCTGGACATCGCCACGCTGACCGGAGCTCAGGTGGGGCCCTCAGCAGCGGCCCCCAGGAGCCGGAGGCCACCTTGACTCTGAGAGGGGCGGGGTCTGCTGTCCCTTCATCTTCGTAAGGGGCCGGAGCTGGCCCATGGGGCTGGCCCATGGGGCTGGCCCATGGGTGCAGGCGCGCAGGGCCCGAGGACCACAGCGGGAACGTCAGGGCAGGACAGGGACCGTCCCCCAGGTGGCCGCGCTCAGGCCTCTCTCGCTGTCTTGCTGCCTCACTTTCTGTTGGCCCCTCTTCTGTCCTGGGTGTTCCCCACCACCCCGACCTGGATACCCTCCCCGCCGGCTCTCTCCATCTCTCCCCACGTCCCCAGGGCATCGCCACGGGCAAGTACCACGCGGCAGTGCTCACCAACAGCGCCGAGTGGGAGGCGGCCTGCATGAAGGCCGGGCGGCAGTGCGGGGACCTGGTGCACCCGCTCGTCTACTGCCCGGAGCTGCACTTCAGCGAGTTCACCTCGGCCGTGGCAGACATGAAGAACTCAGTGGCGGTAGGTGTGGAGCAGGGCGGAGCGGGGTCAGAGCGACCCCGAGAAGCAGCAGCAGGGCAGGGCAGGGTACCCCCCACGAGGCCCCAGATTCGGGCTCCGGTCGGGGGAGGGGAGAAATCGTCCCAAGTGGGGACGCGCCGCTCTCTGGTCTCGCTGCCGGCGTGTCCGCTCGGCGGGCGCCGGGGTGTCCTCCCCACTCCGGGCTCTGCCTCCGTCGCCCCCATCAGCTCTTTCGCTGGCGCCCCCCTCGCCTGGCGTGAAGGCAGACCCCATAGCCCACGGGCACGGCCCTCGGGGTCACTCTCTGCCGCTCCCCGCGTGGTCGCTGAGGACGGTGGGGTGGAGCGGGTGCGGGGCATCCAGCGAGGGCCCAGCTGGACGCAGCCCCGAGGGCGCTCTGGGCGAGCCCCTCCTCAGCGTCCCCGCCGCTGGGTGCCGAAGGGTCACGGCCGTCCCCCTCCCCCAGGACCGGGACAACGGCCCCAGCTCCTGCGCCGGCCTTTTCATCGCCTCGCACATCGGCTTCGACTGGCCCGGGGTCTGGGTCCACCTGGACATCGCTGCGCCCGTGCACGCCGTGAGTCCAGGCCCCGGGGGTGCCCCCGCCTCCCCCCGTTAGGACTCACTTGGCCGGCCGGCCGCTCTGCTCCCCTCCCCGGCCCCTCCTCACCCTCTCTTGCGTCCAGAGCCCCTCTCTGGCTCCAAAGCTGCAGGCTGAGCTCATCGGAAACATTGTGTGTGAGGGTCACACGGCCAGCTGTGGTCCCCCTGACCTCTGGCCTCCTCATCCCTGGGAACAGCGTGGCTGCTGCGTGGAGTCCGTCCCAGCCGACCCATCCTCGGCAGGAGGCCCAGGGCCCTCGGTCTCGCCCTTTCCCACCCCAGGGAGACGGGCTGGGGGCAGGGAGCCCAGGGCCGTGTCCACCAGCCCGTTGCCCACCGGCCCGGAGTGTAGCGGGACAGAGAAGGGGGCCGTGGGGCATGTTGGGGGGCAGACGCCCTGGTCCGGGAGCCAGGAGTCCCCACCCACACCCCGGCCGCGGTTTGCCGAGCGGCTGTGGCTCGGCCGCACGTGTTTCCACTGCCCTCGCCCACAGGGTGAGCGAGCCACGGGCTTCGGTGTGGCTCTCCTGCTGGCGCTCTTCGGCCGGGCCTCTGAGGACCCTCTGCTGAACCTGGTGTCCCCGCTAGGCTGTGAGGTGGACGCCCAGGAGGAGGACGTGGAGAGGGACTCCAAGAAGCGCAGGCTCGTGTGACGCGGCTGCCCCGCCCGGCGGCGCTGGGCTCTTTACCTCACTTTGCACTGATTAATTGTAAGCAATTGGAAGATTATACCTTAAGATGAACTTGGGTTTGTTCTGTTTTTAGTTGTCGTGGTGACGGAAAGGCTCCTTCTTGTCAGGCTTAGGAGGCAGCTCAGGGTTTGGCGGGGGCCCCGGGGAGGGCTGTGCGGGCAGCAGTGGGCTTGTTTCTGTTTGATTTGCCGCCAGCTTCTGCAGACCGCGCTCCCTGCTGGGGCCTCCGCACGACCCCGGGCCCCAGGACGCGTGCGCGGCCCTGACGCTCTGGGCTGCGCGGCCCTTGTGTCCACGGTGGGTGCCGTGGCCCAGTCTCCAGCTGGGCCCTGTGCGTGGCACCCACATTACAGAGAGCCCAGGCCCGTGCTCCAGCCAGGGCTGCCGCTGCCTCCAGGCAGCCCTGCCCTTTGAGAGGATGGAGGTGACTTACTTCGGGGACCCAATTTTATGGAGCAAGAGGAAGCTCTACTCTGGCTCCTTAGAATTCACTGGGGGTGGAAGTAAATATGGCTGAACCACATCACATTTTTGCCTCCGTCTCACTCTCTCTCCAGCCCGTTTTAGAAAGCAACCCTGACGCCTGCCCATGGGCCTGAGGCTCCGGGATGCCACCACCTTCTCCCAAACCAGCATCTGGCTTTGAGATGCAGCTTGTCAACCTCGTTTTTACAGATGAGCACCCTGGGGCCCTCGGGTCCAGGCCTGCACACAGCCTGGGCCATCTTGGATCTGAGGGTTCAGAGCGTAGACTCCTCGGGCTCTTAGGGCTTTCCCACGACCTGCAGTCTGCAGGGAAGGCTGTCCCGACCCCCCGAGCACATCACGAGGCAAGTGTTGTACGGGTTCAAGTGAAGGTCCCCCCCGGGCATGTTCCTAGGTGCTGAAGGGCCCAGTCTGGCCAGGTTTCAGGGAGACCCCTGACCTGGGCCCAGCGGAGGAGATCGGGGACTCGGGCCCCACCCGGCATGGCGGCGGCTGCCCACGCCTCCTCTGCTGGGGACGGGAGGGCGAGAACGTGGCTGCAGGACACTCGTCCCCAGGCTGTGCCCTGACAATCAAGGTGACTCTTTCTGGGTTTGGTCCCAAGCATGTATTTAATGACTGCCTGCTGTGGGCACAGCCCCGCCTGGGAAAACCATGGCCCACGTGTTAAGTCGCAGTAGTAGTGGTCACAGGGTGCTCGGCGGGCCACGCTGTGAGCTCAGGGAGGCGCGGGGGCCGGAGGGGCCAGGAGCCTTCACGGGTCATTAGCGTGCTTAATGGTCTTGAAGGAGGCAGCTCGCTCCAGCTTCCCCCGAGAAGCCCTGGAGGAGCCAGAGATCACCGAGGTGGCCCAGCTCCTCCTCCAGGCAGCTGGCACTGTCCCCCCCCACACCCCCCACAGAGGCTGCAGGATGCAGGGTCAGGGAGCCGGGAGGAACTGAGTCTCCCTTGTGTGGGCACAAAGGCGGCCTCAGGCCCGGGGACTCAGCTGGGGAGCAGCTGCAAGGGCTTGGCATCGGGGGACCCAGGGCTGAGGCAAAGACCCTGCTTCTCGAGGCCAAAGGGCCTGAGGACGTGACGGCTGCTTCCCATGGCCCCTCTGGAGCCCCGGCAACAGGGTGGCTGGGGCCGGCAGGCGCCGCTGCGTCCACTTGATCGTGGTCTCGGGCGAGCGGTACAGGAAGCTGAGCCTGGCCAGCAGCTTCTGCTCCAGCTGCAGCTTGCCCAGCTCGCGGACCGGGAAGACGGCAGCGCAGAGCCCGAGCACGTGGACCACGTCGGGCAGCTGGTCGTACATGATGGACCGGGCGATGCCGGGGAAGTGCTCGTGGATGAACTTGGCCGCGACCATCACCACCGACACGTAGAGCCCGACGAGGCTGGGTGGGGGGCGGCCGTCAGCGCCGCTGTCCCGGGAGAGGGGTCACAGCCCCCGACTCAGCCCAGCTGGATAGGGGCGCAAGTGCTAGCTGCTCACGGCCCCCGAGGCCTCCTGTGGGTGGGTCTGGGGTTCCAGCCCCCGCCTGGGGTTGGAGGGCGGGGGTGACGGGCACCCGTGGAGCGACACACGTTATTACCCTGCACACAGGAATGAGGGACAGGACGGTGGGAATGTCCCTTTCTGCTAGTGGCTTGTGTGACAGACAGTAAACCACCATCTTCGTATGTTTCTGAGGCCAAGGGAACAGGGACTTGTGCCCCCCCCGGGGCAGTTCTGGGGTGCAGGGGTGAGGAGGGACCGGAAGGTTCTGAAGAGCCCAGGGCACGAGGCAGGTTTTTAGAGCCGGGGGAGCCTTACCTGTATCCCGCCAGGAAGTCCAGTCTCCGGGGGCTGACTTTGTCGTGAAAGATGACCAGCTCCATGTCCTGGCCGCAGCCCCGGCTCTGGTCACAGCCTGGCCGCCACTCCTGGACACTCGGCCGCCGGGCTGGCCGTGAGGGCCTCCGCCGGCCTCAGCTGCTGCAGCCGGACTGTGGCGTTGCAGAAGACGACCAGGCGGTCCACGTCCCAGGACCCGTGGGAGTGGGCTGTGCAGGAGACACAGCATCAGGCCCTGGGGACGTCTGCAGGCTCGGGAAGACCCAGTGTCACCCAAGGTGACCGGGTCAAGGAACTTGCCTCGGATGGGCCCGAGATGGACGTTCAGGGAAACGAAACCTCTAACGCTCTCCGGCTCTCCCCATACGCAGTGCAGCCTGGCCCTGCACCCGAAATGCACCCCTTTTTCCTGCCTTGTTCAGGGGCCCCCCACCTGGAGGCCCCTTCCCCAGCCGGCCCCTAGCAGTGCCTCCCGATGGGCCGGTGGTTGTGGTCTCCCTGGAAGGCTCAGCCTTGTCCCCTGGTGCACACTGATGCACCCCCTAAGAGCTCTCGGGGCCCCCAGGAGCACATCCGCGACCCCGCCAGCCCCCTCCCCCGGTCCACGTTGGTTGGGTTGGCATCTGCTGCAGGACACTCTGCCCAGAACCTCTGTTCACACTGTTCCCTGGCAAATTGATGTTCAGCAGTTGTTTATTTGTTTGTTCCTTAACAAGAGGTTGCTTTGGTTTGAGATTCAGCAAAAACACACGCCGCCTTCTGCTTCCTCTGCATTCAGGATTCAGTAAATTAGCTGTTCTCCAGTTGGCTTCGGGGCCTCGCCTCAAATGAGCCTCCCGCAAGCTAATGCGTTTAAAAGCCTCGGAAAATTACCAGGCAGCACGCACGCGACAGACAGCGTCAGCCCGCGAGCGGCTGGCTCAGCCCTGCGCCCGACCCCGTCTGCCCCAGCAGCGCCATCTGAGGCCGGGCAGGGATGTGAGGGCGGGACGGGCCCTTATCAACTTCCAGCCGGGGGGCCTCTCTGTGGTCCTGCGAGCTTTGGAGATGAGTCCAGGGAGGAGTCTTCAGTCAGGAAAACAAAAGAGACGAGAATGCACAGGCCACTTCACAGTCACCTGCAGTTAGCATAGTTCAAACACCAGGGGCCTCCGTCTGAAGCCGTGAGTTCCTATTGGCTGCGTGAGAAACTCTGCGGGGCTCAGACCCCCCGCCCCCTCCGCGAGTCAGCTGAGAAAGTCTCCCCAACTCCGTGACCGTGGCCTCCCTTGAGATGCCTGACTGTCCCTTTCTTCTAATGGGTCGGCTGAGTTTCTGTGGCGTCCGCGAGCGTGCTTGGTCCAGCGTGGGGATGGCCTGAAGGCGGCTTCCTCGGCCAGCAATCTGTATTAAGCGCCACCTGTATGCACCCGTGAGACACGCACTCCTCTCGTGGGGTCCTTCCCAGCCTGCAGCCCTGGGGGGCCAGCTTCTAGCTGGGGAGCCAGAGCTGGCCTGTGGGAAGCTGGAGGTGGGCTGCCCCCGGCACCCAGGGGGCCTGAGCTGTAGGCGGCTCGCAGGCCGGAAGCGGCCCTCAGGCCCACCTCAGACACTCACTTTCTTGTACCAACCATGGAGATGTCATTAGCAACTAATAAAATAGTATCTTGTAAGCAATTTGCCTCGTTCAGGGCACATTATCTTATTCCCACCCCGGGGCACGGAAGCCAGTGTGTGTGCGTGCGCGCGCGCGCGTCAGGCAGGCGGGAGATTCAAGCCCAGGGGGCCGGGCTCTTGCTGCATGATTTCCGCCTTCCGTCCAGAGCCCTCTGACCTTTGGCAGCCCTCCCCATAGTGCAGGGCGCGGTAGGCACCCGTCCATGGAAGAATGAGGTGAGTCCACAGATGCGCGAGGCCGAGGCTGGCCAGACAGAAGCGGCCAGTTCACAGGGCCCGTCACCGGCCAAATGCCCCCGGAGCTCTGCGTGCGGCCCCGGGCTCTGGGCCTCAGTTTCCCCATCTGTCAACTGGCCCTGGACCCTCTGGCCTCCTGTGATCTGAGAGGCTGGATGCTGAGTGTGCTGCTGAGGGGCTCCAGGCCGGCAGAACTGGGTTCAAACCCCAGCCCTGCCTGTTCTGTGGCTTGAGAGCTGGAGCGTTAGCCGGTTACCTGTGTCCTAGGGACCCCATGCGCCTGGGGAAGTGCTGCCTAAACAAGGAAAGGCCCGCACACTGCCGCCCCCGCCCGTGCCCGGCGCGCAGAGGGGACACTTACACGGGCTCGCTCCTGGCGAGGCTGAGCCTTTGGACCAGCTGCCCCGTGTCTCCGCGTCTGTGTAACACCCCGTGTGTTTGCCGGATGCTTCCACGGTCCTGACCAGAGACACATTCCTGAGGGTGGAGGGAAAGGAGACACGATGCTGAAAAACAAACCAGCCAGGGGCATGGGGCAGCTTCCCTCCCACCTGGCTGCCAGGGCTCCCTGCTAAGATGGGCTGAATGACCCTTGTGTTCACCTGGGGCCCCTCAGTCCCCGAAGCCGGAGGAAAGGGTGACAAAGGATCCTGCCACTGGGGGAGTCTTCACCAGGCAGCATCCCCCCTCTGCCCTCTGCCCTCTGCGCGCCCTTCCTCCACGCGGGCCTCACTCAGCCCTGGAATTGCACCTGGGCCGGCGCACACGTCTCCCACTTGCCCCAGCGCACCTGAGCATCATTTAAGGCCTAAGAGGCCAGCAGGCATCAGGCTTGTGGTCCTTGTGCTCCCAGCACCTAGAGGCTACTGTGAAGTTGCCCAAGGCGGGTGCTCAGCACAGGAGGACGGTGGACACGGCCAGCCTGTCCCGGCCCCTCACTGGCCCCCGAGCCTCAGTTTCCCCGTCTGAAGGTGGGGAGGGAAGGGGTGCTCCAAGTGGAGGTACAGCAGGTCTCCGAAATCAGGGTTTCCTGGTGTTATGACAACAGGAGGTGCCCGGCCACCTTGCACGAGGAGAGTCGTCACGGCAGAGGGACCCCATTACACGTGGGAGCTGCCATCGTCTGCGCCCGAGCCCAGAAGACAGCACGGAAGGCAAACGCCCTGCACTCCCTCCTGCCAGCTGTGCTGGGAACCTGGAGAAGGTGCCGCGTGCAGGGCGAGGGCCCTCCATGCCTCTGTCTCCTGTCAAGGGCTCTTTTGTGTGTGTAGGCGAGTCGTCAGCCAGGGTTGCAAGGGCCTGGCAAAGCACAGTCCCACCAGCCTGCTGGGGCCCCCCCGAGGAAGGCGCCGTTTCCTCCTGTGGATGGAAGACAAGGCAGCCCCATTTCCTCCCCAGCTCTGGCAAGGAAATGGGCTATAAATAAACAGCCCACAGACGACAGTTACAGCAGAGGGGACGGCCTGGCTCTAAGAGGGGGCCCTGGGGAGAGGGCTAGTTGGGGAAGTGCTATCTGAGCTGAGATTGCAAGGATGAGTGAGTATTAAATGATGCAGAAGATGGAAGAAATCATTTCAGGCAGAGGGAACCACGTGTGCAAAGGCCCTGTGGTGGGAAAGGCCGTGACAAGCTGGAGGGGCGGGAAGGAGGCCAGCGAGGCTGGAAGGGAGAGAGGGGTGTGGGGAAGAGGGTAGGGGGGAGTGTGATGGGCAGGCACAGCCTCGCGGGCCACGGGCGGGAGCGGAGTTTTTATTCGAAGAGCAAGGGGAGCCGTGGAGATGTTTTGTGCAGGTGAGAGGCAGGTTGAATTGACACCTTCAAGAGCGCCCTCTGGCTGCAGGTCACCAGAAGCCTGCCCCCCGCCTCCCATGCGCAGAAGGGAACCCACGTCGACACCCAGTGTTGGCTGGGATCAACCGAGTTGCTGTGGAGGCCAGGTTTAAGGAGGGCCGGTGAGAGCCAGCATCCTAGGGGCTACAGTTCCCAGGTGTCTGGCCCTGAAAGCTGATCGCCACCTCTGCAGTCGTGGACGCCACGTTCCTGTCCCCCCGCAGGGCACAAGTGGGACAGGTTTTGTGGCCCTGCCTGCACTGCCCCTGCCATTTCCTGGTCACATGACCTGGCCCCAGTGTCCTAATCAGCTGCACTTAAGTCCCTCCATCAGTTAAAAAGAACACGGTCTAACATCCACCTTGAGAGGGTCAAAACGGTGTCAGCGGTCATGAAAGACCCATGGCGGGCAAGTCTAAACTCTTAACAAATAGGAAAGACAACAATTTGAAGAAACTGGAGAGTGACAACAGTAGAAAGTTGTTGGAGCCTTGGGGTGGCAGGAATTCCACCAGAAAGCCACAGTCTTACGGGCGGGTGTGTTAGAGAAGAGCTCTGGGCTGCCCCGCAGGCGACAGCCACGGTGATGCAGTTGCGGGGTTGGGGGAGGGGGTGTTCTGCCGGGAAAGAAGCAAAATGCCAGTGTTTAACACCTCCCGAGGGCTGGGTCTGACCTCCATTTCCAGCCAGGTTGGAGGGGAGGAACTGGAGTTACCTCCTGCCTTAATCAAGTGAGAAAACCAGACAAACGTATAGAATGCGATGCTTTTCAGACACTAGAAAACATGCAGCACGAGAGGGTCATCCCAGAGAGAAAGGAAGCAAACGCGATGAGCTGCCTGCCGTTGCCCCAGCTGATGGCCCAGAGGCCTCTTGGCTACATCACAGCCCAGAGGAACCCAGTCAGAGCCCAGGGAGCCTCCTGAGCGACAGGGGGGACAGAGCTGAGGATTTGGGAAGGACCCAGGCAGCTGGAGTTGCAGGGTGGAGACCTGGAAAGCAGACAGCTGCCCAGAGGGAGGGAAATCCAGAGCTGGGCAGAGGGTTCCCTGAGCCTCCAGCTGAGTCCTGCTGAGCCCATGGCTGGGGGGATGGGGTGCCTGTGGGAACAGAGCTGCACAGGCCTCAGTCCCAGGGCCAGGGGCTTGGGGAGGTCAGCAGAGCTGAGACCTGAGACACCACCACTCAAGTCCATGCTGACCTCTGAGTGGGACGCATGTGGGCATTTGAAACCAGCACCACCGGAGCCTGGCAGCTGAATGGACAGGAGCCAGTGCCCACAGAAGGTAGACGGAGCTTGCAGTGTGAACCCAGCTGCTAAAACAGAACCAGGAGGATGGGGGAGGGAAGGGGGAGGAGGAAATGGAAAAAGGAGAAGGAAACCCACATTCTCCAGGGCGTTTTTAACAGGATCCAGTCTTCTCACATAACACAAACAAACAAGATGTCCAGGATAAAAATCCAGCATTACTCAGCACACCAAGAACGAGGAAAACTCTGACCAAATCTCTAGGGAAAAGGCAATCAAAAGATGACAGCCCTGAGATGACCCAGATGTTGGAATTATCAGACGAGGACTTAGAAGCAGCTGTTCTAATTATCCTCCATGAGGGAAAGCCGTACGGTCTTGAAATGAATGGAAAAAACAAGTTTTGGCAAAGAGAGATAAACTATAACAAAGAATCACTAAATGTGATGTGGTATTCCTGGATTGAATTTTGGAACCAAAAAAAAAAGAAAAGACATACGTGTAAAAACCGGTGAAATCCGAATACAGTCTGGAGTTTAGCTAATAATAATGTATCCACGATGTTATCTTAGTTGTGACAAACATACCATAATTCATGGCAATGAAAGACATTAACATTAGGGAAAACAGGGTGAGGGGTATTTGGAAAGACTATTGTCTTTACAACCTCCTGCAAATGTAAACTTTTATTAAAGGAAAAGTTTACTTAAAAAGAAAGAAAAATTTTAGAACTGAGAAGCAAAGTATAAGATATAAACATTTCACTGAATAGGCTAATAGCAGAATGAAGATGACAGAGGAAAGAGTCAGTACACTTGAAGACAGATCAATGGAAATGATCTAATCTGAAGAACTGAAAGGATGTTTTAAAATGAGGGCCTCAGGATTTGTTAGTCAATATTGTAAGATCTAACAAGTCATTGAAATTCCTAAAAGAGGGAGAGATGAGGGCAGAAAAAAAATGTTTTAACTACTTTATGGAGATATGACTGACAGAAAACTTACAGATAGCTAATGCAGTAAATTACAGATTTATAGTTATAAATTATAATAAAAGATTTACATTACAAATGATAAGGAATTGTGTTTGGAACCCGGGACACCATCATCACTATCAAATCACTACTGATGCATTAACCCTATCCATCACCTCTGAAAGTTTCCTCCCGCCCCTTCATTTTTCTTCTCCTTTTGTGGTTAAGGGCCCTTAACATAAGATCTACCCTCTAAGCAATTTTTCAAAGTATACAGTTTAAAGTATTTTTCAAAGTATACAATACAGTATTGTTAATCATAGACCCTGTGTTTTACAGCAGATCTCCAGAATTTATTTGTTTTGAATGGCCCAAACATTCACCGTTTCCACCAGAATGCAAACAAAAAAAACTTTTTTTGAAAGAAGAATGGCTAAACCTTCCCAAATATGTCAAAAGACATAAATTTTACAGGTTCAAGAGGCTTCAAGAACTCCAAACAGGATAAACTCAAACAAAACCACACCCAGGCACATCAGAATCAAGCGACTGAAAGCCAAAGATAAAGGAAAAGATTGAAAACAGAAAGAGAAAAATGACGCATTACATGGAGGTGAGCACTGCCTGGAAACGGCTCATCAGAAACAGTGGTGATCAAAAGACAGGGAAACAAGACGGCATGCTTGGAAATTCACAACAAAAGGACTGTCAAATCAGAATGCTAAATCCAGCAAAAATATTTTTTAAGAATGAAGGCAAAATAGAGGGCTAGTCAGAAAAAGAAAAAAATGGCAAGTATTCATCACCAGCAGACCTGCTTGAAAAGAAATACGAAAGAATGTTCTCCAGACAAAAGGGAAATGATACCAGAATTAAACTTGGAACATCAGGAATGGAGGAAGCACAACAGAAAAGGTAACTATCTGGGCAAATATAATGGACTCTGCTTCACGTCTCTTGAGCACTTTAAAATCCGTATGACTTTAAAAAGCAAACAGGGTAACGTTGTTGGGGAGATTCAATGTATGTAGATGTAAGATAATTGACAATTGTAACAGCAGGTGAGGGTATAGCATAGAGATGGTAAAGATAACTATATGATTATAAGGTTTCTATATTTTACATACAGTACACACATACATACAGTAAAGTATTAGCATTAAATAGACGGTGAAAAGTTGGAGAGATATATATTATCCCTAAAGCAACAACTAAAAAGTAACATAGAGTCAAAAATGCAATGGACAAAATAAATAGAATACTAAAAAAAAAAAAATTCAAATAATTCAAAAGAACGCAGAAAGGGGAACAGAGGGGAAAATGAGGAAGATAGAAAAATAATAAAATGGTAGACCTAAATTCAACTATAGCAATAGCTGCATTAAATCTGAATGCTCTAAATACGGCAATGAAAAACAGATATTACCACATTGGACTGGGGGGAAAAGAAGACCCAATTAGATGATGTCTCTAAGAAACGCATCTTAAATTTAACTGTAGAGGGAGCAGCAAACTGGCTCACAGGACGAATCCAGCACATGAACTGTTTTAGAGAATGGTTTTTACAATTGCTACGGGTTGTGAGGAACAGGAGATGGAGACCTTACGCGGTCACAAAGCCTGAGATCTACGCACTGGCCCTTTACAGAAAAAGTTTGCTGGCTGCTCCTAATGACAGATTAAAAGCACAAGGATGGAAAAAAGACACAGTTAACACGAATCAAAATAAAACAGAAGTGGCTATGTTAACGTCGGACAAAGAAGACTTCAGGGCTTCCCTGATGGCGCAGTGGTTGAGAGTCCACCTGCCGATGCAGGGGACACGGGTGCGTGCCCCGGTCCGGGAAGATCCCACATGCCACGAAGCGGCTGGGCCTGTGAGCCATGACCGCTGAGCCTGCCATGTGAGCCATGGCCGCTGAGCCATGGCGTCCGGAGCCTGTGCTCCGCAACGGGAGAGGCCACAGCAGTGAGAGGCCCGCGTATCACACACACACACAAAAAGAAGACTTCAGTACAAAAAAAACCACCAGGTATAAACAGGGCCATTACATAAGGAGAGAAGAACTTACCAAGAAGATATAACAATCCCAAATATGGGTGCCCCAATGACAGAGGGCCAAACTACACAAGACAAAAACTGAGTGAACTGAAAGAAGAAATAGACAAATCCACAGTTATGTTTGGAGACCTCATCACTGCTTTCTCAGTAATCAACAGAATAGGTAGACAGAAAATCAGCAAGGATATGGAAGATCTGAACAACACTATCAACTTGACCTAGTTGACATTTACAGACCTCTCCAGCCAATGGTAACAGAATACTTATTCTTTTCAAGTGTAAAAGTCTGGACTTCCCTGGTGGCCCAGGGGTTAAGAATCTGCCTGCCAATGCAGGGGACATGGATTTGAGCCCTGGTCTGGGAAGATCCCACATGCCACAGAGCAACTGAGCCCGTGCACCACAACTACTGAGACTGCGCTCTAGAGCCTGCAAGCCACAGCTACTGAGCCCACATGCCGCAACTACTGAAGCCCGCGCACCTAGAGCCCACACTCCACAACAAGAGAAGCTACTGCAATGAGAAGCCCGCGCACCACAACGAAGAGTAGCCCCCGCTCTCCACAACTAGAGAAAGCCAGCGCACGGCTATGAAGACCCAACGCAGCCAAAATATAAATAACTAAATTAATTTTAAAAAATAAAGATAAAAAAGTGCAAGTGGAACATTCACTAAAATAACTTATATTCTGAGTCATTAAAAAATTAAACTTAAAGGAATTAAAATTATACAGTGTATATTCTCTGACCATAATGGACTTAAACTAGAAATTGATAACAGGTATCTGGAAATTAAACAACACACCTCTAAATAACCCATGGATCAAAGAGGAAGTATCAAGTAAATAATCTAGAATTCCACTTTAGAAACAGAAAAAGAGCAAATTAAACCCAAAGAAAGCAGAAGGAGTGAAATAAAGCAGCAATTAGTATAATTGAAAATAGAAAAATAGAGAAAATAAAGGAAACCAAAAATTAGTTATTTGAAAAATCAATACATTTGATAATGCTCTAAGCAGACTGAGCAAAATAAAAAGAGAAAAGACACAAATTATAAATATCAGAAATGAAAGATGGAATATCATGACAGATGCTACAGATATTAAAAGGATGATAAGGTGATCTCTCTATGCCATGAATTCATTTGGAAGAGTGAATATTATTAAGATGTCAATACTACCTTAAGCAATCTACAGGTTCCATGGAATCACTATAAAAACCTCAATAACATTTTTTGCAGAAATAGAAAAACCCATTCTAAAATTCATATAGAATCTCTTGGGACCCCAAATAGCCAAAACAGCCTTGAAAAGGGGGGAAAAGCCTGAAGACTCATACTTCCTAATTTCAGCACTTACTACAAAGCTATAGTAATCTAAACAATGTGGTACTGGCATAAAGACAGACATATAGACCAATGGAATGGAATAGGCTAGAAATAAACTCTTGCATATATGGTCAAATTACTTTTGACAAGGGTGTCAAGACTATTCAATGGGGAAAGGACAGTCTTTCAATAAATTGTGTTGGGAAAACTGGATACTCACATGCAAAGGAATGAAGTTGGACCCTTATCTAACACCATGTATACAAACTAACTGAATATGTATCAAAGACCTAAAGTAAGACCTAAACTTATAAAGTTCTTAGAGGAAAACATTGGGTAAAAGCTTCATATTAGATTTGGTGGTGATTTCTTGGATATGACACCAGAGACACATGCACCAGAAATAAAAATAGATTAAATGAATTTCATGAAAATTTTAAAATTTGTGCATCAGGGGCTTCCCTGGTGGCGCAGTGGTTGAGAGTCCGCCTGCCGATGCAGGGGACATGGGTTCGTGCCCCGGTCCGGGAAGATCCCACATGCCGCGGAGCGGCTGGGCCCATGAGCCATGGCCGCTGAGCCTGTGTGTCCGGAGCCTGTGCTCCGCAACGGGAGAGGCCCCAACAGTGAGAGGCCCGCGTACCGCAAAATAATAATAATAATTTGTGCATCAGAAGACACTATCCACAGAATAGAAAAGCAACTCATAGAATGGGAGAAAACATTTGCACATTGTATAACTGATAAGGGGTTAATATCCAGAATACAGAGAGAATTCCTAAAACTTGGCAACAACAACCAAAAAACCCCAAACAACTTGATTAAAAAATGGGCAAAGCACTTGAACAGACATTTCTCCAAAGAAGATATATAAATGGCTGATAAGTACATGAAAAGATGCTCAACATCAAGAATTATTTGGAAATGCAATCAAAACTACAATGAACTAACTATAATGCGTACCTAATACCCATTAGTGTGGCTAGTCTCAAAAAACCAGAAGGTGATACTGTTGAAACTTTTGTGCATTGTTGGTGGGAATGTAAAATGGTACCACCTCTGTGCAAAACAGTATGGTGGCTCCTAAAAAAATTTTAAATAGAATCACCATATGAACCAGCAATTCCACTTCTAGGATTACACACAAAAGAATTGAAAACAGTGTCTCAGAGATATTGGTATAACCATGTTCATAGCAGCATTGTTCACAAAATATGGAGATAACCCACGTGTCCATCAATGGATGAACAGATAAGCAAAATATGGTCTATACATACAATGGACTGTTATTCAGCTTTCAAAAGGAAGGAGGATGTCCCTGGTGGCGCAGTGATTAAGAATCCGCCTGCCAATGCAGGGAACACGGGTTCGAGCCCTGGTCCGGGAAGATCCCACATGCCGTGGAGCAACTAAGCCCGTGCACCACAACCACTGAGCCTGCTCTCTAGAGCCCACGAGCCACAACTACTGAGCCTGAGAACCACAACTACTGAAGCCCCCACACCTAGAGCCCGTGCTCCTCAACAAGAGAAGCCACTGCAATGAGAAGCCCACGCACTGGAACAAAGAGTAGCCCCTGCTCGCTGCAACTAGAGAAAGCCCGCACACAGCAACGAAGACCCAACACAGCCATAAATAAATAAATAAATTTAAATAAATAAATAAAAATTTAAAAGATAAAAAATAAAAAGGAAGGAAATTCTGATACATGTTGCAACGTGGATGAATCTTGAGGACACTATGCTAAATAAAATAATCTAGTCACAAAAATACTGTATGATGCCACTTATATATGAGGCTTTTAGAGTACTCCAAGTCATGGATACAGAAAGTAGAATGATGATTGCTAGGTACGGAGGAAAGGGAAGAATGGGGAGTTAATGTTTAAGGGGGACAGAGTTTCAGTTTTACAAGATGGAAAGAGTTCTGGAGATGTATGGTGGTGACGGCAGTGCATTATGAAGTTAATACCACTGAAAATAGCTAAAATGATTAGATGGTAAATTTTATGTCTATTTTACCACAATGAAAAATTGGGGGGAAAAGTAATGCATATTATAATCCCTGGAACAGACATTAAAAACGATGTGTAAAGATGCATATTTGAAAAGATAACAAGGAATTAAAATGGAATATTAAAAATACAGAAACATTTCTGTTAACCCAAGAGAAGGCAAAAAACAGAAAAGCAAAACAAAACAAAACAAAAAAGAGAGAGATTAAAAACAAATAGCAAAAGGGACTTCCCTGGTGCTCCAGTGGTTAAGACTCTGCACTTCCAATGAAGGGGACACAGGTTCAATCCCTGGTCAGGGAACTAAGATCCCACATGCCATGTGGCATGACCCAAAAAAAAAAAAAAAAAAACCATGAAAAATGGTAGGCTTAAACTTGACCTTATCAATCAATCACTATGTTAAAATGTAAAGGGACCAAACACTCTAATTAAAAGGTAATATTGTCCAATTAGATTTTAAAATCCAAGATCTAACTGCATGTGATCTACATGAAATAATTAAAACACAAAGACAAGGATTAAAAGTAAAATGATGGGGCTTCCCTGGTGGCTCAGTGGTTGAGAGTCCGCCTGCCGATGCGGGGGGCGCGGGTTCGTGCCCCGGTCCGGGAAGATCCCACGTGCCGCGGAGCGACTGGGCCCGTGAGCCATGGCCGCTGAGCCTATGCATCCGGAGCCTGTGCACCACAACGGGAGAGGCCACAACAGGGAGAGGCCCACGTACAGCAAAAAAAAAAAAAAAGTAAAAGGATGGGAAAAATTTGCTATGCAAACAGTAAACACAAGTTAGTATGACTACATTAATGTCACACAAGCAGACTACAAGAAAAATATTGCCAGAGATAAAAAGGAACGTTTCATAATGATAAAACATTTCATAATGATAATGAAAACATTTCACAATCCATCAGGAAAGCAAGACAACCATAAATGTATATGCATCTTAATACTGAAGTTTCAAAATGCATGACGCAAAAACTTGATAGAATCAAAGGAATAGAAAATTCCATAATCATAGATGGATTTTAACTTACTCTCTGAAACTGATAGTAAAACTGGACCCCCCAAATTAATAAACATGTAAAAGATTCCAACGTTATTATCAACCATCTTTCCTTATTGACATTTATAGAACACCATACCCAGCAACTACAGAATATACATTCTTTCATGTAAATATGTAATATGTATCAAGATAGACCATATGCTGGGTCAAAAAATGTCTCAGTAAATTTCAAAAGATTGAAAACTTATACAGAGGTTGTTTTTTTTTTTCCTATGAACACAATGGAATTAAATTAGAAATAAAAAAAGACATATAGTAAAGCTCACAGATATTCGCAAATTAAGCAACACATGTTTAAATAACACATGGCTCAAAGATGAGATCACAAAGAAAAAATTTAAATACGTCAAACTGAATGACAAGGAAAATTCAACAAATCAAAATCTGTCAGATGCAATTGAAGCAGTGCTTAGAGGGATATTTATAGATTTTAATTTGTTTTGGAAAAGACAGAAAGGTTTAAAAATCGATGATATAATTTACCTTTTAAAAAGCTGGAAAAAGAAGAGCAAATTAAGCCCGAGTAAGAGAATAAAGGAGATAATAAAGATAAAAGCAGAAACCAATGCAATAACAAGCAACACCTAAGACAGTGGTCCCTGAGCACCATACTCTATACCCCATGTCTTATGAGGTCTTTCCACTATCATTCATGGGCTTACAAATCATTCCTGGCCATTTTCAGCTCCAGGTAATATTCCTCCTGTTGCTTTCCAGTGTGTTTTTTCTTTCCACCTTGATAGTTTCCTTGCACATGTATAATGATCCACACTCAGCTACAGACTCAGAGGAACCCTCTACAGATGCCCAACGTTTTCTCTTTGTTCAGCTCTCTCTCCTCCCTACTCTGACTTGCAAATTCTCACCACTGTGGCCTTCCTAGACCCCAAACTCTGCTCAACTCATGGGGACCATTAGATTCTGTTTGCAGTCCCACTGCCTGTGCTGTGGCCTTGAAACTCTTTCCAGCCATGCGCACACACACACACACACACACACAAAGAGGAAAAAGGAAATGAAAAACAAACGGTACATAGTAAACCGTGCAACAAGATAATTCAGACTCAACCATGTCGATGATCATGTTAAATGCAAATAGTCTAGATGCACCAGTTAAAAGGAAGAGATTGTAACATTGGATATAAAAATAATAACCAAATCTATGCTGTCTGTAAGAAACCCACTTCAAAACTTATAAAAGGACGGAAAAAGATACGTTACTAACACTAACCAGAAGAAGGCTGGAGCTGCTATGTTAAACAAGTCAGAGTGGATTTAAGAGCAAGGACTGCTACAAGGATGAAGAGGACCATTCCATAATGATAAAGGGGACAATTCATCAAGAAGAGCTAATCCTACTAAATATTTATACACCAAGTAATAGAGCTTCAACATACATGAAGCAAACACTGACAGATTTCAAAGGAGAAATAGACAAATCCAGAGTTAATTACAGTTTTTGATACTTTCTCTCAATAGTTGATACAACAGATAGATGGAAAACCAGTAAAGGTAGAGAAGACAATAATACTACCAAAAGCAATGGCAGAACGTAATTCTTATCAAGGACACGTGAAACATTCATCAAGATGGACCATATTATGGGCATAAAACAACTCTTAATAAATTTAAAAAGACTGAAATTCTACAGATAATATTCTCTCACCACAGTGGAATTAAATTAGAAATCGGTATCGGAATAGCTGGAAAATTACAAATATCTGAAACTAAAGCACATACTTTTAAATAATCCATGGGTTGAAGAAGAATTCACAATAGAAATGAGAAAATATTTGAACTGAGTAAAATTTAGAACATAACTTAAAATGTGTGGGATGCGGTTAATGCTTAGAGAGAAATTTCAAGCATTAAATGCTTATATTAGAAAAGCAGGAAAAAACGCAAATGACCTACAGTTCTACCATAAAAAACAAAACAAAACAAAAACGGTAAAATCAGCCCAAAGTACAAGAGAAAACTGAAAAACAACATAATAAAATCAGTAAAAGCAAAAGCTTATTGAAAATATCAATAAAATTGATAAACTTCTGGTCAGATTTAGCAGGGGGCAAAATGAAAAAAGATATAAATTACCAATAGCAGAATTAGAGGCCATCATTAAAGAGCCTAAGTGAATGTTATGAACAACATTTTGTCGATAAATTCAACTGAGATAAAATGGGCAAATGCCTTAAAAGACACAATCTATAAAAGCTCACTCAAGATGAAATATATAACATGAATAGCTCTATAAACATCAAAGAAATTGGATTTGAATTGGAAAACTTTCTTGCAAAGACAACTTCAGGCCCAAATGGCTTTGCTGGTGAATGCCACCGAACACTTAAGGAAGAAATAATACCAATGCTGCGTAAACTTCCAGAAAATAGGAGAGTGCACTTCCGAATTCATTACTCTGAGACCAAAACCAGACAAACACGTTACAGGAACAGAAAGCTATAGCACAGTATCCCTCATAAAGATAGATGCAAACTTCCTTAACAGAATGCTTTCCAATTGAATCCAATTATATCTATATGTGTAATACCGCATGATGAAGTGGGATTTATCCTGGGAACTCAGGTTAGTGTAACGTTGGAAAATAAATGAATGTAATTCCTATCTATAGACCATAGAAAAAAAGCATATGATCATCTCAACAGGTGCAGGAGAGGCCTTTGACAAAATTCAATATCCGTTCACAATAAGAACTCCAAAAAACTAGGAATAGAGGGATATTAACCCATTAATAAACACTTCAAAAATCTTCAGCTAACATCATAATTTATGGGTAAGGACGGGATGCTTTCTTAAGATTAAGAACAAGGCAAGGATGTCCAACTCACCACTCTTACTCATAGCACTGGAAGTTCCAGCTACTTTAATAAGGCAAGAAAAAGGGAATTCCCTGGCTGTCCAGTGGTTAGGATTCTGCATTTTCACTGCCAAGGGCCTGGGTTCAATCTCTGGTGGGGGAACTAAGATCCCGCAAGCCAAGCCATGTGACCAAAGAAAAGCAAGAAAAAGAAAAGGCATACAGATTAGAAAGAATGAAATAGAACTGTCTCTGTTCGCACATGACATGACTGTCCATGTATAAAATCCGAAGGCATCTTCAAATAAAACAACCCCGCCTAGCAGTAAGAAATGAGTTTAGCAATCTTGCAAGATGTAAGATCAACAAGAAAAATCGACCACATCTGTATGTGCCAGCAATGAACGTGTGGAACCAAAATTTAAAACACAGTGCTGGGGCTTCCCTGGTGGCGCAGTGGTTGAGAGTCCGCCTGCCGATGCAGGGGACACGGGTTCGTGCCCTGGTCCGGGAGGATCCCACATGCCGTGGAGCGGCTGGGCCCGTGAGCCATGGCCGCTGAGCCTGCGCGTCCGGAGCCTGTGCTCCACAACGGGAGAGGCCACGACAGTGAGAGGCCCGCGTACCGCAAAAAAAAAAAAAAAAAAAAACCTACAACAAAACGCAAAATAGACTATAAAGCAAAAAGATAATAAATAAAAAGTCCGTTAACATAATGTCAAAATATTGGGGGGACAAGTAATATACTGTTTGTCCCTTAGAAAGTCCATTTTAAAAACATTTTCTTTCTAAGCATATAATTAAAAATTAAACAGATGGTTTTTGTTTTATTCTAGTACTCTGTATCACAAAATAAAAGCAAAACACACTGACTGATTTTTTTTTTTAACCAAGCAAACCTCATCTGTATTGTTAGAAGTCAGGGTGGTGGCTTCCCTTGAGAGGGGGGTAGCAACCAAGGGAACCACGAGGCAGCCTTCTGAGGGGGGGTGAGGTTCTGTTTCTTGAGCTGGGTGCTGGTCACACATGTGTGTTCAGGGTGTGACAGTTCATCAAATTGCACTTATCGTATATGCATGTGTATATATATATATGTGTCTATATGCATCCACTTTTCTCAATGTTTCTCAATTATACGTCTATAAAATTAAAAACAAAACCAAATTAATCTTAAAAAGTTAACCATAGTGAAAGATTGGTGAACAATGAATAATTCAAAGTAGAAATTGTTTTTTGAAAGAGAGAAGTGAGAGAGAGAGGAAGGGAGGAAGGATGGACACAGTGCCTGACACCCACGTGGTCCTCATTCAAGGTCAGTCATTATGATTATTATTTGTGGACTCCTACGGTTGACCTGTAAGATCTGGGGAGTTAAGACGGGGCTGTGGGTTGGGTGGCGCCAGCTTACCTCTGAACGGTCCAGGAGGTGGTGATATAGATGGCAGTGGCGTTGGCGAGCTCCTGGACCATTGCTGTTTGGTCAGCGGGGCTGACACCCCACAGCTTGACTTCTGATCTTGGCGAGCACGATGTCCTCTGGTCTGAAATCCACTAGGAACTGTATGGCGGGCTGGGGGCAGAGGGAGAGAAGCGAACCTGCATCAGGACACGGTGCGCCTCTGGTCGTCGTTTGGGTTCATGTCTGTGCGCTCGTTGCATGGATTTGCCCCTTTCCCACGCCAGGTCTATTGCATTTTAACAACTGGAGCGTTATGAAGTGTTGATATCTGGTCGGGATATGGGAGAAGGAAATGCATGATGCCCGGTGGCCCCCCTGGGCTCGGGGGACACTCACGGGATGGAGGGCGTGTTGCTGGGTCAGCTGGTCATAGTCTGCGTCCGAGAAGGCGACCAGATTCCATGAGCTGCTCAGCGCTCATGGAGAACAGGGTCTGGGAGGAAGGAGGACAGTGGGGTAGGTGGGCTTCAGAAAACTGGCCGAGCTGTGCCCAAAGAACTTCTGTTCTCTCTGCGGTGATGAGCGTTGGAAGTAAACACACAAGCTGCAATGAGCTAAAATGCCAAGGGGCCAGACTTGAGGAAGAGACTCAGATCTCTTCTCTTTTGAAACCAGCAGGAGGAGGAAATGGGAAGGGTACGTGTGGGGGAAAGAACAGGAACGAAGGCTCAGAGGCCGGTCTAAGCTCTGAACCCACACCTAGGACCACAGCTTGGAGAACAAGCGTTTCGGTCTGGGAAGCAGGTGCCGGCACCTCCCCCCTCCCCTCCAGCCACCTTGTAGCTGTTGATGGCGATCTCGTCCGACACATCCAGGGGCTGGTTGGTCACCCCACCCACTGTCTTCAACAGGGCCATGAAAACCAGGGGGAACCACATAAGGAAGACCAAAGCGCACATGGCGATGCGTCCAACCCTGTACTTCACGGCTTTCTTCTGCTGCCGCCCAGGCGGCCGGCGGTATTTCTGCGGAAGGCGGGCAGCAGGTCAGGGCCAGGCAGATACAGACTCAGTGGGGGACAGGTTGGTGAGTGACCCCCCCCAAAGTTGGGGGAAGGTGGTCAATTCAGGGAATGTCTAGTGGTCCAAAGTGCTGGGGTCAGAGAGAGTTGGACCCAAGTGCCGACCCCTCGTTCTTCCCAGCCGTGTGACCTTGAACCCAAAGCCATGCTGAGCTGCCTGCCTTTCTGTAAAATGGGAAAAAATGGTACCTGCTTCTTCAGGGGGGTTGGGCATCCGTGAGATGATGCTGGGAGAACTTAACATAAAGTCTGCCATTTATGGAGGATATCCTACAAACTCCTGAGCCCCGAGTGAAGCAGGGCCTGGGCCACGCCATGAGGTGAGCACCCGGCCCACTGGGCAGGGCAGGAACCTCACTGCTCCGGGGGGACGGGGTTGAGACCAGGAAAGCTGCCACCTCCAAGCCTCCTGAGAGGCAGGAGCTGCCGCGTGCCCACCTTCTCGGACTCCTGGTAGCACTTCATGATGAAGATGTTGGCATACACGTCCTCCAGGCATATCCAATTGGACAGGTTGAGGGCAGTGTCAGTCCACACCCAGTCTATGACGACCCTCAGCTCCAGCAGGAAAGGTACCAGGCGGAACCTGGGAGCAGAGAGGACCACTGTGAGGCTGGAGGGCACTGGTCCACCCAGGGGTCCAGCCCATCCATCCATCCAACCTGTCCGTGCGACTGCATCTCGTCCTTGCCCTTCCCCCACCCCATCCATCCGTCCAGTGCCATCCACCATCTCATGCATCCTATCCTGTCTCTTCCCATCTCATCCCACCCCATCCCAGCCACCCCATGTATCCTCCATCCTTTCAGCAAGTAATGTTACACTCTGCCAGGCCCCATGCTAAGTACCTAGGCTACGCGGGTTAACAAGAGCGAGAGAACATCCTAGTTGGCGGACACCGACACTAAGTAGCTAAACGTTTCTAGATCGTGGTAAGTGCTACAAAGGAAATAAGCAAAAGGGAGTGGCAGAGACACTCCAGTTGAGCAGCTGGGGAGGGTCTTTATGCCGGGACCTAAAGGATGAACAGAGGCAGCTCTGTGGAAGGGGGTGGGATGAGGATTCCCGGGACAGCAGCCCCCCCAGAGGTTAGAAAGAGCTGGACACAGTCTGGGAACAGAGTGGCCGCAGGGGCCCACGGAAGGGAAGGATGCGAAGTGAGGTAGGAGACGCGGGCAGGATCGGGCCACGGGGTCTCGTGCGCTGCAGTGAGGAGAGAGTGTGCAGGGAAGATGTGCAAACACAGCCGGTTCCCTCTTGCCCTGTTTCAGCCTACACAGGGGTCCCAGGACCCCCTCGGACGTGGTCCCATCAGGGAGACTCCGTCCCTCCAGACATGGGCCCAGAATTTGTCCTGGATGGGCCCTGCAAGCCCCAGTGGGCCCCTGCCAGGTACATCTGAAGCTCCGTTCTCTACTCACCCTTTGAACAAGATAAGGTTGATGAGGTTGAAGTGTTTGGTCAGGAAATTTCCGAGGATCTGGTTTGGGTAGCCGCACCTGATCCGGTAGGCGGACGGGCCAAAGTAGATGCATTTCACCAGGTACCAGATCTGAGCCACGTGGTTGAGATTAAACCTCCTGCAAACGCCCAGAGAAGGGGAGCATCTCAGTCACACCTGGGCCTCCACAGCCCCGCCCAGGAATAGGAGGGGGCTCAGGAACCCAGTGCACTGAGCTCATCAAAGCCAGGAGGAAAACTGGGGTTATTATTTCAAGCATAATTGTTAGTTGGGGAAGAAAGGAAGAAAAAAGTAACACTATTTTTCCTCAAATGATTTGATTTGCAGGTGGCCTCTGGGGACACCTGGGCTCCCTTTACTTTCCTGAAAAAGGCAAGTTTTTATTCTCCACTCACCTACTCCTGACAGAGGAGCCAGGGCCGCAGCTGCAGGTGTCAGAACCTCGCCCCTCTCGGGCTGTCTGCGGCTCGGCTGCTGACTTATTCTTAAGATAATCCTTAAATCTTCTTCGTTGGGCCGAAAGGAGATCATCTAATCAGAAGGGTCTCGGGAAGCTCTTGACGTGCTTCTTGGCAGAACGGGGAGAAATGAGCCCCCAGCGAGTTTGCTGCAAACGTCTCTTCTGGAGACAAGTTTCGAGCCAGGCCCTGGGGTCCAGGGGAGGTTTGATGTCTCTGCTGCTCTAAATCTGGGCTTGGAGCCCAGGCCTGGGGTGGCAGGTCAATGCCACCTTGCGTCCCCCGCCGTTTCTCAGCTGAAACCCGGCCATCTCCTAGTCTCCCTGGCAGGCCCGGCGTTGGCCTTTTTCGTAGGGAGGGAACGAAAGTACAGCTGGGCTGAGCCAGGGGAGTCCCTGGGGGAGGTTTACGAGGCCTGATAAATATTTCTCGAGCTTATTTACAGAGCTGCTCGGGGATACATCAGCGGTCCAGTCCTCTGCTTCTCACTCCATCGGAATTGCAAGATGCTCCCCGTGCAGGTGGATCTTTGCGTTTTTTCTTTCTTTTTTTTTTTTGGTTTTTTTTTGCGGTACGCGGGCCTCTCACTGTCGTGGCCTCTCCCGTTGCGGAGCACAGGCTCCGGACGCGCAGTCTCAGTGGCCATGGCTCACGGGCCCAGCTGCTCCGCGGCACGTGGGATCTTCCCGGACCGGGGCACGAACCTGCGTCCCCTGCATCGGCAGGCGGACTCTCAACCACTGCGCCACCAGGGAAGCCCTGCCTTTTTTCTTTTGGCCGGGGGCGTGGGGGGGTGGTGGGGAGGGAGAAAGGAGGGCCGGCAAGGCAGTCAGGGTACCTCTTGGTGACACCAGGCAGGACGAAGAAGGGCCAGAAGTGGGTGCGGAGGACTCCGAGGACCTGGAAGGCACACTTCCCCAGCAAGGCCTTCCGCGGGTAGAGGGCCTGGTCCCCCAGCATCGTGCCAAACTGGATGAGCCCCATCGCCAGGAAGGCCTTGGGCACCGGCTCCTCCAAGAGCGACTCCGCCAGGTCAGCGGCTGAGTGTTTCTACCGGAGTCAGAAAGGCGGCTTAGGAAGCGGCTGGCGGGGGGATGTGTGGCCGAGAGCGCCCCCCTCCCCTGTCCCCGCCATCCTCACGCTGCAGGAGCTGTAGGAGGCATCACCCTTCTCAGCCTGGACCTCGGGGGCCCCTCCTCCCCTCACTCTGTGTGCCAGCCTCCAAGTCCTCTATTACAGAGGCTTCGCGCTGCTACGTCCCTCCCTGCACCTGGGTCCCTCCCTCGGCCCCTGAAAACCCTGGGCTCCCCTGCTCTTCTCTCTCTCATTCCTGTCTTGCCCTTCAAGGCCTGTTCTGATGCTGCTGGACTCCAGAAACCCTCCTGAGCTTCCCTCCCCGTCCCCTCCCATCCCCGAGCAGAGCGGGTTCATTACGCGCCCCAGGACCCCATCTGGCCTCATGGAGGCTGGATGCCCTCCAGCTTGGACTGGGGTTTGCTGCTCCCAGATACGTGTCCTGTTTCCTCAGTAGAAAGCTCAGTTCCTTGAGAGCTGGGGCTGCCCTTCACAATTCCATGAGCCCCAAGACACAGAGCAGAACTCACCCCCCAAAATCTGAAGTTGGAGGGGACTCTGTCTGCTCCCACTGTCACCACCCCCCTCCCCTTGGACCACGGAGCACAGGCCACAGCTGAGGGAGCTACGGGGTAGGCTTGTCCTCCCTCCAGCCCCACTCTGGCTGGCAAGCGGCCCCAGTTCTTGGAGTGAGGGTCTGGGCCTTGATGAATTCTCAGCACGTGAGGTGGGCGGTGGAGTGGGACGGGGGCAGAAGTTCTGGACAGAGAAGCATGCCGCCAGCTCGGAGGAGACCCTATGCCCGCACTGCAGCCCCTGCCCCACTTGTATCTGGCTTTCACCTTAGTTAGTATGGGCTTTTCAGAGAAGCAATAAAACAGCAACATAGCAACTTGGACGGGGCATGGAAAGCAAGAGCCGTTTCAGTAATGAAGTTGGTGGAATTGCTATTCTAAATAGAGGGACAGAAACGGGGTGGGGAGCGAGACAGACCACCCTCTGCTATTAAGAAAGCCTGTCGTCTGCCTGGTTATTAAGGAACTGACGGCCACACCCACCCCCGACTCCGGAGGGTCACTGCAGCCCCAGGAGCCCAGACGTCTGGGTGGAGGCTCGCAGGAAAGCCAAGTGCTGAGCTGGGCAGTCTGGAAGGCTGTGCGGGCCCGGGGTCGCGGGCTCACCCCAAAGGCCCAGTAGCCAAAGAGGACAACGGCCAAGTTGAGCATCTCCACCAGGAAGGCGAGGGTGTACACGTTGCACACCCAGCTGGCTGGCGGCCGGAGGAGGTTGGAGAAGAACCGGTGGAGAGAAGAACCGGTGGATGGAGTGGTAGATCTGGAGGGTCCTGCGGGAGAGAGGGTGATGCCGAGGGCTGCCCTCCTGGTTGACCACATCTCAACCAGTGCCGGCCAGAAGGCTCTGGGAGGAGGTCGCAGCTGACAGATGCGGAGGCTGAGGACCACACACAGGTTCATTCTCCTAACACCTGTATTCTCAAAGGGCACAGGGGAGGCTGCCCTGGTGTGCAGGGACCGACCCCCGAGTGACCGCCGTGCTGCGGTCTCTTGATGTCTTCATCTCCACCCCCTTGAGAGCTGGTTGCTTGAGGTCCAACCTAATCACTAACCCAACCGTAAGCTCTCGAGGGTCTCAACCAAAGGCCAGCGAGATGCAGACTGGAGAAGAGCTCGGTGGGGGCCCCTCCTCCCTGCCAGGTTCTCTCTGTGTGACACGAGGCAAGTAGCTCTGTGGCCAAGCTTCCGGCTCCTCACCAGCCCATCGGGGCTCGTGAGCCCTGGCCTGACTGCGCCATGGGGCGGCTGCAAGGGTAAAGTGTGGGAGTCAATGTGGAACAGCTCTGAGGATGAGACAGTACAGCGGCCATGTTTGATTGTTTGTGATATACAGGGAATCCTACAGGTGAGCAACAGGAGGGCAGGCAGGTGACTGGGTGGATGAATGGATGGGTGGGTGGATGGATGGGTGGGTGGATGGATGGGTGGATGGGTGGATGGATGGGTGGGTGGATGGATGGGTGGGTGGATGGATGGATGGGTGGGTGGATGGATGGGTGGGTGGGTGGATGGATGGGTGGGTGGATGGATGGGTGGATGGGTGGATGGATGGATGGGTGGATGGATGGATGGGTGGATGGATGGATGGATGGATGGGTGGATGGATGGGTGGGTGGATGGATGGGTGGATGGGTGGATGGATGGATGGATAGGTGGGTGGATGGATGGGTGGGTGGATGGATGGGTGGATGGGTGGATGGATGGATGGGTGGATGGATGGATGGGTGGATGGATGGATGGATGGATGGGTGGATGGATGGGTGGGTGGATGGATGGGTGGATGGGTGGATGGATGGATGGGTGGATGGGTGGGTGGATGGGTGGATGGATGGGTGGATGGGTGGATGGATGGGTGGGTGGATGGGTGGATGGATGGGTGGGTGGATGGGTGGATGGATGGGTGGATGGGTGGATGGATGGGTGGGTGGATGGATGGGTGGGTGGGTGGATGGATGGGTGGGTGGATGGATGGGTGGATGGGTGGATGGTTGGGTGGGTGGAAGGATGGATGGATGGATGGGAAGAAGGAAGGAAGAGTGTTTGGATCCAGAGTCAATAGATTGATGGAAGAAGGAAAGATGGAAAGACGGAAAGATGGGTAAACGCAAAGATGGTTAAGTGGATGGATTATTGGAAAGACAGAAGGAGAGACCAAAGTATGAATTAAGAAATGCCTGGACAAAAGCAAGGATGGACACACGCTCCGCTACAGTCCTACAGACAGACCAGCGAGAAGGAAAGGTCACAGTAGACGCAAGTCTGGGATCCGGCTCCTACATGGTGTTTTCCTGTGGCCCAGGAAGATGTGGGCCCTGGTCTTCACCCAGAAGCACACGGCTCCCCAGTAACCACGAGGCCATGTTTTTCATGCCAGATCTACTGGCAGTGAGGTTGTCTGTGAGGAAGGGGGAAGGATGGGAGCCCCCCGGACTCGCAGTCCCAATGCTCCAGAAGGAGTTCCTGGATCACCTTCTAAGGCCCAGCTTCTGGGCTTCCCGCAGCGGCGGCCCCGACAAGCTTCTGCTGGGCCGCTTTTGTCTGAACGGCAGCTTCCTGAGGAGGCCCCATCTCTTCCTGCACCCTAGGTCTTGGGGACCCCCTGGCAAGACATAATGACACAGGCCTTCCCCTTGACCTTTTCCTCCAGAAGCTGTTTTGGCCGGGGCCACCCTGCCCCCACCCTCAGGCTGGGAGGGAGGGAACTGGTGTCACGTGGTTGCTGCCAGCATCTGGGCCCGGGCCAGGGGCTCCCGCTGTTGCCTCCCCGATACCAAGGGCCCTGGTCTGGACCCCAGGCTGCAGAGAGGAAGGCCTGGCAGGCTGAGGAAGCCGATGGGGAGGCCTGGGCACTGGGCAAGGACAAGGGGACTGCAGACCCTCTCCCAGCCCAGGGATTTGGGGACCCCAATGGCCTACACTTTCCCAGACTCTGCAGCTGGGTTGAGACCAATGAGGGCTTCTCCTTGGGCCAGACCTTGGGGTCTTGGGGCCCAGGGCAAGTGGGGTGCAGCCTACCTCTACATCCCACGCCCCACCAATGCCTCCAGAAGGCCCAGCAGGGGACTGGCAGTGGCAATGGCAGCTCCTGGGAGGAGGGGTCCAGCTGGCCTGTCTCTGGAGGTGCCCATCGCCTGGAGCCTCTCTGCTGCCTTTTCTTCTCTCCCTCCTACTCTTCTCCCCCTTGCAATGGCCTGGTCCCACGCAGCTGGTCCCACAGCCCCAAGCCCTGGAGGGACCAGGGGGAGGTGGGGGCGGGGCTGTGGAGGGGGCGGGGACCAGTGTCTGTAGGAGGGAGGGGAAGGGCCAGGAGGGAGCGGGCACTGGCCCCCTCTCTGAGGCAGACCTCACAAGGCAGCGGGGCCTCAGCCCAGGGGCCCAGAGGGTGCAAGGGGTCGGCCGTCTCCTCCGTTCTGGCCACCATGGAGCCAATGATCAGTTAGCCTGGCAGTCGGCAAAGGCTCTCAAAGTTCCCTGAAGACAGTTGATCTGGGGCGTCTCCAAAGGCAGACAGAGGACCTGGGCCACGGGAGGGTCCCTGGGCTGTGAGCAGGGCATGGGATGGGCAGGATCCCCCCCAGTCCTGACCCCCTCTCCTGACTCCGCCCGGCTGGATTCCAGCCACCGAAGAGTGGAGGTTCGGCTGGGCTCAGGGCAGCATCCCTGCGCCAGGGGCGGGGCCCGCACGCAGGAGCCGGCGGGGGGGCGGGGACCCGGGGGGCAGCAAAGATGAGCGGCAGGAGGGAAGAGGACGCAGCAAAGGGGCCGCATCCCCGGGCAGCTTCAGGAAAGGAGGGCCCGGCCTTCTGTGGAGCAGACTGCCCTCCCCGTGCTGTCTAACTCACCGTCCAGTCCAGCCTTCCGTGGGGAGGAGGGAGTAAGTCCCTGGCAGGAAGAGGGGAAGGAGGTTTCTAGGGAAGGCCAGGACGGTGCCGGGGAGAAGGCTCTGCAGTGCAGGGCCAGATGGGGAGAGCAGGGGAAGGGGCGAGGGGCTCTGAGGCCGCGGGGAGGTTGGGGCGTGGGGAGAAGGGCCTGCGAGTGCAGCCAGGAGGCAGGCGTAAGCTGCAGTGCAGCCTCCTGCGGGAGGTTACCGGGAATGGGAAAGTCTCAAACCAAATGATTCAAAACTTCACTGGAAAGGAAACACACTCCAACGGGGAACAGAGCAGCCGTACGACCGGAGGCTGAGCCAGGCTTCCGAAATTCAATCATCAGTCTCTGCTGTTGACATGTCCGGGGCAGGGGGGCTCCCTTTCCTCGTCTGGTGGGCGGGGACAGGTATTCCGCCCTCGGCCAGTCCGCCTCTCTTGTTCATGACTAGCAAATGTGGAGGGTGCAGTCAAAGGTCACAGCCCCCTTCTCGAGGTGGACGCACCTTCACGGTGGAGCGATGCAAGAACAGGGCCAGCGGCTGCAGGTCGCACAGCACCGCCCGGCCTGCTCCTCAGCCCCGATGACGTTGGGCAGAGCAAACGGCTTTTCCCTGTTGATGCCAGCATAGTGTTTTGTGGTCCAGGGAAAGAGTCCAAACTGCGAAAAGTATTTGACCACAACAGTGGCCTGAATAAGGGAAGGAAAAAGAGGCAAGGTCATTGCAACTGGCCTGCACACACACACACACACACACACACACACACACACACACACACACACACACACACACACACACACACACACACACACACACACACACACACACACACACACACACACACACACACACACACACACACACACACCCCCCTAAAACAAGTGAATGCCCAGGAAGCCTCTTTATATAGGCCGCCAGGCTTCACAAATGTAAGGAATTGTCTGGTCATCAGCAGAGGCTAGAGATTAAAGGAAATAAGAAACCGCCGTGAATACGTAAGTTGGCCCCATGTGACACTGCTGAAGGCTGGTCAACCTTTTTTAATTTCTCTGAGCTCTCACTCCCTTTCTAATTTCTCCTGACACTTGTTGCCTGCTAAATCAATTTGATGCGTGGCAGGCAGATTG
Source organism: Globicephala melas (assembly GCF_963455315.2). Taxonomy (NCBI): domain Eukaryota; kingdom Metazoa; phylum Chordata; class Mammalia; order Artiodactyla; family Delphinidae; genus Globicephala; species Globicephala melas. Next base: position 82,368,670 of record NC_083328.1, read on the forward strand.
AGGCGGCTATCCCAGCCTGCCCCCTCTCACAAGCCAGTAGCGGAGTAGTGATTTTTAGAGACTTCTTTATGCTGAAAATGCTCAAAAATGGCTTTGTTTCCTTTGGCAAGCAGGAAAGGTCACCCGAAGCTGCCAGCCTTTCAGCGCTGCTGTGTTATCAAGCATCCATCATGTCACGCAGAGTTTCTTGAAAGCTTCTGTTTCACAAACTTCTAAACGTCAGGCTCTCTAGCTAGGTGAACAGCCTCCTGCCTCGAGGCCCCCCCACCCCCACCCCTTGCTTCTGTTTGGAAGGGCAGGAAGTGGAGAGGCGCTTCCTCTCTCCTGGGGGTGGGCAGGGGGTGGCCGCTACTCGTCTGTCCCAGGAGTGCGGGCAGCCAGGGGCAGAATCGTGGATGGAGGACCCCCCGCACCCCCTTCAATGTACAAAACGTGGTATGGACTCGAGCCCTCGTCTTAAATTCTGCCTTGGACCCAATGCCCTCTTGGTTTCCTTGTCTGTAAAATTACAGGGCTGGTTTAGAACATCTAAACCAGTTTGGCCCTCGGTAATTCCCTGAGCAGAAAAACGTATTTTTGTTAGTCCATCTGAACCGAGAGAATCAGCCCTGTCGATAAGAGCGCCCGTGAGGCGGCCGCAGCGGATTCTAGGCCAGTGAAACCCGGTTCATTGCGAGACAAGTTCAGGCGCCCGCGTCTGTGATTGTCTCTCCATTAAGTGCCCTGCGTTGAAAGGCCATCCTTCCATCGAAAGCTATGCCCTGCAGGCGGCAGCTGGAGCTTCAAAGACCCGGGCAGGAAGGGAGGGGTTGCCCCGTGAGAACCACCTTGGATTCATAGGAGGTGAAGGTGATTCCGGGGCAGTGACTGGGTATCATGGGGGAGACCTCCCCACTCACGGTGGATTAGGAAAAGGCCACGTGCACATGAAAGAGTATGGTCCTTTCTGCTATAGTGCAAATGCCGATAAACACCGAGGGAGGAGGGGTGGACCCCAGTCAGTGACCTCAGACCTGTCGTTCTAGACCCGGTGTCCCCTCTCACTACAGTCGGAGACAAGGCCTGGCTTGCCTGCCAAACAGCCTATCCAGAGGCCCCAGTGGAACCCCACAGATTATCCAGACTAAGGCCTTCTAGTGCAAGATGGTATTAACTAAAAGTCAAAATTGTCGGAAGACTTTTAGGGAAATTAAATTGTATTGGACTCAGTTACAAGCAGTAAATCATCGGTTTCACTTGTAATTAGGAGAATCTGCTTATATATACAAAACGTAGCACAGATTTTTAAAGGCATATTCCTTCCAGTGGATTAAAATATTCTTTATAGTGGTGTTTGTTAGTTTTTTTAAGCCACATTTTTCTTCCTAGCTCAGAAATGCTAGGATAGTAGAGCTTAGGGGGCCTGACCAGAGAGAGCCCAGACTGGCGGCTGCTTCCCCTGGGGGTGTTTTCAGTGACTCTGAAGGAGGGAACCCAGAGCCAGGAGGCTCCCCTCCCTCCCTGTCCAGGTCTCTGGGGGGCAGGGGAGTCATAATTCATCCCCCCAGGCTGATAAAAATGATGTGATGGGAGAAACAACCTAATGACCGGTACTTAACTTTTGCACTAACTAATTTCATGGACCGGCTGTCTTCAAGTTTACAAATGTTGCATCCGAGTCAGAAAGAGCAGCAGAGAGCAAGGGCTGCTGGTAAGTTATGTCCAAGATGCCAAAAAACAAAATAAAATTAAAATAATACAGACATGCGTTGCCAGAGGTGATGTGGGATAAATCCACTCATGTTTATCGTGCGCCTACCATGTGCAAGGTGCCGTGGGAGCACCGTTCATCCCTGTGTCTGACTCTTGAAAGCTACCTTGCCCTGGGGAGGGCATGAGTGTGGAGGGGAAACGTTAGGGGTTCCGTTCTCTGGGTCCCCCGGCCGCGTCATCACCGGACACGAGCGCTCAGTGTGTTGCCCTGAGGTTGCATCGAAGGTGTGTGGGGTGCGGGGGGTGGAGACGGGCGGGCGGGTGCCCACCTGTTGGCAGGAGCTGGGTCTGCGAGGGGGCCTCCTTGGCACCTACCTCTGTGTAATAGATCGCTGCCATCCAAAATCACCTGGAGGGCCTGGGGACAGAGAGCACGGCCCGCAGGAAAGGCAAGATGCGGAGAACCATGGAGAGGTTGGAAGCGCGGAGCGTGTGGTGGAGGATGGTCATAAAATAGCACAGCGTCTCCGAGCTGGCCACGCCGCCTGGTGCAAGGCGAGGGTCGGCTTCACCCGCCGCCACAGGCTCCGGTAAATCCTGTCCGACTGCTCCAGCTCGTTGGGGCAGCCTGGAGGGAGGAAGACACCTTGCCATTAAGTCCAGGAAAGACAGGCTCACGGCCCTGGATGGGGTGGGCGTGGCCTGGCCTGGAGAAAACCCAGTAGGTAAAAATAACTGTGTTTCCCCAAACTCTACACAGGGAGCAATTTTCCTCTTTCCTGGAGCACTCAACCACAAAGTTTTCTATCGCACAGGCGCTCCCCAGATGCATTTTAAAAAATAACGTGATTTGCAAAGAAAGCTCCTTTGCTCACAATTTCTCTACTGAGTAAAGTATTTCCAAACAAGTAATCAAGTTCAAAGAACCACTTGCTTTGCCTTCTGGTGTGTGTAGTGTAACACCTTCTGGCTCAGCTTGCTAACCTGGACAGCAGTTTGGGCTGCTGCATTGAACAGGAAAAAGGTGCTGGTTCCTGACCTGGGTCACAGATGATTCGTGCCTTTTAAGTTACAGATGCCTAGCTGGCAACATCCTAAAAGGAGCTCTTCTGCTGGAGCTGCTGGTCTGTTTGATTCTCTGAATGGGTGGCATAGAACAGGAAGGTTGGCAGCTATCGGGCGGGGACGGGGGGCGGCTCTTGGACTCGCCAGCCCACTGGCTGTGAGGGACAACCTGCCGGGGGTGGTGTCCTCATCATCTTCTCCTCCACTCTTCCCCCCTCCCGGCTGGCCCCAGCGACAGTGCGTTACCATCTCTGTGACCTCTCTAGACCCCAAAGACATCATTTTTTAAAACCTTGGATGACCAATCGATTGCATTTGCATCAAAGGACATTCTAAAATTTTAAAAAAGGTTCATGGATTTTGATTCCAGACTCCTCTCATCTGGAATTTGCAATCACTTGGGACGGTCTGAGATGTATTCCTGCACCGTTGATGAAGACTGCATGGCTTTGTCGAACAAGCCAGCAGCAGACACTGAAAGGCTGTTGTGTTCTAGACCTTGAGCTGGGCTGCAGGGGCACAGAGATGGACACAGCAGGCCCCTGTCCTCACAGCGCTCATGTTGCAGGGGGCAGGGGCGTCCCGAGGACGGGTCTGGGGCCCGGGGTCTGGGTGAGAGCCACTTCTGAAGTGGCAAGGAAGTCCAGAGGAGGACAGGGGGCCAGGTGGCTTCCCAGAGCGGCGGCTCGGCTGGCTCTGGAAGGACGAATGGCAGAGAGGCCCGGAGAATGGGCATTCCGGGCATGCGTTGTTAGATCCCGTGCAACGCAAAGAACACGGGGCCCAGGGACTAGAGAGCCCGTCAGGTCACGAGGGGCCTCGCGAGCCAGGCTCATTCTGGAGAGCCAGGAAAGACCTGGAAGGGTTAAAAAAGGGGGCGACAAGGGCAGGCTGGGGTGAGTTGAGGTCGGTGTGGAGAGGGAACCATAAGGAGGAGGTGGTGGCAGGGAGGACAGGCTGGTAGATCAGGCGAGAAGCAGTGACAGTCTGAGCAGGGCCGTGGGCACAGGGTGGGGGGATGCGGGTGGAATCCAGAGACATTTTCAAAATAGAGCCCTGGGTGCCACGCCCCCATCCCCCCACCAACCGGATGCGATGAAGAAAGAAAAGAACAAAGCTAGCATCTCCTCCCAGGACTCTTCACTAGGAGCTGGACAGCCTGTGAAGGCTTTGCATGAGTTTTGGGGTAGAGCTTTCGCCAACAGAGACCATGCGGGGAGCACAGCGGGGCACCAGCCCGTGGGGAGAGGGAAGTAATGCGCCTGGGTTTTGCAAGGTCAGAGAGGGCTCCTAAGTGGGTAGAAGCCCTGGCTTGGAGCTCAGGACATGCGCTGGGGAAGAGCAAGAAGGGACAGGAAGGGGGCAGCGGGGGAGGGGCCAGCAGAGCAGAGGCTGCCGAAGCCAGGAGGTCCCGTAAAAACTCGAGGGACAAATAGGGCAGCTGTCGTGGCGAGGAAGCGTGAGGCTGCAACTGACCTTCCGCCCTTTACAAGAAGTCTGGTGGTGAAGAGAGGAGAGGGAGGAGGACACGATCTCTGCAGACCCAAGAAGACCCCAGGCTGCTGGGTCACTAAGAGGAGTGGAGGGGACGGGCTGGGAACAGAAGCCACGGAGAAAGGGGAGAAGGTGGGCGAGAGAAGCCACGGCTCCTGGGACACAGGGAGGGGTCAAGGTGGCAGCTTTCGGGCAGGGAAGATGGGATGTTCCTTCTGGGATGGTGGACCAGCCAGGGCTGCGCCCACAGCACCTGGACGCCCACAGCACCTGGACGTCCGCGACGCAGCGGCACTGAGACGGCAGAATGCGGCCGCAGCGTGACCTTGAGCCACCGACTGTCTGGCCTGTCTGGCCTCAGTTTCCGCTTGTGTCAAATGCGAACCCTCCCTGGGTTCTTGCTGGCTAAGGGGGTTAATCGACACAAAACTGCTCAGGACCCGCCCAGCAAGGGATCAGCACAGGGAAAGGCCACCGTTCCGCCCACACAGCCATCACCACGGCTTTGTCCTCCTCTGTCCCACAGTGTCTAGGACACATGCAGCCACCGCTGAGGAGCTGGATGGTCTGGGGACAAGCTTCCTCGGGTTCCTCGCCAAGCACCCCTCCCACACTCCCCCGTCCCGTCACGTCTGCAGGCGGCAACTGCTCCACTCAGGCCTCCCAGGTGACTATTTTAATGGGACCATTTACAAGGTCACAGCTCCCGTGCGGCTCACTTAACATGCCCAGAAAAAGGGGCCCTGTCAACACCCACTGGGGCAGCCTCCAACTTCTCTAAAAGCCAGATTTCACATTTGAGAAAAATTACATCTCTGCCTGCCGCGGGCCACTGTTATTCGGACTCAGAGTATAATTTCATGGCATTAGCAAAAACGGTCCCTTTTACAGCTCTCTAAATGTCCTTGGCCCACAAAACGCAGTCTTGACCTTCAGAGAGACTGTGGTTTCCCAGGGGACCCTTGGCACCTGAGGTCGTCCCAGGGCAGGGAGGCTCCCGGGAGCTGAGGGCGACCTGTTCCCCGCCTCGGAGGTCCTCCAGCTACTCCTCAGGGCGCCCTGCCTGGAGCTGCAGGTGTTTCTGTGCTGATCCCCTGTGGCCGTTCCCTTTGCCATTTCACCAGGCAATGGGATATCTTCCTGGGGCAGCTGTGGTGTCCCAGGTAACCCTTTGCTGTCCAGACGCCCCTCTTGCCTCTCTTCCCTCCTGGCCGGGGCAGCTCGTGGGGACTCTCGCGATGGCGCATGGCAGCGTCTCAGAATGTTCTCTGTGGTGGCCTTTTTCCCCTATATAGAAATTTCAAATCATCGTTACATTAAGAAAAAAAAGAGAGAGTGAGAGAAGCAGATGCGGTTAAGGGCGGGGAAGGCGGGGAGAGAGCCGGTGTGTCTACTTTCCATGACAGGAAACAGATGGAACACAGTGCCTTGCACATTGCGTCTCAGGACTCAAGCTAGGATCGCCGCGGGGCTGTCCCACTGGGGCCCCGAGTCCCCTGCGGGAGTTCTGGACGCAGGTGGCGAAGCCCTGCACGCCCCTGCCGGCCACCACAGTCCAAACCTGCAGGGAGGTTGGGTGGCAGGGCCGGGGTGGGCAGTGAGGCCGCCAGCCATCTTGCCAGGAGCTAACGCGAGGCGTAAGTCACGCGTCAGCAGACCGGGTGACTCTCAGAGCTGTCGGCGTGGTGTAATTAAAAGCAACCCATAGGGCAAGAGATGCCAGCTTGCCTGAGTGACAGCTCGCCACCAGCCGTGGCGCTCCCCCCGCGGGGCCTCGGACACGGGGGTGCTGTCCCCGCTGAGTGCGCGCAGAGCCACAGTGACATCGTCCAGTGGCACCTGTCCCAGCACTTAGGACAGCTGGGCTGTGGTGATGAGCCTCTGGGCCGGGCCTCCTGCGGGGAGACAGCAAGAACCAAACAGCCCGTGAAACCCCACCGGGAGCATCCCTCTTTCTTTTCGTCAACTTGCCTCATAGCGACAAGACAGTGAACACCGTCCAGTCCACCAACCGCGTCTGGAGGGGCTGCTGCGTGGGAGGAATTTCCCTAGACGTAGCGGTCCTGTCCGCAGTGGGGCCTCCGGGTGATGCCGACGGGCGCCAGGGCGAGCCCCAGAGACAGCCTTTGCGTCTGAGCACCCTCAGGCAGCCTCCACCCCTCCTCCCCCCGAGGAGAGGGCCGCCCTGTTACTGTTTGCCGTCTGAATAGCTAACACGAATTAGGCACTTACCGTGTACCAGGCCCTGGTGTGATCTTATGGTTTGGCCCTTTAATCCTACAGCAACCCTCTCACTCAGGTCCTCTTACTACTGTCCTCCTTTGGCAAATGGAGAGACCGAGGGCCAGAGGAGTGAAGGAATTCGCCCCAGATCGCACCAGCTAGTGGGGATGGGAGCGGGTCTGACTGCAGGCCGCCCGGGCTTGTGCTGAAGGAAGGGTCACTTGAGATGAGAGATGGAGAGGACTCTGGAGAAGGCGCTCTGCCCACAGGCAGGGATGAGCGAGAAGAGGAGACCCCCTCTGAGGTCTGGCTTTGTGCCGGGTGGTCCCAGCCCCGATCCAGGTGCGGGGCCTCGAGCAAGGCACTGAAGCCCTCTGTCCCCCTCTTTAACTGGCCGTTGGCATTGTGGGTACGCGGGTTGTGCCTGGCACATGGTAGGGCCTGGGTGGGCACCCGAGGTTGGGATTATGGGATTACTGGTGTCACCTTGGGGTGAACATGTGCCTGTCTTCTCCATGCCCAAAGATTCAGGCCTATTCACATTTCTCGATTATGACTTTTCAAGGGGGAGAAGCCCTTTGAGGGGACCAGGGCCCACTCTAGCCTCTAAGTGCGACCTCTCCATGGAAACGAAGGCTCCACCTGATGCTGAGAAGGGCCGGGGCTGCAGGAGCCCACAGTGAAACCCCCTTTTCCTACTCACTTCGGTGACACTGCGGGACATAGGTAAAAAAGCCTTGGTGAAGTCCAGCAGTTTCCTCTTGAAGGTCAAGTTTTACTTTTTCTCGTCTCTGAACTCTACCCACTTTCATCTCCGAGTGAGCTTGTCAGAGGTCTGCCCTGATCAGTGACGTGGTTTGCCTCCTGTAGTTTTGTTTTTCTGTCTTGGACGCGGCAGGGAACCTCCCGGATTCATCTGAATTCTCTGCTCTGGCCTCAACTTCGGCCTCACGAGTTGCTTGTCTCTCACCTCCTGAATCACCAAAGGAAAACAAAATAGACGGCGATTGGAAATTCCCGTCTGTTTTCAATTGACATTTTTTTGTAAATGTTCGTTACATCCCCGTAAGGGTGTCTGTGTGTCTAAGGCAGGCGTGATGATGGGGTCAGGGAAATTACGGTCCTCCTGAAACATACATAACATTGCGGGCCCTCTACTGGGGTTGCCAGTACGCTCGCTACAGGCACTGGTATCTAACCACCTGATCTTCGTTGCAGACGCTCCCCAGAGCAGGTCCATCTAAAGAGGAAAGCCTTTCAGATTTGTACTGGCTCCTGACCACTACTGGTCAGGGTCCAGGGCTTACCTCCAGCGAATGCCTCACTTAGGAAAGATTGGACACCTGACAGACCACATATCTCTCTCTCCCTGGGTCTGGTCAATGCATTCCAAAGGTCAAGCCATTACGGAAAACAGGCTTGGAAAAATGCATATCTTCCCCCTAATATTTCAGAATAACAAGTTGGCCTGTCAGCAGATGTCCCATTGTCCAAGCGGCAAGGATACCTCCATGAGGCACCCCAACCCAACCATCAGCGTGTATAAAAGATCCCCCATTCTTCCTACGTGCACCCATGTCCCCATCTTCCCTCCACACTCCACTTGCTGTCAAGGGACCCAGTCACCAGCCAAAACTGATTGACGCCAGTGTTTCCTAGTCGACCATCTATTGATCCAAGTTACCACACAAGCCCCACTTTGCCGTCGACAGTACCTCCAGGGTGGCACCGCCGGGCCCTCTCTTCCCCCCGGGGTTCCCCATCCCTCCTCCATCCTCAGAGCAGACGTGGCTCTATTGGTCCAGACGTCACGTGCGAGCTGCGGGGAGACCGTCGTAAACCCGGCTCTGTTCCCCGGCAATTTCAGGCATCGCCGGGCCCAGACCCTTCTTTTCTTCCTTAAAGGTCAAAGAATCTAATTAGAACCATCACTAACTGTATATTCTCGTTGTTGGTAAGCCTGAAATAATAAAAATCAGACCGAATGAGACTAATCAAGGGAGATGGAAAATCAATGTCATATTTGTTCCAAGTAATTTCCTTTCAGAAGAGAAAAGGCTCTTAGGAGCGGTTTGCGAATTTAAAAGATGTTTAAAGTTGCATCTAGACATCGGAACATCAAAGTCAAACCCAAACGGAATTTCACTGGATGATCTCGCTCCTCATTCCCGGAAAAGACAGTGCTGCTTGGTATAAAGGCTAAAACGGGTGACGGTCTTTCTCGTGTCTGCTTTAAGTAGCCCTGGCTTTGCCAAAAAACAAAACAAAGCAAAAACATTGAAAAATGCATCCCTTAAGACAGGAGCAAAGAGTAAGTAATATATGGGATTTTTTGCTCTTCCTTCAGTATTTTTTGGAGTAATTAATTAATTTCAACTAAAATGTACACTTAAGAAAAAACCCTAAATAACAGAATGCCACAGAGACACACATGCATAGACATGGTAAAGGAGATTAAGACACACCTTCAAATAACTTATCCTCTTGCCTGAAATACCCCAAAGATATTGGTTGACATCTCCAGATAAGCGCCCTTGTTCTCCACTTGGTTTTGCATGTGCCGGTGGCAATGGGAGTCATTTATACCAAGAAGATTAGTTGACCAATTTGATACAGAAGGACTCGTTAACTGGCTTCCTCATGATTCCACCACTTTCCCCCAAGAGCCAGCAGGGAGCCCCTTCGGTGGGGAAGATACCCTCAGAATCACACCCTGATCTCACATTAACGAGCACCCAGCATCCAGGGAGGTGGGTCTCCAAAGCACTCGTTGTTATTTTGAGAATTAGAAATCCCCAAACAAACTCGGGCTCAGGTTAAGTTCTAGGCCGTTGTTCTACAAAGTCCCGTCCACCGCGGGCGGATCCAGCCATGCCTTTGGCGCCCATGGAAGCGTCTAAGGAAAGAGCATCCTCTGTGAGGACCATTCAGCCCACAGGAGGCGTCTCCTGTGCCTGCAGTAGCTCAAAGCCAATTCAAAGAAAAGTTACCTGGAAAAAAAGCCGTTCTGAGCTTTGGCCGATGATCTGTTGTTTCTGCCTCGCTTCCTTCTTCTGGCATTTCTTCCTCGCTGTCAGTCTCAGGGAAGCCATAGCTGCTAACCTGGAACGAGTGCCCTTCCGCCCCTTTGCCCACAGACCTCAGGACAGGCCTGGCCCCGTCGGAGACACGATGGGCGCCTCGACCTGGTGGGCACGTTATTTTATGTGTGGGGTTTCCTCCCTTCCAGCACCTTCTACAACGGAAGGGAACTCTGTCAAAACAGGTCTACCTGGTTCCCTAACTGGATTTAAATGATGTATTAGTATTGACATTTCACATTAGAGGCCTGTGGATTTCCGTCTCCCCTCACTATCAATCTACCTCGTTAGCATGGAATCTCCAAATCCCCAACTTCCTTGGCTGCAGAAGCTCCACATCCCTGGTCCTGTATCATCTACAGATCGGCCCCATGCTGCCCTGGCGGATGGAGAGGACCCTGCTCCTCCACTGTCCCCAAAGGCACATACACGGCTTCTTGCGTCCTGTTGGGGCAGCAGGCGTGAGCCCACTGCCTGCCTCCTTACCACATCCTTGCTGCCTAAAACGACAGGCGTTTCCTAGAGAATGGGCCTATCTTAGGGAACCCTGGAACTGAGGAGGGTTCCAACGGGCCCCCAATTCTCAGTCTCCTGAAGGGCCTTGCTTTAGGTCCCAACTTACTGGAAGGATGCTTCATCCAAGGCTGCCACTATTTTTTCTCCTCTTCATTTTCTTTTGTACTGAGATCATCTCAACAAAGACGGAACCCAAATTCATCAGCCATTCCCACCCTGGACCACGCTGTGATTATTCTAAAAATGAATCAGGGCTGAATCATCTACTGAAGAAATCAGCTCATTGAATATCTACTAACTGCCCCCCCACCCCCAACCTTACAAAATGATTCATCTGGACAAATCATTTAGTGCAAATAAGATTTGAAAAGGAAATGTATAAGAATATGTGTTTTCAAGTCTGCCCGGCACGTAAGCCGACAAGATTCCCAGGGAGGTCTGTGCTGGGTGGTACTTGGGGAGAACAGTTCTAATGGTTTCAGGAACTGGAAAGTACTAAAATGGAATCTCTTTTCTTAAAAGCACCATAATTCAGTCTTGTCACTAATTCAGACAGCGTCTCCCCCAATTAGGAAGGTTAAACCACAGATCACACTCTGCATATAAATTGCTAGATAAAACGGAATCGTCTTAGTGGTTGGTAGCCAAGGGGTGACATTATTCTCTTCAACTTGTTCAACCGAAAGAGCGAGCAAATCCTGTCCAATTGAAAAGGAAGAACTTTTTGAAAGGTATTTTATCTAATTCGTGACCAATAAAAAATGAAACGCCTTTCATCTTTAGCCACCTGGCCCTTTGGGAAAGTCATGTTTTCTGAAAAAAATCTCAAAACTGAAAGGAAGAAAATGCTGTTTAAGTAATCCACGGATTTCCAGAGGTCCAGCGCCCGATCAAATAGAACAGTTTCTGGGCGAGGTGTGTTTCTATTTTGCAAAAGGGGAGGGGTCCTTTCTGGGACTTCAGTTGGGGTTCAGAATGTCGTCTCAAAGCACTGTTCTAAATCTAAACTCTTCAGGTGCATCAGACAAAAAGACACCTCTATACCCTAGTTCTGAAGGGAGAGACCCATTTTCTTGCTGGCTTCAGGGAGAAGGTGCTGGTGGCAGAGGGCTCAGTTTACTGTCCCTGTTTCAAGCCCCGGGGCAGGTCACATGCCGCAGCTCACCTGGGGCGCAGGGCCCAGCGGCCCCTTCCTCTCAAGGAAGGCTGCTCGCGCTAACCGCCAGGTGGGCAGGACTCCTGCAGGTTCGCTTCAGAGCAGCAATTTTCTTTTGCTTCGCTTTGATTTTCTCCATCCCGGCAATTGAAGACAAACAGAGAAAGCCCTTCTCTTCTCCCGCGGTCAGAACACCTTTGCCATTCTGTTGGTTTCCGTGCTTGCCTTTTTCCCTAAACCCGAGGCAGAGGAAGAGATGCCTCGATATCCCCTCTTACCTTTCCCTTAGTTAAGAGGGCGACACCCCCCAGCCCCCGCCCAACAACCAGTGTCTCAGGCGCCCACGTGGATGGGATCCTCTTCCAGGTGTGCATGGGGTCCATGGTGGGAGGAGCACGAGGGCTGACTTCTCTCTGCTTCAGAAGGCGGAGTGGCTTCACAAGGGGGTTCGCTAACCGCAGAGGATGGCCGGGCAGCTGAGGGGCTGGAGTTGGGGGTCTCGCTGGTCTCAGATAGTTTGAGAATGTAGACTTAAGCAGGCAACAAAACAGAGCTCCACCAACTTCGTCATGCACACATCGTGATTTCCCCAATGTTAATTAATTTTTAAAGTTGATTACAGTCCATTCACTTTTACAACTTCGTCTCATCCTAAGCAATATATCCTTAAAGTCACTCACTGGATGGTCTAGATATGCCCCCCTCCAAAGTGCATTAAGATAAATAATGTAACCTTTAAGCGAAAAATTCATACATGCGTGACCACTGAAAACCTTCCTGGGTACCACTTGGGGTGCATGGGTTGTAGCACATTGGAAGATGCAACATGGTCTGGGCTGAGTAGGGTAGCGGGTGTCCCCTCTTAGCCAGGGACAGCCTGAACCAAGGCTCAGACCAAAGAAGGCAAATGGCCTTTTGGGGGAACAGTGACTTTAGCCAAAGCAGAAAGTCTGAGCCACCAAGAGCTTAAAGAAAGCATCACCTCCTCGTCTAAGAATTACATCAGGGGCTGGACCTTTCCAGGGGAAGCTCATGTTCCCATCACACTCAAGAGCCCGGCCTTTGTTTTCAGGGCTGGAGGAATCAGCCTGCAATTTCTGCTGCCTCCACCCCCTGATTGACCCACACTCACAGCTGGTTACTGCCCCATACTCTGAGCAATGGCGCGTTGCCAGTCTGAGGCTTTTACTCTTGGTGAAATTCAAAAATAAGAAAAAGAAAGAAAAAGGGGAAGTCTATAACAAAGAAAGAAATAAGTGATAAGACGGCAGCTCCTTTGCAAGGGCCATGCTTCCAGGGTGAAGAAAGAAAAGCCAACATAACTGCTTCGTGATGACCCATCGGGATTTTTTCTCGTCTTATTTTTTTCTCGTCTTCGTCACGGCGTTCCAATGTCTCCCTCAAGGACAGTGCCCAGAGCTCAGCACCCCTGTGTGGGCAAAAAAATACATTTAAGAAATCATCTTATGTGCATTTTAAGTATCTTACATATGTGTCTTATATGTAGCTTATAGGGAACATCTAGGGAAAGTCTTTGTACATTCTGTTGGCAAATCTGGTTTTGCACTAAAAGTCAAGATGACATGCGTCAATCATACATCAATTCGTATAACAAGACAGCTCGAGCCGGCTGCTCAAGATGAATTCTTTTCTCCTTTCTCCCCAAAGAGCGTAAGCCCCCAGAACATCAAGACCAAGTTTAGCTCAACAGATTGAGGACAGAACACCCAACAAACCGTGGAAACTTTGTATAGGACTGGATGCTTGCAACTTGCCGGAAGACTGGCCGCGCTTGGGTGGGTCTCAGGGTGAGAGGCAGTGGAGTTTGAGGGGACCGTGCGCTCAGCGGCGCATCTGCGTTCTAGAATGTTAGCCTGCACTCCGGAAACGGAGGGTGGGACCCCTTGGGGCTGAGCCTGTCCCTTCCCTTTGGCACAAATGTCACTCCCATCAATGAAGGCGAGTAGCCCCCAGGGCTGGTGGTTGATCTGTTTATGTCAGGTGAGGAGCTGTCACTAGAAGGGGCCAAAGGGCAAGCTGGTCAAGCAGCTACGTAAACAGGGACAGAAGCCTGAGACTCGGATGAGCAGGGGTCCCTAGAGAGGTTCCCAAAGCCCCGGACCTCTGCAGGGCTGGGAGGGCTCTGCACAGAAGTCGGCCAACCTCCCCTTCGACTCTGAGCTGAGCCTGGTCCCTCACGGCCATGGGGTTACTGTCGGCAGAGAGAGAAGCTGGTCCTTTGCCCTTGCCCTTCCTCTGTGTTTACAAGTCAGTACCTCCTAGGATCTCACGGCCCTACACAATTTGAGGCCCCAAGGAAATGACCAGGACCGGATCCCAGACTTGGGAAGAAGCGGCATTATTTTGGAGGGGCGGCATCTGTCCTGCTCTGGTCCTGGCCAGATGGACAACCCCAGGCAGGTGACCCACTCTGACTGTCATCTCTTCCTCTGCCGAGGGGAGGGGTGAGATGAGATGGCCGAGGTCTCTGAGAGTTCTAAAGGGTTGTAATCTTTCAACTAAATGTTCCTTCGTGTCTAATCGAGCCCCTGACATCTGACGCCTTTCTCCTGGGTTTCCTGGTACCTGGACGCTAAGGCTTTGGCAGCGTCCAGATCAGCTACCACGTAAAGGTGGTAATAACTCAGGAATATCCGTCGCTGTATTAGCAGGAAGGTTAAACACATGGCATCCCACAGGACCCCCACTTCCTTTTCTGGGGATCACAGGCTTCATCCTCTGGGACGGCTGCATGGAAGATAGGAGAAACTGGGAGTCTTGTGGCCAGTGCCTGGGGTGTGGCCACCGCTCCGGATGGGGAGAGCTGGGGCTCCTCACCAGGAGGTGAGGTACCCCCCATCTGCACCAGCACCTCCCTGGAGCCGCAACCTCCCCTTCCCGGTTCCTTGTGGGGTGACTCAGGCAGAGCCCGGGGTAAACAGGGAGCTGATGCCTGGGGGTGGGGGGAGAGGTGATCCAAGGGGCTTGAGAACCTTCCACCTCAGTCTCGCTGGGATGTTCAGAAACCTTGTCTCCGTGGCCACAGCATTAAGCCCCGGAGCGCCAGACTTGTTTGTGAAAGATGAGATATGTGAGCTCGCATGTTTTCTTGACAAACCAAGAGAGAGAGAGAGGGAGAGCCGAGCCGAAGATGTCACTCAGAGGCAAGAGTTAAAATAAACACGTTTCTCCTTTTCCTCCGTTCACGAGAGGAAGCCGCTGACAGCTCCAGTCGGGCAGAACCCGGGGCTCTTCCCTCTCTAAACAGGCCCGAAGCCCGGGAGTCAGCGGCGTGGCTGGAGTTTTGCCAACTGCGGTGCAGGGCTCTTGGTTCAGGGTGGGAAACTCCCCGAAGCCCAGAGGCCGTTGGCTGGAGGGTGCCGTGCCCTTGACTTGGCATCGGGTCGCAAGGCAGAGTCCCACTCTCTCTCTTCTTTTCATTTGGTCCCTGGATTTTCTCCGAGAGGATGGTGGTCTCTTAATTTCTACCGGGGCTTCCCTCCATGTCACGTGAGACAGTGGTCTGGCAACACGGTCAAATGCAGCCCGTGAACTTGGACTGGATTCTGAGTCCAAATAATAATAATGATAGAAATAGCTGTCGTGACCCATTTAGGAGCAACTGGGGGCATTAGCACGTGGACTGAGTATTAGGCGACTGGGGAGCCGGAGTTGGTTTTCTCAGGATGAGCTGATAAGAATGTGGTTAGAGGGAGACGCAAGAGGGAAGAGATATGGGAACATATGTATATGTATAACTGATTCACTTTGTTGTAAAGCAGAAACTAACACACCATCGTAAAGCAATTATACCCCAATAAAGATGTAAAAAAAAAAGAACGTGGTTATGTAGGAGAACGTCTTGGTGTTTGCACCTTTCCTCCTGGTGATTTCACAAAAATATGTCCGCACACCCAAGTACAGGAAGAGTAAAAGGTGGCAAAATAACCTGTAAATCTAGGGGCAGTGGGGGTGACCACTGTACGATTCTTTCCACTCTTCTGTGCCTCTGATCTTATTTTCCTAACGACACAGGCGGGCTCTGCACTGGCTGTGCTGAACTGGGGGACTTACCTAACTGGTACCCTGGGACCGTGCAGTCCAGGCCGAAACTGTGGACCAGCCAGCCGTGGGAGATGAGTAAAGCCTCCAGGTACACACATGCGCCGACCTGCAAGAGAGGAAGAGTGTGGAAGATTCGCCGTGCCCGTGTCTGCACCGTCCCAGGCGTGGCCTCGCTGTTCAGTGGCATCTTTCATTTGTCTCCGTAGTTGTAACCTCGAGTTTGCTGGTGCCCCAGAAGAGCAGAATTGGCTGCTCAGCCTAAGAGGCCCAATCGTCCTCCTCCCCAGAGCCCATGGAAGAAGCTTCCATGTCGAGAGGAACCGAGCGTCAGCAGCTGAGTGGCCGTGAGCAAAGGTGTGGGCCCTGGAGGGTTATTGCCCTTCCCTCCCCTCGTTCCTAATGTTCTCATCAGCAAAGTCACCACGCCATCTCCGAAGACTCCTTCCTGCTCTCACGATCTGTGAGTTTTATAAAGGAAGACCTATTAGCCATTAGAAGATAAAGTCCTAAGATGTATGATACGAAAGGACACGGTGGTATCCCCGCCCGTGGAGATGCAATAAGATAAACTGGGGATACGATTGTCACCATTACAGTAAAAGCTAGTTTATTGGACAGGCAATCACTCAGAAGTTTTGGGGCCAATGAGGACCAATATTCTGAATGATGACCTGAGGCTTGGAGACCTCCAAAGAATGACTCCAGGGCTTCCCTGGTGGCGCAGTGATTGAGAGTCCGCCTGCCGATGCAGGGGACGCGGTTTCATGCCCCAGTCCGGGAAGATCCCACATGCCGCGGAGCGGCTGGGCCCGTGAGCCATGGCCGCTGAGTCTGCGCGTCCGGAGCCTGTGCAAGTTGTGCCCAAGGGATGGCCAATCAGGCAAAGAACCAGCACTGGGGTCTGGAGATGGGGGGTGGGGGGGGCGTCCCAAATGTCTCCTAGACTAGCAGGTGGTACCGGGCTGGCCTCTTCTGGTGCTTCTCTGTCTGCCTCTCTCATGTGGAAATCTTAAGTCCTACCAACACAAGACGGGGGTAGGGAGGGAGGCACCAAATAATCTCTCGAGACCCCTTCCAGTTTCAGACCCATGACTTTCCTAGCCGTCAAACTGCTGCATTAATGTACTCGGTTCCGTGTTATTCTACTTTGCCCTTTGAAATGTGCACGCTACCACGGTCTAGCACCGTGAACACACCCCAGGATCGCTGGGGTATCATCTCCAGGTGATTAGCTAGATCATGAAGCGTGTTTTCTATTGCACATCCTTCCTTTCCCTCTTGATTTCCTTGGGTTCAGAGCTCTTCAACAACAAAAGCTACTCCGCGAAGCACAGCCTGCGTCGTGCGTGACACACGGGGGATCGTTTTACATGTTTCCACCTTTGGTAAACAGATCTTTGAAAAAGGCCTTTTAAGATGACTGTTGATTTTGGCAGTCCCTTTTTTAGGGTATTAAGACAGTCAGGCCAGGAAAACAAAGAGCCACCTTGAAAGAAGGACTATGTCGTACCGACAGGAACGTCTTCACAGCAATCAGCAGAGCCGAGTAGGCGACCGGGCAGTCCCGTGGCCAGACAGTGATCTTCACAGGCTGTAGGAGGAGGTGGCTCCCCTGCAGCATGGAGTATCCAAAGGCCACCAGGTACCCGGCACCCAAGATGTGGATCCGTGTCGTTCCCGCCATAAACACCAGGCAAAGCACAAACCAGAAATGATACCGAAAAACAGCGACTTTGACCCTGTCCAGTTAGGAGCTGGAAGATTGAAGAGGCGAGGGAAAAAGAAAGAGGATATCATTAGACAGACACAAAGGTACCTCCCACAGGTCATCTTCAGATAGAAGGACTTGCAGAAAACAGAGGAGGGGAGAGAAATGCAGCTAGCAGGAGACCCTCGAGACCCATGACCGTGCTCGTGAGACGGGAAGCTCCATGAGGCCAGGGTCCTTCACAGCGTCAGGCTTATCAAGGGGCAACTTGCATTCAGTAACATCCCCCTTTTTAAGGGTGTTGTTCTTTGAGGTTTGACAAATGCATACAGTCCTGGAACCACCACCCCAATCAAGGTACAGAATATTCCCATCATCCTCGAAGGGCATTCCTATGCCCTTTGTAGCAATCCGCTACCCCACCTCCAGGCAACCAGCGATCTCTTTTCTGTCCCTATAGCATTGTCTTTCCCAAAATACCATGCAAACGGCACCGGGCAGCATGTCACCTTTTGTGGGGGGCATGATGCGTTGAGAGTCCTCCTGTGTGGTCACGTGTGTCAGTCATCCCTTTTTATTGCTGAGTGATGTCTCAAGCTATGGCTGCACAATGACATAGCCACTCACCAGTTAATGGACATTTGGGTTGTTTCCAGTTTTCAGGGATTATAGGCAAAGCTTCCATAAACTTTCACGGGCAGGTTTTTGTGTGGAACTAAGTTTCCATTTCCCTTGGTAAATACCTAGGAGTGGAATGGCTGGGTCACATGGCAAACATACCTTTAACGTTAGAAGAAACCTGCCAAACAACAAGGTCTTAATGAATAGCACATGGAACTATATTCAATACCTTCTAAAAAAGAATATATAGGTTGCCAAGGGGGAAGGGGTGGGGGAGGGATGGAGTGGGAGGTTGGGATTAGCAGATGTAAGCTTTTATGTATAGAATGGATAAACAGCAAGGTCCTACTGTATAGCACAGAGGACTATATTCAACTCCTATGATAAACAATAATGGAAAAGAATATTTTTTTAAAAAAGAATGTATATATATATATGTATAACTGAATTACTTTGCTGTATAGCAGTAATTAACACAACACTGTAAATCAACTATAGTTCAATAAAAGAATATATATAAACATTTATATACATATGTGTGTTTGTATATATATAATTGAATCAGTTTGTTATACACCTGAAACTAACACATCATTGTAAATCAACTATACTTCAATAAATATATACACTTTTTTAATATACACTTTATAATAGTCAAAACAATGGAAATAATTACATGTCTAGATCATTGCTGATTAAGCAAATTAGGACATATTCAAATGATGGAATATAAAGTAGCCATTTAAAATCATGATTACAAAGCATTTTGAAGTCATGAGAAAATGCTTACAAACAAGTCAGTGGTAAATGATCAATCCGTGGAGGCTGTTACTAGCAAGAAACCAGGATACAAAATTGCTTATAGGACATGATCTCTGCTATATAAAAATTATTTTAAGAGACTGGAAGAAAAAATGCTAAAATTTTAAGAGATTATGTCTGAAATTGCAACGATCTTTTTTCTGTTTATGATTTTCTTATTTTTACAAATTACAGCAAGTAAGGGTCATTTGTAGGATCAGAATAGAAGTTAAATGTTATCGCTGAAAAAAAGTAAAAAGACACTGCCCAGCTGTCTTCCAAAGTGGCTCTACCACGCTGCCTTCCCCCCAGCTACGTGTGAGGGTTCCTATTGACCTTCGTTCTTTCCAGGACTTGGTATTGTCAGGTTTTTGGTGTTTGCGGATTTTCAAAATCTTAACTGTTCTAATAAGTGTATTAGTGGCATCTCACTTTAATTTTTTTTTCACTTTAATTTTTAAATTGAATTTCCCTAATGACTAATGATGTTGAGCATCGTTTCAAAAAATTCTTATTCTCTTATCTTTTTGGGTTAAGTGTTTGTTCAATTCTTTTGCCCATTTTAAAAATTGCTTCCTTCATATTGAGCTACAGACATTCTTTATATATTCAGGATACAAATTCTTATCAGACACGTGTTTTGCAAATCTTTCCTCTCAGTCAGTGGTTTATCTTTTCATGATCTTAACAGTGTCTTTTGAAGAGCAGAATATTTTATATTTTGATGAAGTGCAATTTATTGACTTTTTCCTATGGTGGCTCCTGCGTTTTGTGTACTATTTAAGAAATCTTTCTCCAACCCAAGGTCACAAAGAGTTTCTCCTATTTTTTTTTTTTTTTTTTTTTTTTTTTTTTGCAGTACGCGGGCCTCTCACTGTTGTGGCCTCTCCCGTTGCGGAGCACAGGCTCCGGACGCGCAGGCTCAGCGGCCATGGCTCACGGACCCAGCCGCTCTGCGGCATGTGGGATCTTCCCGGACCGGGGCACGAACCCGTGTCCCCTGCACCGGCAGGCGGACTCTCAACCACTGCGCCACCAGGGAAGCCCTCTCCTATTTTTTTAATAGAAGTTTTGAGTTTTACATTTGGGTCTACAATCCATTTCAAGTTGATTTTTGTATATGATACGAAGTACAGATAAAGGGTTTCTTTGTGCATTGGGAGGGGGTTGGATATGGACATATCCAAACACGTTCCAGCACCTTTGATGACAAGATTATCCTTTCTGAACCATCTGTTCCATTGATCTAGGTATCTAGCCTTTTGCCAGTAGCACAAAAGTCTTCAACTCCAATTCTGTTCTTCTTTTTTCATAATTGTTTTGGATATCCTACGTCCTTTGCTTGTCCATATAAATTTATTAATTTCTTTAAAAAAAAAAAAGAGCCTGCTGGGATAATAGCAGAGAGTTTTCTTCCTGTTGAATTCCTAGTGCTTTGAACAGTGCCTGGTACATGATAGGTGCTCAATAAATAATTTCGAATGCGAGAATGAGTGGGTAGCACATGCGAGGGACCCGGCCAACATATGGTATATTTCTGGAAGGAGTGCACTCAGGGATTCAGAGAAGATGATACAACCACTTGGGAAAACTACTTAGCAGCTTCTTAAACCACTAGATGTGCATTTACCTCATGACCCAGCAATCCCACTCCTCAATATTTATCCAAAGAGATGAAGACATATGTCCACAAAACCCTGTGCAAAGATGTTCACGGAAGCTTTATTCATATTAGCTCCGAGATGGAAACAACCCAGATGTTCATCAACTCCTCGATGGGTAATCAAAATATGGAATATTCGTACAAGGGAATGCTACTCAGCCATAAAAATGAATGATTTACCGAAACATGCTACAAAATGGATGGATCTAAAAACTACGACGATGAGTAAAGGAAGCCAGACACAAAAAAAGTACATACCATACAATTCCATTCAGATGAAATTCTAGAACAGGTAAAACTACCCTGCGCTGCAGAAGTCAGGTCAGTGGTTGCCTGCTGAAATAACTTACTGGGAAGGGGAATAAGGGATGTTTCTGGGGTGATGGAAGTGTTTTGTGCCCTGATCCACACCCACCAACGTTGATTGAATATTATAATTGCAATCTGGACGTTTCACTATATGTAAATTATATGTCAATTTAATTTTTTTATTAAAAAAAATAATCATAGTCACTTCATCTCCAAAGGAAGGAATTCTTGGGCCCGCGATGCTGGGCAGAGGGGGGAGACTTCCTACCCACCAGGCACCCAGGACCAGGAGCCCAGGTCTCACTGGCAGAAGATGAAGTTGGGAATGGGGCCGAGCTGGGTGAGGTCGGCAGGCCTGAGCTCTCAGCTGCTGTCCACATTGTCCCCTGCCTGCAGCCTCACTGATGCTGTGTTCTCGTCCACAAACACCTGTCACTGCAGGGAGACCACAAGGAGCAGCAGGAAGTCAACTGCAAAGACAGGAGGAAGGGGTTGTGGTCCTCAGCAGGGGCTGCCCACCTGCGGTCATGGGTGTCCACGAGGAGCCCCCTGCAGCCAGCGAGGCTGAGTGCTTGGGAGCCTTGTCCTCCCGCAGCATCACAGGGGATCTTCCCTGCCCCCATCTTCTTGGCAGGGCACTTAGGACAGGAACACTGTGTGAGTTTCCAGGGGTCACTAGGCACCCTCAAAGGTCACAGAGTGTGCTGTGCCTCCCGGGGCCCCCTCACCCACTCAAATCGCGAATCCAAGCCACAGGTGGTGAGAGAGCCGCTGTCCCAGTGGAACTCTGGAATCCAAGGAGGGGGAGAGGCACAAAGTCTGGGTCTATCAGCATTTGATGGATGGATGGATGAATGAAAAAATGGATTTTGCACGGGACGGAATTCAAGGAAAAGGCGAGAGGTGGATGCAGGTAACGAAAACATGGACCATCGCCACAACTTACGCTTACATCCTCTCGTATAAGACTCAGCCAGTTTTCAAGAAGACGGACGTTGTCTAGACCAAGAAGGGCAAACCCGAAAAGCACACGGAGTGCTCACTCTGGGATGGGTAAGGGCTACCTGACAAAATCCAAATTTTGGAGGGGTTTTCTTTGAGGCAACCCTTGGAAATCTGATTTGCAAATCAGCCATCCACTTTGGATTTGGTATCTAATTGGATCTCTGGATTTTAAATCCGCTATTGAAAAATCCTCCTCCAACCTCCCAGCCCCATCAGAATAATGCTTATGAATTAAAATTCTCTCCGATGCAAGCATTTTTTAATTAGATTGAGACCTTGGAACCTGGTAACTATATTTCTTCGCTGAGGACTGTCTGGGTGATTACAAGAAGATGAAATGGAAAGAAGGTTGGCAAAGAAGCAAGACGGAAATGACACTTGGTGCGTCCCAAGTTCTCAGTCGCCTGCCTGCTCCGAAGCTTCCCGAGCGAGGAGGTGCTCGGACACCCTCGGAACTCACAGAGTAACAAACTGGCATCTGGCTTCTTGGCAAAGTCTGGGAGATATACAACCGCTTAATGAGATTTGCATGTATTTCTGTAGTGATGGCCGTCCATGGGTGATCTGTAAAGGAAGGAGCAATTGTCTGTTTGTCTTCATTATTTTTCTAAAGATCATTGAGTCTGTGTTCTATTAATGCTTCTTTCAAGTTATATGGGATAACTAAGATGTTGGATATGATTTCGCGGTCAGGAGAAGGACTTTAAGTTCAGAGGATGCTGGGAACTGCTTCAACCCCCTAACCCCTGACGGCTAACTTGATCGGGTCTGCCTCGTGGTGCCAGGGGTCCTTCCTGGAGACAACTGCCCACCCGGGCTCCATCTGCAGGGGGCAGACCCGGGTGGACTCCCCACTTTGGGGGGCAGGGGCAGGGGCTGGGCAAGGCTGTGGGGTGAGAGGAGTGTGTGGATGGGCTAAAACCCTCAGCCTTGATCTGGGAGAAAAAGGGGGGGTGAAGGCAGGAGGGGGGTGATGAGACTGTGCAGAGAGGGGAAGGTAAGGAACGGGGAGCTGAGGGGGGAACCAGAGAGAAAAAGAGAGGGGAAGGTGGAGATTGAGGGCGAGGGGTAGAGAAAGGAGAAGAGGGGATGCAAAGAAGAAAAGAGGTGAGTGCTGGGAAGAGTCGAGGAGGAGAGAGACAGGCCAGGGAAACTCAGCGGAGAGAACAGGATGGAGACGGTGGAGACGTTCTTAGGGAGGGTCACTAGCGGACAACACTCGCGCAAGCCCAGAAGCTGGTACCCAGGAAGAGAACAGAGGCTGTCAATTCTACTCAGGGCAAGGGTTTGGACCCTTTACTGCATGGGGACAAGATGATCCAAGGAAAAGATGACCCAGGCCCAAGTCCGCAGACCGGGTCCTCCTTGGGCCTGGGCCCCCAAGGGCCATTCCCCTCAGTCCAGAGGTGGCCGCAGCCTGGGGAGCGACGTGTGCTCCCTTTCTGTGCGACCTCGGCTTCCTCACCTGTGCGATGGGGATGCTGGTGTGTAATTGGCTCAGGCTAACAGGGTTGCTGTGGGGAAAAGAGGTGGGAAGTGAAGGGTGTGCACAAGTGACAAGGGCGTCGTTCCCCCTATTTCCTTCTCTTTTCATTTTCATTTGCTTTTTTGGGCAGAGCTGGACCAACTCTTCCACTTGAGGCAAGCCTGGGTTAGCTTGGTGGGTTGGTCTCTGTTCTCAGTCCAAGTCAGTGGTGGTTGGTCATCCCCTAGAACTAGATGGCCCGGGTATTGGGCCAAATCATCTCCGAGACCCTGTGAGTCCTCAGCGCAGCAAACTCCCTGCAGAAAGGAACCAAGGCACGAAATCCTTGCTCCTCCACCTGAGGGCCCGATGTGTCCAGACAAAGTCGGCATTTGCCAAAACTTGGCGTTTCCCCTGAAGAGTCCTGTGGCGGGCAGGAGGCTTAACTTTTTTTTTTTTTTTTTTTTCTGCGGTACGCGGGCCTCTCACTGTTGTGGCCTCTCCCGTTGCGGAGCACAGGCTCCGGACGCGCAGGCTCAGCGGCCATGGTTCACGGACCCAGCCACTCCGCCGCACGTGGGATCTTCCCGGACTGGGGCACGAACCCGTGTCCCCTGCATCGGCAGGCGGACTCTCAACCACTGCGAGGAGGCTTAACTTTGCAGAGAGCAGTAGGCAGCCCGAGACACAGAAAATACTGGAAGATCATCAGACTGACCAGGAAACCACAGTAGCTGAGCCAGACCTCAGTGACCGCTGTTCTCTGTGAAGGTTCAGCAGATAAATCAGCCAGATGACATGGACCAGGGCGTAGAAATCCATGCACTGCCCTACGGCGTGGAGGGCGGCCACGAAACTCAGCTGTAATGCCGGGCGAGTGATGCAGACGGTGCCCGCGAACAAGTGCACTTCAGGGGCAGGAATGGCCGTCACGCCCCTGGGACAAGAAGGTAGTTGGGATTTGGGGACGGCGGGGAGTTGGGATCGTTCGTTTGTTTTTGCTTTATTGCTTTTGCGAAGCACCCGCATCGCTCAGAAATTCATTACAACCATTTGATGTGTTAACAAACTGGATAAATCACAAGACCCAGTTTGTTAAAGACTCAGAGAGAAAACAGAGCAGAATCTGTCAACCACAAGCAGATAGAGAGGCCAGGGGACACTCTGAGGTGAGCGCTGTGGCCCCACAGGGCTCCCAGCGGGTTGGAGATTTAACAAGAAGGGAAGGCAAAGGGCAGGGCCCATTATGAAGACCCCTGGCCATGAAAGCGAGGCATTCCCACAGGCCAGAGACGGGGCATTCTGAGCATCGACGGGACAACAGTAACAATGGATTGAAACGTTGAGAACTCACTGGGCAGCTTGGAAGGGTCCTGCAAAACAAACTCCCTATTTTGAAATATCAAGCATTTTTCTTGACTTTAAAAAAAAAAAATAACGGAACTCCCTGGTGGCGCAGTGCTTAAGAATCTGCCTGCCAGTGCAGGGGACACGGGTTCAAGCCCTGGTCCGGGAAGATCCCACGTGCCGCAGAGCAACTAAGCCCGTGCGCCACAACTACTGAAGCCCGCACACCTAGAGCCCGTGCTTGCAACAAGAGAAGCCACCGCAATGAGAAACCCGTGCACCGTAACAAAGAGTAGCCCCCGCTCGCCGCAACTAGAGAAAGCCCATGTGCAGCAATGAAGACCCAATGCAGCCAATAAATAAATAAATAAAAATAAAAACTGCATCTCAGGGAAATCAAATAATCAAACGCAAAATATATATATATATATTTTTTTTTATTTATTTATTTTTGGCTGTGTTGGGTCTTCGTTGTTGCGCGCGGGCTTTCTCTAGTCGTGGCGAGCGGGGGCTACTCTTCATTGCGGCGCACGGGTTTCTCTTTGCAGTGGCGTCTCTTGTTGTGGAGCACGGGCTCTAGGCACGCGGGCTTCAGTAGTTGTGGCTCGTGGGCTCTAGAGCGCAGGCTCAGTAGTTGTGGCACACGGGCTTAGTTGCTTCACAGCATGTGGGATCTTCCCAGACCAGGGCTCGAACCCATGTCCCCTGCATTGGCAGGCGGATTCTTAACACTGCGTCACCAGGGAAGCCCTGAGGAATATTTTTTAAGGGTGGATAACGGTCTTGTTTTTGCTGTTTGAAGAATTTGTGTCTTTGAGAGATAAACATGGAAGTATTCATGAAGTATGGCATTTCCTTCAAAATAATCCCCGAGACAGGAGAAGTTGAGGGAACAGAAGGAAAGAAGATGGGCCATGAGTTGATAATTGCCGAAGATGGTGAGGAATGCATGGGGGTTTATGATATGATTCTCTCTACTTTTGTATATGTTCGATGTTTCCCTTATTTTTTTAAAAAAATTAAAAAGCAGGAGTCTATAAACAGGAGCAGATGCAGAGACGTCATCTCAAGACCAAACTTGCAAATTCCAAAGTTGGCGAAGAGCTGCAAAGCGCTCCGCGGCCCACTGTCCAGGTGCTCTCGGGCGGCGGTGTCCGAGGCAGCTCTGGGGAGGGGCTCCGGCAGCCCATCGCGAAGCCGGTGGAATCTCTGGTGCAGGCTCACTGTCACCTCCAAAGTCACGAGGGCCAAGGCGGTCCTGCCAAACACCGCAAACACAAGTCAGCGCTGCCTGGGGCAGAAGCCCTGCTTCCCAGGGCTGCCCGCTAGGCAGACCACCGAGATGGACACCCAGACCCTCCACCCTCAGTTCTCCAATACAATTGGGGTTTGGATGAGCTGGCCAGGCCGCCTGCTCCCAAGAGAAGGAGCTGGTCTCCGCACCAACTCTTACAAAGAGGGGGGCCTGATTCAAGACCCAGACTGTCAGAAGGACTAGATAACATCCCCCAACCCCGTTTCCCAAATATTTCCTCTCATTTCTCTCTATCAGAGATGCTCTCCACAAATACCGAGGTATTGATTTTCCAAGTGATCGAGGTGGGAAATCCTCATACAGTTATGACTCTTGACAAGCTGGGAATTAAAAGCCAATCATAATGACTTCATTGACTTTGTCTGATTGTATTACTTCATAACACGATGTGCCCACCAACAGCCCCTTCCAAGGACGGCTTCCCTTCTTAGCTGCCGGCTCTTAACAATGCTGTTGGTTTGTGCTGCAATTCATCTCGTGGCCCGATGTGTGCATTTAAAAATCATTCTTAGTGGGCTGCATCTTAGCCTTTTTTTTCTTTTCTTTTTTCATGTGATAGCCATGCTAGGAATCTTTCCTGCATCCAGGAAGAATTGATGGATGGAGGGAGGACCACTCAGATGCGGGGATGGGGTTTATAAGAGGGTGTTTGTTGATGAGCTATGGGGGGAGGGGATGCAGTGAAAGCCTAATTGTTGGTTATAAATTAAATATGCTGTATTTTCCCTGTCGATTATGTGACGCTCAAGTGAAAAGCGTTACCTTATTAGATCATATTTAGCCATGAGTGTGCCCTGTGTGCTACAACTCGGGGCCACTTGCGAGAGACTAACCAATTATTCCAGATGAAGAGAGAGGTCTGTTCGGTGCCCCAGACAGTCCGAGCGCGCCCCGTTCCTATGCAGATGTGGCTGGACGCCTCACTGCCCTTCATGCACTTCATAGAGATGCTCTGTTCCGAGCAGCCTCCCGTGGCTGTGCGGAGACCCCCCGTGCATCCTCTCCGCAAATTAGGAGATGAGAATCAATAGGACTTCTGTCTGAGGGTTTGGACGGCCAGCTCGTCCTTTTCCATAAGCTTTTGGGGGCAGGGTCTGGAATTGCGTGGTAACCGACGGGGGCTGACACTTCATAAAGTGTCTGACGATACAACCTCTGCTCCCTGCGCTCCCAGGAAGTGGATGGGGGCGGGGCCGCAGCACCACAGAGCTTTGCGCTTGGTCTCCTCGGTGCCTTGTTGGAAAAAACCGGTTCTGCTCTTCCCTGGCTTCCTAGAGCCGTGCGTACCAAACACTATTCCTCCTGCCCTGAAGAGCGAGGTCAGCCTCCCCTGCCTTCTGGGGAGCAGCCGGCCCACGGATCACGGGGCTCCTCGGCCCTGGTCTCATTCTGGGAACAGGCTCTAGAGCCGGGCCTCCTCTTTCTGTGGGGCTGGAGGGGTGACCCGAGCCCTTTGGACCCCAGCCCTCCTCTGAGAAGTGTCCTTGGTGGAGGGCCAGGGGCAGAACTCAGAAAGGAAATGCAGGGTCATTTTGGGAGGGCGCCAGGGAACAGGACTCCGGGCATAGCCTGTATCATCAGCACCCCAACTTTTTTTTTAATATTTTTTAAAATTAATATATTTTATTTGTATTTATTTTTGGCTGTGTTGGGTCTTCATTGCTGCACGCGGGCTTTCTCTAGTTGCAGCGAGAGGGGGCTACTCTTCATTGCGGTGTGCAGGCTTCATTGCGGTGGCTTCTCTTGTTGCGGAGCACAGGGTCTAGGCGCACGGGCTTCAGTAGTTGTGGCATGCAGGCTCAATACTTGTGGCACACGGACTTAGGTGCTCCGCGGCATGTGGGATCTTCCCGGACCAGGGCTCGAACTTGTGTCCCCTGCATTGGCAGGCGGATTCTTAACCACTG
Source organism: Globicephala melas (assembly GCF_963455315.2). Taxonomy (NCBI): domain Eukaryota; kingdom Metazoa; phylum Chordata; class Mammalia; order Artiodactyla; family Delphinidae; genus Globicephala; species Globicephala melas. Next base: position 82,396,102 of record NC_083328.1, read on the forward strand.
CACCACCACGGAAGACCAGCACCCCCAACTTCTTGCACTAGAGACGTTTGGCAGGCACTTTGGCTCCCTACCTGCTTGGACAGTGACTGGGGCCTCCTTTCATTTGCTGTTTAAGTCCTCTTTGCTCCAGGGTGAGGCCTGGAACGCTTGACCAGCTGGAGGGAAGGGTCGTGCATGCCCCCTCCCTCCATGCACCTGTGGTTGCTACCTGGACTCCTACCACTTGGGGTGGGACCTCCCCTACTTCACGCATCTCAGGCGTGACCTGGCAAGATGGGCTGTTCCAGCCAAGGGGCGACCCTGAGATGGGATCTCCATCGGGTCCCACCGTTCCTGCTCTGTGTGACCTCAGACAAGTGATTCTGCCTCTCTGAGTTTCAGGATCCTCCTCTGGAAAATAGACCGCCACCCTTAAGTCACAAGGTTGAGCTGAAAGAGTCAGGATCACAAGTTGCAAACTCCCCGCCCATTGGAAGAGGCTCCAGAAGGGGAGCGATTCATCTCCCCACTCACACACTCAAGGTGCTACCAGACTTCGATTTTGGCTCAGTTGTTTAATTTTCACTTCTGCTAACAGCCTGTCTTTAATGTCACCTCTGTCCTTACTCATTCCTGGCTTTCCGAGCTGCCACGGAAGCCTCTCTAGGCAAAACAGTAAAAGAGAATGGTAAGTCGGAGCCAGGTTCATCTCGGTAAGATAGAATTTGGCCACCAAGGCCATTACTTAATGTAGCATTCCCTGGGAAGAGAAGGGGATGCTAGGCTTACGGGGGTGGTGCCCGCCACGTACCAGGCCCGGCCAGGCACTCCATCTCGTCCCGTCCTCCCTGGCGCTCGTATCCCAGAGGTCTGCGCGGCTCTGACATCCCCATTTGTCTTTGCCCACTAATCATGGACCATTATTTCATCCCTATCTTCAGACAAGGCACCACGCGGCCATCACATTTCCTTAGTGCTCCGAGCCACTCTGCCGGGTCCACGGGCCGCAGGAAGACCATCGATCCCCCGGCGAGCTGGGCCGGTGGGTGCGTTCTGTTTCCTTGCCACACCTTGGGGGAGGCAGAAATGATGCCGGGGCACTGGGTGGTGTGGACCCCAGAAGTGACTCAGGCTGCAGGGTTGCCTAGGAAAGACTTCAGCTGAAAGACCCCAGGCAGGCCCCCGAGCCTCAGTTTCCCCATCTGTAAAAGACCTGGACGGACCAGACGGCCCTTCCAGCACCTTCATTCTTCTTTGCGAGCCCTTGAGGCCGACTGCCAGGCTTCCCCCCACCTCCACTACGGAGGAGTGGCCGGCCACAGGCTCTCTTGGGCCCAGAGGTCCTGGCCCTCAGGCAGCTGCGCTTCTCACCTTGCCTCTTGCAGACACTGTCAACAGGCCAGGCACAGGGGGCGCAGAAGGAGGGCTGGCCTGTGGCGCGAGGCCCGGGACTCTCCTACCTGCCCTGTCCCCTCCCCGTGCCCACCCCGCCACGACTCTTCTGTCCCCAGATTCAGCAGCAGCTCCCCCAGCCTCCTCCCACCACCTCCAGTCCCAGCATGTCTGTGTCCCTGCACGTGGCTGTCTGTCCCTTTGGAATCTCATCCGCAGGGTCTCCCGAGTGCTCGCCCCCAGCACAGTGCCTGGCACGGAGCAGGCCCGCCATCGGTGTTTGTTGAATGAATAAATGGACGTAGTGTGGCTCTTAGATGAGTCCTTCACACCCCTCCCACCCAGGCCTCAACTGTCTCATCCTTGAAATGGTCAAGATCGCCCTAGATGGCTTTTCCCGGACCACAGTGTTGCGACGGTTCCTTCGACAGCTCTCCTTAGAGAGAGGAAGGCGGATGCTGGGGAGATGGGCACTCCGTCCCTGCCTTTGCCCAGGGCCCTCCCGTCTGGCTGGGGAGAGGCGCCAGCTGGGAACAGAGCTCACCTCCCTGCAGTTTAAAGAGTAGGCGGAGGGCGCGACCCACTTCAGTTGGTACATCACCTTGCAGACCAGCACCTCACACACCCAGATGGTGGAAACGCGAGACGCAAAGGGGTGTAATTGGAATAGGGCAAGGACACCACACAGAGGACATAAAACACGGAATTCAGCAGAGAAACATACAAGGAAAGCGCTGAAGTCTGCGGGCACCTTGGCCTGCCTGTGATCAGAGCAGCTCAAATTAGGGGAAAATGGGAGTTACAAATACACCCACTGGACCTTCCATAAGAGGTCAACACTGTGCAGAAGACAGAAAAGGGTCTCAGAAGCTGACGGCCTTGGTCCTCCCGAAAGCCACTGACCTCCTGCGGGGTGAGCCGGGCAACCACGGGGACCACAGGCTTAACGATGTCTATTTCCAGAACGCGCCACAAGAACCCTTGAGTTCCATTAGCCATTTCTAGAAGCTTCGGAAAGCCAGCGGTCAGCTTGTCAACTGCTGAGTCCCACTCACTCAGTTTCCTCCTCTGAGGGGAAGAGAAAGGCTTTGGCCGGATGCCCCTGGTGATTCCGTGGGGTCTGGCTTTGTTGTTGAAAACAATGGGAAGACGTCTGCATCTCAGAGGAAGCCAGAGCAAAGCAGAGAAAACTAGGAAGACGCTGCAGTTTTTTTTTAAAGGATGCAGTTTTCCAGTAATACTGAGGGTCTCTGGCCAGGTCCCTCGTCCCACTCCCCACGCTGGGCTTTCCCTCCTCTCTGCTGCCAGAGTTGTCTCTGTGGCCCTCTGTCCATATCCCCAACGCCTGTAAATGGTCCTATTTCTCCCTCTGCACCAGGGCTGGCAAACTGTTTCTATAAAGAGCCTCACTGTAAGTACTTCAGATTCGCAGGTCATGTCTTCTCTGCCACATACTCTACTCTTGTAGCACAAAAGCGCCCACAGGCAGTGCATAGATGCGTGTGGCCTTATCTGCAAAAACAGGACAGTTGGCTTTGGCCCTGAGGCCATGCTTTGCTGAGCCTGAGTCAGACGGTGGGTTCCTTGAGGGGAGGGGCGCTAGTTCTTTCCCTCTGTCCCTTCAATGCTCAGCGCCTTGCCTGGCACATAAAAGGTCCCCACTAAATGCTCAACTGTGAGGCGTGAATGAATAAAAAACAAACTAACTGCCCAAGGGGAGTTTAATTCTAACCACCGCCCAAGAGGGGGCTTTCTACATTTGCCGTTTGTTCTTGATTATTTGCGAAAGAGTGTAATTTGGTAAAGTGAAAGACACCAGCATGTGTTGAGCTCTCAGAATGTCAGGTGCCGTGCTAAGCGCCCCCCACCTGACCGCCGTTTCTTAGTTCTATCCAAACCACAAGCTGAATGAAAAGCAGGCACGGTCCCCAATCACTTGTAAGCAGTTGGTTCCCCAAGTAAGCGAAACAGACTCGGGGGACCTCGGTCACTTGTAACTCTCACACTGTGGTTTTGTTTTGTTTTGTTTTGTTTTACACCTTCATGGGAGTACAATTGCTTTACAACGGTGTGTTCGTTTCTGCTTTATAACAACGTGAATCAGTCATACATATACATGTGTTCGTGAAAGTAAAGTGGCAGCCGTCAGCCCAGCTGCTGTCCGAGTTTGCAGGTCCACCTGATGTGAACCGGCTCCCCCTCGGGCACGGGAATGAAATCGGGCAGGAGCAAGCAGGCGGATGGCAGGGGGGTGACATCCCGGCCCCCCACGCCTGGGACACTTGGCTTGGCCCCCAAAATGAAAAGTGAAGACAGCATGCCGAGGCTGTGCTGAATCAGGGAACCGGGTCGACAGTCTGGGTGGATTTTATTGTTTTAATGAATCAGCCGTTTGCCTGGATGGCCCAGGACTCTTGGCAACCCTGGAGAGCAGCCCTGAGCAGCGACAGGCAGGGCTTCTCGGGAAGCGGTGTCTCCAACCTGCTGACGCCTTCCTCCCCAGCCTTCCAGAGTCCTCCGCTTTCCAGTCGGAACTGCTGGCTTTGTTGGCAAAGTTCTGAGCTGTCTCCTCTTCCCCACCTGGTCGCAGTCTGAAAAGCAAAGGCGGGGTACTCCAAGGCACGCAAACAGAGGAGAATGAGTACCGACTCGTGAGCCTGTTTTACCAAAGCCCGTAAGTGAAATGGGTCCATGCCACAAGGAGACACGGGTAGGGGACAGAATCAAGGACTTGGCCGTTAGGGAAGGAGTTGCGTTTGACCTGTGCTGTTGGGAGTCACGTTTACGCCTTTCTCGAGGCACAGTTGACTCCAGAAATCAATGTCTGGAGGAGAACGCATGTCCTCTCACTCTTTAGTTCTTACCTCTTCTGAAGTTTCCAAGGTATGTAACCTTAAGCCTGAAAGAGACACAGAGAGAGAGACAGAGGGAGAGAGGGAGGGAGAGAGAGAGAGTTCTCTGTTTATAAAAGGATTCCTTTCTCACCGGATTGATTTAAACAGCAAACTCTCTAATAAATTTTTAATAGGTTACCCATTTATTGTATTCGCTGGACAAAGCACGCACGTAGTTAAAAATAATTCAAAGGGCACAAAAGGGTACACGGTGAAAAGTAACTCTCCTTCCCACCTCTGTCCCCCTCCCCCAGGCAAGCCCCAGGACAGATTTCTTCTGCATTCTTCCAAAGGTACGCTTTGTATGTATAAGCACGTGTGCAGGTCTCTTTTCCTTGGACAAATGATAGCACGTTCTACATATGGTGTTCTGCCCCTTGCTTTCACCACTTGGCCATCTATCTTGAAGCCTCCTTCAGATCAGCACACGTGGGGCTGCCCCCGTGGCCCTCCTTAGCAGTGGCAGAGTCTCAGAGCATCCCGAGAGGCGGAGACACACCGTCATTGTCATTTGCTGAGTCAGTCCCCTAGGGATGGGCATTCATTCTCTGCTGGAGTCTTTTTTAAAGATTGAGATCAACACCCGGGGTGGTTGGCTGGTGCCCCCGAAGCGCGCTCCCTCGGGAGAGCACGCCTGGCAGGAGGAATTGCAAAGAGGCCCTCACACGTCTGGCAGAAGATGCGTGTTGGTTTCCTTCCTGTTGCTGGGGGAGACAGATCACAGGGTGCTTATGTTGGAAGCACAGCGAGGGCTGTTGCTCGTCTCATGTTACCATGGCAACCCAGTCGCCAAACATCGTCAGCCACCTCCGAAAGCCTTCACCCCGTCACACCATCCCAGCTGACCCAGGGGGGCCCAGGTGGTCTCAAAAGAGAACATTTCTCCCCAAGTTTTCTCCTCCCTCCACAGCAGGCATCCATTCGATATTATACATAATTTCGGGGATGGGGGGCATGGAGGGAAAAGAGCGCGCTGCTCCCGGCTGGGGCCTCCCAGCCTCCCCTCCGCCCCGGGGACCAACAGGCTCCCGGCACCCTACCTGCTCCATTAAAGCTTTCCCACCCCGGATATGAACAAAGCCGAGTAAAGACCAAAAACAAACCACATGATGTTGACAAAAAAGAATATTTTACAACCTCTGGGGAAAAAAAGAATCCAGCCGTGGTATTTTGTGTACTTTTTCACGAAACGTGTTAGGAACGTGGCGGAGTTTGATCCGAAAAACAGATTCGGGCCTTGAGAAGGCCACAGCCTCCTGCCTAATTCTTCTTAGGAAGAAGGTGAAGTCCTCTGGTGATGCACCACCTTTTAAAATAAGAATTCTGGGGCTTCCCTGGTGGCGCAGTGGTTGAGAGTCTGCCTGCCGATGCAGGGGACACGGGTTCGTGCCCCGGTCCGGGAGGATCCCACGCGCCGCGGAGCGGCTGGGCCCGTGAGCCATGGCCGCTGAGCCTGCGCGTCCGGAGCCTGTGCTCCGCAACGGGAGAGGCCACAACGGTGAGAGGCCCGCGTACCACAAAAAAAATAAATAAATAAATAAATAAATAAAATAAGAATTCTGCAAAATATTCTATCCTATTAGTGACTCGGTCTAAAAATTAGGAAACCTTTAAAAGCCAAGTTTCACAGCCAATGTCTTAATTTAGTTAGAGGACAGAACGGTAAAAACGAAGATAGAACGGACCTTCAGGCCTGCAGAACATCCCATGAGCAGACTGCGCCGCCCTGGAGCAGCTCTTTGACTCTCACAAGAGTCTCAGCAGAAACAAAGCGCCACATTTCTGCCCCGGAGGCCCCTGGCAGCAGAGGAAAGGCCCCCGTCCCGTGCGTGGACCTTCCAGAGACACGCGGGGTCCAACTTTCCCCACCAGCGTCAAAAGAACACCTACAGATGGACGACTCAGCGCAGGGAAAGCAGGCCTCCTCCCGCCCCCTGCGCAGAGCCCAGCTCTGACCATTAGCAGAATCTCCAAAAGCCGGCCCAGGAACAGCAGTGCCTGTCAGCTGTGCCCTTCCATTTAACGGGGCTATTACACAGGCTGGTGGTCTTCAGAAAGTCTTCATTAAAGTAATGACATTGAAGGATGCATGCCAGCAGGAGGGCAGCAGGCAGCAGGATCTCAGCAAACAGCTCGGCCCCGTGGAATGGCTCCAGGCCCACGTCGTGTAACCTGGAACGGATTAGAGGGGAGAGAGCCCCGAAGGTCGAGAGGCAGCCCTGCCCTAGGTCCTGCCTGACAAAGACGCCTTTCTTGAGAAGCCCCAGCTGCCCTTTCTCTTGATAAGCAAGTGGTATCTGACAGGGAGGCGCCCGGGAGAGCGTTTATGATGGCTACGCACACAATCCTACATACAGTCACTGTGATAGTGGGACTCTGGGTGGGGGGGAGAAGCAACAAGGCAAAACTTCTCCTGGATTATGAGAAACTAGTAACCCAGGCGATCCAGAGAACTTTATCGGCAGGGCCTGGCCTATCCACAGAATCTTCACCTGATCTAGGAAGGAGACTTCCCAGGGCCCTGGGACAAAATTAGTCATGAACTGCCTCCCAAACGCTGGTCGAATCTGTGACCGAGGGGAGGCTCTGTGGATAGAGAATTCCGCCTGCCGCACCAGGAAACAAAGGATATTGGGGCCATCAAGCTGACAGTCACTGCAGCCCCCCGTCCCCGCTCCCACCCTGACGGTGCGCCCTGAGGGGATTCAGGATGGAGAAAACAGGATACTGGCCCTAGATAGTTCTGCCAGCACACTCCCAGGTGTAGGTGGAGCAGCTCTGGGCCACGGGGGTTCTTTGGCAGGTGGGCTCAGGTGACCGGCGGGAGCCCAGTGCTCTCAGGGGACCATCTAGCATGTGTGCTCTTGGCGGAAACTCAGACCTGCGGCTAAAACTCAGACTGCGAGCTGAGCGTGGGGTCTGTCTGAGTCTCGTGAGACCCCAAGGTGGGGCTGGGAACACCTGGGGTTTCAAGTCCACAGGACTGGGACCCCGACAGAGCAGGGGTGACCTGGCAGCAAAGTCTTGATGGGTCCCCTCTCCCTGGACTCAGAGCTCTGACCTGGAATCTCGGAGCTGGAAGAGGCATCTCCCCAGACCTGGAGGAGCTTTGCAGAGATGCCCAGAGAGCACAGAACCAACTAGAAAAACCCTCTCCCTGCACATCAGCCCAAAGTCTGAGACGTCGCACCTGCTCAGGCTCCCACGGGGCCTTCCTAATAGCCCCTTTGGTGACTGACTGTTCTATCTCCTCTGCAAGTTCCCACCCAGGAAACCGTGGGGCTGCTTTCCGTCAGATACCACATCCCCACTGCTGATCCCAGAAGCCATGAATCCTGGCAGAACTGGGCCCTTTTAGCAAATCAAACTGCAGGAGTGACCACCCACCAGCCTCAGGATCCAGGTTCTTCAGGGTTTCCTTGAAAAATCCAGCAACACCTTGAAACTGGAAAGTGTAGACGGCAGTAAGGACCACCATGGAATAAGAGACCACGACCAGCCCGAAGTAATTCAGGATCCTTCTCCATGAGTTACAGTGTATCTGCGATCTAGACACAGTTCCTGATGAATGGCGCTATGGGGATTAGAGAGACAGACAGGGCGGGGGCGGCCGAAACCAGAAGCGCAAGGGGCAGCTGGCAAGGAGCAACTCTCGGTGCAGTCATTTTCTTCCAGCAGAAATCCTTGCTGGCTGGAGCCCAAGCTCGTTCGCATACGAGGGTCTAGGCAAGTTTTAATGAGACACCGAAGCTAAGTCAGGGGGTGCAGGCCTTTCGTTAAGTTTCCTGCAGAAAAGCAAAGAAAAGGGGTCCCTCCCGGAGAGGTGGGAAGCTGTTGCACTGGGAGTCTTGTCTGTCTCTCGAGCGATCTGGGAGGTATTGGAAATCGATCTCTCCCTCTGTCTGAGTCTCCTGTCCACGCACTCTCTCTCTCCACCTGTGTGTCGGAACCGCTCGCGTATCTAGAGCAAAGGTTGATGCGTCCGGCTGTGTGGCCTCACTGATAAATGTAATGGGTGCCCGGGTCAGAGTCCTAGCTGAGCGACAGTGGGTGTGAAGCCTGTGAGCATCGCGGCCAGATGATGGCAACAGCGCCGGCCAGAGGCAATCCTGGACGGCAGGGCCACCAGGCGGGTCCCGGAGTCGGAAGGCAGGAGGTGGGGCCAGCCTGGGACGGGGCCGGGGGATGGGGACGTGAGACAGGAGCTGGGGGCTTGGGGTCCCACCGGGGTCCACCTGGTCCCAGGCCACCCAGGACAGGAAGAGGAGGACGTAGACGACCTTGTATGACACCACCCTGCTGGCGAAGCTGAGGGCGAATAACATGCTGGTGCAGATGCAGATCGGGTACTCGACTCGGAGATCCTTGGGGATGGAGACCAGAATGCCCACCAGGACGCTGCAGGGCCCTGTGCAGGCGAGCGGCGCGGGGCGGGCAGCCAGGGCCAGGCCCCCCAGTTCTGTTCTCTTGCCCTCTCCTAGTTCCTCCCCAGCTCCTAACGACGGTGCTGATTTCTGGGGCAGCAGCCACAGTGTCCGCTTCTTTGGGGTTACTCCACTGTTCCCTTCCGACAGGAGCCTGCACAGCCTGCAGGCCAAACTCCTCTGGGAGGGAGGAGCAAGGGGGCTACAGGCATCAGAGGCCAGCTGGAGACGCCCCGCTACCTTCCAGCCCTGCCCAGCCGCTGGAGAGGTATGGGCCCAGGGCTGGGACCCTGGACCCTTGAACCAAGAGGGGTCAGAGAGCTTCTTCCAAAGACGCCTACCACCCAGGGCGATGGCTCTTCTCAGGATGGAGGCTGTGCCTCATACCCTCCCTGGGGCCAGAGAGTTCTAGAGCCAAACCCTTGAAGGTCAAAGCCCAACATGGAAGAGCCCTCGCCTGACGCCGGGCAGCCCCCTGGACGATGGGCTGTCCTTGCGCCCTGCTCTGCACCTCTGGGCGTGACCCAGGTCATCTGGGACCACTAGCTGTGTGTCCTTTGAGAGTTAATGGTGGGCCAGCTGAAAGCAGGCCAGGAGCAAGGGCCTGGGGGCTCCCTCACTTTGCCCTAAGATTCTGGGATTCCCGGGGGAAAATGGTTAACTTCAAAGTATGCACATAAATGTCCTGCAAAGGGGCAGGAGGCCGGCCGTCCTGGGTCCTCACCGCTCGCTTCCCCAGGGTCCTCCCTCCAAGCTTCCTCCTTGGCCTCTGCTGACCTCCACCTCTCCAAGACCTGCAGCCTCAGCGACAGCCCGAATACCGACGCACAGAGACTCTGCAGCGGAAACAAGCGTGACCTTTATGGCTCACCCGCGGCCTCCCCAGGAAACGAGCACGACTTTCCACCCTGGCCACAGGGGCTAGGACTGGAAACGGGCTTCTGCTTCTTTCAGAGCCCTGTTGTCTGGGGTGAGTGAGCCGCAGCGGCTGGGTGGACGGGGGCAGCGGGGGACGGCTGGGACGTGGCCCTCTGCGGCCTGGTGCCCCTGGGCTCACATCACCCGCATCCTTTGGAGATAACGGGGGTCGGAGTGGAGGCGCTCATGCTGCCCACACCCCGAACCTTGCAGAGGAGGACTTTGAAGCCTGGAGTGAAGACAAAGGCGCACAGGGTCCCCCAGAGCTGGGGCTGAACCGAGGCCCCCAGGTTCAGCAAGCCCCAGGCCCTGCCTGGGAGGCCCCCGTGTCCCACCGTCCCTAGCCCTGTGCTGCGATCTTTTCTGAAATGGAAAATCCCCAGGCCCCACCCCCACCCCAGAGCCCTACCTTTGCACCCAGGTGGAGACACGGCTGCAGGTAGGGTTTGCGGTCCAGGTCGGTGAGGAGCCAGCCCGGGACCCCTGGAAACAACTCCTCCTGGGACGCCCGGAGGCCCAGCACGAAGCTCAGGAGGACCAGGGGGCTGGCGTAGCCGACCAGGAAGGGTGAGCTTCGCAGGGCCAGGTGGCGGTGGCTCCAGGACCTCCAGGTGACACAGGCCCAGAGCAGCAGCACGAAGCCCAGCCAGCCGGTGTAGGAGAGGCTCCACGCCTGCGGGGAAGCAGCGCAGGGGCCAGCCCCTGTCAGAGCACCGCAGTTCAGAGCCTTCTTAAAACTTCATTTCCTGGGCTTCCCTGGTGGCGCAGTGGTTGAGAGTCCGCTTGCCGATGCAGGGGACGTGGGTTCGTGCCCCGGTCCGGGAAGATCCCACATGCCGCGGAGCGGCTGGGCCCGTGGGCCATGGCCGCTGAGCCTGCGCGTCCGTAGCCTGTGCTCCTCAACGGGAGAGGCCACAACAGTGAGAGGCCCGCGTACCGCAAAACAAACAAACAAACAAAAACAAAAAAAACCCCCTGCATTTCCAAATCCAGTGGCCCCAACAAGAGCCCCCATTATTAGAGCAGCCAAGCAGGGCTTCCCCTACTCGACATACACTGATTTGGTCCTTCTCTCAAATCCACAGTAAAAACTTGGATGAATGCATTTTTTCAACGGCCAAAGCTCCCTTCTGAGCAGGGTTCCCAGTTCCTCTCCCAATCTCAGAGCCACCATCGGGAGTCACATCCCCGCACGAGAGGGTGGGCAGGGCCGCCCAGCCCCCTTCGAAGACCCTCCATGACCAGTGAGACTTGCTTCTTACAAGAGGTCTTTCCTTCGTTTGTAATGGTGATGAAAGCTTGGCCGTCTCAGCAACAAGGACAAGCAGAAGAAGCATTTTACCACACAAAGGCCTCTGTGAAAAGGACACATGGACCTCCATCCCAACCCGTCCTGTCCTCAGGCCCTGCTCAGGATACCCCCAGCTCGCATGGGATCTTTCATCACGGATGCCAAGGGCCTTCCACCTCTCTGAGCTGCATTCCAAGTGCCAGGGCCCAAGAATATACAATGGAGAAAAGACAGTCTCTTCAGCAAGTGGTGATGGGAAAGCTGGACAGCCTCCCGTAAATCAGTGAAATTAGAACACTCTCTCACACCATACACAAAAACTCACAATGGTTTAAAGACCTAAATATAAGGCATGACACCATAAAACTCCTAGAAGAAACAGAGGCAAAAACATTTTCAGACATGAATCGTAGCAATATTTTCTTAGGTCAGTCTCCCAAGGCAAAAGAAATAAAAGCAAAAATAAATAAATGGGACCTAATCAAACTTAAAAGTTTTGCACAGCAAAGGAAACCATCAATAAAGTGAAAAGACAACCTACGGAATGGGAGAAAATATTTGCAAATGATGCAACCAACAAGGGCTTAATTTCCAAAATATACAAACAGTCATACAACTCAATATCAAAAAAAAAAAAAAAACTCAATCAAAAAATGGGCAGAAAACCTAAGTAGACATTTCTCCAAAGAAGACATTCTGATGGCTGATGGCTGATAGGCACATGAAAATAGCTCAGCATCACTAATCATTAGAGAAATGCAAATCAAAACTACAATGAGGTATCACCTCACACCCGTCGGAGTGGCCATCATCAAAAAGTCTGCAAATAACAAATGCTGGAGAGGGCGTGGAGAAATGGAAACCCTCCTACACTGCTGGTGGGAATGTAAGTTGGTGCAGCCACTATGGAAAACAGTATGGAGTTTCCTTAAAAAACTAAAAGTAGAGCTACCATTTGACCCAGCCATCCCACTCCTGGGCATATATCTGGAAAAGTCAAAAATTCTAATTCGAAAAGATACACGCACCCCAATGTTCATAGCAGCTATGAAATATTTACGATAACCAAGACATGGAAACAACTTAAATGTCCATCAACAGATGAATGGATAAAGAAGATGTGGTGTATATATATGTGTACACACACACACACACACACACACACACACACAATGGAATAATACTCAGGCATTAAAAAATGAAATAATGCCATTTGAAGCAAAATGGATAGACTTATAGATTATCATACTAAGTGAAGTAAGTCAGACAAAGACAAGTATCATATGATATCACTTATATGTGGAATTTTAAAAAATGATACACATGAATCTATATACAAGACAGAAACAGACTCACAGATACAGAAAACAAACTTACGGTTGCCTAAGGGAAAGGGAAGTAGGGGAGGAATAAATTAGGAGTTTGGGATTAACAGATTCAAACTACTATATATAAAATAGATACGCAACAAGCATTCACTGTGTAACACGGGGAACAATATTAAATATCTTGTAATAACCTGTAATGGAAAATAAGCTGAAATATATATATAAATATATGACTGAATCACTTTGCTGTACACCTGAAACTAACACAATATTATAAATCAGCTATACTTCATTTAAAAAAAAAATTTCCAAGTGTCGGGACGAAAAATGCGTTTTATCTAAACCTGGAGCCTGGCCGTCCCCACGGGCCATGTGATCAGGCAAACCCTAGGTGGACTCTGGCCACCCAGAGCACCCGGCCCACCCATCAGAGTACCAGGATCCACCTCCATGAGGAGAAGCTGGGAGTCGGGTGGGATGCAAATTCATATAGATTCACTGGGTGGTTTTTTTCCTCAGCCTCGGTCAGCAGAGTCTAAGCGAGGCTTCACCGCCAAACCCTCTCTCCTCTCTGCAAAAGACAAAGCCCAGCACTGGGCACACAACAGAAAGAGCCCACACCTTCCCCTGCAGTCGGCCCCATGCTGTGCGGTCCACCCAGGCCTCTGCTGCTGTCTCAGGGGCCGCAAGCATCCCAGGTGGCCTCAGGGTTACACGGTGCTCCGAACATCCAAGTCTCCTTTAGGACCCCGTATGCTCTCTGCACCCACGCATGCAGCTAAAGACCTCAAAGACAGGCTCCTAGTTCTTGGCACCTGGGCCTCTCCCGAGTGAGCGTCCCCCACTGGGCCACGCTCCCCAAGGTGGCAGCCCTCCCAGGACTCACCATCATGGTGACCAGCGCGGGGAAGTAGCTGTGCCTCACGGCGAGGTGGCCCAAGACCGAGGAGCTGCTCAGCCCTCACTCTGTGGGGAAGGCGGCGGCAGCAAGTCCCGCAGCAAAGGGGGGCCGCTGCAGCAGGACAGGCACACCCGGAGCTCGGACGGCTCTGTCCCAGCGCATGGAGGGCTTGGATCACCCTGCAGCTCAAGTCCATCCCCGTGGCCACACGAGGGAAGCCTGGCTCGCCTCAGCCCTACCACCCACCCACACCTTCCATCCAAACAGACAGCACATCCTCTGAGTCTTGCCTGAGCCTATCCGTGGGCCCAACGGCACCTTTGCCAACGCCCTCAAGCCAACATGGTGGCCGTGAGCACTTATTCCTGGAGCCTCCTGGGGGGCCAGGCCATCGGTTGGTTCTCGGCAGATACTTCCAGAATAAATGAACGGGATGCCCCCGCTGCGGCAGCCCAGCGCAGGTTCAGGAACTCCCTCTAAGCAGTCTACGGTATGCCATCACTCAGGAAGCTATTATTAGGTGCCTTCTGTATGCCCAGCCTGTGCTGAGCATCGCAGGGACCACTAAGTGGCATCAGCTCTGTCCTCCAAGGAGTTAAAACCAAGTTGGACAGAGACGGTCCCAGGAACTCGCCGGAGGACCAGTTAAGATGGCACGTGGTAGCGTGTGTGTCCGTGCTGCTCGGAATTCTCGCCTCCTTCCCAGAAGGAGGTGAGGATGGGGGCCGGGAACACGACTGCCCTCATGTCTTCGGGTCATCACGGCCTTGCACAGAACAGTCTAGAATTCTCAGCCCAGGGTGGTTTTGCCCCTCCCCCGCCAGGGGACATTTGGCAATGTCTAGAGACTTTCTGGCATGGCGGGGGCGGGGAGATAATACTGGTATGTAGCGGGTGGAGGCCAGGGACGCTGCTTAACGCCCTATATCACACTGGACGGCCACCAGAGAAGAAGAATCCCGCCCGAAATGTTGCTGGTGCCGAGATGGAGAACCCCCCTCTAGCCTGGATTAAGTTAGGATTAAGTTAAGAGCGTGGGTTTTAAGGCAGCCAGACATGGTTTCATGTGGGCCAGTGACTTGAGCGCTGTGATCCCCTATTTCCTCCTCAGTAAAATGAGCGCGACGATTACACCGATTTACGAGGCCTCTTTCATCCTGAGAGGACAGAATGAGGGGCTGCGTGTTCCAGGGCCCTGGGGCTCAGCTCACACGTCGAAAGAGTTGCCGTTCTCGCCATTATGATGAACCTAAAACTTGCCAGACTGGGACAGAGACTCATGCGCTCCACGCCCCCCAGCCTGGGTTTTTCTTGCCCCAAGAACGTCCCCCAAGCAAGGGTGAGGTGTGCTTCGGGTCTCCCACGTCCCGTCTGAACTCGACAGCCGTGGCCTCGGTGACTGGCCCAACTCCAGGGTGAGGGCTCCCATCTGACCATCTCCCTGAAGAGCCCTGGCCATTGCCTCCTGCTTCTATGTGGTCTTGGACGTGAAGGGCTTTGATGCATTGAGACTAGGAGCTGAGATGCTGTGGGGTTTGCAGGCCCTCGTCGGGTCTTTGAGAACGTCTGACTCTTTTCCGGCACAAAGAAGGCTGGTGGGTTCAGGCCCGGGCATTGCCCTGGGGCTCCACGCAGAACGGGGAGATCCTGCCAGCTCCCACCTGTGAGGGGTGTCACCTGGCAAAGGAGGGAGGGCCTCTTGGAGGTTCCTGGACGGGAGGCCAGAGGTCACAGGCTCCATGGCACTCCCAGGACGCCCCAGATGAGCCCGGACACCGCGAGGCGGAAGCCAGCACAGAGGGCAGTTTTCCTTTAAGTTTCCAGCAACAACTTGTATAAAAGCCACGTGAGACTCCGAGGGACGTGGCGTCCTGCCGTGGTCAGAGTCGTGGTTTCTAAAAGCCTGTTTCGGACCCGGAATCTCCTCAACGTGCCTTTCCTCGCCTTCCCTCTGGCACCTGAATTTGATCTTCCCCAAGCTTTCAAGCGAGTCATCCCAGAGCGTCTGCATTCCATCACCCCTCCCCGGCACTCCCACCCTCAGCGCCCACAGCCCCCAGCCCACCACAGGCCCCCCACGTCTGCACGGTGCTGTTTAAACTCCCGGGCCGCTGCAAGGCCTCACACATCCATCCCTTCCAGAACCTGTGATGCGCCGCGCGTACAATGAGCGAAACAACTTCTGCTCCCGCGTCCACGCTGCATCCAGGCTGGGGGCAGAGACGGTGGAGAATCTCACACGCACACATGTAAAACGACAGCTATGCTCAGGGCCAAGACAGAGGTACACGGTGGTCAGAGAGGCCAGGGCGGCTTCCGGGGGAAGGAAGGAATGACGGAGGCTCGCTGAGCTGGGGTGGGGACCGGAGCCAAAATGAGCCTGAACAGCCCTCTGTAGAGGGGACGCTGCTGAGGAAGGATGCTGGGGAGCTAGAAGACACAAGAGGTCACCCAGGGCCCTGGTCTTTACCCCAAGAGCAATGGGGAGCCATTGAAGGCTTGTGGTGGGTGCACGGCAGCAAGGTTAGATTTACTGGAAAGAGTACCTCCAGCCGCTATGCAGAGAATAGACTAGAGGGGACAGGAGTGCGTGACAGACCATCGGGGGCATTGCCGGAGCCCTGGGAGAGTGGGGACACTGCGCTGGTGGCCTGAAGTGGGGGAATGAGCGAGTCTGGAGTAACTTAGGACAATGCAGAAGCAACTTTTTGGTGCCTTCGATACGGGGTTGAGGGAAAGCGAGAACTTGCTTGCAAAGTTTGGATGGACGGAGATACCAGTCCCCTAGACAGGACATTCCGGAAGCAGACCAGATCAGGGAGACACCCTGAGCACTGTTTGGGGCAGGTGAGGTCTGAGGGCTTTGAGGACATTCATGCCCTACTTAGCCCATGCTCTTCTCAAGCAGAGAACTACGTATTTCACACCAAAACATATAGACTTCACCCAGGATGTTCCCCCAGCCAGGAAAGAACTTCCCATCACCTCCAGCTATAGAGACCCAACCCACCCTTCAAGCTGAGCCCTTCCTCCCCTCCACCCGGTGTCCCTGGTTGAGGCGGTGCAGGGAGCCCCAGAGATGCCCGTCTTCCCAGGACCACAGCCAGTAAGAAGCACTTCCCTCCCCAGAGAGGGCCCCAGCCCTGCTGCTCCTCGGCCTGCTCTCCAGCAATTCACACGCACACCTTGGCGCCCTGGCTGCGTGCTGGGTTCTGGAGGACAGAAACCCAGCCTTGTAGTCTCCGTAGCCTCCACAGTCCCGCGCCCGCCAGGGGTCAGGCCTGGAGCCGTCACCCTGCCTCCCCTCGGAGAGCAGCAAGCTCTTGCTGAAGCACGTTCCCCTTCTGCTCGCGCAGAGCCCAGGCCGTTCCCCTTCTGCTCGCGCAGAGCCCAGGCCGTTCCCCTTCTGCTCGCGCAGAGCCCAGGCCGGGCAAATGGCTCTGTGCAGACAGCGCTCTTTAAAATGCACTGTGTGCAGGAGTTTCAAGAGACAGAGGCCCGCTGCAGCGAGTTTCAAAAAGGAGCAAGTGGGTGATGAACGGTCTCTGCTTGTTACCAGGCGAAGGAACGAGGGACTCTGTCTGTCTGCGGCAAATAAAGTGCGACATGTATCACGGCGGGGCTCTGCCAGAGGGAGGCTCCTGGACCCACTGGACGGGAAAGCGCAGCTCCCAGCTCATCCGAGCATCACACAATCAGGTTCTTCTCTCGGATGAAATGTGAAAGCATTTCACTTCCAAAGTTGGGGGGGTGTCCCCTGGCCCCTCACGGGGGGCAGGGTCTCAGGTTCACGGCTCCTATGCAGAGAGGAACTTCTGAGAGGCTGCCTCAAGGCATGGACAAACAGGTGTGATTGCTTTTTGTTTTTCAGTTAATCCAGAAGATTCTATGTTTGAACTTTTCCATCCTGGGCAGCGCTATGACATAGATCTAGGGCAGTTCTAACCTAGCCTGGCTTAGTGGAGCAAGAAATTACAGTTCATCTGTAGTATATTAACGACATCCTTCTGCTTCCCCTCCTCCTGGAGCTATCTGCAAGATTAAATCCAGGGCGAGCTATGAGCATCTTTTATTAACAACACCCTGTGCCCAGAGCACTGGGTTAGGCACGGTGGAGAGAGAAGGAAGAGTGCTCTCGGGGTCTGTAAACAGATGCTGTCACAGAGTTGCACATCCCCAAGTCCAAAGTGACAGGCCCAACCCTGAGAATAGAAACTCAGGAAGGTGCTTGGTCCAGGAGTGACAGGGCAGAGCGGGGAGGTTTGCTTTCACTTCAGGGAACGCAACCGGCTGTTTGCAGATACAAATCTGTTCCCGGGGTTCCTTTGGGCCTGGGCACTCAGAGGTGTCATGCGGCTATGCATAGAAACAGATCCAAGGTAAAGGATGGGCTCGTCCTGCCAAGGCAAGCAGGAATGTAATCACCCCGAAGCGAGTGGTGTGGGCAATTACTGATACAGACTACTTCTTTGAAGATGGACAGCTTCTCATCAGGGCTGGGGAGGCTGGGCTGGTGACCTTGGGCAAGTTATTTGCTCCTGGGAGCCCCACCCCGAAGATGAGAGGCGCCTGCCAATCAGTCCCCCTTGTCTCAGGAAGCCGTCGCCATGCCTGCCGCCTGAGTATTCCTACCCACATCTATTACGCGAAGCGACGAATGATGCATGGGTATCAGACTTTGCCCCTTGCAGAGGGGCTGGCACTTGCCTGGTTCCCCTCAGCCAGCAGCACTCCCTACTCGGTGTTTGCAGGCCAAGGCTGGACCTCTGGCTGTGCTGCCCACTGGCACCATCTTGGTTTGCTGAGCTTGCGATTTTCCTGGTGGTTTAACTCAACTTTGGCACCTTTTTACTGTTAAGACAGAAGCTCCGGGGCTTCCCTGGTGGTGCAGTGGTTAAGAATCCAGCTGCCAATGCAGGGGACACGGGTTCGAGCCCTGGTCCAGGAAGATCCCACATGCTGCGGAGCAACTAAGCTCATGCGCCACAACTACTGAGCCTGTGCTCTAGAGCCCGCGAGCCACAGCTCCTGAAGCCCATGCGCCTAGAGCCCGTGCTCCGCAACAATAGAAGCCACCGCAATGAGAAGCCCGAGCATCGCAACGAAGAGTAGCCCCCGCTCGCCGCAACTAGAGAAAGCCCGTGCGCAGCAACGAAGACCCAACACAGCCAAAAAAAAAAGAAGCTCCGGCATTGCACTGCCTGGGTTCGAATTCCAGTTTTACCACCTGATACGGGTATAACCTGAGTGGGTGACACTCCTTCCACCTCAGTTTCCTTGTCTATAGAAGAAGGACAAGGATAACGTAAAGCACATGAAACGGCACCGGGCACGGAGGAAACCCGCCGTAACTTCCCTTCTTATTGTAGCTGTTACTGTTATCATGATGCTGCGCGGGGCTGCTGTAGTGGGTACCCCTCGGGGTGTCTTACCTGTTCCTCTTCGCTGCCCGAGGTGCATGGCACAGAGTGCAGCTCCTGGGCTTCACCTTTGCTTGGCCACCTCGTGGGGAGCACCTCCCTCTCTTCCCGCTTCTGGAGGAAAACAGGGCTTTGAAATCCCCAGTTATCTGACGAATCCCACCTATGAGACTGCTGGGTACCTAAGATGCCCTCCCTCCAGGGGAAGAAGAAACCACGGGGTGGGGGGGCTGCGGATGTTCAAAACTGAGGCTGGGCCCCCGGAAACCCTGCCTCTGAGGACTCCAGACCCTTGGGTAGGAATCCCTTCCCCCAGATCCCCGCCCTGCTCAGCCCCTGGGCAGGGGGTGGGGCGGTGAGCCATGTGCTTGTTTGAAACACGCGAACACTGTTACTTCAGCAGGTAAGGCATGCGGAGTGAGAGCTTTCGTTCTTTTTGCTGTAGCGAGTTTTCACAATCTGGTGTGTGTGTTGCTCTCCCAGCATATTGCAATTTGGATTCTAAATCTTCATCGGAAGTACTTGATCTGTATTTAGATTTCATAAAATGTAAAGTGGAAAACAGATCGACGCACCCAAGTTGTTCCAAACAAACTTTCAAGTTTTCCAATAACCGAGTCAAGTGTTAGTTTTTAAATTTTCACTTTAATTAAGTAAAATGAAGCATCTGTTCCCCAGTCTCAGGAGCCGCGTTTCAAGTGCTCAAAAGCCACACGTGGCTGGTGGCGGCTGTGGGTTGGATGGTGCCGATAAAGAACATTTCCTCCATCATCATAGAGAGTTCTGTCTCATTGTTCTGCTCTAGAACAATGCCCTGCGGGGCCCGGTGAAGATGCAGACCCTGATCAGCAGATGGCAGGGGTCCTGACAAGCTCCCGGCCAGGGCTGTGCTGCAGGCTCATGGACCAGGCTCGGAGCGGTGATGCTCTGGAGACAAGCATGCAGCCCGTTCTGGCCCTGCCTCCTACTAAAGCGGCCTACCCGCCACACTTCCCCGGGGCTCCTGACCCTCTGTAAATCAGGGCTGGCAAAACCTCCAAGAATTTCTGTGAGTCGTAAGGTAACAGGACTCGCTCAGGGATCTGTTCCTCCATTGATGGGCAGCTACAATTTTTTGCACATTAAACTGAAACATGCCTCTTTATACCTTACACCCTCCCACCTTCCTTCTGTCCCCTGGAGCTGAGTGGAGACAAGTTGTCTTGGCCACGCGATAGCCCTTCAAACATTCTAAGGCATCTATCACATCTCCTTAATCTTCTCTGCTCCTGCTTTACACTGTCACACCCCATCTGTTTAGTTCCATGGGAGGAGAAACCTGGTAAGCAACTATCGGTCATTCACACTCTAGTGAGAGATTGCTCACCTGCTTGCTTTCCTCTGTAGGAGTGGGCAGGCGAACAAATGGTCCCAGCTCTCTGGGGACAACTTACCCCAGGCTGTGGGGCCTGCTGTGGCAGCAAGAGGACCAGCGTGTACTAGGACAACAACAGAATCAGAGGGTTTACAATCTCTGGCCAGTCAAGGCTGGGATGGAGGTGGAACTTCCAGAACTCTGTGTGGTTGGTCTTGATGTGTGCAGTCATCCCCAGCAGCCTGCATGGAGAGAGCCAGCTGGGAAGTCGCCAGGTGCTGCCGTGGACCCCCCCCGCCCCCAGGTCTGGCACCCCTTCCGGGCAGCGCCTGCATCTTAGCCTTCTCCACCCCAAGGAGCCATTTGCCTGGGGAGTAGATGACCAGACTCAGGGTGAGGGCATGCCATGGGGCCCTGGCTACCTCGGAGCAAACCCTGCTTAGACGGCCTTTCCTCCCCAGTGTGCCCCCAGGGCCAACTCCAGGAGTTTCCCTTGTGGGTTCCCACAGCCCCCTGCCCCTGCCCTACCATGGGACGGGACTTGTCACATCGTCCAGCAGCTCATCTGCCTCCGCCGTCGGACGGGGAGAGCTGTCTGCCTCGCCTGTTGCCCTCAGTGCTTGGCCCCCAGCTGTCAGCCACCGTCCCTTCTGAAGGGCACTGGAAGCCCGTCTATAGGTGGGAAACCTAAGCAAGGCCACATCTCTCCTGTTTGCTCCTATATTCCCCGGGCCAGTACCTGGAATATTATAGGACCTTGATAAGGCTTGTTGAATGAATGAATGACACGACAGCAGGTAGCCCAATGTGGAGGTGGGCGGGGCTTCTCTCCTTCTGGAAGGATGCAACTGTGGGCACAGACCTTAGATTTCCCGTCCCTGTGTGGCCTCCTCTCGAGCTGGCCATGGCCCTGTCCTCGGCTTTCCGGATGTGGAAGCTGGTAGACACCTCTCGTCCTCATTCTCCCTCATGCGGTCAAGAAAATACCAGTAGAAAAAGGCTTTGCTAGCCCGAAGCCAGTCCTTCTGGGGGACACGAAAATGCAACCCTGGCCGTCTAAACCACACCGCCCCCAGGGAGGTTAGGCCCTCCACCATCTATGGTGGGGGGACGATCAGGCCAGTACCTGGTGTAAATGTTGTCAGGCGGCACGAGGTCCTGGAAGAAGGGGAGCTGGTAGAGGCACAGGACCCCCAGGTGGCTGATGGTAAAGATGGCCATGAAGACACAGAGGGTGCTGGAGGCCACGGTGCTCAGGGTCTGGCGGCATAGGCCCACCAGGAGCCCAGGCCCAGGAAGGCCCCGGAGTACACGGCCGAGGTCACGGAAGGGGAGACCGTCCCTGGGGAGACAGCCCCCACCCACGTGACGGGCAGCCCCGCCCAGCTCGGAGTCCCAGCCAGTGCTCCGAGACCCGGCGCCGGAGAAGCCAGCTCTGGAAACAGCCTGCAGGACTGGCCATGACAGCCACATGTCCCGGAGAGAAGGGGGGGACCTGTAGACACCCAAGCTTGGGCTTCCATGGGGTGGCCTGAGCCCTTCCACCTGAACAGCAGCGAGAGCTGATGGCCACGTCACTCCATCCCTGTTCCACTGAGCCAGCAGGCACTGTCTCTCCATCTCTCTTCTGCTCCGGGGAGCCCACCGTCCAGTTCTCAGCTGCGCCTCTGCGTCCCCTTTCTCTCCACAGCCGTGGCCTCGTTCCGTGAGGGCCCCCAGCCCGTCCCAGCCTCCCTGTGGTCCGCCCACCCCATCAGGCAGCCCAGCACTGGCCCTGCCAGGGGACCTCTTGGTACCTGCCGCGCCCAGGAGAAGGGTCACCAGGGCCTTCCATGAGGCGGGCAGGAAGGGCTCCAGGATGGCTTTCAAGCCCGAGGTGAAGGCAGTGACTTTAGGACCAAGTCCTTGCTCGTCCCCTCGGCCTGCCTGGTCTTCTCGTCACTGACTTCAGAGCACGAGCTGGGCATGTCATCCTCAAAGTCGCTCTCGTGATCCTGGAGAAGTCAAAGGAGAAGCCCTTCCCTACCTGACAGATGAGCGGCTCTCCTACCCGAAAGGGCCTGGCACGAGCATCGGCAGTGCAAGGGGCCCAGAAGGGGGAGTGACTCGCTGACGGTCACACAGCGAGGCCCAGACCCAGGCAAGAGCCCACGCTACTGGGACGCCGGTCTCAGCACTTGACCTGCACTCTTCCTTCGCGCCCTTTCATGGTGACAACCCTGTGAGGATAAAGCCTTGCTGAGTTCTGGGAGGACTTCTAGTAAATTCCTGAACCTGAGGGTGGCCTTGGGGACTCTCAAGAGGTGCTATGGAAATTCCCTGGTGACGCAGTGGTTAAGACTCCGTGTTCCCAATGCAGGGGGCCCGGGTTCGATTCCTGGTCAGGGAACTAGACCCCGCATGCCACAACGAAGATCCTGCACAGCCAAATAAATAAGTAAATATTAAAAAAAAAAAAAAAAAAAAAAAGAGGTACCATGACCTTACAGATCCACCATCCACCTGGGCCTCTGCTTCCACCCCAAACTGAGGAAGATGAGCCCAAAAGTCTCCCCGGTCCTTCCAGGGACACCTGCACTTAAATCGCCTGTGTGTGTGCACTGGTGTTTCAGCTGAAAGAATGAATCTCTAATGGTGGGAACTTCAGGCAGTGGTGTGGGGGGTGTTGAGGGAGCCTGGGCAGCCCAGAAAGCGTCCCTCCCCAGCCCCCGCCCCACAGAGTGGGCGTTGCCGGCTGCGGAAGAGCCCCCAGGGTGGGTTCCCTGCCACGTGCTCCAGCCTCACTTCCAGTGGAAGCTGTTCTTCTACTGCTACTTACTGAGCAGCTAGTGCAGACCTGGCTTTGTCCAGATGCTGGGGACACAGAGGTCAGCCGTCGAAGCGGCTGCCTGGGAGCCACGTCCTCCTGGGACGGTCAGGGCGCCTATCAGCCCTGAGAAGTGCTGACAAGGCCTGCAGGGTTGAGCCTTTTTAACTTTGAGGAACTCTGCATTTCTCTTTTTTTCGTAAGAAGTGCTGATAAGGCCTGTGGCGTTGACCCTTTTTAACTTTGAGGAACTCGGCATTTCTTTTTCGTGAAGACCACTCAGCATCTTGTGGGGCACGTGGTCCCACCCGCCTCCTGGCAACCCCTCTCCTACCTACCTTCACGCTGTCCCCCTCTCCCCTGGTCTCGTCCTCTGCGTGGCCCATGGTATCGAAAGGGGAAGGTGCTGTGGTCCCAGGAGACTCTGCCAGCTCGTGGCCCAGCCTGGAGGTGACGAGCCCCACAGGGGCCATCCAGATGTATGGAGCCATGAGGCACACAGTGTCCGTCGCATCCACCTGGCTGAACCTGAGTGGCAGGGGAGAGTGTCCAGCCTGGTGCCCTGCCCCCTCCCATCCCCCAGCCCCATGCTTCCCAAGAAGGACAACTGCCATGCCCCCCACCCTAGGAGGCTTCCCCTCACCTCCTAACCTCCCTGGGCCTCAATTTCCTCATCTGCAAAATGGGGATGTAACAGAATCTACATCCTGTGCATGTGGTGAGAATTACACAGACATATTAGCGTTATCAACACTGTAACTGGCAACATTGCTGTGATACTGCTTGGTACCAACCACAGTGAACGACTGGGCGTGTGGTGAGGAGTGGGTGTGCTGGGGTCCACTGCGTGTTGAACCCCCAGCTCCACTGTGTATAAACTGTGTGGCCGGCGAGTCACCTGCCCCCCCCCGCCCCCTTTTCCTCACTTCCAGGGCTGTTGTGAGATGAGACGGTGCATTTATGTGGATTATTTCAGGTGCGCGGCGTGTGGATGGGGTCGAGTGGGTACTGTGGTGGTCACCCGCTGACCCCCAGGCCCTTTCCTGACCTTGGTTATTTTTCCTGGGTGTGGGGCCCACGTCCTGCCCAGGGTCAGCTTCTCTGCGGAAGGACCAGGCCTCGCTCTGCTGCTTCACCCCCACTCCCAGGTTCCCCTCGCCTGACGACCCCAAGATGCTAGAGGGCCTCCTCCCAAATGGTACCTGCAGAAGATGCAGTAGCTCAGGCTCTGGCCACCGAGACGCTCTCAGGGCTGTGGAGAGGCTGGAAGGCCAAGGGCAGGGCTGGTTTTCCCTTGGCAGACCCAGGACACTTGGAGACCCTGGCTCTCCACAGGAGGGTGGGGACGGCCTTGTCCACGTTTCCTCCTGGTGCCCCCTGCAGGTAGGGGAGCATCGTGCCCTCATCCCTGCCCATGACCTTGCTGATGCCAAGCAGAGTCAGGCATCACCAAGGTCCAGAAAGGGCCCCAGTAAGGTGAGGCAGGAGGGGCCTGAAGTGGGGGGCAGGCAGGGGTACCTCAAGTCTGAGTCCTGAGGACAAGGAGGGTGGGGACCCCCCCCCGGGGAAAAGGGGTGGGTTCCCAGGAGCCCAGTGTCATCCCCGTGGATGATGTCCCAGATAGGCAAGTCAGAAATAGCCCCTGAAGGGGCTTCCCTGGTGGGCAGTGGTTGACAGTCCACCTGCCGAAGCAGGGGACACGGGTTCGTGCCCCGGTCCGGGAAGATCCCACATGCCGCGGAGCGGCTGGGCCCGTGAGCCATGGCCGCTGAGCCTGCGCGTCCGGAGCCTGTGCTCCGCAACGGGAGAGGCCACGGCAGTGAGAGGCCCGCGCACCGCAAAAAAAAAAAAAAAAAAGAAAAAGATGTAGCTCTTGAAGCGTGTTCTTTAGAAATGTGGGAAGAAGTGGCTAAAAGAGCAGATTAGGGATTCAAGGGTGGGACAAGGGACTGTCTTTTTCCTCAGGAGTGTATAGAACTCTTTGGCTTTTCAATTATGTACCTGCATTACTTTGATCGAAAGGAAAAGTTAAAGCAGTACTAGATTTCCTTAATTCATATCATCAGAGTGAGCGGTTCCGAAATGCAGCGATACGGGAATGGGTTACGCCAGGTTCATCCGCGGGTCGTTACTTACAGGATGGTGAGGCCATCAATTGCGCGGACGCGGCAGTTAAAAAGAATGAGGTAAATCCGATGTACTGATGACAGAGCAGATGGACTTAGTGACCTCGCGTGGCGGAAACACGGAGGGTCCACCCAGTACAGCCCGAGGGAGGCGGGCGGTACCCCGTGGCCAGATCATGGATGCTTTCCCTTCCTTTCTTATCCATTTCATCCAGGGTTTAATTTTTTTACGATGAGCATGGATTTCTGCTGTAATCAGAACAGAGCTTATGCCATAAAAATATATAAAAATCAATTCAGAGGAAATAAAGGTAGCTTCATGTTTGGACTAGAGAGACACATGACTCAAGAAACACGGGGGCTGGGGGTGGGCGGGTGGGAGGAAAGAGGCGAGAAGGAGGCGTCAGCTTGGGGGTGGGGGGCCGTGACGAGGGAATGCTTAGGGGCTGGTCGCCTTATTCTTCCTGTCGCGGTGCCGACACACACAGCCCCCCCAGTCACACTGGAATTTCAGATGAACAATGGATAATTTCTTAGTACGAGTCTGTCCCAGGAAATACTGGGGACATCCTCATGTAAAAAGGTATTTCTTGTTTATCTGAAATTCTGATGTAACTGGTCTCCTGTGTTTACATTTACTAACCCTGGCAGCCCTGCGTTTTGGGGACCTGGGCCCCATGAGAACGTGATGAAAACCTGAGGCCTTCCTCTGAAAAAATGTCCAGGCCCTACTTTGCAAACAATCCCAGGGAATTCACGGAACCCTCTGCAAATCCATCCATGGGTTTAGACCAGGGCTCAGAAACCTTTTTCTGCAAAGCACCAGATAGTAAATATCTTCAACAAAAGCAACCATAGACCGTACGTGTATACCAAGGGGCGTGGCCGCACAACAATAAAACTTGACGGGAAATTCAAATTTCAGTTCCCATAAATAATTTCCGTCAGTCAAGAAAAATGTGCTCCTTCTTTTGATGTCTCCCCACCCCTGCCCAACCATTTAAAAATATAAAAACCATCCTTGGCTGGTAGACGGGACTTGGCCCTGGGGCGGTGGTTTGCCAGCCCCAGGTCTAGAGCTCCCAACTGTTTCCCTCCTTCGTGCCCCGCGCCCTCCTGGTCCTGCTGCAGCCCTGGGGCTCCCTGAATGGAGAGGGCAGTGCATGGTGCCCCCACGAAGTGTGAAGTCTTCGGAAGATGCCAGGGAGTTGTTTTTAGGGAGACGGTTGTCGTGGAAAGGATACGGGCTGGTTCCAGTGCGGTCTTTCTCTAATGGTTAAATCACACGTGGGCCCGCAGCCTCGGGGCTCCCTGTATCCCAGCTGCCGGACGGTGAACGTGAAGGTGGTCTTTACCATCGGGTGGTCCAGAGAGAAAGGCGACCTGCAGGGCCCCCTGCAGCAGGAAGAAGAGGATGCCGGTGCCCCACACGGCTCGCAGGAAGTGCTTGGTGGTTCCTGGAAGGGGGGTGCGGAGTAGATGGTCGGGGGCCATGCGGCCCGGGAAGGCCCAGGCAACTCTCTTGCTGAGGCCAGGCCCTGCCCTCACCTCTAGCTGGGTCACTGGAGATGCGAGCCCAAGCGGGTGGTGGCTTGCTGGGGTGTTGGGATGTTCAGGAGGAGAAATGAAGTGAGCCGTCTCTTCCGGTCCCTAGCAGCCCCTCTCCTTGGGCTATTTGATCCTTTGCTGCCGCTCTGTTTGCTGGCAGGACTCACAGCCGGTCTGTGTCCAGCCGGGCCACGTCGGACCCCAGGGTGGGACCATATTGGATGTGTGGCCGTGTGTGGCCAGTGCTGGCATCACCGTCTAGAGACACGTGACCTCCCCGTGGCAGGGCGGGGTCGCAAACTTGCTGGCAAAGTGCTGGCGAGCACATCAAGGCCTCTCACGAGGCTGGTCCCGCTCTTCCGGGACATGAGCCCAACGGGGACAGAGAGTGAGCTTTTCACCAGGCTGGATGTCCTCAGTTCAAAGGGTTGTCTTGGCCGGCAGCGGGACCTGGTTTGCCCTGGGAGGCTCCCGGCAAATACTGGTCGAAGGAACACGTGATTTAACCAGGCCTGAGATTCAGCCCTTCTTGTTCGTGTCGCCCTTAGGGAGTCCAGAAGCTCTTCCTTTTATGAGAAGTGGCCTCAGAGGGTGGCTGCTTCTTAATGGCCTTTCTTGATGAAATAAAAAGTGGTCCTCTCCCCTCTGATTTTTTTTTTTTTACTAGTCTATAAAATCCCAAATCTGGGGGTCAGAGCCTTCAGTGAAGAGTAAAAACAATCTTCCAGTGCGTTAATTTACTGGAAAGGAGTATCCCTAGACCCTCTGAGAATATTCCATATTTATCCATCTCTCCTATTGCCTCCGAAGGACTTTCTGACGTGGAATGCTTCTGTGCTCCTCCGCCAGCTTTGTCAAACAAGGCATCGAAAAGTGTTTGACATTGACCCCTAGGAGGATACTGAGGAAACCCTCTGCCTGGAGCCAAAACACATAAAAAGGCTGATTTTCTAAAGGCTGGACGGTGGAATCTACAAGCGTGGCGTGTGATTTTGTTCACCACTCCCCCCGACCCACCTGCATGCCTCGGGGGGTGAAGGTGGCCTACCTCTCACGGAACTGGCTGAAGGTTCGCAGAGCAGTGCGTTCAGAAGCGGAAACGCCAGGTAGACCACTGAGAAGCCATTGTACCTGGATAAAACAGCTGAAGGAGAGGGCAAAGTGAGCTGGGTCTAAGGTGCCCTAGAAGCCCCACAGTGGACATGAAGACAAACAAGGAAATGAGAGGGGAACAGATGTGCTGACATTACATTAAGAGCCTCTTGAAAATCAACCTGTCAGAATTAGTTGCTTGTTCTTTCCAAGTGGTTTTTGAATTCTCGGGTTTCTTCTTTCTTTTTCCTTTCTTTAAGGAAATAAATACTTGTACAGATTCTTCTCCCCAATCAGTTGCCTGCCTTTGAAATTAACCATTTCTCTGGCTCCTCCACTGATTGGGGCCACGTCCCCACCTCAATCTTTCAGAAGTACTATTGTGCCCGGCGTGATTCGCTCAGCCGCACACAATGTAACTGAAATGTGATGGGAAAAAAAATTAGCATCTCCAGTGAACTGGAAAGAATGCATCTGATTTCAAAATGTGTACTTAAAAAAGAGCACCCAGACTGGTGCTCCCAACCATAGGGCTTATTCTGTCAAGCCAAGTCTGAAATGCATTTTTGCAGAGGGACAACTTTATTTATGAATAAAGAGGAAGGGACGATCTGGGCACAGGGAGGGGAAAAAAAAAGAAAAGAAAAGCATCTTGAGGATTTAATGTAGCTTGGATTAATCAAAGCGCCAGCTTTTAAGCTGTGTGTCCCCACGGAGGAGTGAATTAATGAGCGATTTATGCAATGAATATATTTTATTCCTTTAATTATCTAGGTATTTCAGACGAACGTGCTTCTTCTGACTTGAATTCTCCAGGTACTTCTCTGAAATTTTAGCTTCACTTTGCATGTATAATTACAGCCTCAAGTTCTTCAGGGAACAAGTCTCAAGGTGGTAGAAAACGTCTCTGGGCCTCCCCCCTCATGCAAAGCAAGTCGGTTGCTCACCACTCATCCCCAACTCTCTCCTGAACCCTCTTGAATGAAGAATCTATTTTGGAATTATCCTTAGGCCAGGGTCTCCAAGGCTGGTTTTGGGGGAGGCGGGGAGAGGCTAATCAGAACCCGGGCCCTGGACTCCACCCCTGGAGACTCAGAACCGGCAGGTCTGGGATGGGGCCTGGGAAGCTGTATTTCTAAAGGTCCGCTCCCCCCCACACACACAGTGAGAAGAAAATGCTCACTTAGGCAAGTTCGCTTATCTGCCAAGGGCGAGCTGCAGACCCCAGGCTGAAGGCTGGGAAGATGGATTTTCCCCTCTCACAGCACAAACTCAGTTGCAATTTGGATCCCCAAAAAATGGTGAGTAGGGGCTGAGTTTGCAGGCTGCGCAGCTCGGGGGGTCCCTGATCACCCTGTGTTGGGTCTGTTGTCATTGTCCTGGCTTCCAGGAAACGCGGACGGGGGCTGGCAGCACATGGCGGTGGAATGCCCAGGCTAGGCCCCCTCGTGTGTCAAGGTCAGACTTCTCTCCCCCGGCAGCTTTACCAAAATGGATGGCCAGGTTGCCAGAAACAATGGCTTGAGGACCGCCGAGGCGGCTGGAGCTATTGAAAGCTCGGGGTGGCAGATGTCGGCTGGTGGGATGTCCCTTCCTCCTTTAGGAGCCATCGAGCCATCTTACCTGAGAGCAGGTAAACAGGACACGGAAGATGAGCAGGGACGTCACATCCAAGGCCACGGCCTGCAGGCCGCCCAGCCGACGCCCTTGTCTCTGCAGGGCCACCTGCCTGTCCTCTTCTGGGCACGTTCCCTGAGCGAGGCCCTGTCTTAAACCAGAGGACGGGAGTTTGGGAAGGGCTGGAGATCACCGTGATCCCAAGTGCTTGGTCAGTGGAAAGAATGGCTCCTTCTACCTTCTCCCCTCTGCCCCCCACTTTGCCCGACTTCTGAGTGAAGGAGGGGACTGGTTCTGAGACAGGCTGAGATAGATCCCCCCTACCGACCTTTCTCTCCTCTCCCCTACCCGAGAACTCTCGGGAACCAGAAGCTTCAAGCTCAGGAAAGTCCAGAGTGGCCCCGTTACCATTAGCACCGAAGTCGCAGCCTCCAGGGCCCAGGCGGCTTCCTGGCTTGGGTAATTATATTTTCATTAGTTCCATTCACACTCACCTGCAACCTTCATTAGACCCTGGGGCATGTAATGGTCATCTCTCGGCACATCTCTCGGCACACAGGCCACCTGGGTCTGTGGCCCTGCCTGCCCACCCTCCACCCCACACCCCCTCCCCCGACCGTGCAGTGCTGGCATCCGGCCCCAGTCTGCCCCCCACATCGCATTGGGACGAAGCTGGCCCCGCGCGGCCTGCGCACCCTCCCCCAGACGCCTCCCCCCCCCAGACGCCTCCCCTGTTGCCCGAAAGGCTCCCGTGAACTGAGCATCGCGCTGGGCTGAGCGTCACTGCATTCCTGGGCCTGGGCACGTGCGTGGGAAAGACCGCATAGGAATGGGGGAAGCAGCTGCTCCGCAACGCCGAGGGGCAGCCAGAGCACCTTCAGAGTCTGGAGGGCTCTCCCTCTGGGGCTCTGAGACGGCCGACTGTATACACTCACTCACCAGCATTTATTGAGCGCCTACTCTGTGGCAGGCACTGTTCCAGTGACTGGACTTAAGCAGGTAACCGAGGAAACCCATCTATTCGGTGACGACATGTGCAGTTGCCAGTATTTGGTGGTCTTTGACCCACGAAGGCCAGCCCTGACCTCCCTGGCCCCCTGGCCTTGGCCGTCCTTGGGTCCCGACTCAGGAGAACCCTGGCTGGCCTGGCCCTGCTCCCTCATCCTGCCTCTCAAGGTGGCTCCCGCCTCTGGACTCAGACCTGGATTTGAGTCCCGTCCCCATGTTCTGGGTCTGTGTGGCCAAGGGCAAGCTGCCCAACGTCTCCGAGCCTCTGTTTGCCCGTCTGTGAATGAGGATCTCCCACTAGTGCCTTCCTCGTTAGATCCAGTGGGATGGCGCACGCACCTCTGCAGTCCGTGCTCAGCCACGGCACCCAGCTGGGTTTACTCGCAGCTGTCCACGGGAGAGCTGGAGGCCCCCGACACAAAGTCTATTCACGTCTGTCTGTGCCTACTGGCCTCCAGCACCATTTTAAAACCTCAAAAAGACGTTCCAGAAACTTCTCCACAAACCAGCCAGAAACTCTAGCTCCCCAAGAACCTGCCTTTCCCAAGCTCAAGCCTAAATCAAAGTTGGGCAGAAAGAGTAACTAGGATTTCTAGAAGAAAATAACCAACCAATGGGGAGATGTTGTCGAGTTCATGCACGGGAGACCAGGCTGTAACCAGATGCCGATGAGCGAGCACTGTGGGTATTCTGAAGGCAGATGGGAGGGCTGGGGGCCTGAGAGGTGCTGCCTTTGTGTAGCAGTGACTCCTCTGGGTGCCCTTGGCCCGCTCTGCTGGAATGCCCTTTGCCCTAATCAGGACAAGTCCTTCTCCACTGGAACCCTCCCTGAGATTCCGCGGTGGGATTGAGCCCCACTTGCATTTAAGTATCTTGTAAAACAATATTGCCATCTCACGTGTTACCCAGTTGTTAGACCTTCTGAGGGGAGCTTTATCCCAGGACCCATCTCTGGCCCTCTCTGTCTGCAGTCTCTCTGAGAATGTCGATCCAGCCAGATGCTGGAGTTCATTAGGCTTCCCTTATCAGCTGAGGGTTTGCGGCACTTAAGGCAAGAGTGACATCAGAGAATGGACAATATGTTGTAGAACAGAAGGGAAAATACATTCTAAAATGGAATAGAAAGCGAGGGTCACCGTCTCTGAACAGAGGTGGGCAGACCCAGCAGAAGAGCGCAGGGCACTCTGGGGAGACTCTCCCCCCACCTGCCTGATTACAGGACACCTGGATTGGCTTTAAGGCACCGTCACCGAAAGCTCACTGCAAATGCCTCTTTTATCCTCTTTTCGTTCTTTTTTTTTAATAGTGTTTATTTTATTTTTACTTGTTGACAGTTTGCTTTATTTATTTATTTATGGCTGTGTTGGGGCTTTCTCTAGTTGTGGCAAGCAGGGGCCACTCTTCATCGCGGTGCGCGCGGGCCTCTCACTATCGCGGCCTCTCTTGTTGCGGAGCACAGGCTCCAGACGCGCAGGCTCAAGTAATTGTGGCTCACGGGCCCAGTTGCTCCGCGGCACGTGGGATCCTCCCAGACCAGGGCTCGAACCTGTGTCCCCTGCATTGGCAGGCAGATTCTCAACCACTGCGCCACCAGGGAAGCCCTTTTCCTCTTTTCTTTTCTTTTTTTTTTTTTTTTTTTTTTGGTCGGGGGGACGGCGGTATGCGGGCCTCTCACCGCTGCGGCCTCTCCCGCTGTGGAGCACAGGCTCCGGACGCGCAGGCTCAGCGGCCATGGCTCATGGGCCCAGCCGCTCCGCGGCATGCGGGATCTTCCCAGACCGGGGCACGAACCCACGTCCCCTGCATCGGCAGGCAGACTCTCAACCACTGCGCCACCAGGGAAGCCCTTTTCCTCTTTTCTTGATCATATTGAGTGAGAGAGTCCAAGAGACCAGGTCATCGAAAGTCAAGTCGATTTGCAGGGGAAGAAGGGGTGACGCTGTGCAGAGCTGTGTGTCCCCAGTTGCAGCCCCCAGTGGCCCAGCTCTGTGGCTTGTGCATAGCTGCAGGCTTAGCTGGGCTATTATTTACTTAATATTGCTTTGCTCTTGCATTACTTAAACAAATTATTTGAAAGGGAACTTTTACAGTCCCATAGTGAATGGAAAAATCCATCTCACTTGCCACCCATAGGAAATATGCATAAAAACAAGTCCATGCTTATCAGCATAATAACGCAGCAGGTATCAGCCAGCGCCTCACCACCTCGCCTAGAGGAAGGAGGCTCAGAGGCAAGGGTTCTAGAGTAAGTTGTGGCCCATGCCTGGAGACTGTTGTCAGCACGCTGTAATTTGGAGACACCAAAAGATCACAACATATTAGCAAAGCAAAGAGTCTTGGAAAACAACAGCAAAATGAGACATTCCAAGATCCAGAGAGGGGCCCGGGTTCGCCCAAGGGGATATGCTGGAGTTGGTTTCATAGGAATTCATCATCCCTTCTGCGTGACGCGTTTTTCAGAACAAACTAGCACGGTGTGTGGTTGTTGTTTCTTTTTAAAGGAAACTTGAAATTTTATAGATTAATTTCTGAGCCTTATTTCTGGTTCAAAACATCAAAACATAGAAAAGGGTGTGCAGGGTCTCACCCCGGTCTCCCCCTTCCCCTCCTGGGACCCAGCCAGCTCGATTCCCTAGTATATACACACTAGGTATATACAAGCCAACACATACGTGTGTATTTTTTCCTTTTTTTATAAACACAGATGGTAGCACGCTATAAACACTGTTCCCCACCGTGCTTCAACAATGCAATGACGATGACGCATCTCCTCTCACTATACAATGAATCTCCTGGTCTGTTTTTA
This sequence comes from Globicephala melas, assembly GCF_963455315.2. Taxonomy (NCBI): domain Eukaryota; kingdom Metazoa; phylum Chordata; class Mammalia; order Artiodactyla; family Delphinidae; genus Globicephala; species Globicephala melas. Next base: position 82,429,006 of record NC_083328.1, read on the forward strand.
GCACGACGTGGTAATTCCATTGCAGGGAAGGAATGGGGTTATTTGACTGGTCCTCTATGGCGGGTATCTATGTGGTTTCCAGTCTGTTGCTATTACCAACCGCTCCGCAATGAATAAACCTGTATATTCATCACTGCCAGACCGAGCGAGGACAGCGGCAGGACAAATTCCTGGCAGTGCAATTAGCATGTGTTTCAGAATGCTGCTTCGCAGGTGTCTGTAATGTTCCCATCCCCATGGGATGGAGACCTGGGCTGAGGAGGTCAAGACCAGAGGACATGAGCTTCCAAGAGTTGCTTTTTATTTTCTCCATTTCGAGAAAATGCTTCTCCTAGCCTCAGTCTGAGAAAAAAAAAAAAGATAATTCAATTTGAGCTGCACACCCCCTGACTGGGTTCTCTATGAATTATGGATTTTTAAAAACACAGGAAGGGAGGTGAGATATTGAATTTCCAAACTGGTTTTATCTTAGTTTAAACTTCATCTCTTGATTCTAATGTAGGTGCTGGCATACCAAGTGGCCGCAGTGGCACATGTCCTGGCCCTCTCCCAATTAGCAGGGGGCTTTGTACACGGCCAGCCGGTTTGCTCTGTTGTCACTCAGCTGGAACACAGCCTGTCTGACTGTCATTATTTGTAGGGAAACCGGAGCCCCAGACCTCACCACCTCCTGGTGGGACTTGTCCAAAGGACTCGGGGGCTCCTGGACCACCACGCGTCCCTGCCTGGGTGAGGGGCTGTGTCTCAGGTTGGAGAGCCACAAAGGGAAGACTTTTGAAGATGGAAAACAGGGGCAGTGACTCAGAAATGCAGCAGACGAGCGTCCTGACTCAGGAGCCTGTACCATTGCTTTGAGGTCCTCTCTTTAAAACACCGTGCATGCCCGGCCAGTGGCTCTGCACCAATGTGATCTTGGCAATCCCCGGCTAGACCATTTGGCCTTGACTGGAGACATTTGGGGTTATCACGACTTGGGGGAGGAGGGGTGCTATTAGCATCTTGTGGGTGGAGGCTGGGGAGACTGCAAGACACCCTACAGTGTCCCTGCTCACCCCCACCCCCAAATGTCAACAGTGCCCTGGTGGAGAAACCCAGCCCTAGCCCGGCCTTGAGAGGAAATCAAAATGATCTGGGAGCTAAATACTGTCTTGGAAAGGTGGGAGAACCCATCCCACCCACCCTGAGAATAAGAGCACGTGGACCCTGCTCTGTTTCCCAGTCCCTGGCACGCAGAAGACCCTCACTGAATACAAATCTCCTAAATTTCTATGCTGCAAAAATGTACACATCACCGCAGAGGGGAAATATATGGGGAAAGCAATATCTCAGTGCTCTCAACAATTTTTCTCCTCTGAGCTCGGAGAGCCTCCTCCCAGGACAATGTTACTTTATATTCCTACAATATCATGCAAGAAGGATTGCTCTTCTCACTTTCCAGATAGACATATTTTCCAGAGAGCTGTTCCTGACAGCTAGTTAGTGAGGGAACCAGATCAGAATCGATAAGTCCTGGATCCTTTTATTTCTTTTTACAAAATGAAAACAGCTCTTCTTTTCAGATTATTAAAATGATACATGCACCTTGTTCCTTACAAAATTCAAACAGTACCAAAAACATAAGGAAGAAAAATAAAAAATTACCCAAACCTGTTCACCGAGAGATAAACACATGTAGACGTTTTGGTGCTCATCTTTCCAGCCCTTTCTCTGCGCCTGAGCATATGCGTGTATTTTACCCACACCGCTTTACCCACATCAGGGTTTCCCAACCTGGGTGCTGTTGACATTCTGGGCTGGATAATTCTCTGCTGTATGGCGTCCTAGGCATTTGTAGGATAGCAGCATCCCTGGCCACCAGATGCTAACGGGATCTCCCCACCCCTGAGCTGTGACAACCAAAAATGTCCCTCGACATTGCCAAATGTCCCGGGGTGGGGGGGCGGGGGCAGCGGGGGGAGGGAGCAAACTGCCCTGAGTTGAGAACCACTGAAATAACAGAATCCCGTACCGACTGCTCTGTATACACCCAGGGTCTGGAAAGAGAGAAGGGTGAGGCTTAGGACTTCTGTGTCCTTTGCCTTTAGCGTCAGAACTAGGCATCAAAGCCCAGCTCTGGTATTTACAAGGTAAGAGCTCTAGGAAATTAGTTGACTTCTCTGCGCCTCAGTTTCCGGTCTGCGGACTGGGACAGTGATGGGACGTGTGTGTCAGGAATGATCCCACGGGGCCCAAAGACTATGCTGCCAGGATTGGCCCACGTATGCCTCGCTCTGTGCTTCCTGTCACAGGGATCCCAGGACTGGAAGGAGGCTGGCCCCTGCCCAGGCAGGAGAGGCGGGCTGCAGCATGATTGAGTCCAGGCACCGAGGCGAGGGGCACCGCGAGGGGCCTGGCGCAGATGGCGTCGTGAGGTTCTGTTGTGAGCTTTGTTTTTTAATTCAATTCTTTCGGAAACAGATACGCACACGTCTGCTTCGATCTAGCGTGCTGGGTTTTTTTCTTTTCACGTAAACTTTGGTTTCTTTTGAGCTTCAGATAAAAAAAAAAAAAAGACAAATGTACTAGATCAGTGGAGGTTTAAGCAAATCGGTTTATTCCACTGCCGGGGGAGTTGGGGTGGATGAGTCACCATCCCGGGTTTGTCGGCGTTTTACCAAGAGGCGTATGATTTCCATGCTGATGAAGAAGAGGCCTGCAGCCTCCTGTTGGACGAAAGTCAGGCCCCTGGGTCCACTGGCCCATTCGGGACCCTCCCTTCTCGGCCCCCGGTGGTCTTGTCTGGGTCTCTGCCTGCACTGGCCTATGGTTCCTCGTCCATGAAATGATCCCGGAGACAGATCTGATTATGTCCCACCCCCTCCTTATAGCATCAGCACATCCCCTCCCTCTCAGGACACTAAGCACAGTCCTTTTCGGGGCCCGCGAGCCCTGAGCTCTGAGCCCTGCCCGCTGCTCCACCAGCTAGCCCAGCTTTCCTTGGGCGCCCCCTGTTTGCCCCCGGGGTCTCTCCCGCGGGGGCTTTGCACCTGCTGGCACACTCCTCCTCCTGGCCGAGCCTCCCCGTCCTTGGCTCTCAGCCCCGCATCCTCTTCTCGGGGCAGGGGGTGGGGGGACCAGCCTGGTACACACCCTCATTTGCAGCGGTTTGCAGGTGCTGCTGTGATTAGCCAACTAATGGCTGTCTCCCGCTCGGCCGCAAGCACCCGGGGGGCTGGGGCCCTGTCTAGTTCTGTTCACTATCCCACCACCAGCATTTCACACAATGCCAGGCACTGTCAATAAATAAAGTTGGAAGGAAGGAAGGAGGGAAGGGGACCTCCCATCTTTGAGAGAGAGATTTTCTTTTTCACCTTCAACATCTCACTCTTCCATATTCAGGTGGGACGTGAACATAAGCTCTCTCGGATACCCCCTCCCCCCCCCCGGGGCCGAGACGAGCGTCTCTCGTTAGTGATCGGGGAGTCACAGCCATGAAGCCACCTGTGAGGGCCCGGCCACCTCCAGGCAGCACGTGGATGAAGCCATGACTCAGCGCTTCCCCGGCACGGGTGAGCATGGGGCTGCCAGCCTTCCCGGGCAGCCGTCCCCGCCAGTAATGGAGAAGTTATGTGAGGCATCATTTATAGTAAAAACCAAATGAACATTAATGCTGGTGAGTCACCCATGCAGAAAGGGCACCCGGCGTCTGTGGACGTGGGCTGCGGGTGAGGACGGCTGGAGGTTTAAGCAATGGAGGGAAGGCGCGCCGTCACGGTTCCCGAAGTTTGGAGGGTGGGGTAGGGGTAGGGGTCTGAGCCCCTCCCGGTGACCACAGTCCCACATCTGCAGCATCTCGGGGCTCCTGGGCTCGGAGGGGATTTGGCCAGTAGCCCAGGCAGCTCCCTTATTTTGCAGATGGGGACTCGAAAAGCGGAGGGAGACACCAAACTCACGGGGCGTCTGGCCCCAAAGCACGCCTTCCCCGGCCTTGCCCATCCCTGCCGCGTCCTCGGTGGCCCCTCTGTGCAGCCCCCGGCGACCAGGGCCACCTGCACCCGGCGCTCTGCCCTCCTCCCCGGCCCAGTGCGTCCACCTCTCAAGGGGCGGCTCCAACAGCCTCCCCCTGCACTTGTGTCCCCACTTCCCCTCTGGTCTCAGATGGCATTCTCGAAGGAACTTTCCAAAATGCAAATGGCTTATCACTTGCCTGAAACACTTCAATGGCTCTTTCTTCCCTGACCCCTCAGTCAAATCCAAGCTGGGAGTGGGGCTTGGGGGAGCTCTGCAAGGTCAAGGCCTTTCCATTCGCTGCCCCCTCCCCCCATGGGCACACTTCCCTTCTACCTAGTCATCTGGCTTCTCATCCCATGTACATGCCACCTTCTCCAAGAAGTCCTCCCTGCTTTTCCTGGCCAAGACCCTGCTATTCCCATGGCCAGGGTCTGTGTCAGACATGGGCTCTATGCTCCATGAGGACAGGCCCGTGTCTAGCTTGTCCTCCCCTGTGTCCCTGGGGCCCACGGCAGGGCCTGGCTTGCAGTAAGTACACTTATGTCTTTTCACACTGTCTGTAGGGAGAGGTGGGTAGTGACTGGCCCCAGAGAGCTGGTGATGGCACTGGGCACCCCCTGCTCTTCTTCTTCCCCTGGCCTTTCAGGCTTCTTCCCAGAGGGAGCTGGTCCTCAGGAAAATTGAGGGGTGCCCTTGTTCCCACCCACCTGCCCTCCACAGATCCCTGGCTGCCCCATCCCAGCCCCTCCACTCGGCAGAAGGCTGCATCCTTCCTCCTAGCCCTGGGCCTGGACCGCAGGCCCAGACACCACAGTGAGATGTGAAGGAACAGGCTCCAGGTGGCTCCCGTTCGCACGCGGGTGCGAGTGCCCAGGACATGGGCACGTTCTCTTCTTGAGAGGATGGCATCAGTCCCAAGCCACCTCGGATGACGAGAACATCCTGCCTTTTTGAGAAAGGGAAGAATGTCGGGGTGGGGGGGGCGATATTTGGGGCAGACGGGGCCTCCCTGGATCTCCTTCCCCAAGAGTGTGCTCTGAGTTTTCTTCACCTTGTGGAAACCACTGCCTGCTGCTAGGAAGGCTGGCGCGACACAGCCTCAGGGCCGCAGGGCAGGATCTGCCTGGCAACCAGCCAGGGAGGCTCTGGAACTAGTGGTTCTGGCCCGAGGAGGCTGCAGCCTCTCCCCCAGGATGTCCTGGTGCGCACGTCAGGGGCATGTGGTAGCTTCCAGGGAGCAAAACCCCGCCACACCTGTCCTGTGCCTTAAACTCAGACCCAACGCCCACCCTCTCACTTGCCCACTGCCTGTCTTTGGTGCCGAAGCCCCAGGCACCTCCTGCTCACTGACCTCCTCTTTCCTGCCCCCAGACATCCCCTCATAAGGGGCTGTCTCCCTCACCTCTTCCACTTGGATGTCGGCTGTGCACCTGCTGGGTGCCAGCACACCTGGGACTTGGGAGACCCAGTGGGCAGAGCAGAGCCGAGCCCCGCCGTCTGGCAGGAGAGGGCCCCAAGCCCGTAAATACGCACACAACAGTGCGATGCAGGGAAGGGGCCTCAGGAGCCTCAGCGGGTGGGGCTGGGACGAAGCGCAACTCGAGGGCCCCGCAGTGGTTCTCTCTGCAGCGCCCAGCTCCGTCCAGGAAGGCCCGGTCCTTTGTTACTGTTTCTCATGAGGCTAGGCCCAAACCATTTTCATATGTATACACCTGTATAGCTTTTTATGGTGTCATCTCCTAATTTTATTTCTGTATTGCCTTTTTTTTTTTTTTTACCATTTTGGAGTGCCTTTTTCTTTTTAAAACTTTATTGGAGTTGATTTACAATATTGTGTTAGTTTCGGGTGTACAGCAAAGTGATTCAGTTAGAATCATGAATACATATATTCATTCTTTTGCAGATTCTTTTCTCATATAGGTTATCACAGAATACTGAGTAGAGCTCCCTGTGCTATACAGTAGGTCCTTGTTGGGTATCTCTCTTATGTATAGTATAGTAGTGTGTGTATGTTAATGCCAAGCTCCTCATTTATCCCTCCCCCCAATCCCATTTCCCCTTTGGGAACCATAAGTTTGTTTTCCATATCTATAAGTCCATTTCTGTTTTGTAAATAAGTTCATTTGTATCATGTTTTAAAAATCAGATTCCACATATGAGTGATAGCATATATTTGTCCTTCTCTGTCTGGCTTACTTCACTTAGTATGATAATCTCTAGGTCCATCCATGTTGCTGCATTATTTCGTTCTTTTTCTGAGTAGTATTCCATTGTGTATATATATACATACCACATCTTCCTTATCCATTCCTCTCTGTATTTCTTTTTTTTTAATTGAAGTATAGTTGATTTACAACATCATGTTAATTTCTTCTGTATGGCAAGGCAATTCCGTTTTATACATATATATATATATCCTTTTTCATATTCTTTTCCATTATGGTTTTATCTTATTTTATTTTATTTTGCTGCACCACACGGTTTGCAGGATCTTAGTTCCCCGACCAGAGACTGAACCTGGGCCACGGCAGTGAAAGCCCGGAATCCTAACCACTAGGCCACCAGGGAACGCCCTGTACACTTTTATTTTCAGTAAACTTTGTATTTCAGAAGTTTTAGATTTTCAGGGAAGTTGCCAGTTAGCAGTTTCTGTGTGCCCAGCACCTGGTTCTGCCACTGTCACGTGCCATGGTAATTCATCACAACTAATGAGCCAATATTGATACATTATTATTACCTGAACTCCACTGGTCATTCTGGTCTCACTGGTTTTTCTCTGACGCCCCGTTTCTGTTCCGGACCCCCCCGGGGGACCCCACATGACACTCTGCTGTTACGGCTCCGCAGGCTCCTCTTGGCCGAGAGTTTCTCACGTCTTCCTAGTTTCCGATGGCCATTTTGAGGAGTGCTGGCAGGTATTTTGTAGGGTGCCCCTGACGTCTGGGTCATGGGTTTGGGGGAAGCCCGCGGATGCGCAGGCCTTCTCGTCATGTCCCTTCAGGTCTATGCTCTCAAAAAGGCTCCACCACTGACGGGGGATGTGGTTCTAGGCTGTGATGTTTCCTCTCCCCCCCTTTCTACACTGGACTCTGGAAGCGAGTCCTGGCGTGCTGCCCAGACTTCAGGGCTGAGGAGTTATTTGCCCCTCCTTGAAGGGGGATCTATATGAATTCCTTGGAGTTATGATATCCATGTGGTCTCGTGGACGTTGATTTTACACACTGGGTTATGACCCAGTGCTATGACTTGGGTAGTCAGATGATCCAGTCCTTGTCCCAGCCCAGCACTAAGCCCTTTTTGCAAGGAGACTGGTTCCTTGTACTGGAAAGTGGAATTAGAAACCAAAATCTGAGCGTGGGGTGTGGTTGTTGCTACTGGGTGTCATTGCTATTCAGAGCCCTGGATAGAAATGGGAAACTTATGTAGGTAACTCGCCCGTGTAGACACACTAGCCCGAGGACCATTTCTTCATCCATCCATCAGTCTCTATATTGAGCTAAACATCCTCAGTCATCAGGACCCTTGAAGGGCATTTTCTTTACGACTCAGCTGCCTTGGTGCATTGAGTCTAGGTCAAGTTTAAAGAGGGAAAGAGGTGATGAGCTAAATCTTTTTTTTTTTTTTTTTTTTTCCCCTGCCAAGCAGGTCAAGGTAAAATTTGTTTAAGCTACTTTTGCATCAGTAGTTCTCAACTAGGCATGAATACCCTCAGGAGGACACTGGACACTGCCTGCAGATGCTTTTGATTGTTACAACTGGTGAGGGCGGCACCTCGTGGGCGGAGGCCAGGGATGCTGCCCAACGGCCCACAGTGCCCAGGACGGCCCCCAGCAGAGGATGATCCAGCCCCAATGTCCGCGGTGCTGAAGGTGGAGACGCCTCCAGGCCGGATACAAGTGGGAAGGAACACTTGAGCGGCCCCCATTAAAGTCGTAACCTGCTTTCTTTTCTTCTCATGAAATAATACATAAATTTAATAGAAGTGATGCGTGATACTTTCTCATCTATGATATTCTAATCCTTTGATTTTTTAATGTTTTAAATTTAACAATAGCTAATTTACAGCATTGTGCTAGCTTCAAGTGGACAGCTTCAGCTTCTTTTCCATTATAGGTTATTACGGGGTATTGAATAGAGTTCCCTGTGCTCTGCAGTAGGTCCTTGTTATCTATTTTATATCTAGTAGTGCGTATTTTTAATCCCAAACTCCTAATTTATCCCTCTCGCCCCCTTTCCCCCATAAGTTCGTTTTCTATGTCTGTGAGTAGGCTTCTGATTTGTAAATAAGTTGTGTTATTTTTTTAGATTCCACATATAAGTGATATATAATATTTATCTTTCTCCGTCTAACTTACTTCACTAGGTCCATCCATGTTGCTGCAAATGGCCGTAATTCATTCTCTTCTATGGCTGAGTAATATTCCATTCCCTCTCTCTCTCTCTCTCTCTCTCTCGCTCTCTCCCTCTCTCTCTCTCTCTCATGCTCTCTCTCTCTCTCTCTCTCTCTCATGCTCGCTCTCTCTCTCTCTCTCTCTCTCTCTATATATATATATATATATGTATCTCACATCTTCTTTATCCATTCATCTGTTGATGGACACTTAGGTTGCTTCCACGTCTTGCCTATTGTAAATAGCACTGCTATGAACATTGCTATGCATGTACCTTTTCCAATTAGTTTTCATTTTTTTTGGAAATACGTCCAGGAGTGGGATTGCTGGATCATATGGTAACTCTATTCTTAGTTTCTTAAGGAACCTCCATTCAGTTCTCCACGGTGGCTTCACCAATTTACATTCCCACCAACAGTGTAGGAGTGTTCCCTTTTCTCCACATCCTCTCCAGCATTTATTATCTGTAGGCTTTTTGATCATGGACATTCTGACTGCTGTGAGGGCATACCTCACTGTAGTTTTCATTTGCTTTTCTCTAATAATTAGCAATGTGGAGCATCTTTTCATGTGCCTGTTGGCCATCTGTATGTCTTCTTTGGAGGAATGTCTGTTTAGGTCTTCTACCCATTTTTTGATTGGGTTGTTTATTTTTATGAGTTTTTTAAACATTTAAAATGTTATTCATATATATATGAATCACTCTGCTGTACACTTGAAACTAATGCAACGTTGTAAATTAATTATACATATACATATTCTTTTCCACTACAGGTTATTACAAGATATTAAGTATAGTTCCCTGTGCTCTGCAGTAGGTCCTTGCTCTCTGTTTTACATATAGTAGTGTGTATATGTTCATCCCAACCTCCTTATTTATCCCTCCCCCAACCTTTCCCCTTTGGTAACCATAAATTTGTTTTCTAAGTCTGTGAGTCTGTTTCTGTTTTGTAAATAAGGTCATTTGTATCATTTCTTTAGATTCCACGTGTAAGTGATAGCATATTTGTCTTTCTCTATCTGCCTTACTTCACTCTGTATGATCATCTCTAGGTCCATCCATGTCTCTACAATGACCCAATTTCATTCCTTTTTATGGCTGAGTAATATTCCATTATATATATATATATATATATATATATATACACACACACACATGTACCACATCTTCCTCGTCCACTCGTCTGTTGAGGGACATTCAGGTTGCTCCCATGTCTCGGCTATTGTAAATAGCGCTGCAGTGAACACTGGGGTGTGTGCATCTTTTCGAAATAGAGTTTTCTCTGGATATTTGCCCAGTAGTGGGATTGCTGTGTCATACGGTAGTTCTATTTTTAGTTTTTTCAGGAACCTCCATCCTGTTCTCCACAGTGGCTGCACCAATTTACATTCCCACCAGCAGTGTTGGAGGGTTCCCTTGTCTCCACACCCTCTCCAGCATTCGTTATTTGTAGACTCTTTGATGACAGCCACTGATTGGTGTGAGGTGATACCTCACTGTAGTTTTGATTTGCATTTCTCTATTAACTAGTGACGTGAAGCATCTTTTCATGTGTGTGTCTGTTGCCTATCTGTATGGACTATGCAGTCCATAGAGACCACATTTGGAAGAAATGTCTATTTAGGTCTTCTGCCCGTTTTTTGATTGGGCTGTTTGTTTGGTTTTTTGATCCTGAGTTGTATGAGCTGGCTGTATGTTTGGAAATGAAGCCCTTGTCTGTTGCATCGTTTACAAATATTTCCTCCCAGTCTGTAGGTTTGTCTTTTCGTTTTGTTTCTGCATAGTCTGCCTTCTTGTTTCTCCTACCCCACTACACTTTTCTGCAGAATTTATCAGTTTCTAATACACTACATAATTCCTATTTCTCATTTAGGCCTTCCTCTTCCCACCAGAGGAAACTCCACATGGAAGGGATGCTGGCCTCTCTTGCGTGCTAAGGGACCTTAGCCCCACGACGGGCCACGTGCCCACTGGCTTATTGGAGTGGCGGGAAGGGGGAGGTGGGAGTGGGGTGGAAGCCACAAGAAGGAAGGCTGGCCTTGGAGAGGATGGTCGCATTGTTCTCCCTGAGACAGAAGTAAGGGCTACAGTGAGAAACGGCTGGCAGTTGGTGTTACAGAAGGAGGGAGGCCAAGCCCACAGCAGTGCCGGGCGTGGGCCTGCAGAACAGAAAAGGTTTGGAGCAGTGATGGGGCGCGTGGGAGGGGAGCAGGCGATCGAGGCGGGCAGCTCTGTGCCCTGTTCTGGGCGTGGAGGAGAGAGGAGACGGCTGGGGCGGGCGGACTTCGCCGTGGAGCTCGCGACCAACCACTTACACAGTTCCCGAAGCCACACGACACTGCTTCTCCCTGCTCTAAGGGTGGCCTCGGAGCAAGGGCCTCACCTTAAACCTCGTCTCTTGGCCTTCCCCAGAGCCCTTGGCCTCGCCGTCCTATTCACCCAAGGCCTCTTCTGCCCGGTACCCTGTTGCAGAAGGCACCCAAGCCCGGATGGAATAACTCTTGGGGCAGGCAGAGGGGCGGCCGTCTCTGAGGGCCCGGCTCCCCAGCGCAAAGCCACTGTGGACCTGGCACCTTTCCTGTGGGGCCCCCACAGCTCCCCTTCCCCAGCCTGTGGAGCCAGGCCACAGCCTGCGAGGTCCGCAAACGGGCCTCAGGGGTCCTCGGGCCCCAGGAGCTGTACATCAACTACATGCTGCCATTGGGATGGGGGGGTCAGTTTCTCAGAGGAATCTGTCTTAAAGAATTCACGGCTCTACGGGAACAAGGTGTCTTCCTACTGCCTCTTCTCAGTACTCCCTGGGGACACGTCCTGCCTCCACACCACCCGCCTGTGCCCAGCGCGTCCCAGGAATTGCCGGGAAGCCACTCTGCACTTGTGACACATTCTTCAAGTTCGGTTGCCTTTTCCACACCCTCAAGTGTCTGAATCTTTTTGTTCTGCCCATCCATCCATCCACCCACCCACCCACCCACCCACCCACCCATCCAGCAATCACCTGAACGCCTGTCTGGCTCTACGTGTGCCCTTCGGGGTTCAGTGTGGTTGGCAAGACGGGCATTAAGGAAATAAACATACGATTCCCTGCTGTGCTGAATGCCATGAAGGAAAAGAGCAAACTGTACCAAGAGAAATGGCAGCGAAACTGACCCGACGTGGTCTGGGGTGGCGTAGGTGGGTTTTAGGCTTCCCGCGGGACCCCTAAAGCATCGACCATGAGTTAGGGGCACACTGGGAAGGGCCGATAGGGACGAGTGCACATACACAGGCTACACGTGCGGAGCTGAGCTCGGTGGAGAAAGAACAAAGACAAAGAGACCCACCTATTCGTTCTACACAAATTTATTAGGCACCTACTTTGTGCCACGCGTGGAGACAGAAGCTGGAGAGCGTAACAGTCCGCGTGGCGGAGCTGGCCGTCACCTTGGGGCTCGGTCTAGAAGAAGTAGAAGGCGTGGGCAACAAACAAGCACCCAGCAAAGGAACCGAGACGAGAGGGGCTGTGACGCTCAGCGAGGGCTGTACGGCCAGGGGGCTTCCCAAGGGTGGGGAGGACTGGCCAGGCCAGGTGGGCAGCCAGGGTGAGAGCGAGGAAGACCCCCAGGAGGGGAGGAACAGGCCAGGTGCAGGCTGAAGAGCATCGGGGGCCTTTGGGGAGCTGCAGATGCTCAAGACCAAGGTTGGCATGGCTTTTGCGTTCCAGGCGGTGGGGAGACACCAGAGGCCTGGAGCAGCGGAAAAACAGGCGGGCTTGCATCTCGATGCCCACTGGCCACCACGGGGCGGCTGACCGTGTTGGGGCCTCCCTGGGGGGAGCAGGCAGACAACGTGGCCGGGCCGGCCTTTCCCTCGTCCGAGGGCCCACGTCCCGCCGCCTGAGCACACAGCCTGTGGGTGCAGCACTCCTAGAGCCTTCAGGAAAGCCTCCGCCCAACCCTCTGAACCAAGCACAACAGGATTGGGGGGGGCCCTCCGGAAGGGTCCTTCACGGTCACTTCCCACAGGGCTGTGCCTGATGCCCCCTCCCGGCCCTGCCAACACCGGGGCCCAGACGGACTTGGACCTCCCTGTCCGCACCCCAAGTTCTCACACGATCATGGACCAAAGACCACGCCCCAGCCGTTCAACACGCACGTGGAAACCTGCCTCCCAACCGCCCGCTTCCCCTCCCAGTTCGAAGGCAGCACCGTTTACTTTGAAGAAACAGCCTTTGAACGTGGGCTCAGCAGCAGCCTCAGGGCACCCTGGAAAGGAAGAGAAGCGGATCGCGGCTCTGCCACCGTCTCACGCATAACGGCAGCCTCGACATTTCACTTCTGAAGGCTTTTCTCGGAAGGTTCTGTTGCTGCCTTGATTTGAGTGGCGGGCCGCGCCAACGATGTCGTCCTGCGTGCGGACCCGAGGAGAGCCGTGATGACGCCTCCCCCGCCCAGCCAGTGCCAAGGCGAAGGAGACCCCGCGCAGTACCGAACAAAAGCTGCAAATCAAAACGGGGCTGGCAGCTCACCGCGAAGCCAAGCAAAAGGCCCGTCCTTCGCGGCCCCAGGAAGCCCTCCTTGGCCCACGCTCCTGTGTCCCGCCCACCCCACAGGCCGGCCTCCACGATGGGTCCACGCGACTGAACGTGGGGGCTCTCGGCTGATGGGGCTGGACATCCTGCCTGGGGACAGTCGCTGTGGCCTAAAGAGAGTTAGAGACCCGCAAATGTGGCCAGAGCTGGAGGGGGGAGCCTGGTGCGGCCAGGACGGGAGTGATGCCCGGGGCTCTGTGGGGCAGGGAGCTCTGCCCTCCAGGGTGTTGCTTGGGGGCCGGAAGGCCACAGATCTGAGCAGCCCAGCGCCCCGGACACACAGGGACGGAGGGACAAGCCCGTGGCTACCTCAGCCAAGGTCACTACATCCAACAGGCTCGTTTACTATGCAGCAGTACAAAGTGTTTGCTCTAGGGCTGTGCCGCTGTTAATTTTTTATTTTATTTTTATTTTTAAACAGATGGTCTATAGTTTCCTGCTTATCAGCTGATACGGCCTGGCAATAAACTGGTACAGTAAATCCTCTTGTCTCAGGTGGCTACGGGCCGTGGGGTGGCCACCATGAATTAATCAGACCATCTTAAAGAAGTCCCATAGTGAACCTAAGGTCAGCTGTGACAAGGTATTTCTAAGAGGCAACTTGCTGGGCCTTTATTCAAAGCTAGACGTGACCCAACTCTAACCTGCAGATCATGCAACATGGAAACCCTTAAGAACAGGCAGGTTCTGGTGGAGGGTGAAGACCACGCCTTACCTCCCGAGACTGTGCATAAAATTCTGTTTTCTTAGCAAACCTTTCCTTCAGAGGGCGAGCTTAGACTCCCATCAAGGAGGGGCTGAAGCACTGAGGTTTCAAATCAATGAGGTGGCATTATGGAGGTTCAGGGGTACCACACAGTCGTGTCGGGGCTTCAGAGGGGGGACACCGCTGCTGACGGCTCCAAGGACGCTCGAGAGCAGAAAGGCTTGGGGTAGAGAGAGAGAGGAAAGGGGGCAGAGGGTTAACAGGGTGTAGGCAGCCCCCATGCACACCCCACAACGCCCCAAGGACACACTCGGACAGACCTTTGACTTGGTGTCCTTCTTCTAATGGCCAAAACAGCCCTCAGGGCAACGTATATTTACGGGCAATCTTTAGGCTGTCGTCCGCTGCTGATTTAAGGGAGAAGCGGTCATGGTTTTGAAAATGGGGCCCCTTTTCAGATGAAGGGGAGCAGGTTGTTAATGAAGTGGGTTGAGTCGAGATCCCCCAGGCCTTTTTTGTGATCTTAGACAAATCACCTGCCTGGAGTTGACTCCTTCGGGGCCCTAGCCAGGCTCAGAAGAGCTTCTCTAAAGCCCGTCCAGTTGGCCGGAGGAAGAAGTCGGGGCTGCGAGCTCCTGCTGTTTCTGCGGGGCAGGCACGGGGGTGGGGAGCCCTACCGTGTGGCGCTCGGGATGGAATGACAGAGCTGGTGGAACCCGTGGTCCCTGCACCCAACCATGGTACGGACAGGGAAAGCCACGCGGGTCGTGTCACTTACCTGTGACCACACAGCCAGGTTCAAGAGCAGGTCCAGGAGGTGTCCAGGGTGCGGGGGCCGCGGGAGCCCCACCCCCGGTGTCTCCTGAGAAAGGGGCACGGCCAGCTGGGTTACTGCAGCTGCGCCATCTGCTGGCGGGGGCCTGGGGCACTTTGTGCCAAGGCTCGGGCCCCCGGGAAGGTCAATCACCCAGAGAGAGCAGGACGCCGGGTGGGGCTCCAGTGGGAGCCTGGGGGTGTCCCAGAGACCCCTTCACAGTGGACCCGCAACACCAGACACCCACGCAGCCCACCCAGCCTGCTGTTCCCGTCAGGGGACTGGAGAAGCGGCTCCCAGCACTGACCCTCTCTCCAGCATCGCTTTCCTCACTGGTCCAAAAACCCCAGAAAACCCCTGTAACACCCTGGCAAGAGGATGAAGATGGGTGGCCCCTTCAGAAGGGGACCGGTGGGAGGGAGGCATTGCCGGAGGCTGGGTCACCGTGCACACTGGTTTCACCAGTCTCGGCCATCTCCCCAACGAGGACAACCTCCCCACCACGTGGGCTCCAGGCCAGAAGGAACCAGCTCCGAGGACAGGCTGAGCCCAAGGGCTGAGGAAGGGCCCAGATGTACCAGGGACCCTCTTCTAAACTGTCAAAAACAAGGACCCAGAGGGAAAGCCGCCCTGAGACTGGCCTTGGCAAGCAGACCCCAGCCACCCCAAGTCACCTCTGACCCCTCTCATGTGCCCACCAGCCGTGCTGTGAGCCCCCCAGATCATCTCAGACACTCTCCCCGCCAACTGGTGGCTCCGGCCAGGCCTCATCTGGACTGACTGGTCCCCCGCTGCTCCTTCCTGCCTCCGACGATCTCCTCCGCGGTAGCAGGAGGCTTTGTTTTTTCCTTTTGGCCGCCCTGGGTCTTCACTGAGGCACGCAGGGCTCTCTAGTTGCAGTGCGCAGGCTTCTCTATTTGTGGCGTGTGGGCTCAGCAGTTATGGCGCTCAGGCTTAGTTGCCCTGCGGCATGGAGGATCCTCCCGGACCAGGGATTGAACCCACGTCCCCTGTGTTGGAAGGCGGATTCTTAACCGCTGCGCCACCAGGGAGGTCACAGCAGGGGGACTTTAGGAGGCGTGGGTTCAGACCACGGCTTAGACCCCTCAGCCTGCTGCCCTCCTCTCACGCCCGCCCCCCCACTTCCTGCAGCCAAGCTGGACTCTGCTGTCCCTACGGCCCATGGCCAGCTCTGCCCACGCCAGAGCCTTTCCCCAGCTTGTGACCCAGCAGGCTCCTGACTCAGTCCAAGCTCCATCTCAGACCCCTCCCTGGAGCCCCCTCATGCCCTGAGAGGCATTCAAAGGCAGCAGCTTGGAGAGTGAGCTCTGGAGCCTGACCCACCACCTGACTTCCAATCTAGGCTCCCCCATTTGCCAGCTGTACAGCCGCAGGCAAGTTACTTGACCTCTCTGTGCCTCCGCTTCCCCGTAAGGTTACAAGACTAAGTGAATGAATGTATTCTCCTCGTGTCTGGGAGAGGGCAGGCACCACAAGACACATCAAACTAAGGGAAACAAACAAATCAGGAGTAGGGCTTCTCCACAAAAAGACCGAGCGTGGGGCAGGCTGTGTGCTGACAGCCAACCCAGCGCTTCTCCCACAGGAGAAACGGGAGAGGAGGGATCTCCGACTAAGCGTCCACGGAGGTGGCCCCGAAGGCCCAGCCGCAGGCATGGCTGCCGTGGCTCCTTCCCAGGGGCCTGGACAAGCAACAGAGAAGTCTGACCTGCAGAGGACAAGGAGGAAACTCTGCACAGGAATAGGAATGAACTCAAGGGCTGCCCGCCGCCAGCCAAGGGCCCCAGGGGCCCCAAGAGAACCCCACCCCCAGCCCGGCCCCCTCCGCTTCTCCTTCCCCTGTGTCCAGGAGCCACACCCAGGTTCGGCCCTGCCCTGGCCTCCTCAGCACCTTCCTGAGCCGCCGTCTGGCCACAGCCGAGAGGCCCAGAGACACACAAATGCCGGTGTAGCCGCGGTAACTGCCCTGACCCTGTGGAGTGTCTGTTCAGGCTACGAAGCGGCCATGGGGAGAAAACTGGGCCACCTCGCTGGCCCCATGGGCCTGGCCGAGGCCTGGTGAGGGGCTCGCTGCCCCCTTCCGTTACCTGCTCCTCCCCAGGCTGGGCCACTCAGGGCTTGTCCATGAGCCCAGGTCTCCCAGCCCAATGTCACGGCAAAGTCAAGGAGGCCCCGGCCAGCAGCTCAGAGGCTAATTCTGATGGCCCTCGTTCCTTCTGAGATAATAATAGCTCCACTTTACTGCCGGAGGACGAGTGAAAATGCCTACAGAGGCCAGGCCCTGCTCGGCCTTGAGTGACGGAGCCAGGTGACGGTGCGGTGGCGGGTGTGAGGCTCGCCGACAGGGGGCGGCCACCCCCTCAGCTTCGGGGGCCTGTGGATGGCGGGCCCCAGACACCCAGAGGCTCCCTTAGGCCAAGAGAAGTCAAATCTCCAAAGCTTTGGTCAGATCGCCTACTACCAAAATGCTGGCGGCTATAAGAAGCCGGACCTAAAAACATCTGTGCAGTCGAGACACAACCCGTCCCTGGGTGGGCTCAGGCCCGGGGGCAGCTTCCACCGCCACTCTGGGGTGGCGGGTGTGCACCGATGAGGTTTTGCTGTTGACGGTAACAGCGACGCTTAGCGGCTTGGTCTCCCAGAGCCCCGGGCCTTCTGGGGGAGGGAGGAAGCGCCCGGGCAGATGAGCCGTCGCCCAGGGGCGTGGGGTGGACCAGGGTAAGCCTGGTGCTCTGGTCTGTTTGACACCCAAAACCAGGGGCCTGAACCACAGGCTGCATCCGCATCCCGTCCCTCTGAGCTGGGGGCTCAGTCCTGCCAACCTCCCACCTCCAGACCTGTCCTGGGCACGTCCCCTGGCCCCTGCACCTGCTCTGCATCCTCACCTGCCCTCCTCTGCCTGCCAGGGCCTACCACTCACTCACAGGACCCTCCTGCTACCTCTTCACATGCTGGGCTTCTTCCCAGACACTAATCCTGCCCAGCTCTCCCGACCAAATCTAGCTATGGTGAAGTGGTGTCCTCCAAATTCCCCTGCCCCTCTACCCTGCTGCCGACTGGGCTTCCATTTGTCCTGGGACATTTAAAAATATCTGTCCAGCCCTGGCATATAGAACCCAATACCCCCAGCTGTCTGAATACCGGGGCCTCACTCGGCCAGCACATGCCTCCGCTTCCAGTAAACGCGTCAGCTGACCCAGAACACGGGGTCGGCCGAGCCCTCCGTCCCCATCCCGCCACTCTTCGCTTGGCTCCTGCATCGAGTGTATTGCCAGCTCGAGCCCATTCCTGGCCCTACAAGGAGAAGACAGGCACGGGCTGGGGCCCTCTGAGCCATCTGCGTGCCCGTGACACGGAGCACATGCCGGGAGCGTGGTGTGATGTCTGCCACAGCTGTCCCTCTCTCCCTGGCTTCCAACCCCGATGGGCCCCGTGGCCCTTGTATTAATATAGCACAAAGAGGACCGGCAGCTGGCCGTGGCAAAATCTTTCCACACGGACGGTGACAACTGACATCACACTGATTTGGGGCCCGTATGTTCCAAACGGGCATTCTTTTAGAAAGACCATGGCTGCAACCTGCCTCGTCACTGGAAATGTGTCCACCTTTGCTTTGGGAACTGGGGACATCTCCAGTGAGCAATCGGGGGGCCTTTCAAAGGGAACCCAAACGATGGGGGATGGCTCTAGGAGCCTCCTGGGGCTCACAGCAGCAAGGGTCCCCTTCCCTGGCGAGGCTCCCCTCGGTCTGTGCAGTGATTAAACGCCCCGTGGGGAAGAGGCAGGGAAAGCAGGGCCCGTGACCTTGACACGCTCTCCCCAGGGGCGTAGGAGGAGGGCGGCTTCAACAGACCCCAAAAGAACTCAGGAAGAGTGGGAGCAATGAGATGATTTCTGGGATTTAGACGCTTCAAAGGCCGCTGGAGAAAAGGCTGGGGGTGACAAGGGAAGCAGGGCACCGGGGCTTATGCCACGCAGCTGTGCTGGGGCCCTGGACCTCAGCTCCACCTGCCTCATCGTTGCCTCGGAGCGCTTGGAAATTCCCATTGCAACTTTACAAATACACATGTGAAAACAATATTCAGCAAAAGTTTGCTGAGGGCCTAGCGCGCACCGGAACTCTCCGGGCACCGGTCAGTCTGTACAAGCAGCAGAGAAGCGAGCAGGCCCTGGCAGTCCACAGCACGACGGGTCCACTCCCTGCACGCCCTGGACTGGTGTCAGATGTCCCTTCCACCGATGCCGACCTTTTAAATTTAGTGTTTAAAAATCCTACAATGAGCCCTGTAACCCTCCAGCCGACCCAAGGAAGCGCAATCGGTAACCTTATGGACTAGAACCCCCTGCTCCCCTGCCCTGCCCACCTTCTCTGCATAGGCAACAAAGATGTCAGCTGGGGTTTATTGTGTGCTTATCGTGAACATCACTGCGGTTTCCTCGTGCATATACTGCTTGCTTTTGAACTTTATGAAACGCGGATCCTACCACGTCTGAATATGGACTTTTAGGCACGGGCTCTTTTCTGGCATTTTCTGGCAGCCAGTCGAGAACAGAGAGCACGATGGAAGGAAAGACCCCACTGCCCCACGGAATTCCCGGAAAAGCCCCGAAGGAGAGGAGTGGCCGTGGCTCTGAGGGGAGAGGGCGGCCCTGCGAGAAGCCGGGCGGGAAGGAAGAGGGGCCCGAGCCCGAGTGGCCGCTGCTTGCAGCACGGCTCTGCCGAGGCCAAGGGCACAGGGTGAAGCCTCCCGGAGAAGCGTGTTTCTTGGCTGTGTCTGCAAACAAAAACATGCGAAGTGACGGCAAATGTCACGGTAAAGGCAGAGCGAGACAACTACATCTGTCGATTTATTATTAGAAGGCAAATGTCATGGAAAGAAAATCCGCCCCGAGCCATTCGGTCCTTTTGAAACTCCACAGGGTGCAGCTGGCTGGAACCAGAATCCTTCCCACCACGCCTCCGCTAGGAGCGGCCTTACTCCATACTGGGGTCAACTCTAATTTGTCCCCTTTGATGGCAAAAAGTCACTGGAGAGGGAGACAGGAAGACCACCTGTCTTCACAGCCTCCCTGGGGTCCACGTGTGTATGTGTCTCGGAGAAGAGGGCGCTGGACTAGATCCAGGCGGTGGCCGAGGCAATTCTGAGGGGCACGAGGCAACAGAGGGGCTGTCCGTTTTAGAGCTACTCGCTGATCTTGGCGTGTATTTAAAAAATACTCAGCCAGAAGCTAAGTGACGCTGATATAATTTTCCTTTAAAACCAAACTCATTTACGAGAAGAAAGCAAGTCGGTTTAAAGAAAACTATTACGTGCTTAGAGGATGCGGATATGGCAAAAATCGTGAAGGTAGAACAGAAATAAGCGAACTCAGAGCACAAATGATCTCGATGTTTCTAAGAGGCTGTAAATTTTCTCTAACTTCTAAGGTACTGTTGAGCTCAGAAAGTTCCGACTATGTTCTCT
Source organism: Globicephala melas (assembly GCF_963455315.2). Classification (NCBI taxonomy): domain Eukaryota; kingdom Metazoa; phylum Chordata; class Mammalia; order Artiodactyla; family Delphinidae; genus Globicephala; species Globicephala melas. The sequence goes on from NC_083328.1 coordinate 82,448,964, forward strand.
GCCTAAAAACGGCCATTGCACACAGCAGGCCGGCCGCCCAGCCTGGACTGAGCCTTCTCTGCTCGAGGCCCTGTGCTTCGGGGCGTTTCCACGGCTCTGCCAGCCCAGAGCCCGCCCCCCTACCCACTGCAGCTGCTACCAAAGGAAGCCCCAACAAGGGGGGTCGCTGGGCTCAGCTCGCGGTCATGAACCCCAAGGAGCCCCTGGAGAAGCTCCTGTTTCTCCTCTCCTGAGTTTGTTCTTTTCCCCAAGTTTCCACAATGACTTCAGAAAGAAACACAGATGAACAAATGTCACTCTTCGTGTAGGCAGTTCACCCAACTTAACAGGTGCTCTCAATGGCAGACCTTGCTCTCATCACATACAAGTCTATTTTAAAAATACTTCAAATGGGAACTGACTCTTTTAAACATGTTAAAAATAATTATATTATTGTTCACTGTATTACCTCATTTATTTATTTGTAGTGTCACATTATTAATAACAGTATTATTATTATTAAGGAAAAGCCAGGTGCCTATACAGCCCAGTTTGCCAGGGAAGTCCTGCTTTACCTGTCATCCCAGTATCCCCCCGCAGTTAGCACTGCCTTGCACACTCAAATGTGTCCCGGTTGGCTGACAAATGATTAGGTCACCCTAGTTATGCACCATGACTAACTTGTCTATATCTGCAGTGAGTAGGGTGGGAAGCAGGGGGAGGACAGAGACCTGGATTTCAAAGGCTGGAGGGCATTCTTTAAATTGTGGCCATTCCCAACTTAAACTGTCTAGATCCGGGATTAGGACAGGAGGTCTACCGCTCAGGTTCAAAACAATCCAGCGATGAGGGCTGCAATCAACAGAGCGCAGCAGAGCTCTCCACCCCGAGGTAGTGGTGTGAACGGGGCTGTTTCTAAAAGAGCTCAGTTACCTTCAGGAAGAACTAAAAGTGGCCTCGACCCCAGCACACCTGGCCTCTCTCTTCTCAGATCTTTCAGTGAGGTTTCCCGCCCCTTGCCTTCGTGGCAGATCTCTGAAACGAACTTCACTGAAGTTCAACGTTTTTTCTTGACTGGTTAGAGACAAGAATGATGAATCCAAGGTCACAGCCCCAGAGGCCCAGCCCCGAGCCCTCACTCCCAACCCAGGGAGGTCTGGGTTCTCTGGGTCAGAGGAACGGGGTGGTGTTGAGATTGGGGACACATGCACCGCTGGTGGGGACGAACTGGTGGCCTCGTACTGAAGGGTGGCTGAGCCAAAGCCCTGTGTCTACCTGGGACCCAGCAGTCCCACCGCTTGAGATCGACCCGAGAAAAATCCCTGTGAACGCACACATGGAGCAGGTGCCGGGACGGGGGGCAACGCTCTTCCAACAGGGACCAAGCGCACGTCAACAGGGAGGTGACTGTCAGTATCTTCTATTCAGACCAGAGACGACGGGTGACAATCCAGGAGCCAGGAAGCTTACGGGAACCAGTGCAGAAGGGTCTCTAAGATACGGGGCCAAGTGAAAAGCCACAAGGTGGCATACATGCTGCTTGTGTTTCTTTTAAAAAGCCATTTTTCTGTGGAAACTAGCCGGTAACCTCAGGGGGATTCGAGAGGTGGGTTATGGAGCCCGCGGCTGGTGGAGGGTCACTAAGGCAGCCTTTAGCCTTAGCTCTAGTATTTTTAACTTCTCATGTAACGCATCTAATTCCTATGTTCCACGTCTAATTAAACATTAAATTTTTAAAGTAATGGCTGGGAGAAGCTGCTAATATGCCACGGGTCTCATGGAGTAGACATCCTGAGAGAGGGTCTTGAGGAAGATTAACTTGCCTTTCTTGTACCTAATTCCCGTATCTGAGGGACGAGCTTTAGGTAGGAACTGGTGCTTTTGGAGTTGGCTGGGTATTTGAATAACTGGCAGAAAAAGAGAGCGTCGCCAAACAATCTTCGCGTTAACCGCGCCCAAGTCCTTCTCCTGGCTGCCGTGTGGACTTTGCCAGGCTTGATTACTAAGGGCCTGGTATAGTTCTATTTCTAGCTTCCCAACATTTGTAGCCGGCTCTTGCTTTGCTCTTTCTTTAATAAGGAGCCGGCAGAACGTCAGTTCTAAAGTGGATCAAGAAAAGAATGTGAAGCTCTGAACTGTCCATTTGGGTGCTGACAAGAAATAGACCTGGAATCAGGGGGCTGACATCCGAGCCCTTGGCTCGCGTTCAGTGTCTCCGTGAAGGCCCCCAGTTGGCACAGCGAACCAGGCACTGAACCCGGACCACAAAAGATCCCGTCTGAGAGACGGCTTTGCCACTAGCTGGCAGGTCCCACCCGCCTCTGAGCCGGTTTCCTCACCTGTACAGCCAAGAAGCTAAGATTTGATCTCCCAGGTCCCTTCCAGCTCTGGGACGGCTTCTGTCCTCCATCGGGGTGCCCCTCCCTGGTACCCCCCTTAGCACCAGATTCCTTCTGCTCCCACGGCTGCCCTTCCATCGAGCTCCAGACCCATGACCTCTTTCTGCCTAGTCGACTCCTCCTCACACGTGGTCCAAAGGCACTTCTAACTCCACAGGTTAGGGACTTCCCTGGAAGTCCAGTGGTTAGGATTCAGTGCTTCCACTGTGGGGGGCACTGGTTTGATCCCTGGTCGGGGACTAAGAGCCCGCATGCTTCGCAGCACGGCCCAAAAAAAAAAGACCCCAACCCCACAGGTTAGTTAGAATGGCCGCCTCTCACCCCACTCACCCCATCAGAACTCGAGGTCCCACGCCCCCTCGAGCCCAGGGAAAGGCACTGACTTCGGCCAGTTCCGCCAGGTGTCTTCCTTCACCCAGCCAATGCCCCACATCCATGCTGCTGCCAGGCCTTGTTGGTCAACCTCCTAAATAACTCTCAAAGTCGTGCTCCCAGCCACCACCATCTCTCTGCGCCTCAAATTCCAACCCCCTACCCCGTGGCCAGAGAGACTTTTGAAACCAACAACCTGATGACGGCACCTCCCGTCCATCAGGACAGAGGCTTCCCTGTTCAAGACACAATAAAGACCGCGTTTCGTCCTGCCAGGCCAACGAGGCCCTGCGTGGCAGCCCCTGCCCACCCTCCAGACCCAGCTCACTCTGTGCCCCAGTTCCGCTGACCTTCGGCTGGTTCCCCTAACCCGTCATCCTTTTCACTAGAGGGCTCGTGAACGCTATTCCTGACCTTGGAACTGTACGCCCGACCCCCACCCCACATTCACCCTTCAGTTCACAGCTCAAGTGTGCACATATCATCTTCCCAGGAAAGTATTCCCTGATATGCCCAGATCGAGGGCAGCTTCCTCCGCCATATACTCTGAAAAAAAAAAAAAAAAAAAAAGCACATTTCTTTTCCAGTGCCCTTAGCTCGAGTCGGGCTGTAATGAGAACCTCCTTCACGTGGTGATGCATTGTTTCCAGATCCCCAGCTCCAGGTGGAGAGACAGGGTCGGAGAGAGCTCATCTTCATATCCTGGTGCCTAATACAGAGTATGGCCCATAGTGGGTACTCAGTACATTTCTGTAGATCAAACTATGGCTTCTAAGACCTTCCATCGAGAGGCCACAAAGAGCTCATACAGCTTACTATCAAAAAAACAAACAACTCAATCAAAAAATGGGCAGAAGACCTAAATAGACATTTCTCCAAAGAAGACATACAGATGGCCAACAGGAATATGAAAAGATACCCAGTATCACTAATTATTAGAGAAATGCATATCAAAACTACAATGAGGTATCACCTCACACCAGTCAGAATGGATCATCAAAAAGTCTACAAATAACAAATGCTGGAGAGGGCGTGGAGAAAAGGGAACCCTCCTACACTGCTGGTGGGAATGTAAGTTGGTGCAGCCACTGTGGAGAACAGTATGGAGGTTCCTTAAAAAACTAAAAATAGAGCTACCATATGACCCAGCCATCCCACTCCTGGGCATACATCTAGACAAAACTATAATTTGAAAAGATACCTGCACCCCTATGTTCACTGCAGCACTATTTACAATAGCCAGATCATGGAAGCAACCTAAGTGTCCAATGACGGATGAGTGGATAAAGAAGATGTGGTATCTAAGAGGCCACTAAGAGACAAGACCCAACACGACTGGCCTCTCCCACTTTCCGTTAGGCCCCTTCTGCCTCGCTGGGCTCCTGCCAATCCTAACCATCACCCTCCTGCTTCTTCACCTTTACCACCACCATCAGTGACAGCTACCCTACCACTGACCGAACGAACTCTCACTGCAGCAGCTCAGTACCAGTTTGCTTGCCATCAACCACTACTAAGCAGTTCCTATTTCTTTCCTCATGTGATCACCTCCACAACCCTGGAAGGAGGTTTCTTTGGACCCTAGAAGGATCTTATTTTGCAACTGTGGAGGCAGAAGACCAGACAGGTAATGCCACTGGTTAGCTATGAAGCAGAAGGAGGCAAGGTGTATATTCAGCCCAGCTGGTCCCAAATGTGGCTTCTTCCTTCTCATCCCAACTCCCTCTGTTGAGTTCCTCTCATTGGATACCATCTTGTTTCCTTTTAAAACCCACCTAAATACTATCAGAGAAAAGACATTAAGAGAAAAGCCCTTTAAAGAAAGAAACACAATGAGGATGCGCCACTGCACCCATCTCATTTAGAAAAGGAGCAAAGATTCTTGTCTCTCACATACTTTCAGAGAATATGGCGACACACAAAGGAAGGGTGAAGAAACCAAAAAAAGACGAAAGAATAAAAACACCAATTTAACTAAACGATATGGCTAACTAGAAGACAAAAGAATAAACGAAAAATTATTTTAAAATTTAAAAAAGCCCAGAATTACCAAATATCACAAAACTGTGGAGTCGGAAAGGACATGAGTTGGAAGTTCCTGATTTTGAGATTTCAGACAATGCTAAAATTTCCAAATAAATACGGAATGCCAACCTGGGTTGCCACCCAGTTTTTCTTTTTTTTTAATATGCTAAGTAAAGTCATTTAAAAAACTAAATAAGGGCTTCCCTGGTGGCGCAGTGGCTGAGAGTCCGCCTGCCGATGCCGGGGACACGGGTTCGTGCCCCGGTCCGGGAGGATCCCGCATGCCGCGGAGCGGCTGGGCCCCGTGAGTCGTGGCCGCTGAGCCTGCGCGTCCAGAGCCTGTGCTCCGCAACGGGAGAGGCCACAACAGTGAGAGGCCCGCATACCGCAAAAAAACCCAAAACAAAACAAAACAAAAAAACTAAATAAAAACAAAATTTAAAAACAAAATCTTAAAACCAGAAAACCGATATCACTATCTATTGTCACTCAAAAAGAAATGACACTGAAATACCAAAAGGTAGGATGCTTACGCAGCCTCCATCTCAAGGACAGTCCCTTCCCTGAATAAATTTAACCTGATGAAAACCCCACTACATCATCTTTATTTTTCTCACTTCACTGCGCATTGGCATTTGGCAACCACCGACTCAGCTCAAGTCGCTCCCTTGTGCGGGATTCCCTTCTACAAAATCCTCCTGCAGCAACCTCCGCTGAGCGTTGGCCTGAGCAGGCTCCTGGTTGCCTCATAAAGCAACCAATTCTAACGGTAGCAGAATAGGAGAAAAATGCACAGAAATCAATACCGTTCCTATAAGCACAAGAGAAACAGCCTGAATATAATGATGAAAGAGGGTCCATTCACAGTAGCAATAAACACATCAAATACTTGGGAAATACATGATATATATTCACATATCAAATTCCACATATATACATCAGAATTATATAAAGAAAACACAAATCCTTAATGGGAGAAATAGAAACTCAAACGAAGAGAGAGACCATACTTCCGGCTGAAGGCTAAACACAGAAAAAAATGACGCTATTTCCTAACTTATAGATTAAATGAAATTCCAGTCAAGGCATCACCAGGGTCATTACGGAACTTGACAAGAATGATTCTTAAACTCTGTTTTCTTTTCTTTTTTTTTTGCGGTACGCGGGCCTCTCACTGTTGTGGCCCCTCCCGTTGTGGAGCACAGGTTCCGGACGCGCAGGCTCAGCGGCCATGGCTCACGGGCCCAGCCGCTCCGCGGCATGTGGGATCTTCCCAGACCGGGGCACGAACCCGTGTCCCCTGCATCGGCAGGTGGACTCTGAACAACTGCGCCACCAGGGAAGCCCTCTGAACCACTGCGCCACCAGGGAAGCCCTCTTTTTTTTTTTTTGTCTGTGCTGGGTCTTCGTTGTGGCGTGAGGGCTTCTCTCTAGTTGTGGTGTGCGGGCTTAGTTCCCCCGCGGCCTGTGGGATCTTAGTTCCCACATGGACGCGGGGATCGAACCTGCGTCCCCTGCATTGGAAGGCAGATTCTTAACCACTGGACCACGAGGGAAGTCCCGAATCTTAAATTCTATAGAAAAATAAATTGTCAAAACCATCAGAGGAGTCTGAGATAATACGCAGTAAGAAGATTCTTGCCCCAGCAGATCTTAAAATATAGCATGAAACGATGATCATTCAGGCTGTAAACCAACTAAACCAATGGGGAATGATGCCACAGCCTAACAAACACGGCAGAAGTAAACTCGCTACCAATAAAAGACACAGAAGCCGCACTACGCCACCGCTGTCCTGAGGACAGACTGATGTTTTTCAAAACCTTCCCATCTCAATTTGGAATAGGAATTTCAGAGTTTGTTTTTTTTAAAAAAACTAATTAAGCAACATCAGAAAATTTCAAAGTGACAAAGATGAAGATTTCCTGACAATCTAGAAAAACGTTTCGTATTCCTGTGTGTTTCCTATTCCCGTGTGTTTCGTATTCCTGTGTTTTGAATTCTTAGGGCCATCTCAAGCTCCCACCTCCGAGGCTGTCCAAAACACAATTTGAAATTCCTTAGATTCATCTTGTTCTCTAATTATGAGTGTGAGGGTTGGGTGGCGGAGGTGCTGGCAGCGGGCGCCAGGGAACCTTCTGGGCTCCTTAGTCAGGGGCTGCGGCCCACCGGCCCAGCACCCAGCAGGCCCTACAGGGCCCTCTTGCTGTTCTCGGCTTCCCAACTACACGGATGGTTCTCAAGGGCAATTAGGCCTGAAGTCCTCACTTGCCGCGAATCAATCAGACCTCAGCAATTTGGAAAAACAAAAGTCTCGCTCTTCCTTCTTCCCTCAGGAGTGGAGAGGTGGGAGGGAAGTAACGGCTCTTTTACGAAGGAGTTTCTAGACCAGCAAAGGGAAAAACTCCCAATTTACAATGATTTTTAGCCAAAAAAAAAAGTATGAAGGTGGGAGGCTCCAGAAGTCGTCATCACCAGACAATAGTGAGTTTTCATTTCTGATCTGAGAAGACCTGTTCTTTTTTCTTCTAGTTTTGTGACATTTTCTTTACCTTGGGTGGTTCATGTCTAACTGTGGGCCCTGCTGGGACCTGTATTATCCTGGCAATGGAGGTGACCTTGTCCATCATCTGCCCCAACATCTCAGGACTCTCATGCACAAGAGAAGAAGCGGGGGGGTAGGCCTCCGCCAGAAGCAGGAAGCAGAGGTCGGTCACCTGGCCCACACCTGGCCATGGACCTGCTGAGAGGGAGCTGACCCAGAGCATCCCCTTCCCTGCCTAGCTGACAGGTCCACAGCCTCGGGGTGCCACAGACCCTCATACCTGTGGGGCAGGATGGCCCTTCCCCGACTGCCACTGGGAAAAACAAAGCCGAGAGCAAGTAACAAATACCTTAGAATCCTCTTCAAGTCAAAGCACTGCCACGATGAATGAGGCTGATTTCCCCAGTTATGAGGACGGGCTGATTACAGAGCCCAGCATCATTTGTCCGAAGATAATTGCCTCAATTCTCCACTTTGCACATATAGAAACAGTCGCAATCTACCAAAGCCTCGGTGACTAGATATGTTAAATTGGTCTAATCACGTCTTGAAGAGCTTGGGCTGAAAGGACAGCTCCGAGTGCCATCCTGAACCAGGACACCAGCGAGCCTCGCTCCCTCGGCCCCGCTGCTGCCTCCCTCCCCCACAACGTCTGAAGGGGTGAGTCAGACCCTCAGCAGAGAACAGAAAAACAACTCTGAGGCTCTCTGTCAATGTCTAGTGGCCGTGGGCCCGGGTGGACAAAAGCTAAACCACACACCACAGGATGTTCCCGACAGCCGAGTGGTCCTCTGCAATCAGCAGTGTTTTCAGCCACTGCCCACCAGCCTCAGGAGGGGCAGCTCTGCAGGGCAGAGGACACAGCTGACACCAGCACCACCGGGGCCATGGGCAGCGCTGGCCACGAGAGAGCACCAGGCAGGCTGGAGCAGGGCAGGTGACAGAATCCAGGCGCCATTTCTCCAGGACAGAGCCAGGCAGAGGGCCAGAGTCCAGGGTGAACCAGGGACCACATCAAATGAAAGCTTTGGCTCTGAGAGCCAGAGCCAGAGCAGAGGAAGGGAGGCACCGTGCCCCAGGAGGACCTGCCCACCCAAGCTTACATTCTGCCTGGGGGAGGGGCCTTCCAGACACTTCCTGTTGGATTAGGAGCCTAGAAATTGCTCCTCCCATGACAGGAGTAGGTAGGTAGGCAGGTAGGCAGGCAGGTGGGTGTTGCGTTGGTAGGATTACCTCGACAGCGCACAAAGCCAAGAGAAAAGAAGGGCCACTCCTGAGAGGAGGACCCCAGCAGCTCTGCACAGGGACACAGGTCACTTCTGATCCTATCTCCCTTTAAAAATGAAGGGCACAAATAGAACATTGTAACCCCAACAAAGGCCTGGACAGAAGCCAGCCATGTCAAAGAGATGATGATTTCCCCCTATTGTTTGCTTCTGGCTCTAGACGGCACAGCCCCAAAATCACAAAGTCAGGAGCCCGGGCTCGTTGCCCTTTCTACTGGTGAGAGCTGACAGATACCAGCGCCGTCTGAGTGACAGCGACGTGGCGCCCCAGAAAAGCGAGCCAAATGCTCTTGTATTGTACCCAGACCTCTGGGGGGGGGGGGCGCAGGCAGCAAGGCAATGCCAAATTCCCAGTGGGCTTGAGCCTTTCTGGCTGATTGCCACAGTCAGTGGTGGGGAGCACGTCATATTCCCTGAGTTCATTTCTACCCAAAGGAAAGTTTGAAAAGCTCTCCATCTCTAAAATTAGTCCTTATCAATGACTGTCCAAAAAAATGTGTTCAAGAGTGATTGTACCCACTCGCCTGGCGGAGCAGAACCAAACTTTTGTGTCTCATCTTGGAAAACGTGTTGGTGCCGAGGGGACCCATGACAATGGCCTGGCGAGCCTTTTGAGAATTCACGTGAGTCATGTCTCCCCCAGAGTGACTAGAACAGGGCTTCGCACACAGTAGGCATGCGGGAACAGGTGGCTTGAAAGCACTGCTCTAATGGGCTTCAAAAAAAAAAGAAAAGAAAAGAAAACCTCAAAGTCAGACGAGGTAAAAGCTCACCTTTCAGAAAACCACCAGATGTAACCACCTGACTGTAGCCACCGTCGGGCAGCTTCCCTCCCTGGTTTGTCCACCTGGCGAGGATTTAGAATGTGGCACCTGTTGGCAATCCACTCTTTAATAGTTGGAGGCATTTCACATTGACATGCATGTTGTCAGATGACAGGGGTTGGTCACTTCTCAATCACCTCCATCTCCCCACGATGCCTGGAAGAGTGTCGTGGTCACAGAAGTGACTCAACGTGAGGCTGCTTAACAGCCAATTTCATTGTTAATTTCCGAGGCAGCTCCGGGAGGGGAGGCAACGAGGCCCGATACAACTAATAGACAGAGACGGATTTCTCTGCTTCAGCAAATGAGCTGCGGAGCGGAGAGTCACAGAGCCCACCCTGGTCACAAAAGGCCCACCGCTGGCCGAGCCTCCATCACTGACACCTGTTTGCTCGTGTCCTGAAACTGCCACCCAGACACTCCTTCCTGCCGCTGAGCCACCTGCACTTTCAAATGCTTCTACAATAGAAGCCGAGTCGGAAGAGCATGTTCATCAATAGAGCCCCCAGCCCCTCTCCCAGGGCCTCCAGAGCCCTTTCATGGAACCAGAATCTGACTTGAAAAGAACTCGGTGAGCGTGGAGTTCTAATTCCACCTGGCTCAGGAGTCCCAGGGAAAACATCTCTAATATGTGGTCACCTGTCCTTTGATTTAACGCCGCTTCTGACGAAGAGCCACCATCTCCTGACAGCCGTTCCACTTCAGAGCCCTAACTGTTGGAATATCCTTCCTTGGGCTGAGCTGAAATCTGCCTGTTGAAACTGCCTCCCATAGGTTCTAATTTTGCCCTGCCGAGCCACATAAAATACATCATAATGCCTTTTCCACAGGACAATCCTTTAAGGGGCTGAAGACAGTTATTCTTCACAGTTCGTCCAAATAAGACCCTGATCGTAATGAACTGGAAGCTGCGCTTTCCAGCCCAATGGGTCCAGGAGCCTCCCTCTGGCAGAGCCCCGCCGGTGATATACGTTGATATATGTCCGCACTTTATTTACCGCAGACAGACAGAGCCCCTGGTTCCTTCGCCTGGTAACAACCCGAGGCCGTTCATCACCCACTTGCTCCTTTTCGAAATTCACTCTGCCGCGAGCACTTTTAAAGTCATGCACGTAACGCATTTAAAGAGCGCTTTCTGCACAGAGCCATTTGCTCAGCCCCGGCACTAAGTGCGAGATGGAACAGTATTTCAGCGACGTTCTCCTGCCCCCAGAGCCCGTGTCGAATGTACGCCAGAAATGTATCGGTAACTATACATGACTGGGGCTCTAAATGCAGTGCTTTGTTAAATGTTCATTTGCTGATTAAAATGCATCTTGCAAAGAAAGTGCATTAGTAATGCAGAATCTAGTCCAAAACTATGTATTATGTAATGCACATTTTCTAATAATGCAGGCAGTCTCGGTGTATCTATATTAGTGGATCGGCTCCGGGCTGCCAGCTCCATTATAGGCAGAAAGCACTCCTTTTGCAAAACGAAGTACTTTCTTATGTACACTAAAGAATCATAATCCACCTCGTTGCTGACAGCTGGCATTTGTCTCCATTGAAAGGGCATTCAGCAGCACCCACATATTCCTGAGTTTTTCCCAATGTGCCCCGAGAACCACTTGAACGATGTCTTTATGTTCCACTCACTGTCAGGGGGGCTGAGCTGATTGAAGAAAGCAAGTGGGCGGGTCAGTGTGAGCAGAACCTTTGGAAATGTCTCAGGTTGGGGCTGAGAGACCAGGATTTGAGATCTGCAGTTCCAAAGGGCCCTGTCCCGTGTCCCCCGATACCATCCATATGATGACTGGAGCCATCCAGACACCTGTGATAATAAAACCCTTTCAGTCACTCTGCAAAGTGGTAAAGAGGAGAGCACAACGAGAACGCAGACGTCTGTCTTTTTACGAGGTTTGCAATCAATCCCACTTTATTACACCAATCAGTATTTTAATGCTACAAACTAACTCGAAGAAAACAAGATGCAAGATAGACACAGCCAAGAAGACAGGGCAGGAGCATTCAAGACCATCCCCAGCGAAGATGCAGAAACAAAACCTCCACATGTCAAAACAGTCGCTAGGATCTCACTAAGGTCTTAACTCTGGGTTCAGCAGCTCTAAGGCAGGCATGGTGCGCAAGGGATAAGGGTGAGTCACACCACACTGAGGAATAGCTGTGGGTGCAGGACACTTCGGCACCAGGAAGCAGTGCCAGGAGGGGACACCTGGTGGACCACCTCAGAAGGGAAGGCAGAATTACCTCATGGACTCTTCAAGTGTCCCCCATGTTGACTCAAAGACAAGAAAAACCACCTGTCGCACCTGTAATGCCTTGTTGTTGCTTCCACAGATTCTAGGAAGATGGTTTTGCCCTGAGTTATACCACCGGTGGACCTGTCACAAGGGCAAAAGTGATGCTGCATATTTTAACGGGGAGGGCATGCACAACCCAGAAGCAGCAGTCAGGTTACAGGTGGAACCCCAGAGCTTCCGAAGCACCATCCTGCCTGAGCAACGACCACTCCACGGATCCCCCTCCAGGAGGACATGGAGCTCATTTGGTTCTCCAGGGCTGAGAAAGAGATGGGCTCATTTCCTTTGGGGTTCAACGACATGACCTAGGGTGTCGAGGGGTCCCTTAGCCCTAATGCTCTGGTTGATCCAATAATTTTCTCACTAGAATGCACGCCGGGTTAAACAATGTTGGTGGGTAAGGAGGGAGTCCTGAGTGGTTTAATGCTCTGAGTAACAGCAAATTAATCCTAAGTATCCTTTCCTTGATGTAAGATTTTCTTTTCTTTCCTTTTCTTCTTCCTACTCTATCTTCAGCACCTAGAACAGAGCTTGGCATGTGCTAGGCACTCAACATTTGTTGAATGAACTCACTTGTTGAATGAACTCACTTCGTTGAAAACCTATCTATGAAAAGAGCTTTGAGTGGTACCCAGCGGTTTCCTTGATAGCTGATCGCCCTGCAGCGCCCCCCAAGGGCAGACAATTGGCTGCACCTACTGAAGAGCACAGATATTAACTAGTGGTTCCAGCTAATTAGACTTTCGGCACATGTTCTCAGCTAGAGCTCAGGGTGGTCCACCAACGGGCTTGGGGACGTGTAAACCATCACTCCGTCTGTCTGTGGGGGTCCTTCTTAGGGAAGATGCTCATCTATCCATTAGGTAACTAATTAGTCTCTTGAGACCGCATTGGTGGTTGGGGGGATTGGAAACTGCTCAGATTACGGTCACTGTACCAGGTCTGCCAAAGGTGATCTCACGATTAATTAATGATTGCCTGAGGTTACCATGCTCACACTATTGAGCCCCTGGAAAATGCCCGGAACCGCACCGTTAATACTGACGTACAGAAGCTCATTCCTCCGGAATATCCGCAATTTTGCGGTCTGGTTTTTAGCTGCTTCGGGCTTTGTTCAACTTATCGATAACCCTGGAGAAGCTGGGGAGCGGTACGGACCCCACGGAGAACCCATGCCTAGCTGCGCAAGCACTCTAACCTGTAGCTAGCTCGCTCGCTCGCTCCTTGGCACCCGCCAGGCCCCCAGCCGCTCCCATCGCCCAAATCCTTTCAAACAAGGTTCCCTCCTGCCACCTGCCGGCCCATTAGGGTCTACGCCTCGGGCTCGGCGCCACTGCGCAACTCACGCGGAGCCGCCCCCGCCTCCCTACTGCACATGCCCGGCAGAAGTCCGGGCGCGCAACTTTGCAGAACCTCTCCGCCCCATTTGTCTTCGCCTCAGTCTCCTCTTTCCTCTCCCAGGCGAGAGGACCAGCGGAGGCACCTCTCCCCGAGTCTTAGGCTGCAGAGTCTAAGACTTAGAGAGAGGAGCCTGGGAGGAGATAGACTTTTTCTCCCCTTTTCCCATCCCTTCTTTTTGCCCAGAGAGGCAAATAGAGGCGCGGAGCTTTAGAAAGTTGAGTGGTCAAGAAGGTAGGTGCTTCCTTTTTCTCCTCGCGCCGAGGTGGAGCTGGGACCTCCGGACCCAGCTTCTTAACCTCGCGAGGAGCACCTTTTCCGGCTCTAGCAGCCGATGCTCTTCGGAGCTGCTCTCTGCAGAGCCAGAGGGTGGGTCGGATTCGCCGAGTGTGTGTGAGGATGGATCGCAGATCCCGAGCTCAGCAAGGGCGCCGAGCTCGCCACAGTTACAACGATCTGTGCCCACCCCTAGGCCGCCGGGCAGCCACCGCACTCCTCTGGCTCTCCTGCTCCATTGCTCTCCTTCGCGCCCTCGCCACCTCCAGCGCCCGCGCCCAGCAGCGCGCGGCTGCCCAGCGCCGGAGCTTCCTTAACGCCCACCACCGCTCCGCCGCCCAGGTATTCCCCGAGCCCCCCGAATCCGACCACGAGCACGAGGAGGCAGACCTCGAGCTCTCCCTCCCCGAGTGCCTGGAGTACGAGGAAGAGTTCGACTACGAATCCGAGACCGAGTCTGAAATCGAGTCGGAGACCGACTTCCAGAGCGACCCTGAGACCGCCCCCACCACTGAGCCCGAGACCGAGCCCGAGGACGAGCGCGGCCCCGTGGTGGCCAAGCGCCGCACCTTCGACCAGTCTCTCACTGAGCGTCTCAACGCCCTGAGGTTGCAGAGCCCCGACGCCTCCCCGAGTCGCACGCAGCCCAGCACTCGGGAGTCTGAGAGCCCCAGACAAGGGGAGGAGCCCGAGCCCGAGGACAAGGATCCGAGGGACCCCGAGGAGTCTGAGCAGCCAAAGGAGAAGAAGCAGCGACGGCGCCGCTGCAAGCCGAAGAAGCCCACCCGCCGCGACCCATCTCCGGAGTCTCCTTCCAAAAGGGGACCCATCCCCATCCGGCGTCACTAATGGAGGACGCGCCCCAGATTCTCCTTGTTTTCTTTGACCCAGGTTGGTGACCAACCGCTAAACTGGGGAGTCTGGGGTCGGTGCTGGAGCGATGGGAGGAAGGGAGGGAGAAGCAAAGGCAGGTTAGAAGGAAGGCGGGAAGAGAGCGGGCTCAGCTAGTTAGCCCTGGAGGCGGGGGCGCAGGGCGAGCTAGGAAGAGCTCCGCGAATCTCCCCCGGGGCGCTGGCGGGCGCCCGGGTGGCCAAAGGCCTGTTGGCCAGAGGGGCGGCGGGGCGCTTCTCGCGCCCCTCTGGAGACAGCCTGAGGTCTCCGAGCTGGTGTCCAGGATGCACGACTGAATTCCGGGAGCACCCCAGGTTTCGAGCTGCACACCCAGAAGGCACGGGTAAGTACTTTGTTTTACGTGCTTTTTTCCCTCCTAGAGTAAGTAGTCTCAAACCAGTTGGCCTTGGCGGGTGCCCGAAACGTGGTTCGGAGGTGCTCGCGCCAACTTTCAGAAAGCAGAGCCGCCCGGCGGTAGCGACACTGTTGCAATGTGCGAATACTAACCAGGCTGGGATTGGGCGACAACTCCGGAGACTGCCGGCTCCCGGGGAAAGTTGCGCGCACACGCGCGCGCCGCTTAAGACACTCGGAGCCTAGAGCCCAGGTCCCGTCGCTGTCAATTTGGAGGCGCCGGACTTCGGCGCCAGTGCCCCCCGCGGCTGCGCGCCGGTCCTGGCCGCCAACGCCCGTCTCCGGGCGCTTGCGGGGCCGGAGACCGCAGCAAAGAGCGTGCGCACCTGCCCGCACGCCCCAGAGCCGACCTCTAAGAGCCGGCCGGCGGTTCCCCACGAGTCACCGGTGCTTGGAAGGCAGGCAGAGGAGGTACGGGAGTCTTGGGAGGTGCCCAACGGGCTACCAGGGTTGGTGGTGTGGGCTTGGTCACGTCGGGGCATCGCCAGCCTTTTGGCGCAGCTAGTCTGGTGGCGGGGCGGGGTGCAGCTTGGCTGGAGAGGTCCCGGGCTGTTTGCGCAAGGGCCTGGGGATGTAAGAGAGGGGCCAAGAGGTCAGCGAGGTGGTCACCAGGGGAAAGGTAAAGCGGAACAAGGAACAAGCTGGAGAGGGAGTCGCGCCTATCACCAGGGAACCCTACAACGCGTCCCCAAAGAGCGCGGCACCCGCCGAGCTGGGGAAAGGTGTTGGATCCGACGCAAGTCCTTGGGCAAGTCCTTGGGCGATCGGTCGAGAGGGGGCAGGAGCCGGCGCCTACGGCAGCCTCGAGGAGGGGAGGGGAGGGGAGGGGAGGCTGCGCGCACCGGCCATTTTCAGCTCCGGTGGAGCTAAGTTTGGAATCTAACCTGGAGGCGAAGCTGCCCTGGTGTCGGAGCACAAAAACGGCCTGAATCCGGTAACGCATCTTCGGTGCGGAAAGTGTGCCTTTCTCACCAGTCCTGGGGGAAAAGACTGGTTAGTGAAATGTATTTACAAAACCTCACCCGATTTGGAAGTTGGCTTTATCTTGGTGCGCGCGCGTCTCGTTTGGCGTTGGTTTGAGCTATTCTGATGAGAATGATTTGGGGGGGGGGGGAGTGAAACGTTTTGAGACTTGAAAAGACGACGGGTCAGGTTCTTAGACTCCTAAGATAAGGTTGCGGCCAGAAGGAACACACGTTAAAGGGTCTTCCTTCCAGGTCTCTTCCCTGGGCAAGGCGTCGCGGAGACCCAGAACTTCTTCTGGGCTGCGGCGCTCGCTAATGGCTGTTGGATGCTGTTCTGGTCTTCACTAGTAAATACCGGGAAGGGGGCTTCCCTGGGCAGCGGGGAAATGTCCAGAAGTCTGGAGACTGCCGAGGACTTGTAGAAGGGTCCGGTGCGCCCTGGCTTTGGCTTGAAGGCGTGAAAACTGCCTAAGTGAAATGGGGCTCCCCAAAGCTGACATTTCTACTTAGTGTAAAAACAGCGGTTCTGTGTTCCTTTCCGTGGCATTAAGTGTTCTGTTTTTTCTCTGTTAACGTCTTAGCAGCCTGAGTTCACCCAGCAAAATGTCTCTGGTGAATAGGCAAAATCAGCCAGGGGTGCGGTTGGCTTTTTTGGTGTGCTTTTCTGTGTGAGGGCTGCCCTCACAGGCTGGGGGGTTTGGGGG
Source organism: Globicephala melas (assembly GCF_963455315.2). Lineage (NCBI taxonomy): Eukaryota > Metazoa > Chordata > Mammalia > Artiodactyla > Delphinidae > Globicephala > Globicephala melas. Next base: position 82,465,345 of record NC_083328.1, read on the forward strand.
GACCCGTTTTCCTGCAGAGCTGGGTTTTTCATTGGAGAAATTAGCATATCGCCTTGTTGCAGGATGAATATACAAGTTTTTTTTTTAAGTCGTCAGTGCCTAGCCCACACCTGTCACCCCAGTCTTGGGCTCTTTTTTAACCTGAAGCCTGCATAAGGAGAGGCTGTCTTTCTTAACAGTAACCAATATACCAGGTTAGTTGTTGCGGGGCGGGGGTGGGGGGGCCCATGTAGGAACACACAGTTTGCCATCTTTCAGACGCTCCTCCATGAGCTACATGATTGTGAAAACCTGTTACCCACCCCCACAGCCCTCCCCCACTCAGTTCCCCTCCCCCACCCCCTCTCCTTCCATCCTGATTCCGGGGTGGAAGAGTCATTAGGCACATACACAACAACTGAGGAGCATACCAAACCCCTATGACCAGGACTCACCCCATGGAGAGGGAGTTTTGCTACAGAGACGCTTCAAAAAATACTCTTTCTACCTAAGGCACTGGTGTTTAGCTGCCTCTCTTTTCTAGAGGCATTTCTGGCAAGTTTTCCAAGCATTCCCAACTCACTAGTCTCCCAACTAGCCCTTTGTCTCGCCCTGCTCAACTGGGGTGTTAGCATTTGAATGGGCTTAACTTGCCCTTGCAACTTAGGAAATTGTCTTAGAAAAAGCAGACCTTAAGAGTTGACCACTGGGGTGAATTACCAGCCAGTTATAAGGTTTCGATTGGAGAGAAAGGGGAAGAGGAGGGGAAGGAGGGTAAAGCTACTTAAATTGTAAGCTCTGATATTCAGGATTTTTAATTTTGCGACATTAATCATTTGCTTAATAGAAATGTGCTTTTTCTTGGACAAAGGTGCTCTTTTAACTGAACTTTTTGAGTTGGAAAGTCATGCAGCAGTGTTCAAATACTGTGTGGTGTCAACAAGCTGGTGTAGGTTTACTTCTGAGGTTTGGCAAGCAAGACTTCTAATCTGTTTATCAGAATTCAGGAATTGGGAATTTTAAAGTTTGGAATTGTTTTAAGATAATGTTTCTTTAACCCGCTAGAAACTTTTTCCCCTTGGAATTGCTATCAGCCCTTTACACTTCAGCCCTCATTTTTAGCAGCTGTGATGGAGGGTTTAATGAGAAAGAAAGCTGCAACTTCAGTGTAGGTAAGAAGGAGGTTTGTTTTTTTGTTTGTTTTAAATAACCTGCATGGATTTTACTTAATTTGTCTGTATTGTTACTGCTCTTCATGTAAAGGGAGGCTATGGAGAGGAAACTGAGCAGAAACCTTGGTGTTTGGGGAAAGTATGTCTCTTTAACAGAAAGGTGACCTATAACAGCAAATCGCTAGAATCAAATTAAGCGTCCAGAGTGATGTCATATGCCAGCTCGAGTGCTACCCTTCTCTTAAAAATTGTCCAGCAAAGGGGGAATGAGATTCTCATATTACATCTTTAATCCCCATGTTCCAGAATGAGGGATGGAATTCCTCGTCCTGCTCTGCGGGTTTGACATTAATGACGCTATTTTCTAAATCCTGATGCCCCAGAAGTGGGCAGCAGGATCTAAGACCTCAGGCTCTTCTCACCCTGGCCCTGCCCAGCAGCCTCGGGTCAGACCCGGTGGCCTCTGCCTCAGTTTCTTCACGTGGAAAATGAAGTAGCTGAAGAGATGGTCCTAGCATCCCTTTCTGCTCCCAACACTTGGAGGTTGATTAAGAAGCCTGGAGTTGCCCAATTTGACTCATACCAATGATTTTAATGCTAAAGGAGCCCCCCCCCCCGCCGCCCCGAACGTTAAAGCTTGATAGAATAAAAGCCAGTTGGGAAGAAATCCGTTTTGTGTTGATCTAATTTGATTTTCCCAAATCTGGTTTTGAATTGGGGGCAAAAATGGTTTCGAGGCCAGTTAGAAATAAATAAACGATAGATAAGTAAGTAAGTAAGCAGGCAGGCAGGTTAGAGAATTCAGAATTCCACTGTGTTCTATTACTAACGGGGTGGGGGGGGTGGGGGTGGCCTCCTCAAGAGCAGATACTTAGTGTTTGTCTTAGGTGTGCTGGTTTTCCCACCTGCCCTCCCTGATCTCAGGGTCGGGGCAGGGAGCCCTGGAGCCAGCCTGGCCCTGAGCACTGCAGCCGGGAGATGCTGGCCGCTTTGGGAGAGAGCAAACTTAACAGCCCCGCTGCTTAACTGACCACAAGTGTTGAATATATTCTTTGGTAACACGTTCAAGTGCCCTGATTAGGTGAGACCTGAAAAAATAGCCCAGAGGCTGCAGCTAGTTAGGATAAACCAGTTTTCTCAACCTTTGTATTTTTTTTCTCTTATCACTCCCTCCCAGGAGCTTCTTCAGACATCTTTTTCTTAATTAGTCCTCGCCCATGAAATGTTAGAGATATATCGTCTATGTTTCTGTACTGCGGGATCTGGTAATAGCTAAGGGTTTTTTTGCACTCCCCCCAAACCAATCTTGTCTCTGTTGCAAATGCATGAGATAAAGAAAGCAAATGTTTAAAAGAACTGGTTTATGTCAAATTAAGTGATTTAACATTCTGTTTTTGTTTTGTATTTTAAACTTTTGGGGGGCTACGTATTAAAAGGCTATATATAAGGTGGATTTTACTGATGTTTGGTTTCTCTTTCTTACATCTCATGTTTTTTCCCCAAGCCCCCTGGTGCCGATACTGGTGCTAGTGCCTACTTAATTCACACGGCAGAGAAGCCAGAGTAAACAGCCTAGTGACTCAGTTCTCCCAAGCCCAAGAGTCTGCAGTGCAGGGCCACCATCACCTGCTGACAGCACTCAGCCAGTTGAGGCGGGACACCTGAGATGAGCTGACGCCACGGAACCCACCCCCCAACTCCCTATTCCAGGGTAGAACCGGGAAGGCATCCTCCCCCAGCTTCACGTGTGGACACGGCCTGTTTTTTGGGCTTATTTTAGGCTGAGCACGTGGCCAATTAGCTGGGGGGGGCACAGATATCAGGCCATAGCTAGAGGAGGCTTCATGGACAGAGGGCAGGTGGTGGCTGTAATGGGGGGTAGACGTGAGGACGACAAAAGGAAAAGAAGGTTTGGGGGGATCACAGGAAAAAGAGGGAGACAAGACACCTGACAAGGAAAAGATGAGGTTTGGAGATGGGGATCACAAAGCCTATAAATGTTAGGGCTAGAGAGAACAGGTTGAAGCACGAGATTGGGGAGAAAAAGGTTTAGGGGAGACTCCATGGCAGTCTTCAAATACGTGGTGGCAGCAGGGGCAACGTCAGCTTAGCATCAGGAAGAGCATTTTTCACAGACAAGGATGACAAGGGATGGCCGCTAATGGGGGTCTCAGATTAGTCACCCTTAACCTCACCGTCCCTCTGAGAGTCTCTTACAGGCCTGGCCCAGAAATTTCAGTTTCTAGGTGCGGTAGAGTTGTCATACGTATGACCTCAGCTGCTTCAACTAAATGGAAAGATTCGCAGCCTAGGAAACCTTGCTTCATGTGGCTCAGATCCTAAGGCCTGGATTCTGGTTCAGGGAGAGTCCCCGAATCTCAAACCTGAGCGGTGTTAGGGGGTGCAGGGCCAAAGACTCCCCCACCCCGCCCCCGCTGAAGAAGACAAGTTTCTCCTCCCCGACGCGAGAGCCGGCTTCTGAGTGTCCTGGCTTATGTTGCTGTCTCAGTTAGATTTCATTAGGAAACTGCACTCTGGGTAATTGAGGTTGTGCGCGAAGGTGAAATATACCATTCCCCTTAAATTCAAATCACTATGCCAGGAATCACCCGGGGTGCCTCTAAAGCCAAATTTCTCTTCCGGGATTCCCTCCCGCCATCCCAGCCCCCCACTTTTGCCCCCTCTCAGTCCCCTTCCTGGGGTGGCACTGGAACCACCACTTCTCCCCCTGAAATAGTCTGCTGCACCACCAGCCAGCGTGGAGACCACAGCTTCATCCAGGTGACTGGAGAATGTCTGGACCCACCCTACAAGCGCAGGGGGTGAGATGCCTGCGGGTCTGCAGCCAGACCCGGGGGGCCGGTCCAAGACAAGGGCTGCTGAGTACAGCTAGTGAGCTGAACGAGGGGGTCTGAATTCATAGAGGGAACCCTTGGCCTCTGGGGCTCCAGCCTGGGGCTTTTTACTCTGAGCAGGTCAAGTCTTCTCATACATCTGGCTGCCACTGTCTGGCACCATGAGCCCTGCATCTGCCCCTAAGCCTCAACCACTTGAGGCATTTTCCTTGCACTTAGCATTTGCCTGAAACAGCCCGGTCACGCAGACCCTTCTGCAGACAGCAGTAGGCTGCTGCCACCTCCACCGGCCATGGCTGGCCGAGGAGATGCTGAAAGGGAGAAGGATGGGCGCAGCGAGTCCTAATTGAACAGTAATTAATTGAACAGCTTCAAAGTCTTATTGCTACTCAGTCAGCACTCAGAAAACATTTGTCACCGGGAGGCTGAGAAACATAATCGCAGCCTGAATTCGCTTCCCTTTGTCCTCCCCTTTCTGCTTTTGCCTTTTCCTCACAACCGGTGGAAAGATTCTCCTCCTCATTTGAAAGTAACCCACTGGCAGCTAATGACTCGAGGGGGCTGCAGAGAAGGCTCTTCCGCAAACTGCCCCCCACCCGACGCCCTGCTAGGGGGAAACGCCGCCGCCCAAGATCACGTTTTCCTGGTTTCTGCTCCCTTCTCTCTTGCCTACCCCCCCTCCCTCTCAAGGGACCCTCTTCCACTTCGCTTTCTCTTTCTTGAATAAAGGGATGAACTAAAAAAGAAAGCTGACAGGCAGCTACTTAAAATCTGGATGGGGCTTGTGCCTTGGGCAATGAGTAAGAGTCCCCGAACATAAGTACCCTGAAATCGTTCACTGATTATGACGTGTGCTGCCGTGGAGGCGTCGATATAGCGCAAGATGGAGTTGGGGAGGCCCAGGGAGTCGTGTGGAGCCACCAAGGAAGGGGGCCACATCCCTGCAGGTGGCACTGGTGCCGTTCAGAGTCAACAGTGAAGAAACACCGTCCTTCCGTTTGGGGTTACCTCTTTACAAAAAGCCAGCCGATTGCTACCTGTGTGGCACCTGGGCCGTCTGGTCTGAACAGACTGACTTTCCTTAGAAGTGCAGCATTTAACTGAAACGAGTAATTTTCCCATCCTTTCTTAATGCATCAAGTGGAGAAAAGTTACCCTTTCCAAGTAGCTAAGAATATATTATAATTTTCAAGAACCCTTCACCTGGATACTGAGAGCCAATCCTCTCCTCCTGTCACGGACACCTCATCTCACTGCAGCCCCTCGCACACTCCCCGTCAGGTAGGGTCCAGACCCTGGTCCGCAGCTTCACCCCAGCTCAGCCTTCCTTCAGGCACCCTGACTAGCCTATCTTGCCGCCTTCTTCCTGGGCTGCGTGAACCCATTAACTAACTTTCTTCCTCCTTCCTGCTCATTCCTAGAAAAGATACACCTCTTCCCCGATAGAAATCCATCCAGAATTGGAAATCTATGCCCCAGATACTCTGGGATTATAAAATTACAATGGCAGATCCTAAAAACTGTGCCCTCTGGCCATCTCCATGCAGGTGAAGGCCACATTTCCGTCTCAGCCAAGATCACCAGCCCCGAATGGGCTCGCCAGACAGTCCCACCAACCAGGGTGGCCCCCAGTCAGCCCACCAGCTGACCACCCCCAGCTCTTACCATACCCGTTCCTCGGGTCCCTGTGGTCAGGCTACCCAGCTGCCTTTCAAACATCGGCCACATTGCTGCCACCTCTCAGGTCCCACTGCTGATCTGTGGTGGAGTTTCAGCTCTGATCCTCACTCATCCAAGTGATTTGGGGTTTTCAGGTTCTGGTAGCCAGTAACTAGAGAAAAATAAGAGTGGACAAAAAGGGGAACACTAGAGTTAAATGCTGGCATTTTTTCTCCTTGGTCCAACTTATCTGTAACCGTTAAAGGCAGTTCCTACTCAAGTCTAAGGGTCCTTTCTCAGCCCACAGCAGTGGGGCAGTTTCAACTGGGGGTGATTTTGCCTCTCGGGGGACGCTTGACAAAATTTAGAGACATTTTTGGTGGCTACACCTAAGGGGATGCTACTGGCATCTAGTGCGTAGAGGCCAGGGACGCTGCTAGGCGTCCTTCAGTGCCCGGGACAGTCACCACAGCAAAGAATTACCTGGCCCCCGATGTCACCAGTGCAGAGGCTAAGAAACCACCATCGAGATGAGATCTGTTGACCAATTCTTAACTTCTTCACTCCGGCGTGCTCCCGCCCATCCCGTCCTAGGCCCGCTGCTCTCTCCTGTAATGTCCCCCCTTTTCTTCTCCAGTGCTCCAGGTGTTTGAGCTTCTATCACCAAACGTATTTCTCCCCTTGAAGGTTTTATCTGATCTAGTGATTTCATATCCTAAGAAGGATAACTGTCCCTTTGAATTCGGGGTCTTTACCTTCCTTCTAAACTTTGGTCCCTTCCTCCTAAATAATAAGCTGAAGAAAATCTCCACCCAGACTGTACATCCTTCCTTCCCCTCTGCCATGTCTAAAACCAGACTGGCTCCACCACCATGCCAGCTTCTCTCCAGATCCTCCACAACGTCCCTATCCCACAGGTGTCCCATCATCCAGGCACCAGACTTGACTCCGCCACCCTTTGTGCGTTGCACAGAAGTCGCTGGAGGGTCCTCTGGGATCCCTCTTGAGTCCCTCCCTCCAGCCCTCCTGTTTCCTTCCCTGTGCGTGGTTCTCGCTCCCTTAAAGGTCATGACCAGACACAGCCTCCTTTGTTCTCTTCAACAGGACCATCCTCCGCACTGCCTCAAACCTGTCCTAAAACTAGGCTCAAATCCTCACTTGCAGGACAAAAAATTCAGTATCTCTTCCATTTCCTACCAAAAGAGCCTCAAAACTGCCTGCCCTGAGAAATCCTACCCAATTTTTCCTGCCTCTCTCCCCCACTGGTCCTCCCAGACCCGGCAAGGTGGCCTGTTCTCTTTACCCAGCCATGTGCCACGTATCCCACTGTTGGATCTTTGTTCGTGGTAGGCCAATGTCTCCCATCCCCCCCCCTTCTGTTCACAGCCTAGACATCTATCCCTCCACAGAGGCCCACGTGAAACTCTATTGTCTCCAACAAGGTCCCCCCAGTTGCAGGTCTTTTCTTTCGTTTTTATGTTGCTTAGCCTCTGCGAGGGAGGGCTGCTCTCTGCCCAATCTGTATCCCGCCAATGCCTGTGCTCTCCTGGCAAACCACCAGGATGCTACCGGCTCCTGAGGATGTCAAACAGAGACCCTGTGCCCATTCCCTGCTGACGTGGGCGGCGCGCGAGGCCTGGCGAGAGCAAACCGTCCCTCTGGGGCCCCCACCGTGGCCTCCCTGAGGCTCCAAACCGCGACGTCTACTAACCTTCCACTTCGGCAGGGCTCAGCACCCCCGCGACCTCAACTCCTTATCCATCTGGGGCCGCTCCTCTGCAGCGGGGCAGTGAGCCCCTCTCCTCAGGGTCTGGGCCCTCTACCTCCAGGCCCTGGAAAGCCTGCTCCTCGCCTCACCCCGGCGGCGGATCCCTGTTAGGTGGGCTCGCCCACCGCCATCAGCGAGAACAAGGGTTGGTCCCTGAGAGCCCTCACCTCCCCTTTCAGCTTTGGTGACTTGGGGCGCCAAGAAGAGCGACCCCACGGCGCCACCCAGCCTCGTGGCGGTCCAGGCCTGGTCGCCATACGCCCGCCCACCAATCCGCTTCTAACCACCCCGGCCGCATAACCTCTTAGGGCGTTCCAACGCGGCGCCCCCTATTGGACCTCCCACTCATATCCGGTTTCCGGTCCGACGCCCCCCGCTCATTCGCCAGGCAGCCTTGATTGGCGTGACCCCAGCCCAATGGCCGACCAAGCGCTGGGGTCGGAGGGGAGCGAGTTGACTGTTGCGACCCAGTTGGACCATTCAGTGGATGCCCAAAAGGTTGAGCCGTTACGCGTGGGGATAGTTGTCCAAAGTTTGAACCAAAGTTCAGTGTTGGCACTTGGAAGTGTGTAGACCCGAAGAGATGAGAGGAGACGCCCTTGGGGAGGCTCCACACGCTACCCGGGGTCCAACTTGGTCAGCTTCCTCCTCGCAGCGCGGCCACGCGCGGGGGCAGTGAGGCGCTCTGGCTGTGACCCCCTCGTTTGAAGAGGGTTGCGTTAGGTTTCACGAGGTTGGAGCATACGTGCGTACGTGGTTCGCTCGACTGCGGCTGGCAGATACAGCGATCCAGGCAGTGCGATCCCGGCGATGCGCCCCGCTTGCCGCATCCCGCCGCCCCTCCCCCCGCCCTAAGGCCAGGCGCCCACCTGACTCTTGCCCAGCTACCTTCCACCTAAAAGTGGCTCACAGGTCCCTGTCACCCACTGGCGAGTCAGATACGATGCCATGCCCGAGTCCCGGGTCTTACGCGAACCGCAAACAGCAAATCTTTCCTGGGGCTCAAAGCCAGATTTCGCCGACCCCAAACCCAGATCAGTGTGCATGCACGCACGAGCCCACCCAAGTGGTGTAGGCATTGATCCCCGCCGGCTCGGAGCCCACCGCGCGCTACGGCGACGAGAATGCAGCCGGGCGACTGCCGGGTTTGTGGCAAGACTTGTGTGCCTCCTCAGCGGGCTCAAGCGCTGGAAAAGTAAAGCTGCTGCTCTGGGAGACCCACAGCGAGAGCAGAAGGACTGGAAGGGGGCTGGAGGAGGGCTGGAGCGGGGCTAGAGGAGCAGACTGACCACCCCCGCAGCCGGTGCCCGAGGCGGGGAGCAGCGCACAGCGGCCGCAGCTGCCCGCGCGGCACGGTGTGTATTTTTGGATTTGGTGCGCATGGGGTTTCTCAGTCTCTGAGACCACCCTAAACCGGCCGTAAATTTCAACTGAAATTCCATTTAGCCCTTCCCCCCGCACAGTAGGACCCCCGGAACTCCGGGGCCTACAGTCTGTGGGGTCCCTGTGTGCGTCCCACGCCCCCGCGTTCCGTGCCGCGGCAGCTACCGCTTAGAGAGTCTCGGTGGTAGATGCCCGAGACCCTCTTATTCCCCTGTATTTATCATAGTCCCCATAAACGGGGAGGAACCCTGCCTGCGCCACCGCAGGCCACTGCTGAGACCCCAGAGTGTGGTGGGGATGGGGGTGCATAGAGGTGCTTTACAGGAGCCAGCCTCGGCAACCGGCAAACAAAAACGCAGAAGCGATGGAAAGTACCCCAACACATTTTAAAAACAAATTGCGTGCTCACACTCGGCACCCCTTGCCCCTCGCCTCCTGCCTGCTCCGCCGGTGGGCTCACGACCACCTGTCGCATCCCCGCGCGCGCCTGCACCCCCTTCCCACCCGCCCAAAGCCTTGCGCTCCAGACCTGGGCAGGATCCGAGGCTGCCCAGGGCTGGGGGCTGGGGCTCAGGGGTTCAGGGGTAATTTGGGGTTATGAAACACTCCTGCAGTCCCCCCTCCCCTCGAGGAGAGTCTGTTGGGTCTGGGAGGGAGGGTTTCAGCTCCTGCGCTCAAGCAGCCCGGGGCCCACGTCTTGCATCACGTGTCCCGCAACGCAGGAGAGCTCTCTCTCTGGCCAGGGGAGAAGAGAGGAGAAAGACTCCAAATCAGTCAGGGAGAGGACTGGAAGGAACCAAAACGTCCCTGCGAGGCCTGCGCTCATCAGCCCCCTTACCCAAAGTCCGGGGCTCCCGGCTCCCGGAGCCGGCTCCCGGAGCCACCTCGGCCGGGGCTGGTGTCCCCTGGTGGCAGAGAAAGAGCACTACGAGCGATTTTCGGACCGAATCGGCACGCTCCTCTGATCCAAGCAGGCGGGGCTGGCCTGGAGCTGAGAGAAAGAGAGAGGAGGGGACGAAGCAGGCCTAAGGGGGGGCCAGGGGCCGCCTGAGGGGATAAAAAGTGGCCAGAAAGGAGCCAAGACTCAACCAGCAACAATAGACTTGCTTCTAACATGGTCTGGGGTTTGAGGTCCTGAACCCCTAGACCTCACTGGGGTTAGAAAGTGTGGTTGGAGAACTTTCCAGCTGGTACTTCAATTTTTTTTTTTTTTTTGAAAATATTTTTTTCACCCTAGTTCGGTCGGGTGCTCCGTCTTACGGGGCCCCAAGTTTATTTTAAGAAACCGCCACCGTGTTATGGGCGTGCGCAACTGCCTCGACGGCAATAATATGTCAGGACAACGCAATATCCCCCTTGAACTCGGCGAACAGCCCGAGCAACCACCTTTGGAGGCCCCAGGGGCAGCTGCCCCCGGTGCTGGGCCTGGCGCAGCCGAAGAGATGGAGACCCCACCGCCTCACAGCGAGCCCGTCCCCGTCGAGATTGAAGGCGAGGCCTGTGGACCCCCAGAAGTCTCCAGGCCCAAGTTCCAGGACCTCAGCCAGGCCATCAAGGAAGCCGGAGCCCATGGAGGCTACAGCCCACCTCCTGAAGAAGCCATGCCCTTCGAGGTCGAGCAGTCCAGCTTGGGACGCTTCTGGCCTACCCTGGAGCACCCTGGAGACACCACTGGGGCCCATGCAGGCCTTGAAGCCTTCAGCCCACCGATCGTGGAGCCCAGAGCCTTCGGTGAGGCCGGGTCAAGCCTGGGAAGCTACAGCCCTCCCCCCGAAGAAGCTATGCCCTTTGAGTTTGAGCAGCCTGCGCAGGGAAGCTGCAACCAACCTCTCTTGCAGGTCTCAGACCTCGCTCCAGGAGGCCCACGTGCGGGGGTCTTTAGGGCTCCTCCCGAGGAGCCCCAAGATCTCAGACCTGCAAGCGCACGCTTCAGAGGAGGATGCAGCCCTCCCCGTGAGGAGGATGTGCCATTTGAGTTTGATGGAGCAGGCTTTGGGGACGACAGCCCACCCCCTGGGCTCCCCCGAGCTAGCCCACAAATCGACGGCCTTGGCGGCAACCAGATCGCGGCAGTCGCGGCCCCGAGTGCGGTCCTCCTCGCTCCCGCCGCGAACGAGCCCCCCCTCTGGGTCCCAGGCATCATCGGCAGCCCATCTCGAGAGGCTGTCAGACCTCCTCCACACTTCGCGGGCAACAGCCCCCCGATGGAGATCTCCGGACCCCCGCGCGAGATTGGCAGCGCCCCCGTTGGGGTCGACGACGCTCCCGTCAACGTGGACAGCCCCCGAGTCGCGCCTGACGGCCCGCCCATCAAGGTCTCCCGAGCCCCAGTTAAGAGAGAGCAAGCAGAGGGAGAGAGACCCCCAGTTGAGGGAGAAGCAGCCGAGATGGAAGGAGGCTCAGCCGACGCTGCCGCGGAGAGAGGCAAAGTCCCTGATCCCGGAGACGGAGCCCCTGCCGCCGGAGCAGCCCCTGACGCGCCAGCCGCCGGGGCAGCCCCCGATGCTCCTGCCGCCGGGGCAGCCCCTGCCGGCCCTGACACGCCAGCCGCCAGGGCAGCCCCTGCCGCCCGGGCAGCCCCTGCCGCCCGGGCAGCTCCTGTCGCCCGGGCCGCCCCTGTCGCCCGGGCCACCCCTGTCCCCCGGGCCGCTCCCACCGCCTGGGCAACCCCAGCCTCTGGAGCCCGACCCAAGATCAGTTTCCTTAGACCCCCCAGCCCCGAGATCCAGGCTGCCGATCCGCCTACTCCGCAGCCTCCTCGCGCATATGCCTGGCGGGGCAGGTCTGAGCGCAGCTGCTACCGCGGCGGCGACAACGACGACATATCGGTCAGCAGCGACAGCGGAGACGAATCCGACGATGGGACCTTCGGATGCCACCGCTGGTTTCAGTCCAGGCGAAACCGCCGCCGCCAAAAGACCCGGCGCAACTTGCTCCGCAACTTCCTCGTTCAGGCCTTCGGAGGCTGCTTCTGCAGATCCGAGAGCCCCCAGTCCAGAGGCTCCCTCAGCCCCAAGGTCAAGAAGGTTGCCCTGGAGGAGAAGCGCAGACAGACCCGCAAGGAAAGCGTGGAGATGCGCGCCCAGAAGCGCACAGAGAAGAAACGCAGCAAACTCATCGACAAGCAGCTCCAGAACGAGAAGATGGGCTACATGTGTACGCACCGCCTGCTGCTTCTAGGTAATGCGGCGGACTCTGCCCGTGGGGAGCAGGGCCGCCCGGGGGCCCCGGGAGTGGGTGGCAGGGCTGCCCGGTGGGGCTTGGGGCCCGGCGGCGGGAGGACGGGGTCTGGGCAAAGGCGGGAAGAACCTGCCAGAAAGTTCCAGCTGGGGGCCCTAACTTTGCCCCGGGAGCGGGGGGGGCCTCGGGTGGGCTTGGGTGGCGAAGTGTGTGCCCTTTAGGGAGAAAAGTGGTGCCGTGCAACACTGAGGGTCGTTTCCAGCTGGACAAACCAGCGCCAGCGACCGTAAGACGTCGCCGAGTCGTGGGGTGGGGGACGGCAAGAAAGGCGGGGGCTTCAGGTGAGCCAGGAACTGCAGGGGAGGGCTCCGGGGTCGCTCAGGCTGGGCTGGCTGGGGCCGTTGGTGGGTTGGGGTCATTGGAGAAGGTGCGTCCCCGCCTCGCCTGGCACGGCTGCTTGGAGTAAGACGGCTTGTTGTTGGTGTGTGTTGGTGTCCATATTGTGTCCGCCTGTGCATGATATGCTCAAGCGTTCTTCCATTCCCGCCCCTGGCACCCCCAAATTACCCGCCGACTGTGTACTTGTACCGGGGAACGGGCTGTCTTGTGTTTTGCGCCATTGCGCGGGCAAAAACTTTCCGTGTTCGCACACTCGGGTGGTACCTGTGCGCTGGCGCTGTGCAGTGGGCGGCGCGAAAACGCCCGAGAAGGTAGCGGGAGACGCTGGGCAGGATGTCGGGCCGCTGGCGGGGCGGGGGGAGGGGGCCGCCTCTGGCCGGCCTCCGTAACCTGTTTTCTGTCTGTCTTTCTCTCTTTTCTCCCTTTGCGCTAAGCGTTTCCTCACTTCTCATTCGTTCGCCCAACCCTCCCGCCTTTACGGTTGAAAAACCAGACACTCAGGTATCTGGGGCGTCCGGGGCTGCGCGCAGAAATTCGGTATTCTGCACACACTCTGCTCACCTGGCGGGGGGCGGAGGGAGGAGGGGGAGAAACCCCACACACACACTTAACCCGCTGTAGGCGAGTCCCGTATCCCAAACCACACGGGGCTGGTTCCGGGGGGGAGGGGCTGGGGAGGTGGGAGGGGGCGTGGCCATGTTTAAAAAATATGAAATCATTTTTCTTCCTAGGGAAGAGCCTGAGGTAAGCCAATCATTTACCCTTTTACAGAATACAGTAGGAGGGGCTTGGTGTAAAGAGAGAGGGTTTATGCGTTGGGAGTGGAATGCCCATCTTGTGTTTGAAATGCAATTAAAATAAAACTTTTTAAAAAATGCTTCCAGTGTATTTTAAGTGTGTGGACAAAATGTGATAAAACTGTGAGACATGTAAATGTTTGCATGTGAATTCTTTCAAGCAGCTTTAGCTGGGGGCAAAGAGGCTCAAAGGTAAGATCCTCTGCATATGGGCTTGGGATACAGAAACATTAAAAAGATGTTAATAATCCCATTGGAAGGGTACCTTTGGTGGCCCTGGCCTTCCCCCTCCTCCTCCCTTCACCTATGCCAGCTTTCAGGGTCCTCTCCCCTCTCCAGGACCTCCCTCCTCCCCCCCACAGCTTGACTCGTGCCACAGCTAATCAAAGCAGCAATTAGCAAAGGTCTGAATGTGGGGCTTAAGTGAAAATTTCAGATGTGAAACTCCACAATCTTAATTTCTTTCTTTATTCTCTAAGACCTCTCAAGGGATTTCAAGATCACAACTTTTCAGGCGGTGCTATGTTTGTTTGCTAAATATTTTATAATGTGTGATGGTGTCTATTAATGACCTATGGGCATCACTGTTTGCTGTTGTGATATGTGCCTCTCACGCATCACAGTTTTACATGTGATGGTCATTCTGTTTATGCCCACCCAGGGAAACACAGACAACATCATTTCCCCAAAAACATACAGGAGGGAGACAGTTTTACATTTCAGATGCCTCAACTGCGTGGAAGGCACAGAGCCTCAAATGACAGCGTGCTGTTTTCCTGCAGACAACTGATTTTGCCACAAGAGCCCCATTTCAATATCCCAAGCATAGCTCTGGGTAGCAAACCTGTGATGGGGGAGGCGGCCATAATTGGGGGCAGACAGGAGAGCCAAGTGACGGCGTGCACTTGAGCCCTAATTGGCCAGTGCCGCTCATATGCCGGGGCCTCAGTTGCCTCATTTGTGAAATGAAACTTTCAAGCAGATCTTCACTAAATTCTCCTTTGCTCCATGGCCTGAATCCCCTATTCTGGGGGTTGGGGAGCACCATCCACTTAAATCAGGACTGGAGCCTTAAACCATAGGTTATGCACGCATCAACTCTGTAGCAAACAGCCCGTGTCTGGGGCTGAGCCTTAAGAATGTTAGAAGTTTCCCTTGCTTACCCATGTTTTATATGCAGGGGGAAAAATTCACCTTAAGTAAAGGAAATTAGCTGGGGTCACCCTGCCATCATCCTGGCCCTGCACCCAGGTCAAGCCCGTTTGCATGCAGTGTAGTCCGGTGAAACGTGGGCCCTGTCTAGCACGAACCTGAATTCAGAAAGCCAGATTGCCTGCTGTGGCAGTGTGGCTTGTGGAGCCAGGCTGCAATCTGACAAGGTTTCATTTTGCCAAAGTGACAAGAGGCACCCCGCTGGGTCTGAATTATTTCCATGTTTGCAGAGGGGGAGAGGAGGCAGGATGAAGACCCACTTCCATTTAGGACAAGACTTTTCACTAACATTTAAATCCTAACATATAAAACAAGACATCCGTATACGCTGAGCACTGAAAAGGGAAGACCAAATGACCATCCTTTGATAATTGGTGACATACAGATTCATCTGTTGCTTTAAAACTGTATGTGTTTCTGTGTATATACCCTCTCCATTTTTATTGCCCAAACAGCTTAACCACATTACAGGGACTCTTAAAAAGGAAAATGGTAGATAAATAGTTAGAAATAGATAGACTATCAGTAACATGACTGAAATTCTAGAATAGCTAAAAAGTTGAAGCCTTTTTCTTACTCTAGCCAATAATAGACTTATTTCCATGTTTCTGTTGCCTTTCTGAATAATTTTGGTGGCTTAAACATGTTTTGGAAACCTAATTTGGGTGATTCCCTCATTTTTGTTAAGAATTGAAGGGACTGCTAGGCTAGAATTTCTTAGTAGCTGCTGACTGTATTAAAATTGTGCAGGCAAATGCTATATATAATAATGGCTATTCTGCCATGACACTTTGTTTATACAGTGAATCTCAATTAATTGTATGATAATTTATTTATGCCACCAGGTACAACAGTGAGGCATCTATCTCATCCTGCTGGAGTGCCCTTTGCTTTGCTTTTTTATTTATTTTTAATTCAGCCATTTTTCCGTATTCAAAATGCCTCCACTGAGCTGTTTGGTGCAGTGGGAAGGGCATGGCTTACCAGGCCAAAAATCTCTTCCTTGCCTTTTAAAATCCAATTTCCATAGATTTTTCTCAAAAAAAAAAATGCCTTTCTATACAGCTATGTTAATTTTTATCATTTGCCTACGTTACATATACCATGGAAAACTGGTATTAAGCAAAAAAAAAAGTGGGGTTTGTCACCTTTTTGTACATTCATCCCACCCCCTTACTCTCCCCACCCCCAGCTTGAGAGGGATAGCCTCACTGCCTTCAGAATTGTTAGTAACCTGTAAGAGTAATGATTACACATAATGATAGCACTTTTTTACCGTATTTTTAAAAGCCTTTCATCCAGTCACATTTCTCCTTTGCAACAGCCTTGGGCAGTAAAAATGTGATGGGACCCCATTTCATAGGCAAGTAAACCAAAAGCTCAGAGATTAAATGTCAGGGACTTTTGCTCAAAGACTGCAAGGTAAGTGAAGGAATCAGAAGTTTCTAATTCAGTGCTTACCCCCAACATGTGGTAATAAGTTATAAAGCGTCATTTCAGTGTGAGCCATGATTATTGTTAAGTGCGCTATGTGCTCTTAAAATCCCTTGTCAGATGACAGGTGTCCCGCAGTCTTCTGCCTCCTGAATAATAACCAGAACCAGACAGACCCTTGGTTATAAGTGTCCATTGAGTGTACGTGAAACGTGAGCCTCCTCATTGCTGGGATACCTGTCACTGCTGTGGTGATATTTTGTTTCCACATTTGCTGTCATTCATCTGCCAACACTGCAGTCTTTGTTTGTTTGTTGGACTTCTTTTTTTAAATGCAGGTTTTCTTTAAAGTCTTTAAAAAATCCCCCAGAAGTGTTCTTGAGCAAGGTCTAAAGCTTTTTTCTTTACTCAGGTTTCCACTAAAACATCATTATCATCATCATTTAAAAATACAGTTGCTTTTATGCATAGCCCCTCCATTATTAGTGTTAGAGTGTAATAGACTGTTTAGAATCTCCTGGCCTGGATCTAATGACCCTATTAAAATAACTCTTACTCAATATTCTTCATAGTGATTATTTCTTAAAAGTATTCCTTCCTTTCAGTCGGGGCTAATTCCTCCTTAGTGAGTGTCAGTACATAATCTTGGAAATCACCTTTGACTTTTATGGGGGAAGGTTGGTATTAAGCAAAAAAAAAAAAAAAAAAACTTTTTTAGAGACGGTAAACTAATTGACTAGATTTGAAATTCTCCATCCCAACCGTGTGTCTTCTTTATAGAGTTAATTTTCCCACCAAATAAAACATACCCCTTACCCCAGCAAAACCGTGGCCCTCCAAATCCCTCTCCATTCAGTGACTTTTAGGAGGCATGTAAATAGCAAGTGAAAACTGGTCTCCATACTTCTTGTTTCTTTAACCTGTGGCAAAGGCAGGGTTCTTCCCAACCCACCTTGTGCCTCCTAGGGTTTCTAATGGAAGTGAAATTAACATGCCAGTTGTCCATTTCAAAATCGGATTCCTCTGCAAGTGTAGCAATTTTCAAAACAGAAAGGGCAGGGCCAGTTGCTGTGACAGGGTTCCCACCAGCAATTAAAACAGTTAGTCAGGTCATTCTAATTAACCGTCTCCAGCTCTGGTGGCCCCCCCAGTAAGAGGAACTCAGACTCGGCCCTGTTAACACCAACCTCAACAGATTTCATTGAATTAGACTGAAAGGGTCTTTGTCCCATCAGATTCCTGTTGTGGCCTGTGGTCACCCTGGGCATAAGATCCTCATCTCTTCAGGGAGTGAGAGAAAGATGGGCCTGAGTCTCTCTCTTTGGGATTCTGCTGAAGAGTCAGCAAGTCAAAGTGGCCTTTATGAAACTGAGGAAGGCTAGTGGGAAGCCCCAGATACAAACTGGCCATTGGAGTAGGCCAAGGGAGGGGAGGGGCGTTTGCAGAAGAATCAGAGGAAGATGTGTCCTTTTCCTTCATTCCTCTAAAATGGGGGCCAGATACTAGAAATTGAGAGAAGCCTTGAACCCAGGGCCTGGCACATGTAAGTGTCTGATAAATGGTAGCCATTATGTTTAGAAATTTACTTTTCTTCCTGGACTTCTGTCTCCCTGGTCCAAGGGAGGGTTTGTTTTTTTGTTTTTGATGTTTTCTGTTTGTCTGTTTAATATTTTCTTGGCCATACCATGTGGTATATGGGATCTTCGTTCCCCGACCAGGGATCGAACCCCTGCCCCTTGCATTGGAAGCGTGGGAGTCTTAACCACTGGACCGCCAGGGAAGTCCCTGGTTGGTTTTTTTTTGTTTTCTGTATTCCCCATGAGACCTAAAGTTCTAAAAGTCCCAGGCACCCATCCTGCCTTTCTGCCTCGACGTTTCAGAGTACACTCTTTGTACACGTTTTATAAAGAAGGGTCAACCCAAGCCGTAGACTGACGACTCTGCCAAATTTATGATCGTGTGGAGTCACTGTTAGGTGTGCAACAGGATGAGGCGGGAACTTACTTTTTACCTGTCCTGAGAAAGTGCCGCCTACCCCCCTCTTGGAGCCCACAGCCCCCTCTGCCACTCCCCCTCCTTTTATTAGCTCCTATCTATAAACCAACCGGATACTATGGTTGAGCCCGGGGTCCTGAGCACAGACTGCTCTGTACTTATTACACATGCAAAAAAAAAAAAAAAAAAGATTGTCTCTAGTTTTCCTTCCCGACAGCCAGATGGTGACGAAGGCCAGCCACTGGGAATGGAAGATGAGGAGAGACCTCCAAGAACGAGGTAGGGAACAGCATACACACAAAAAAAACCCATGTTTGAATTTTCCTGTTGCTCATCACACGCTCAGTTGAGATATGGGATGCTCTGTTCTCAGACAGCAAACACTTGAGAGGTGTAGCCCCCTCCAATCAGAATTACTGGAGTAGTTTTACCCAGACAGCAACTGGGGGCTGTAATAGAGAAGGATGTTAGGTAACTGATCTGTGACAGAGCAACGAAAATCAAGGGCTTGCGCCTCTGCCGTCCTTACTTAGAAGGAAAATCCCACGTTGCACTGCAGAGTAATTTGTTAAACCTCAGGAGAATTCCCGAGCATTTCGACTCCTGGAGTTCTGCCCACAGAACTTGAACGTTAGATCTTACTAAATGTTTCTTAATGATTCAATTTGGGGTGAGGAGAGAGGTATAAAGGTAGAAATTGTTACCGGATCCCGAATTTATTATGAGTCAGTCAATGTTTCTGAAGTTGTCACACATACTTGGTGTGTGGGACAGAGTACGTACCTTAAACTTCCTTTAATGAGTTGATAATGGGAAGGAAAATCTCTCGTACCCACTTCTGAAGGCGTGGCACAGTCAAGCTTTCACGAGCTCCGTGTCAACACGGAGCGTCGATTCTTCTAAGGGAAAAAGAACTCGATTTGTCCAGCTCTTGACTCTCCCCCTCCATCCAAAGACCAGAGTACCTCTCTCCTCTTTCCTGTTTGAACAGTTTTGCCTTGCCTCAAACTGATTGCTAATTTGCAAGTGACCTTGGAGACTTTTTTTATAGGGAACCTCCATTCAGGTAAGTCTGCAGCTGTGGGATTTTTGCAAAGAAAGAATGATTCGTAAGATGAGGCACACAGACTAAAATCAGGCGTTGTGATAGAATCCAGGGCCAAGAAGGGCTGCTTGCCGGGGCTCAACCCAGGGAAATAGGGACAAGGTCCTACATCTCAGCTAGTGTCCATCCCAGCACCCTTCTGATCTTGGGGACCACATGCCTAGGCCTGTTTCTTTAGCTGTAAAAGTAGCTGATGGTTACCTTTGACAAAGAAAAACCAATCTGTGGAGAGTAGGCAGTGTTACTTAGGAAGTATATAGCTACTTAAATTGCTGAGGCCACTTGGACGCCCCCTTTTAAGTAGATGCCCCTTGCTTCTCTGTGGTTATATAAGGTAACTCCTAAGGTTTTGGGCCTTTGTGGGCTGCTGAAATCATAGAAAGTGTTCATCTTAATTCCTTATAGCTGTTCTCTATATAGGTCTGTTAGGCCTACAAGATGCTTAATTAACTTATTAATAAAATCATATACGTCATTCGGGGTCCTTCCACCCACTGCCTCCCCCCAATGTGAATTTTTTAATGACTGAATCTAGAATGGCGCAGAGATGGTGAAGGTGAGTTGATATTTCAGGTGGCCACTAGATGGTGAGACGGCACAGGCAGAAGAAAGGTGTCACATCTGTAGTGAAAATGAGAGGGGAAGGGAAGAGCCAGCAGAGACAGAGGAGGGTCCCACTCCAACTGCACCCTCCCACCCCACGCCAGGACAAAGCCTGGATTTAACAGGCCCCAGAGCTTTACTCAGACCTAGCCTTTTATGTTTAAGCTCTGACTTCTCCCTGCTGGCTCTATGCTGGGATATTAGCATTTTCGGGGTGCTCTGTCTAACAAAGGGGTCTTCCATCGGTGTTCTGTTGCCATGGGGACCGTCCTGTGCAGTGTAGGGTGTTAGCAGCCTCTCTGACCTCTACCCACTTGACGCCAGTAACACACACACACACACAGCCTACCCCACCAAGCACCACCACATACGCAGTGTGACAACCAAAACTTCCTGTAGTCATTGCCAAGTATCCCCTGGGGTGGAGGGTGGCGGGGGCAGAAATCATCCCCAGTTGAGAACCACTGCCCTAACATTATCAACCTCAAATCCTGGGGAAGGTAGAGATCATACAGGTCAGAATTTGAACACCTTAAAATAAAAAATTATCTTCAGAGAAAAGGCTGTTGACTTCAGTTACTAATAACCAGTCAGAAAGGTTTATGCCAGTGTTGGTGAGCCTACATTCCAGGGTAGAACTAATTTCCAAAAATCTCTGCAAAGAAGGTGACCTAAAAAGTCGCCAGCTGACCCTAAATAGAATAGAAAAGGGTGGAAATAATGAATCGGTCTAAGACTCTGATTAACCAAGTCAGTCCCATAGCTAATCGATGGGCCAGGATAAATCGGGGCTTACATAGACTTTAACCCTTAAATGATCACATCTACCACTCAGGGGTTCTTTAGGGGCCTTTGTCTGCAGCAGGCAGGGAATGCTCCCCGTCTGCTGTGCGTACGTTAATTCACTGTGCGTCGTGGAGGAGGGTGGCCGAGATAATCAGCACTGATACTCCGATGGCTGCTGGTCGTATATCAGCTCTGGGATGGCTGGGGACCCACCTTGCGTGTGTCCCACAAAACGCAAATGGAGCCTGGGATTGGCAGTGCGTACACGCCTGCCATGGGCGTGGGCCCTGTTAACTGGGTCACCTGAGCCCCACGACCACAGGGAACCAGCCCACTGAACGGAGGTGCCCCCTAACCTATAGCAACTGATATTTCAAGGCAGGAAGCTGTAGGGGTGGGATAGGGGGCAGTGGAAGGAATGCCTCTGAATGACCGTACTGAGGAAGGTCAAATGAGATCTTTTAGGAATAAAACATACCTGTGCCAACAGGAATAAGAACCCAGGGACATTTCCTGATCAAGAGAGTTGCACTTGGTTTTTGGTAAGATGGTCGATGCACCCTGCCCGCCCCCTCATCCTAGGGCAGATTCTATAACCAATATCTTGGAATAATCACAACAGGAATACATCATTTTTTAGTTTTATTTTTTACAAAAATTTTTTACGGAAGTATAGTTGAATAAATCATTTTGCTTTTAAATAGTGGTCTAGGCCCCCAGCTTGCACCTAATGAGTCTCTCCCCCAAGTATCCCTTATGGAAGGAGACTTTATCGCTTCTTTATTATATTTTGAGCCTAAAACACTTATATTTTTGCCCCCTTCTGATCTTCCAATACGGTTATTACAGATTCATCAGAGATTTAACTTTTTTTTAAAAAAGTTTTTTTTTCTTTTTCCTTAGAGAATTTGGAATTTGTGGCCTTTAAGTTAATTGCAAAGTCTAGAAGGAAAAACAGAAAACAAAAAGCCCACTCTCCACTCCAGACACCTATGTGAACTTGGACTTTTGCTTTTACTGTTAAGATTACTTTAGGGTAAAGGGTGGAAACTGATTGGTAGTTTGATCAATGATATATTGGACATGTTAAATTTAAAATATCATTTTTTTTATAGGTTTCAAGTTTAGTTAAGTGAAGCGCCCCTAACTAAGATCTTCTTATTGCAGAATCCTCAGAACGACCCAAGGCATGTTTTTTGAATGTTGATTTTGACTTTTTGCCTGGGACCAAGTGCAGCATCTTTCCAAGGAAATGCTTAGAAGGTTCCAGGCAGAACCCAAAAACAAATGCCAGACGTTAGGGGAAAATTTTTAAAAGTTGGATTGCCAGAAAATAATAGCTATTTATAATTCAACACTTAGGTGATTTCATTTCTTCCTTTTTAGCTGCTAAAAGGGAAGCGTATTAGATCCTTTTGTTTTGCAAACAAACGGCCAGGGCTGATTTTAAGATGGACACTTGAGGGAGGGTTGCCCTTTCCAAATGCAAGTCTTTGGGCCTTTTCCCGATGGGATCTGGTCACTCTGGAGCGCTCTCAGGAATCTTTATCCTTGGGCGGTTGGGATGGGGTGAGCTTGTTATCATCCTTCGCTGTCTCTCCACGTTGCCTTGATTGTAGAGGGGGCGGGCAGAGGGGCCCAGGATGGCGGAAAGAGCACACTGGGTAAATGTTAGCCGGCTCTCATTTCCAGAACCTTGGTTGATTGCACTGCTCTATTCAGGGGTTCCATGAATTTGCCAGGTGACATCCAGAAAAGGCCAAAGTTTGACTCTTTTTTTTTTTTTTTTTTTTCGGTACGCGGGCCTCTCACTGTTGGGGCCTCTCCCGCTGCGGAGCACAGGCTCCGGACGCGCAGGCTCAGCGGCCATGGCTCACGGGCCCAGCCGCTCCGCGGCATGTGGGATCTTCCCGGACCGGGGCACAAACCCGTGTCCCCTGCATCGGCAGGCAGACTCTCAACCACTGCGCCACCGGGGAAGCCCCAAAATTTGACTCCTAAAAGTACCAACAAGGCTCCATGTTATGATGGTTCTGCCATGGTCAAGATAGAGGCTTAAGTTTGGTGGGCCATCCAACAGAAAGCCAGGGGGGATCTCTCTGTGTTCACCTTTATGTAGAAAGAGGTAATGACCCAAGGGACAAATCCAAAACCCTTGCAGACATCTTATCCTGAGACTTAAGTTGCCAGACGGCAGAGGCCTCACTTCTCTCTTTCTTTCTGGCCCTAGAACCTTGACTCCCCAGAGATAGGGTCTGACTTCTGATATTAAGGCAGGCTCCAAGCTGGGCACTGATCTTTCATCCTGCCAGGAAGAAAGGGTCAGGAGACAGACCACCAAGGCTGCCTTTGATGGAGAAAGCGGGGTGCTCTGTCCCATTCTCCCCAGAGGTCCGCACAGCTCAGAAATGGGGGAGAAATCAGCCTCTTAAGAGATTCCCTCATTTTTTCCTTGCTTTCCCTTTTTTTTTCTCTCTCTCTCTCGCGATTTTTTTTTAAATAAGATTCTTATTTTAAGGGGGTTTCTGAGCAAGAAATACCTTTTTTTTTTTTTTTTAAAGGGAAAGAGACGAGAACACCAAGGACTTAGGGCTGAGAAGTAGAGACAATAAAATAAAGCAAGCCTGCTCAGAACTGGCTGGCAGATGGCGCTCGGCTTTTACTATTGAGAGCCTGGCTTTTCAAAATTCACCATGTGCTGGTGCCTAAGGCAGAATTCCACGGCCCCTCCCCTAATCCTCTTTCCCAGGGACACAGCTCCCGCCCCCAAGGCCCAGGGATAGTTTTAAAGGTGTTCCAGTGGAACAATTGATATCTGAGGTCAAACCCTGTCCCTTTTATTTATCTTTTAAATATTTATTTATTTATTTATTTATTTGGTTGCACCAGGTCTTAGTTGCAGCAGATGGGCTCCTCAGTTGCGGCTCGCCAGCTCCTTAGTTGTGGCACAAGAACTCTTAGTTGCAGCATGCATGTGGGATCTAGTTCCCTGACTAAGGATCGAACCCAGGCTCCGGGCATTGGAAGCGCAGTCTTATCCACTGCGCCACCAGGGAAGTCCCAATCCTGTCCCTTTTAACTAGTGGCTCTATTAGACCCTAGCCAGTGCAGGAACACACACTATCACAATGACCTCTAAATTCCTAGGCCGTGTGTGTGCCCTAGGTCTTCTGGGAACCAGTTTCTGAGACCTTTGGGCAAATTGCTTTATCTTCTGGGTCCCAGTTTTTCTCATCTGAAAAATGAGAGAGATGTCCTTCTCACTTTAAAAGTTCTTTAATTCTCTTATTAAACGTTGTAGTAGAACTGGTATGCCAAACCACCCCCCTGCCCCGCCACACACTCTCTCTCTCTCTCTTAAAAGTATCCTTCTCAAAATGGCAGCTTGTACAGGCAATTTTAGGCCTATCTTTTGCCCTTTGGCACATAATTAATAATTTCTGAGAACCCACCTCTGGGAGAATCTCTGCAGGATGCAGAGGAGAGTGGGACATTCTTTCTCACCCCAATCAAGGGCTAGAAAAGAAATTCAGAGGTGGATTGAGGTCCTTTTTTCCATCAGGGAAACCCAGGGAGCCTTCCTGGAGGAGGTAGCATTTGAGACAGTATGGGAAGATGCAGGGAAATGAGAGAGGAGACTTTGGGGTGAATGCTCGGTGCTGTCTTATAGAGAAGATACTGGCTGAGAGTAAATCCTTATGGTTTTTTCATTCATGGGAGCATCATTGGGTTTTTGAGGGTCTCAGATTTCAGAGCTAGTTTTAATTTTCTCCCCTTTACAACCCTTCTCTACCTCTCAGGGCTGCAAACCCGCTGAGCACTCAGGGGCATTCTTACTAAGAAGAGTCTTCTCCATCTACGGATGGGACCCGCACCCTCCATCTCAGGCCCAACCCTGGACTTGGGGGAAGGTCACTTCTGTCTTGTTTAGGCCAAGTTCCAGTGGAGGGGAGGTGAGATCTGATGGTGTCTGGGGCCAAGTTCCTTGGTTCCGAAGAGAACAGGCATCCTTGCCATTTTTCCCCCCACCTCCCCTCCCCTCCCTGCAGCAGCTGTAAAATCATGAGGTCATCTATTTGAGAAGGGCCACGTGAACTTACCATGCCAGGACCTACCAAGTCCCGTCATGGGAGTTTATTCCTTTCCAACGAAACTTACCCTCCATATACTGTTCTTAGATACGTTCTCGTCCCTCCCTCTTTTATAGTTGAACAAAATCAAAGGGACTGAATAAAATATATTAACTTTGGGCAAAAGCTTCCCCCGCCCTGCTAGTAAAAAATCCTCTTCTTTAAGTCAACAAACTTTATTCCAACATGCTTCTCTTAAGCTCCTAATCACCTGGGGCTCCTTTAAAGCTTTTCTGACCTTTTTCCTCCTCACACCTTCCAACCTATAGCCCTGAACCTTGGACGAGGCAGGTTAACAAAGCCCTCCCCCCGGGGAAGGGGGTTCCTCTGGGTGCTGGGGTCCCTGGGAAAGCAGGGCAGGTGCGCTGCCCAGTTTCTAACACCTTTTCTGGGCCAGTAGAGCTCCTCCCCCACCAGAGGTCAGCAGAGAGCTCAGAATGGCTGGGATGCTCGCAGGAAGTGGGATCACTTAGAATTTTCTAGATGAAATGTAGGAAAGCCCTATGGAAAAAAGCCCCAGGTTTCAGGGGATATCTCAGGTTGCCGTCTCATCCTGTGCTGGGTCCCTGGGAGTTTAGTTTTAACACCAATCCTGCCATTCTGTGCTTTGGGGGAACAGGGGGCTTTGGTCTGTTCATTTGATGGGTTTCTTTGCCAGTTTCTCCCCGCACCCCCCACCCCCCACCCCCCCCTCCCCGGACAGCACGCACATCTTTACCTTCTAGGGGGCCATGCCCTCTTAGAACTCAGGGTCTCCCACACAGGGCCAAACCGCCCACTTTCGCTGCCCACAGGACTGGGAATCCACACCCCATACTTTCCCTGACCCCTTTCCCTTTTTCTTCCAGAAGTCGTACTTATTGTTAAAATGACATTATAATATTACAGGAAATCCCCCCCCGTCCCGCCCTTATCCTGTCAGGATTTTATATCTCCTTATCTCCTCCTGTTCTTTACCCAGACGTATGGATGTTTCTAAAGAGGGTACTAATCGCGGTGTGCAAACAACTTCACCTTTAGCTCACCCCCCAGCCAACACACACTGACTTCCTGAGCGCCTTTCCCACATTCTCCATTGTGTCTTTTCAGGGTTCTTTTACTTGCTCAGCGCTTTCCCTGGGGTGGGATGGGGGGAGGGGTAAGGAATCTGAATTCCTTTTTTTGTGTTTCCTCCCCCGAACTTTTGTGAACTACTCCACAGTTAAAAACCAGCTCCCCCCAAGCCAGTTCTTTATTGTTGAAAGACAGAGAAAGAAGGTACAAAAAGAAGGAAAGAGCTACAGAAACACAGAGATGAAATGAAAAGTTTGAAAGGGAGAGAAGGAGGAGAGAAGAAGGGGGAGAGAGAGAAAGAGAAGGAAAGAAAAAGTGCCTTTGCTACACTTAGTTCTAGACACTAGACGTGGTCCCTGCCCTCTAGGAACTTAGAGTCTGGAAGGGACGAGGCAGAGGTGTGGGGTGCAAGGAATGCAGGTTGCCCCAGGCAGAGGATGGAGAGCTGAGGAGCCAGGCTGCCCTCAACCGGAGGACTGGGGAGGCAGGCCCAGGAGTCTGGCGGGGGGGGCATCACCCCCTCCCCGTCCCTCTGCCCCATGGGCCCCATGGGCCCATGTGGGTCCCAGGAGCGCACCGAGTAGTACAGGGACTGGAGGGCTGGTGGAGAGTGCCAGGACCAAGGCCCCCACCTCCCTTCCCCACTGTCCCCTGAGCTCTGACCACTGCCCTCTCTCCCACAGTCGGCCCTTTTTCAGTTTCCCGAATGTTCCTCTCCTGACCCTAAAATGATAGCTCAATTTTTTTTTTAATTAGTAATAAGCCCCCTTCTAGCATGACCTAACTTTCCGAGTCTTTTCACCAGCCTTACCCCACTGAGTGGTTTGATTTTAAGAAATCTGGCACCCTTGGACCTTTTTGACCTAAAAAAAAAAAAAAAAAGGTCAATCTTTATGAGTTCTTTGATAATTACTCAAAACAAAGCAAAGCAAATCTTAAGGCTGAAAGCAAACACCCTGTATATTACGTATACATCTCAGACGTTGAGGAAATCCTTAGAAGTTTATAGGTTAGCGTCCTCGAGAACTTGGCTCCGGCCAGACCCAGTATAGGCATTGTGTGCTTTTTTTTTCCTTCCTTCCTCCCTTCCTTCCTTTCTTCCTTCCCCACACTTTTGAAAAACAAGTTTTATTCTCCTGGGTATGTTCATTAGAGAGGGGAGACAGCTCTATTCAGTGAGGAAGGGGGAGGGGGATTCTGCAGCAGGAGACAAGATTGATTGCTTTGTGCTGGGGGGCCCCAAGTGCACATCACACCCAGATGCAAATCTCTCAGGCTATAAAAAAAAAAAAAAGCACAACACGAGAGCAGATTTCAGCTTCCTGGCATTAGTGGAGAAAATATTCCGTCAGCTGCCTCTGTGTCCTGTGCCTTATTCATTAGCTCAAGTGAAAAAAAAAAAACCCAACAAAGTCTTGTCCTAAGTAGGGCTCCATTCTCCCAAGTTTGGGACTTAAAAAAAAAACAAAACAAAAACACAGCCCACTGAGGCAGAAGAGGTTTGCTAGGTTGACCAGGATTTGGTTTGTTCTCAAGGTTTAACTTCCCTCCACCAGGAAAAGTTCACACTTTTCCCAAGCCCCCAGAAGTTAGAAATGTGTTACTAATTGATTGGAGCTAAATTTGCATTGCTTTGAAACCCAGCAAAATTGCCCATTAGGGGCCAGTAGGGGGAAAAACAATTACTGTCCTAAGAGTCAGGAAAGGGGATTTGCCACCAATATGCTTATCAAATGGACCTTCTGTGACCTTTAAGAATCTTTGGGGAAAGGGGGTCATGGCTGTTCTTCAGAAAAAATAAAGAAAAAGTTGTTGGGAAGTGTTTGATGGGAATTTAGCATCAAGTGACACGCCTAATTGAGGGAAATCATGGTTCCAAATGAAAACAGTTGTCACGAATTAATTTTTCAAGTTTCTGACTATTGGCAGATCTGAGGTTTACCTCATAAGTAGGCTGTGTCCAGCCTGGCAAAGAGCATGGAATACTGCCCAGTTCTCGGTGCAAATGCTCCCATTTTCCCTCACTGATAAGTTCTTTCCTAATTTGGGGGTTAAGTGGGATGTCGAAATGGCTGTTTCCTTTTTGCCTTTGTAGTAGCATCTCTTAACTTGCAGTAGCTGCTCACGTGTCTGCCAAGCCTCCCAGAAGGATGAAATCCTTGCCGGGTCGGTGAGTTGGCCTTCGCTGAGGCATTTTCATTTATTCATTCATTCACTCAATATACACCTGATATGTGCCCTTCCGCGTGGGGAAGATAAGACATTGCAGCTCCCTTTGAGCAAAACAGCCCCAGGAAGTTAAGCGTGGACCGTCGCTACCCGGTGATTAAATAGGGAATAGACATGGCAGCTAAGAAAAGATGGAAAGGTTGTCAAAAAACAGACTTTAGCGGCCTTCTGACACGACTCCAACCTAGTTAAGCAAAGCAGATCAGTGGTTACATGAAATTATTGTTGAGTCCTGATAATGAGATTGCAGAAAACCCCGAAGGATCTGCTTGGCTCAAAACTAACACCTGTGTGTAGATATTGGACGGGCATACAGTTCAGATTTCCATGCCAGTCTGGGGCTGAACAGTTATATGCCAACAGCGGGGACGGGCCTTCTGCAGGCGCCGTGTGGGCCTCGGAGATGCTACGGAAGGATGCCTTTCTCCGGGAGGTGTTGCCCTGGGGCTCCCTGGGAGAGCTGAGGCGTGGGCTTGCTTTCAGAAGGGACTCCAGAGGCCTGGCCCTGGGCTGGTGAGAGAACTGCCTTTAGCCCCATCTCTCTTCATTTTCTGATCTGTCTGGAGCCTAACTATGCCTTCCAGGATCTTCAAGGACTGAGAATTCTCTTTGGGGTAGCCCCACATTCTTCCACCGAACCTTAGAATCTTCTGTGTCTAGGGTTTGTATTCTGAGGGGTGGGGTGAGGGAGTGTTTGTAGTTTGCAGCCAGAAGTCCTGAGGTGCCGTGGAGTGTTTTCACCTTAGCTTGGGCCCTCCATCTTAGCTTCTGGGCTGCCCTCCATTTTGGCTCCAGTCCTCCATCTTAGGTCCTGGCCTGTCCTCCATCTTAGCTTCTGTCCTCCATCTTAGGTCCTGGCCTGTCCTCCATCTTAGCTTCCGTCCTCCATCTTAGATCCTGAGCTCTGGGCCTCTTTTTCCTGTTTCCTAATGCAAATAGAGATCCGCAATATTCAGTAGTATAATTAATTCCCGGTCATTGTGGGAAGAAAAATGCCTTAATTCCAGAATTTAATTTCCAGTTTTTCTTTCACAAACTTTTCAGTCATCTCTTCAGTAGCCTTGGAAGAGTCGTTTTATCTAAAGGTCTCCTGTAATGCTCAGCACATGGTATGTGATTTTTATAAAATATGTGTGTGTGTACAGATAGATGGAGAATTTTTATTTTAGCTCTACGATGAGGGAAGTGCTTTTGTGAGGGCTACTGAACTGAAGGAACTCCCAGACGACAGGGACTGGTTTGATTCCATGAGTAAAATTCAGGTTTACAGAATTATTAAGTTTGGGCTTCTCCTTGTTTGTGACATTTTCATGCCCTTCACCTGAGAGGCACACTAAGAAATCAATGTGAGTGAAAACCCATTTTCAGGGCATAAAGCGAAGCTTGTTTACCAGCTCAGGAAAAAAAATCAGTTTGCCAAGTCACTTTGAAAACGTCCTTTATTACAAGTGGCTGCCTCTGTAAATGAATTAGTTATGTGCAATTACTTCCCCACCGCTGGCCTGATGCTCCTCTCTTGAATCCGGACCACTCTGCTAGGATACCTTGAAAACGATGTCCATCCTAAGAGAAATGATTGGAAAGAGATGGGGCCACCAGGGCGCCAAGAATTACAGTGAGCAAACGATCCCACTGCTGGGACTCGGGCTCTGGCTACAGAGTCCCCTTTCAAAGACATCTGAGACGGGGAAGGCTGAATTTTGCTTTCTGCCTGTTCAGGGATGAGCTTTTGGCAAATTTGAGAAGGTGGGGTTGGCCCCCAGGCCTCCTTACCTCCCTGCAGGTGGCTGTGTTCTGTTCACTTAATCCCATTAGCCGGCAGAGGCTTACAGAGCTACCCTTAAGGGACGTTTGCATTTTAATAAAGAGCTCTCCGAGGCCAGGAAGCTGAGAGAGTCACATTTTTAATAGTGGAATAGAATTCTAACAGGAGGCGGTGGAGGAAGACAGGGGAGGGGGCGTTAGGGCAGTTGACACCTGAGCCCCATTCTCCCCAGCCCAGCTCTGTGCACCCCCAGTGCGGTGAATTGGCTCCCTCTCCCCTGCCCCCGTGACCCCAGGACTTTCTCCCTCACCCCAGCTCTCCAGGTACAGCTTAGTGGGTGGTAGGAGGGGGCCCCCATCCGAATGGCAGAGTCAGGTCCAGATGGAAGCTTCGGGTGCCTGACTCATTCCGGCTCAGGCCGGTAATAACAAGCCCCATGTTTTTCTCCAGCGTCCACTGCTCTGACACACAGAATAGTCAGGAAATAAAAGATTTGAGTACTATACAGCTGCTTTGCTTTCTCTAAAAAGGGGGGGGGGGGAAGTCGGGGGCTGGGGGGAGAAAGGAGCAAGGAGGCAGGAGTCCAGGCCAGCACATAACGAAGCGGCACAAACAAGGTTGCTGCTGGCGTGTTACATAAACAGCCCCACCACCCCGCGCTGCAGCCCGAGGAAAAAGTGGTGCTTTAGTGACACTTGGGTTGGTTTCACACCTGAGCTTGGAGTTACTCAGAGGTGCATTAACAACTAATGATTCAATTGAGGGAGGCCTGGATTGCCATTTTGACTTGCCAGATATTAGCATACCCTTCTAGAAACCCGGAAGCCTGCCAATTGAGCTTCCCAGTGAAACTGAGAAGGGGCCTTTCCAAGATGCACGATATTTAGGAAAAGGAAATTAAGCTAATTTTGAAATGTTTCCTTAAAATCGAAGTAGTTGAAGGCTGGGATGAATATTATGAATTCCTCACATGATACGAGTTTGAATAATATGTCATGGATTCCAAAGGCACAGCTGAAAAGTACTCAGGGCCCTGGGTTCCTTTTCGTTCTTTTTCATTTTTTTTTCCTTTTTTTTTCCCCCTTAAACATTACTGCATTGCTCACCTGAAATGTCCTTTTTGGAAAGTTCTCTGATAGCTAACAGGACAGAGTGACGTTTTCACAAAATGAGATGAGATGCCATTGCCAGAGAGAGCCCTGGGCACTGCAGTGGCCGTGACAGGAGCGTCACCCAGGGGCTCGGTAGCACTCGGCGGGGAGGAGGAGGGCATTTCATTATGCGTCTAAGTTATAGCTTTATTTCAAACACAAACACGCAGGCTGGCGAGGATGTTAAATATGCCGTCACGCTTTCCCTCCGGGCGAGGAAGGCGCTTGGATTTTATCTTCCCAGATCCAGAACCTGTTTACTTCCTTCCAAGCAGCTTCCTCCTGCCCTTTAGATAAGTCAACGGGGAGACTCGACCTCCAAATGTGGCTAAATTGCGACCCCTGACAATGTCTGGTAATTAGGGAGCCGGGCGTGGATGGAGCTGAGGGCTGCGGCAGCCGGGAGGATAGCCCTGCAGCACCTAGGCTGCTGCAGCAGAGGGGCCAGCTCCAAAAACATCGATTTCTCTCCCCACCCTCCCAAGGTTAGGATTCTGCTTAGAACTCTCTGCTTCCTGCTAAAATTTCCATCACCAAAGGGCCTGATTTCAGGCAGAGAAAGGACCACTTTAGCAAATGAGAGGAGAGGAAAGCAGAGGGTCATTTCAGCTGCGGCAAAAATCAGCCATGCCATTTTCCCTGACAGCACTTTAATTATGATGAAAGAACAAGATGGTTTTTGGTTTTTTACCGAGGAGGCTTGTGGTGGGGGGAAGGGGAGGGGGCTCTGAAAGAGATGCGAGTGGAGTGCAAAGCGGGCTATCACCGCGGGCTGATGTATACACTGAAGGAGGGAGGGAAGCGCCCCCCCGCACGGTCCTGGGTCCCGGCCCCCGTTGCGCCGGTCAGGCCCGCTGTTTGCAGGCAGGGGTGAGCCGGGCATAGGAAGGGCCGGTAGGGCAGAACTTAGCCAGCTGCTGGGTGCCGGCTTCCCCCTTCCCCTCTGTGGGGTGAGCTGTGACTTTAACCCCGAGCCTTGGAGGGCGGGGTGGGGGTGGGGGTCTAGCTTGTGTTCTGCTCCATCGGCTTTGAAAGCAGCCGAGGGGTTTTCAGTGGCCGTACGTCTCATTCTTGAAAATGGTGGGTTGTTTTTTTATTGTTTTTTTTTTAAGTCAAGTCAGGTGCTTGGTTCAAATGGCCATTCCAGGGCCTTGGAGCTGCAGAGGAGGCCAGAGAGAGCCCTGCAGGCCTGGGGCTGCTGTTCTGAGGGCAGAGGCGGCGTTTTAGCGATGGGAAAAGAGGTGGAAAGCAGATGTTAATCAGTTTCTTTCAGCTCAAGCGAGAATCAGGGAAAGGGCCCATTTCCCCTTCCACCCACCCTGCGTTGACCTTAGACATTGAGCCCTCAGGAACCCCCACCCACCCCCGCCCCCAACTGGGTTGCTAACAGCCCCTGAAGGTGGCCCTGGGATTCGTGCTGGCAGTGTCTCTCAGCTGAAAAGAGCCTTAGCTCCTGGGCTTGGGAATGTGAGGAAGATAGCACCCACATGCATCCACATTGCCCGCGGGTCCCCGGGGATGGAGGGAGCGGGGGGGGGGGGGGGGGGGGGGACAAAAAGGCATAGAAGGTGCATTATTTCAGCCCCCTCCTCCGTTTTAGGACCCTTTCATGCCTTGCAAACACCAAGTGCAGGCTGCTGGAGAGCCTCTAGGACAGAACTACACAGAACAGGAGAGATGATCTGACCCTGCTCACCTTCGCTGCTCTTGTGTAACTAAATTACCCGATGTCTCTGTTAAAAGTGATGTCACCCAGAGAGAGCACCCCGCAGCCTTGCGATAAACACCGAGGGGCCTTATTCCCCTCTCCCCAGGGAGGCTATGTGGCAAGTTCTCCCAAACAATCCATGATTTTCCCGGGATCCCTTATGCCCCTGACTGAATCATCGTGCTGCTGGAGACCCTTCTGATTTTGATGATTATTACCGGGCAGAGGATAATGAAACAGCAGGGACTTAGGGCTTTGTGTGGTAGGTGAATGATGGACATTTCCGAGTAAAGCCACTTTATTTCTTGCACGTACCAAGAGGACTCACAAGCCAAATGCAGCATCTGCGAGATCTTATGGGAGGGGGTCGGGGTCTTGGGCTGCTGAGGCGGTACTGCAGGGATACAGAGATGCCTCCTTTTTCTAGAACAACTGCAGTGTCCCCATCTGAGCCCAGCCAAAAGGCAAATTCTTTGTCTGGACGCACGGTGATTCTGCCTGCTGCATAGACGGAGGAACCGTGATCCTGCTGATTTCAATGGACCGGTTGAGGAGAAAACATGAGGAAAAAAAAATCTTTATTTTTCTCAGTTTTCCCTTTTCTGCTTGGAAAACAATTTTAGGATCCGGCAGTTCAGTCTGCAAGGAGGAAGGGGCAGCATCCCAACTTACGACCGTTGGGGTGTTTAGCTATTTTAGAAGGATTTTAGTTTGGAGGAAAAAAAACACAAAAAAAGACAAATAAGACAAAAAAGCTTGCTGAGTTGGGGGTGAGGGGGGTATCAAAGCAGCCCACGTTAGGAGGCTGTACCTTTTCAATGTCGGAATAAGGGAGGTGTGTGAGGATCCACTCTTAGAAATAAATAGGCACTTTGGAAAAGGAAAATATCTCGTTCTTTGAGAAACAGGGTGAGGTGATCGGTTAATGTCGGGTGGTGGGGATCATAATCCTGTTTGAAGAATTGGTCTCATTTTTCATGTCAGAATTAATATTGGTGGAGATTAGATGGCTTCTTAATTTAGACCATTTACATCTTATAGAGTGCTAAAAAAGAGGGCTCCGAGCCACTTACCGGCAGCAGCGAACCCAAATAAATAGGAATGATATAACCTTTTTAAAAATCCGTTCTCTCTGCCGTCTCTTCACTGGCGAATTTTGAGTCATTTAGCACAACCTGAAAACTCAGATTTTTGTTGCTAGAAAAAGTAATGCTTCCTACTGTAGTATGGTTTTTGTTTGTTTGGTTTTTGTTTTGTTTTGTTTTTTGTCGCCCACAATTTCCTATTCTGCTGATCTTTTTGACTTGAGTTTTTGTCTTCTTGACACCAAAGCATCCAATCAATTTGGTCGAAAGTTCAGTCGTGGAAAAGCAACTGGTTGTTTTGTCCACAGACAGCCGGTTTGTCAAATATTTGAGAAACAGCTTATCTGACCACCTACCCTGACATCCCCCCAACCCAATGCTGCAGGGAAACTTATTTTTAGGAATTGGAGGGAACAGACCTTAGAAGCTGTTCCTCTGCTCTCTGAGGAATGAGGAAGTAGAGGGGACACGAATAAGATGTCATAGACCCTCTCGCTTTCTCTGCAGTGGCCATCTGAAGTCTGCAGTAGAGGGGAGGGGGGGACCCCAGTCTTCACAGGCAGGCGTGCAGAGGGGGGGAGTCTTTATGACTAGGCTCTTGGCAACATCACGGTCAGGGTCAAGATTTGTCTGGTGCCTGAGGCCATCTTAGGATGTGGTGAAGGCTGAGACCACCTGCCCTCATTTTGTTTTAGGGTACCACCAGTCCAGTGCAGCCAGTGAACAAATAAGGACGACAAGTGTTGCTTTTATAGAAAAAGAAAAAAAAAAAGCGTCATGATTCAGTTTCTTGAAAAAGCCGCCCCCCATCCTTTTATCTCAAAGTCACCATAACTAGGACTCCATCATCAATCTTTTTCTTTCTTTCTCACGTGGATAGCTAATTGAGGCTCTCTGGGCTACAGGGTTTTTTCCTGCTCTTTCAAGGCACTCAGTAGCCAGGCAGGTGGGGGAGGAAGGGGATGCTAGGAGGGGCAGAGGAAGGGGCAAGGGCTCCTTGGCACACCCCCTCCTGTACTTCAGTCTTGTGCAGAGCATTCCTATTTGCAGACAGCTCAGCCCAAAGCAGAGCGTTGCTATTACCCCCAGATGCTGTTTCTAATCGATCTGCTTTATTTTCCCTCTGGGGTGCAGGCAGGGCGGAGCCCAGATGTGCTCAGACCTCCAAAGCCACCCAGCCTTGATCCTTTATTTTTATGTTACAGTCACAGAACCTTGCAAATATGTTTTCTGCAGTTTAACCGCGTACCGAGAATTTCAGGGGAAAAAAGGTCAAGAAGTGATGATGACTTACATTTATTAGGGGCCCCATCAAGCAGACCTCTGAATTCTAATAAAGACAAATCAGTGTCATGTTTCTAAAAGGAAAAGAGTGACAGCTGGGTGCTTTCACAGAATTATCAGGTGTTGGGAGGAAGGTAAAGCCAAGGGTTCAGTTACTATAAATTAGAGTGATTTTTTGGGTTTGTTCCCCTGGGGTTTTCATGCTGCTGGTACCTGTTTTGGTGTGTTTGTAGTTTTGCTGAAATACACATATATTTTTCTCTCAATATCTTTTCTACTTTGGCATCCATTTTAGAAACTACATTTTTGTTGTAGAGTTCTATTCTTTAGTTTTCTTCTTTCTTCTTCTTTTTTTTTTTTTCCACAAAGTTGCCCTGTCTGCCTTCTGTACGCTCAGTAAATCTAGAGGATATGTAGTTATGCCAGGTTGAGGAATACACATCTATTTAACACATTCAAGAATGTGCAAGGCAAATGAAATATAAAGTTATTTTATATCTAAGATTAAAACATTGTGTCCTTGGGGATCACCCTAGTTAGCCCACAGTTTTTCCCCCCATTTTGCATTCAACTGACTCATGGCAGATTACTGAAATGATGTATTTAGACTAATTACTGATTTAACTAATAGAAAACCGTTTAAGAAATTCACTTTTAAGGCTGAGAATGACTTTAAGTTCCCCTGCTCTAGGGCGCCCCCCTGAGGCCCGGGTTAATAATAACATCATGATAGGATGGGGCCAGTTAGGTTTCTCTAGACATTAGGATGCTTTGAATGGTTATGAATGCATGGAATATCCATTTAACTTGCAGATTAGATGTCTTTGGGTCCCAACTAAGTTTTATATCAACTTCCTTTGAAAGATTCTTTCACAGCTAGGCTTTTTGAAGCGGAGAGTACAATTATGAAAATATCCTGGTACTCAGAAGGCAGAGATTTGTCTTTTCAGGATAAGGAAGCAAAAAACCTAATGCTGCTTTAAGCTGGTTGATGCCTTCAACCATCACAGTGAGAAGCACCCTTATTGGAACCAGTCCCCAAAGTGGGAGATTTGTCCACTTTTGGAGGTGGTTCTCTGTCCGTCAGCCATCTGGCATCATCTTGCTGGAGGATAGGGACCCAGGGCCTTTGTGTGGCTGGTGGGATGGACCAACGAAAGCTTTTTCATCTAGGCTCCTTTTCGGCTCAGCAGAGCTTTCTTTCTGCCCTCTGCAGACCAGGACACCCCGTAGGCACTTTGCTCAGGCCGGACTTTGACATTCCAGAGTCGTCCTCTTACCAGCATGCTGACTTCATACCGGAGCTCCCAAGGTTTGGGCTGGAGCCTCACGGGCCCTCCTCCACTGTTGCCAAGTTCCCTCGAAAGTTGGCTACCTTCGTGACTGCTGATTTCTAACCGCAGGTCAGATTAAAGGACTCAGTGAAACCTTTGCCCTGTGGCCCCTGCCCTCAGGGTGTTCATGTCTTGTATACGTGAAGGGCTAGTTTTCTAGAGTTTTCATTTCTTGGCGTTAGGTCACTGCAACCCTGGGATAAAAATAGGTGTAATTAGTATGTTACAGATTAGACTCTGTATGTCTAGCTTTGTGCCACTTCCTCTAATAATACCAATTTTGGTGACACATTTCCTAGAATCCTGGGCTTGCTTCGTTTGCTAAAATCCTTCAAGAGCCAATTATAGGACAGATCTGTTTGCTTTAAAACCTAGAAGGGTCTGATCTTGATCAGACCTCTCGGCTCCCACTTCCTCTTTCCCCTGTCTTCTGAGGTCTGTCTTGATTTTCTTGTTTTCTATTCAGGGAGCAGGGCCTCCATCCCCCTCAAAGGCTGGCATTTTTGTTGACGGCTGAGCACACATGGTCTTCCGTGGCAAAAGGCCCTTTCCTGGCTGGCTCCAGAGTCCCCACCAATTAATCGGGGGGGTGGGGTGAGCGGGGGGGTGACTTGAGTTAGGCATCGCTTCAGCCAAGCTGGGCATACATCGAGCACACCTGTCACTTGTGCCCGTGTCCAAAATTCAGCCCTAAGGGTCACAGCTGTGGCATTATTTCAGCATGAGCAATTCAGTATTTAATGTTCCTTAGAAAAATAAATCATTCCAAGCTGCTACTGTTCACCTATTAACCCTTAGAGGATTTCATAGAGGGAGGGCGGGGGTGTCATCCATAGTTTTCTTGGCCAGTAACAGACACTTCCCAGTTCTCCTTTTAAAAGACCATTTCTTATATAATGGCGAACAGGAGCTGCAGAAACAGCATCCTCTCATTCTCTGGCAGCCACAGCCTCCCAGAGTGAGAAGTTAGACTTTCTTTTCCTTTCATTTATATTTTTACCTGCGTAATACATAGCTTTCTACACATGGGCATTCCATCCCTTTCCTTTTTCATGGTAAGCTTATATTAGTCTGCCATCCTTGACAAATATTGTCTTTTCTTTTTTTAAGTTTTGGCCACACCGAACAGCATGTGGGATCTTAGTTCCCCAACCAGGGATCGAACCCTCGCCCCCTGCAGTGGAAGCGCGGAGCCCTAACCACTGGGCCACCAGGGAAGGCCCTGTGGCAAGTCTTAATTTACAATGAAGTGCTGGTGGGTGGGATGGGGAAAGTTGATCATTAACCAGATTTGGGATTTGATGTAAATGGCCCCCCGGAGCAACACACATGTTAGACGTATCCTCCCTTCTGTTACCTGGGTCTTCGTAGCTGTCCATCTGCAGTTCATCCACATAGTACAAATCGTTTGAAAGCTGAGTTGTCTGCCTTCTGAAAGAAATTGGCTATATTTAGTTTTTAAAGCAAGCCTTGCTTTGTGTTCTTTGTAAAGTCAGCGACATTCTTTCAATTTTTTCAGTGTAATTAGCACAAAAGGAGCCGTAATCTGAGAAGGTAGTAGAGACTTAAGCGACTGAGAGACAGGAATGTTGGAGAAAGCGGGCAGAGGCCTCTTTCCCCTTTCTGGGCGGCGGGCAGAGACCCCGGGACGTGGGTGTGGGTAAAGCTGAGGTCTGTAGCTCATAAAAACATCTCCTTTTCATCTGATCCCCAGACTGATTGCAAATGCCTGATGCTTTGGCTGGATAGTCTTCTCCTCCTCCTAACTTCCAGAGGTCGGCAAAGACCTTAGGAAGCCACAGTGCCCTCTGGGCTCCGCTGAGTCGAGTGGGCTCCTGACTTGTCGGGGAGGGGGCCGTGCGGGCTGCCAAGCCCTCCATAAAGTGCTGAGTGAGGGAGGGAGTGGCGGGCACAGCCTCTGGCTGGTAGCCACGTGCAAAGGAGGAGGCTGCCCTTCATCCTCGGGGAGCCAAGCATTTGTGCCCCCTCAAAATAAAGACCCGGGGAAAGAGGAGGAGCTAAACTATAATTACACGTTTTTCAATTTCAACGTGTGTGGGTAAACACAGATGAAAAGGTACCTACATTTTTAGATAAATTAAACGTGTGACTAATTATGTCCCATTAATTGCTTAATTCCGGGTTTACCAACAGCAGGCGGAAGTGGGTTTAGAGAGGAGGGTTCAGCTACGAGGGCAGGTGACACCTACAGCCCTGTCAGAATCTCACTTGTCCCAAACTGAGGCTAGTAACTAAGTGCAAGCCTGTTTGAAAACGGCCACCCATGCTTGGCTGGTAGGTAAATAAAGTAAAACCCCAAGATGTAAAAGCTGTATTTAGCAGTTGTTTCCTATGTATATATGTATACACAAAGCAGCATTTAATGAAAGGAAATGTATTACCTGATTCATCCAGAGTGTTTAACGCTCTGAACTCTTAATCGTATGGGGCTAAGTTTGAAGAATTGAATGCGAAGAAAAGAAAAGGAAAAAAAACAGGAAAATCTTTAAAATCAGAGCAATTAAAGAGCTTCTTTTATCTACAGAGATCTTCTTAGGACTTTGAGACTCTCTTGATCGCGCCAACTTGCTTTTTGTTTTATTTTTTCCTGTTGGTACTTGTTAAGTAAGATGTTGGATCAAAATGTCATTTAAATAAGGCATCTTGTAAATAAAAACAAAAGTTAGCTGACCCGCACCTGTTTTTAACTAGTCCTCCCTGCATTATTCCCCATCCTGGATGAGTTCCCATCCTCAAGGCCAAATTAAAAGTTCTAAGCAACAGGCTTTCCCATCACCTTAGTCCTCGTGAAATCCCGCCCCCAAGGGAGGCTAAAGGTATCTTAGTTTAGGAAAATTAACTTTCCTGCTATAGAGTGGTAACAAATTTACATCTTTTTGTCCCAGCCCCAAGATCTCCAGTAAGCGGGTCCATCGGTCTG
Source organism: Globicephala melas (assembly GCF_963455315.2). Taxonomy (NCBI): domain Eukaryota; kingdom Metazoa; phylum Chordata; class Mammalia; order Artiodactyla; family Delphinidae; genus Globicephala; species Globicephala melas. The sequence goes on from NC_083328.1 coordinate 82,504,352, forward strand.
TGGTTGATGTCAGTAAGCCCCTAATCCAAGTTATCCATCTAGAATCTTTTCAGGGCTACCATATGTATCATATTATTTAGGTTTAAGTTTTTAAAAGGAACATTGTAATGCACGTCGTCTCTACTTTATCGTTTCCCCTTTTAAGGTAGATGCTGGCTTTGGTAAAAGTCCACTCCCACTCACTCTGGGGCTCCTGGGGATGTTGTGAGAAGGGCACTAATCGTCCTGGGAACTGGGCATCCATGGAGACCAGGAAGTTTCTCTCTTCGATGGTGTCCACACATCAAAGTCAAGGAAGATCCATAAAGGCACAGAAGTCCCAACTGCCCTCGTTTTGTGAACTGTGGTTTTAAGTAGACGTTTGATTGGTATCTCAAAGCCATTGGGTCCAAACACATTGGCCAATGTGCCCCTATATTTTGTTTGGATTCGAGTATGTTCTAAATTAAAAACAAATTATTTTTAAAATTAGTTGATAGAAATTAAATCGGGAGATTTCATATGGCCTTGTAGTTAGTTAGTCCCTTAATGTCAGGGCTTTTGAAATGAAGTTTTACTAACTTGAGCACCATGTTTAGTTCTGAATGCCAGTTTTGGATTACTTTGTGGTTGCCATTATTAACTAGTGAATATGACAAGGGAAAAAAAAATGCCCTAGGTAATCACAACATTAGATTTTTAAGAACTTTATGGTCCTAAGTAATAGAACCTTCTCACGGGGGATTAACTGGAACTAGGAAAACGCTTTTTACAATACCTGCTTCCTCATCGGTATCGTGCAGGCTTCAAGTCACATTCATTTGCAACAATTTCAGTAATTCCAGTTAAATAAAGTGCGAAATGTGCTTTAAAGACAGAAAGCACCATTGAAGTGCTAAGCGCTATTATTAAAACCTTACAGCTAAGGTTTCTGTTTCAGTGGAAACCTATTTATTGTTCCCTAGGCTATTAAAATAATATTATAATTCTGTTTTCTCTGGGATCTTACAGTGACCCCATCTAATGAAAGGCCAAAAAGAACACCCTTGTCCAAAAACTGAATTACATCATTAAGTGTAAAAATGTTTTCAAGATACTAAGCTATAGTGAGTCTGTTTCTTTTAAGAGCAGACGAGGCATTCTTTCTCAGACAGGAAGGTGCAAAAGAGCCAGGGAACACATCCACCCATAAATACGAAGCTTACAAGACCACAAAATTCAGACCCCGGCATGACATGCGAATGCATCCATTGTTGTAAAATCTGTATTGCTGGAAAGAGCTTTTGCTAGGCCGGCCCTGTGTATAGCGGTGGGACGCCCATCTGTTTTACCAAGTTGTATCGTGAGGTGACCTAGTGCTTTAGGTTACGGTTGTGTTATTATCCCAACTTGCCGGCTTTGGCATGAAGCAAGTCACCTGAACCAGGCATTTTACACCCAGGACATTCTGGCCCTTTGCCCCTCTCTGGAGCTTAAAATTTCCACAACTTCCATCTCTCCCTGAGCCAAAAAAGAGGCCCCTTCCACTGGAAAACTCTAGAGTCTGGACTGTTCCAAGAATTATGCTAATGGATTGCTCACTCGCAAAGCATAAACCAGGCGCTTAAAATGGTAACAACCTATTAAAATAAATTACTAATTCATATGAAAAGGTCACGCATGGTGGCCTCCAAACCTGAAAGCCTTTTTTTTTTTAATTTTTATTAAAATGTTTAAGGCCCAGGTAGGTCAAATGCTAGACTGAAAACTGTAGACGGTATCAGCTCACCACGCCAATTAAGTAAAAATCTCATCTTTCACTTTGTGTCGGGTGAAAACAGAAAGCTGAACAGACCACAAACGAGCTTGTGTTTCAGAGCTCTCAGTGGCCTTTGCTTACCTGTAAACCCTTGATTCCACCTGCTGTCATTTATTTACAAAGTAAATGCTTTATTTGTCCATCAATGGTTGGTCATAATAAAATATAGCTGAAACCTACACTTAACACAATTTTTTTTTTTCAAGGATGGCCTGCCAGGTTAGAAGTTGAAATGACTGAAGCCAGACCTTGCTTTATTCATTCTAGGACAGTAGTCCCGATTGTGCCTTGCCTGGAATATATGTCAGTATATGACATGGGACAGCTTCACTCCTTTCAAAGTTCAGGTGTGATATTTATCTAAAAGGGGGGAGATGGTAACCCAACTCAGGGATTTCCAAATAAGGAGCCTTCATTATATTCACTGTAGTAACGTGTAGCTACTGGCATAAGTATCAAGGTTGTATTGGTTACTATTTTCCTTCTTGCTCTTAAACACGATGTATTTGCGCTTTGCCACATTAGAAGCAGGAAGGAAAGATACTTTGGAACAAATGGAGCAGAAAATGTCTGGCCTATTCCTCCTCCTTATAAGTCTTCACCAATTTTTAAAAATGACAATCAGTTGATGAATCAAATTCAACCAACAGGTTTTTATTTAAGATGTAAAGGTATAAAACTTGGGCCCCGTCTTTAGGTAGTTTCTAATCTAGTTGGTGAATGATTGTGTCATGATCTTTGCAAACAGCCTTACTGTCGAATTTGCTTAGGAGAACATTCCCGTCTATAGGGTAAATATTTTTATCGGCTTTTGTTTAGACGAACGGTAGTTCCTTTGAGTTTTTGTCGAAAGAAGGTGTATTTTTGTGTAAGAAGGAGAGACCATATCCAGAGTGTGATCAAGACCTGGCTTACTTGGATGTGAGGAGGAAAGGGCAAGCACAGCAACTTTTCTGCAGAGTTCGAGAGAGTCTGAGACCCGCAGTCAGGCAAGGTAGCAGATGTAGATCATGAGGGTCTGGCGTGAAGATTTCGCTTCCTGTTCTTAATTCCAAGTGTTCTCTGCTGGCTTTGAATTGCCCTCCGCTGTCTTTCAGGTCCATAAAGTGAGGCCTTGTAGAAGGGGGGTAGAGGTGTACTGGATGGGGCCAAGAACAGTAATAGCGGACATCTTCATCTGACACAACTTTTCTTACTTTGAGTTGAGCAAACTGAGGAGAAGCGGGGGATTGCAGCAGTCCCGTTGAATGGTTAACAGTGTCTATTTTCAAAGAAAACAACACTCTTTGGACAGTTTACTCAAGGCCTCTGACCAAACCGAACAATCACCCCACCCCCTAGGTATGTTAGCTGTGTTTCCATTTACAAGTAGGCTGCCTCTTCCTTTCTTTCTATCCCCCCAAACATCCAAAGTTTTACTGTTTCGAAGTGAAAGAAAGTTAAAGGCGGGAGAGAGTTCACGACTACTTTATGGATTGGGGTTGACCGGCAGGCAGCCGCGACCCACCAAAGGCAGTTGCCAAGTCTTAGCTTGACGGCTGGGCTACTCTTGACTCACCTGGGCCCAAGGTGGGCCGCACGGACCAAACTTTTATTGACTGAATGAATGAATTGTACCCAAGCAGACACGCGCAGGGCTCAACCAGGAGACTCAACCAAGGTCCCAGGAAAAGTGAGCCGCGGCCGAGTCGTTGAGAACTTGGTGTGACTGCTCTTCACCCACCACGCTGTACCGCATCCTCATATGGGACAGGGCTTGGAGTGGGACACTTGAAAGTCTTTAAACAATTCTCAAACAAATTCGTGTTCAATAAACTACTTTTCCGTCTGTTCCAGAGCATCCCCCCGCGGCACCCCGGCCCGGCCTCGTATAACTGGGACGCCCTGGTCCGCCACCTGTCCCGCCCAGGAGGACTCCGGGGGCGCAGACCTCGCGGCCCCGGCCACCACCGCTCGGCTCTCGAGTCGCCGGCGCCTGCTTGCTCTTGCGATGCTCGTTTTTCGCGCTCACATAACACCTCTCATCGGACGACCCGCCGCCGCCGGGCACGCGCCGCCGGGAGGGAGGGGTGGGTGGCGGTCTCCGCGCGCGCTAACCGGGAAGCTGGAGGTAAGGAGGCGCGCAGCAGGGGTAAGCGCCGCCGTCGCACACTTTGCACGCCGCCCAGGGCTACACCACTCACCGAAAATTGGGAGGCAGGTCTGGGAGGCGGGGTCCGGCGCCCACCGCCTTGGGCGCCCCCTCGGCCCCCGCCACCGCGTCCCCCGCGCCCCGCGCCCACTCCCGCGTGGCCCCCGCACCGGCCTGCACCTCCGGGGTGCGCGGCGGCCCGTTTGGGCGCGTCCCCGGCGGGCCGATTTTTCGGCTTCCCCTTCGGTTTATAGGGGCCGCCACGGTGGGTCCGTCCTCTGAAGAGGCTGGGGCGTCATCGGGCTGCTTAGGAGCGCTGCTCTCCGGCGGGGACACTCAGTCGCGTCGGCACCGCGGAGCGGGCTGCGTCAGGTGGCCGGCCCGGCGCGGCTTGCTCGCTGGCTCGCAGGCTCTCTGGCTCCGGGCTGCGGCGCCGCGGCTGGAGCGAACTCCTGTCCCAGCGCGGGGCGGCGGCGGGCGGCCGGCAGGCAGGCACTGCCTTGCGTGTGAGTGCACCTCACTCACATGTAAGTCCGGGGGCACCGTGGCCTCCCGCGGAAGTGCGAGTCGCCCGGCGCGGGGAAATAGCCACCGGGGCCGGGACGGGGCAGGGGCGCCCCAGCACTGCCGCCCTGCCCGCGCCTCCCGGGCACTCTCCAATTCTCTCTCTCTTCTCTTTTCTCTTCTCCATTGGCGTACCCAAGAGCCTAACCAAGGAGCGCCTGAGGGTAACAGCAACCTCGTGCCATCGCGCCTCTGCACTTTTCTTTTTTGAGTTGTTTGACGTTTCTTGTTGCTTTTTGATTTCTCGTGTTGTTGGGTGCTTTTTGGTTTGTTCTCGTCCCTTTTTCGTTTGCTCACCCTTTTTTGGCGCTAACTCTTAGGCAGCCAGCCCAGCAGCCCGAACGAAGCCCGGCAGCCGCGCTCCGCGGCCCCGGGGCAGCGCAGCGGGGATCGCAGCCGATTCCCCCGACACGGGGCGCACGGGGTCCGGCCAGCCCGAGGCCGGGGGCAAGCAGGGCGCCCGGGCCAGGCGAGAGCCAGGCACCCCGAGGTGGCCGAGCCACCATGCTGAAGATGGCCATGAAGATCAAAGCTTGGGCGGTGGAGAGCGAGAGGAAGACAGCGTTGGCTGCGGCCGAGGTGGCTGCCGAAGCTGCGGCGGTGGCTGCAGCGCTGGCCGAGCCGCGCGCACCGCGGAAGAAAGGGGACACCGAGAAGCCCCCCAAGAAGCCAGAGCAAGAGGCGTCCTCCGAGAAGTTGCTGACCGAAAAGGAGCGGCGGAAGATCGAGAGGAAGCTACTGGAGCAGAGAAGAAACGAGGAGAAGAAGAAGGAGAAGGAGAGGAAGAAGTTGGAGAAGATGCAGAAGAAGAAGAAGAAGAAGGAGGAGAAGAAGAAGAAGAAGAAGAAGGTGCCAGAAGCCCAGGAGGAGGCCCGAGGCCTGGAGGTCGCCGCCGCTACCGCCGCCGGCGGCGCAGACGAGGGCGCCGCGGAGGGCGCCGACGGGGGCGGCGTGGGCGCCGGCGCCGGGGCCACGAGTAGGATCTGGATCGAGTGGGACACGGACTCGAGCGACGAGGACGACCTGTTCGACGCCTTGCGGGGCTTCAGGGGCGCCGTGTGGGGGTCCGGGCTGCTGAAGATCAGCGCGCTGAGCGCCCACCTGCCGCTCCTGACCTTCCCGGTTCTCTCCGTGCGCAGCCCCGCGTGGGTGCTCGATTTCCTGCTGCAGAAGCGCCCGGAGCAGGGCCGCGGCTGCGGCTTCTTTTTCGGGGCGATCTGCTGCTTCCGAATGTTCCTGGGCTGCGCCTTCTTCTCCTTCGTGGGCGGCCGGGCCAAGCGCAGAGGCCATGGGCGCCCCGGGACCTCGGGTGCCTTCGGCTCGGGCCATGGCGCCCAGCGCCAGGGGCGCGAGGAGCGGCTCATCTAGTCAGACCCCCGCCCCCTCCCCGCCACCAGACACCACCATCGTTGTGTAGTGTGGAGTTTTATTGAGTATTCGTGTGTGTGTGTTTGGACACATTTTCCTTTTCGGTTGCTCTGTCCTTTGGTTCGTGCTCGCCTCGCTTCTTCCACACTCCCTGCTCTCTAGCTCTCTCTGTCTCTCTCTTCTTTTCGAAAAATTTCCTAAGTCCGGGCTCTGGCTCGCGCTCCCTCCCCTTCCGCCCACCCCGGCCCCTCGGCGGCGCCCGCGGGAGGGGGGAGGGGGCTCGGCCTCGGGGGCCGCTGGGCGACGCGGCCCGGGGGGTGGAGCGTTGGCGTCGTGCGAGGGGTCGTCACCGGCTCGGAGACGCCCCCTCTCCCCCCGTGGCCGGCCCCGCTTGGGGCCCGAGCCAGGGGGGCGAGGGGGCGTCTCCCAGGCCCGTCCCGTCCCGGGCGCGGGCAGAGGGACCCCCTCCCCGGGTACCCGTGGGGGGGGCGCCTCCCTCCACCAGCTCCCGCCCTCCCCGCCGCCGCGGCCGCTCCTCATCCCTCCTCCTCCTCCTCCTTCCACCCCCCTCGCCGCCGCCGCCGCCTCCTCCTCCCCCCGCCTCCCCCCGCCCGCCGCGGAGCTTTGGGTCGGGGCGGCGGCGGGGCCCCGGCCGAGGCAATAAGAGCGGCGGCGGCGGCAGCGGCGGCAGCAGCTCCCGCAGCTCCTGCTCTGGTCCGCCTCGGTCCGCGGCGGCCATCAGACCCCTCGGCTTCGGCTCGAGGGGCCGGGAGCCGCGCGCTCGGCTCGGTCAGACCGACACCACCCTCCCCGCGCGGTCCGCAGTCCGCCCCGCGCGCTCCTCCCCGAGGAGCCGAGCCCGCGCCCGGCCCGCCCGCCCGGCTGCCCCGGCCCTCTCCGCCCGCGTGAGGCCGCCCGCGCCCGGCCCCGCCGCCGCCGCCGCCGCCGCAGCCCGGCCGCGCCCCGCGCCCCGCCGCCGCCGCCGCCATGGGCTGCCTCGGAAACAGTAAGACCGAGGACCAGCGCAACGAGGAGAAGGCGCAGCGCGAGGCCAACAAAAAGATCGAGAAGCAGCTGCAGAAGGACAAGCAGGTCTACCGGGCCACGCACCGCCTGCTGCTGCTGGGTAAGGGCGGGGCGGGGGGCGCCGGCCCCGGCCCGGCCCGGGGGCCCCTCGGGGCGCCCCGCAGGCCGCGCGCGCCGAGCCCGCCCCCCGCCCCGGGCGCGCGCTCCCGAGCCCGCCGCCTGCCCGCGGGCTCAGTCTCTCGGGGGCGAGGCCGGAAGGGGGACCCCGGGGCGCCATTCGGCCGGGCGGGGGCCCAAAATGGGTCCGGGGGCCGTGGCGACGCGGGCGCGGGTCCCCCTCCCCTGGCCGCTCGCTCTCTGTCTCTCTCTCGCCCTCCCCCTCGCTCTTCTTTCTCTCTTTTTCCGCGAGGCCTACACGACGCCAGGGGTTCGGGTGCGTGTTGGGGAGGGGGAGGGGGAGTCCCACAGGGCTCGGGAGACTGCGACAAAAAGAGGGTTTCGGGGACAGGAAATGGGGTGGCGGGCCGAGGGAGGGGGACCCGCCTCCGTTGGGTGTGTGATTTGTTGGGAGAGGGAAGGGGAGAAAGCGAGAGGGGCCGGCGGAGAAGGGGGTGACGCGGGGGGGGGCGCCGCGGTGGCGGAGGGGGCCTCGTCGAGGGGAGAGGTTCGGCGGGAGAAGTGGCTGAGGAGAGTGGGGGCGGGTGACATCAGCCCCTCGGAAGGGCTCGGAGTGGTAAAGGTGGTGCAGCGAGGGGGAGGGGGCGCGGGCGAGTCGTGGCGCCGGAGTGGGGGGGCGGGCGGAGGAGGGAGCGCGGCGGCCGCTGGGCGCGACTTGGTGCGTTGCGGGCAGGACACACTGTGTGCGCGGAGCAGACGTGTCCCGGGCCGGGCCGTGGAAGGAAGAGAAGGAGAATCGAATAAAATAAGGCCGAAAAAAAAAAAATGGAGTTAGTACTCTAAGTGCCCAGTGAAGCCAAATGACACGTCATTTTACAGTATGACCTTTTTTCCCCTTCCAGATATGCAGGCTCTTTGAAAAGCAAAGAAGAGAATTAACTGTAGCAGCTGCCGCCCCCCCAAACCATTAACACACACACACACACTTTCCTGTTAGTCGGCCACATTGAGAGCGCTTTGTGAAAAAAATGGAAAGAAAAAAAAAAAAGACATGCACAGATCAGAACTGGAAAATGACATTTGTCTGTAAATGGCTTCTTGGTCTGGAAATGGCGTGGTTTTTTTTGTCCTTTTCAAGGTGGGAGGGGGATTGAGAATGCTTTAAGGAAAAGACTTTTTTTCCAGGTGGAAGGAGATGAGACTACGTTAGTTGTTTGTCAAGTGACATTTGGTTGTTTGGTTTGGGGTTTTCTCTTTTGATTGCGGTTTTTCCTCTTTGGCCAAAAAAAAAAAAAAAAAACGCGGGTGGGGGTGTGTGTCAACTCTAAGGAGATGGCCTTTTCCCCTTTTGTCTTAAAGGTGCTGCTTTGGGAAAATAAATCAAACAAAAGCATAAAAGAAATTGTTGAAATAACCAGAAGAATTACACAAGCATTAATTAGTATGGAAGTTTTCCACTTCCTTAGTAATTTGGCTATCTGAGTTAATTTGTGAATTTGCTAGGTTAAGACCTAGTTCATGGTCACATATCAACAGAACAGCTTGATTATGAAGAATAAAATGTAAAGGGCTGTTTTTTCTTTGTGGTGGCGTCTGCTTTGCTTTTTTTTTTTGGATGGGTCACGTCTTTGTTCTCCTGGGTCCAGATTTATGTAAAGCAGAAAATTATTAAGTGAAAATAAGTCCCTTTGGTGTGTGTTTATGCATTTGCAATTACAGTAATTAAATGGTACGTATGTTGAGGTGTCGTCAAAAACTTACAAAAGGTGGAACTATGCTATGTGAATATTAATGTGCCATGTAATTTGATTTCAAAGTATAAGCCTAGAAAAGTCTAGAATCTTTGCTAGGAACACTCCTGCTATCTGAATACTAATTTAAAACAAGTGTGATGTTAATGGTACCTTAAATTTCTAACAGCCTTGCACGGACATCACAAAGTCTTCACTTGAGACTGTTGCTCTGAACACACCTGGCATCACTGGGCTAACCTTTCCCAGGTGTCTTAGCCCTATTACCATAACTTATTGAAGGCTCTGGCATAGGGGGGTCTGCAGCCCAAGGCAGTGCCACACATTTTGCATCTTTAAATCGTGATTCTCACCAAATGATGCCCCCCCACGCAAAAGAGGAAAAGTAGTGATGCCCAGAATCCTCTTTTTTAATTTAATGATATGAAATCTGAGTGAATTACAGTATCACAAAAGATCTGGCAGTAATTTTTCAGTCCGATTCTCCAATTTCCTAAATGTGGAAACTGAGGCACGGACCTGTTTGTGCCCTAAAGAGAGGTGATACACACTTTAACACGAGAGTGTTGGAGATTCTGATTAAGACTATGTATTCTCTTCATGGAATCTCTTAATCGTACCTTTAATATTTTAATTTATGAGAGTTAGGCTCATTAAGATAGAATGTTTGCTTTGAAATCAATGTTTCTGTGGAAACTGATTTTAACTTTTTACAGATATTGATTACAGCCTTGTGAGAAGGCAAGAGAAGGAGGAATGCTTTGCTCTCTGGGCAGTAAAACAAAACAATTAATAAAATTAAAAGTGAAAAAGAGGACTAAAAAACCAAACAGGTTTGTGCTTGAGGAGGACAGAAATTGTCCCCTCAGGGTTAGTTGCTGGAGAGAGTATCCATTTGCAAAAACAGAAAATGAGAAACTAGCAATCCTCCTTCTAGCTTGGTGGAACTGTGTTTTTTCCATAAAATATATGTTTTTACAAATGAAAGGTGGTTTAAAATGGGGGCATGTGCCCCTTCTAAGCTCTGTTCGTTGGGAAGGGCTTGGAATCTTTGAAAATTCAGTGGTTACCAGGAATATTTTCCCTTCTGATTAAAGTCCTGCCCTTTTAACATGCTAATAGGGTAGTTCTCAAGCCCTGTATTTAATATTTAAATGTGTTTTTCGAGAAGGTGACAGCAAATCAATGGTGTCCCCCCCACCATGGTTGTTGTATCCAGAGTTTATCTTTAGAAAAACAAAGTTAGCAGGAAAAGGGGGAGGGGTGTGGAGAAGTGGATAAAATGTAATAGTATGGGGCTTAGGGGTTGATTTTTAAGTAGCCCGGGGGGCGAGAACCCTGCAGAGAAGGCAGCAGCCTTGAGAAAATGTTGAAGAGGCAGTCGCTGCGTCAGTACGTGATCTGGGGGCGCCTGCAGGGCCGGGGCATTGTTTTGTGAATACTGGGGTATTTTAACCATGAAACATCTGACGAGCAGTGAACTATGTGGCCGTATACATTAATGTGTACATTTTTACCAGTGAACGCTCATAGTTCAAACATCCAGTTTCATGGCTTTAACAGCAATTTTCTTGACCCCCCCCTCCCATGACAGAATTGCGTCATTCTTTCTTTGCCCCTTTGCCCACCCCACAAATTTTAAGGCAACCAAAAGGAAAAATAAAAAGAAGAAAACAAAACACCTAAACAAACCAAAACCTTTCATTCTTGTTTGTTGTTCTGACGGTGGAATACTGCAGGTACACACAAAGTTGGATGTTTATTTCATTTTCTCTGCGTCGAAATGTCAAGGAAAATTGCAAGTCTCTTGTTTGTTTTTTGTGTGTTGCTTCTATGGAGAAAACGGCAGTCCTCTTTCTCTCTCCTCCCTGCCCAAAGTGTGTAAAATGCCTCCCTCTTAACCTGAGACTTACTTTCATTTTCTAGGTGCTGGAGAATCTGGTAAAAGCACCATCGTGAAGCAAATGAGGATCCTGCATGTTAATGGGTTTAATGGAGAGTAAGTGTCAAATCTGTGGCAAGGGCACAGGCAGAGTAGCACATTGGATGCTAACCTTTAGGAAGTTCAGGTAGCTTTTGGGGGCTGGGCAACGTCCGCTTGAATTTTTTCAGCCTACATGTTAGAAAATCCAGGGAAGAGCTCTTTAGGGGTTGTTCTCCTCTCCCTCCTTTTACTCTTTGGTGCAGCAACGAGACAGTAATAATAATAAAGTCCCAGTGTTGGCCCTGTGACGGGTCTGCGGCAGATTTTGGTGCAGTGGGTCTCAGACATAGCTGACTCTGGCCGTGGCCACCCTTTTGCCTGGTGACGCTGACCACTGCAGAGACGCCCCCCGCCCCCAGGCACATTTCAGCGCAATGCACCAGTGCAGGATGTTGTAAACTACTAGGGAAACATGGTTTCAATAATATTCTCACATAGAACTAAGTTGGAAGAGTCAGCCCTTGTTCATAATTCCTCATTCCCCACCCCTCACCCCCTTTGGAATTATCATGGGTAGATCATTGTTTCCCTTTTTAAAAATCGATGGTCTTGCCTAAAGAAAAGAAAAAGGAGACGTTTAAATGATGGAAAGGCTGGGAGTTGGGCACTTCCGGCCAGACCAAGAGGTACTTTTGCCTTTGAAAAGTCCTTCAGGGCATTTTGCTATAGGACAATGTGACAATACCGCAGTGAGAATAAAGATGAAACGAGAGAGTGCCTATATCAGGGATGTAGAAGACGGGCATGGCGTTCTGCTTGCCAGGAAGGATGCAAATAAGGGGCACAAGTCTCCCCAGACCCAGCCTCTGTTTTCACGGGGGTGAGAGCAGTTAACCTCACTAGATTACAAACACCTGAAGCCACTAGTCTGCAGTTAGTAGTTGGTTAGCAATCCTATTCCCTTTCTTAAACCTGGATTCAGTTGAAAGTTGCCTTCCCCCTTGGTTTCAAAAGGGAAGATTGAGTCAAAGGGGCATAGTTTAATTCAGTTGTGCACCCAGAACAAACCAGTTAAAAAAAAAAGTTACTGTTGCCTACTAAGGGCGGGGGGGGGGGGGGGGGGGACATGACAAAGATGAATTTTATCACCTTTCAGAGGTAAAAGAGCTGAGCTGAAGGCAGTTTATGGAAAACAGGCTCTTTATGGAAAATTCTAGAATTTCTTAGACCAAATAAGGGGGGGTGGAGAAAAGGATGACATCGCCCATACAAATGGACATTTTAGTTTAGGATGCTTTAAGCTTTAAAATTCAGAGGGATGGACTATTAATTTTATGAATGGCTCCTGATGAGTTACCGATACGCACATACATGCTGTTAATTAGTCAGTTGACTTGTCACAAACCAGTCTGAAATTCTTAATTTCTAAAGCCTTGCCACCAGAGTTGCCATCCGTCAATTAAAACAAAAAACCTGAAATAGGCTCCTTGCTATGATTTTGTAATCTAAAGAAAAATCTTGCATAATTTTCCCCCCTGCAACTTGCTGGGGAGAGCTTCTTCATGAGGCTAGTTAAGCAAAAATAATTTGACCATGTACCCTCTAGATAAATATTTTGATTAAAACTGGACATGGCTCGAATTTTTTAAAAGGATGCAGCAGCCACTGTTTACCTTAGCTCGAGTCCAATAGAAGATAGGACATCCTTGACATAATTCACTTAAAGTTTTATTACTCTGCAGATTGCCCTAAAATTTTTTAATTTTTAGGGAAAGGATTCTCCTCCCTAAGTGAGCCCGTTTGTAATGCAGACGAGGCATTTAAACCAGAACTTCTCTTTTCTATTTTTTCAAAAGAGGAAGCGCCATTCCCAGTTTGCCTGCTTTGTAGAGGAAGCCATAGGTAATCTCCGAGGATGGTAAATTTAGTCCGTGAAAGTGACATACAGGGGAATTCTTTATGTGAGTTTAGAAACCTTATTTTTATCTTGTCCAACTGAGCCTCCTTTTTTCTTTTTCCTCGCTGTGGTATTGCAACAAAAGCGGTTTCCTTCTCCACTAGGAATTCCCTGTGAAGTGGGGACATCCGTCCACGAAAGGGTGTTTTGTGTGGTGCAGGGTCTCTCCCTCCTTCCTCCATAAATGTGCGCTTTGTCAGGGCTGGGCTGAGCTATTACATTTGCCTTAACTGTCCGCAGACTGCTGTGCCAAGTACATCTGCAGAGTAACATGTCATTAATCTGACCTTCAGAAATACAGAGGTCAAATGCGGATTTTCCTAACTCAACGCTAACTCTCTATCTTACATTAAAAAAAAAAAAGTGCCGTTAACACTGGTTGAGCTGATAAGCTAATCAAGTACAAACCTACGTAGACAGCTTAAGCCATCTTGCCCGTCCCACCTTCGAGGAGGATTTCCTACCATTCATGAAGATTGGGTTTTGGGGGGTGGGGAGGGTTGGTGGTAGTGGGTGGGTTTTATTCTTTTTATTTTTTGTTGCCTTATGGTCCAGGCACACTTTTAATTGATGACAGTTTATGGGGAGCAATTATATAGAAATAACATAGGTAGTTTCCCGACTACAAAAAGGGAGGAAATTAATATTGGCACCAGGAAATCATGGGCCAAAAGCACCCATGTCTGTGTTCAGATGCAACATGGTGAAGATTGAGGTCTGGGACAATCAGGGGCCGTATGCGCTGCTGTATTCTCCAAAGAATTGTGAGATAAATCACTGCTTTAGCTCCCTGATGCACGTACGTTTAGTGAAAGCACAAGAAAATATCCGTCTCTTCTGTACCCGACGGGAGTCCCCAGAGGACTCTGCTAATACTGCAGCGAAGGTGTGGAATTCTTCCCTCTACGGCCTGCAGTCTCAGTAGACATTCCAATTTAGCCAGAAAGGCGACCTAAGAATTAACGGGAGGATGGTGGCCATTTGTTTAGGAATGTAGAGAGGCTGTGTGGGGTTTTTGTGAAATTGCGGTGCCTTGCAGATTAGGTGAGCTTTCAATCTCTCTTTAAAAGGGGCGGCGAAGAGGACCCGCAGGCCGCAAGGAGCAACAGCGATGGGTAGGCACATTCAAAAACAGAGAAACTTCTTCACACGCACATTTGACACACACGAGGGTCATACTGGGAAACTGAGGGCACAGAGACCCGGGAAGAAAACCAAAATCATTTAAGGGCCATCAGCCATCTTGGTGTATGTCTGCAAACAGCATCATTTCTTAACATTTCAGAGCAAGTGAAGGTGCAAAACAATTTTTTTTGGCCAACCTTAAAGTATAATTAGATCCAGCTGGGGGGAGGCTATAGATTTCAGCTTTAGACGATCAGTTTAGGGTTTCTCTACAATTGATGTTTTTCCATATGGTTTCTATCCTCCCCCCAACCCCCCAGCTCACCATCTGAATTGGCTGCTTGCTTTTAAAACTGGCTACTTGTTTTTAAAACTACTAAATTCCATCTACCCAGTGGTTGGTCTGATTTTAAAATTTCAGACCTCGGGCGGGGCGGGGGGGATTTTTTTTTTTTACCTCTATTAAAATACGTGGTGCCACACTGTCCTTAATTTTGGGAAAACAGCATGCCGAGGAGGAGGGGAGGTCATTGTTGAGAATGATCTCGAAAAGCCTCTGGTCTTTTTAAAATTGTCAACTTTATTTTAACCCAAGGCACTTTATGTTAGCTAGTGGACAGGAAATTAATGATGGCCTCCATCTTTTTCCATTCATTATCAAATTATTTTTTTCTTCACTTCCTGCATCCGCACTGCCCATCACGCCCGTGCGCGCGCGCACACGCACACACACGCATGCCAGGTAACCCTCTGAGCACTGCTTTGCTTATTCAGCTTGCAGTGGGGGAGCAGCTATTTCTCCTGAGAACATGCAGAGCCGACTGACCTAGCCTAGGGCATCTCAAAGAAATAGCTTCTGTGGCCTGGGAGGGGAGGGGCAAAGGATACTAGGGGGTTGGGACTAAGTAACTGACACATGTTTGTTCATCTGTTTTTTTTAGACAACATTACCCCTAGATGATGGCTTCAGTGTCTCATCTTCCCGGCTATGTCCTATCACACTTTGCATGCTGGAATTGCCCGTCTTAGGAACTTCTAATAAGAATACTATTCTGTTGGGGAGGGGGGAGGGGGGAGGGGCCCTACCACCTAACCTCTAAAGATAACAACAAAAAAAAAAACCAAAAAAAAAAAAAAAAGAATCCCTAATTGACAAAAATGTAGTGTATCAACTATCCAAGGCATCTACATAAAAAGTGATTGACAGTTTACTGTACCAAAAGTTGGCATTTGAGAGCTACGACACATCTTTACTGAGCCACCTACTGTGTACTAGATGCTATGCTAGACCCCTGAACCCTTCTAATACCTACTAACAGCCTGCTCTTCTGTGACTCTGTTCTACAAGTAGAAATAAGTATTAACATATGTGATAAATAAAAATTATCTGCATGTCTCAGCAATCCCTGTATCTTGTGTCTGTCTTCTGTCTTTTCCCACCAAAGGGAAAAAAGAAAGGCATAAAGATAAAAGAAAGGTATAGAACTTAGTACGACATAGCCTTCCCCTAATACTTAGCTGAAGGGGGGAGCGGGGTGGGCAGCTCTTAGAATTCAAACCTAGCATAGAAAGCAGCCCTGATCTGCTTTATACGTGGGGGGGGGGGGGAGAAGCTACAATATCCTATAAGTACTTCCAGCCCCCATTTTTCAGTCCATCAGAATTCTAGCAATTGATATACAATTTGGCTTTGTTAAGTAGTTTAGAGACATCTGAGGAATTTTCTCCAAATGTCACAATCAACATTAAGTTCATTAAGCGATAGTAAAAATTATGATAAACCTGCCAGCCCCCAGAATCATAGCTCCATCTACAGAGTAACTGCTTCAATGGAGGAATTTTTATGTTTTAGTATTACACGCCCGAATTAGATTTTAGATTTCTATTTTAGCTGTTTTATACTTGATATACTCCCACACCTATTCACATACGTAGATGAATACTGAACACGTTCTCAGAATATCCGTATTTAAGACTGGAAGTTTTCCAATTATCATACTACTACTTAGACCAAAATATCAAACTGAATGAAAGAATCAGGTTTCTGGAAATAACTTTGCTCTTGCTCTTTGTTCATTTGGGTATTAAATACCCGGACATATCTAATTTTAACTCTGGTGGGACCATAAAAACAGGTTAAAGGCTCTCGGTACCATGAAAGTGGAGCTTGTATCTAATGAATGGGAATGGATTTGTCCTATGGGGTTTTGACTTTGAATTCCTGGGTGAACGTTAGGGACAAACACGTGTCCTTTTAAAACCCCAACGGCTTAAATACCTGATTCAGACTGTAGCACCAAGTCTGGACACGATTAGTAATTTTCAGAAACGTACGAAGCAGAATAGCCCCACAGAGAGGGGTCGGGACACTCGCCCTTTAAGCCTAGGGTCGTTGCGTTTAGAGTCTGGGGGCTTGGGGCACGGATCCCACTCTCCTAGTTGGCAGCACAGCTTTCATATCCGTGCCTGGAGTTCTCCCGACCATGAGGGGGTTCCTGGTACCATCTGTCGCCCCACACCCTCAGCCCCTGATGAGCACAGCACCTCTAAACCAGCTCCTGATTCCGGTGTGAGAGGGGCGGGGTCTCAAAGGCTAGTTTGCCCCTGGGGTAGGGATGAAATGCGATGAGATCATTCAGAAAACGAGGGCCCACCCCTCAAACGAATATGCAAGGAAAGGCCAGGTTCTCGAGGGGCGGGGCTCTTGCAGGAGAGCACGTGACATCCCCCATCCCCCACCGCCGTGGTCCCCCGACCCGAGAGCCGCCTCCCCACGTCACATGCTGACCTCCCCCCTGGGCTGCACTTTGCTGTTACCCGCCCCCCTCCCCCCCACCCCGCGTGTCCTCCGCATTAATGTCCTGTCGTGTTCTGCCTTGAGGGGCTACGTGTTTAATTTCTACCTCCATCCCACGACTCTTGGGCAATTAACCCCGTGAATACGTCAAAAATTGGGACTCTCTTTAAAGACATTTCTTTAAAAATCCCGGCAAGAAAAACGTAAACTCTGTCTCCCCCTCTGTCGTCCTGCCTCTGTCACTCAGACCCTCCCTCCCTCAGCCTCAGTCCCCTCCTCTGTGAGGACAGCACCTTAGGTCCTCGTGACGGTGCTGTCACGTCCCAGGGCCCAATACGCAGTAGGTGTGTCATGGCTGTGGGTTCAGTACCCCATCCCACCCCCCAAACCAAGAGGTGACGCCTGGGCAGTAGAGTGGCAAGATTTACACCCTGAGCAAGAGGTCCTTAACCCCTAAAAACACAAATCCGAGAATGTTCCCTGGCTGTGCCTGTGATGAAGGACAGTGTCTGAAAGACACAGGGGGACAAACAACGTCAGGGGACCACAGAGCCAAAGGGCGTGGCCTTTATCTGTGGTCCCAGGGACCCTGAACGTAGATGGTTCCACATCTACACACAGGCCGTCCCAGGTGCCCAAGTTAATAAGCAACAAACGCTAACCTCTACTTAACGGAGGGACAAGAGCCACACCGCCTCCCTCCCCTCCCCCCAATAAACCCCAGATCATAAAGCCTTCCGGGGGCAGAATGTTATTTTACCTTATTCACATCGAGGGATCGATCTATATTAACATCATCAACTAGGAATGTCATCCACTGCTGCTGGCTGCAGTGACTATTGAAATAAACAAAAATAAATAGGGCCCCAAAGCCCTCAAATCTGTAATTAACACCACCACCTGCATTTCATCCACTGGTTGTCCGTGTGCTAATCCAGTGACTGAGGAAGCCCCAAGGCACACCTTGAACTTTTCCCCCTCCCAACCCCACCCCCAAAGCAGGGATGCTAGCAAGGGCCAGTAGGAACCTTTTTGGAAGTGCTGGTGTGCGGTGTGGGCCTCAAGAAAATGGAAGCACCCCTGAATAGTGATGAGCCAGCCCCCACTTCTGGTACAGTAGCCTTGATCCTTATCTAGATGCCGACTTGGTAATCTGCCCCAATTGGGCGTGTCCTCAGGACACAGTCTGGGAGGTTATCATTTGAAACCACCTTTATTCTCCAACCTCTGCACCGATCTGAACCCACCACTCCTTCAAGAACAGAATACTATTTTGGTTGGAAAATCGTGATTGAAGCGACACTGTGAGTCAGCGTGATGCAATATGATTTTTTTTTTCCTTTTCAATCCCACTGTAGTGAGAAGGCAACCAAAGTGCAGGACATCAAAAACAACCTGAAAGAGGCCATTGAAGTACGTGCCTGGTCCTTTTTGTCATTCTTTTAGCCTCCCTGTCAGACAGCGCTGTTCCCCTGACCGCTTTGCTCCGTCATTTTCAGACCATCGTGGCCGCCATGAGCAACCTGGTGCCCCCTGTGGAGCTGGCCAACCCCGAGAACCAGTTCAGAGTGGACTACATTCTGAGCGTGATGAACGTGCCAGACTTTGACTTCCCTCCCGTAAGCTAAGCCCGTGCCCCTTCCCACCCCACACACCCCCTGGGCTGTCCCCCCGCACAGGCACGCTGCCAGCAAAACCCATTTCTGTGATATTGATAGGAAAAATCATCGTTAGAGCTTTGGTCAAGATGGATGAGCGAATTTCTGTCGCCCCTCGTGAGTCTTGGCTCGCCCGTCCCCACAAGTCAACGTCACAGTTCAGTACTACAGCTCTCGCTGTATTAGATTGTAAATCTTTATGAGAAAAAGTCACGAGTTGTGGCAGCCTTAATTATTCCCCTATACACATCTTGTGACAAACTGTTAAGTATGACACACAAATGCTAATTGTCTGGCTAATCGAAGATATCCTAAGATACAAGGAATGCAGAAATGAGGAGCCAGCTCTGAGTTTTATAAACGGAAGATCTTCTCATTTGAAACAATTTGCCATTTAACCTTTATTAAGGTTTTTCTAAAGTCAGTCCTTGTCTTGGGGCAAATGAAGTCTTTTCTCATTATTCAGAAAAAAGAAAGAAAAGACCTTCACCTAAATAAATCATAACCCAGGCACTGTCCTCTATGCACCCTGGCTGGCGTGGACACTGCTTACAAAGATTTGTCTGCTCCATAAAGAACTATATTTAGGGAACACAAGATTGCCTGTGGCCCAAGCATATATGTTTTGACCCCTTTGTGGGGGAAGAATAGTTTATAAGAGGGGAACAGGAAACAAGATGGAAAGATGGGCAAGTTTATAAGGCCCAGAAGGAAAAGACTTGTCTACAGCAAAAACAATGACTTATTGTTGCCTTTTGTCAGGCTTTCGTGGGAATTTGTGTTTGTGTATTTTAAATGGGTTTGGCTGCAAACTTCTCCTAGCAAGGAAGCAGTATTAGTAAGTACGGCTAGGTAAATTCTTTTAAATGGAAAAGAAGTCGAGCAGTAAACACAGCACACATAATGCCAGACACAGACTCTTTCATGAGACGTGATTCTGTATTTCTAATAGGAGAAAAAAGGCAGCCCGTTAAAAATACACCAGGACGGTGACCTCTTAAGAGGGTCTTCTGTTAGCTGAACTTCACGTTCCTGCCTACTTTTGACCCTTTTCTTGCTGCATTCACATTGCAGAAGAACCTCCTCTTTCCTTGTAAGGGACGAATTGCCCCGATACAATTAAAAATGTTATTCTGTTCAAATGAAATACGAATCATGACCTGCTGCAGTTTAAAACCACGCCGAGGTCACTTGCTCTTTTGATCGACAGGCATTGATGGACAAGGTCGGATTTGCCAGCAACTCCCAACCATAATATTTTTTTTCTAAAATTCAAATTTTCCTGGAAGGAAAATTTCGATCCCACCACATCTTCACAAATGAAAACGTCTTGTTTCCACGACATGGAATCATACATTGGCGGCGCCTCCTAATGAGCTTATAGTTCTCCTAGATGAGCCGTTGGGTGAACAAACTTATTCAGTAGTCTACTCTGGCCCCGCCCCCCACTCCAAAAAATATAGGCTGAAAACTACCCAAGAACAGTAATTCGCAATAAGAGGACAGCTGGATTCAATTTCTGAATACGTTTAGCGCACTGAAGGTCTTTATGAACGCCCATTCCTTCGTTCGCCCCGAAATTGGGAATAATCACGCCCAGGGTTGGTGGCAGAGTGAACTCCGGTCTCATTGACTTGGAGCAGCTCCCGCGTCTAAACCTTCCCTCTCGTGTTCACTTTCAGGAATTCTACGAGCACGCCAAGGCTCTGTGGGAGGACGAGGGGGTGCGTGCCTGCTACGAGCGCTCCAACGAGTACCAGCTCATCGACTGCGCCCAGTAGTGAGTAACCCCGTCTCCACATCCGCATGTGAGATAGGCACACACGGGCGCACGGAGAGAACCTTACAAACCTCGACTCCCACTTTTCAAGTTACTTGTAAATGAGTTCTTTTCATAGAGGCCAGCCAGTTATTCCCACCTGCGGTTAGAAAGTTCTAGTCTGATTCATTTGTTTTATAAAGCCCTTAATTGCACTTTTTAGTGCGGTGACATTATTTTTATACAAACAATTAATGCCTGTTAGAGCAAAATGATAATTACCTGCAATAAAGTGACATTCATAATTAATGAGCTTGAAGTAATTAATTGAATTGACCTCCAAGCGTTCAGGGAGATAGGGCAGCTCTCACACTTCGCATCAGGTAGAAATATTCTATTTTATTGCTGTAATGTAAAAACCTGACAAAGAGGAACAGTGAGGACAAAAATATGCCTCCTCCTCCTGGGTGACTGATAAGTTGCTTTGCTATTTCTGCTATCAGGTAGGTGACTACAGTAGCTGCCAGAGTGCCATGTTTCTGGTTCATCTAGAGTCGGGGACTGTGTTGAATTCCATTTCCTATCCTTATTTATTCATTCACACTGGGCCTTAATTCAAGGATGCTCCCCCCTTGGGGTCCTTGGTCTGTCCTTTCATGGGCTGCCTTCCAGTGGATGTGATAACACAGCTGGAAAGTTGCCTTTTAAATAGTTTATGACCCTCCTTATCCTGTACATAACATAGCAAATATGTGAGGTTCAGAGCCATCAAAAATATTTTAAAGGTGTCATTTGTTTGCTGACGTGGCACAAATATACTAAGTGGGCTCAGTTATCACTTTCTCAAGTTGGATTGTCTTTTATGACCGGGGGAAGGGCAAGAGAGATTTGTGATGTTTTAGCCTCTCTCATGTAAGTAACTGAAACTCACAAACAATTTTGCTATTGAAAATATTAAGTGACCAGGACCAAGGTACCCCGGCTGGCTCAGAACAAGCTAAAATCGCATGACGTAGGAGCCCCACGCCGGAGGATCTTATTGTGAAAACCACTCGAATAAACGGGAGGGAGGAAGAGGTGACAGCGCTCAAACAGCAAATGCAAAGCAAGCTCCCCAGAATCCTGTTAGAGACACATCACACAAGCTGATGTTAGGGGCTGTGAAACCTATCAGTTTATCTTTCCCTGGCCCTGCTTTCCCATCGAAAATGCATTTGATTATTTTCAGTTGTCACACCTGTAGCTATTTTGTGATTTTTTTTTTTTTTTTTTTTTAAATATACAAGCAAATCTGTATATTTTTTCAAGGAGCAGAAAAACAGTCCATCTGGGCCGGTCCCTGTGACCCTCCCACCCCCACCCCTTCTTCAACAAAGCCCCTGATTTTCTCAAAAGTTTGAGCTTAAAGCTGGAAGTGCTAATTATAGTAACGCAAAACAAATGGAAATCCTGGAATTGTTTGCCTTTTGTATTTTGGATCCAAGTCAGAAGTACAGGTACAAGATTAGGAGGGTTTAACCGTCCCAGTTTTGAGCGCTCTGGAAGTGGGGAGGGTGTAACAACTTCATTGATGAACAGTTAGCCAGTTTTTTTTTTTTGAATCTGACACCATTTAAAAGTTGCTTTTTTAAGGCAAAATTCAGTTACTCCTGCAACTTTATCTGAAAATGGCAACATTTGCACAATTTATGGAAAGTTTCAAGGGAACTCCAGGGAAAAAGGGAACATAGCTTGAATCTTAGAAAATGTCTTCCCCAGCCCGATGATTAAAGTAGCCCTGCCTCTGCAGTGACCAACGCGTTTCTGGTTTAACGGCCTTTATGTTAAAGTTGAGCTCCCGGTACCTTGCCCGTTCCTTAAGGTGCCTATTTTTATTTGTTGAGCTGGGGTTTGGCTGGCCTTACTCCAGATGTCTCTCTCACAAGATTTGGTGCTGATGATCTATTTATAGAACTGTGGTTCTGTTGCCATGGCAACATGCTGCAGGCCAGGGCGGCTGGGGAGCTATTTCTGGCCCGGTGCTGTAATGTAAGACTGATTGGGCAAGTCGGTATATCCTCTAAGCCAGACTAACTTTAAACTGGTAAAAAGGAAGGGGGGGGGGGGACCTTATAGAATTTCTTTAAATAGACTTTTCTCTCTTTGTGATTTTTTCCTGATTAGCCCACTTTACAACAATCCAGACCCCTGCCCCCCAAAAAGCTGGTTTTAATATTAACTTTTCACAGTAATTAAATTAGTCCAGTCTTTTAGAAGTTATTTTTCCTAACAGTGTATCTAGTCAGGCAACACAAGCAAGATACTTTTTACTTTGGGAACAGTTATGGCTGTGGAGCAGGAGATAGAAAACACTGCTTTTCCCCCTAAAGCTTTTGCATCACTAATGATGGCCCCTGAGACCGCCCCCGCCCCTCCACTGTACTTGCTCCCTGCCCAGATAAGGGCCCCTAACCTGGATGGCCGTGAGGTTTTTTGAAAACTCAAAGTTTAATATCTGGACTGTCCTATTTCATGGACCAAGTGGAACGGAAGGGAACTTTGTGTCTGTTTCCTGTTCACTGTGGTAAGGGCCAAAAGGGCCCCTTCTTAAAAGTAGAAGGAAGGGATACCCTTTCTGAGTAACTCAATCTTATTTTCATTAGTCCCTCGCTGGGGAGGGGGGGCGGGGGAATCCTTGTTTCTTTAAAGTATGCCATCTTTTTCATTTAAAAAAAAAAAACTGTGACGTGGAAGGGTACAGTTTTCAAACTACTCGCCATTTTAGTCAAAGGCAAACAATTTGAAAATCTGAATATTTTACTCAGTCTTTATCAAATGGCACAAAATCAGACCTGACTTGGGGCCTTCAGCTAATTGACATGCACAGAACCAGCCTTTTAAAATTAAAGCAAGACCAGAGCTCTGCACTGGCCTGTGCTGTACCTGTAGGCCAGGGGTCCTGAGAGCCCACCCCTAGTTCCTGGTTCCTAGACCTACTGGTCAGCCAGGTACATTTATCTTAAATTCTGTTTGCTCTAACCTTTTCTAAGGCATAAGCTTGGACTCATAATGAACACAAGCAACCTCCGCATTGACTTAATGCCAGGTAACTGGGGGGTGATCATTTCCATTTAGCTGGACTTGGCAGAGAGGCAGGAATAGTGGGCGAAGTGGCGTGACTGTGTGCTCACCCCTGTGCATTCTTCTTTCCCTCCCAGCTTCCTGGACAAGATTGACGTCATCAAGCAGGCTGACTATGTGCCCAGCGACCAGGTATGCACACGGTCTCACAAGCAGAGGACGCAGAGCCCTCTTTCCGAACGAGTCAAGACTTTTGCTCCAGACTGTCAATTATTAATAATGTTTAGGTTGGTTTGGGTGAGATCCCTTGACCTAAGATTTTGTTTTAGGACCTGCTGCGCTGCCGCGTCCTGACCTCTGGAATCTTTGAGACCAAGTTCCAGGTGGATAAAGTCAACTTCCAGTAAGTAAATGGCTCCCTTTAAAAAAAAAAAAAAAAAAAGAGAAAGAACGAGAGAGAGAGATTTCTTGACGTTCCCTCTGGCAGGGAGAATGGTGGACCAGTGTTGGCCCTTGGGGTGACCAGGTGTCATTTCTCTCCTGCAGCATGTTCGACGTGGGCGGCCAGCGTGATGAACGCCGCAAATGGATCCAGTGCTTCAATGGTACGGAAGCCATGGGCTTCTCTGCTCTTTAAGGACATTTTGGTCTTTTCATCGTCAAGGATCATTTTCTCTTCTAACGTGCACTGCTTTTGCTTTCTTGTGCCGAAGATGTGACTGCCATCATCTTCGTGGTTGCCAGCAGCAGCTACAACATGGTCATCCGGGAGGACAACCAGACCAACCGCCTGCAGGAGGCGCTGAACCTCTTCAAGAGCATCTGGAACAACAGGTTTGGGCGTGACCCCCGGTCTCCTCCCCACTGATCTCAAGGCCCTGTATTTGCATGGCTGGTAGAAAAGAATCTTGTGCGAGTTCTTGGGCAAGCATCTCAAACCCCTTGCAGAAAGAATCCTTTCTTTTCCTGAGCATTAAACCTGCGTCTCTCTCTCTTAGATGGCTGCGCACCATCTCTGTGATTCTGTTCCTCAACAAGCAAGATCTGCTCGCTGAGAAAGTCCTTGCTGGAAAATCGAAGATTGAGGACTACTTTC
Source organism: Globicephala melas (assembly GCF_963455315.2). Classification (NCBI taxonomy): domain Eukaryota; kingdom Metazoa; phylum Chordata; class Mammalia; order Artiodactyla; family Delphinidae; genus Globicephala; species Globicephala melas. The sequence goes on from NC_083328.1 coordinate 82,528,462, forward strand.
CAGAATTTGCTCGCTACACGACTCCTGAGGATGGTATGTGTGGCCTTCTGCAGTTGATTAGTGCCCCCTTGGTCCTACGGGGTGTCTTGCATATGTTAAAAATTTCTGTTCTGGATTTTTAAAATGAACATCCTCTAAGAATGGAACCCCCCGCTCCCTCAACCACCACCACACTATAAGGGATCTGTAGGGAGGAGCCAAAGAACCTTATTTTTTTAATCACTTAAGTAACAAAATATTTATATTCTTTGCAGCGACTCCCGAGCCCGGAGAGGACCCACGCGTGACCCGGGCCAAGTACTTCATTCGAGATGAATTTCTGGTGAGTAGAGACTGTCTTTGGTTCCCTCTCTCTGCTTGTTCTCTTATCCTTAGGGGCGCAAGTTTCCTTACTTCTAAATTTGGGGATCAAACCATCCAGTTCCTCAGTGTTATTTCACCAATAGTCAGTATGAATTTAGCCTTTGTGCCCCTCAACTTGGGTTTGTTTTAACATAACGTCAGTGACTGGTGGGCAGTCCTTGGTAGGTGACCCCACTGCCGACAGGGGGACTTACTGGAGAGGCGGCACTGACCGAGTTTCCTTCTTTGCCCACAGAGAATCAGCACTGCTAGTGGAGACGGGCGCCACTACTGCTACCCTCACTTCACCTGCGCTGTGGACACAGAGAACATTCGCCGTGTGTTCAACGACTGCCGTGACATCATCCAGCGCATGCACCTCCGTCAGTATGAGCTGCTCTAAGAAGGGAACTTCCAAATTTAATTAAGGCCTTAAGCACAATTAATTAAAAGTGAAACGTAATTGTACACGCAGTTGATCACCCACCATAGGGCATGATTAACAAAGCAACCTTTCCTTTCCCTCAAGTGATTTTGCGAAACCCCCTTTACCCTTCAGCTTGCTTAAATATTCCAAATTTAGAAAGCTTAAGGCGGCCTACAGAAAAAGATAAAAGAAAAAAAGGCCACAAACGTTCCCTCTCTCTTTAAGTAAGTAAAATAACAGCAGCAAACAGAAATAAAGAAATAAAAGAATAAATGACATAAATGAAACAAATGAAATAAATATTGTGTTGTGCAGCATTAAAAAAATCAAAATAAAAATTAAATGTGAGCAAAGGATGTGACTCCCGTGAATTATTTGTGGTTTCGAGCAGACACCCATTGTCCAGGGTTTTGACTGCATCAAAAGTTGGGAGGCCCCTGTGGTGAGGTGACAAGGCCCCAGGGTTATAAGTGGGTATAAAATATCGCCACTCTATGTTTTTGTTGACCGAACCTTGGGTTTCTGAAAACAATTTGCAGACGATACAAAATGTCCACTCTGTCCTCCTCTCGAACCATGCCCCATAGAAAACCACTAAGCCCCATCAAAAAAGTTCTGTGCTTTGATCACTGCTGCCCTATCCAAAGAGTCTATCGACTTATACCCTTATGTATTGTCTCACAGTGTGCCTGCTTACCTGGTCTCCCCAAAGAGGTGTTTGAATTTCAGCTGTCTGTCCTGCATTAAGACAGGGACTCAGCTGGGTGGGAGGAATTTAGGAATGCAGTTTACAATCAGGGAAAGAGTTATTCAAGGAATGGTGTACAATGCATATTAAATCATCACGTTTTACACTTTAAATATCTTAAAATTTTGTCAATTGTATCTCAGTAAAGGCGGGAGGTGGGGGTTGAGAAAGAAATGGTATAGCGACTTGGGGAAAAAACTCAACCCCTACCTCATTCCATACACAAGTGAACTCAGTGTGGGCCAGACATATATGTGGAAATACAACAAGTTACTTTTAAAAAGGTCATTTTTAGGGCTTCCCTGGTGGCCCAGTGGTTGAGAGCCCGCCTGCCGACGCAGGGGACGCGGGTTCGTGCCCCGGTCCGGGAGGATCCCACATGCCGCGGAGCGGCTGGGCCCGTGAGCCATGGCCGCTGAGCCTGCGCGTCCGGAGCCTGTGCTCCACAACGGGAGGGGCCACGACAGTGAGAGGCCCGTGTACCGCAAAAAAATAATAATTAATTAATTTTAAAAAGGCAATTTTTACAATTAAAATCTTGGTTTATAGAAGGCCTCTCTAAGCATGACCTAAGATTTAAAAAACAAGGCGCTGGGGTGGGGGAGGACCGTACGAAAATTAAAATCAAATATGAATGGGGGTGGGAGTGGAGACTGGGTAAAAACCTGTAACAAAGGGTTAATTTCCCTAATAAGCAAAGAGCTCTGAAGAATTAATAAGCAAGCACCTCTCGCAAAAATGGGCAAGGTACATGAACAAGCAATTTTACTCTTTAAAAAGGTACAAATAACTAATTATCCCTACCTTGTTCCATACACGAATGAACTCAACGTGGGTCTAACACATATGTTTAAGTACAAACAGTTACTTTAAAAATGGCAATTTTTATAATTAAAACCTTGGTTTATAGAAGCATCTCTAAGCATGACCTGAGGCTATAAAAAAAATAAAAGGGTGGGGGATGACCATACAAAAATTAATATCAAATATGAATGGGGTGGGGGGTGGAGACTGGGTAAAAATCTAACAAAGGGTTAGTTTCCCTAATAAGCAAAGAGCTCTGAAGAATTAATAAGCAAGCACCTCTCGCAAAAATGGGCAAGGTACATGAACAAGCAATTTTACTTTTTTAAAAAGGTACAAATAACTAATTAACATTGGGGAAACCATGCAACCTCACTCATAATGAAGTGAAATACAAATAAAACAATATTCCACCACTGTTGGGGGAGGGGGTGGCCGCCAGCACTCATGGGCCCCACATCAAACTCTGAATCCTTGGTGGGTTATGGCTTGGACCTGAGGTCCACTTGGGCTCCCTAGTCCTTCACCCCCCCAGGCTCATCCCTTAAGTTCACGGTCACCCATGGTGTGGCTTCCTGGAGGGGTGGGAGGGAGAGACCAGTTTGCCCCCAGCATCAATCATTGCACCCTCTGAAACTGGCCAAATGGGACATTAATCAAGTTGATTCTGTAATTCAGGCCAAAAACCTACTTCCTGTTCCATTTTCTAGGTCAAATTAATCCCAGCCAATTAATCCTCAAGCAGAGTATACCAGAGGTGAGCAAAGCATGCCCCACGGAGGGCAGAAAAAGTAGCGAATACCCCATGTCCATAAACCTTCCCAAAGCTTCCTATGTAACATTCATTCCACGTAAAAATTGTTGGCTTACTAGGTAGATTTCGTTACAAAACGACTCAAACCGCCCCCCCAGATTAACATATAATCTACACGAGTGCTTGCTATGCAAATATAGCCAGAAGACCAGTCCCCAAATTCCCATAATTGTCCAAAGTACTCCAAATAAACACAATTAACTAAACCCTAGGCAACAAGTACAAGACCAGCCCACCATACAAACACCCATCCAAGTAAAGTGCTGGCGGAGAATAAAGTCCCAAAGCCCCTCTTCCAATATGGCCGCCTGTATGCCCCGCCCACACAGAAATTCTAGAGCCTTCTCTGAATAATCCACGTAAGATTGTCGTAGTGCTAGCCACATAGCCATCACAATTAGGAAGCAAATTCTCAGGCTATAGAACATTTATACATAGAAAATGATATCCCAGAACCCCCGGCCCTTGCTGGTCAAAACTGGCAGAGACTTTGTGATGACGTCCAGAAAGAGGGTAATAAAAGTCACGGTTATCCACCACCTACTGTGTGCCAATTAAATCACTGCCCAATGAGACCCGTTCAGCTATTACTGCCATTTTACGAGGCCTAGAGAGGCCAAAGTAACTTGCCCCAAGAGTTAAGCAGGGAAAATGGGCTTCAAACTCAGGTAGCCAAAGCCCACTGCTTGGCTACTACAATATCCTGTAGTTCTAAAAGATATACAAAAAAAGAGAAGATCTACTGCTCTCCTCTCCTGGATGCCAGCTGCCAGGAGCCCAGGACCCATGACCCCAAGGGGAAATCCTGCATGTCTCCATTGATTCCATATCCAGTGGTGATGGTGGGGTGGGGTGGGGGGTCGTGAGCAGGTCGGGGAGGGGAGAGGGACATCCTCATCCCTCAGAGAATGGCACTGGACACACTCCTGCCTTACCCCCAGTTCAGAGGTTTGCCATGGGGCCACCTCCAGTCACTCAGATGTGTTTCAGGGTCCCTTCTCCTCCTTGGGATTTATCCCTTCTACTAAAACAATTTCATTTTCGTTTTCCCTTTGACTTGGTACCAAACGTAACTCTTATAGGGCTATTTTAAAATCTAAATTCTAGGATCTTCAGAATTCCAAAACATCATGAAGAATTTCATCTAAATATTTGATGACAATAAACCATTAGTTTTTTAGTTGTTAGCTGAATCTTACTTAATCTTAATCCCTACTCAAATGCAAAACAACGTATTTTTCTAAAAGTAACAATTTGTGCTCCACTTCATAAAGCTGTAGAGGCCAAATATTAAAAATAACTATTCTCTGATCTTTTTGAGATTAATAATAATAATAATAATAAACCACTAAGCCCCCTGAGGGCTTATTTAGTTTGAGGAGGGTCTAGAATTGGGCAGAAATTTTACCCACCTTCACTTTTATTTAAATGTAGGCAAAATTATCCCCAAAGAAATGACCACCTCAGAACAGCCTTTCTATGTCAAATGGTATTCTCTTATGATAATGGTTTCTTGGACATTTTTGGTGATCTTTTTACTCAACAAATATATAGAGAGTACAGAACCTATGCCAGCCACTGGGAGTTCTGCTCTCATGGGTAAGTTCTATCAGGGGAGACATGCATTTACCAAATAAATAACTAAAAGAATTACAAATGATGAAAAGGTCTCTGGGCTAATAAACAGGATGGTGGTGATGGGGAATGGGAGCTATTTGGGGAGGGATGCCACTTGAGATAGAATAGCCAGGGAGAGCCTCTCAGAGGAGGTGACTTTTCTTATGGGAATGCAAAGGATGACAAGGAGCTAGTCATCTAAGTATGAGTAGCAAACATCACTATTCTTTAATCAATATTCCTTATTAAAACATTATAATTAACATTTATGGAGCACTTTACCATGTGCCAGGCACTGTCCTAGGCCCTTTATATGGGTTATCTCATTTAATCATTTTGAAACCCTAGGAGGATATATACCCTATCATCTGTACAAGATGTAACCAAATCTGTATCCCATTGTACAAAAATGAAAAAGGTAAAATACATCTAAAACATTGTGAATAATTTATGCAAATCATGCTTTTAACAATGGTTACACTAAAAAGGCCATGCGATATGCACTTAATTTGTGAAATTGCTACTCCAGTTCCTAACTTAGAGTTGGCGAATTTGGTGTCTCTACAATAATTTTTCTGTATATAAACATTTACATACTATGAACAACTAAAACTGTCTGGTTTCGCCTAAAAATCTTACTTCCTCTATCAGTTAGGAATGTATTCAGCTGCAAATAATGGAACCCTGACTTGGAGCGGCACAAACAGAGGCTTATACCTCTGACTTACCAAGAATTCTGGAGGTAGGTGTTTCCTGGTGTTATCTCAGCAGCTCATCAATGGCAGAGCCTATGCCTCCACAGTTCTCTTGGCTTCTCTCCTGTTGTTGCAAAATGGTACCATGTCTTAGCCTAAGGCAGAAAGGAGAAGAAAAGGACAGCCCAATCAATTCTCTCATCAGGAATGCAAATGCTTTGTAGATGCCCTTTGTTCTCTCTACCATGTGAAATATACATAGATACCAGGATAGCAAGATAAATAGTTAGATGGCGAGATAAATAGCTAGCTAGCTAGATAAGACAGAAAAGTATGCGTGCAATAACACTATTACAAACACACACACAGAGATTTATAATTTTTTGTCCCATGGACCATGATGGAACTTTAGAAAGATACACCCAGAACCTGTAGTTTTTAAGGATTAGGGAATATAACAGGTAAAAACATTCAAATCATAAAGAACTCATTTGCATAATTATATATAAATCAGTTTGAAAGCCTAGATGAAATAGTTAATTGTCCAGAAAAATACTGTTTATCAAAACTGACTGGAGACAAAAAAATCTAAGCAGACCGCTTAACATAGGGGGAAAAAAAATACAGAGCCTAGAGAGCACCATGACAAACGGGCTTCAGGCGCTTGTTGCGGGAAGCTAGTGAGTGGAAGGAAACATGGAGGAGGCTTATGGGGCACCAGGGTCTGCTTCTTGCTCTAAATGCTGATTAAACAAATATACTCTATTTGAGAAAATCCGCTGAACTGTACACCTATGATTTGATTCTTTTTTTCAGTATATATACTGAAAAAAAATTTTAGGATGGAGGGGAGGAGGGAAAATTTTTTTTTTTTTTATAATGAGGAAAAGGAAAAAGGCACCAGACCCAGGTAATTCTATAGGAGAATTCTACTAAACCTTTAAAGGTCAAATAATTCCAATACTACTTAAAATTATTCCAGCATATAATGAAAGGAAACTTTCAAAAGTATTTTTATGAAGTATAACACTGACTCTGAAACATGCCAAACATTGCATCCAAAAATAAAATTACAGACCAATCTCATTTATGAATATCAATCATAAAATCTTAAAATATAAGCAAGTAGAATCCAATATTAGTTTAAAAAAATGAAACATCACGCCTAGGTAAGAGTTATTCTGTGAATTCAAACCTGGTTCAATATTGGCAACATAGTAAGATTTGCCAAATTTAACACCCATTTATATTTTTTAAAATCCAATAAAATCGTGATTAATGGATGCTCCCTTAATATAAGTCTATTAGCATATATTATATAAATGTTATATATATAAATTATATATGTATGATACATATATAAAATATATTTTTCTACAGAACACAACATTTTACTTAATGAGGAATATCTAAAAGCTTTTCCACCAATGTCAGGAACAAGAATCAAAACAGACAAGGATGCCTCACATTGCCATACTATAGTTATCATTTTATCGAAAATATAAGCCAATTCAATTAGACAAAAGAAAGCAATCAGAGGTCTGAGAGTCGGAAAGAAAGAAGTAAAACTATTCTTTATTGCAAATGATATAATTAAATACCATAAGTCCCCCCCCAAAAAAATTCACAGAAAAACAGTTACTAAAAAATGAGAATTTAGAAAAGAATAGGTTTATAAGATCAACATACGAAAATCCATAGCCTTTTAATAACTGATTTTCTTTCTGGATGTTCTATCCAACAGCTGACTTGAACAACACAATAGACCACATAGACACAAAGACCTAACAGATATATACTACTGAATAAACCTTATCCTCAAATGCACATGAAATATTCTCTAGGATAAATCATGTGTTAGGTCACAAAACAAATCTTAACAAATTTAAGAAGATCAAAATCATTCCAAGTATCTTTCCCATCTAACATGGAATGAAACTAGAAATCAAAACACTAAGAAAATGAGAAAATTCACAAACATGTGGAAAGTAAATAACACATTTTTGAACGATTATTAGGTCAAAGAGGAAATTTTTAAAGAAGGAAATTTTAAAAGTATTTTGAGGGCTTCCCTGGTGGCACAGTGGTTAAGAATCCGCCTGCCAATGCAGGGGACACAGGTTCGAGCCCTGGTCCGGGAAGATCCCACATGCTGTGGAGCAACTAAGCCTGTGCGCCACAACTACCGAGCTTGCGCTCTAGAGCCCACAAGCCACAACTACTGAAGCCACATGCTTAGAGTCCATGCTCCGCAACAAGAGAAGCCACCGCAATGAGAAACCTGCACACCACAACGAAGAGTAGCCCCCACTTGCTGCAACTAGAGAAAGCCCGCACGCAGCAACAAAGACCCAAACTCAGCCAAAAATAAATAAATAAATTTATTTCAAAAAAGTATTGTGAGATAAACAAAATTGAAACTATAGCATGCCAAAACTTATGGGATGCAGCAAAAGCAGCACTAAGAGGGATGTTTACAGTGATAAACTCCTACATTAAAAAAGAGGAAAGACCTCAAATAAACAATATAACTTTACATCTCAAAAAACTAGAAAAAGAAGAACAAACTAAGCCGAAAGCTAGTGAAAGGAAGGAGATAATAAAGATTAGAGCAGAAGTAAATCAAATAGAGAACAGAAAAACAATAGAAAAAAAAACAGGAGTTGGTTTTATGAAAATATAAACAAAACCAACAAACCCTTAGCTAGGCTGGCAGAAAAAAAGAGAGAAGACTCAAATTTTACAAATCAGAAATGAAAGAAGAGCCATTATGACAGATGCCTCATAAAAAAAAAGATCATAAGGGATTATTATGAACAATTATATGCCAACAAACTGGATAACCTAGATAAAATAGATAAATTCCTAGAAACATACAACCTGCCAAAACTTAAGAAGAAACAGAAATCCTGAACAGACTAATAACAAATAAGGAGATTGAATTAGTAAGCAAATCCTTCCCAACAAAGAAAAGCCCAGGACCAGATGGCTTCTTTGGTAACTTTTACCAAACATTCATAGAAGAATTTATACCAATTCTTCTTAAACTCTTCCAAAATAATAGAAGAGGGAGTGCTTCCAAACTCATTTTATGAGGTAGGCATCACCCTAATACCAAAGCCAGACAAAGATAAGAAAAGAAAGCCACAGGCCAATATCCCTGATGAACACAGATGCAAAAATTCTCAATAAAATACTAACAAACCAAATTTAATAACACATTAAAAAGTTCATATACCATGAACCAGTGGGATTTATCCCTGGGATGCAAAGATAGTTCTACATGTGCAAATCAATCAATGTGATACACCATATTAATGAAGGGTTAAAATCACATGATCATCTAAATCAATGCAGAAAAACATTTGACAAAGTTTAACATCCATTCATGATAAAAACTCTCAACAAAATCAGTGTAGAAGAAACTTAACACAATAAGGCCACATATGAAAAGCCTACTTCTAACACAATAATCAATGGGGAAAAACTGAAAGCTTTTCCTCTAAGATTCAGTACAAAGCAAACATGCCCACTCTCATCTGTTGTTCAGCATAGTACTAGAAGTTGCAGCTAGAGCAATTAGACAAGAAAAAGAAATAAAAGGCATCTAAATTGGAAAGGAAGTAGTAAAATTAGTTCTCTTTGCAGATGACATGATCATATACGTAGAAAACTCTCAAGACTCAACAACAACCAAAAAAACTGTTAGAATTAGTAAATGAATTCAGTAAAGTTGCAGGATTAAAAAAATCTACAAAAATGAGTCACAATTCTATGCAGAAAACAAATTATCCTAAAAGGAAGTTGAGAAAACAGTTCCATCACAAAAGCAAGAAAAATAATAAAATACTTAGAAATAAACTTAACCAAAGAGGTGAAAGACTGGTACACTAAAAATGATAAAACACTGATGAAGGAAATTAAAGAAAACATAGGAGAATGGAAAGACATCCTATGTTCATGGATTGGAAGAATATTGTTAAAACGTCTATTCTACCCAAAATGATCGATAGATTCCATGCAATCTCTATCAAAATCCCAAAGGCACTGTTTACAGAAATAGAAAAAAAAAAAATCCTAAAATTAGCATGGAACAACAAAAGATACCAAATAGCCAAAACAATCTTGAACAAGAACAACAAAGCTGGGGGCAACACACGTCCTTATTTAAAAATACATTACAAAGCTACAGTAATCAAAACAGTATGGTACTGGCATAAAAATGGACATAAGGAAAAATGGAACAGAATAGAGAGCCCAGAAATAAATCCATACACCTATGGTCAACTGACTATTGACAAGATTACCAATGAGGAAAGGACAGTCTCTTGATTAAATGGTATACGGAAAACTGGATATCCACAAGCAGAAGAATGAATCACTTCACTGTACACCTGAAACTAACACATTGCAAATTAACTACACTTAAATTTTAAAAATGAATTTATTTTATTTATTTTTGGCTGCGTTGGGTCTCCGTTGCTGTGCGTGGGCTTTCTCTAGTTGTGGCGAGCGGGGGCTACTCTTTGTTGTGGTGTGTGGACTTCTCATGTGGTGGCTTCTCTTGCTGCGGAGCACTGGCTCTATGCACACAGGCTCCAGTAGTTGTGGCTCGTGGGCTCTAGAGCACAGGCTCAGTAGTTGTGGTGCATGGGCTTAGCTGCTCCGCAGCATGTGGGATCTTCCCAGACCAGGGCTCGAACCTGTGTCCCCTGCTATGGCACGTGGATTCTTAACCACTGAGTCACCAGGGAAGCCCCCTATACTTCACTTTTTAAAGAATGGCTAAAAAAAAAGAAAAAAATAAACTCAAAATGGATTAAATTGGGCTTCTCTGGTGGCACAGTGGTTGAGAGTCCGCCTGCCGATGCAGGGGACACGGGTTCGTGCCCCGGTCCGGGAAGATCCCACATGCCGCAGAGCAGCTGGGCCCGTGAGCCATGGCCACTGAGCCTGCACGTCCGGAGCCTGTGCTCCACAACGGGAGAGGCCACAACAGTGAGAGGCCCACATACCGCAAAAAAAAAAAAAAAAAAAAAAAAAAAAAGGATTAAATAAAGACCTGAAGTCATAAAACTAAAATAAGAAAACATAGGAAAAAAGCTTTTGGACATTGGCCTGGGTGATGATTTTTTGGATATGACACTGAAAGCACAGGCAACAAAGGTAAAAATAGACAAGTAGGATTGCATTAAACCAAAAAGCTTCAGCACAGCAACAGAAACAATCAACAGAGTGAAAAGGCAATGTATGGAATAGAAGAATATCTGTGCAAACCATGTATCTGATAAGGGGTTAATATCCAAAATATGTAAGGAACTCACACAACTCAAGAGCAAAACATGTAAAAAACCTGATTATAAAATAGGCAAAGGACATGAATAGATATTTCTCAAAAGAAGACATACAAATGGCCAACAGGTATATAAAAAGGCACTCTACCATTAATCGTCAGGGAAATGCAAATCAAAACTACAATGAGATATTGCCGCACACCTGTTATAATGGCTATTATCAAAAAGGCAAAATATAAGTGTTGGTGAGGATGTGGAGAATAGGGAACCCTTGTACGTTATTGGTGGGATGTAAGTTAGTGCAGCCATTATGGAAAACAGTATGGAGGTTCTTCAAAAAATTAAATATAGAGATACCATATGATCCAGCAGTCCTACTTCTGGGTATCTGCCAAAGGAAATGCAATCAGTATCTCAAGCAGCCCTCCTCTCCTGTTCATTGCAGCGTCAGTCACAAATGCCAAGATATGCAAACTGCCTAAATCTGTCTATGGACAGAGGCATAAAGAAAATACTGTATATACAATGGAATATTATTCAGCCTTAAAAAAGAAGTAAATCCTGTCGTTTACAATAATATGAATGAACCTGGATGACATTATGCTAAGTGAAATAAGCCAGACACAGAAAGACAAGTATTGTGTGATGTCCCTTATATGTGGAATCTAACAGAGTCAAACTCATAGAAGCAGAGAATTAGGACGGTGGTTACCAGGGGCTGGGGTGATGGGGGGGCTGGGGGGGGGAGGGGGAGGGGATATTGTTCAGGAGGTAAAGTTTCAGTTACGCAAATGAATAAGTTCTGGGGATCTGATGTACACAATGTGACTTTTGTTAATACTGTGTTGTATGCTTGAAATTTGCTAGGAGAGTAGATCTTAAGTGTTCTCACTACAAAGAAAAAAAAAGAAAAAGAAAATGCTATCTATGTGAAGTGATGGATGTGTTCATGCGCGTAACGTGGTGATATATCAAAACATCAAGCTGTACTGCTTAAATACATACATTTTCCATTGTCGATTATACCTCAATAAAGATGGGGGAAATCAGCATGTGAAAGGTAGAACAATAAAGTTTTTAGGAGAAAGCGTAGAAAACTACTGCTTGGATATGGCCCACATGTTGTATTTGTGTTGTTTTTTTAAAAATTAATTAATTAAATCTGGCTGCACTGCGTCTTAGTTGCGGCATGTGGGATCTAGTTCCCTGACCAAGGATCGAACCTGGGCCCCCTGCATTGGGAGCACAGAATCCTAGCCACTGGACCACCAGGGAAGTCCCTTGTATTTGGTTTATATGACTCTTTTTTTAAAAAAATATTTATTTATTTATTTTTGGCTGCGTTGGGTCTTTATTGCTGCGTGTGGGCTTTCTTTAATTGCGGTGAGCGGGGGCTACTCTTTGTTGTGGTGGGCGGCTTCTCATTGGGTGGATTCTCCTGTTGTGAAGCACGGGCTCCAGGTACACAGGCTTCAGTAGTTGTGGCTCTCAGGTTCTAGAGCGCAGGCTCAGTAGTTGTGGTGCACGGGCTCAGCTGCTCCGTGGCATGCGGGATCTTCCCGGACCAGGGCTCGAACCCGTGTCCCCTGCATTGGCAGGCGGATTCTTAACCACTGCGCCACCAGGGAAGCCCCTATATGACTCTTAAATCTTGTTTAATTTGTAGGTTTCTCCCTCTCTTTTTTTCTTTTACATTTTACAATTTAGCTGTTGAAGGAAAACGGTTATTGTCCTCTACAGTTTTCCATAGTTTAGATTTTGCTGATTGCATCCCATAGTATAGACCTATTTGGAATTCTTATTTGAACAAACCAACTACTTGTTAAAATTATGAAAAAAATTAAAAAATGAAACTATCAGGAAAATCTGAACAATGGGTATTTGACAATATTTTAAAAATTGGTGTTAATTTTTTAGTACGTGACAGGGGAATTATAGTGATAATTTTTAAGGAATTTTTAAGGATAATTTTTAAGGAATCTAGTATTTTAGGTGTACCCACTGAAACAAAGTAATATGAGGTTCCAAAAGAATCCAGTGGGGTGGGAGTGGGAGCAGTGGATAGTCTGGTAATTCCTTAACAACAGGCTCTCCCGCCCGAAGGTGGCAGAGAGAAGGAAGGCTTGATTTGCAGTATTTGCCAATTTCCATGATGTAAATACTCCCATCACAGTTGGTTGCAAACTCCCAGCAGTGTGTCACTGAACATGGAATTGGGAAGAAAATCAGGTCTTGGCAGGCAGAGCAAGCCAGTTCCAGGACATCATTGAGAGAGGGCAGAGGCGAAACAAGATTGGCTGTGAGTTGATACCTGGAGGATGAGTCCATGGGGGTTCATTATACTATCCTAATTTTTTAAATTGAGATGTAATTGACATATAACATTGTATTCGCTTTAGGTGTACAACATAATGATTTGATTCATGTATATATTACAAAATGATTACCACAATAAGTTAACATCCATTGCCACACAGTTACAAAATTCTTTTTTCTTGCGATGAGAACTTTTAAGATCTGCTCTCTTAGCAACTTTCAAATAGACAATACTGTCTTATTAACTGTAGTCACCATGCTGTACATGACACCCCTCTAATTTTGAATATGCTAATTTTGTAACAAAAATTTTAGAACAAGGAAAAAAAGAATCCTAAATATCAAGATTAAATTTTTAAAACCTTCCAGTGTTATGAGTGGCCACTGCAAAGAATGATGAACAAGAATTACATGTAGGGACTTTCCTGGTGGTCCAGTGGTTAAGAATCTGCCTTCCAATGCAGGGGATACAGGTTCAATCCCTGGTCCGGGAACTAAGATTCCACACGCCCGTGGGACAACTAAGCCCACGCCACAATGAAAGATCGGATGCCACAACTAAAACCCGATACAGCCAAATATATAAATAAATAAATATCCTTTTAAAAAAAGAATTAGATGTAATCACATCAGTGGTCCACAAGAGACGTGCCAAAGTAAATTAATGACAAAAGGAAGAGCTATAATGTTGAGTGCCTACTACCTGCTTGATCTGGTTTAGTGCTTTACAAGGAATAACTCGAGGGGCTACTATTATCTGTGTTTTACAGGAACTCAAGGAGTAGAAAGCTGAACAACTTGCTTGGTCTACGATCACACGGCCGTAAGTGGCAGAGCTGGGATTCAAATCCAGATAATGGGACTCGAGAGCCTGCGATTTTAAACTCTGACCCAAGACTCTTGCTTCAAAAAAAATGCCCAAAATTGTCGTATTGGAAATAAACTCAGGGATGTTGCTGAATGATAGACAATCCGCCATCTAGGAAACCCTTTCCCCATCACTGATTCGCCCAATGCCTCCAGTAGACCAGTGCTGGACCTGCTGATGGCGACCAGGCAGACTGGCCCCTGTTCCCATGGAGTACTTCTCTACGGAGAGGCAAAGTGCATTTCCAAAATGGGGATTTCGTTGACACAGGGCTCAATGGGGCCGGGGCAGGGGCATTGCTCATATAAATTCCTGGGTTCGTTTTTTATCGCCATGCTGTTCTGGTAGTTTCTCTGCATAAATCTGTTGAGAGTAACTTTCTCTCTTTGTCACAGCACAGACTATTTTATCCACTCAGCAGGTGTTTATTGAATACTTACTATCCCCCAGACGCTGTGCTAGGCTCCAGAGTGACAGGAGTGAACAGAGGGAAAGCTCTGTCATTCTAGACATTGAGACAGTAATGGTAACCTAATAATCGAGGTGAGCCAGAGGGCCACAAGGTCTATGTAAAGTGACAGGACATGATGCGCTGGTGGAGTTGCTTAGAAAGATGTGGTCGGGGAAGGCTTCTTGGAGGAGGTGACACTGGAACCGAGACCTGAAGGGTAAGAAGAGTGTGAGGGTCTGAGGAAGGAGCTCGAGCCGCTGGGCGCACCCCCAAGGAAGGCTGAGCGCCCTCCATGTCTTTCAAGCACACATTTTGAGACACAAATGCGCTTTTGTAATGAGGGTCTTTGGGGACTTACTATGGCCTTGCATCCCAGATTTCTTCCTTTCCTAAGTGAGGTTCTACAGAAATACACACGAAGAGCTGAGATTCTGGCCGAGAGGAGGTCGGACTTGGGGTTGGGGTTAGGAAGAGAGTGAAAGATGGAAAGACTCACATATCAGAATCTGGAATCAATGGCCTCACCACAGAGCCCAGAAGAGCACCTGGCACGAAGTCATGAGTTTGGGGATGAAACACCTGGAGAGACAGGAGGGCGATTGCGTCCATTTTCTCTTGAAATCGACGAGCTCATCAATATGGCTCCTCCAATAATAGGAAGGTGAGTGTAGGACCCCCCTGACCCCACCTACCAATACTGTTCCTCCACTTTGCTGCGTCAGAGATGAAGTTCAGGTCTGAAAATAATTGAGATCAGCTGCTAGAAATGAGGATCCGTGGACCAGTAACAAGAATTGGTTCTGCTCTTTTTCCAAGAGGAGAGAAATAGCTAACGAAGAAAAAACGTACTGTGACCCTGTTCCCCAAGGTCGGGGTACCTCAAAGGAAAGACAGTCTCTATTGAGTTGGGTTTCAGGGAACAATGTCTTTGAGGAATGGAAAACCACACAGAGGGCTGGGATTACTGAACAGCCCCCGAAGCAAAGGTTAAGAATGCTTTTGTGTATGCTCATCATTTACTCCCTGATCATCTGGCATTTGCTTTAGAATTTTATAGATTGGCAAACTGGGGATATCGTAGTAACTGATCAGTGGGGGCATTCTAAATTATGTTCTTGGGGTTTTATGATGTTTTAGTGTTTAGCAAACATCTGAAGACCCATTTTAAATCCCATTGCATTTCGTAAATCTTTAGTTATTCAATATTTCTCCCTCTTTCTTTCTTTCCCAATTATCAAGTAGCCTTTGGTGGCAGAGTCCACAGTGACAACATTTTTCTGATGGCTCTCAAGACTGTAAGGTCTTAGATTCCTTAGGTTTGATGAACCCTTTATGTAGTTTCATTCGTGTGATTTGATGCTACATTTTTTCTCTTAATTTCAAACCAAAACCTCTTTTAGTATCAGATCGCAAATAGAATGGCCACTAAAAAGCTGTAGGTCAGAAAAACAGGGGATCCTAAAGAAAAAAACGGTAAAAAGGTGAGGAGAAATCAGACTGGTTTTAAGGAAAAATTCGAATTTTCTAGCCTTCTCAGAAAAACAGAATTATTGTCACGGAAACAGCTAGAATAATTCTTATTTGTCTCTAGGAACCAGAATCGAAGGAAGAAATGAATACATTTCACAAAAGCGAAGAGGCCTTTCCTTAATTAGTAACTGGAAAATCTAAAAATCAGCAGGTAAGCCAGGTTAAATTCAAGCAACAGCACATGATAGCAAAGCATTCAACCTTTACCCATAAAATTATAGCTCATTGTACAATCAGTTGACAAATTACCCCACAAAGAATTCCATAATTGCTTCTATCCACAACTATAAACATTTCCATTATCATCATATAGAGGTTCAAATATTCTTATAACAGTTTCAGCAATTAATTGAAGTCATAATAGTAGCTTATCATTTGTCTTAAGGCTTTTACTTTTATTGAGTAGTAATAGTAGCTGAGACACCATGAGGTCCCTGCTGTGTGCCTGCAACAAGTTCAATCAATGAAGGTTCAATCCTCGATGAAACCTGTCGTGTGCTCAAAGTAAAACTGTCTTACCTGTGTTTACCAAAGGGGAAACGTGGGCGGCGGGTGGGTGGGGAGACGTAAATTAGGAGCTTGGGATTAACATACACACACACTATTATATATAAAATAGATAACTAACAAGGACCTACTGTATAGCACAGGGAACTCTACTCAATATTCTGCAATAACCTATATGGGAAAAGAATCTGAAAAAGAATGAATATATGTCTATGTATAACGGAATCACTTTGCTGTACACTTGAAACTAACACAACATTGTAAATCAACTCTACTCCAATAAAATTAAACAAACAAAAAAACCGAAACAAAGTAAAACTGTCTTCTATTTCTTTCTCTGTAAAAAAGGATTTGTTGGGCTTCCCTGGTGGCGCAGTGGTTGAGAGCCCGCCTGCCGTTGCAGGGGACGCGGGTTCGTGCTCCGGTCCGGGAAGATCCCACATGCCTCGGAGCAGCTGGGCCCGTGAGCCATGGCCACTGAGCCTGTGCGTCCGGAGCCTGTGCTCCGCAACGGGAGAGGCCACAACAGTGAGAGGCCCGCGTATCGCAAAAAAAAAAAAAAAAAAAAAAGGATTTGTTTTACACCTATGTACCGCAAATAAAAATTTAACTGATGTCACTTTTTGTTTTTTCAATTAATAGTTTTAAATTCAGACACAGAATTAACTCACACTCACATCTGATCAAGAGCTTTTCCAGGTACAACTTAGTGTGTCTTCTGAAACTCTAACCTTCACTGTAAGAGTTTAAATTCAAATGAGTCTTGAGAGTTAGTTAGTCTCTGCCCTTGTCCTCAAAATAAGCAATTATGACAGATTTTGCTTTGGGTTTGTCAAAGCTGGTTCCACCAGTTGATAGGATTTAGGGGAATGTTGTCATGTTGGGCTTGGTTCTGGCTCCCTTGGTTCTTCCCCAAAATGATACGGATCCTTTGCCTCCTGACCCTGGTGCTTGATGTATTTTACAAAGTGAGAGATGAACTGAATCATAGCAAACAGGATTCAGACCAGAGCAAGATGGGTTTAGGGACAGAATGCAAAGATGAGTATCACAAAATTGGTCAATATGATTCCCACTTAACAGGTCAAAAGAGAAGATACCTTCAGTAGCTCGTTGGGGACTGAAAAGGCATTTGAGAGCATTGGGTCCCTTCCTGGTTGCTTTGTTTGCTTGTTTGTTTGTTTGTTTGTTTTTTAAGGCTTTGGAAGACTAGTAATAAAAGGACACTTCCTTAATATCATTGTTTGTGAGAATGGATCCAACAGCTAGCAATACTCTTAACATTCTTGAAGCCGGGAACAACAAAACAATCTACTCTCATCACTGTTATTTAATTTGGCTCTGAAAGGTTGCACTTCTAGTACAATTAGACAAAATAATAACAATAATTGGAATTAAAAGCACAAGAAAGTAGAAGGTAATATTGTCATTATGTGTGGATGACATGATTGTATAGCTTAAGAAAATCTCAAAGAAAACTTACTAAGTGCAGTATAATATAAAATTAACACGAGCACTGGGTACTGATTTAATACTCACCTACTATATACCAGTAAAAGCTAGCATCAATGGAGCAGTCACCATGGGCCAGGCACTGCTTAGTACTTTGCTACTCATAAACTATGCAACTATAACCATAAAATTTTATACTAACTGAGTGCTGATTATGGGCTAGGCCTTGTCAAAATACTTCAATACTTTTAACAATTGTAAGAGGCTTTAAATCCTATTTGTGTCATGAGATACTTAGATTATTAACAATATATTACTAGATACATTTATATAATATAGTTTACATTATAATCACACCTATAGGTGAATTTTACATATTAGATACTATTATATATTAAATTATATATAATTTATATTGTACATCATAAATTTTATTTTATTACAGATTATTAGTAATGGTTATTTTTTTATATTACTACATACTGATATAACTTTTCACATTATAATTACACATGTATAAGGTGATATATTACCAGTTATATATAATTTATTATACCACAATATTTTATGATAGAGATTAATATCTATTGACATGTTACGTTGCTACATATCTATATATTTTATATCATAATTACATGTGTATGATGGGGCATAATATCACACATTAAATTACGTGAACTAAATTACATTATACTACATTACATTATGTTTTAATGCCACCATCTATGGAGAATGAAACAGGCACAGGGAGGTGTGGCCTGGCTGAGGTTATGAGGCTCCTGGAGCTCCCATCCCACTCTGGTTCCAGAATCCCTGCTCTTTTATTTCTGGCCCCACTGCATGGTGTGCAGGGTCTTAGTTCCCCGACCAGGGATCGAACCCGTGCCCCCTGCAGAGGAAGCTCCCAGTCCTAACAACTGGGCCAGGGAGGTCCCCAGAATCCCTGCTCTTAACCTCGCCTCTCCACCCTCTCTGGAACCGGCTGAGCTCTCCGTTGGCTGTGGGAAGCTCTGCCTGCTCTGCCCCCTCCGCGCCTTGAAAAAAGCAAGTGTGTTGTTTTCAACACTGCTGACGGCCAAAAGCTCCATGAGCGTGTCTGTGTGTGATTTTAAAAGTCCAAATGGTCCCATTCTCCCAGCTACAGGGGACTGAAGGAGGGAGGAACAGGTGGAGATGCAGGGCACCTGCGGGCACAGAAAGGGGAGGTGATGCCATCAGATTTCTTCCCTCAGGGATGTGAGGAAAGAACCAACTGAAGCAGCCACCGGGTGAGGGATGCTGCAGAGGAAGCGTTACAGGGGACCCAGGTAGGGGCAGCTGGACCACTGTGGAGCTGAAATCGTAACCAGGAGCCCGTTGGAGGAGCCAGATGGCCGAGCTAGTAGAACGGAGCTGATAGGCAGGTAAGCAGAGGAGCCGTGAGGAGAGAGCAGAGGACCTCCAGCAGGAAGGGCGAGCAAGCAGCTTCTCGGTTCTCACCCGCCTCCCCGGTCCCGTGCCTCTGCGGTCGGCCTCACTCCTTACCTGGATTCCCCTCGGCCACCACTCAATTTCCCTGACGCCCGACACACACACACACACACACACACTTTGATTACTTTGAGGGAGTCTCCATTTCTTGCAACAATTAGACCCACCCTAAAACCACTTGATGGACTAGGTACAGAATAAATACACTCCGAGCCTACAGCATATATACTAACAAAAACCTCTTACAAAGTAAAACTGGAAAAAGACACCAGTCACAACAGCAAGAAAAATTATAAAATACTTAAGAATAAACGTAACAAGTGCAGGATTTTATTAGATAAAAACTAAGTTGGAACTTCCCTGGTGGCGCAGTGGCTAAGAATCTGCCTGCCAAGGAAAGGGACAAAGGTTCGAGCCCTGGTCCGGGAAGATCCCACATGCCACAGAGCAACTAAGCCTGTGCGCCACAACTACTGAGCCTGCCCTCTGGAGCCGCCCAGCCTCAACTACTGAGCCTGTGAGCCACAACTACTGAAGCCCGCACACCTACAGCCCGTGCTCCACAACAAGAGAAGCCACCGCAATGAGAAGCCCACGCACCGCAACGAAGAGTAGCCCCGGCTCACCGCAACTAGAGAAAGCCTGCGCGCAGCAATGAAGACCCAACGCAGCCAAAAATAAATAAAGTAAAAAAACCCAAACAAAGTTTACTGAAATACAGAAAGGAATATTAGAATAAATGAAAAAAAAATCTCTCCTTGGCTAGGAGGACTCCACATTTAAAGATGACAATTCTCTCTAAACCAACCTCTAAATGTAATGCAACCTCAGAGTACCGGTTTTTTATTTTTATTTTTTATTTTTTTGGCCGCACCAGACAGCTTGTGGGATCTTAGTTCCCCAACCAGGGATCGAACCCATGCCCCCTGCAGTGGAAGGGCAGAGTCCTAACCACTTGGCCACCAGGGAATTCCCTCCCCTGATTTTTTGAAAGCTGCAAAATTATGCTATAGTTCATCTGGGAGAATGAATCATATAAAAGAAAAGCAGATGAAATTCTGAAAATGGAGGTTGTGGACAGACTTGCTTGACTAGCTATAAAACACATTCTAAATATTATAAACATGTTATAAACAGAGCATTGGAACGAAACGGGAAATCCAGAAAAGAGGCCCAAGAGTATGGAAATCTAATATACGATCCAAGTGGCATTTGATTGTATTGATCAAGATTCATTTGGTTACATGTAACAGAAACTCAATGTGAAATAGCTTAAGCAAAAGGGGGGTTGAATGGAGATTCATAACACTCTAGAAAGATCAAGGGTGGATATCTGCATCATGGATTTATTCTCCCAGGGTTTTTTTTTCTCATATAGTGACAACCCTGTCCCATGCCCCAGCTCTTCCAACTTCACCATCAAAAATGGACTGAGAAACAAGCAACGGGCCAAGCAGTGTACCCTTTGGCGTGCTTCCGTTTGTATAAAAAGGCTGCATGCGTGTGTGGTGTTGGGGGAAGCACATATATTTGTTTGCATATGTTTAACCCACCCCAGCAGGATACGTAGTAAACAGATATTATTGGATGCCTCTAGGGAGGAGGTACAAGGCGAGAATCTTTTTCCCCTTACTGGACCTCAGGAAAAGAGTTAACGATGGTCCCCAGGTTGCAGCCAGGCCGTCACTGGTCTGTGCAAGGTGCCTCTTGTTTTACCGATCTACTTATTCCCTTTTAGCTGCAATTCCCTTCTCACCATTGACAGCAATTCCAGTATGTTTGATGTGTATCCTTCTGTGTGTATGTGTCCTTGGGAAAATGTGTAGATTGTTCCGGGCACATTTTTACCTATTCTTTTTTTTTTTTTTTTTTGACTGCACCTCACAGCATGCGGGATCTCAGTTCCCCAACCAGGGATCCAACCTACACCCCCTGCAGTGGACGCACAGAGTCTTAACCACTGGACTGCCAGGAAGTCCCTGGGGCACATTTTTTAAAAATTAAAACAAGTTTATATATTAAAAAAGTACAATCACAGAAAAAGACATATCAGATGTCATTATCTATTTTGAATTTGCATGTGAATTTAATATTGAACACGTTTCTTTTTTTTCTTAAAAAATTTATTTATTTTATTATTTTATTTTATTTATTTGTTTCTGGATGCGTTGGGTCTTAGTTGCTGCACGCGGGCTTTTCTCTGGTTGCAGTGAGCAGGGGCTACTCTTTGTTGCGGTTTGTGGGCTTCTCATTCTGGTGGCTTCTCTTGTTGTGGAGCACGGGCTCTAGGCGCACAGGCTTCAGTAGTTGTGGCACGTGGGCTCAGTAGTTGTGGCACACGGGCTTAGTTGCTCTGCGGCATGCGGGATCTTCCCGGACCAGGGATCGAACCTATGTCTCCTGCACTGGCAGGTGGATTCTCAACCACTGCACCACCAGGGAAGCCCTGAACATGTTTCTTCTTAACATACAGATATGATTTCAATATTTTGAAGAGATTACATGCGTTTAATCAGTATTTGTATTTGTCCAGTGAGTTTATAACTTTGGATTTGACAAATGTGATAACTCTAAGAATAAGTGAAAAAATGTATGCCAACAACAAGCGAAATGATGTATTTAGGATTAATTATGTGTTAGTTACTGTGCTGGGTACTTTTATGGTATCTCATTAGTCCCTAAATAATTAGATGATCAACCAGCACCAACAAACTTGGATTCAGATTAACCACCAAACTAGACACAGACACATACCAGACTTCACCCACCACTCATTAGACCTTCAAATTTTACTTTCACCCCTCTCTTATTGCTCTTTTATCCTCCTTCGGGGATTACAGTATACTGTGCACCAGTTTCCAATAATCCCAGTGAGCTCTGCTTGCCTACCTTCAGGCATTCAATTTTTAAAAACAGATTTGGACAGATTTTTAATTTTTAGGATTTTTTTGAAGTATAGTTAATACACAATGTTGTGTTAGTTTCAGATGTACTGAAAAGTGATTCAGTTATACATGTGTGTGTGTGTGTATATATATATATATATATATATATAAATTTTCAGATTCTTCTCCCTTATAGGTTATTACAAAATATCAAGTATCATTCCCTTCAGTCATTCAATTTTGTTCATCAGAAAAGCAAGTTGGTTGCTCTGCTGAGAAGCAGCAGTTACAATATTTAAATTCCATTTTTCATATTTATCTCCAGGAATCTTCAACAGAACTTTCACCACATCAAACCAAGAATAGTTTATCAAATATTTTTGCAGCAAGAGCTTTTCAGAACTGCCTTCTCTGAATTCTGTATCCACAACTGCCCTTGACATATTTTTTAAAATATTTATTTATTTATTTATGGCTGCGTTGGGTCTTAGTTGCAGCACACAGTGTCTTTCGTTGCAGCGTGCGGGATCTTCGATGTGGCATATGGGCTTCTCTCTAGTTGTGACACATGGGCTCCAGAGAGCACGGGCTGTCTAGTGGTGTGTGGGCTCAGTAGCTGCAGCGCAGGCTTCTCTTTAGTTGTGGTGCACAGGCTCAGTAGTTGCGGCACACGGGCTTAGTTGCCCCTCAGCATGTGGGATCTTAGTTCCCTGACCAGGGATCGAACTTGCATCCCCTGCATTGGAAGGCAGATTCTTAACCATTGGACCACCAGGGAAGTCCCTGCCCTTGACATATTGATATAAGGATGTGACAATCATTCCTGCTTCTGACCCCACTCAGCAACATGGGGTACATTATTTTTAATTGATATAAATGGTGTGATGGTATAGACCTCCTTCAGTATTTTTTCCCATCCAGCAATTTTTCAAATTCATTTTATTGAAGTACAGTTGATTTACAATGTTGTGTGAATTTCTGCTGTATACCAAAGTGATCCAGTTATATATATATAGATAGATAGATAGATAGATAGATATTCTCTTTCATATTCTTTTCCATTATGCTTTATCTCAGGATATTACATACAGTTCCCTGTGCTATATAGTAGGACCTTGTTGTTTATCCATTCTATATATAATAGTTTGCATCTGCTAATCCCAAACTCCCAACCCATCCCTCCCCCTTGGCAACCACAAGTCTGTTCTCTATGTCTGTGAGTCTGTTTCTGTTTCATAGGTAGGTTCCTTTGTGTCATATTTTAGATTCCACATATAAGTGATATCATATGGTATTTGTCTTTCTCTTTCTGACTTACTTCATTTAGCATGATAATCTCTAGGTCCATCCATGTTGCTGCAAATGGCATTATTTCGTTCTTTTTAATGGCTGAGTAGTATTCCATTGTATGTATGTATGTGTGTGTGTGTGTATATATATATATATATGTATATATATATATATATATATATACCACATCTTCTTTATCCATTCATCTGTTGATGGACATTTAGGTTGTTTCCATGTCTTGCAGCACTGTTTTTAATATCTATCCACAAAGCTGTGTATGTGCCTCCTCCATGGTTTCCAATGTCTACTTGTGGCCTCTGTATCAGTCAGACAGAGTAGGTTACACTGCAGTAACAAATACTCCCCAGATTACAGACATACCTTGTTTTATTACATTTTGCTTTATTGCACTTTGCAGATACTGCTTTTTTTAAAACAAATTGAAGGTTTGTGGCAATCCTTCCTTGTCAGATGATATTAGCATTTTTTAGCAATAAGGTATTTTAAAATTAAGGTACATATATTGTTTTTTTAAACATAATGATATTGCACACTTAATAGACTACAATGATATTGCACACTTATAAACATACTTTTATATGCTCTGGGAAACGAAAAAAATTCATGTGACTTGCTATATTGCCACGGCTTGGAACCAAAACTGCAGCATCTGAGGTATGTCTGTATAATGGTTTAAAATCACTAAGGCTTATTTCTCATAGACGCTGCATGTCCACTGTAGACAAAAGAATGTAGCAAAGCACGCGCTGACTCTTGATTTCCATCTGCAAGTGACACACATCCCTCCTGCCCACATTCTGATGGCAAAAGTACTTCACATGGTCCCCCCTACTTTACATGGCAGGGAAGTTCACTCCCACCACGTGGCTGTGGAAAGAGAAAGCTGGAATATTTGTAGACAGTCTTAGTGACCACCATGGACACCCAGGCTGCCTTCAACTCCATGTTCCCCCAAACGATGGCGTGATGAACATACCTATATGCGTCCCCTACAGGCCCATGTAGCCACTGCTTGGGACATACACCCAGGAGTGGGATTTCTGGGCAGTAGAGCATATATTTCATTTCACTAAGGAGTGCCTGTTACAGTCTGAGCTATAAGCAGGCACAAAGGTGTGTATATCCTCACATCCTTCCAATGCTTGGCAATAACCACGTTTTATTTATTTATTTTTAAATATTTATTTATCTATTTATTTATTTAGGCAGCGCCAGGTCTTCATTGCGGAATAACCACCTTTTAAAATGTTGCCAGTCCAGTAGGTATAAGGTGATAGCTGTTATTGTTCTAAATTGTAGTCTATGATTTTTAATGAGTTTAAGTATCTCTTCATATACTTATCAGCCTTTCACATGTCTTCTTCTGTAAAGTGCCTGTTCATATCTTCTTATATTTTTTCCTATTAGGGTTACTATAGTTTTCTTCTTGATTTTTATGAGTTTCTGGTAGATATTTTTACTCTATAGTCTTTAATATCTTTTGGATGTTAAACAATATGAATGTGAATATACTCCTGATCTCCCAGAAAGTTATATATTATTTTAATGGATTGCATCTCATCTCCTAACTCTTTGGGGAAAAAAAAAATTAAAGAAAGGAAGATAGACTAGGCTTGAATCAGAAGCCATTCCTGGGCCAATCAAAGGTGACTGGGAAGGTGGGCCTATACAATGACAGCTTCTGTTTAAACCACAAAGCTGGAACAGAAGAAAAAGATTTCCCAGTATAAATGGGGAGTTTGCAGGGGGAGGGAGGGAGAAAGGGATGCTCTTCTGGGCAGACAAAGCAATAGATGATCCCTGGCTTAGCATTTGATGTAAAAAATAAGGTCATGTATCCATCAGGATTCTTTTGTTTGCAAGAGACAGAAACTCAACTGAAACTAAGTTTCAAAAAAGGAATGTATTATAAATAAATTAATTAATTAAAATTTTTTAAAAAGGAATGTATTTTTTAAATACATTCAAGTACCTCAAAAGTCCAATGGGTAGGAGAGCTGGAGGTAGGTGCCCAAAAATACCAACAGGTCTCCACCTTTGTCTCTATTTCTCCAATAAGCTCTCTCTAAGGTGGGCATGGTGGCCACCAATAGCCAAACTCACATAGTACCTTAACAACTGAAGCCTAAAAAACCTGGTTCTTTCCTAACCTTTATGGTAGAAAAAAGTCCTAGGGAAGAATTCTGATTGGTCCAACCTACAAGACATGCCCTTTTCTGAACGAATCACTGTGGCCAGAGGGATGGAGTCATCTGATTGGTCAGACACGGGTCAAGGATGGGTGGTGGATGGGCCACTTTAGACTCAATGAGAGGGTGCCCCACAGGAAAGAGGGGTGCTTGCCAGAAGGAGAGAGAAGACATGCTGGACAAGCAGAACCCAGAAATGCCAGATCCAGGCCAGATCCCTGCCTCATTCCTTACATCAAGGATGGATTCCATATGGACAAGGATATGGGATGGTGGGGGAAGAAACCACAGGAGAACAAGAATACAATATTGGTGGGCTTCCCTGGTGGCGCAGTGGTTGAGAGTCCGCCTGCCGATGCAGGGGACACGGGTTCGTGCCCCGGTCTGGGAAGATCCCACATGCCACGGAGCGGCTGGGCCCGTGAGCCATGGCCGCTGAGCCTGCGCGTCCAGAGCCTGTGCTCCGCAACGGAAGGGGCCACAACAGTGAGAGGCCTGCATACCAAAAAAAAAAAAAAAAAGAATACAATATTGGTGATTGAAAGAATTAGGGGCTCAGCAAATGCCCTTCCAACAATGACAGTAAAATCAGACACCATGACGACAAAGACTGATGCCTTCTAAACTTCCATAGCACAAAACAAACAACCAGAATCTCCACAAGCAAGATTAAGAGACTAATGACAAATTGGGGGGAAACATTTGTAACCCACACATCAAAGTACTGGGATCCCATGTGTGCCCAAGAGTTCTTAGAGATTCCAGACAAAGTGGACACCCCCAAGGAAGTATGAGAAAATGACATGAAATAACATCTCAGAAATTGATGAGGGAAATGGAATACATGTCTGAGAGACAGGAAAAATGATAAAAGTTTTAAAAGATTGACAACTCTGGGTAGAAAAATGAACATGCTCAGGCTTCTCCTTCAGGGCCACCCTCCAAGGGCAGATGGAGTCCTGGTGTGTACACTCTGGGCCTGAGGAGTGACCAAGGGGCAGTGGTTTGTGGTTGAGGGTGTGGACAGAGCTTGGATGTGTGGCATGGGTGTCAACACACATGCATGTCCAGTCCCTTGAAGGTGGGACCAAGGCAAAGAAGAAAGAGGAGGGTGGAGACCCAGTAACCTCCATTTGTCCCCTTGCATCAGGCCCCTTTGATGCTCGAGGGGTGGATAATTCAAAGCTTTCTAGAGCCAGCTTAAGGATTAGGGACGTTATCCTAAGAGCAATGGGAGGCCTGCTGAAGGATTCTTGGTAAAGAGAATGAAATGAGTAAATCCGGGTTTTTAGAAGATCCCTCTGGCTACGATGGGGTGAATGGATTGGGGTTGAGTTAGATAGGAAGAAGGGGGAAGGGTTGGGAGGGTGAGGCCATAATTCAAAACAGAGATGATGACAATGTACATTGGAAAAGTGGAAAAAAGTGAGGAGGAAAAACAAACACGGTGATGGATAGGATATGGGGTTGGAGAGAGGAAGTTCTCAAGGGTCACGTTTTAGGCTTCTGGTGCATGTTACTGATGGGCAGTGGTGCTGTCTACTGAGACAGGGAGCTGGACAAAGGGTCAGCTTTGGTGGAGGGTGGGGAGGGGGAAGAGGAGGTTACGGACACACTGAGTTCATTGCCTTTGAGATGCCCAAGCAGAGATGCCAAGTAGACAATTGGATGATTAAGTCCAGAGTTCTGAGGACAGTCTGGGTTGAGGAGACACATGTGGCATTGAGACTGGATTTCATGTCATCTAAGATGCCACCGATTGGAAGCTGCACCATTATTTTAGATGCCACTAAGAAAGAAAAAAAAAGCACTGAGATTCAACCATGACATGCCTCTGACTGAATAGTTTTGATTTCAGATAAAATGTGAAAAAATGCATCACAGAATTGATGAAATTGATTGTTAGGGTATAAGTTTGGCTTCTTTTGATGAACTGAAGTAACAGGGGCACAATAGGATAGAAGGTCACTTCTATGACATGGAGAACACTGAGAAGGTAGTGTAGCCCCACTCCACGAGGTGTCCCAGGGCCCAGGTGTCTTCTACCTGCGTGGGGTGATGCTCTTGTCTGCAGGGGCAGCCTGGCTCATCACAACGACAGCATTCCAGCATCAGAAGGGGCCCTGGGGAGGGAGAGGCCAGGGCCCTCTCTATGAAGGCACCAGAGTGGGTATGTGTCACTTCCTCTCACTACCCAGTGGCCAGAACTTTGTCACATAGTACTCCCAGCTGTAAATAGTTCCCAGCCTCCCACAGTACTCCCAGAGAGGCTGGGAACTATTTACAACAGCCAAGACATGGAAACAACCTAAAAGTCCATTGACAGATGAATGGATAAAGAAGATGTGGTACATATATACAATGGAATATTACTCAGCCATAAAAAAGAATTAAAGAATGCCATTTGCAGCAACATGGATGGACCTAGAGATGATCATACTAAGTGAAGTAAGTCAGAAAGAGAAAGACAAATACCATATGATAACATTTATATGTGGAATCTAAAATATGACACAAATGAACCTGTCTATGAAACAGAAACAGACTCAGACATAGAGAACAGACTTGTGGTTACCAAGGGGGAGGGGTGTAGGGGAGGGAAGGATTGGGAGTTTGGGATGAGTGGATACAAACTAGTATATATAGAATGGATTAACAACAAGGTCTTACTGTATAGCACAGGGAACTATATTCAATATCTTGTGATAAACCATAATGGAAAAGAATATGAAAAAGAATATAGGGACTTCCCTGGTGGTAAAGTGGTTAAGAATCCGCCTGCAAATGCAGGGGACACAGGTTCAAGCCCTGGTCCGGGAAGATCCCACATGCCGCGGAGCAACTGAGCCCATGCGCCACAACTGCTGAGCCTGTGCTCTAGAGCCTGTGTGCCACAACTACTGAAGCTCGCGCGCCTAAAGCCCATGCTCCGTGACAAGAGAAGCCACCGCAATGAGAAGCCCGCGCACTGCAACGAAGAGTAGCCCCCGCTCGCTGCAACTAGAGAAAGCCCACGCGCAGCAACGAAGACCCGACGCAGCCAAAAATAAATACATTTATTTAAAAAAAAGAATATATATGTACAACTAAATCACTTTTCTGTACAGCAGAAATTAACACAACATTGAAAATCAACTATACTTCAATAAAATTTTTTAAAAATTAAAAGTAGAGAGAGAGGCTGGGAAATGTGGCTTTAGCTTGGCAGCCTGGTGCCCAGCTAGAAGCCAGGGCTCCTAAGAAAGACAGGACGGACGTTGGTGTCAACTGGTGGTCTCTGCCCCAGGAGTCACCTGCACGTGGGTGGTGATTGACGCTAAGGGCATGAGTGAGACCAGGTGATGGTGAAGAAAGCCGAGAGCAGGTGCTGGCGTGCCCTCACCTTTGGAGTTTCAGAGAGGATGATAATCAAGAAATAGACCAAGGAAGAAAGGTCTGGAAAGGGAAGGGGCACCAGGAGGTGTTTGTGCCAAGAAGCCAAGGGAGCCAATGTCTCAAGGGAAGGGAGAGGTCACCTCTGTCCAGCGCTGCTGCGGGGGAGGGACAGTGAGATGAGATTTTCTTCCAAATGACTGATTCGTAAATACTGGTAATTGAAGTCGGAGGATGGCGGTTCGTGATACTCTTCTCTCTATTTTTGAATATATTTGAACGTTTCCACACATCACAAGAAAATAAAGCAAAAAACCTATTTGATGTAGTGACATGGAAGTCACTGGTGACTTTCACAAGAGTGGTTAAAAAGCAGAAGCCAGACGAGAGAGAAGAGGGATTTGTGCGCCGAGGCTGTGGGGGCTGTGACGGTTAACGTGGAGAGCGGAGCTTCCCACAAACGCCCGCATCAGTGACGCTGGCTCCACACACTCCTCTAGAACCTCGCCTCTGCTCATCCAGATGTGGACCCTATCCCCAAACCTGGGAATCTGGGGGCACCTGTGACTTCTTTCACCAACAGAGAACAGGGGGTTTGATGCCACGTGGTCTGTGAGGCTGCGTCATTAAAAGGATACGGAAGGATACAGCTTCCCTGGTTCATATTTATTCTCTTTCTCTCTTTCTCTCTCGAGTTGTGTAACATAAAATGTACCAGTTAAAGCGTTTTAAAATGTACAGTGCAGTAGGGTTAAGTCCATACACATCATGGTGCAACCCATCTCCAGAACTGTTTTCAACTTGCAAAACTGAAACTCTGTCCACATTAAACACTAACCCCCGACTGTCCCCCCTCCCTAGCCCCTGGCAACCACCATTCTATTTTCTGTCTCTGTGAATTTAACAACCTCTGGTTCTGTTCAATACATTCATCCTTGGAATCCAGCTGCCATGCTGGGAAGAAGCCCAAAGTAGTCCATGAAGAGACCACTTTGATCCCAGCTGATAGCAATCGCCCACCTCCTCACGTGAGTAAACAAGCCTTCAGGTAACGCCAGCCGCCAGCCGCAGGTTTTGGGATAACCAGCCAGAGCTCAGACGTTGTGGAACAGAAACAAGCTATCCCCACTGCGCTCTATCTGAAGTCCTGACCCAAAGAAACCAACAATAAATGTCACTAAGTTTGAGGGTCATTTGTTATGTAGCCATAGTAACTGGGACAGTTGGTAATCCTTACAAAGTGTTTGTTAAGGAGAGAAGGAAATTGGGGGTGGGGCGGTGACCCAAGGAAGGTAGGTCAAGGAAAGTTGGTCTTTGTTTTGCTTCTTTAAGATGGAAGCAATCTGAGTGTGTTTAAGCATTGAGCGGAAAGAAATATCCATGTGAGAAGGAGACTTGAATATTCAGATGAAAGAGGACAGGTCTGTAGAGACCATCATACAGAGTGAAGTAAGTCAGAAAGAGAAAAACAAATACCGTACGCTAACACATATATATGGAATCTAAAAAAGAAAAAAAGGTTCTGAAGAACCTAGGGGCAGGACAGGAATAAAGACGCAGACGTAGAGAATGGACTTGAGGACACAGGGAGGGGGAAGGGGAAGCTGGGAAGTGAGAGAGTGGCATGGACATATATACGCTACCAAATGTAAAATAGATAGCTAGTGGGAAGCAGCTGCATAGCACAGGGAGATCAGCTCTGTGCTTTGTGTCCACCTAGAGGGGTGGGATAGGGAGGGCGGGAGGAAGACGCAAGAGGGAGGGGATATGACAATATATGTATAGCTGTTTCACTTTGTTACACAGCAGAAACTAACACACCATTGTAAGGCAATTATACTCCAACAAAGATGTTAAAAACAAAAAAGATTTTCCAACTGGAAAATCTCAGTGATTAAACAGCACACTTCTAAATAACACATGGGACTAAGAAGAAATCTCAATAGAAATTTTGAAATATTTTTAAACACGTGAAAATGAAAACACAATTTGTCGAAGTTTGTGGGATGTAACAAAACAGAGTTCAGAGGGAAGTTTGCAGCATTGAATGCATATATTAGAAAAAAGGAAAGATCTAAAATCAATCATCTTAGTTTCCACATTAGGAAAATAGAAAAAGAAAAGGAAATTAAAGTGAGCAGAAGAAAATAATTAAGAATTTGAGCAGAAATAAATGAAATTGAAAACAGGAAATCAATAGAGAAAATCATGACACCAATGCTGGTTCTACGAAAAGATCCATTAAGTCGACAAGGACTTCACTAGAGATTCTTTAGACATTAAAATGATAATAAAGGAATAGTATTAGCTATTGATAACGATGAAATGGACCAATTCCTTGAAAGATACAATCTACTAAAACTCACACAAGAATAGAGGATCTGAATGAGCCTACCTATATTAAAGAAATTGAATCAATAATTAATAACCTTCCAAAACAGAAAATAAGAGCCTGACAGGGGTTCACTGATAAATTCTACTAAACCTCTAAGGAAGAAATTATACTGATTCTCTACAATCTCTTTCAGAGGATAGAAGCAGGGGGAATCTTCCTAACTCATTCTATGAGGCCAGCATTACTCTAATACCAAAACCAGATGAAGATATTCTGAGAAAACTACAGACCAGTATCTCTCATGAACATAGACACAAAAATCTTCAACAATGGAATTCCCTGGCGGTCCAGTGGTTAGGACTCTGTGCGTAATAAAATATTAGCACATCAAATCCAATGACGTATAAAAAAATTATACACCATGACCCAGTGGGATTTACCATAGTTATGCAAGGAAGGCCGATTCATCATTCAAAAATCAACTAGTGTGATCCACATTAAATTGTCTTTGTTTGAAGATGACATGATCATCTACATAGGAAATCCAAAAGAACTGACCAAAAAACACTCCTAGAGCTAATAAGTGATTAGGGCAAGTTTGCAGGATACAGTTTCAAAATGCAAAAGTCAATTGCTTTCCTATATACCAGCAATGAACAAGTGGAATCTGATTTTAAAAATACCATTTACATGAAATACGTAGGTGTAAATCTAATCAAATATGCAGAAAATCTATATGAGGAAACTATAAAACTCTGATGATTGAAATCAATGAACTAAATAAAAGGAGAGATATTTCACATTCATGGATAGGAAGATTCAATATTGTCAGGTTATAGGAATAAAGACACAGACCTACTAGAGCATGCACTTGAGGATATGGGGAGGGGGAAGGGTAAGCTGTGACAAAGCGAGAGAGAGGCATGGACATATATACACTACCAAACGTAAGGTAGATAGCTAGTGGGAAGCAGCCGCATAGCACAGGGAGATCAGCTGGGTGGTTTGTGACCTAGGGAGGGTGGGAGGGAGGGCGACGCAAGAGGGAAGAGATATGGGAACATATGTATATGTATAACTGATTCACTTTGTTATAAAGCAGAAACTAACACACCATTGCAAAGCAATTATACTCCAATAAAGATGTTTTTTTATATATATATATATATATATATATATATATATATAGTCAGGTTGTCAGTCTCTCTCAACTTGATCGACAGATTCATTGCAATCCCAATCAAAACTTACTATTTTGTGGATATCAGCAAAGTGAATCTATAAGGTATTTGGAGAGGCAAAAGACCCAGAATAGACAACATGATGTTGAAGGACAAGAGCAAAGTTGGAGGACTGATGCTATCCTACTTTAAGCCTTAGTATAAAGCTACAGTCATCAAGATAGGGTGGAGCTGGCGAAAATACAGACTAATAGATCCATGGGACAACAGAGCTCAGAAATAGACCCGCAATATATAGTCAACTGATATTTGACAAAGGAGCAAAGGCAGTACAGTAAAGAAAAGATAGCCTGTTCAACAAATGGTGCTGGAACAAGTGGACGTCCGTATGTAGAAAATAAATCTAGACACAGACCTTAACCCTTCACAAATTTAACTCAAAACGGATCATAGAACTAAATGTAAAACACAAAACTACAAAACTCCTAGGAGAAAACCAAGATGACCTTGGGTATGTTGATGCCTTTTTAGATAAAGCACCAAAGATATAACCCTTGAAAGAAATAACTGATAAGCTGGACTTCATTAAAATTAAAAATTTCTACTCTGCAAAAGACATTCAGTGCTGGAGGGAATGCAAAGTGGTACAGCCACTTTGGAACACAGTTTGGCTTTTTCTTCTAAAACTAAACATACTCTCAACATACAATACAGCAATCGCACTCCTTGGTATTTACCCAAAGGAGTTGAAAACTTATGTTCATACAAGAATCTGCCTGCAGATGTTTATAGCAGCTTTACACATAATGGACAAATGTTGGAAGCAACCAAGATGTTCTTCAGTAGGTGAATGTGTAAATAAACTATGGTGCAACCAGACAGCGGAATTACTATTCAGCACGAAACAGAAATGAACCATCAAGCCATGAAAAGACACGGAGTAGACCTAAATGCATATTATTAGTGAAAGATGCCCATCTGAAAAGTCTACATACTGTATAATTCCAACTATATGACATTCTATGGAGCCAGTAAAAAGATCGGGGGTGAAGGAAGGGGGTATCAATAAAAGGACTGAGCACAGAGGATTTGGGGGGCAGTGAAACTACACTGTACGATACCATCATTATGGATATATGTCATCATTCGTTTGTCCAGACCCATAGAATGTACAACACCAAGAGTGAACGTTAATGTAGACTATGGACTTTGGGTGATCATGATGTGCCAGTGGCGTAGGTTCTATTGTAACAAATGCATCATCTGGAGGGGGATATTGACAATGGGGGAGGCTGGGGGTGGCAGGGAAGGAGTATAAAGGGAAATCTCTGTATCTTCCACTCAATTTTGCTGTGAACCTAAAACTGCTCTGAAAAATAACAAATCAATAAGGATCCAATAATAAGATTCCTTGACATAATTCCCAAGTTCCTTTGGGTCCATAGGTCCCCCTCCATCTCCCTTTTTTCTTCCTTGAAACAATTTATTTCCACAGTCTGGACTTCATAGGTGGGGCCGTTACTTTCATTAGATAATACATGTTGTCTTGTTTTCCCTCTTTTTGTCGAAAGCATCATTGATGTTCAGTGTCTACATCAATTCATCAGGGGCTGGAAGATGGTCAAAAACTCATAGTAGCATTCCTTTTCCATGTATTAGCTGGAATGCTTCTTTTGAAAAGAAACTTGCTCTCATCTATTTGGTTACCCAGATATACAGTGTGTCTAGGATAGGCAAGGGAAGTGCTGGATTCTCCGTCTTTATTTACTAGTGTTCAAAATAATATATTTACCCTCTAGCATCCTTCAACTGTGACCAAGTAGGTTTCTGTTGTTATTATTGTCATCATCATTAATTCTAACATTTTAAGCATCTATTAACATTTTTTTCCCAAAGAAATTTAAAAATTTATTCTAAAAGAAGACTCGGGGTGACTATTTCCAAATATCTAACACAGGAGGCCAGGGAAAGAAAAGCATCTTTCTTCGTCAGTGGTATTAAATATATTCATAACATTGTGCAACCGTCACCACCATTCATCTCCATAACTCTTTTTATGTTTTAAAACAAAAGCTCTATACCCTTTAAACAGTAACTCCCCAATCCCCAGCCCCTGGCATCTACTATTCCACTGTCTCTATGATTTTGACTTTGCTAAGTAACTCATATCAATGGAATCTTACAGGGTATTTCTTTTTGTGACTGGCCTATTTCAGTTAACACATGTCCTCAAGGCTCATCCATTTTGTAGCATGTGTCAGAATTTCCTTTTCTTAAAGACTGAATACTAGTCAATTGCATGTAGTATAGACCACATGTTGCTTATCAGTTAACCCATGGAGGGATACTTGGGCTGCTTCTACTAATACATTTCAGCAGTTGTGAATAATGCTGCTATAAACATGGGTGTAAAAACTCTCCAAGATCTTGCTTTCAATTCTTTGAGTGTATACCCAGAAGCAGAACTATGAATAATATGGTAATTTTATTTTAAATTTTTTGAGCGGGGAATTCCCTGGCGGTCCAGTGGGGCCCAGGTTGGGGGAACTAAGACCCAGCAAGCCACGCAGTGCGGCCAAATAAATACATTTTTTGAGGGACTGCCATACTGCTTTCCACAGTGGATGTACCATTTTAATTTCTAACAACAGTGCACAAAGATTCCAATTCTGCATTTCCTTGTTATTTTCTGTTTATTTAGGGGTTTGGTTGTTTTGGGTTTTTGATAGTTGCTATCCTAATGGGTGTAAGGTGCTATCTCACTGTAGTTTTGATTTGCATTTTCCAGAATGAATAGTGATGTTAAGCATCTTTTCATGAGCTTATTGGCCATTTTTATATTTTCTTTGGAGAAATGTCTATTCAAGTCTTTTTTTTTTCCTTCCCAGCTGTGCCTCACGGCTTTCCGGGATCTTAGTTCCCGGACCAGGGACTGAACCCGGGCCCCCAGCAGTGGAAGCACAGAGTCCTAACCACCGGACCGCCAGGGAATTCCCAAGTCCTTTGTTTTTTAATGAGGATTTTTGGTTGTTGTTGAGTTTTAGTTTTCTTGCTATATTCTGGATACCCATCCCTTATTTTACTGACTTGCAAATATTTTCTCCTATTTTGTAGATTACCTTTTTACTCTGTTAATATTGTCTTCTGATGCGCAAGATTTAAAATTTTTTAGGAAGTCCAATTTTTCTGTTTTTTTCTTTCGTTGCCTGTGCCTTTGGTTCATATCCAAGAAAACATTGCCAAATCCAGCATTGTGAAGCTTTTGTCCCTATGTTTTCTTCTAAGATTTTTATAGCTTTGGGTCTTACATCTTACATACATTAGATCTTTGATCCATTTTGAGTTTTTTTTTGTTTGGTGTTAGGTAAGTGTCCAATTTCATCTTTTTTGCACGTGGACATTTAGCTCTGACAGCACCATTTTAAAAACACTGTCCTTTTCCCCATTGAATGGTCTTAACACTCTTGTCAAAAATCATTTGATGATGTATTTATGTGTTATTTCAGGTCTTTCTAGTCTATTTCATTGATATATATCTGTCTATATGCTAATACAATGTTAGCAAACACTTTTGATTACTGTAGCTTTGTAGTAAGTTTTTTTTTTTTAACATCTTTATTGGGGTATAATTGCTTTACAATGGTGTGTTAGTTTCTGCTTTATAACAAAGTGAATCAGTTATACATATACATATGTTCCCGTATGTCTTCCCTCTTGCGTCTCCCTCCCTCCCACCCTCCCTATCCCACCCCTCCAGGCGGTCACAAAGCACCGAGCCGATATCCCTGTGCCATGAGGCTGCTTCCCACTAGCTATTTACCTTACGTTTGTTAGTGTATATATGTCCATGCCTCTCTCTCGCCCTGTTGTAGTAAGTTTTGAAATCAAGTAGTGTTAAGGCCTCCAGCTTTGTTCTTCTTTAACAAGACTGTTTTGGCTATTCAGGGTTCCTTGAGATTCCATATGAATTTTAGGATGGGTTTTTCTATTTCTGTAAAAAATAGAAAAATTTTAATTTCAGTTCAATAGAGATTACATTGAGTCTGTAGTTTGCTTTGGGTAGTATTGACCTCTTAACAATATTAACTCTTCCAATTCGTGAAGACGGAATTCATTTCCATTTACTGATATCTTCTTTAATCTCTTTCAGCAATGTTTCAGAGTTTTCATTGTACAAGTTCCTTGATGTTAATTTCTAAATTTTTTGAGGCTACTGTAAATGGAACTGGTTTTGTAATTTCCTTTAAAGATTGTCCATACAAATGATTTTTGCGTGTTGACTTTGTGTCCTACTTTGCTGAATTTATTTATTAATTCTAACAGGTTTTTTTTGTGTTATAATCTTTAATGTTTTCTGCATGTAAGATCATATCATCTGGGAACAGATGGCATCCAATTTGGATGTCTTTTATTTCTTTTTCTTGCCTAACTGCTCTGGCTAAAATATACAGTACTACGTTGAATAGAAGTGGTAAAAGTAGGGCACCTTGCCTTGTTCCTAATCTTAGAGGAAAATCTTTGTCTTTTATCACTGAGTATGTTAACTGTGGGTTAACATACTCAGTGGTAAAAGATATATTTGGCTTTTATTATATTGAGCTAGTTTCCTTCTATTCCTAGTTTGTTGAGCACTCTATCATAAAAGGGTGTTGAATTTTGTCAAATACGTTTTCTGCATCAATTGTCATGTGTATGTGGTTTGTTTTGTTTTTTTCCCTTTCACTCCCTTAATGTGGTGTATTACATTGGTATGTAGTTTTCTTTTTGGTAGTGTCTTTATCTGGCTTTGGCATCAGTGTAATGCTTGCCTCACAGAATGAGTTAGAAAGTGTTCCCCATTCTTTAATTTTTGGCAGAAGTTCGAGAAGGACTGGTATTGGTGCTCCTTTAAATGTTTGGTAGAATTCACCAATGAAGCCATTGGGTCTAGGGCTTTTCTTTGTTGGGAGATTTGTGATTACTGATTCAGTCTCCTTCCTAGTTATAAGTCTATTCAGATGTTCTATTTCTTCATGATTTAGGTTGGTGTCTCTAGGAATTTGTCCATTTCATTTAGGTTATCCAATTTTTTGGACTATAACTTTTTATAGTAATTTCTTATCTATTTTTTTCCTGTAGCATTGGTAGTAGTGTCCCCACTTTCATTTCTAATTTTAGTAACTTGAGTCTTCTCTCTTTTTTTCTTAGCCCATGTAGCTGAATGTTTGTCAATTTTGTTGATTTTTTTCAAAGACCAACATTTGGTTTCATTCACTTTCTCTGTTGTTTTCCTATTCTCTATTTTGTTTATCTCTGCTCTAATCTTCATTATTTCCTTCCTTCTGCTAGTTTTGGGTTTAGTTGTTCTTCTTTTTTAGTTCCTTAAGTTGTAAATTTAGGTTGTTAATTTGAAATCTTTCTTGTTTGTAATGTAAGTGTTTATAGCTCTAAATTCCACCACTAGTACTGCTTTCACTGCATCCTGTAAGTTTTGGTTTGTGATGCTTTTTGTTTTCATTCATCACTAAGTATTTTCTTTGTGATTTCTTCTTTGATCCATTGGTTGAGTGTTAATTTGCACAAATGTATGAATTTCCCAGTTTCCCTTCTGTTATTATTTCTAGTTTGTCCTGTTGTAGTTGAAGATACTTTGTATAATATCTATTAAAATCTACTGAGGTTTAATCTGTGGCCTTATGGTCTATCTTGGAAAATGTCCTATGTGCACTTAAGAATATGTATGCTGTTGCTGTTGGGTGGAGTGTTCTGTATACATCTGTTAAGTTCAACTGCTCTAACGTGTAAACTTTTTAAGAAAGCACCTGATAATAAATATTTTAGGCTCTGTGGGTGAAGGGCAAACTCAAGAATGTACACACTTATATAACAAGAGAGGAAACAAACTTGAAAAATTTTTAATTGGTGAAATTCAAAATATAATAACTATAATTTTTGTTATATAGGTCTACTAATGAGAAGAATGGAATACTTTGGGGGGAATAATTTGCTTAATAATTGCTTAATAATTTGCTTAATTGGTGATCAAAGTTAGTGTCCCCTATAATCAAAATCAAATGCAAATATTCATCTATACATGCTGATCTGTGATGAGATTTTGTTTTCCATCTTTGAAAATGCTTTTTCACACAGACAGGTACTGCCGAAACTGGTAACAGTGCACAAGCCTGTGATTTTAATTGAGCATCTTCATCACATACAAGGAGATTACAGAATTCTATTAGGTTCTCCTCTTGATGTTTCCTTTCAGCACATCATTCCATTACAGGTTGATCAGTTCCAGCTGAAGGTTGGGTGGAAGCTGCTCAGTTACACAGTTAAATGGATTTTTAAATATTCAGATTTCCTTTGAGTTTGCATCAAAGTCTAAAAAGCACAACTTGAACGGCAGTTTGAACTCAAAAACTAAATGCACAGCAAGTTTGTTTAGGAATTGAGATCTTCCCTCTTGTTTCAACTTTTAAAGCACGGGAAGTATGTAAAGCAGCTTGACATTACTTGTGAGTCAAACAGTAAAGTTGAAATGACTTAACAACAATGTGTTTTACATATAAGCTCTGTATTGACTTTTTTTTTTTTGGCTGTGTCAGGTCTTAGTTGCAGCATGTGGGCTCTTCGTTGTGGCACATGGGCTTCTCTCTAGTTGTAGCGGTGGGTTTTCTCTTCTCTAGTTGTGGCGCGTGGGTTCCAGGGCACGTGGGCTCTGCAGTTGTGGCTCACAGGCTCTCTAGTTGAGGCGTGCGAGCTCAGTAGCTGTGGCGCGCAAGCTTAGTTGCCTCACGGCATGTGAAATCTTAGTTTGCTGACCAGGGATCGAACCCTCATCCCCTGCATTGTAAGGCAGATTCTTTACCACTGGACCACCAGAGAAGTCTCTTGACTTTTAATATTAGTTTGAATTCATTTAAAAAACATTTTCAAGTCCACAGGAAAATCCAACTTCCAAAGCCATTCAGTATTTTTAATAGTGGTTGAAGGAAAGAGGTCCTTCTTGTTCAGAAAAATTTCAATTTGACTCAGAGCTCAAAATATCTCAGTAAAACTTGGTCACTGATAAGCCTTCAAATTTCTGTGTTAGGACAAGTGAGGATATCCCTCTTGTATTTCTGACAAAATTTCACAGAACTGATGTTTATGTCCACAAGAAGAAATGAAGTTCATTATTGATACTACTGATTCAATGATACGTGACAGATTCAGATATTTTCCTCAAAGTGCCTGCTGATGGATAATACAGTGAATTACCATAGATTTAAACACTTCACTTTTTCACAATCTTTGCATCTTTGTCCAACCAAGCCAACGGCTGCTCCACACATATTTTTTCCAGTTTTACTGAGAAATAATTGCTATACAAACTGTCCAAGATTCAGGCATGTACAGCACGATGGTTTGATTTACAGATATTGTGAAATGATGACCACAGGAGTTCAGCTAACAGCCATCTTTTCATATAGATACAATAAAAAGAAAAACAGAAAAAGAGAAGAAGGAAAAGGGGAAAAAATTTTCCTTGCGATGAGAACTCTTAGACTTTACTCTCCTACCTTTCTTATGGGTCATATATCAGTACTAGTTCTAGTCATCTTGTTGTACATTACATCTCCAGCACTTATTTATCTTATAACTGGAAGTCTGTACTATTTAATGCACACATATTTTAATACCTCTGGTTGTAACACATCTTAGTAAATTCTACTTAAGGGTACACTGAATTTCAGGCTGTACTGAATTTGCGTTTTATCAATGTCTTTGAACTACAGGCGAGAATATTTTCAATCAGACTATTCAGAGAGGCTAATTCTTTAGTCACTTTTTTTTTTTTTTTTTTTTTGCGGTACGCGGGCCTCTCACTGCCATGGCCTCTCCTGTTGCGGAGCACAGGCTCTGGACGCGCAGGCTCAGCGGCCACGGCTCATGGGCCCAGCCGCTCGGCGGCATGTGGGATTCTCCCGGACCGGGGCACGAACCCACGTCCCCTGCATCGGCAGGCGGACTCTCAACCACTGCGCCACCAGGGAAGCCCTTTAGTCACTTTTAACTTAGTATTGACTTCTTAAACACCAACTGAGTAGTAACATCTGCCCTGATTTTAAGTTGTTCTTGTCCCCAATGTCCTAAATTCTTCAAGCTACTACTCTCAGTATGAGGCTAATATTCTTAAAAACATTTTTTTCCCAGACCCATTTATTCAGCTGTTGCAATCAAATACCATTTAATTATCTTACCATTTACAAATGGCTTCTTTCTTGGCTAACAAATGAGCCCCTTGACAACTAATTTTGGTAGTGGATTCTTTTTCATTTTTTATTGGTGTGAAGAAAAATTCTGTCATGATGAGATATCGTTTTAAATTTTCCAATCTTTCT
The DNA here is from genome assembly GCF_963455315.2 of Globicephala melas. NCBI lineage: Eukaryota > Metazoa > Chordata > Mammalia > Artiodactyla > Delphinidae > Globicephala > Globicephala melas. The sequence continues at coordinate 82,569,436 of NC_083328.1, forward strand.
GACCACACTTCCCTCTGATTTGGGACTATTCTGATGAATGCTCAGTCTGGTCCTGCTGGTGTGTCTTGTACTCCGTGAACACAGCTTTAGTGTCATTGCACAATAAACGCAACATCTTGCCTTGTAATGTGGTAACAACAGAAACCACACTCCACTATGCCTTACCAGCAAGACAGTCAGTCCACTTTTGTCTTTTCTTCTTGTTTTGACATAAAGGATATGCCCTGGAAACTTCGCGTTTAAGTCACAGCATGGCAATACGTATGACACTCCAAATGCCATCGGGTGCCAACTGTGCAACTGCAACTGGCCTTGTTCCAACCAGTGGCATAAAAACCATGAAAGCACCACACAATCTCTGCTGCAGTTACTCACCTTTGCTTCAGTAGCAGGAAAACACCCACGGAAAGTACGTAAACAAAGGAGTACGGCTGTGTACCCATAAAAGTTTACGGACACCGAGTTTCAAATAATTTTCATGTGCTGCAAAAGAGTCTTCTTTTATTGTTTTCAACCATTTAAAAATGTAAAAACTATTCAGAACGAAATAATGCCATTTGCAGCAACCTGGATGCACCTAGAGATTATCATACTAAGTGAAGTAAATCAGACAAAGATAAATACCACATGATATCACTTAGAGGTGGAATCTAAAATATGACACAAATGAACCTGCCTACAAAACAGAAACTGACAGAGAACAGACTTGTGGTTGCTAAGGGGGAGGGGGGTGTGGGAGGGATGGATTGGGAGGCTGGGATTAGCAAATGCAAGCTATTATAAATAGGATGGATAAACAACAGCGTCCTACTGTAAAGCACAGGGAACTATATTCAGTATCTTGGGGTAAACCATAACGGAAAAGAATATAAAAAAGAATGTATATACGTAGAACTAAATCACTCTGCTGTACAGGAGAAACTAACACAGTATTGTAAGTCAACTACACTTCAATTTAAAAAAATGGAAAAACTACTTAGCTTACGGGCCACAGAAAAATAGGAGGCAGGTCAGATTTGGTCCACAGGCCATAGTTGCCAAGCCCTGCTATACATCAATAAATGTAACTTTTATTTTTTAAACTTCAAATTAATTTTATTTGTATAGGTAATTATTTCCACATGATCTAAAATGGAATAACTTCGAGAAGAGTAGAGAGTATAAAATCTCCCTCCCACCTTGGCCACCAGCTCCTGGTTTCCCTCCCTGGAAGCGATCAGTATTTCTAGTTTCTCATATAATGTCCCAGAGCTATTCTGTAAAATAATAAGCAATTACATACAGATATATTCTTCTTTCCTCTTCATGCTTACATAAAAGGTAACATACTCCACTTCACACTAATATGGCTACAATCAAAGATGGACAGTAACAAGTGTTGGCAAGGATGCAGAGAAATTGAAACCCTCACACATTGCTCGTGGGAATGTCAAATGGCGCAGCTGCTTTGGAAGACAGACTGCCAGTTCCTCAAAAAGTTAAACATAGAGTTACTATACAACCCAGCAATTCTGCTCCTAGATATAGACCCAAGAGAAATAAAAACATGTTCACACAAAAATTTATATGCAAATGTTCTTACCAGCTTTACTCATAATAGCCCCAAAGTGGAAACAATGCAAATATCCATCAACTGGTGAATGGATATATAAAATGTGGTATATTCATATATAGAATATTATTTAATCATGAAAAAAAGTACTGATATATATATAACACAACATGGCTGAACCTTGAAAATATGATGCTAAATCAAAGAAGTCAGTCGCAAGAGGTCACATATTATATGATTCCATTTATATGAAAAGTTCGTAATAGGAAAATCCACAGAGACAGAAAGTAAATTAGTGGTTTCGGGGGCTGGGAACAGGGAGGGATGGGAAGTGACCGCTAATGGGAACAGGGTTTCTTCTTGGGCTGATGAGAATGTTATGGAACTAAAGAGCAGTGACGGTGGTACAACGCTGTGAATATACTAAAAACCACTGAATTGTACACCTTGAAAAGGTGAATTATATGGTGTGAGAATTATGTCTGCATAAAATAAGGTAGCATCCTATACATACACCGAGCCTTTTTCCCTTAACTTTATCCAGATGCCAATTTAAAGGGTATGAGAAATGCAGAAGCTGGGAAATAGAGTGGTGGCTTCTGTCAGCGTCAGCAAACTTTAAAGTACCAGTAGCCCAAATCTCAAAACACTTGCTTCGAGGAAGGGAATAGAATCTGAGAGTCTTCCTACTATGTACTGGTTAAAAGTAGGCCTAAGACTACCGGAAACCAAACAATCTCAGGCGGATGCAAAGAATATACACAGTCAAGTTCACTGTCTACAGTACGTTTAACTGAAAGTTACAGAAATGGTTGAGAAAGAAAGGCCGACAAGTTGGAAATGAAATTAAAATACCCAGGAGTAGTCTGCGATACCCCCAAACCCCATCATTCTGAAACACCCCTCACTGTGCCTCCCCTCCCTGAGGAAAAACCCTCCCCCTCCCAGGAAAGATCCCGTTTCCCTACCTCAAACCTCTACTTGGCTGGGAACCAGCATCCAAACCCAACGTGGTCTGGAGAGAAATGCAGAACCAGGGTAGGAAAAAGAATTACACTGTGGAATAAGGGCAGGAATTTGCTAATGTGTCTAGGCACACGTCTTGGATGTATTGGTGAGAATGGACTTGGGGAACTTGGGCAGGGAAGGTGGGGTTCACTTTTCCAAAGTTATGGATTTGAGTGCCTTCTTTCAGGAGGCATGACAGCTGCTTTTGCAGTTTGCTGTTTCGGCTAATGTTCTGAACTCTGCTCTGTGCAAAGTGACATGGGAAGGCCAGTAACACTTCGGCATCAAACAGAAGAAAGAATTCAAAGACTTCAGGAGACAGGAATGCCGAACTGGAACCATCCATGCTTCCCACTCACCCAGTCCCCCCACCTCCTGCCCCCGCTATGTCTCCCATTATGCCTGTAAAGACTGTGCATACTTTTGCCATGAGGAATGAGAAGGCATTGGTGAGAAAGATGTCAGTCTTTTAAAATGGGCTTTAGGGGTGGCGCAGTGGTTGAGAGTCCGCCTGCCGATGCAGGGGACGCGGGTTCGTGCCCCGGTCTGGGGTCTGGGAGGATCCCCCATGCCGCGGAGCGGCTGAGCCCGTGAGCTATGGCCGTTGAGCCTGCGCGTCGGGAGCCTGTGCTCTGCAACGGGTGAGGCCCGCGTACCGCAAAAAAACAAAAACAAAACAAAAAAATAAAATAAAATGGGCTTTAAATGACTGTTCTCCTGGCTGGGGGAGCGAGGAGGGGAGGGTTGCAATGGGCCTCACTGACCAATTGCAGTGGGGATGGGAGAAGTCAAGGGTGGTTTGTCCAGGTGGCCACTCTTACCTGCCAGAAGCAAAGTGGACCGAGTTATCATAACAGGCAACAGGACAGGCACGTTTATTTAACTTCATGAAACGGTGTGGTGCCCAGTGATCTTAGCTGTGGTTAATTAATTATAAATTCTCAAGAATTAAAGTGACAGATGACCCATTTTTTTTTCCCATAAAATAAGTCCAGGTCTAATGAGAATAGGCCCAACTGAAGAAAATCATCCAGGTCAAGGCCTTTTATGTAATTCTTAATGCTGGTTCACTTCACTGATTCAGTCTCTAGTTTAGACTAAAGTAGATGTCAGGTAGCCTTAAGACCTACCCAAGCATCCAGGCAAATTATAAGTCTTCTTCCTCACATTCCCCAGAGAGAAATGTGCCCCAGAGGAATGGACATCCTCAAGTCTTTGGGCTACTGGATACTCATCCCAAGTTGATGCTAAGTATTGGGATGCTATCAACGCTGCATCACTGCTGCCTGCCGTTTAGCTTAGGACCACGTGGATCCAGAGATAAGAGGATCAGGTGCACCTACGGCAGGCAGGCTCATCCCAGGGCTATTTTCTGTTCAAGTGTAAACAGCTGGGATGGATTCTCAGTGTCAGGCAGAATCCCTTGATTAGCTTCCTGAGGCATGGAGTAAGCTGCCACCATGGTAGGCAGGACCAAAAAGAAAACACTGGAACTTCTCCTTTCCTCCAACATAGCAATCGAAAGCAATACCACCTAAGAAAAATATAGATTGTTGCAACCATCAAATAATTGGAAGGGGTATGCTTGGTGGTTTTTATGACATCTGCACTGAATCCACAGTCCCCCGCATAAGATGTCAGTGAATTAACACATCCTTAAAATCAGGTGGCCTCTCCTTATGGACAAAACCAACACAGTGTCTGGAAACTGGTGTTCGCTTTGATTCAGCGAATGCATTAGATGTTTTCGTTATTCCTTTACAGTCCTTCCTCAAAGTCCTGTCTCACCCTGGGGCTTAAATTGCCCCACTGAACACCTCGTGAGGATTTTTAAATATTTTTTTATGGCTTTTCTGCACCAAGAGATCCTTGGAGGGGTAGAAGTGTGTTCATTCATCATCTAGCACATAGGTTACCGCACCGGGAGGAGTATTATTCAGACAGGATCAAAAGCCATGTATGTATCTCATCCGAAGAATCTGGGCTTGCAGCTGTGTTTTATTTGGTGGTGACTTGCATTATCTTCATTTGGAAAATAAGTGAGATTCTGGAGTTATTTAAGAGACGCCTACAGAGGAATTTTAAACGTTATACTTATTGGGATTATGAGCAAGTGTCTGTGCAAACATACGTGTGTGCATGCACAGGTGAAAGTTAAGGACTGGACGTAGTCAGCATTTATTGGTTTGGCCTGGCCAGTACCGCAATGCCTTTAGGGAACCATTGTCCTCAACTCCAGTCCAATGATGTGAATGGGGTGCCAGTCAGAGAACCTGGTCCTATAGCCACAGGACTGGGCAAATGACTCAGGCCAATCATAATTCTTTATTGGCAGGAACACTTTAAGTGGCAAGACACAGAAAACCCAACTAAAATGTCTTTTGAATGAAGAAAACCTAAGGGGCATTGATAGAACACTGCACCCAACAAGAGCAGAACACACATGTTTTCAAGTACACATGGAACATTCACCAGGCTAGACCATACTGTGGGAAATAAAGAAAACCTCAACAAATCTGAAAGAACTGGAATCACACAGAGTGTATTCTCTGACCACAAAGGAATTAAACTAGAAACCAAGAACAAAGGGTACCTGAAATACCCTCAAATATTTGGAAATTAAACAACACACTTCTAAATAACCCATGGGTCAAGGAAAAGTCTCAAGAGCAATTAAAAATAGTTTAAATTAAATGAAAATGAACACACAACTAATCAAAAGCAGGATGAAGTTAATGCAGTGCCTAGAGAAAAAAATGATACCCTTAAATACTTATATCAGGAAAGGAGAAAGGTATCAAATCAGTGATCTGAGCTATCACCTTAAGAAGCTAGAAAAAGTAAGCAGAAAGAAGCAAATAATAAAAATGAAAGTAGAATAGAAACCAATGAAACTGAAAACAGAAAAATTATAGAGAAAAATAAATTCAACCAGAAAGTGCTTCCTCAGATCAATAAAATTTATAAACCTCTAGCCGGATTAAGAAAAAAAAAGAGAGAAAGAGAAGATACAGATTACCAACATAAAAGAAGAATGAGAGATCTTACACTATAGATCTTAGACATTAAAAGGATAAGGTAATATTTTAAACAGTATACCTATAAATTTGACAAATTATATAAAATGGACAAATTCTTTGAAAGATATAAACTTCCTAAGCTCAGAAAGAGGAGACAGGTGATCTAGATATTCCTATACGTAATACAGAAATTGAATTGTTGTTTAAAATATTCAAAAAAAACAAAACCCAGATCAAACCAAACCAAATGTCCAGGCCTAGATGGCTTCGGTGGTGAATTCTACCAAACATTTAAGGGAGAAATAATACGAATTTTCACAAAATCTTCCAGAAAGTGGAAGAGAAAAAATTGCTCCCCGACTCATTTCTGAGGCCATTACCCAGTATCAAAACCTGAAATAAATATTACAAGAAAAAGTAACCTTCAGACCAATATCCCTCATGAACTTGGATACAAAACCTGTAAACAAAATATTAGCAAATTGAATTCATCAACACATAAAAAGAATAATGCATCATGAAAAAGTGGAGGAGATTACCCTGGGAATGCAAAACTGGTTCAATATTCAAGAATCAATTAATGGGACTTCCCTGGTGGTGCAGTGGTTAAGAATCCGCCTGCCAATGCAGGGGACACGGGTTCGAGCCCTGACCTGGGGAAGATCCCACATGCCTTGAAGCAACTAAGCCCATGCACCACAACTACTAAGCCTGCGCTCTAGAGCCCGCAGGCCACAACTACTGAGCCTGTGTGCCACAACTGAAGCCAGCGTGCCTAGAGCCCGTGCTCCGCAACAAGAGGAGCCACCGCAATGAGAAGCCCGCGCACCGCAACGAAGAGTAGCCCCCGCTCGCCACAACTAGAGAAAGTCCACGCGCAGCAATGAAGACCCAACACAGCCAAAAATAAATAAATGTATTTTAAAAATTAAAAAAAATCAATTAATGTAATTCAATAAAGTAAAGAAGAAAATCTATATGAACATCTCAACGCAAGCAAAAGAAAAAGAAAGAAAAATTTTAAGTGTTTGACAGAATCCACAATAATTTATGACAGAAACTTTCCACAAACTAGGAATAGAATGAACTTCGTCAACCCAATCAAAGGCAATTACAGAAAACCAACTAACATTATATCTAACAGTGAAAGACGGAAGCTTTTCTCCGAAAATCAACAATGCCAGGATATTTACTGTCATCATCTCTATTCAACACCATGCTGGAGGCCGCAGCCAGAGGAGCAAGGAAAGAACAGAAATAAAAGTGATAAGAAATAAAACTCTTGAGTCACAGGTAACGTGACTGTCTATGTAGAAAATATGAAAGATTCTACTTTTAAAGCTTCTAGAACTAATAAGTGCATTTACCAAGGTCACAGTATTACAAGGTCAGTTCAGTCAATTAAATTTCTATACACTAGCAAAGAATAATTACAAAATGGAAATTTTTAAAGTACCATTTACAGGGGCACAAAAAATCCTGAAATGCATAGGCTAAAATCTAACAAAATATGTGACAGATCTGCATCCTGAAAAATAACAAACGCTGATGAAAGAAATGAAATAAGACCTAAGTAAATGGAGAGAGATTTTGCATTCATGGATTGGCAGGCTTGATATTATTAAGATGTAATTTCCACCAAAATTGATCTATAAATTCAGTAAAATACCAATCAAAATCCTAGAAAGATTTTTGTAGAAATATATAAGATGATTCTAAAAATTTACATGTAAAGGCAAAGGAACTATAAATGCCAAAATAAGTTTTTAAAGAAAAACATGGGACTCCTGGTTTCTGGTCTGCATGTAAGGAGCTTAGACGTCACCACTCCATCCTAACAAGTAAAAAACTGAACACACTGAAAAAGCAACAAGTCTTAGATCCATCAGAGAAGTGAGATCACAGGGCAAATTGCTAGCTCCCAGGTTAGAAAGACACACAGGCTGATAGAATCACAACTTACCGGAGCAGAACCCTCCGTGGGAACCGGCACTGGGGTAGGTAAAGTCGAGGTCGGAAAAACTGAACTTTACTTGATGAATTGCTGGAGGCTCGGTGTAGACAATTCTGAGAGTTAAAAACTTAGGGGGACCAGTGGTAGGAGAACCCCAAGCTTTTGCGGTTTTGCCTCCGGGGGCTTCTGGGTCCTCACAGCGACCAACCGACCATCAGAGAAAAGTTTCTTCCTCCCTCCAAGCAGGGGGAGAGGCGAGTAGTCACGTTTAAATACCCCAGAGCATTCCGTTCTTAACAAGGCGTGCCCTCAGGAGAAACCACTTTAGCAGAGCCCAGCCTACTAGGTTTTCATCAGGCATACCCGACCTGGGGGAAGGGAAATACACAACTCCAGCCCCTCCAGCCAACCCAACCCACCTAAGAGGGGGAAGAAAAAGCCAGAGGCAATGGTAACTTTCACAGTCCACCGGGCACTGGCTCACCAAAAGACTAACACCAGGTCTAGGGCCAGAGAACCCTTCCTTTACGCCCACATCTTACCTCGGCCTTTCTGAAGGAACCGCGGTTCCTTTTACCCAGGACAGCACGTTGAAAGGTGGCTTTCAACAAAACATGAAAAGACATACTAAAAGGCAAAATATACAATTTAAGGAGACAGAGCAGACATCAGAACCAGAGTTAGAGATGGCAGGGAGCTTGGAATGATCAGACCAGGAGTTTTTGTTGTTGTTGTTTTTTAATCTGATTAATATGCTAGGGGCTTTCATAAAAAAGAATGAAATAATGCCATTTGCAGCAACGTGGATGCACCTAGAGATTATCATACTAAGTTAGAAAGAGAAAGACAAATACCATGTGATATCACTTATATGTGGAATCTAAAATATGACAGAAATGAGCCTACCTACATACGACACAGACTCACGGACATAGAGAGCAGACCTGTGGTTTCTAAGGGGGAGGAGGGTGGGGGAAGGATGGATTGGGAGGTTGGGATTAGCAGATGCAAACTATTACAAGCAGGATGGGTAAACAGCAAGGTCCTGCTCTATAGCACAGGGGAAAATATTCAATACCCTATGATAAACCACGATGAAAAAGAATATTAAAAAAAGAATGTAGATATAATTGAATCACTTTGCTGTGTAGTTGATTTACAACACCACATTGTAAATTAACTATACTTCAATAAATAAATTAAAATTTAAAAAAATATGCTAAGGGGCTTCCCTGGTGGCACAGTGGTTGAGAGTCCGCCTGCCGATGCAGGGGACGTGGGTTCGTGCCCCGGTCCGGGAGGATCCCACATGCCTTGGAGCGGCTGGGCCCGTGAGCCATGGCCACCGGGCCTGCGCGTCCGGAGCCTGTGCTCCGCGACGGGAGAGGCCACAACGGTGAGAGGCCTGCGTACCGCAAAAAAAAAAAAAAAAAAAAAGTGAAGGAAAAATGAAGACTTTCTCAGAAAAACAAAAATTGAGAGTATATGTTGCCAGTAGACCTGCCTTGCAAGAAATGTCAAAAGTTCCTTAGAGAGAAAGAGAATAATATAGGTCAGAAACTTGGGCATACATACAGAAAGGAAAAGCACTGGAGGATAAATAAGTGAAGGTAAAATCCAAACTTTTATTTTTCTTATTTTTATTGATCTAAGGAATCCAAATGATTAATCCAATTGATCTTAATTAATCCAACAATATCAATAATCACGTTAAATAGCAATTGTCTAAATCTGCCAATTGAGAGATAGAAATTTGTCACAGTGGATTAAAAAACATTACCTACCTATATGTTGTCTGCAAGAAACCTATTTTAAACATAAAGACACATATAGATTAAAAGTAAATGGATAGGGGCTTCCCTGGTGGCACAGTGGTTAAGAGTCTGCCTGCCAACGCAGGGGACACGGGTCGAGCCCTGGTCCGGGGAGATCCCACATGCCGCGGAGCAACTAAGCCTGTGCGCCACAACTACTGAGTCTGTGCTCTAGAGCCCGTGAACCACAGCTACTGAAGCCCGTGTGCCTAAAGCCCGTGCTCCGCAACAAGCCACCCGCCATGAGAAGACCCCTGTATCCCCAGGATGAGAAGCCCTTGCATCCCCAGAAAGAGTAGCCCCTGCTCTCTGCAACTAGAGAAAGCCCACGTGCTGCCAAAAAAAAAAAAAAAGTAAATGGATAGGGAGTTCCCTGGTGGTTAAGACTCCTCGCACCCAATGCAGGGGGCCCAGGTTCCATCCCTGGTCAGGGAACTAGATCCTGCATGCCGCAACTAAGAGCCTGCATGCCACAACTAAAAGATCACACATGCGGCAGTGAAGATCCCGCATGCCACAACTAAGACCTGGTGCAGCCAAATAAATAAATAAATATTTTTTTAAAAAAATTAAAATAAAAGTAAATGGATGGAGAAAGCTAGAGCCTGCTAACACTAATTTTAAAAGTGGGAGTAGCTATATTAATTTCATATGGGCCAGACTTCAGAGCAAGGAAGATTATCAGGGATAAAGAGGGGCATTACATAATGACAAAGGGGTTAAATCTGCAAGAAGACATAACAATCCTTAATGTGTATTCACCTAACAACAGAGAATCAAAACACTTGAGGCAAACACTATTAGAACAGCAAGGAGAAATAGGCGAATCCACTGTTAGAGTTGGAGACTTGAGCACGCCTGTGTCACAAATGGTTACATTCACTAGGCAGAAAGTGAGGACGGAGCTGAACTTAACAGCACCGTCAATCAACTGGATATAAATGACATCTGTAGACTACTTCATCCAACAAGAGCAGATTACAGATTCTTCTCAAGCTCACATGGAACATTCACCAAAATAGACCACATTCTGGGCTGTAAAACAGACCTTAAAAAGTAAAAATCGGAAGTCCTGGTGGTGCAGTGGTTAAGAATCCGCCTGCCAGTGCAGGGGACATGGGTTCAAGCCCTGGTCCGGGAAGATCCAACATGCCGCGGAGCAGCTAAGCCCGTGCACCACAACTACTGAGCCTGCGCACTAGAGCCCGTGAGTCACAACTACTGAAGCCCACGTGCCTAGAGCCCATGCTCTGCAACAAGAGAAGCCACCACAATCAGAAGCCCATGCACTGCAACGAAGAGTAGCCCCCGCTCGCCACAACTAGAGAAAGCCCGTGTGCAGCAATGAAGACCCAACACAGCCAAAAATAAATAAATTAAATAAATAAATTTATTTTTAAAAAAATAGTAAAAATCATACAATGTCTTCTTTTAGACCCCAACTGAATTAAAGTGGAAATCATTAACAGAAATATAACTGGAAAATCCCAAAATATGTGGAGAGTAAACAACACAGTTCTAAATAACACATGGGTCTAAGAAAAAAATCTCAAGAGAAAAAATTTTAAATTTGACCTAAATGAAAATACAACTTTTCAAAATTTGTGAGATGAAGTGAAAGCAGAGCTTAGAGGAAAATTTATAGCATCAACTAGACATATTTGAAGAGAAGAAAGACCTAAAATCAACAATCTAAGCGTCCACTTTAGGAACCAGAAAAAGAAGAGAAAAATCCAAAGTAAGAAGAAGAAAAATAATAAAAAATTACTGTAGAAATCAATGAATTTGAAAACAGTAAGTCAACAGAGAAAATCGACAAAACCAAAAGCGGATTCTTTGAAGAGATCAATAAAATTGATAAACCTCTATCCAGGCTAACTAAGAAAAAAAGGAGAAGATACAAATGACTAATATCAGAAAAGAAAGAGAGGACATCACTATAGCTACCAAAGATATTAAAAGTATAATAAAGGAATATTATGAACAACTCTATGCTCACAAAACTTTTTTTGATTTATTTATTTTATTTATTTATTTTTGACTGTGTTGGGTCTTTGTTGCTGTGCGTGGGCTATCTCTAGTTGTGGCGAGCAGGGGCTACTCTTCGTTGTGGTGCATGGGCTTCTCATTGCGGTGGCTTCTCTTGTTGCGGAGCACAGGCTCTAGGCACACAGGCTTCAGTAGTTGTGGCACATGGGCTCAGTAGTTGTGGCGCACGGGCTTAGTTGCTCTGTGGCATGTGGGATCTTCCGGGACCAGGGCTTGAACCCATGTTCCCTGCATTGGTAGGCAGATTCCTAACCACTACACCACGAGGGAAGCCCCCTATCCTCACAAATTTGATAACCTAGATGAAATGGACAAATTCCCTGAAAGATACAATTTGCCAGAACTCACACAAGGAGAAATAGACAATCTGAATGGGCCTTTATCTATTAAAGAAATTGAGTCAACAATCAATACCCTTCCCAAACTGGGGGAGTTTCCTGGTGGCCTAGTAGTTAGGATTCTGGGCTTTCACTGCCGTGGCCTAGGTTCAATCCCTGGTCAGGGAACTGAGATCCCACAAGCCACGTGGCGTGGCCAAAAAACAAAACAAACAAACAAACAAAAACCCCAGAAAGTAGGGAGTTCCCTGGTGGTCCAGTGGCTAAGACTCCACACTTCCAGTGCAGGGGGCGTGGATTCGATCCCTGGTCAGAGAACTAAGATCCTGCATGCCACGTGGTGTTGCCAAAAAAAATAAAAAGAAAACTACAGACCCATATCGTTCATGAACATAAATGCAAAAAGCACCGACAAAACATCAGTACCTCAAACCTAACAATGTATAAAAAGAATTATAAATCTTGACCAAGTGAGATTATCCCAGGTATACAAGGAGGTTCAACATTCAAAAATTAATGTAATCCATCCCATCAACAAGCTAAAAAAGAAAAAGCACACGATCATATCAACAGATGCAGAACAAGCGGCTGACAAAATCCAGTACGCATTCATGATAAAAACTTCCAGTAAATTAGGAATAGAGGGAACTTCCTCAGTCTGACAGAGAATATCTACAAAAAAACCCCTACAGCTGTGAAGTCAAAGACAAATATCCTATGATATCACTTACATGTGGAATCTAAAAAAAGCCTACAAATGTACTTATCTACACAACAGAAATAGAGTCACAGATGTAGAAAATAAACTTACGGTTACCAAGGGGTAAGGGGGAGAGGGATAAATTGGAAGATTGGGATTGACATATACACTCTGCTATATATAAAATAGATAACTAACAAGGACCTATTGTATAGCACAGGGAAATCTACTCAATACTCTGGAATGGCCTATATAGGAAAAGAATCTTAAAAAGAGTAGATAGATGTATAACTGATTCACTTTGCTGTATACCTGAAATTAACACAACATTGTAAATCAACTATATTCCAAAAAAATTTTTTTAAAAAACCCTACGGCTAACATCATACTTCATGGTGATCATACTTGGCTTTCTCACTAAGATCAGATTCTAACCAAAGACAACCCCTCTGACCACTGCTTTTCAGCATTGTACTGCAAGTCCTAGCTAATGTAAGAGCACAAGAGTATAAAATAGAAAGGTATACAGATTGTGAGGGAAAACATAAAAGTGTCATTGTCTGCAGATGACATAATTGTCTTCGTAGAAAGAATCAACAAAAAACTCCTGGAACTAAAAAGTGATTATAGCAAGATTGCAGAATACAAGGTTAATGTACAAAAGTCAATTGCTTTCCTATATACCAGCCATGAACAAGTGGGTTTTGAAATTAAAAACGCAATACCATTGGCATTAGCACCAAAAAAATAAAAAGAAGTGCTTTGGTATAAAACTAACAAAATATGTACAAGATCTATATGAGGAAAACTAAAAACTCTGAGGAACAAAAAATCTAAGAACAGGGAGTTCTTCCACTGTCACTGGCCCAGGTTCAATCCCTGGTTGGGGAACTGAGACCCCGCAAGCTGGCTGGCGTGGCAAAAAAAAAAAAAAAAAATCAAAGAACTCTATATGGAGAGCGATTCCGTTTTTATGGATTGGATTACGGAATATGGTCAAATTATCAATTCTTTCCAACTTGACTGAAAGATTCATTGCAATCCCAATCAAAATCCCAGCAATTTACTTTGTGGATATTTTCAAACTGTCTCCAAACTTCATGAGAAGAGAGAAAAGACCCAGTATAGCCAATTCAATATTGAAGGAGATACATAAGTCAGAAGACTAACATTACCTGACTTCAAGACTTAGTATAAGGCTACACTAATCATGACTGTGTGGTATTGGCAAAAGAACAGACAAATAGGGTGATGGAAAAGAACAGACAACCCAGAAATAGACTCACATAAATACATCACCTGATTTCTGACAAAGGATCAAAGGCAATATAATGGAAAAAAGACAGTGTTTTTAACAACTGGTGCTGAAACAACTGGACATCCACATGCAGAAAAAAAATTAATCTAGACGCAGACCTTACACCCTTCACAAAAATTAACTCAAAATGGATCATAGACCTCAATGTAAAACACAAAACTATAAAACTCCTAGAAGATAACATAAGAGAAAGTCCAAATGACCTTGAGTTTGGTGAAGACTTTTCAGATACAATACCAAAGGCACAATTCATGAAAGAAATCACTGATAAGCTGGACTTCATTAAAATTAAAATTTTCTGCTCTGCAATAGACAATGTCATGAGAATAAAAAGACATGCCACAGGGCTTCCCTGGTGGCACAGTGGTTGAGAGTCCGCCTGCCGATGCAGGGGACACGGGTTCGTGCCCCGGTCCGGGAAGATCCCACATACCGTGGAGCGGCTGGGCCCGTGAGCCACGGCCGCTGAGCCTGCGCGTCCGGAGCCTGTGCTCCGCAACGGCCTGCGTACCGCAAAAAAAAAAAAAAAAAAAAAGATATGCCACAGACTGCAAGAAAACATTTGCAAAAGACATATCTGATAAGAACTCTTATTCAAAATATAGAAGGAACTCTTAAAACTCAACGATAAGAAAATAAACAAACAAACAACCCAGTTATAAATTGGGCCAATGGCTTTAATGGACTCCTCACTAAAGGAAATATAGAGATGGCAAACAAACATATGAAAAGACGCTCCACATCATATGTCATCAGAGAAATGTAAACAAAGACAACAATGAGCTACCACTACACACCTGTTAGAAAGGCCAAAATTCCAAACACTGACATCAAATGCTGGTGAGGATGTGGAGCAACAGGAACTCTCATTCATGGCTGGTGGGGATGTGAAATGCTGCAGCCACTTTGGAAGACAGTTTGGTGGTCTCTTATAAGACTAAACACACCCTTACCATACAATGCAGCAATCACACTACTTGTTATTTACCGAAAGAAGTTGAAAACTTATGTCCACACAAACATCTGCACACAGATGTTTATAGCAGCTTTATCAATAATGACCAAAACTTGGAAGCAACCAAGATGTCCTTCATTAGGTAAATGTATAAATAATCTGGGGTAGATTCCAACAATTGAATATATTCAGTGCTAACAAGAAATGAACTATCTAGCCATGAAAAAACATGGAGGAGACTTAAGTGTGTATTACTAAGTATAAGAAGCCAGTCTGAAAAGCCTACATATTGTATGATTCCAAATATATGACATTCTTGAAAGGATAAAACTATGGATACAGTAAAAAGATCAGTACTATCAGGGGTTAGGGAAGGTGGAGAGATGAATAAGTGAAGTACGGATGACTTTTAGGGCAGTGAAACTACTGTGTATGATACTGAAAAGGTGGATATGTAATTCTAATTTGTCCAATTTGTCCTATAGAGTATACAACAGTACAAGTCAACCTAAGGTAAATTATGGACTTTGGATGATAATGATGTGTCAATGTAGGATCATTAGTTTTAACAAAGTACCACTTTAATGGGGAATGTTGATATTGGGGGAGTCTACAAAAGGTAGTAATTTTAGGGACTTTCCTGATGGTTCAGTGGCTAAGACTCTGTGCTTCCAGTGGAAGGGGCCTGGGTTCGATCCCTGGTCAGGGAACTAGATCTCACATGCTGCAACTAAGAGTTTGCATGTTGCAACTAAAGATCCCACGTGCTGCAACTAAAAATATCCTGTGTGCTGCAACTAAGACCTGGTGTAGCCAAATAAATTAATTAATTAATTTTAAAAAAAATTCTGGGAAAAAAAAAGGTAGTAATTTAAAAAAAAAGAAAATGTTGTCAGTGACCAGACCATGAAAAGCCTTATAGACCTTTAAGGAGACTGGATCTTATCCTAACAGCATTAGGAAATGGCTGGTGAATGTTGTATTAGTTTCCTATAACTTCTGAACAAATTATCACAAACTGGGGACTTAAAACAAGAGGAATTTATCCTCTCACAGTTCTAGAGGCTAAAAGTCCAAAATCGGGACTTCCCTGGTGGTCCAGTGGGTAAGACTCCACGCTCCCAATGCAGGGGGCCCAGGTTTGATCCCCGGTTGGGGAACTAGATCCCGCATGCATGCCGCAACTAAAGATCCCGCATGCCGCAACGAATTTCCCGAGTGCAGCAACTAAGACACGGGGCAGCCAAAATAAATAAATTAATTAATTTAAAAAAAAAGTCCAAAATCAAGGTGTCAGCAGTCCCCTGCTTCCTTTGAAAGCTCTAGGGGATTTTTTTTTTTTCCCTCCTCTGTCTTCACCTGGCTCCAATGTTCCTTGGCTGTATCTGCCAAGGAATCCCTCCAATCTCTGCTTCTATCTTCACATGGCCTTCTTCTCTGTGTATAAGGAGACTTGTCATTGGATTTAGGGCCCACCCAGCTAATCCAGGATGATCTCCTGGATTAAGTTAAGATCCTTAACTTAGTTATATCTGCAAAGACCTCTTTTGCAAATAGGGTCACATTCACAGATTCCAGGGATTAGAACATGGACATAGCTTTTTGGGGACCACCATTCAACCTACTGCGATATTAAACTATGTAACACACATCCGTAGGGTTGCTGAGTTAGTTAAGACTCTTTAAGTGATGTTTGAAACCTCCTCTGGCTAAACCAAGCAAAGAAAGGGGGTGGGGGAAAGAGGGTTACTGGAATATTACTGGGAAGGTCACAAAATTGAAGAAAAGTGAACAAGCTGGACTTAGAGAGGCCCAGGGCAGCGCCAAGGATCTCATCAGTGAGAATTCATGAATTATGCTTTAGATCAGGCATTGGCAAGTATTATTTTCTATGAATGACCATGGTCTATGTTAATATTTTCAGCTTTGCAGGCTATACAGTCTCTGTTGCAACTCCTCAACTCTGCTGTCGTTTGTGAAAGCAGCCATAGAGAAGATGTAGGTGAACGAGGATGGCTGTTTTCCAATATTTATTCCATGTTCATTAACAAAATTTTCCAACTTGATTTTTAAAAACAGGAAACGGTCTGATTAGTCTACTGCAAGCCATATGCCCACAGTACTGTGATAGAGGCACCCACCAAGACCAGATGAAATGCAGTTGTTGCCCACAGGAAAATCAAGATGCCCCTACCAAAAAGAGAGGGGAAGATACTTCCCAGTATCCTTGTATCTGGATCAGTGAATGAGTGTAGGGATGGGCCAGGCATGGAGGACCCCATAAGAGTGAGAACCACCACAGTTGCAGCTCTCATGAGGCTCACAGTCAAACTGAGATGTACACCAATCAAAGATGTATACTGTGAGTGTACAGTAATAACTGAGACACACACTCCAAAGGAGAGAACATAGGTTGACATTAGGGTTTCTCAACCTCAGCACTATTGACATTTGGGACTGGATAATTCTTTGTTTTGGGGGCTGTCCTGTGCCTTGTAGGATGTCAAGTAGCGCCTTGGACTATATCCACTAGATGCCAGGATCAAGCCCCACCCTACCTTTCAGTTGTGACAACTAAAAATATCTCAAGACACTACCAAATGTCCCCTCAGTCCCCTCAGAAGGGCATAATTGCTCCTGGTAGAGAACCACTGGTCTACAAGGAAATGCGGTAGGGCAACCTACCTTCTTCTGGCGAATCAGGAGGGCTACTCCAGGGGAATGATGTATGAGTTGAGGTCTGAATAAAGGTCAGACCTGAATAAAGGTCTGAATGAAGGTCATCTAAACAAAGGAGAGGAGACAATCAGAAACCAAATGAGACAACAGCAAGTGCAAAGGTGTCTGTGGCTGGAGAGAGCATATGGCGTGCTGAGGAATTCAAAGAAGGGTTACAAGAGTGGACCCGAGCATGTGTAGTTTGGAGTTTTGTGAAGCCACTGAGAGGTTTTAGCAGAGCAGTGACAGTAACATAGCTAAAACAAACAAAACGAGAGAGCTGAAAGCAACAAAAAAACAAAACACTTGTGGCAGTGGAACCAAAGAGAACAAGAGAAGATATTTGGGAGGCTATAGCTACAAACTTGGTGAGAGGTGAAGACAGAGAAAAGTAAAAAGATTCAATATTAGAGGCATTAGGTGATGGATTGGAAATGAGCTAAAGGGGACAAGTTTCAGATGTGACTTTTAGGTTTCTGACTTGGGCAGAACTGGTGGTACCATCCACCAAGGTCAAGAGCATAGAAAAAGGACCAGGGATGGGTAAGGATGGGTGAGGGAGCCAATGATATCAACCTTGCACAGGTTGTGTCTGAAATGCCTTCAAGACAGACAAGGGGAATTGTTGATTGGGAGGTGGCTATAAAGACCTTGAGCCCAGAGGAGAAATCACGGCTGGGGGAGATATACTTGGGAGTCCTCAGGACAAAATGATCACTAAATCTGTGGGTGCAAATATAGAGTGAGAGAGAAGGTCTAGAACCAAGCCCTAAGATCTCCAACATTTAATGGCCAAGAGGAGGAGACAGCACTGGCGAGAGAGACCAGAGACCAAGGAGTGAGACAGAAGGGCAGCCAGCGGAGCGTGGGGAAGCGTGTGTCCTATGACGGAAGGCATGGTCAACAATATCAAAGGCTACTGATGTCAGAGAAGAGGCAAAAGACTGAGAATGGACCCCTGGTCAGTGACCTTGGAGGCCTGGGTGACCTCAGCAAGAGCTTTTCCGTGAGTGATGAGAGTAAAAGCCAGACTGGAGGTGACTGAGGAACGAAGGGGAGGTGAGCCAGTGTAGACTTCGCTGGGGAGGAAAGAGAGGTGGAGAGAGAGATTAGTGCTGGGGCTGCTGGTGGGAATGTAAACTGGGGCAGCCTCTGTGGAGAACAGTATGGAGGTTCCTCAGAAAACTAGAAATAGAACTGCCATGTGACCCAGCAATTCCACTCCTGGGTAGAGATCCAAAAAAAACCAAAAACACTAATTCAGAAAGATATTAATACATGCACCTCAGTGTTCACAGCAGCATTATTTACAATAGCCAAGATATGGAAGCAACCTAAGTGTCCATCAACAGATGAATGGATAAAGATGACATGGTATATATATATGTGTGTGTGTGTGTGTGTGTGTGTGTGTGTGTGTGTGTGTGTAATGGAATACTACTCAGCCATAAAAAAGAACAAAAATTCTGGTGGGGGGAGATAAATTAGGAGTTTGGGATTAACAGATACACACTACTATATATAAAATAGATATACAACAAGGACCTACAGTTTGCACGGGGAACTACATTCAATATCTTGTAATAACCTATAATGGAAAAGAACCTGAAAATGAATATAGATCTATCTATCTAGACATGTATATTCTTTATACATATATATGTATAAATATATACATCCCGTTGCTGTATGCTTGAAACTAACACAGCATTGTAAATTAACTATACTTCAATTTAAAACTATTTTTTGAAAAAGGACAGAATTTTGCCATTTGCAGCAACATGGTTGGATTTGGAGGGTGTTATGCTAAGTGAAATAAGTCACACAGAGAAAAGACAAATACTGTATATCACTTATATGGTGAATCTGAAAAATACAACAAACTTTCGAATATAACAAAAAAGAAGCAGACTCGCAGACACAGAGGACAAACTAGTGGTTACCTGTGGGGAGAGGGAAGTGGGGAAGGGCAATGTAGAGGTAGAGATTTAAGTCGTACAAACTATCATGTATAAAATAAGCTACAAGGATGTATTGTACAACACAGGGAATACAGCCAATATTCGATATTAACTATAAATGGAGGATAACTTTAAAAAATTGTATATAAACAAAGTTAAGTGCTGAAGTTGGGTGAGGCTGGGGAGGGTTGGGGAGTTCAAGTCGTGGGTACTGGGGCATTTAGAAATGTCAGTGGGAAGGATCCAGCTGAGAGGCAGAAAATGATCATGAAGAAGGGAGGGGTACGGTGGACGGTGTGAGACCTCTGAGAAGGAAGGAGGCCATGGAACCCAAAGTTCTGCTGGAGGAATTCTCGTGAGACAGGGGAGCTCCCTCTCTGATAACGGGTGAAAGGAGAGAACAATAGGGAGGCTGGCCTGGTTGGCAGGAAGTTAATGAGAAGAAAAGGATGGGCAGACAGGGGTGGAATACAGTGGACCCATTTTGGGGAATGGCTACTCAGTCTCTTTTTTTCCCCTCTGGAAATTGCCCCTTCTTCAGGTCTACATGGGAAACAAAAATGGCGGAAAGCTGAATGCCACTTTGTCCAACACAATACTGTCCCCCGGCCACTTTTGATTAGTCCAGGAATAGACACTGCATGCAAACTGGGTCAATCAGAATCCCTGTAAACATGGTGGGACCCTGGCAGCCAGTTTGCATCATACCATAGCCCTCTCTTGGCCCAGGCAAAATAATTTTCTTGATTCACGGAGAGACACCTCATCCAGTCCATGAAATTGGACGTGAAGCTAGGCTATTCAGTCTTATCCCGGACAAATTTTTGCATAGTGGGGATGGAAATTTAGGAGATTTTGATGGTTGCAGTTTCTCACATGTAATGCATAGGGCATGGAAATGCATACGGCATTATTTTATTGAGAGGGAGATCGAAGCAGAGGCAGAGGAGAAGCATTTATGAGAAGGAGGGTCCTGAGAGCTCTCCAGACCCTAGTTCCAGTCTTTCCCTGCCTATATGTTCTTGCTTCCACAAGACTTCTCATAGCCTTATGATAAATTCCCTCTCTTTCTTAAGCTACCTTCTAGTTCTTGCATCCAAGTGTCCTTACCAATTCAGCAGGGGAGTAACAAGTTGAAAATTTTATTTGAAGGAGTCTCTGAGTCATTTAGTCATATGTACCCATAAGATTAGAGAAAACTCAAATAGCGTGAAATTATGAATAATTCATTTCCGCCAACAAAGCTGAATGTAATGGTAATATACCTTGACATGATAATATTAAGAATAAAATAACTGGGCTTTTTCTAAAAGTTTCTTAGGCTCTTAGGGTACATTTGATCCTAAGGAGGCACTCGTTCAAGCTAAGTCAAGCAAAAAGAGGAATTCATTGGAAGGACACAGGGATGGGGACCTCATAGCAGCAATGGCTGCAAGTACAGCTGGTACTCATGAAGAATCGGGGCTGGTCCCTCAGAAGTAGAGCGTACTGTCTCTCGGGAGCCGAAGCCACTAGCTGGATCCCTCACCTCTGCAGTTCCCCTGGAAAACAGAATTAATGGCCCCATCTTGGGGCGTGTCTACTCCACTCCAATCTACCGCGGACAGGTGAAATTGGGGCTAACACAGAAGCTGCCACTGTCCCTTCAGAAAGGGCTAGGGGGACGAGCAGTTCTCAGCGAGGGCATGAGCTGGGCCGTTCCCCCAAGAGGGACCCTCTGCATCCACGTGCAGCACGTGGCAGCACCCACGTGCAGAAACTCTAGGGGCTGCCATGCCCAAGTCTCCCTTCAGAGCGACACTTCTCGGGGTGCTTTTGTCCAGAGAAGCTGCCTTACTTTCTGTTGTGTGACCCTCGCTCCCAAACCACACCTGATTGGAGCAAAAGGTGGTCCCTGTGATGGTCAGGACAGTGGTAAGAAATTCAAACGACCCGAAGCAAAAGAGACAAAGGGTGACTGGGAGGAAATTAACAAGCTCACTCAATGAGGAAGGACAGAAGTCATGGTGGCCTTGAGGACGAGTGGACCCAGGGACTCGGGGTACTCTGTCTGGACCTCTGTCTCTCCACCTGTCCCTTTTGCTTCTTCCTATGGGGTGTTTTCATTCTTACCTACAGCAGACGTCATCTGTGTTCACACAGGGAGCATGGTAGCTGGTTCCACCAGCCCCACAACTAAGAAATAGCAGCCTTTCTCCAATTTGAGCTTGAAAAATCTTCCATAAGGACCCACTGTAGTGTACACCACATTCTGTTTATCCAGCCATCCATCAGTGGACACTTGGGCTGCGTGCACTTCTATTCTTTACTATTGTGAATAACGCTGCTATGAACATGAGTGTACAAATATCTCTTTGAGACCCTGTTTTCAATTCTTTCAGATATATACTCAGAAGTGGAACTGCTGAATCATATGGTAATTCTATTTTTAATTTTTTGAGGAACTGCCGTACTGTTTTCCATACTGTGCTCCATTTGACAATCCTACTTTTGCTGACTTTTTTTGTCCAGTAGTCCATCAATTGTCAAGAGTGAGGTACTGAATTTTCCAACAATTGTTGTCGAATTGTCTATTTTTCCTTTCAATTCAGTCAATCTTTCCTTCACTCACTTTGGGTTAACCAACAGAGGTTGACACGTACATATATACATTTATAATTGTTATATCTAACTCTTCTATTGACCCATTTATCATTATGATTTATCTTTTGACCCATTTATCATTATGATTTACCTTTAAGTCTTAAAGTCTCTTTGTCTGATATTGATAAAGAAACCCTAGCTCTCTTATGGTTGCTGTTTGCATGGTGTATTTTTTTTCTATCCTTTTGCTTTCAACCTATTTGTGTCTTCGAATCTAGGGTGTTTCTGTTAAAGACAGCACACAGCTGGGTCTGACTTTTTGATCCAGTCTGACAGTCCCTGTCTTTTGAAGTTTTTAGTCTTTGCACATTTAATGACATTCCTGCTATGACTGGATTTATGCCTATAATTTTGCTATTTGTTTTCTGTTTGTCTTATGTCTCTTTTGTTCTCCTTTACTGGGTATTTGACATTAAATATGTTTTCATAAACCACTTTAATTTATCTGTTGATTTTTTCTACGTTTTAAAAGTTATTTTATTAGTGATTGCTATGAGGGATTACAATATGCATCTTAATTTAGCACAATCTGCTTCAAAATAATATCAACTTAATTTCAGTAAAATCTGGAAACTTTGCTCCATTATGGTCTCATCCCCCCCACCAATCCTTTGTGCTATTACAAACCCAACCATACAGTGTTACAATTATCACTTTGTCCAATCTTATATATTTTTTAAAAGGCAAGAGAAGAAATGGGACTTCCCTGGTGGTGCAGTGGTTAAGAATCCACCTTCCAATGCAGGGGACACGGGTTTGATCCCTGGTCTGGGAAGATCCCATATGCCGCGGAGCAACTAAGTCCGTGTGCCACAAGTACTGAGCCTGCATGCCACAACTACTGAAGCCCGCGCGCTTAGAGCCCATGCTCTGCAACAAAGAGAAGCCACCACAATGAGAAGCCTGCATACCGCAACAAAGAGTAGCCCCTGCTCGCTGCAACTAGAGAAAGCCCGTGCACAGCAATGAAGACCCAATGCAGCCAAAAAAAAAAGGCAAGAGAAGAAATGGAATCTACTTACAGAATCTTTTATATTTACCATTTCTGGTATTCTTCATCTCTTCTTGTGAATTCAAATCACTGCCTAGCATCGATTTCAGCTCGAAAAATTTCCTTTAGTATTTCTCGTAAGGCAGGTCTGCTAGCAACAAATTCTTCAGTCTTTGTTTATCTGAAAATGCATATATTTCACCTTCATTTTTTATATTTGCTAGACTGAGAATTCTTGCTTGACAGTGTGTCTTATGTCAGCATTTCAAGTATGTCATTCTGCTGCCTTTGGTCTCCATTGTTTCTAAAGAGAAGTCAGTCGTGAATCGTATTCCCCTTGTTGCTTTCAAGCATATGAGCACACGTGGGCCAAAATGTCAGAGATTCACAGTGTTCTCGCCTGAAGCTTGGTCATGTTCATTAAGAAACGCTTCTCAGGTTGTTGAATGCCTTCGGTCCGTTTGCACAAGGCTGCAGTGACTATTTTTGACAGTGTTGTCCAGCTTTGGGAGACAGGATTTGTTGATCCCACTCTGTCGTCATGCCAGATGTGAGAAAATGGTTTGTCTTTCTTTCAGGTGAAATGGAAGCCGCTGAGGGGTATCAAACAGAGGAGGGACATAATCTGATTTTAAAAGATCACTCTGGGTACTTGCATTCATTAATTTTTGCTTCATAAGAAATTACCCCAAATTTATTGGCTTAAAGCGACACACGTTTATTATCTCATTGTTTCTATAGGTCAGAAACTGGGAAGCAGCATAGCTTGGTGTTTCTGATTCGAGGTCTCTCGCAAGGCTGCAGTCAAGATGTCAGCTGGGGTTTGAATGGGAGGGGGAGACACACTTCCAAGTTCACTTTCTTGGCTGGTGTAGGATGCCTTAGTTCTTCACCACGTGGTTCTCTCCATAGGTCTGCCCACACCTTGGTGTCGATCTTCCTCCAAAGCAAGTGACCCAAGGGACAGTGTGACCAAGATGGAAGTCACAGTGTCCTTTTATGACCTACTCTGTGAATCTCACCCTGTCCCTGCTTTCTTCCATTCATTAGAATGAAATAGCTACGTTCAGCCCACACTCAAGAAGACGGAAAACTAAGCCCCACCTCTTGAAGACAGGAGTGTTCAAACACTTTGTGGTGGCCAGTGAGTCACTTTGGAGAAGCAGAAAGGAAGTTAAGGGATGAAAACTGTATACCGTCTAAATCGTACACACCATTGCTAGATCATTCTCATCAGATTAAAGTTTGTTCATGGGATACTCTTGGTCAAAAACTATCATAGTTTTCCATTGCCTATATCCCACAGGAGGAAGGTTAAACTCTTCAGCATGTAATTCAAGGCATTCCACGATCTCACCCTATTTCCCATCCTTCTCTCCCACGGCCCTTTTCTCTTTCCTATGATCAACCAAACGGAGCCATTCCTTACTTCTCACACCTTCCCTCCTGGTCCTTCCCCTTCAAATGCCCTTCCCTCTAATCTCAACGTGCTCAAATTCTGCCTACCCCTTTCGTATCTGCTCAAAAGCATTTCTCCCAAGAAACAGTGCCTAACCATCTCAGTCAGAAGTGAAATAAAATGGGCAGGAGGGAAAAAGAAAAAGAAATAAAATAAAATGTCGTTATGATCTCACTTATATGTGGAATCTAAAAAAATGATACAAATGAACTTATTCACAAAACAGAAACAGACTCACAGACATAGAAAATAAACTTATGGTTACTAGAGGGGAAGCGGGGGAGGGATAAATTAGGAGTTTGGGATTAACATATACACACTGCTATACGTAAAATAGATAGTCAACAAGGACCTACTGTATAGCACAGGGAACCCTACTCAATATTCTGTAATAACCTACATGGGAAGAGAATCTGAAAAAGAATAGATGTATGTATATGTATAACTGAATCTCTTTGCTGTACACCTGAAACTAACACAATATTGTAAATCAACTATACTCCAATATAAAATAAAAAATTTTTTTAAATTAAAAAGTAAAAGAAATATGAACATAAAAAAAGAAATAAAATCTTCCTTTTCTGATTTCAGGAAAACTTTATCAGCACTTCTGTCACAGCCAATGTCATTTTCACCTTCATATTTAAATGATCTCTCTCCTTAGTGAATTTTCAGCTTCTTGATGGCATGGGTCATAGTCACCTTGGTCACCTTGCTCCCTCTGTGGTATGTAACCTTGCATCTAGAAGTTCAGTAAGTATTTGTTCATTTTACTTGCATCATAAGGATACAAATTATAGCCAAAAAGTAGGGGAGTTTTGCAATCTTTGGATTTTTTTCCTTTATGATAAAGTGATTCAGCAAAATTAAAAAAGAAAAAACTCTGTGGATGTTTGGAGAAAAGACTGAGAAAGGCTCCTGCAGTGTCTAGGTGAGAATTAGTGGAAACCTGGACCAAGACGGTGGCAATGGAGATGGGGAGAAGTGGAGAGACGTGAGGTGTGTTTTTAAAGTGGGACTGATAACAGGATTTGCCTTTGGATTGCATGGGGGAGGGGAAAGAAGTTAAGGATGACTTGCAGGTGTTTGGTATTGGTACCTGGAGCTGGTGGCCCCATTTCCTGAGAGGGGAAGAAGGCAGAAGCACCACGTTTGGGGTGCTAATGGAGATGTTGGGATGCCCATGGAGAAGCCTAAGGGTGAGGTCAAGGGGCAGTTGGGTCGGTAGATACACGAGTCCGGATGAGAGCAGACACGAGGGCTGCAGGTACAAATTTGAGTTCTCAGCATAGAGATGGCTTTAAAGATGGGGGTGAATGAGATCCCCTAGGGAGAGAGTGGGGAAGGGAAGAGTCCAGGCCTGAGTCCCGAGGCTCTGCAGTGTCTAGAGAACAAGTAGAGGGACAAGAGGGGAAGGAGTCTGAGACAGAACAGCTGAGCAAGGAGGAGGAAAACCAAGAAAGCGTGGGGCTGCCGATGCCGAGGAAGGACAGTGTTTCAAGAAGCCCAGAGCTGGGCTTCCCTGGTGGCACAGTGGTTGAGAGTCCGCCTGCCGATGCAGGGGACACAGGTTCGTGCCCCGGTCCGGGAAGATCCCACATGCCGCAGAGCGGCTGGGCCCGTGAGCCATGGCCGCTGAGCCTGCGCGTCCGGAGCCTGTGCTCCGCCACGGGAGAGGCCACGACAGTGAGAGGCCCGCATACCGCAAAAAAAAAAAAAAAAAAAAGAAGAAGCCAGAGCTGCCTGTGCATTTACTCTCGACAGATCAAACAGACTGAAGACCCAGCGGTGTTCTTTGGGTACAAAAGAAATGTTAACATTGGCAAGTGTAGTTCAGTGGCATGAAGGAGACGGAAGACAGAGAGGAGTGGGCTGAAGCACGACTAGAAACTACCTATATGATGAGGAATTTAAATATTGGTGTGTTTATTATACACTCACCGGATAAGACCCTTCAGATTCTATCTGTCCAGCCTCCTAAGCCTCTCCCAAATGTACTCACTTCATCCCCACACCTGCCTCAGTCTCAGTTACCATCAAGTCTCACCTGGATGTCTCATCCACAGCATCCTAACTGGTCTCCCAACCTCCACTTTGCACCCTTCAAACCCTTTCTTTATGGCGGCCAGAATGACCTTCCGAAGACCCTACATCTGACATGTCACTCTTGTGTTTAGAAGCTTTCAACGCTACCCATTACCCCAGGGATAAAGTCCAAACCACTTGTAAGTTTCTAGGGCATAGGGTTCCTGCTTGGATCTCTGTCTCTCTGTCTCTCCCTCCCCATTTCATCTTTGCTCTCCAGTCATTTTCTTTCACTGTCATCTTGGATTTTCTCTACTGTGCCCTCTTTGTATTGTTGTCCTCCAGGTTCAAGTCTGAAGTCTCAGATTAAACATCATTTCCCTAGAAAGGCTTCCCTTGACCTCTCTCTCTGAGGT
Source organism: Globicephala melas (assembly GCF_963455315.2). Classification (NCBI taxonomy): domain Eukaryota; kingdom Metazoa; phylum Chordata; class Mammalia; order Artiodactyla; family Delphinidae; genus Globicephala; species Globicephala melas. The sequence goes on from NC_083328.1 coordinate 82,596,357, forward strand.
CAAGCCCTCTCCTCTCCGCACTTTCCCTATCATCAGAGACATTTCTTTTCTCTTTTCTGCCATCAGCACTAGATAAACAGCGTCTATGGTTTACAGCCCATAACCCCGAGTAGGCACCCAGTAAGTATTTCTTGAATGGATTAAGTGAAACCAACTTCTCATTTCCAAGGAAATTCTCCACCAGAATTTTTCTGAAATAGGAAAATATCTTGAAAGACTTTAGAGTCCTTGTTTTCAGTAATGCAAGCTAATTTGGACATTTTAGATGAGGCTTTTCAAAAACAACAGGTCAATGATATCTCAGGAGGCAAGACCTATAGATTCAATATTCTCAATCATTGCTACTTACAGACGGAATGTAATGCTTTCACTAGGGATTGTTTGTTAATCCATTTAATAATAAGTAACTTTTTGGTTGAGAGAGAGGTGAGTTAAATAATCCCTGATTCCATAGAAGCAATTAGTTATACATACATTAATTTGCCTGCTTTCAATTCAGGTACTGTTAAAAAAAATTCCAAGAGGAAAAGTAGTGGGAGTTTAACAGCCATCCATTCTTTGCAACATTTTCAGAAAGCAAATGAAAATGAACCCTGAAACAAGCCGACAGCAGGGACACTCATTAACTTAATACACTTTAATCTCGTGAACAGAAGCTGGAGCCGAGTCACTTAATCCAGAGCCGCGGACTCCCACCTCTGGACACCTGCAAGACATCCAGGCATGGGTGTTCCCATGGCACCTCCAATCAGCACGACCCAATCTGAACTCATTATCGAACTCATTAGGGTCCTGTGCAGAAACCAGCCCGCCCCCTGGGCTCTACGTCTCCGTGGTGCTCCACCCCTGGCACACAGGCTGCAAGTCTCAGGAACATCTTCCCGGGCTGTCTCCCTAGCCATCCCCAAGTCTGCTGCATCCTCAGGACTTAACCTCAATCTCGCAGCAGCCGCCCCGGCCCCTTCTTAGCCCCCGTTAACTCTCACTGAGGCCTCTTAACTTGCATTCCCAACTCCAAGTTCCCTCATCCTTATCATAATGACTAATACTTGCTGAGCACCTACTGTGTGCAAGCTCCACGCTTGGTGCTCTACATATGTTAATGCATTACATCTTTCCGAAGAGTCCTCAGTGAAAAACCCAACTCCCCACCACCACCTCCCCAAGCCTACCTCTCCCACTTCATCCAGGATTCTCGCTGGCCTGCCAGGTGCCAGTCTCAGTGGCCTTTGGGTTCCAAGGACACACGCCCAGCCTCTGTCCAGCAGCTCTGTTCTCCTGGTGTTCTCTCCTTGGTCCGGCTTGCTTTGCTCCTTTTGCCATATGGCTCTCAGCTCAAATATAAGTTTCTTAGAGACTGCCAAAGTTGGGCTCTCCTATTATCACAGAATACCAACCGGCACTTGTCACGCTCTGTTATTGTCTCATTTGTTTGTTCCCTCAAGTGAATACAGGCTCCCCCAGGGCGAGGGTGATGTTCGATTTGTTCACCAATGAGCTCCAGGAGTAGCATAGTGCCAGGCACTTAGGGACACACAATAAGCAGTAGTCAGATGAGGAAAGAAGGGATGCATGAAAGCACAGTGCTGATGAGCCCTCTGTAAGTGGTGGCTGCGATCTATATATCTATACCTGTATATACATATATATTCTTTTTCAGATCCAGAATATATATATACTTTTTCAGATTCTTTTCCATTATAGATTATTACAAGATATTGAATATAGTTCCCTGTGCTGTACAGTAGTAGGTCCTTGTTGGTTATCTATTTTATATACAGTGGTGTGTATCTGTTAATCCCAACTCCTAATTTATTCCTCCCCCTTCCCTTTTGGTAACCATAAGTTTGTTTTCCATGTCTGTGAGTCTATTTTTTTTTTTTGTAAATAAGTTCATTTGTATCATTATTTTAGATTCCACATATAAGTGATATCATAAACCCCGTGCCCAATAAGTTGGCCCTGCCCTTGTGCCCAGGTGTCAGATGAGGAAACTGATGCTCAGAGGACCAAAATTCCCAGTGAAAAAGACCCAGAGCTGGCACCGGAAACCAGGCCACGTGTGAGTCTAGTTCCAAACTTCTATCCCGATCCAATATCCCTGGGGCCCAAACAGGTTGCGCTTCTGGATCAGTACGGGTGGTTCCCTCTGCCGCGTGCAGGCTGCCCTCTGCGCCCCACCCCTCCGCGCCGGCCCCGCCCCTCCGCCCCGGCCCTGCTCTTCCCGCCTGGGATGAGGCGCGCGTCCGCAGGGGGCGGGGCCGCGGGGCCGCGCGCGCGCTCGCCCGTCCGCCGTGCGCATGCGCCGTGCTCGCGCGCGCGCTCGCGGGAGAGGATGGCGGGGGCCGCGCCGGGCGCCATCATGGACGAGGACTACTTCGGGAGCGCGGCCGAGTGGGGCGACGAGGCGGACGGCGGCCAGGTGAGGGGGGCACCGGGCGCCCCCGACGAGGACTGTTGGTCTCCGTCGCCGGCGGGCCGGCCCCGCCCCCGCCGCGTGGTCCAAGCACAGCTCGCCCCGCCCCCTCCCGCCGCTCGCCCACCGCCCCGGGCGCGCGGCCTCTCGGGGGGCACTGGACGGTGATGCGTGGCGAGGACCCGGTCCCCCCCAGTGACGGGCTCCGGCCGCAGGGGCACCGCCTCCCAGTCGTGACCCGATCTGACCTTCCGATCACCCTGGGGCGGCCTCGGGGCCGGGTCCTGGGACTTCCTAGCCCCGCCGGGAGGGTCAGACAGCACCTCGAAGGTGGAGGATTGGGCCCAGACACACACTGCGAAAAGTAGCCATAATCTTTAAAACAATCCAACTCAGCATCATGAGGGCGGAAAAGTGGAACTTGGACTTCCGCACATGTGCTTTACTGTTTGTAAACCATACTCTTGGGCGCTCTGGCTGATGTAATCAGTCCTTGGCCTGAGTGAGGAGGAAAGGATCGTCCATCCTTGACCTTCAGGGGTTTGCTGTGGAAGCTGAGGGAGGCTCAGAACCTTCTCCCCAGAAGCCAGGGGTTGCACAGTAGGAACTGGGCGCAGTCGCTCGGCCAGGGGACCCCAACCTGATTCTCATCTGAAGACCCACCCGCAGTGATGTTTGAAACCCAGCTTCCCGGGCTCCTCCCCTGGGGCCTGGGAGGAGTTGGTCTGGAGCGGAGCCTAGGAACCTGCCTTTTAACAAGAGTCAAGGTTAGGTGTTTTGGGAACATACTGAAGTGATATTTTGAAGGAAGAAAGCCTGGAGTGGGGCGTGCCCCGTTGAAAGGGGCTGGCGGGGCACTGAGGGCATTGAAGCCGGGGTACAGGGATGCAAAGGTGGGCGCTGTGTTCCAGGAGCTGAAAGGAGGCCTGTGTGGTTAGTTGCCTGGTGGAAGCAGTGGGTTCTGAAGGGCCTTTGAGAGCTGCTGAAAAGCATGACTTGTTCAAGAGTTGGGGGCAGGGAGTGACACTCTAAGCTTCACGTGTGGGATCATTCCAGGGTGTTGGAGGCTTCGAGTGGAGAGATAGAGTCAGGTGTAGCTAATTGAAAATCTGTACCGACTAGGTGCTTTCGTGCGTCATCTCCTTCCACACTCAAGATACTGGGTGGGCTGTTAACTCTGCTCACGCTGAAAATGAAGAAAGTGAGACGGGAGGACCAAGTGACCTGCCCAAGGTCGTGAAACTCATACATGAAGGCATGGGGGTCCCACTTCGGTCTTGTCTCCATCTCCACTCGAGCAAACAGCCGGACCACCGAAGCCTTCCGGTCACAGCGCGCTACAACTAGGGCATATCTAAGGGCCGTCTAGTCACTTAACCCCACGGTGGGTGGATCTGGGGGAGGCCGGAAGATGTGTAAGGAGGCTGCTGTGACATTCAGTCCAGACGACAGAAGCTAAGGGGTACTGAAGTGCAGAGAGATCTAGGCTACATTCGCATTTTATAAACTGAGCACTCCAGTTGTTGGCCTTTGCTTAAGCAGTTAGGGATGGCAGAGCCAGGCCTAGACGCCCACAGACAGGAGGCTGGGGAGTCTCAGGTTTGCGGAACTTTAAGCATGATCCCGATCTGGCCCACTGACTCTGATAGGCTCTCCCTGATGAGAGGGGTGGACTAGATGTTCATTTCACGTTCATTCTAACTCTGACTTCATGGAGGAAAGAAAGTCAAGAAAGGTAACAGGAAGGGTGGCATGAGCTGGATTTTGAGACAGTGGAAGATCAATTTCTGTGACCCAAATTCTGTTCACTTAACCCCATGGTGGGTGGATCTGGGGGAGGCCAGAAGATGTGTAAGGAGGCTGCTGTGACATTCAGTCCAGACGACAGAAGCTAAGGGTACTGAAGTGCAGAGAGCTTACTCCGGCTGCGGCTTGCCAGTGGGGAGTGCCGAGGGACGACACTGCGGAGGCAAGCGAGTGGGAGGGTGAAGTCCTGCTGTCTTTTCTGAGGGAGATAGGAAACTTTAAGCAAGAAAGAGACATCAGATTTGTGGCTTATTAAGGTCATGGTGGCATCAGTGTGAAAGGTGACTGAAAGGAAGGAATGAGACCACGCCACTGGGGGACCATTGCAACTGCGAGCGTGCCCAAAATAAGGAAGGGCAGAGGGAAAGAGGGAAGGAAGGGCCAAGCTGGTTAGACATGTGGGAGGGAGAATTGATGGGTCTTTGGGCAGGATGTGGGAGCAGAAATTGAAGACCTCTTCTAGGTTTGTGAGTTTAAGGTAACAGGTAGAGATGATGGAGTCCTTTACAAAAACATGGGTTGTGGGAAGCAGATCTGTTTAGAGGGAAAAGAGGAGGTCAGTTTGCAATCTAATGAGTTTGCCGTACTAGTGGGACATGTGAATGGAAGTGAGAATAGAGAGTTGAATGCTTGAGTCTAGAGCTTGAGAGAGAGAGAGATCTAGGCTAGATTCTAGATTCATGAGCAGGGAAGTGGCACGACCCAGGAGAAGATGTAGTGGAGAAGATGAGTGCCCAGGGTAGAAGCCCGAGAATCCAGACACCCAAGGATGCCTCTTGGGGCAAAGGCCGGCCTTCCTTCAGAAGCCTTGCTCGAGGCTCCCACTCAAATAAGGTCCAAGAGAAGACTCCCCGGTCTCCATAGTGAAGGAATCGTATTCCTTCTCCCAGAGCACTGCTTTCAGGATGTAAGTCTGCATCAGGGGTGGGCAAGGTTTTCTGGAAAGGGCCAGACAGTAAATGTTGTTGGCTCTGCAGGTCTCTGTCACAGCTCCACTCTGCCCATTTTATAGGGGGGAAGCAGGCATAGACAATATGTTTTTTAAAAGGGGGCTGTGTTCCAATAAAGCTTTATTTACAAAGACAAAAGGAGGCTGGATTTGGCCCTGGGCGTAGTTTGCTGATGTCTGGCCTAGCTCTTACCCCATTATGTTAGGGGCAGTTACTGGTTTGTAAACTCCTTCAGCAGAAAAAGCCATCTCTTGTCTTACAGTTTCTTGGGTTTCCTGTATAGTGCTCAGTATAGTGAGTGTTCAAAAAGCATCTGCTTGTTGGTAACAGCGTTAAAGCTGGACAGACCCTGGGGTCATTCAGTCCTCTGTCATCACATCATCATCCTGTTGTGCCCTTAGATTCAGCGACTTGCCTGAGGTCGCTGCCGTGTAGGACAGGGACTAGTATCCAGGCAGGCCTGCTGATTGGAGGCAAGCCAGTGAGCTTCACTTTCTGACAGCAAATGGACAGCAAATGGCCTTTGAGAATCGCTTCCTCAGTCTTTGTTGGAAAGCCTTCCATGCGTGGCACATATGAAATAGTAATAGTGAAGACAGTAGCTAACACCTACTGAACTCATACCAAATGTCAGGTGCTGTGCTTGGCTCTTCTGAAAATTAGCTCCTGGAATCCTCACAGCAGCCAAATGGGAGTAGGTCCCGTTGTTGTCCTTGTTCAGTAGAAGAGAAATGGATGCCCAGGTGAGGTGTCTTGCATGAGATGCGGTAACTTGTATGACCGCATACACAAGTTTGCCAGCGTGGAGTCGCCATACAATCTCACTTGGTATGATTCTGGATTCCATTTTCTTAGCCACTCGTTACTTGTCCAGCATACTTCATGAGATTGTCATGAAAGTCAAATGAAATGACATACGTTGAACTTTTTTAAAAAATTAATTTTTGGCTGCATTGGGTCTTTGTTGCTGTGTGTGGGCTTTCTCTAGTTGCGGCGAGTGGGGGCTACTCTTCGTTGTGGTGCACGGGTTTCTCATTGTGGTGGCTTCTCTTGTGGAGCATGGGCTTCAGTAGTTGTGGCCTGCAGGCTCTAGAGCGCAGGCTCAGTAGTTGTGGCGCACGGGCTCAGTTGCTCCGCGGCATGTGGGATCTTCCCGGACCAGGGCTTGAACCCGTGTCCCCTGCATTGGCAGGCGGATTCTTAACCACTGCGCCACCAGGGAAGTCCGTGGAACACTTTTGACATGGACAGCGTTATACGGGTTTAAGGTGAGATAGCAGGATATTTGTAGTAATGAAGAATAGCCTGGCTCTTTTTGCCAACAGCAGGAGGAGGATTATGGAGAGGGAGAAGATGATGCCGAGGTCCAGCAAGAGTGCCTACATAAATTTTCTACCCGGGATTATATAATGGAACCCTCCATCTTTAACACTCTAAAGAGGTATGTGAGAAAAGTTGTTTGCACTGGGAGGAGAAAGTTGTGTAATAGACCCAAAAGCTGATACGTGAAATTCAGAAGAATGCGGTACGGGAATGGAAGGCCTCTAGGGGTCCCCCCACTTTAGAAGCCTGAATAACCTGTCTTCCCCCTCACCCTGCCACGGCTGTCCATCCCCATGCCCATCTGCGTCCATTTGAGTGTCACAGCTTGTTTGTTCCTCTTTTCTAGGTATTTTCAGGCGGGAGGGTCTCCAGAGAACGTTATCCAGCTCTTGTCAGAGAACTACACTGCTGTGGCCCAGACCGTCAACCTGCTGGCCGAGTGGCTCATTCAGACAGGTGCCGTGTGGGGGTGGGGTCCTGGCCCTTCCCCCAACACAGTACAGAGCCGCTGGGTCATCATCATGCTGATACACTGGAAAGGCCTTCTTTGTCTTCCTGGTTCTTTCTGTTTGTTTGTTTTCCTGGTTTTTAACACCTCTGTCAGTAAGAAGTGAACTTCTTACCCATTTTCATCGGCTTGGTTTTTATCTTTGATTTAATAATTGAGGTTCACAGATAACCCGCAAATGTGATTCTCATTGAGCTGTTTTCCCTACCGTGTTGTAGAAGTAGAGGATTATATGGCGTATGTTCAGTGTGTCATCTTTAAGAGGTCTATTATAGCAAGCAGAAATCATGGCTAATTTAGGACTGGGCATGATTATGGCTTTTAGCTACTATGATCCAAGTAGCGCCTCACTGTAAATCCTCTGTGCTGAGTACAGATGGCATCGTGGGGTGGGTGCTGCCCGTAAACGAGTTGACTCCCTGCTGTCACAGTCATCACACATGAGTGTGCCCCCTGGCTGGCATCTGCTCTGTTCTGCCATGGGGGAGGGGGGGTGTTTTTCCATTTTGGCAATTTGTCCTTGTTCCTAGCGAGGCTTCGAAGATGTCACTGTCCTTTCCACGTAAACAAGCATCCTTGTGTGTTTCGCCCTGGACTCTTTTTTGGGTCTTACCATCGAATATGAGTAATATTAATTTTTATAAGAGGCCCCAGATCCTAAGTGGTCAGAAGCAGTTCTGTGATATCTGATTTGCACGTAAACTTTTGATCTGTCGACTTTTTCTAAAATAACACAGTGAATTGAGAGATTGCCACTTTCCATCTCGTGGCTTGCATTTTCTTTCAGGTGTTGAACCAGTGCAGGTTCAGGAAACTGTGGAAAATCATCTGAAGAGTTTACTGATCAAACATTTCGACCCCCGCAAAGCAGATTCTATCTTTACTGAAGAAGGAGAGGTGAGGAACCTTTTTCCCTTTTTTAATTCCAGCTCCTAGAGTCCTCTGCTGATTCCACCTCACGGTGGAGTGTGGCGCGTTGTGTCAGTCAGGGCTGGAGCTTCCACACGCTGCGGGGGTGTTCGGGGCTTGGGCTCGGCCGCCCGGCCACCAAGCAGCCTCAGCAGCCCGCGGCCTGCTTCTTCCTGTGTCGGGGACCGCGGCAGAGCCAGGAGCCCAGGGGCTCTTGCTGTGTCTGCTGCCACGACGTCACCTTCACTTAGGCGAAAGCTAGGCCTCTTACCTTGCTTTTTGTTTGTTTGCTTGTTGTCAGACCCCCGCTTGGCTTGAACAAATGATTGCACATACCACGTGGAGAGACCTTTTCTACAAACTGGCTGAAGCCCACCCAGACTGTTTGATGCTCAACTTCACTGTTAAGGTAGGAAGAGTCCTAGAGTCTGAGAAAAGGTGAAAGTATTTATGAATGAGGGTGATTTTGACTTGGTTGGTTGTTGGTCTGTGTCCTTTGAAAAGATCCTACGTGCTTTATTTGTAAAGGTTTTCGTCATTTCACTTTAGTAAGTCATAAACATCGAGAAAGAGAAGCATAGACTTTGTATGTTTGGGGATCGAGTGGACTGTGTTTTAGGATTGGGCAGGAACAGGGGACAGAGCCTTGCGTTCGGAGAGGAGCCTCTAACAGCGCCTGGTCCATCTCCTCCGTCTCACACACGAAGACTCAAGGGTGGGGGGCTTGACTGGGACCACCAGCCTAGTTAGTGGTGAAGCGGGGACCCGAGCAGAAGTTTGAGACCCGCGCCCAGCGCCCGTCCCTCCTCACCCCGGGCTCGGCCAGCGGCTGCCTTCCTGTGGGCGCCGGGCACGGCTCGCCAGCACCGTGTGCGCTTACTTCCGTGTTGCAGCTTATCTCCGACGCAGGGTACCAAGGGGAGATCACCAGCGTGTCCACGGCCTGCCAGCAGCTGGAGGTGTTTTCTAGAGTGCTTCGTACCTCTCTAGCTACGATTTTGGACGGAGGCGAAGAAAACCTCGAAAAAAATCTCCCCGAGTTTGCTGTAAGCGCTTTACTTGACCTGGCTCAGATCAGGAGGAGGCCGTTCGCATGGGGCCATGCATCTTCTAACGGGAAATGCTCTTTACTGTGGAGAGTGTGTGGGGCGCAGGGCACCTTCCCAGGTGGGGACTTGCGTGCAGAACTGTCGGAGTCCGACTCTTCTGTCTGCCTTTGTCATTGCTGTGGTCCTGAAACCCCACACACTGCCTCCCTGCCGTCTTCCAGAAGATGGTGTGTCACGGGGAGCACACGTATCTGTTCGCCCAGGCCCTGATGTCCGTGCTGGCCCAGGAGGAGCAGGGGGGCTCGGCCGTGCGCAGGGCCGCACAGGAGGTCCAGCGCTTCGCCCAGGAGAGGTGAGAGGCTGCCTGTCAGCTCGCTCTCGCCCCTACCACATTGCCCTGTGTCCACAACCGAAGACTCTAGGTCCTCCTGTTTTTGACAGATAGTGACAGATAGGTAAACTTGCTTTTACCCAGTAGAGCTGGAAAGTCGGGCTAGTATTAAATACGTGAAGAGAGCGCTTCGTAAAGTTTTGCTTCGATGAATATTTGGTAAACGATTTGCTTATCGTTGAATTCACTGTACTTACGAACCTAAGTGTGTTTATGAACCTGAATTCCCAATATATTGGGATTCATCAGTGGCACATGGCAGCAGTCCTGAAATAGCTCTTTAGTAGTCTGATGGTTAGATCGTGGTCCATATCTTACAGAACAAAACTAGCCCCTATTAGCTTCATTGTCTACTAATGGAGGCTTAAGATACTTAAGAAGTGCGTGGTTCCTTTTAGGAAGCCTCTGAGCTGTACTGAAGCATTCTTCCCCAGTTAGCTCTAAATGTTGCTTTCATGGGTCAGTTAGTAAACGTACCAGTGGATGAGAGAAATATGAAAAAACAAAGGGACCTCAACAGTTCAAAGCATAAATCTGAAAGAAGGAAGGAAGGAAAAGGAGAGAGAAGGAAGGAGAGGGCAGGACAGGGCGCCACCTCATCAATGATGGGATGTACGATTTTTTTTCATCAAGAGGCCATGACGCCAGTCAGATCACGCTCGCACTGGGCACAGCTGCCTCCTACCCCCGGGCGTGTCAGGCCCTTGGGGCTATGTTGTCCAAGGGAGCCCTGAATCCGGCCGACATCACAGTCCTGTTCAAGATGTTTACAAGCATGGACCCGCCTCCTGTTGAACTCGTGAGTTGCTTTTCATTTTAACCTTAAGGTGGGACACCCTCAGTGCCTATCGGAAGTATATTCCTTTGGAAAGTTGTTCCTTTTAATTCTCTGAAGTCAGCGAGTGCACATTCCTATTGAAATGTTTCTGTCCTCTCCCTGGTCCTTCCTCATCACATCCTCGGCCCTCACACACCCTGAAGCACATGCAGTGGTGGACGTGAGTGGGCCCTCCTGCCATGGGTGCGTGTGGACTTACCTGCCATCTCACTCCTGTGTTCCTTTTCAGTGTGTTTGTGTGTTTCTCTTCAGATCCGGGTGCCAGCTTTCCTGGACCTGTTCATGCAGTCACTCTTTAAACCAGGGGCCAGGATCAACCAGGACCACAAGCATAAGTACATCCACATCTTAGCATATGCAGCGAGCGTGGTGGAGACCTGGAAGAAGGTACTGTCAGTTCTGAGAACTCATGGACTTTTTTACGGAGCCAGAAACCTCCTCTCTGTGGTGTAATTTGGGAATTTTGGCTGCAGGGAATCACGGGCCCAACTAGTGTCAGAAATGTCTTTTCTAGTGTTTCTGCATAAAATAAGTCAAAGTGCTAAATGTCTCAAGGAAAGGTGCACAGCATCTACGATACTAATTTAAACTGTAATTTGAAGTGTGGCTAAAGATACGAAACCGATTCCCTAAGCCACTGACGGACGCCGGTCTCCCTGACGGACGGTCTCGCTGTGTGACGGGGACACTTCAGAGACAGGGACGGGGGTTTGCAGAGAGGAGGGCTGAGGCCAGGTTACCCCAACTGCAAGGACGCGGGCACCGTCGGGATTCACCGCCTTCATGTGTTTTCAGAACAAGCGAGTCAGCATCAATAAAGACGAGCTGAAGTCAACATCGAAAGCTGTTGAGACTGTTCACAACTTGTGTTGCAATGAGAACAAAGGGGCGTCTGAGCTTGTGGCCGAGCTGAGCACCCTCTACCAGTGTATCAGGTGAGCACGTGGAGCTTCTAACCCTGACTCTCCGGGGAGGACGGGTTTGAGCTTTCATATTAAAAGCTCAAAAAATAAAACAGATTCAGAGATACTTATTCATCGTATTTATTTTCTCTTTCGTAAATAGAGGGAGAGCACTTTCAACTGTTCTAGCAGCATGAGTAATTTTCAGGTGTTTACTTGCCAGAAGTCTGTTTGCAAATTAGACTCAGAAAAAGGAAGACCAACCAGAATTACAACAGTTGACTTGAAGAAGAGGCTCTATTTACAGTAAAAGTTAGACCAACAAAGTACCACCTAGACAGAAGTGGTGGGTGTCACGCCAACTGTTTAAATAAGCATTCACTAGAAAAGCTGACACACAGGGTGGCCTCTTAGGCATTTGAATCTTCCTCCGTTAATTTGTCCTACTGACAAAGAGAGGCTTTGCTAAATAAAGGTAAGCTTCAGCCCAGCCCACCAGGCTCGTGGAGTGTGGCGTGAATGGTCTTTTCCTTTCAAACCAGCAAAGTTGGTCCAAAGTCAGCTGAGCGTGGGATTCGGGTTCTCGAGCTGCGCGTTTGAGAGGACGCTGGTCTCGTCAGCCTGTTCTTAGCTCATCGTGTCTCCCTGGCAGAGCACGTTGTAGAGTGACGTGATGGGCTGGCTTGCGTTGGTGTTGTTCTGGGGTTTGCCCTTTAGAAAACTTCGTGTAAAGGAAGCGTTCTGCCTTGTTTACCTGTAGGTTTCCAGTGGTGGCCATGGGTGTGCTGAAGTGGGTGGACTGGACTGTGTCAGAGCCGAGGTACTTCCAGCTGCAGACGGACCACACCCCGGTGCACCTGGCACTGCTGGACGAGGTAGGGGCTGCGGACCTCCCAGCTCCGGTCCGAGGCTCTCGCACGTCTGTTCCCCGCCTTCAGAAGGCAGTCCTTCCGGAGCTGGTTATTTCTGTTCTAAATGAGGAGTTTCCTTTTAAGGAGCTAGTTTCGTTGACTCCACAGATCTCTCCGTTTTTATCAAGTGTCCCTGAAAGGATGAGGAATGGGTCAGAGGCTGGCCGGCCCTGGGCCGAGTGCTGGGCCCGCCGTCCTCAGCCGCGAGCTGTCTTTGGTGATGGTTCTCTGGGGCCGGCAGGGAGCCCAGAGGCCTGGCCATAGCGCTCAGGGTGGCTCCCTTTGGCCTCTTTGTAGATCAGCACCTGCCACCAGCTCCTCCACCCGCAGGTCCTGCAGCTGCTGGTGAAGCTCTTCGAGACAGAGCATTCCCAGCTGGACGTGATGGAGCAGGTGAGCGGGCAGCCCGAGGGCTGGGCTGCACAGCGGGAAGGCGGCCCCTTTCTCAGCCTTGTCGCCCCACCCGTGCAGCTCGAGTTGAAGAAGACCCTCCTGGACAGGATGGTGCACCTGCTGAGCCGGGGCTACGTGCTCCCCGTGGTCAGTTACATCCGCAAGTGTCTGGAGAAGCTGGACACCGACATCTCCCTCATTCGCCACTTTGTGACTGAGGTCAGCGCGCGCCGGTTACCGCTTCCCCCGGCAGCGCCCTTCTTGGCTTGATGTAGTCATCTGGTACCGCACTCCGGAGCCGTGCCGTCGGAGAGTCACGGTGATGACAGTGACACGGATGCCAGTCTACCAGGCACCTCCTACCTGCAGGAACAGTGTTTTACCTGCCTGGCCCCTGGGCGTCTTAATGTCGGAGATTGTCGGCAGGAAGCAGAATGGCGGGGGTTGGGGGAGGGGTCTCGCCGCACTGTTGCCGTCTGACTGGTAGTCGGAGCCGCTCACAGGCTGTGCTCCCCGTAGGTGCTCGACGTCATCGCGCCCCCCTACACCTCTGACTTCGTGCAGCTTTTCCTTCCTATCCTGGAGAACGACAGCATCGCCGGCACCATTAAAACAGAAGGTGAACACGACCCTGTGACAGAGTTTATAGGTAGGGTTGGCGTGAGCGTCTCTTGGCTGCAGTTTTCGATGTCATTGTTTCCCTCCTGCTTCTAACCCAGTGCCTGTTTTCCTTCCGTTTGCTAAAGCTCACTGCAAGTCTAACTTCATCTTGGTGAACTGATTCAGCGCATCCTCCAGAGCTGCAGCAGAACATTCCAGGAGACCCGCTGTGGAAAAACCCTTTCCAGAAGCTATTGTTGAAGAGGCCCAGTCAGCGTCTTGGAAGTGGGCTGTGGTGGGAGGAGGTGGATAACTTTTTTAAAAAGGAAGATGTCAGCAGTGTAACGGCTACTAGGAACAGTCCCGTCTCCTCGTGAGTCCAGGGCTGCCCCCAAGTCCTGTTTACAGTATTTCCCCAGTAGCGGAACTAGGTTCCCGTCACCTCTTGGGATGTAGCCAACTGTCAGCCCCGGGGCGGGGGGTGGAAATTCAGAAACTGAGACACTTAGATGAACTATTTTCAGAGTTGATTGATTTAAGTTTTCTCACAAGGCTCCATTGGTTAGTTCGTATCATTGCAATTGCTTTCATTTTCCGAGAACAAATAAAAAGCCCTTCTGCGGTTGGAAGGTGTAGGTCCCGGTGTTAATGTTGTTTTCGTGTGTAAATAAAACACTCAGATTCAGTTCTGCTGTGAAGTGTGCATTTTATTCATCCCTTGGGCAACTTGAGATCGCCATCCCCCCTCGGCCCCACCATTGACTGCAGGGTGACAGAGGAACTGGTGATGACAAGTCTGAAATGTTCCACCTCTTAAATACATCACAGACCACAGTCGCCAGATCATTTATTGAAGAAAACGGAGGTCACATCATTCGCTGCCTGGTGGCTCACGCTTCTTCAGGTAGATGGTGCGCTGCCGTCCTCCCGGCAGGAAGCCGTCCTGTGCAGGTGCTGGGTCGTCCCCCCGCCGCGACTCCCCGCCCCACCCCAGAACGCGTTCAGCCCGTGCGGCATCGCGGCGGCCGTCCCTCCTGGGCGCCCAGGGCCGTCACCGGCCATCACGTATGTGACCGCCAACCCCCAGTTCCTTCAAACCACGGCAGTACCACCCCAGTGCCCGTGAAGGTGGGATCCCCTCTGGTTACGGCTCATGCGATCATCTCTTTAAGAGCCGCTCCTCTGGAGACGTCTGCCTTAAACGATGGGGTCCCCGAATGTGCAGCTCTCCTCGATGGCGAGGTTGTAGGCGGCACCCATGCCACCTCTGTAGGCGCTGGTCACGATGCGCATCCAGCCCCGCTCACCCTGTGAGGAGTGGGACCACGCATCAGCTCAGCTCCCGTCTGCGCTCCGAGTAGACGGAGCCCCTCCCCTCCTCACTCAGCCTCAGGCTCGGGGGGTCTGCAGCGTCCCAGCCACCCGCTCGGCTGACCCTTCCCTTTTCTGGGACCCCTGTTCGGAAATAGCTTTTGTGAAATATTCAACTTGGTTAATATTCAACACGAGGGGTGCATGGCCCTGTTCTGCCGAGAGCTAATTAACTAAAATGTTTATCGACTCTTTAGACCAGATGACTCGACTACCTATTAATATCCCCATTTATAGTCGTTTAATAAAAAATATTGACATTTCATCACTTCGACATAAATCACCATCCCTGGGCTTCCCTGGTAGCGCAGTGGCTGAGAGTCCGCCTGCCGATGCAGGGGACGTGGGTTCGTGCCCCGGTCCGGGAGGATCCCACATGCTGCAGAGCGGCTGGGCCCGTGAGCCATGGCCGCTGAGCCTGCGCGTCCGGAGCCTGTGCTCCGCAACGGGAGAGGCCACAACAGTGAGAGGCCCGCGTACCGCAAAAAAAAAAAAAAAAAAAAAAAAAATCACCATCCCTGATTTCATAACAATGAATTTGTGTCTTCAGCTGTTAATGGTTAATACTAGGTCTTAGAAACGAAAATTCTGCCAGTTAATTTAATTCCCCGGGTTTTTGACTCAACTCAAAAAGTATTTTTGAAGAAACTCCACGGTATTACTTAGGAGAGCCGAAAGTATGGCAAGAAAAAGAATGAGATGGTTGTAAAGGCATAAAAGCTAGCTAAATGGAAACTTCTAAAGCAGCACTTCTCAGCCCCCATCCCCCTCGGGAGACATCTGTCAATGTCTGCAGCCGTTTTCTGGATGTCACAGCTGGGGAGCGGGGAGGAGCATCTGGCGTCTACCGGGTAGGGGCCGGGGAAGCTGCAAACGCGCTACGAGGCACAGGACGGGGACAGCCCCCGTGCAGCGCAGGAGGACCTCACCCCACGTGTCTGCAGCCTGGAGCCCCTCTGCTCAGGGTCACGGTTCTCAGCTACGAAACCCCCAGAACCATCCAAGTGAGAGGAGTCGCAGTGGAAATGTCTTACCCATGGTTCGCCCCACGAATTCCGGACGATCCAGTACTCCGTCCCATGGCTGACACCCCAGCCGGCCACGGAGACTATGTGGTTTATGTAGGCCCTGTTGCGGTATTCAGCATAGATGCCGCCGGTGTAGTTAGACATCTTCTCCGTTGCCATTATACCGCAGCTGAGAGCAAGCAGGGAGAGAATGAGCGCTTTCAATAGCCATCGTTGACCATTGTTAGGAAGAGCCGTGTGGATCCAACTTAAATAACACGCACCTGATGATTCTGCCCAAACTTCTGTAGTTACTCACCTGGCATCCTCCCTACCAAAGCTGTACCAGCCGCCCCAGAGCACTGGCTACACTCTGGGAGCTGTCCATGGATGTGTCCTTCCCCCACAATAATCCTACGAGGCGCACATGGGCTACTGAGCTTTACTTTTGAGAAAACTCACGTGGCAGCTGTCTCCAGCCCTGTGGGTAAAGTTGGCCAGAAGGAAAGGGGTGAAAATCACCTGGGTCCCGTTTACTAGAAGCGTGCACGCCCTCTGCGGGCAGGGGTCTCAAAGCTCACCTGATGGGCCCCTTCGCATAGATTTCTGCCATCATCTTTTCCCTCCCGGAGACGGAGCCGTAGTCGCCAACTTTCCAGAGGGTGTAGTTCTTGATGACGTGGCACTCTCCGAATTCAGTGCATGTTCCACACTGGTTAAACTTGTCACACTCTGGGGACAGCACGGAAAGTCAGCGTGAGGCCATTTCCCCGTTAATCCCTGAACAAAGTAGCACGCCCAGACGCAACCTCCACTTGTCTAACTGAAGGCTCCATCCATCAGCTAATAATGGAAATCTTCTTGCCCTCGGGTGTTTAATTACCCTCTGCTTTCAGCTGCAGGAGTTACAAAAAGCCTTTCCCCGGGCCTCGGTGGAAAGAAACGTTAATTAGCACACAGTAGGTGCTCAAAAGCTCCACTTTTCCTTGAAAGCCGGGACAAAGGCCTTTGCACAATACTCTACAGCTGAGAATAGAGTGTAATTAAATTATTCACTTTTAATAAGATTGTACTGTTTCCCCACGTTTGGGGAAAAAATAAGCATTTTCTTATTCTTTCGGTCTGAGAAGGTATAATAATTAGGCCTCAAAAAACAGTGCAGCTATTAGATCTGGAAGACTCCACACCGTCTCCTGCATCCTTCCTGGGCCCTAGACAGTATTACTTCTCACCTTGTCCATCCTGCCTTGGCCCACAGCACCACTTTCTACTGCTTTCACATTACCTATTTCTGTGATAGTTTTGTATCTATCCAGGCTCCTTCCCCAAGACATTAAACTCCTTGAGGATTAAACTGTTGGTTTAATTTGTCCCTTGGACACCAAATGCCCAGGACAACCTGAAAAAAGGTGGATCTGTGGCCACATTTGCTAATACAAAGACAGGACTACTGGAACTTGCCTGGTGGCGCAATGGTTAAGAATCCGCCTGTCAGTGCAGGGGACATGGGTTCGGTCCCTGGTCGGGGAAGATCCTGCATGCCACGGAGCAACTAAGCCCGTGCACCACAACTACAGAGCCTGCAGTCTAGAGCCCACGAGCCACAACTACTGAGCCCACGAGCCACAACTACTGAAGCCCACGCGCCTACAGCCTGTGCTCTGCAACAAGAGAAGCCACCGCGATGAGAAGCCCGCACACCGCAACAAAGAGTAGCCCCCGCTCGCTGCAACTAGAGGAAGTCCGCGTGCAGCAACGAAGACCCAACACAGCCAAAAAAAAAAAAAAAAAAGACAGGACTACTTATTGCAAACAATCAGGTGCCGATGAGTTCCATCTGGCCCTGTTGTCCCAGGTGGGCTGGAGGGGCCTGGCCGAGGACAGACAAGACCAGCTCTGGGTGGATCAGGGCTCCGAGGACCACGGGGGCCCTCCCTGCTCCCCTTCATCCTGGACTCTTCTTCTTGGTTCTCTGACGCCTGCTGCATCTATCACTTCAACAACTCACTGGACCAGTTTGGGGAGATGCTTGCTGGCCGGGCAATACGGCCTGGGAGGCAAGGCGGGGGCAGCCTGTGGGCGTGGGATGGCGCCTTCAGAAGGTACAGGGGCCTGAGCACACCTTTTACAGATGGAAGGGGGCGCAGAAAAGCCCCCCGGTCTCCCCACACACACCCCCGTCCTCCCCACTCCTGTCTCAAAAGGCCTTTTGAGTTGGTCTCAGCTCTCTGCTCTGGTTACGAGGGAGCTCAGACAGGTGACTTAAAACTACCCACTGTGGGGTTAGGGTTTGGGCTTTTTCTTTCCTTGGGTTTCCAAGGGGAGCACCCTGAAAGGACCGTGCCGACTCCAGGGCCCCAGGCCAGCTTGCATCCGCTGGTCCGTGCAGCACCCTCGGCTCCAAATCCACCCAGACGCAGGCGGCCGGGACCAGGGTCTCGAAGCAGGCCAGGCCAGCCTGCTCCCTGCCTGCTCGCCACTCCCAGCTCCTGGAAAACACTCTTCCCTTGATGAGCGATCCCCTTACAAAGGGCCATGAAACCACCAAAATGCCAACACGTCAAAACCCAAACACCAGGGCCCGGCCTGGGTGCCGGGCACGCAGGATCCCAAGTCCTTTTTTTGTTGGTCTTCCCACCAAGGATGCCAGGCCCCACCTTTCCCGTCCCCCCGTCCCACTAGACACACAGCGGCAGGGGGCTCCCAGCTCCGTCCCACCCTTCCCAGGGCCCCGGCCACGAGAGAGAGAGAGAGAGAGAGAGAGAGAGAGAGAGAGAGAGAGAGAGAGAGAGAGAGAGATATGAGCAGGCCCTACCTTGGTCCTTGGCCTGGTAGTTGTTACAGGTCTCATCGGGGATGCCGTGCCGGTGGGCGTACTCCCACACCGGCAGGTCATTGCCCCCCTCGCACGAGCCAGCATTGCCGCAGTCGATCACGTGCTGCACGGACAGCAGTACGGAGGGCCACGCTCCCTTCCTCTTGATGTTGATCCGGTCTGCGGGGGCAGCACCCATGCTGGTCAGCACCCACCCCACTGCCTGCCGCCCCGGGGGCCAGGCATCCCTCTCTGGAGGGCCCTCCCCTGCTCCCTGGGGTCCCTGCTCTCCAGAGAGGCCTCCCGGGCCCTTCCCGGTACCGATGCCCACCCTCCCCCCACTACGAATGTCATCTGGGCAGGGCCGGGCATGTCCTGCCTGAAGGCTGGTAGATCCCCGAGGGCACCGGGGAGCCAGACTAGGGGCCAGTCGGCGACCCCACTCTCACTCCCCACGCGCCTGGGCCCACACACCCCACGGGGCAGCTGGGGACGGCTGAGGGCAGCCACGGCCCCCTGCTCCTTGCCCCCCTTTCCCTGTACAGACAGCATCCTGTGGGGCCCTGCAGCCAACCATACCACGGGCCCGCCACCTTGCTTTCCGCCCTCCTGGAGCGAAGATTCCGCAGCCGCCCACCTCGTGGCCGCATCCCGAGTTCCCACCTCCAGGTCAGAACTCACCACAGCTGCTCCTGTTCCTTCCCTGATGACGGCGAGCAAGCGGCCAGGCCCTCCACCCAACAGCAGCCCCCTCCAGGCGCCCCCTTCCATCCTTCCCTCCTGCAGCCCCAGGCCCCCTACACCCCTGGGGTCACCTCCTAGGCCCTTGGGCCCCCAGGGCTCTACATGCGGCCCCACAGGGCTTGTGGAACCCACGGCCGGTCACCAGCACGTGCCCCAGCCCTTCCCCCAGCGCCCCTGGACGCACCGCCCAGTGCTCCTCCGTGGACCCCCTTGTGCGGGTGAGCACCGCCCTCCAGCCCCCGCAGGTCTCCCCAAGCTCCTCAGCAGCCTCCCGCCGTGCCCGCCCTGGGCGCTCGAGCCTCCTCCCCGGCCTCGCTGACCCTGCAGCTGACACTGCTTCACCCAATACCCTCCCGCCTGAGGGTACCGGCCCGTTCTTCAGCTCTTGGTGTCCAAACTGGGTCCCAACACGGAACAGGGAGCCAGCTGACACAGGCTCTGCGGGCAGGTCAGGGTTTTGTTCTATCTGCCTGAAACCTCGCAGGGCTTCAAGCGGAACAGAAAAGGGACCCGGCCTGGGTCTGAGCTGCTCCACCAGGAGAGCAGCAGGCGGACCAGGCGGCAGCTCCGCAGCGGTGCTTGGAAGGTAGAGTGCAGCCCTGCGGCCCGATGTTCTGAGGGTGGAAAGCAGGAGGCCGGCTGCCTCTGGGCCTGGGCCTGAGCGAGGGAGGGATAGCATTCTCCTGGAGTGATCAGGGAGGCCGGGGAAGAACCGGTTTGGGGGTGAGGGTGGTGGCAGAAAGGAGGAGCACGTGAGGTTTGAGGTGTCCCGCGGGGGGGCGTGAAGGCCGAGTCCAGGTGCAGGGTCCCAGGGAGTCCAATGTCCAGAAGTTAAGCGGGGTGGGGGTGGGGGATGAAGTTGGGGCCGGTGAGACAGAGACTGGGGGCCTGTGGCTAAAGGCGAGGAAAGCATTTCGGGGAGGGGCTGATCGAGCACAACAGGGCGGGGCGAGGCCCAGGGGCAACCACCAGACCTGCTCCTGACGGCCCCCGAGCCGGTGACCTTGGCGAGGAGCTGGCAGGCGACTGGAGGGGGTCGGGTTAGCAGGGAGAAGGTGGGGACTGCAGGCCCCTCCAGGAGCCCAGAAGTGGGGTGGCGGCTGGAGACGGGGTGGGGTTCAGCGCTGGCCAGGTCTGAGCATCGGCAGGGATGGCCTTGTCCAGGGGCTCAGACGCTGGACGGCCGGGGACAGGAGGGAAGGTGGCAGCTGGGCCGGGCACCGTGGAAGTCCCCTTCTGGGGGCTTCTGTTTTCTCAGTGAAAGAGGAAGAGGACGCCTGCTGCTAGGGAGGCCGTTAGGGGTTGGAGAGCAAGAGGGGAGAAGCAGTCATCTGCCCAGGAGACTCCACTCCAGCAGGTGGAGGGCGGACCTCTGAGCAGGGACACGCCATCGCCTCCAGGCCCCGCCCTCCTCTACAGATGCAAATCTTGGCATGTGATTCCCTCCCTAAGATCCCTCAGGCTTCTGCCGGGCCCCTCCCCTGGGGGTAGGGCCCCTGGTGACCTTCTCAGCTTCCCCCACCCACCCTTAGGCCCCTGCCACAAAGGCCCTCTCAATTCCTCCAGGCCAGGGAGTGCGCCATTCCTGCCAGGCCTTCGCCCTGATCCTCTGGCTCGAGGCCCGCCTACACCCTGCCTGCCTGCCCGCCTTGGGCCCCTGAAGTCTCCCAGCGGCTCCAGGGGTTAAGCCTCTGCTCCACATTCTCCAGGGGCCCTGTCCCTCTCCATCCCGGTCAGGGACCTCCCCAGCTGCCCAGAAGAGCTCCTACAGCTTAAAATGGGGCTCAGGGGGTTCCCTGGTGGCCCCGTGGTTAGGACTCAGCGTGTTCACTGCTGTGGGCCGGGGTTCAACCCCTGGTTGGGGAACTAAGACCCTGCAAGCCGCACGGTGCAGCCAAAACACACTTTTTAAAATAAAATAAAATGGGGCTCAGCCTAGCCGCCCCCACCCTCCTCCTCCCTGAAGAGCCAGAAGTGCAACCCAGCCCCCAGGAGAGATGGGGCGGGGCCCCCACGAGGCCCTGCCTGATGCCCCCAGTGCAGCTGGCTGGCCCCGGGGTCCAGACGCCAGCCCCACCCCTCATCCTACAGACAGCCCAGCTTCTGTGCCCTGCTCCCAGCTGTCACTCCCATAAAGGCCTAGTCTCCTGACCTCCCTGCCGGAGCCTCAGTTTCCTCATCTGCAAAGTGGGAGCAATCACAGGGCAGCCAGGAGGCTTACATGGGATGAGCCGTCCAGCATAGGCCAGGGGCGGTAGCCACACACTGGCTTAACACAGTGCCACAGAGCAGGAGTTCGAAAGATTCCGGCGTGACTGCAGGCTCCCGGAACCCCGAGCTGAATGAAGGCCCAGGCTGGTGTGAAGTCCCCCTCCCTCCCCTACCAAGGCAGGCCCAGCAGCCTTCTGGAGCGGCGCCGATTTCGGATCCCTCCCCGCCCCCCAATCCCGGCCTCGAGGTTTCCCGCCCTCGCTGCAGCCAGGCGGATAAGGCCCAGATGAGGAAACAGCCAGCCTTGCTCAATGTTCCAAGCCCAGGGCTGGCATTCATTTCAAATATTAACTACGCTGAAAAGCAGCTTCTCTTCCGCATACCCAAACACCAGCAGGGTGTTCGGTGAGTTTGTGGTTTGAGCCCCAAGAGCCTAGCTCACAAGCTTCGGGACAGATAAGCCTCCTGGGAGCCGTTTGTCACAGGTCTTCAGTCCTGTGACTGCCGAGCATCCGCTCCCTTAGGCCTGACGCGGACACCCCCCCATGCCAGGCTGAGTCCTGGCACAGAACTGCAGGCCCCCAGGACCCTGGGCTGCAGCTGCCGGTACTGACAAAGAAGGCAGCTGGACGGGCTCTCCTGGCCCACAGTCAAGAGGGGCCGAAGTCCCCGACCTACCCGCCATGGCACTGGTGCTGCCGTGGGCCCAGCAGGAGCCACAGTACTGGGGGATGTGCTGGTTCCTGGTGACACTGGCGTAGTTGACCCCATTCACGTTGCGCCAGTCCCAGCTCTTGGGCAGATCCGATAGGGACAGGTACTCGTGAGGCCGGGGATATGTCCTGGGAACAGACCACCACCACCGGAATCAGCACTGGGGCCCCTGGGGGTCGGGCGCGCAGGCACCTTCCCCAGCGCCCTCTCCCTTCCCCAAACTGAGAGCGAGCGGGAGAGGGCCATCTCAGCCAGGAGACGCCCCTGCCCGCTCGGAATCTCAAGTGGGCAGGGCACACACGCGCCCCCGCAGTGCAGGAACCAGACCGCTCCGCCAGCGAGGCTCCAAATGCCAGGGCGGCGAGGCTAGCCTGCCTCCTGCACCGGTGCGCCTCGTCCAACCCCGCAAATGTGAAAGGGCGCGCCCCCAAAGCAACGGGGCTGGCCTTGACCCTCAGAGGTCAAGGGAGGCTGGGCGTCCTGGTTCCTGGCACCCCAAGGAGGCGGCAGGGTCCCCCAGGCGGGAGAGGGCGCGAAGCCCCGGGAGATGGGCAGCCCCTGACCACCCCCCAGCCGCCCCGACCTGCGCCCCAGCTGGGTGAGCTGGTCCCCCCGCAGGGGCCGGTAGCAGCCGCGGCCCGGGCGGAAGTGGAGGCCGGCCCGCGCCGCGCCCGCCGGCAGCACGAGCAGCAGTAGCACCAGCTGCGCCGGCCCGGACGACGCCATGGCTCCCTCGCCGGCGCGATCTGACCCCGACTCGAATCCCAACTCGGATCCTAACTCGGATCCCGCGCCGGTAGCTCCTCCGCCAGCCTTCGCCCCGGCCGCCCCGCCCGGCCCTTAAGGTGGCTGCGCGCGGGCGGGACACTCCCCCGGGGCGGGGCGCGCGGCTGCCCCCGGTGACCCGGCCCCGCCCCGCCCGGCCGCCCGGCCCGCCGCCCGGACTCGGGTCGCGCGCCAGGCCTCGGCTGACCCCAGACCCGACCCGGCCACCAGCCACGAGCCTCCCATCCGTCAGACCTCATTCACTCTCGGGCATCCCCACCTTGGATTCTTGGGACCCTTGGCCCTGGAGAGGTGCCCCTCTCCCCGCATCCCACGTGGGCCCAGGCCTCCGGGGATGGGCAGGGGGTCTCCCCGCAGGACTGTGCCCTGGTTTCATGTGGGCCTGAATCATTAATTCTACTTTCCAACTTCCAAAGCTGCTGGGTGAGGTTTCTGCTGACAAAGTGCTTCATCTTCAAACAGAGAAACAAAAGCAGAAGTGGGACCCTGGGGGCCTTGGTTTCGTAACTCAAGAATTTCCCCTCCCCCCGCTCCTCCTGAGTGGCGGTCACCTGAGCTGAGCACAGAATGGCCTCCCTGGTCCTGGGAGAAGAGGGTCCAGGCTTTTTGCTTTAGGGCCCACAGCCTTGGCTATAGGGTCCTCAGATGCAGGGACCCTGCTCTTCCCTGGACGACATGGGCATCCCCACACACCCACCCCCTCTTTCCCTCTGCCGACACCAAACCTGCAATCAGAAACCACGGTGGCTGCCCCGTGGACTTCCAGCCATTTCTGTGACGACCCTTGGAAGCCCTGGGGCACCCACGGAATCCCAGGAGGGCTTAGTCCCTGCTCCTGACACGCTATTGCTGAGGCAATGTATAGACACGGCCTCTACCTATTGAGGTCTATGTGTTGAGGTGTCTCTCTTTTTTTTTTTTTGCGGTACGCGGGCCTCTCACCGCTGCGGCCCCTCCCGCTGCGGAGCACAGGCTCCGGACACGCAGGCCCAGCGGCCACGGCTCATGGGCCCAGCCGCTCCGCGTCACGTGGGATCCTCCCGGACCGGGGCACGAACCCGCGCCCCCCGCATCGGCAGGCGGACTCTCAACCACTGCGCCACCAGGGAAGCCCGAGGTGTCTTTTATCTTCCTGGAAAGTGGGCTCCTCCGAACCCTTACTGTGAGTCAGTTCCTGGTTAGGAGGTGGGATGGAGCTGCCCACCCTCCACCCCGATCCCGTGAGAAAACGTCCAGGTTTGAGCAGTGGGGATGGGGGCACAGAAACCACGTCTGCAGAGGCTGATTTGCCCGAACAGGTGTCCTGGCCCTGGCGCCAAAGCCTTTCCCTTCCCTCCGGTGTAGCAGGTGTGGGAAGGGAGTTGCCAGCCAGGACTTCCCCTTCCTACCCCTCTTTCCTCCACGGCCAAGGTGAGTCAGCCAATCTGTCCTCCATCCACATGAGGAAACAAGCCGGCATGGTTGTCCCCGTGACCCCCGTGACATCTGTCATCCAGGTGGGGTCTTCCTAAGAGGTGGGTGTTTGGTCTCCTCCAAAGAACAAGCTAAAACCTCCTAGTTGCTGAAGAACGATCAGAATGGTCCCAATATTGCAGGGTGACAAATATTTTGGGGCCCCCCAAGTCCCCATAAGCGGTCAGGGCCCAAGAGGTGCAAAGTCCAACCACAAGTTTTATAACATGGGACACAGACGGTCCCTAGGCCCAGCCTCTGATGACTGCTGTGAGGTCTGGGGCTGCATCCCTAACGTTGGGTGAAAATCATGTGCCGGGTTACAAGCTCTTCGGTACCTGCCGTGTTGGGAGACCTGGATGTTCTGAAGGCGCCCTGGGATTCTCCAAGGAGGTCCACGTGCGTCAGTGTTATGACAGGCAGGGCCGGCGTCATGGGCTTGTGACCTCTGCCGTCAACAGGGCCCAGAGCACTTGGTGTGATGCCGGGTTGCCCAAGGTGCCCTGTTTTCGTTTTGAGCCTTAGGTTGCAGAGCTGGGCCTGCCAGATGACTCAGCCTCCGTAGGCCAGGGCCTGCAGCAAGGGTCAGAGCGGGGCTTGGGGGTCAGGGAGCACTCAGCCCTGGAGAATGCAGGTTAAAGGGAGGGACGGTGACATTTTCAGGCTGGAAACGAATAGGACATCCAGCGTTGACAGGTGGTGATACAGCAGGGTTTTCCTGCCCTAGAAGCAGCTCAAACTCAGAGAGTGACAGGAAAATCGGGCAGGAGGAGGGGGAGGGAGGCCAGACATTTGAAACCACAACTTTCAAGGCAAGAAGAAGTAAATGAGTTCTCCTGTGACCCACTCTGCTTCTTCAGAACCTGTGACGGGTCCAACGCGGAGCCAAGCCCCTGGACCCTTTCTTCCCCTCTGAACCTGGCTGTGGTCCGCCGATGCACGTCCACCTGGCCCACGGCTCTGAGGGGTGAGCTAGCCGCGTCACTTTAGGGGTCACTGAAACCGCACTGGGTCCCTTAGAGCTGTGTTCTGTTGAGGGAGGGGGCCACAGCCCTGACCACCTCTGTTAGCCGAAGGCATTTGGCCCTAGGAGGTCTCTGAAGGCGCACAGGTGAAATTCAAACGCCGCGGGGATGGAGGGAGAGGAGAACCTGCTGGACTGGCTGCCCGGCTCTCCCCGAAGCAGGTGCACCTGAGCGGCAGGTTGTGCGGTCCCTTCCTGGCACCGCTCTGCATGCCTGTGAGGGCAACGTGCAGATCATGACTGTCTCATCCGCCTGGAACAGAGGAGGTTCGGCAGGGCCCCAAGGTCAGCTGCCCTCAGGCCATCCGCACCTGTGTGTCCCCGTGCGGAGCACATCTAACGCATACTTGAGACTCAGACCCTTCCCTGAAACCAGGACAAAGGCCTCTCCCTGGGAACCCGGCCGGCATCCCTGCACTCCCGCCCCCTGGGCTGTGTCCACAGGCAGATACAAATGACAGTCTAGAAGGCTCTCCCGTCTGGGAAACTCTTTTCTCATTTGATCCTCCAAACAACCCTGTGAGGTGGGAATCCGATGCTGTCACCTATTTTATAGGTGGGAAGACTGAGGCTCCAGAGAGGTTGAGAGACCGGTACTCAGCCCAAGGCTCACGGGTGGCGGGTTTGAGTCTAGTCCCTTTTTTCTTTTTTAATGCCCCGTAAAGTCTCCTGGCGAACATGTGATCCAAGGCCACGACGCAAAAGCCTATTTGCTTCTAAAAATAAGGTTGACTTGTCCCCTCGTCCCAGTAAAGAAATCACACACTTTACAGGTAGGCCAGGGCCGGCCCGGTCTCCCAACGGGCAGCAGAAGAACAAAGGTGAGTTTTTGTTTACCGTGGAATCGCCTCGAAGTCCTCTCCTCTCCTTCCTTCGTGCCATGTTGCTTGCCCGCACCCGGTAGGCTGCAGACATTTCCTATGGCTCCACATTCCTGAGCTGAGCCACATCCTGGATACCGCATCTGTCATTAAAGATGCTGGCGGTGACAGAAGGCAAGTCTGGCTCGCAGGGCACCGTGGTCCCCTCGCCAGCTGCAGGCTCGCCTCCATCCACGTGGCCACTGGGTCAGATGCTCACGCTGACCCTCTGCAGCGAATGTGGGTCAAGTTCGTGGTCCCCAAATGCCATCGCCACCACACCCTCTGCTGGCCGCACAGCCTCACTTGGGGGGGAGCTCGGCTCCTGGGGGTCCCATTCCTGAGTATGTCACACCTGTCAGTAACACCTCAGAACACGCTGGCCACCGCCCACCGGCTAGGTCACGTCCAGCCCACCCAGGTGCTGGCCCAGGAGCCCTTGCAGAGCGGCCCGGGCCTTTCACCTGGTCCAGTCTGCTGGCACTCTAAAGGACAGTCGGCAAACATTGCTGACCACCTAGGATGCGCCACGCCACTGACCCAGCCCTGGGGGCACAGGAGTGTCAGTCCCCGCCTGCCCAGGGCGAATATTCTAGCAAGGGGCCACGTGGAAACAGAGGCTCGAAGAAGAATGTGCTGGCTACAGAGCAAATGGGGCCTGGTAGAGACAGGGCCTCGCGTATCTGCTCTGGGACGTTCTCTTAGCCATCCAGTGAGTTGGGATTGACTGATGAGGACGTAGCCATGGAAAGTGCTGGACCTTTCAAGCAGAAGGGAGAGTGTGTGCAAAGGCCTTGGAAGGCCAGCACCCGTGGTAGGGGCGACCAAGTGGCAGCAGAGGTGGTTGGAGAAGAAGGCGGCAGGGCGAGGTCCCGGGGCTGTAAACGCGCCTCTCAGCTGCTGGCGCTCTGGGATCTAAGACCATGCTGCCCGCTGCCCGAAGGCCGCTGCCCTCGAGGTGCAGGGCTCCTCGTCATGCACCGGTTCCCACCCAGCCCTCCCCGTCCCTCCCTCCCGCTCGGCCTCCTTCGGCTCCCTCCCTGCTTCCGACCGTGGGCTTTTCCCATCAATCTGAACAACATATCAGCTGCGGTAAGAGCAACGGTTTTACCCTGGTGGCCGCTAGTTTCCCTGGAGAGCAGTGGGCGCGACCTTTTGTGTTCTATGAGCTCGCTCTGGGAGGATGGATGGAAGGTCAGGTAGAGGCCATTGTGGTCGTGGACAGGTGAGCTGGTGGTGATAGGTGAGGGATCCTGCTGAGAGATCGTGAGCATGGGCACGTCTGTCTGGGTGGCAGGGCTGACAGGACCCAGTTATGGACCAGAGGTGAGGAGAAAGGCCCAGCTGGAGGCTGTCTGGCCGGTCCACCTCTTGACACCTGGAGTCATCCCTAGATGTAGAGGTCCGCAGACCTGCGACCCACCTCTGGTTCTGCCGCATCATCCTGGGACTTGAGCTGTCGGGTCCGTCTCCAAGCCTTAGTCTCTTCTACCAGATGGAGAGGAACCATCCCCTTGCCCAGAGGTGGGCTAAAAGAGGTATCAAGAGAGATGGGTGGCAGAGAACTTGGTAACGGCCAGAGAGAGGGAACTCGGCAGGTGTGTCTCTCATTCCTGGAGGGGATTTCCTACTTCGCCGAGGTCCCTCGAGCCCCCCAAATAGTAATCAGCCAATATTTGTTGGATAAACGAGTGGATTTCTGAGACAGACAAAATGGAGATTTCTTGGACAAACACGGAGCTGGAAGAAGTATATATTTGTGCTTGATTTCACATGTTATGTTTATCTCTCTTTCTGCCACTGAACATTATGAATCGGGAGCTGCACACCTTGGGAGACGGGAGAGATACAACCGAGAAGGTTAACGTCTCCATACACCCTCAGAATCACGTCAACTCACGGGAAGTGTGTGTGTGTGTGTGTGTGTGTGTGTATGTGTGTGTGTGTGTGTGTGTGTGTGTGTGTATGTGTTTCTGTGTGTGTGTTTCCTCCTGCAAGTCAGAGATGCCACAGCCCAGGACGCTGATTCTCAATGTACCCAGAGAGACGGCACTGGACCATCTCGGGTCCAGTGGACCACCTGATGGGGAGAAGGTCTCAAACTCCTCCGTGGACCTGGGCAGCCTGGTTTAGTGAAAAACAGTGACTAGTTTTTTAGTTAGTCCCTTTCTTCTTGCAGTTACTTATTCATCCTCCCCGAACTTTCTTTTACAGTAAGAGAACGCACGACGAAGCAGAGTACAGGCAAGTGGAACTCAGTTCATCTGATGATCTGCCCACACCCAGCTGAGTCACTCCTAATGGCTCCTCAGATGTCATTTTCTCGCTAAGACATTTGGAAAAATTTCTACCTCTGAATCACAAGCAAACATTATAATTCACCCATCTTCTCTAAGTTATGCAAGGAAGTATGATGCCCTAGGAAGTGGAAGATCAGGGGCGGATGAAATCAATGAATTCTCTGAGAACTTTGTTTTTCTCCTAATCATTCATTTGCCGAATGCAGGGCTGGGGGAGCCCCACCCGGCCACTGGGGTCATCTCCAGGGGAAGTGTGGCAGCAGCCGATGTGGCGTTTCTGGATGACGCTTGGTTTTCCTTATCGTCTTGGTCCTGTTCCCATAATAGACCCGAGTGTCATCCAGGAAGGGGCTTGCTGTCACCCCATCTTCTTGAGGATGGCTCCTCGCGACGAAGGGCTGGCCACTGGTACTTAATGATTTCAGTGTCCTTGGGCGAGCGGGGTCACCCCTGGTGCACAGGGCAGTTTCGCTCCTGCCCTCTGCCCCGCTGAAGCTCCGCTCAGGGTCCGTCACCATCACCTGCCTTTGTCACAGCCCTTCTCAGGGGAGATCCAGATGATTTTGTCATTCATCACAGATGGCCGCTTTTAATCACTTGCTGTGCTTCAGGGCAAGGGGTCACCTTCAGCCTGACAGGAGAGCAGACCTTGGGTCTCCCCCCGCGTGAACTGTCACACACTCACCTGTGTGGCGGGAAGGGGCCACTTCTCGGGGACTGAAAAAGGCACTGTGTCTTCAGCTCCTCACTGGCTCTCGCTAACCTGGCAGCCAGAGGGGCGCACGTTCCCCAGGGGGCAGGTCCCTTCATGAATAAGGACAGGGGAGCAGAGACAGGCTGGCGTCAGACCTGCTGCGTGTCCAGCCACCCTGTGCTACCCGGACGTGTTAAGTCCAGATGGAGGGCTCTGTGTGCCACAGCTAGCTTAGGCCAGATACACGGTAGGTGCTCAGGACCCAGGGTGCTGCTGCGTCTACGCAGTCAGCTGCATCGCCGCCTTCCATCCTGTGAAGCTGACTTGGAAAACACTGCCTGCCCAGGGGTGTTGAGGGCTGCTCAGTCCTCGACGCAGACCTGGGCCTCGGGACCGTCATCCCGCTTTCCAGCTGAGACGGCTCAGGTCTGGGGAGAGGTGGGCCCTGCTGAGCCGCAGCCTCTCTGCCTGGCATCCGCCCCCTACCCCCAACCCCCGCCCCTGGCAGCATCCCAAGCTCAGCACATGCCGCCCAGGCTGAGTAAACACTGCTGGCCGCGCTGGAATCAAAGCAAACAGGGTTCCTCTTCTTCCGCCGTTTTGCCAGCTGCCCCATTAACAGAAAAACCTTTTAAGCGCTCATCTGGAAACCTGGCAAACTGAGGTGACCAAGAGAGGCGTGCTCCAGGGTGGAGGCTGGCGTGCCCAGCCCGCTGCGCCCTGCTCCTCTGGCCTGCAGTGAACACATGGAGATCAAGGGTGTCCCTCAGGCCAGCCCCTGGGCCCTCCCAGCAGCTCTGCCCCCCACCGTGTCCTGCAGCGTCCCAAAATAGCTCGTGTGCTGACTCCACGTTCGATCCTGACATCCTTGTTCTTTGGAACAGTTTACGCTTTCAGCCTGGACCACCTCTTAGGGGACGGAGGAAAGCGCCCTCGGCACCGAGCCCCACCCATGAGGGCACACTCGAGGATAAATACGTTCTCGGCTCTAAGAAAACGCCCTTCTGAGCAGGGCTGCTCAAACTCGCCCAGCTGTTGGTCTGCCCTCAACAAACATTGACTGAGGCCCTGTTATGTATCAGGCACTTTGGGGACTCAAAAGGTGAAACGACACAGCAGCTCCCATGCTGGTGAGGAGATAAGGCAGGAGTAGAAGTAATGAGCAAACACAACCGTATGTGGAAACTGCCACTAAAGCTCTGGGGCCACCAAAAGGGGGGGGTGTCCCTGACCCCCCAGGGTCTGATCTCGTGCTCCAGCCTCGGAGTCTGCTGGGCAGGGGAGGGCGGGCTGGGCAGGTGGGGACACAGAGGGAAGAGGAAGGGGCGAAGGCACTGGGGTAGGGAGAGTGGGGTGACTTCCTTGGAAACCGAAAGGTTCATTCTGTGTATGTATGTATTTTCTTTAATTATAGTTGATTTACAATATTGTGTTAGTTTCAGGTGTACAGCACTAGATCTATATACTATATATATATATATACTTTTCTTTTTCAGACTCTTTTCCCTCATAGGTTATTACGAAATATTGAGTATGGTTCCCTGTGCTCTACAGGAGGTCCTTGTTGGTTGTCTATTTTATATATAGTAGTGTGTATCTGTTAACCCTAACCTCCGAATTTATCCCTCCCCTCTGCATATTTTTTAATTTGTGAAAAATACTGCTAAGCACATGCAGATTTCTTCCTCTTGGATGTACACAGTCTCCTCGTCTCTTTACCTTGGGGAGAGGCCAAGTTTGGACCAGAAGCAGGTGTGGGTCATGTGGTCATTCAGCTTTGAGTAGGAAGAAATTTCTGAACTAAGAAATGTTGCCAGAGTCCTCACCTTGTTCTAAGCTTGGAAAGATTCAGCCTTGCTTAACCTCTCTCTCCACGTATCACGTTGTTATTGTTGCCCAGCTGTTTCAGAGAAAGTTGCATGGTGACCTTGAATACCTGGCAATATCTCCTGAAAACAAGGATTTGCATTTGCATAGCCCCTGGGCTAAGATGGAGTTCAGAGATTATAACATGGCTACACTGTTACTATCCAATCTACACAGTCTGTATTCAAATGTCCATAATTGTCCCAGTTGTGTCCCTTACAGCAACTCCTCCTCTGGTCCAGGACCTGACCCAGAGTCACACGGGGCTCTTAGTCAGCACATGGCCGGTGAGGTCACCAGACAACGGACAGGAGAGGTCCTGCTGCTGACTCCGCGGGACAAAGTCCTTCTTCCCCACCTGTGGGTTTCCTTCCCAGTGTTCAGCTCAGGTCTTTGCTCTGTGGTTGAACTCCTGGGAGTACTAGAGGCTATCTTCCCCAGAAAGTCCTTTGGCAGTAACTTCCCTGCCCATGTCACTGACCTCATGTCATGGGCCCCCAGAGCCCTCTAGAAAGGCACGGGGTTTAGGAGTTGACAGTCAGGCTGGGGCGTGCGGGGTGAGAGGTGATGGGCCGGGGGCTGCTGGTGGGCGTGGTTTGCTGGGAGCGCTGGGCTGAGCACCTCCTGTGTGGCTGGCCCTTGCTGGGCATCAGGGAGATGTGGCTGGGAGTCCGTTTGGGTCTACGGGACTTCATCGTCTGGTAAAGGACCCAACAGCAAACAGTGAGCCCCCCGTGACAAGAGCGAAGGGGCAATAAAGCACAGAGCTGGGGGTCGAGGGGGCAGCCAGGCCCTGGTCTGGGCAGAAGGCCCGACAGAGCAGCTGCAGCCTCTGCATGAAGAGTGGCCTTGGCATGTCAGGGAGGGGCTAGTGAACACCAGTGTGAACACTGGGCTGGGCGAGAGCAGTCGTGGGCTGAGAACCTGAGGGCCCAGCGTCCAGGGAGCTGGCTTCCAGAGTCCTCACCATACAGGCTTTCTCAGGACCAGAGTTTGGAGGCGGTGCTGGGAAGGAAGCTTGGGGCCAGGTTAGCAAAGGCTTTGATGGCAAGCAGGGGAGTATATTTTCTTTACTTATTTTTTAGAAGTATCTTTTTAAGTTTTAATTTTTTTTTTTTTTTTTTTACTTTTATGGCCACACCTCGCGGCATGTGGGATCTTGGTTCCCCCACCAGTGATCAGACCCGCATCCCCTGCATTGGAAGCGTGGAGTCTTAACCACCGGGCCGCCAGGGAAGTCCCAAGCCAGGGAGTTCAGATTCTACGTCTTGACTGTGGTTTCCCAAACTCCCAAGAATCCCATGTCACCCAGACAAATTTGGCCAAGTTCAAAAAGCAAACTTTCTCGTTATCATTTTACTACTACACATACTAGTTATTTTTTTCTACTAACATCCGAGTATACAACATAAAAACTGTCCACCCGTGTTCCCCTGACGGTCACCTCAGCGCCACCAGTGGCTTTCAGACGAAGCACGGCTGCAGGCGAGGGAGTCATGGCAGGTTCTTGAGGGAGGGTGGGGAGACGTCTTAGCGGTCGTATGTATGACTGTGGTGAAGCCACTTCATGCTCTGGGATTCGTGGCCTCATCTGTCAAGCGATGTGTTTAGACAACAGGATTTCTAATAATACAACTGGCTTGGATGGGAAAGTTCTCTGGAGGTGGTCCTGGTCACCCCAGTGAGCTAGGAGTCTCACCAACTTGGGGCCCGGAGCCAGCGCTGGTGCCCAGAGTCCACCATGGAAGGCCTAGGCCTGGTGCCAGACTTCCACGCACCTTGAACGATGGCAGCCTTTGGTCTTGAACTCTAGGAAATGACCAGGCAATATTCTGTGTTGGGAGAGGAAAAAACTCCCCCTCCACAAGGATGATAGGGGGAGGGCTGGGGCTGGGCCTCTGGGCTGGACACACCCTCGGGTCACCCTGGGAGGTAGCCTGGTCAGCTGGTCCCATCGCTGCGATGACCAGAGCTGTGTGGGGCTCACAGCGGTGACGGGCGGCTCTCCCAGAGACTGGGGACCCTGTGAAGATCTTGCCCTTGGGCACAAAGCAAGGATGCGTGAGATCGTACACATTCAGATCGGCCAGTGTGGCAACCAGATCGGAGCCAAGGTAAGGAAAGTTCAATGACTAGTGCTGGCCTTTCCATGGTCCACAGTGCAGCCAACTCAGAAGATCCCCTAAGTTAGCAGGACGGACGGGGAGCCCAGCAGATGGAGACGCTTGGTGGGTATCTGACTTATTAAACGACACCTGTAGCTCAGGAGACCCAGGAAATAGTAAAGGCTTAAAGGGTTAATTTAATTCATGTTAATTCTGTTGACGGTTACATGTGTGTAATATACCTGTCAACCATTTTTACTCTGATCACTTTAGCAATGAACTTTTCATATCTAAAACCAGGAATTTGTCTCAAAACAGTTTTCCAAAGTTTCTTGGGAAAATTTTTACACCGTATTACTAAGATATCTTTCCCTCCCTCCCATGTTTATGTTATAAAGTTAAAAAAGATCAACTACTATTTTATTTCAAATGCAACAGAAAATGAAAGAGGTAAACCTAAAAGTTTTTTGGGTCCAGCAGCAGAAATAATTAAAATATATCCTCTGGAATATAGAAGTTTTTCTCCTTCCCCCTTAAATTTTTCTAAAACATACCTGGTACTGTTGGCCAATGCTAAAAAACAGATGCCACAGCCCAAGGTCTCCAACCCTAATTTTAAGATGATCAGTTCTACTATATAACAACTGTCTCTTTGCTATTTCGAAATTACTTTTACTAGTACGAATTGCATTAAAAATTTAATTGCACTAAAACTTTAAAAAATTTAAATGTGATAAAATGGTATAAAATGTACCATCGTAACCATGTTTAAGTGTACAGCTCAGTAATGTTAAGTATATTCACACTGTCGTGCCTCCAATCTCCTAAATGCTTTTCTTCTTGCAAAACTGAAACTCGGTACCATGAAACACTAACTCCCCATTTCCCCTCCCCCTGCCCCTGGCAACCGCAATTCGCCTTTCTGTCTCTATGAATTTGACAGCTCTTGGTGTCTCATATTAACAGTATTCGTCCTTTTGTGAGTGGCTTATTTCACTCAGCATAGTGTCCTCAGTGTCTATCCCTGTTGTAGCCTGTGTCAGAATTTCCTTCCTTTTTAAGGCTGAATAATAGTCCATCCTATAGAGAGACTGCATTCTGTTTATCCAGTCATCTGTCAATGGACACTTGGATTGTTTCCAACTTTTGGCTATTGGAACTAGTGCAGCTATGAAAAAATGAAAGTCTTTTAATACAGGTGTTTAAAACCCGGGGCAAAGAAAAGGACCGCTTGCAAAGGAGGTGTCACCCTTCCTTGCCGAGTGATAAGACGTTCAAAACTGAAACACACAGAGACGTGGGAGGCATGGGCCCCAACTGCGCTGAAGTTGGAAGACAGGATGGAGAAAGGACCCCAGGAGGGAGAGGAGGGTCTAGACAGGGTCTCAGCTCTGAATCCAGAACTGTGTTGTCTAGTGGTTAGAGGCCCAGCAACTACTTATTATTTGGGGCCATAAGAGCTTTAAGACATACATTTAATTTGTGCTGTGAGAGAACTTAAATTTCTTTCTTTTCCCACACCCTGTAGAGTGCTGATAATTTACTATAAAGTAATCTTGTTCATAAGACCAAGGCCACATCAGAGCCATCATTTACAAGATGTGGTTGGGAAAACACCCCAGGGGATTTTAACATAAATGAATGTATTTTCATTGCGCTTTACTATGTGCTCCTTCAGGTAACGAAAAGGGGTTATTATCTCAGTAACTGTTTCCATTCCATATAAAGAGCTTGGCACCTACCTATATTCATAGATACTGTAATGCGATTGGAAGTGTAGTATGTCTCAGGTAGTTACAAGAGAAGAGCTACGCATAATTCTGAATTGAGCGAATACCTGATCACCCAACTGCACACAGTTTACAAGCGCGCATAGGCGTCTTAGTGGGGGGCTTTTGGGAAAACTGCATGAAAATAAATCCGCAAAGTGAAAGGGGATATTATTGTGAAATCAGATAAGAATTCAGTTTATTTTCACGTAATGGGATCTATACTTTACTAGCTGGAAGCACTGTAAGGCCAAACTAGAGATACACTTCTGATGAGAAACTCTAAAAGAACAGCATTAATGTACACAAGGGCCTGAATTTAACAGGAGCAAAATCCAATTTAATATTTTATGTGTTGACATTTTATTGAAGCAGTTCAGGCTGACATAAAAAATCTTCACTTCATGGTGAGCAGAGGTGAAGAGTACGTTACGCCATGGGGTGGGCAGTTAGGAAAAGGGCCCCCAAGACCATGCTGGGGACGGAAGCGGGCCCAGGAGCCCTCACTTCCTGTCTTTCTGCTCAATGTGCTGTCGCCGACCTGGTGCTTGTCGGGGTCCCTCTGGACACTGACCTCCCCTCCTTCTGCTTTCAGTTCTGGGAGGTGATTGGCGAGGAGCATGGGATCGACTGGGCCGGAAGCTACCGCGGGGACAGCGCCCTGCAGCTGGAGAGGGTCAGCGTGTACTACAACGAGGCCCATGGTAGGACCTCGCTGTCGGCCCCCGTCACCAGCCCCAGGGACGCGGCAGAGAGAGGAGGTCCCGTGAGACGGGAACGCCAGATGGGGGATGTCCCGAGTGACCGAGGGCAGGACTGGCCACTAGAGGGTCACTGGTCTCTGGTCACTGGAGGGGGGCACACTCAACACAAGCAGTTTAGGCCCCGACCTTCCTTTCTGGGTTTTATTTTATTTAATGAATTGATTTATTTTTTAATTTTTTTAAACTTTTATTTCAGCTGTGCTGCACAGCTTGTGGGATCTTAGTTCCCCAACCGGGGACTGAACGCGTGCCCTCGGCAGTGGGAGCGCGGCAGTCCTAACCACTGGATCACTGGGGAATTCTCCCTTTCTGGATTTTAAATAAAAAGTAGAATCATTTCCAATAGGAACAAAATCCCTGTCGCTGGCAAGACAACAAACAAAATGGACAACGACGGAGAAAGTTATTTCTGCAGCGTTCTACAGATCTGTGTGATCGCTGCTGCAGTCCCAGATACGATTTCCAGTCTTTCTATCACAGACACCTTCAGGGAGGGCTCTTTTCTTCTGGACCCGTGTCACAGGGTTCTACTCTGATGAAACATTAACCTTTAGAAAAACAGCAGTTGGCTGACTTCTTCCTATTTTTCCACGCAGGTAAGAAATACGTGCCCCGAGCAGTCCTGGTGGACCTGGAACCTGGGACCATGGACAGCATCCGATCCAGCCGACTGGGGGCCCTCTTCCAACCAGACAGCTTTGTCCACGGTAGGTTTTCCTGGAAGGTTCCAGCGGGAAGAGAGGAGCGCTTCCTGGTGTGTTGCTGCCGACACCCTTCCCCCGACCCCAGCGGGCTAACCGAGTCCCTTGTGCCGCAGGTAACTCTGGGGCCGGCAACAACTGGGCCAAGGGCCACTACACGGAGGGGGCCGAGCTGGTGGAGAGCGTGCTGGACGCGGTGCGCGCCGAGGCCGAGGGCTGCGACTGCCTGCAGGGCTTCCAGCTCGTGCACTCGCTAGGCGGGGGCACGGGCTCAGGGATGGGCACGCTGCTCCTGGGCAAGATCCGCGAGGAGTACCCCGACCGTATCCTCAACTCCTTCAGCGTGATGCCCTCGCCCAAGGTGTCGGACACGGTGGTGGAGCCCTACAACGCCGTGCTGTCCGTGCACCAGCTCCTGCAGAACTCGGACGCCTGCTTCTGCATCGACAACGAGGCCCTCTATGACATCTGCTTCCGCACCCTCCGGCTGGCCACGCCCACCTATGGCGACCTCAACCACCTGGTGTCCCTGACCATGAGCGGCGTCACCACGTCGCTGCGCTTCCCAGGCCAGCTCAACGCCGACCTGCGCAAGCTGGCCGTGAACATGGTGCCCTTCCCGCGCCTGCACTTCTTCATGCCCGGCTTCGCGCCGCTCACGGCCCAGGGCAGCCAGCAGTACCGCGCGCTCTCAGTGGCCGAGCTCACCCAGCAGATGTTCGACGCCCGCAACACCATGGCCGCCTGCGACCCCCGCCGCGGCCGCTACCTGACCGTGGCCTGCATCTTCCGGGGGAGGATGTCCACCAAGGAGGTGGACGCGCAGCTGCTCGCCGTGCAGACCAGGAGCAGCGGCTGCTTCGTGGAGTGGATCCCCAACAACGTCAAGGTGGCCGTGTGCGACATCCCGCCCCGGGGGCTGAGCATGGCGGCCACCTTCATCGGCAACAGCACGGCCATCCAGGAGCTCTTCAGCAGGATTTCTGAGCACTTCTCGGCCATGTTCAAGAGGAAGGCCTTCGTGCACTGGTACACGGGCGAGGGGATGGACATCAATGAGTTTGCCGAAGCCGAGAGTAATATCCAGGATTTGGTGTCCGAGTACCAACAGCTTCAAGATGCCGAAGCAGTTCCGGAGGAGAAGGAGGAGGTCGGGGGCGAGGCAGAAAGGGAACCAGGAGATAAGGGACATTAACCATGAGAGAAGCTGCGCGAGGCTGGCTGCGGCGTGGAGTCACGTCCAGTGTTCTCACCTAGGATGAGTGAGTCCCCACGGCCGTCCCCGGCCAGTTCTGCACCGTAGCACCGCGACCCACACGCAGCCACCCAATATTAGCTTCAACACAGGACTGCGCGGGTGGGGAAGTACTGATGGGCAGTAGGGTCTTCTGCTGGCACCGACTAGCCTTGAAGAGCTTCATATCCCCTGCCCACTCTAGTCGCTTCTTTTTAATAGCCAGGTGAACTTATGGTAAAGCGCTCCCTCTGTTTAAAGATCTGGATTGGCTATTTGCTGTATGCCTAGCACTGCGCCAGGCATCAGGGCTCCACACGTGAACGCGCGGGGAGCCACGGCAGTTGAGGTTAAATTGTAGATGCTTTAGCTACGCTGGTAAGCGTCCCGGAATCTGTACTCGGCATCCCGGGCTGCTAAGGCTCTTCCTGCAGGTTCTCTCTTAACTCGCTGCCCGCAGCCCACCTGTTCACACCTGCCGTCCTCCAGAAATGCCAGGTGACTGCTTGGTGTGCAGGAGGTTCGCAGAGGTAAATGGGCTTCAGCGTCCACTAGTAAATTGTGGAGACTGTGTGTACGTTTCAACGTACCAACTGCAAAGGGCAAAAGGGAGGAAAGGAGAGTGGCATTCCTTCCCACGAATACCCGGGCAAAAAAAAATAAAAAACAAAAAAACAAAAAACGACAAGCAAAACTCGAGAACTTCAAGCCTCTGGCCTTTATGTCTGAAGAGCTGGCTTTTAACATAGGTGTATTTACATACGTTTAAGTTTCTTATTAATGTTTGATTCTGAGAATTCATTAATCATCATCTTTGGTTTTCCTTGTAAAGGCTATCTCGAAATGCCCTTTTCACTTTCACGCGGCGATCACCTCCTGAAAGCTCCCTGTAGCCGCTCTGTTCTTTAAAAGGGCACAGGCGCGCTCAGCAACCATTCAAACGGAGGAATTGAGCAGCGGTGGCTGCAGTGTCCTTCGCAGTTACGGAGGACATCGTCTCATTAGGGAACTTTTACAGTTCAAATTAATTTGCAGAAGTTGCCATAATGTTTGCATGATCATGCAGCTTTAACCATTACATGATTTTAATCTGCTCACATTACAACAGGACCAGATACACAAAAGCGTAATCAGATCATCCATAACTTCTTAATTACAGTTTACCTATTCCTGACATACAGCACTGCCATCCCTTCCAGCGCCGCAAGGGTTTTAATGGCCTTCTAGAATTACCACGGAGCTGTCCTATTTGATCCATGGGTAGCTGGCGACAGGAGGAAATATTTACTTGCAGGCAACTGGATTTGCTCTGTAATCTGCAGTAATGAGGTAGCCGGTGAATGGGTGACAGGAGCTCATTTTGAGAAACTTCACTCTTTTCATGTAGTCTTATGAGGAAATAACTAAAACATGTACCAAGAGAAAATTGTCTCGCTGTTGGTATCATGACAAGTCTTCTATTTCCAGAATTACAAAAAAAAAAAAAAAATTTAAATACTTTCTACTTGTGGTTCAAAAAGCACTAAAAACAAAAGTAGATTTAAAAGTAGATTTAAGGAACTGCACCTAAACGACTCCTAGTTTGAAGTTCATAACTTCCTTAGATGCTAAAAAGACTTATAACCTGCGATTACATAAGAATTTACACACGATTCCTCTAGCACTTTTTTTCACTTTCTCAAACCTGAAAAGGCAATTAAATAGATGCAAGAAAGGATAAAGATCTAAATTAAAAAAAACCCTGCTGATTTATATTACTGTAAAGATTTTTGTTTGCTCAACAGTAATCATTAAAATAAAAGAAATACAATTTTAAATGGCTAAATTGCTTTATTTCAGACTAAATAAATTCCTTTTCTTGGAATTCTAACCGTCCAGACTGATTAATGTGAGTAGTTAAAAATATTTTCAGAATGCATCTCACCATCCTACTCTTTCGTATGGTAGAAATAGATTAAAAAAAAAAAACCCAAAAACCCCACTAGAAACCGAAAGAAATCTGTCCCCTGTGATTTTGAAGAGCCTATTCCTTTAGCTGTATGGTTGCTACAGCGACATTGGTCTCTCGGAGACCAAGACGGTGGAATCAGAATTTCAGAGCTTGTCTGATTCCTTCACTTCACACACGAGAACACTGCGTGAGTGAAGAGACTGAATCCCTCACAAATCACTCAGGTGGTTAGTGAAATACCCACAACAAGATCTGATCAGGGCCCCCTGGTAGTCTGGACACAGTGGTCCTGCCACCTCCCAGCAGGGCATCACAGTATCGGTTCAGGATTTTTTAATCACAGAGAAAGAGCCTCAAAGAATCTTTACTGAGCAGTGAATCTGTCCTTTACTCAGTTGACTTTTAATCCTTTCCATACCACAAGCCCTGTCCCTAAGTCTCTTTTCTAATTATCCCATTTGCCTCCCGAATGAATGACTTATCTCTAATTGAATTGGTTGGGAAGAATTTAGCCCTTTGCCTATCAGTTACTTTTATTTGCCTGGTACCAAGAAGGCCCCACGGCCTTGTGATCCATTTATTCCCGTCCCTGTAATGAAAGATGCCTCCTGGTACCTTAACTGTGGGGACCGGAAGCATGACAACTGAGGGGCCTTGACTTCAAAAGAGCAGGACAACAGCCTGAGGCACAGGGCACAAGGGGCTCGTAGGCTGCTTCTGTCCAGCCCTGCAGCTCCTCGCGTGCCCCATGCCAAGAATGAGATAAAGCCTGTAGGTCAAGTGTCCAGGGCAGGAAGTCCTCTCCAGAAGCCAACAGCAAAGGCGTTTTCTTGCCCTCATCCTTGGCATGGCGGAGTGGCCGTGATAAATTATTGTTAGCTTAAGTACCAAGCTGAGAACCTGTCCTGGGGCAGAAGCTAAACCGGTGTTTCAACATTTCCTGTCCAAGTGTCTCTCTCCATGTCCAGAAGTGGGTAAAAATCAAGCAGTTAACTCTGCAACTTTGTAAGCTTTGGGGTTTTACTTGGCTGAGTGCCTTCAAGTTTCAAAGAAAGAGAAAAACACCCTGCTGGCAACAATTCTTCAACCCTAAATATTTAATAGGTAAACGAATCGCCGTGAAAACACCATGGACCTGCTGTCATGACCATGCCCTAGACCTGCAGTCCAGAAGCTTAGATTTTCACGTCAGCTCGGCCATCAGCTCGGTAAGCATGTTGCTGAGCGGCTTTGCCTCGTTTCCTATGAGAAGTGCTCCCAGAATATAAAGATTCACTTACAAGACAATGTGAAAAGTATCTCGTGCTTAGCGAATTTCGACAATAGTACTTCTCTATAGCTTTGAAGTGCACGATAGAAAATGAATACTACAATTTAGCATTTCTTCTCATCTACGCTTTCCATAATTATTCGCACTCAGCCTGCTGAATCGCACCACCTGGATACGGCTGCCGGCGCAGAAGGACGAGGCCAGCAGACAACCCGGCCCACCCCTGACCCCAACCCACTGCTCTGACATGACGTCTGCAATTCAAAGATAAGGGGCAAGACAGCCTCAATGACGGAGCCCAATTCTGTCAATTACGTCACGAAAAAGAGAACCTTTTCTTTTGAGACATTTTCAAAATGTCTCCTGGATCCCTCTGGTCACTAGATATGATATCTGTTCTCCCTTTAACTTTTTCTTTTTTTCAGCTGTACGTCTTACAGGACCTTAGTTCGCCGACCAGGGATTGAACCCGTGCCCCGTGCAGTGGAAGCTCGGAGTCCTAACCACTGGACCACCAGGGAATTCACTGTTCTCCTTTAAAAAGCCCTGGTTCGTATGATCATAATCCTGCAGTGGTGTGGTAGTTCCCAAACAGAAAAAGTCCGAGAGAAACCAAAAACCAACAGCAAGAGTGAACTGTACTTTAATTTATTGGCATTGTCAATCTATGAACAAGACAGGTTTTTTTTTCCCCCACGAAGGGGGATCGTTTTCAATCTGCCATAACACGTGCCCACACATCTTCACCATGAACATGCAGCATTTCAAGCTGTAGTCAGGGTCTAGGAGGAAAAGAGAAACAGCAAGTTGCCAGTCCTTCATGTTTTCTTAAAAATCCAACACGAATAGGGAAAGTAACTTCCTTATAATGAGCAGTATAATATGACTGCAGATCTCCTTCACTCGGTTGGTGATAAACGCTGGCTCTCAGCTGTAAAAAGCGCAGGTTCATGTGCACTGCCTTAGCCGAAGAGGCACTTCCCTGCTAAGGAAAACCAAACACTCTCCCTGCAATAAAGAAACACTCTGCCTTTAAAAGACGCTAAATCCCCTATGCTGAGGCGGTGGGGCTGCGTCCCCAGCACGATGGATAGAGAATGGTCACTGTTCTGCTTACCGGAGCTGGACACTACTACTTCCTGGCCCAAAGGACATTACAAGGTGGAGGGAGTTCGATGCGGAGTCTGGCTCGGCCATGCTGCAGGCACAGGCTGGGTGATTTTTCTCAGTTAGCTCGTTGTTAAAACAAAACAACCCAACCTAAAACCAGGTCTCATTCCTCAGAATTATGAGATCAGACAGAGAGCCCCAGAAAAAGGGCTCAACACCGCATCTCCAGACTTGTAATAAAATATTTACTAATTCAAAATGAAAATGAAAAGTGCTTAGGGGAGACAGTTCCAATAAGTACAATAGCTCATAACCACAAGCTGCCAGAGGATTACTATTTATCACATTTCCCTGCAACTGCGGGTCTGAAGCTTTTTTAAAGCTAAACAAGAAAATTAAATCTGAAAAACAGCTTTCCGGTAATTTGCCTCGCTTGATCTTCGAAATAATAATGTCAAGAAAGCAGTTTAGAGATCAAATCACTTTAATAGTTTGGAACACAAAAGTCTGAACTTATCAACGGTACGAAACTGCCTTACTTTGCATTGCCAACATCAGAAGTAAAATGAACCAAACTCTGAAAACATAAATTTAGCCAAACAGTATTCACTGCAGGGTCTTGCCGATTTTATTGCTTGATAAAATAGCAGGACCCTTGCCTGTACCTGTAGCCCTACGTTCGGGAAGTAGTGATTTGTGAGAACATGAGCAGATGTGGGGGAAATAAAAACTCAAAGAACTGTAATTTTTCATGCTCCTGAACTGTTACATCACTCCAGTAACAATTATAAAAGTGGGGAGTTTATCCTCCGAATTATTTGATTTTGTGCAGACACATGAAACAGGTTTAATTAAAATAAGATGGCTTTCTACCTAGCATTGCTCAATGAACTGAAAATCAACGTGGCAGGTTACTTCTGCTTGTCAGGGCCTCGAAATGACATTCTTTCATGATGCCATGGGGCTTCCACAACCTGTATGTGTGACATTACCATCCCACTAACTTACTTCTAGATGTGCTGATGGACCAAATGTGGACAGAAGGCCGAACTAAAATTATTTTGATTTTTAAAAGCTCTCTAAATACTTAAGATGCAACTCTTTCTCTAAATCCACCAACAACTTACAGATTATTCTTTTTTCACTTTCACAATTTTTATGCTGCTGCCAGAAGTCTTCTCGGTGTTTGCTTTGAATCCCGTCTTCAGCGCATCCCTCACTGCTTTTGCACAGATCTGGGAGTATCGGATGTAGCTGGAGGAACACGAGAGACAATATAAAGCTAATTATCAATGATCCAGCCAGACTTGCTGTGTGACTGTGCTTTTGTTTTTCTTCCTATACTTTTCATTTTGGTTGGATTGTACATCATTGTAGAACTGAACTTAAAAATGACTAATGCGGGGCTTCCCTGGTGGTGCAGTGGTTAAGAATCCGCCTGCCAATGCAGGGACTTGGGTTCGAACCCTGGTCCGGGAAGATCCCACATGCCGCGGAGCAATTAAGCCCATGTGCTCCAACTACTGAGCCTGCGCTCTAGAGCCCACGAGCCACAACTACTGAGCCCGTGCGCCCTAGAGCCCGTGCCCCACAACGAGAAGCCACCACAATGAAAAGCCTGTGCGCAGAAACAAAGACCCAACATAGCCAAAAAAAAAAAAAAAAAGTTAATTAATTTAAAAAAAATGACTAATGCAAAAGGAATCTATACAAAGAAAA
The DNA here is from genome assembly GCF_963455315.2 of Globicephala melas. Lineage (NCBI taxonomy): Eukaryota > Metazoa > Chordata > Mammalia > Artiodactyla > Delphinidae > Globicephala > Globicephala melas. The sequence continues at coordinate 82,639,820 of NC_083328.1, forward strand.
AGAAGAGCAGAAAGAAATGTATCAAAGTCTTAATTGGGGTTAGGTGATTTTTGGTTTTTCTTCTTTGCAGTGTTTTCTCTTTAATACATATTAATTTGAAATAAAAGATGCATATATTAGAGAAAAAAACCCCACAGCACAGTAAACAGTCCTAAATGTTAACAGAGGGTATGAGTGGTTTTTTTCCATTTCTCTATTTAAAATTTTTTCTTTTATTATTCTTACAAGGTAAAGTATACATAATTAAAAGAAGGAAAAAAAACTATTTTGAATTAAAACGGCTCTACTTCTGATTATTTAAAGGTTTTCCTGCGAATATTGGATTCTGCTTGTCAGGCCTGCCATTGAAAATACTTCCCAAGCAAGGTTTCTAAATTAAACGGAGAAGTCCTTAGAGAACATCATCAATTCCAGCAAAATATCTAACAGCCAGCTTCCTGTTTTGTAGATGGACTCCCATCAACATCTTATTTTCCAAAAGATGTCAGCTCACTTTTTACACTGTTTGAAAACAGGAAGGACAGAGGGGAGGGAGCTGCTGACTATTTTCTCATGTTTCAGGTTTGTTTTTTTGGGCCAGAGATAGGAGTTCCAATTCTTGCTTCCACTCCTACTAACTGGTGAATTTTACGCTGTTCCATCTTTTGGGCTAATTTATTCTGTAAAAACAATGGAACAAAGCAGAAGGATAACAGTATTTGCCTCACTGGTGGCAGGGAGGAGGAAAGACAAAGTGTGGAGAGCAGGATTGCCCCACCTGTCTTGTAGGAGGTGCTTAATACATGGTCCCTCTGACTGGGGCCATCATCCTTCCAACTGTACAAAACTTTGCTTGACCTTGAAAGTCAGGACACACTTGGGTTGCCCACAGTCACATACCCACAGACGGTCACTACTAGGAGGTGCTACTTAATCTAGTCAAGCAACAAGGTGTGTTAACCTGAGCCAGGTGAGCGGCTCAACTGGGTGCACAGGCAAAGAAACCAGGTGTGACACCTAGATCCATGGTGTCTCCATTTCGCCAGAAGCCATGTCCTCCAGTGGGTTCCATACTTTGGCTTCCCAAGAGCCACCACTCACCTTGTGGCAGAGCTTTGTACACCTTACCGAGGGCTCAGCCGTTTTACCAATAAGGAAACCTGAGAGCAAGAGGAGCTAATTTAATAAAAGATGGATATGCCATTTTAAAAGGCCCCACCTTAATGCTGGAACGGCCAGGTATGGTGACCGTGGTTACCTCCAGAGACCTCTCTCCTCTCCTTCAAGTTCTCAAGTTGTATGTGGCTCTGTTACTTCTAGAACGTCAACCGAGTGTAATTTAAAGGACAAAGGCCCCGCGGGTGAGAAGCGCCGTCCACGGGAAGACACGGCACTTGTCGAGCGCGTTCAAGGCGGCGCACAGGTGCTCGGCGGCGCCCCCGGCAGGTGCGGACAGGTGCTCGGCCCCGGCGCGCCCGCATCCCACGGCCGTGAACCCGGCCTCCCCGCCCGCAGGCCGCCATCTTGGGGCCGCACTCGCCGGAGCCACCCCCACCCCCGTCGCGCCCGGCGTGACCTCCGACCCCGGTTCGCCCCGGACCTCCCCGCGCCCCAGCTGTCCGCCCCTCCCGATGTCCGGCCCTACCTGAGTCCAGCTTGTCGCCAGTACGCCACCATGATGTCGCGAGAGGGGGCGCGTCGGGCCGAATCCCGAGGACCCGTCAAGGGCGGCTCAGCGTGCAGGCCGGCTGCCGGAAGGTCAGGCCTGAGAAGCGGAAGGGGCGGAGCTCCGGCCCTGCCAATCCCACCGCCCCTTGCCCCGCCCCGCCTTCCCGAACGGCCTCTGCCGTCTCACCGCAGAATCCTCCAGGCTCCGCGAGCCAATGGGGGCGCGCGGCCCGGGCCGCGGGTGCCAATCCCCGGGCGGGCGGGCCGGTCGGCCGCGCGTTCCTATTGGCTCCGCGGGCTTTCGTAGTGTCTCAGGCGGCGGCGGCCGGGGCGGCGGGGCAAGAGGGGGAGTTGGAGGGAACGCGCGGCCGCGTAGCTTCGGGAGCGCGAGACTCGGGGCCGCGTCGAGGTCGGTGTCGGGGCGCACCGCCCCCCCCGACCCGACGGCCGCGTCCAGACCTTCATATTGACAACACTCAAGCATGTTCGCCCCGAGTTAACAGTTAAAACGAGCCGCCCCCCGACAATCCCTAGGGTTTCAGGCCGGCCCGGGGCACCAGAACCTGGCCGGGGAGAATGAACTGGACATCGGAGGGAGGAGGGGAGGAGGCCCAGCGCGTCCAGCTTAAGAGACTCAACCTCGCGGCGCAGAGCCGGCTCGAGCGCGCGGCAATTAGGTGAATTCTTACAAGGAAAAGCATTTCTTTTGCTCCTTAGTTATTAAAAAGAAATTGTAATCAGGAAAAACATCATAGTTAAAAGGAAGTTTTTATTAACAGGAAGGTTTTTCTTAATTCATATAAGATCCATCTTTAACATTAAACAGGATAATATGCTCCATAATCCGAGAGTCTAATTCTAACCCATGAACACTCTACTCCAGTTTAGTCCTCTCGAATGCCTGCTGTTATTTATATTTTAACAGGTAAAAGCCATTACCTACGAGCTACTTAACGAAAAGTAACTACACTGGAAGGTGAAAATCTATAGAATTTTGTCATTAGATCAGAGTAAAAAAAAAACAGGATAAAATTTTGTTTAGAAATCTTTTTATCATTAGGGTATTCTTATACTTTTCAGAACAAGTATAATTTTCAGAAGTTATACAAGGCAACTTATTATTAAGTATCATTATTTAGCAATGGTTTGTTTAGTTGAAATGTTATTTTAATTGTAAAAACCATCTCCGGTTACAAAAAATAATCAAAAACCTTATTGGCTTTAACTTGCTTTTACAAATGTCCTAAGAAGTCGCAAGCTAAACAATATTTTAAATAGAAAAACAATAATTTTCAAATAGCCTGGTATACTATTTTTGTGGTTTAGGTACATGTATTAATTGGTTTCTTTTGTAGGAAACCTGACTAGAAGTTTATCACTTTAAGTACTGTGAAATAAAGGCAAGAGCTCATCACCTTTTAACAAAAATATTCTGTATGCAACAATTCCCAGTATCAAAGGTATTCTTATTTAACGGTTGATAATTAATTGCCTGCTACAAAATACAAAACAACACAACATTTACTGGATTGTTTTCCAGATTGCAGCTGCCCACTGGCATCCAAAGCAAGGATTTCCCATAAATAAAAGCTGCAAAGCAATTCACATACTGGTTAGTTTAGGTCAATGCTTTTTTTTCACCCTATTATTCTTTTTTCTTCTCCACCGCCCCCATCCCCTGCAGTGACACAGTATTATTTAAAAACATTAAGTCCCTGGGATTTATGCTTCAGATCAAGACATCATTCGAGTAATTTCAAATGATGTACAGCTCTTCACGTAAAAAAGATGTTTTGTGGTCACAGTTACTTCAAAAAGGAATTATATTCAAATAACCTGACATATCATGCTTTAGCAATTACAGAACCACAATTTTGACACATGGCAATTGATAAGTTAGGCAAATGTGAAATGCTAAAAGATGTGAACAGCTGTTCTTCTGTTTAAGTTTAGAGTAGTGCAAAATTCTGGTAATGACTTTACTTTTTCAGTTAACATAACCAGCCCACAACACAGCATACTAAGTCATAAAGTACAGATCCAAGGAAGGTAATACATTTACTAAGTTACAAAACTTTGGCAAATCAATACAGTACTCTTTAACACAATAAAATATATTTTCGTTGGAGTCAGTTATTACTTTCATGATAATTTTTACTCCAAAAATGTTGAGTACCAAATTAAAACACTGTGATTTTTCATGGTGGTTTATAGCAGAGCAAGTTATTTTATACAATTAATGTCTTTTTAAAACTATACAGTTTCTCCTTTAAAAGTGAGTTCCCTCATGCAAGTTCTCCAAGTTTATTGCAGGGCAGTGGTGGGTATGTAAGAGGTGGCTCTGCTTGGTTCTGGGGTTGGTCCAAAGACAGGTAGAGTTCCAATGCATGAAAAGCTTTAAAACTCTACCTTAAGGAGGTTTGATCAGCCAATACCAATTTTCAAGTACTTTTCAAAAATTGTTACATTTTTACATAAATACTGGAATCCTCAAAATCAGACAGTCATTTCAGACAACACTAATTTCAGCCAATCCCTTTGATTTAGAAACACTGCACCTCTTTGTTTTGATCAAGTCACACAGTCCTTCTTCAGCTTATTAAAAAAACAATTCTACCGAAAATATAGTTGTATTTTTTAAATAACAAATAAATATACTGCCAGCTTGTAGAGACCTGGGGAACTGGGTGTTATCAACTTTCATTATCATTTCTCCACAAATGCTGCTGCTGCCATTGGTGTCCTTATGCTCCCTCTTGCCGAAGCCGTCAATTCCTCAATTTCAGCATTTAATTTATGTATTACCCACTCCATTGCTTCTCGGCCCTTAAAAAAAAATCCAACATGTTTATTCTTACCAAGTGAGAGCAAAGGCACCTGTCAAACAAACGGCACATCAGGAAGTAACAAGAAGCGGTACAAGCGTAACTAAACCTCACCAGGACAGGTTGTTTTTACCTTTGCTTTTTTTTCTCTAACGTTATTTACCAAATATCAAATGCCTTGAGAAACTGGCTTGATCTATATACTGATTTTAATTTATATTTTTGCAAAAGATGTTCTCGAATCTACAATTAAATGACAGTGGTGTTTTACTTATTTATGATTAGAATGGTTCCCCTTTCGGGGTGAGGTCAAACTCCTTTTTTTTCTTTTTATGTCCATATTTTAAACCAAAATCCTGTATGAGGCTCTGAAGGCTCTGGTCCCTGACTTCCACTTCAACCACTCTCTTGGACCCTATGCAGTTCCTTGAGGGACAGAACAGGAGCATTTCCTGCTTCCGGTCTCAGGGCCTCCTTTGCACACGCAGCTCCTCTGCCTGGAATGCTTCCTAGCAGGCCCCTCACGGCCTACCCACCCCTCATTCAGAACTCAGCAGAAACATCACTTACTGAACACTCATTAAACACTGTCATACCTTTCTGTACTTTTCCTTTCCTAATGACGTTTTGTATGATTAATGTCGCCTTCCTCTTAGTTCCACGAGGGCAGGGACCACGTTTGTTTTGCTCCCCGCTGTATCCCCAGTCTAGCCTAGCACTCTGCCTGACACAGAGAAGGCATCTATGAATATCTTTTGACTGCTGAACGATTATATTAAACATGTGTTATAAAACAGTACATTAGGCATCTCTTTCTCTGAACTTACTTTATTTTAAATCATTCTCAATCAGGCAAAAATTAGTTGGGGGGCAGTGGAGAAAAATCTCACTGTTTTCACGTATAAAGCACAGACGTATATCCATTTATCTATATCTATAATCTGTAGTATTAAACAATTTCATGGGGTGGGGGTAATTAGGGGAAAAATATCTACAGAGGACCTGGGCGTGAAGGGAGCTAATGAAAAAAAGGTTGGGAATCTATGCTTTCAACAGTGACGCATTGCTACATGGCTCCCCCACTTCCCCCATGCTGGGCCCAGGGCTACAGTCTTCCCATATTATCTCATTCACTCTTCGCACCCAACCCTGTAAGGTGGGTGATTAATCTACACTTCGCAGACAGGAAACTGAAGCAGAGAGAGGTTCGCTTAATTAATCGCCCAAGGTGAAAGGCTGGTCAGAGTTACAGCTGGCACGTGAAGGCAGGTGGGCTGGACCCCAGAGCCCGTGCCAGCAACTGCCCACATCACCTCGCACTGCAGTGGCTCAGAGTCAGCTCACAAGGACAGCGCTTCCAAGAAACAAGACCCAGGAGTAAGAGCAAGCAGGGAGGGGCTTCCCTGGTGGTCCAGTGGTTAAGACTCCACGCTTCCACCGCAGGGGGTGTGGGGAACTGAGATGCTGCAAGCCTGCGCTGCACCCCCCAAAGAAAAAACAGAAAACAAAACAAAGAGCAAGCGGGGAGCAGCCTTACTTACTTTATTGGCATTTGACGATATCGTGCTTGCCATCAGGCCTTCGAGGTAACTGCCGAGACTGACCCCTTTCACGGTAATTATGGCTTCTTGAGTCAAAACAGTTCTGGAACAAAACACATTTACACAGCTTCAGGATGACCTAATTTTCATTTTTCAAAGAAATATTTGATTAAAAAATTAAAACACACTGTAAAATAGGTTTGTTAAAATATTTTTCACTTACTTTTCTGGGTCTTGAGGATGTGGTTTGTATATAAGTCTCTCATCTACTGAAACCATATTTGTAAATGAAATCTATAGAATTAAAAAAAAAGTCAAATCATCTTGGAAACCAAAAATATTTCCAAAATTAATTCACAAACCAAAACCTTGCTAGCTAAATATACAAAACAGCAGCAAGTAAACCACTTTGATATTAGTGTAAAAAGAAGTTTTCACTATTCATTGCTTCCTTTTTATTAAAAAAATAATACATTTGACAAAAGCATCATAATAGTAATAACATGCACACGATGCCAAGTGCACTTTACTGAGTGCCGTCTCCTAGAAATAACAGGCAGGCTCCTTAGAGCGCTGAGGCTAAGCGCAAACAGGCAGAGACGATGCAGCATCTCAGTACTGATTTCCTAAGCCAGGCTGAAGAGCATACATTCATTTGTGTACCAACTACAAAAGAGAGGAAAAAACGAAGCCAAACAGTTTAAAATTAAAACAGAAGGGAGTCCAGACTTACATTAGTAGATTTAAGTTCCATTGTTTTCTCTACGGGATCCACTACAGAATGTTCTTGCACATATGTTTTGGTTCTTGCTGCACCAATAAGCTAAGTAAAACGTTCAGAATTAGTAATCAGAGGAAGAAGGATTTCTTAACAAGTGTATCAATATTTTATTTGAAGGTAAAAATGTGTTAATATTTTGAACCAAAAATCTGTTTTCATAAAAAACATGAGAAAGCAACAAAGGTCAGAAAGGAGGCCCGTTTAATGGTAAGAGGACTTCATACACCACGAAGGAGATGAGACGCCCAAGACACAAGCAGAGGCGATTAGCAACCAGCCCGCGGAGAGCGAACGGAGTACAAGGCAGGACTCGGCAGCTGCCGAGGTTGAGGGTGGAACAGTGAGCCTGAACATTCGGGAAGCAGGGCATGTAGAGAAAGGAGAGGTTTGGAGTGTCTGTCAGTGTTTTCCTAGCGCAGCCCAAGGGAGAGGACGCAGTGGCTCCGGTCTCCAGACAGAAAACCAGCCACCTCACGACGAAGATAACACAGCACATCCAGGGTCATTCCCTGTGCTCCGACCCCAAGCCAATCCCAGCCGTGCTCATTTCTGCGTCCGCACCATCTAGTGCAGTGGTGTGTGCAATGGAAGCAAATTGTTGGAAAATGTGTACTTTACTTTTCTGAGGTGGCCCACTTTCTAGAAAAAGAATCTCTACAGACAACTGGGTCCACTTATACCAGGGTTCTCTCCCATCACGATAAACTGGCAGCCCACTTTCTTGCTGGTTAAACTGGCTCACTAAAGCCTGCTCCCTTGCAAGGGCATAGAATTGCTTTTAAACGTACAGGTAGAAGCAACAGATCTTGGAACAAACACGGCAGCAGCAAAGTGAGACCATGCTCCTCACTTAACAGGCGCGGCCACCACTGACCACAGCAACTGTCAGCTAACAACCAGCACCAGACCACTGCTTCCACATCTTAAGTTGCTGGCAAAGTAGGAAAAGCAGAATAAAACTTTTAGATTGCAGAGCATTAGCTGGCTTCCTTCAGGAGGTTTTATCGGGTGCCTTCATGAAGACTGTAATAATATTTCCAATTCATTATACACTCATAACTCAAGTTTATTATAATACAATTTGAACTGATGCAAAAATGACATTCAGAATCGGCTCCCACAACCTATTTGAAATTATAATGTGGTTTTGAAAACTTCTCTACAGCAGTCACATTGCTTCAGGAATAAAGACACACTTACAGATTTCACAATAGAAGGCAGTCCCCACTCTGTGCTGAGAAGTCTATGGCTGTGCAACTTTCCAGAGAGATCTACGTGTCTGTCCAATACATCAACTCCAACCACACTTGGGTTCATAGGGTTTGGGTATTTCTGCATTGCAGCTGTTGTAACAGTTTCCCATGGGTGGCTGCCGACAGGAATAAAAAAATCAAACATTAAAAAATACGCATATAAATGAAACCATTCTTATAACCCATCCAATTAGTCTTTACAATTAAACTTTACTTAATTTACCTAGGGAAGACTACTTTCTGAAACGCTGACTGAAAGATGATTTGGGGAGGCTCCGTCTGCATTTTGAACATGTGCAGATTTCAGTATGTTTTCAGCACACAGGTGATGCGGCAGAGCTGGCGCCCAGGTTAAAATAGCCTACAGGGCGCTACAGGGCCGTTCTTCAGTCACCTTGTCCACTTACCAGTGTCCACTCTCACATGTAAGTTTTGTTTCTAAGAATTACTGATTCATAAAAATGTGTTTTACAATTATGTTCTACAGAAACAAACAGCAAAAAATATTATTATACCATTTATTCTTTTGTCTGACCCCACTTCTGTGAAGCCATAAAGAAGTAACAAGAGCAAAAGAACTTATAGGCACTACAAATTCTCATAGGAATTACAAAAAGATCCAAAGCATTACTGATTTAAATATCATAATATTAAACATGTATTCTTCTCTAATAAGGTAATAAAGAATACTGGCCCCTCCAGTCAATCTTTATCCATTACTTTCCTCAAGAGTGATTCTGATTTCTGTTTTGAAAAGGTCACCCAATACAATAAAATGTTTTTTTAAGGTGCTCCTAATGTGCCACTCTCTAATATTCTCTCTTAATAAGCATTTGCTTGCCATCTAGCATCGAGATGGTAATAATACCACGGAACTCGCAGCATCTTTAGAGTCGTCAAAGTGCATGTACTTGGGTGATTCAAAATGCGATGTGCATTTGTTCTCTTCACAACTTATCTGGACAACATGCCTGTACCAAAGACAGCCATTTCAAATGGGCTTCTCATTAACTACAATGAGCCTTAAAAGCGACTGATCTTACACGTCTTCACTGAAAGGAAAGACAAGACCTGGAGACGGTGTTTCAAACTACACTTACCGATAAACCACACAGCATGACTTCTTATTTTTCGAAAAGCAAAACACCAACATTGTAAAGCAATTATACTCCAATAAAGATGTTAAAAAAAACAAAAGCAAAACAAGTAGGCAGTAATCTACTTCAACTTTTCAGAGAACTAAGCCTGACAACTTTTCGTGGACAAAAGGAAAATCTCAGCCTCACTCATTTTGCAAAATCCTGGACAACCAGTAACATTGCTCGCAATGCCCTCACTTTTGCTCTAACGTTACACAGAAATGAGCCCCGTTCTGGTTCTAATCTCAAGCCGTATTCAGCAAACGCTGCAGGTATGTAAGCGGGGCTACTTCATAAAGCTAAACCGTCCCCACAAACAGAAGTGATGGGCCAAGCACTCTCACTGCTACCACGAGGACTATCTAAAATGAGAATCGGATGAACACCTCCCTGTCTCCATCTAGTCATATACCATGGGGAGGTGGCTTCCACGCACTTATCTCTTCCCCCACCTCCTTGAAAAAATTAATAATTGCAAGGCTTCGGGGTGGTTATGCATTATTTCTAAGTCAGTCATTCTCTCCTCTCTGAGCCAACTTGAAAACGTTGACGTTGACTTAGCCTGGACGAAGACTGCTCTATAAAACACGACTAGCTCAAAAATCACAAAGGATGCATATTACAATTAACCATCTTCCAGTAATTCACTTTAACTAAATTAATGAAATCATGTGAAAAGACTTCACACTGCAAGACATTCAAAGATGGCCCCAAAGGACAGTCAGTCAGTAGAACCTGGTCATGCTTGGTGAGCTGTCCAATTTTTTCACCTATAAAACGAGGTGGGGAACACTGTTAACTCCACCGAGGCAGCAACAGTGTCTTGATTTAGTTACCAAAGTGGAACCAATCCGAAGAACAGTGCCTGGCACTTAGAGGGCCTTCATATTTGTTGAAGGAATCAATGAATGACTTCAACTGATGCCAACTACATGCTAGGCCTCAGAAGGAAGCACTGGAAAATCAAAGATGGGAAAGACTCAGAATGATGACTTAGATGTTGTTAGTTAGTAACATCCTTAAGATGGAAAACACAGGGAAAGCATAAAATTTGAGAGGGGAGATAAATGACTTCATTTTCGGGGATGCTGAGTCTGAAGAGCCTGCAGGACATGTGAGTAGAGATACCCTGCTAAGACCTGAAAATAAGGATTTTAAGAAAGACTGGAGCCCAAGGTACAGATCTGGGTGCCAGAAATGTGTGTATCAGCTGGGACCTTGATTAAAAAGTCCACATTATCTGGGGAGAATCAGGATCAGGGCTTCTTCTCCCAGGAAATGCAGAGCATTTATGTGAATATGTCTATTTTCTGCGAGGACAGTCCCAGAGCTTTCATCAAATTTCAGAGAAACGTGCAACAAAAAGAGAAAGACTAATAGTCCCTGATGAAATGCAAGAAGGCCAACAACAGAATTTCACTGAACATTTACACTGAAGGGTAAGAAGAGAGGAAAACATTAAAGAAGAGGGCCAAATGAGTGGGGAGGGGTAGGAAACAAGCTAGGGAGAAGAGTGTAAAGGAAGAAAATTCTAAGGAGTGCCAAGAACTTCTCAAGCATTTAAACCCGGAAGAGAACTGCAAAGAAGAAACCATCCATGATCCCAACGGCTGAAACAGAGTAGTGAAGAATGTGACCTGGTTAAAGAACACTGGAAAGTCTACAAACTTAGGCTCTTTCCCCCAGAAAGATTGTAAACATTAGGGAGAAAAGAAATCTGCCCCGATTCTAACATTCTCTACCTTCCAGGATCCAGTGGACTCCTGCATGTGTCTGATTCACTGAGTGTGTGAAAAGCCTACAACTTGTTTTAAACATTGCCCTGGAAATAAACTAAAACATACTGCCAAGCTAAAAAAATTAAAACAGTGTGGCAACAACAGCCAGACCACTGGGATAGAACAGATAGCTCAGAAATGGATTAAAATATAAATCACAAGCGTCTTAGGAGGAAGGTGGCATTTCAAATGGGTGAGAAGAAAAAAGATTAGTCAATAAAGAGTGATGAGACAAATGATCAACAATTTGTTCAGGCAAAAATGATACAGGCGAATAAATGCATGGTTCTTTTGTACAATGAATCATGGAACCAGAAGGGAATTTAATTCCCAACATCCAACTGGTGTAAGGCCTATTTTCCTTACCAAACATTTCTCCCTAACCAACAGATGTTAATGAACATGGCCTCAAAGACATCTCAGCGCTGTCAGGCCCTGACGACACCTCCGTCGTCGTCTTCCATGTCTCAGACGAAAATGCGTAAACCCAAGGTCACACAGCTTGTTGGAGCCAGTGCTGGACCTTGGACTCCAATTTCAAGGCCGTAAATTCTAACTCCTCAGGTCAACGGGCTGCCGGAAAAGGTCCGCTGTGCGGTCGCCTGAGCTCGCCCTAAGTCCACATTCCGAAGCAAGGAACTCCACCCGAAGATACTGGAGCGACCAGCCTCTCGACAGCCCACGATCCTCGGGGCCACGACTCACAGGTCTCTGCAAGGCCCCATGTGGCAACGGGGCGCCCGTCCCATCCCCAGTGCCGTCAGGGACCTCGTGCTCGACGACGCCCCCGCCCCGCAAAAGAGCGTCCACGGGAGGCAGGCCGCCAGGGCCCCTTCCCCAGCCCCCTCCCGGACGGGTCGTCTCTCCGGGGTACCCATTCCTGGGGCGTCCCCAGGGTCGTGACCTTCGTCCCCGCCCCCAGGACTCCGAGGCGCTCGGGCCCAGCTCCCCCCACCAGGCCCGACGCCTGGAAGCTTCCTGAGGGCCGCCCCGGCCTCGCCGCGACTCCGGGCCCAGCCTGCCCTCCCACCCCGCAGTTACCCCATGCCCCCCGCCGACCTGCCCCCGCCCCAAACGTACTCAAAGACGTGCTCCGAAGTCCAGATCTTCATGATGCCGGCGGCCCGCGCGGTGTCCGGGCGGCGATAGGGCACAGCGAGGCAGAGGAGCCACTCTTGCCCCGGCCCCGCCCCTCAGCCTCCCCGGCGGCCGCCCAATGCGCACGCGCCATCGGGCCCGACGCGAGGGACGTCCCGACGCGCTGCCCCACGCCCTATCCCGGCCTGGGTTTTGCCCCAGCCTTGCGCGCGGCGCAACGAAGCCCCGCCCCTTAGCGCCAGGCGCACCGCGCCGGCGCAGTTCCGAGGGCGACGCTCCAGGCCGCCGGCGCGGGAGCTGTGCTGCGCAGGCGCGGCACGCGACCTGCGGTCCGCCCCCTCGCGGGCGTCGGCGGGAACGCCGACCTCTGGGCAGAGTTGGGCCGGGCCCAGCTGGGTCCTGCGCGCGCCGCCCGCCAGCCCGTCCGCCCGCCTGGCCCGAGCTCGCCTGGCGTTACGAGGACTGTTGACGGATCCAATCGGCCCTCTTACACCGACATCTCCTGTGTGTTCGGGGTTCAGTTGAGCAAATGTTCATGGTGCCACGTTAGAAACTTCCTCCTACCTGCTGTCTCACCCCAGGCTGTGGAGGGTGCATAGTCAACCAGCTAAGCGATCAACCAAGCAAGCAACCAGCCAAGCAGGCAGTCAGCCCTGTGCTCGTGCCACCTGCCCTCCCGGAGGTTTTTGCCCCTCGGCGGGGAGAAGAGACACAGAGTACACCGGAGAAGCTAACATCAGACAGTGCGCTTAGTGCCCAGTGGAGGGTGTAGTTAGGAAGCACGAGTGCTCAATGGAACAGGTGGAAAGCCAGCTGGCCCGGGGTTTACAGGATGGCTCTCAGCTCAGCTGTCAGTGGCCCCCGCCCTTCCTTTATCACCCTTCCTTAGCAGCTCCTCTAAACTTTAGTTCCTCTGACACACATCCTGTTGCATTTTTCTTAGCACTTCTCACTCTTTGAGATCATCCTGTTCATTTGTTTAACTTCCGCTCAAATGTAAGCCCTTGAGGGCAAGGATCTTGCCTGCCTTGCTCAATAATGATTCTCAGTAAGGTCTCAATGGTTATTGAAAAATGAAATAATAATTCTTCGCGGAATGAATGAATTACTGGAATCATACAGCCACTAGACTGTAAGCGCCTGACAGGGAGGGTCTTGCCAGACTTGTCCAGAAAAATCCCCCTGCACCTACATAATCTCTGGGTGTTGCGTAAATGAATGAATGAGAAGGACGTGAGGGGGCAGGATGGCATGGCATGCGGTTTCATCCACATCACGAGATGAACCTCGTCCAGTGGACAAACTGGCCTCGCTTTCAGGACAAGGCCTCTCTCTCTGGTACCCACCACACTCCACAACCTGTACCCCCTAACAGAAAAATTTGCCGTTTTAAATGATGGCTGTGGAGGAAAATTTTTACATCTAGTTACCTAGAAGCTAGTTCGAAGCACTGCCTCATTCTTGTTCTTAGCTCATTTGATTGCTAAAAACAAATAAAAGCCAGGTTAATTTAGGAAGGAGGATAATTATTCAAAATAGCCGAGGCCCTTTATATAAAGAAAGAAAAATTACATTGGACAGGAAGGAAATAATATGCTTGGGTAGTTGCTAAGTGCAGTTTGTGGTACCTAGGACTTTAAAAACAAAACCTACAGTACTTAGAGGGGATTCTTAGGGAGGTAATGCTTTACGGGCTGCTGAGAGAGCCTCAGCCTCGATTACGGAGAAGTTAATGTCATTAGCTTCAATTGAGAAGTTAATGTCGCTGGGTGTTAAAAACACTGGTTCAGGAACCGTCAGCACAGAACAGCCTGTCTCCGCTATTCCCGGAGCTCCGTGAAGCTGTTCACCGTCCAGGATTCCTATTCTGTTTATTTTAGAGAATGTTATTCTGCCCCCTAGTTCAATATTTCTGTTTTTTAAAGTTGTGAAAATGACAGCTACCCCCCCCCCATCCTATATCAGTCTATCGACAGCTTGAGTGGTGGGGATGGGGGCATGGAAGGCTGGAGATCTAGGCCCAACTATCTCTTCTGTGTGTAAGTCATACCACCGACCTTGTACTTGGGTTTGGAGAGCAGGACTTTACATAGATTTTCTCCTGGAGACTCACACAGGAACACACAGAGGAAACAAATGAATGGTTTTTAGATACCTAAGCCTTGTGTCACTGACTGTGCCTTTCACAGAAATAGGCAAGTCATTAGCAGTCATTAGGTGACTGGCTCTTTTTTTTAAAAAAATTATTTATTTATTTGTTCTTATTTTTGGCTGTGTTGGGTCTTGGTTGCTGTGCACGGGCTTTCTCTATTTGCAGAGAGCGGGGGCTACTCTTCGTTGCGGTGCACGGGCTTCTCATTGCTGTGACTTCTCTTGTTGCGGAACCCGGGCTCTCGGCACGCAGGCTTCAGTAGTTGTCGTGCGCGGGCGCACGGGCGAATGGGCTTAGCTGCTCCGCGGCACGTGGGATCTTCCTGGACCAGGGCTTGAACCTGTGTCCCCTGCATCGGCAGGTGGATTCTTAACCACTGAGCCATCAAGGAAGCCCCGGTGACTGGCTGTTATGACACTTACTTACCAGGATGACACACAATCCCCAGAGCCTCACGCCCTTCCCTGTGCCTGGGTTGCGCGTTGGGGAGAATGCAGATGGGATTCCTACCATCGAGAAACTTCAAAACTGGCTGAGGAGCCAAAACACAAGGCGAACAATAACTAGAAGATGAACAAGGTCCTTCCGTGCAGCACAGGGAACTATGTTCCATACCTTGTAATAAACTATAATGGAAAAGACTCTGAAAAAGAATCTATATATAGCTGAATCGCTGCTGTATGCCAGAAACTAACACAACATTGTAAATCAACTATACTTCAATTTAAACAAACACAAAAAACTAGAAGATTTTTAAAGCGGAGGTGGGATGGGGTTAGGTGTTCAGAGCAGAGGCCCATGGCCGTGAAGGCAGCTCCTTCTTAGGAGATGGTGGTGGAGCCTCTTCCCGGGCTGCAGAGCAGGATTTGGCTGAAGGGCCTCCATTAGGGGCTGGGAAGTGAAGAGGCAGCAGGGCCACGTTCGTGGGGCACAGAGACAGGCCTGGCAGGAGAAGCAGATGAAGTTACGTGCCTCAACTTCAGCTGGGCGCCGGCGCCTTTAATTCCCCAAGTCAGTCATTCTCATGCCATCTTCACAATTTGCCCTGTCTTCATACCATCTGTTCCATTATTACCTAAGTTTCTTATATCAGTTTTTTAACAAATACAAAAAAAAATTTTTTTTTTCTCTCCTGATTTTCACTCAACACGTAACTATTAAAGCAAAACAGTAAGCCTGTGGCCTCTCCATCATCTTACATAGACTTCAGGAGTGGGTGTGTCTCATATTGGGGTCAGTTTCCAAGCTTCTTAACTGCTCTTTAACCCTCATCTGTGCTCTTCAAACTCCAAACCGACCTCTTCCTCTGAACCTCTCAGCCATGACCCTTGTCTCTGAATTTACTGTGAGCTTCTTCATCGTTAATCCTCTTCTATATTTCTCTGCACTCAGAGAACACATTCTTCCCAACCTTTTTGCCTTTCCTCCCTTCATTTATTTATTCAAGAAATAGCCACAGATCACCTATTCTAGGCCCTCGCTACAATCATGGAGCTGACACTACACCAGCAGCTCACAATCAGTGGCGACTTCCTCCGAGAAACACATGACAATGTCTGGAGACCTTTACGGTTGTCACAGCTGGGGACGGGGGTGCACCTGGCATCCAGTGGGCAGAGGCTGGGATGCTGCTAAACACTCTACAGGACACAGGACAGAGCCAGTTCCTCACATCAAAAAAGTGCCGGCCCTCAGCGTCAGTAGAAACGCTACTGACATTTCTAAAAGCGTCGTAGAAACGCTGGGCTCAGGCTAACAGGCTCTTAGAATCTGGACTTAGGATCAGACAGGTTTACCTGCCTGGACTCCATCTTTTGTCTTTCCAGTCGCCAACTCACCTGACCTTTACAGCTACAGCGATTACTAGCTGTCCCTCAACAGGCCACACGTTCCACACCCTTGAACTTTGCACGTGGTGTTCTCTGTCCAGAAGGCGCTTTCCCCTCATTTGCCCTAAAGATTCTTGCTCATGTCTTGAGGCTGCACATACTCCCCTGACCCCGAGTACCTCACAGGTGTGCCTCTCCCCAGCTCGGCCCAACGCTTTGTGTCTGCTTCTGTGCTGGTGGAACTCTGTATAGATCTTGTGATTGTATTGTGTGTGCGTGTCCACAGCTGCAATGTTAAGTACAAAGTTGTGACTCCTGTCTTAGTCAGTTCAGGCTTATGTAACAAAATACCACAGGTTGGGCGGCTTATAAACAGCAGAAATTTCTTTCTTTCAGTCCTGGAAGCTGGAAGCCCAAGATCAGGATGCCAGGAGGGTCGGGCTGCTGACTTCTCGTTGCGGCCTCACTTGGTGGAAGGGGCAAGAGGGCTGTCTCGGGCCTCTTTTGTGAGAGCATCGATCTCATCCATTTGGGAACCTCCCAAAGGCCCCACCCTCTTTTCAAAAAATATTTATTTATTAAAATATTTATTTATTTATTGCCTGCGTTGGGTCTTAGTTGCGGCATGTGGGCTCTTTGTTGCAGCGTGCAGGCTTCTCACTAGTTGTGGCATGGGCTCAGTTGCCTGGAGGCATGTGGGATCGTAGTTCCCCAACCAGGGATCGAACCTGTGTCCCCTGCATTGCAAGATGGATTCTTTTTTTTTTAGATGTTGGGGGTAGGAGTTTATTAATTAATTTATTTTTGCTGTGTTGGGTCTTCGTTTCTGTGCGAGGACTTTCTCTAGTTGTGGCGAGCGGGGACCCCTCTTCATCGCGGTGCACGGGTCTCTCACTATCACGGCCTCTCTTGTCGCGGAGCACAGGCTCCAGACGCGCAGGCTCAGTAGTTGTGGCTCACGGGCCTAGTTGCTCCGTGCCACGTGGGATCTTCCCAGACCAGGGCTCGAACCTGTGTCCCCCTGCATTAGCAGGCAGATTCTCACCACTGCGCCACCAGGGAAGCCCGCAAGATGGATTCTTAACCACTGGGCCACCAGGGAAGTCCCAAGCCCCCACCTTCTAATGTCATTGTGTTGGACATTAGGATTTCAATATGAATTTGGGGCGGGGGGAGAGGCACAAACACTCAGACAATAGCAACTTCTCTGTTAGAGGGATGAGAGGGCCTGTGGCCATACTGGAAAGCAAGAATCATCAAAACATGAACATATTTATTCCTGAGCCAAACGCTTGGAAACTTAGCACCTGCTGAGAACACTAGCCTAGACCTTGTTGAGCCCAGGTGTCTTCTGGTTAGTCTCTCAGTGCTTGTCTATGGCGGAAAATGTACCACCAACTGTTGGAAAGTGAAGTGGCAATGCTGGGAAAAGATGCAGGATTTTATCAGGTTGAGCAGGTGACCCCCAAGACCTCCTACATCACATGGGAAACCACCAGTGGATGACTTCCTGTGGAATCAAGGCAGCTAACAACTGAGAAGAGAAAGTTGACAAGAGATGGTTCCCAAAGTCAAAGCATGTCATAAGACAATGCTTTGAATAGCTAAGGAGTAGGAGGGACCCATGGGGAAACTAATCAAGTCCTTGAATATTTCTGCAAAGATCTCCATCACTGTGATTGGGCTGTGAAATTCAAACATATTGTGTAGTGCTTTTTCCAGTTTGGTGGGGAAAATGATGGCAAAACCCAGCACTTGATTCATCCTATGTATAAGAATTTGCATGGAGTTACAATTTTAACCTAAACTGTGTGTGTATGTGTCTCATAATATATATAAATATATGTTATAATATATATGTATCACTACATTTATGCACATGTATATATGTGCCTGTGTGTGTCTATAAACTTACTAGTGTCATTTGATATTTCATTTTCCAGGGTAAAGTCCTAGCTACAATTTTTGCTTTTCGTTATTTACTATGAAATTTTGCTGCTGGTTGTAAGTGGATTCAGTGGGTTGACTGGGCACCAACTGTACACTAAGAACGAGGGCTTTCTTAAACCTCAAGAGCTGGGACTACTCAGGGTGATTGTTTAGGAGGAAGATGCCCAGGCACTCAGGGTGAGAAACAAGGGCAGAGGTGGAAGGAGGGGAGGTGGGGCTTGAGGCATTTTTAGGAAGCCCTACTGGTAGGGAACTTGCACACACACTCACCTTTGTGCTTTGACTCAAGCAGACTTTACAGATGGAGAGACAGAATCTGCGTGGCCTCGGGATGAGCGGGAAAGACGCAACCTGCACAACAAGCCCAGGAATTCAACATCCCGTGGCCTCTGTTCCCTGGGGATTTCACTGGCCTGGAAAGAGACCAGAAAGCAAGAGGGACTCAGAAGCCTGCAGGGACCTCGGGCCCTGGAGCCCACTTGCTTGTGTCTACAAAGGGCACCTCCTTATCTCAGGAATCTTTCATTACTTCTAATTCAACAAGTATCTTGAGGCAAATGCAATTTTGTTCCCATATTAGTGATCCCAGATTTTGGGTAACGGTCCAGAGCTTCCTATCTATATGATTTCCACCCCGCCCCCGCCACCCCCCCTCTATGTTTACCTAAGCATCTAACCAAGTTATCCCTAAGTTCCTATCATAAGAAATGAATCCCTTCTCCTGGGAGGACTTTGACTATTCCAGTAATTCCTTATCCTGAGAAATTAAGGATCATTTCTTTGAGCTAAACCAATTTGTCTTATGAGCTATCTTCTCATAACCAGGCGGTCCATGTGGAAATTAGTTTCACTCTCTTTCTATGCGGAAAGCTTTCACCCTGAAAAGACTGCTTTGCAAACACTCTCACACACAGAGGTATAAAACCTGGCCAGAAACCCTTCCTGGGATGATAAAAATGTCATCATCCCATGCATCTCTGAGATGAACAGTTCTAGCGGTCCTTCTTTCATGGTCATGTAAGATACTTTGTTTGGTTCCTCTGACCACATCAGGAGACAAAAAGATGGAAGGAGGTGCTCTAGCCAAGCACCGAGCATCTGAAGACCAGAGAAGGCTCTTAGCAGCATCCACCTGCACGTAGATGGGAGCCGCGTTTCCCGTTTTTTTTTTTCTCTTATAAAGGACATTTCTTATTTGAAGTCACCCAGATTGTGACCTGCTGTTTGGTGACCACGGCCAACATAGCTCAGCTCTGTGCCATCGGGAGAGAGGGGTGACAGGCTGCACTGAGACCCACCCTCTAGGTTTACAAAAGACGAATCAACTATAGTTCAATTTAAAAAAAGGTGGTGGGGGGGACCGTTGGAGCCTGGTTCCTGGCTAGCTGTGGAGCTTGGCAGTCTCCTCCATTTTGCTGGAGACAAACGGACCAAGCGAGAAGCAGACTAGGCTTTGTCTGGGGCTCCCCTTCCAAGTACCCTCATCCACAGGGGACCTTGGAAACAGGGAATTACAAATGCAGCCGCCTACTGGCCTGGGACGGATTCAGACAAGCTCCATTTTGTGTGGCTTATTCTTACTTGACCCTATCTGGATGACCTTTCAGAGCTAACATTTCAGTGGCCAACAGCATGAACACGGAGGGAGAGAGCAATTACAGCCACGATCCACTTCCTGAAAGCAGTCCAGCTGACTACAGTTTCAAAGGATCGAATCAGCACCTCTTTCAATCCCGGGGGTTCCAACCCGCTCAGTAACGAGTGTCGGGGCAGAAATCTGGGATGAATAAATATCTTGTCTTTCTCCAAGGCAGCTCGGGGCCCATCCCATGCATCCCCTCATTGGCCAGTGTGACATCTTGTAAAGAAAGGAAGTAGGGACTTTATTCCTGCCAGAAAAAGGAGGCAAAGAGATGGCCGTGCCTCTTCTGTCACATGTGCCTTCCACTGGCCAGCACTGTTTTCTCATCACTAGGTTGTGGCATGGGGACAGGAGTGACAGACACAACAACACAAAACTCGTGTAATGTATTTGCCTCGTTCCCCAGGCTGGAGGTGGCAAGGTCAGCCACAGCAGAGCTGGGATGTGTGAAATCGCAGTCTGACCCGCCTGGTTGCCCCTATTCATTCTGTAAGAAGGTGGGTGTGTTAAAATGTTCTGAACATAAGGGGAAGTCCAATAAATATTTGCTGGATTCTATTCACAGAAGTTGGGGTAGAGTCAGCTCTTTGCTTTCTTATGGTCTTCCTGAGAGGTCCATTCTGCAGAAGGGGGACATTTTATGTACATTCAAGAAATTGTATGAAAAACAAGCACAAAAAATGGAAGAATGGAAGGTAAGTCAGTGGTTTGCCATGAAACATCTTATAATGACTGACCTGGACCATTTTAAAAAATACATAATTTCATCACTGAGACTCAGTGCCCTTCAGAGAAGGACCGCATGATACTGTGGACCACACTGAGTAGCTTCACAGCATGTGGGTAGAAGGTTCTAGAATATGGATCCAGGAGGAGTATTCAGTGGTTCTTTTCCAAGGCACTGGAGTCAGTAATACTGACCACAGGTACCTGTGGGCCCGCAGGTAGCTCCTCCCAGGGAGGTGTTTGCTTTTCATGTTGCCACGATGCCTAAACTAGGTGGTTCAGTCAGCTCATGAAAGAAAAACTAAACTAGGTTATTGGCAGCCAAGGTGAAAACCAGAACATTGGGTGGCCAACCTCGTTGGTAACATGTGGGCTCAGGCTTGCTCACCCTGGGCGTCAGGTTGGAAAACCTTTAGGAAGAGACAACACAGGGACGTCAGCTTCCATTCCCACCATGTGTCCTTGTGTCTCCTCCCAAACAAATAAAACAGTGTGTCCTTTCTATCTTCATGTGAGCTTCTCCACTGAGAAAATGGGTCTATTCACATTTGCATGCTCCAACATCATGTGGGAAATTTGCCAAGAGATTTTTCCACGAAGGATAAAGTAAACTCGTACCATTCTGGAGTATGAGGCAAACCAGACCCCAGCATTTAGGCTTGGAGGGGCTTGGAGGCCTGTAGGAAACCGGGGTTTTGATCTTCTTAGTTCTGGGGGACCCATGCAGACAGAGGGAATACTCCAGAGAGATGGTCTGTCTCGTTCACAGCTGTGTCTCCAGTGACCTAGCACAGTGCCAGGCACATAGTAGCTGTTCAAAAAGCAACAGTTGAATGAATAAAAGAATGAACGGAAAGCAAGCCCTAGCATGAGGTGACACTATGCCTCATGTATTGATGCGGGTCAGCGACAGATTTATGAAACTGGATAATGACCAGAATTTGGAAATTGCAAGGCACAGCATGACGGTCTAAAGCCAGAAAGAACACAAGGGAACTGGGAGAGACCCAGCAGGTGCCTGAGTCAGAGCAGTGCCCCCAACCACTCTACGGGTCCGTCTAGGGAGACTGGTCTTGGAGGCCAGAGCGGAGAGAAGCAGGGGCAGCACTCTGGCTGGTAGCTCAGAGTAGGCCCAGAGGGGAGGATGTGCCTATGGCCCAAACTGCCTTCATTTAAGAGAAGAGCTGTTTGCTTGGGCCTAAGGTTGGGAAAAAGAGTGCTGTCCTTAGTAAATCAGTGAGCATCCCTATTAGAAGTGCCCAAAGGATTGACTAGGGAATCAGCCACTCCCCGCATGTTGCTTTACTTGTGTGCTGCAAGTTAAATGTCAAAATGTACCAAAATCTACCCAGCTCCGTCTCCTTCCATTTTTCATCAAAGAAGTATTTGACAAATGCATGTACTCTAACCACCGGGGAAGAGAGGAAAGTAAGACATTTTCCTAAGGGCTCGGATGGAGAAGGGAAGCCTCAGCTCCGACAGAAAACATGCCCTTTTACGGATTGTGTGTTACATTAAACAAGATGAAAATGTTTATGAGTACTTGCAGGCTGATATATCATGATGGAATCTTAAATTTACATAGACCTTCCTTCCAAATACTTCAGAAACCTAGCAGATGGGGAAACAGAGGCACCAGAACCCATGTGTTGAGAATCTTTGGAATGCACTGGAGAAAGAGCATATTGGCATGTCCAGGCTTTTTCCTTTTCTGACTTGTCTGTTCACTAAATAATAATGTAGAAAAAGCCTGCTGTAAGAAGTCATTTCAGTGGTTTCTTATTTCTTCAAATGCCATTGACTATAACTCTGAATAAGACAAAATCCTCATATAGCTTTAGTTATTTCCATCAGCCAACTGGTGCTTAGCACACATACATTCAGATATTTACATTTTTAAAAAATTTATTTTATTTATTTATTTTGGCTGTGTTGGGTCTTTGTTGCTGCGCGCAGGCTTTCTCTAGTTGCGGCGAGCGGGGGCTACTCTTTGTTGCAGTGCGCAGGCTTCTCATTGCGGTGGCTTCTCTTGTTGCAGAGCACGGACTCTAGGCACACGGGCTTCAGTAGCGGTGGCACGTGGGCTCAGTAGTTGTGGCACACGGGCCCTAGAGCACAGGCTCAGTAGTTGTGGCGCATGGGCTTAGTTGCTCCACGGCGTGTGGGATCTTCCCGGACCAGGGCTTGAACCCGTGTCCCCTGCATTGGCAGGCAGATTCTTAACCACTGCTCCACCAGGGAAACCCCAGATATTCACATTTTTAACAGAATCAATCAGCACATAGAATTGGTTGTAGATCTCCTAAAATTATACTTTAGGTAATTGTGATTTATTTGAAAAGCTAATATAAAATTGTTTACATTTAATTTAAAATTAATTTAAAAATACAAAAAAATCAATAGCTTTTTTTTCATACCAGCAATGATCACTTATAAGCAATAATGAAAAATTTCCATTCAAAATAACCCCAAATACAACAAACCTAGGAAGAAATCCTAACAAGAGATGGGATAGGATCTATATAAACAGAATCATAAAGTTTTTCAGAAGGATATAACAGGAAACTTGAATAAAGGAAGAGCTACCATGCTTCTGGGCAGGAAGATTGAATGTTTTGATGTTGTCAATTCTCCCCAAATTAGTTTAATGAAATTCCAATCAAAAGCCCCGCAGGATGTATTTGGAACCTGACAGAGTGATTCTAATGTTCATTTGGAAGAATAAAGAGTTGAGAATTGCCAAGAAAATGTTGAAAACACAAACAGGAGAATTTGATGTACTAGGTATTACAACATACTATCTAGTTATAGTAGTCAAAATAGTGTGATACTAGGCAAATATGGGTGGAAAGGAATGGATAGCTTTAAAATTAACCTTAGTATATATGATATATATATATATTTTTTGCGGTACGCGGGCCTCTCACTGTTGTGGCCTCTCCCGTTGCGGAGCACAGGCTCCGGACTCGCAGGCTCAGCGGCCATGGCTCACGGGCCCAGCCGCTCCGCGGCATGTGGAATCTTCCCGGACCGGGACACGAACCCGTGTCCCCTGCATCGGCAGGCGGACTCTCAACTACTGCGCCACCAGGGAAGCCCAGTATATATGATATTTTAACATTTGATTTCTTTTTTCTTTTCTTTTTCGACCGCACTGTGGTATGTGGGATCTTAATTCCCCTACCAGGGATTGAACCCATGCCCCCTGCAGTGGAAGCATGGATTCCTAACCACTGGACCACCAGGGAATTCCTAGCATTTGATTTAAATCAGCATTTCAAATCCAAGGGGAAAGGATAGCTTAGTAAATAAATGGTGCTGGGACAGATGGTTAAGTATTCAGAAAAATCAGTTAAGTTATATTATCTCAGGCTATATGCCTAAATAAGTTCTAGATTAACTAAAGAGATAAATGTTAAAAATCTAATTATTCATAAGGATTCCACTGCACAAATAGCACTGACACAAAAATAGAAAAAATCAAAAACAAAATTGAAAGGAAAATATTGTATGAAAATATTTACCACTAATATGGCAGGTTAAGTGTTAACTTTCTTAATACATAAAAAAACTCATATAAACTATTAAAATCCCACTAAAATCTTTTAGAAAATAAAAATACCACAAACAGGCAATTGGTAGAAAAAGTGAAAATGGTGAATAGATGTGAAAAAATGCTCAACCATACTGGTGATCCAAGAAATAGAAACTAAGAGAGTATTCAATTTTTTTTTTTTTGCCTATGAAATTAACAATGATTAAAATATAGCTCTTATTCATAATTGATGAGTGTGAAGTGAAATGGACACTTTTATACACTTATGTTGAATGTATAATTGGTGCAATCTTTGTGGTGAGCAATTTGGCAACATCTCTTCAGAGCCTTAAACATTCCTCTTTGTTTTTTGTGATTCCTAATGCAGGAATCTACTGTAACAAAATATTCTGAGATTGGACAAAGATCTAGATCACAGAATTATTTGTAATAATGTAAATTTTGAAAAAACTTAAATGTTCAAAAAATGATTCCCTGGTTGGATTGGGAAAGAAAAGAAGTCCTTCAAGGGGAGGGAAGAGGAAGGAGGGAATTCTAGAGAGAAAGAAGAGCATGGCTGGTGTCAGGGGTGCGTGGTGGTTCAGTGCACGGCTAATTTGGAGACTGTCGTGTGCTCTGTCATGGCTGACGTGGGGCATGTGGGGGAGTAGGAAGGGGTGAGGCTCAGAAGCACTTATGCAGTCATCTGTCGCCCTCATGAGAGTTTAAGATGTCAGGATTCTGTGTTGGTCATTTTTATATCCTCCCAAGTTCCTATTAGGTGCTTAATAAATGTCTGTTAGTTAATGAATAGATTTCTTTCAGGTGGTGAGTGGCTTTGAGTTCCATATTTTTGAGTTGTGGTGTTACTCTTTCACCAGTGAAGATCCAGCAAAGTCTCTTAGGAAGAAAGTTGATAAAGACTCTTCCTAAGTAACTCTACTGATTCACTTTTATGACATGCATTAAATGACATTTAAAAATAAATTTATTTGGACTTCAGTCAGTAGGGGGTGCACTGATGCTGGAAATTCCAATATTAATACAGAATAACACTTATTAATCTTATGGTTCTTTATACTGGTTATGCTTTATCTCCTCTGTGCCCCTCTCCCCACTCTTCCCCTCCTCCCACAATTTTTCTATCACATACATACATTACTAGTAGATAAACATTGCCTCAGAACCACCAGTTACAAAACTGGGTTTTAAAAAGAGTTAATTCAACATTGTTATCTATTATCGTTGTTACTGGTAAGTGTGACATTTAAAAATATTAGTGCTATAAAGAAAAGAGTTTAAATTGTGCTTATCATTTACTCAGGACAAATTTTACATCAGAAAAGGTGGGAAAGTACTAGAAAAAAATGGAGGTGATATTTTAATGGTGCATGTGAACACTAATACTATAATTGAAACAAGAATAATAGTGACCTTTAGAGAAAGAATATTTCATAAAACATTCATTAAAAAAGAAGGAATTGACTTTTGAAACATTATTTTCTCAAAGTTCTTCTTGAAACAGAATTAATAAAATTTTATGGTTTATTGAAATTTCAAAAAAAGGAAACTGTGGAGTTGTTAGAAGAATTGAGAGAAAAGTAAAATGAGGTTTGTATACGGTATTTTTGGTACAAAAAGGACTTGAATGGCATACTTAAAATTTGAAGACAATAGCATTGTACCAGAATAATGTCTCGAAATCAAAACATAAGAAATAGGAATCTGCATTTGATGGAAGACAAATGATCAATTATAGAATTCAAGAAGGCACGACCTGAATAGGAAAAGACAGCTATTTGTGGTGGTGGGGAGTTTGGAAACTTGGAGATGGCTGCATTTCATTAAACAATGCTGTGCCCTTTTGGAATGATGATAGAGGGAACACCAGGGATCTTCTCTCCTTCAATTCCTTTAAAATGTTTATAAAGTGGCTTAAAACAAAGGAAAATAACAGTTATGAAAATGATCACTCAGGTGAGTCAAATTCAAACAAAAGTTTAAAAACTTTTGTAGAAGGAAAAAGAATGGAACTAAAAGAAAAGGAAAAACACCAAGTGGAACTCCCACTAAAAGGCAAAGATGCTCAAAGAGGATTCTAGTTCAGCATTGTGCTGCTCATGAATAACATACATATAAAAAGTCACACAGACAACCTAAAATTAAAAGTTTCTATAATGATATAGCAATGATAAATACAGGAAAGCAAAGGTTGGAATAATAATTTCAAATAATTCAAGATAAAAAATATTAAGTGAAATAAATGGGTGGTTATACAAAGATAAACATAGTACATACTTAAGATATAATAATTGTGAATTCATATGCACCAACTAACATAGCAACAAAACACAAAAAGCAAAGAATGTAAGAATTTCATGTAGAAAGAAACAAAAATTCAGTTATAGGGGAGAGTTAAATTCCTTATAACCAAAGGTATAACAAGTAAATTAGGCAAAATTCTGTACTCTATAAATGAGATATAATTTATTTTAGAATTACTCGAAGAACACTTATCAATCTTATCTCTTGCTAGTTTACAGAAAATTAAATGAATAAACTTCACCAGAGGTTTTACAGGCTACATTCTAACCAAAATACAACTAAAACTTAAAATTAGAAGTCCTCAGAATAAAGAAACAGAATTTCAAATTACTCTGATATTTTAAAATAATCTCCTAAAGAACAACTGGTAAGAGAGAAGAGATATGGGGACATATGTGTATGTATAACTGATTCACTTTGTTATAAAGCAGAAACTAACACACCATTGTAAAGCAATTATACTCCAATAAAGATGTAAAAAAAAAAACACACAAAAAATACAACTGGTACAATGGGAAAATCAAGAACTCAATTAAAAGATAATTTAGAAAATAATAATGATAATATCCTGCATACCAAGATCAGTGCTTAGAAAAACATCAATAAAAGTTTTAAATGTTTTATTGCTAAAATTAAAAAGAGAAAGTAAATAAATTATTCAACTTAATATCTCAGAGAAGAAAAACAAAATGAAAGAAATAAAAGATAAAGTCATAAGTTGGAAAGCAATAAACAGAGTCAGCGAAAACAAGAGCTGATTTCTTGAAACTTTTATAATATAGAATAAAACTTCTGATAATTCTAATTAAGAAAAATGAAAGAACACTTAAAAATAGAAATTAGAAAGGAAATAGAAACTCTATTGAAATAAAACTATGAGAAATAAATATCTAAAGTATGCTACTGTATTTGTAATTCTCAAAGAAATTTCATGCAAAATAAAAATTTCTAAAGTTGATGCAAGACAAAGGCAATCTTTACAGATTGATAAGACAAGAGAAAATCAGAAAAGTCATCAAAGAACTATTACAATTTCATTAAAAAGGCTCTGAATATGAGTGAATTTTTAAAATATTTAAAAGATAGATAACACTATGTTGCAAAGTGTGTTCTTGACTAGAAACACTTAATACATTACTGATAAGGATAAGCACTCCAAACAGTCAATGTCATAAATATAGATGGGGAAATCTTAAACAAAACCCTGCAAAAGGGCATTGCATTAGAAAGTAAAATGTACCCCCTGGAATTCAAGGATGGTTCAATTGCAAAATCTTATAAGACACAGATGAGTTAAATGAAAATTTACATATGGTCATTTCCATAGATGCTAAGAAGTAATTTGAAAGACAGATTCCAACTACATATTTTTTAATAAAGGACTTAACAGGGGTGGGATAGGGAGGTTGGGAGGGAGGGAGATGCGAGAGGGAAGAGATATGGGGATGTATGTATATGTATAACTGATTCACTTTGTTATAAAGCAGAAACTAACACACCATTGTAAAGCAATTATACTCCAATAAAGATGTTAAAAAAATAAAATAAAATAAAAAGACTTAACATATTATGAAACTTTTTTTTTAAATCAAGGGACAATGTTAAATCAATGAACAATCTTAGAGACATTTCTTTAAAAGCAGAATGAAACTAAGGTGCTGCCTTAGTTTAATATTGTTTTATTCTCTTCAATAAGTTAAGAACCAAAATTATGGCATAAGAATAATACATATTGGGCCCATAGAGACAACATATTCAACTTCAGGTGATTAAAAATGTAAACAAACCTGCAAAAAGTTGCCAGATATAGAAGAAATGTGTAAAATCAATAATATTCTTGTGTAGCAGTATTAACACCTCTTTAATTATAACAAGAAATAAATTATAAAGCAAATTAATTATAAGTTTATTACTTAGGAATAAACTTAACAAGGAATAGATGTATGAAAACAATGAAAAATTTACTGGAAAGTATAAAGGGAGATGATGGAATATAGAGCAGTGTGTTCTGGAAGAGAATAAGTTTTCTAAGAATGATAATTCTCTCCAAGTCCAACTAAAATCCCTACAAGACGTTAAACAGAACAAACAGATGAAAACAACTGAAGTAAATAATTATAAAATCATTAGGAAAGAACGGCCATAGGAACATATAAATAATTTAAATAAGTGGAGTGTAGCCCAAATGGCGGAGGTGGATTTAATGAAGCTAACGAAGCTTATACTTCCGTGCCCTCTCTGTGCGGACTTTCCCAATGTCCTGGGAGGTGTTCTAGCAATGTGTTCTCATGGTCATATGTTTTTATTAATTTCACAAAAACGAAATGTATTTTCTTTATGACCCCTGCCCCCAAAATTGTATAAGCTCCAGATGCCACGATATTTGACTCTACCATGCCAGATATAAAATAATGTTATAAATATACAATAATTAACAGGTTACTCAAGTGGTGTAGAAAATTAAGTCATCTGAATAGAAAAAAAGCTAGAAATATTCCATTGATATATAAAATGTAAATATATGAGAAAGCGTCACAAAAAATGTGATGAAAGAATGAATAACTGAATATATGGCATTGGGTAACAAACCAGGTGATGTTCAAAATATTAACAACAGTATGGAATGGGTATGTCTACCAGGTGCCACAGTACAGGTGGGTGTGAATTTAATATAGCCCTGGCTTAAATTAGGAAGTTGGGAAATACACTTTAGATCCGTATTCTCTACTATATTGAACTCCAGATGAATTAGTCTGTTAAATATAAGATATTTGATGCTAAACAGATATTTGGAGGAGTGATACAACTTTCTAAAGCAATAGAAGAAACCAAGCCTTTAACTATTAGACTGCAGACCACTTTTTTTTTTTTTTTTTGCCGTGCCATGCGGCATGTAGGATCTTAGTTCCCCAAGCAGGGATCGACCCCTGCAGTGGGAGCGTGGAGTCCCAACCACTGGACCGCCAGGGAAGTTCCCTAGACCACTTTTATAAAATGAAAATTAACCACATAAAAAAGGAAACAACTATTTGGGGAAAAGATGTAGGAATCAAATATGACAAAGGGTTAATATCTAAAGAAGCCACTTCAATATACATCAGTAAAATTATGAGTCCAATAAACAAAGAGACAAAGTTCATAAGGAGACAATGTACAGAAGAGCAGACACATATGAAAAAGTGTTGGGCTTCCATGTGGATTAAGGAAATGCTAAATAATGTACAATAGGTGCTATTAAAACAGTTCACATTAGCAAAAATATTTAAAAAGATAATACCTGCTGCTAGTACAGCTGTAGTCACACACAGTTAACTATGTATGTTACAGGCAGTACTTTTGAGCAGAAATGAAAGGAATATTGACAATATTAAAAGTAGAATAATAAAAATGTTTCTGCCTTTTAGCTCCATAATCCCACATCTGAGGAAAAGCATAGTACCTGAAGAGAATGTGGAATCTGAGTTGGAAATTCTAGGTTTGGATCCTGATTCTAATATTTGAAAGCTGAGTGATCCTCAGATTCCTCATCAGCAAAACTGGGATTCTCATTTGTACCTCAGAGGGTTTGAATGAGGGTTAGATGCAATTGTGCACGTCAGCTGATAAGCCCTGTGTTTCCGTGACATTTTGTACCTTTGTCCACAAGCCTCAGTTTCCTTATCTGTAACACGGGGATAATAATGTCTATCTCACAGACTTGTTGGGATAGTGAGGTCAGATAATGCATTCATTCATTCAGCGGCCAGGCTTGAGTAGTTGCGGGGTGCTGACCAGTGCTGGCCACACTGGGGTGGACCAGACAAGCCCAATTAGCCATTCCGTGTCCAACTGGAGCTGAGTCCAGAGATGGGTTTGTCGCATGGCGATCACAGTGCAGGTCTCAACAAACAGGACCATACTGTAATTAATTAGCAGTTCTTACTGCACAGTGCAGACCACACTCAGTGCTCCTCAGAGGAGCTTTCATATTTGCATTCCGTTTTTGTGCCCTCCACAAAGAACAAAGGCTTAAGTTAATATTCCATCCATTGGATGGATGAATGCATGCATGCATATGTTTATAGGAGGGTAATTTGTTTTAATGAATAATCTGAAGTCACCTAGATGTCCAATACAAGAGGAGTGGATAAGCAAATGATGTTGTAATCACTTAGCAGAAGAGTTTGCAGCCATTAGAATGGAAAATTATGAGGGTCATGAAAGACAGGAAAATATTTGATATGATATTACAGGTGGAACAAAAGCAGAATACAAAACAGCATATATTTCCCAGTCACAACTATATGTCCAAAGTGAGATCAGATACTGAAAAACAAACATTTTGATTACGGTAGGGAGACACTGGTTGAATTTTTTAAATTCCTTTAATTACTTTAGCAATAGAATAATAATAACAATGAGAAAGAAAATGGCTGCTGTGCAGAGAGGAAAAAATAGGTGATTTTACTTAATTTTTGGTTGAGGTACAGCTTACGAAGAGTAAAGTGCTTGTAAGTGTTTTTACATGTGTTTTTTTTCTTTTTTTTCTTTTTTCCAGTACGCGGGCTTCTCACTGCTGTGGCCTCCTCGTTGCAGAGCACAGGCTCCGAACGCACAGGCTCCGGACGCGCAGGCTCAGCGGCCATGGCTCACGGGCCCAGCCGCTCCGCAACATGTGGGATCTTCCCGGACCGGGGCACGAACCCGTGTCCCCTGCATCGGCAAGCGGACTCTCAACCACTGTGCCACCAGCGAAGCCCAACATATGTATTTTTTTACATGTGTATACACCTGCTTAACCTTCACCCAGGTCATTTACAGAACATTAAAAATGCATGATTTTAAAAGGGAAAAGACGTTTTTTGTGTGTACTGTGAGCGTGGACAGAAGACTAACGGATGGATGGTATTATTCTGCAGAAAAGGATCACTCTGTTCCTAATGAGAAGATGAAATGTTAGAATGAGTAAAACCAGCAGAATATCTAGAGCCCATTTTCAGAGGGAGTTCAGAAGTTAACAGTTTTTCCAAGGCAAACATTGTGAGCTGACTTTCCTTTCACATTAAAAGGCCCAAATGGAGGAAAGTCCCTCCATTTAGATGATTACGTATTAGAATGATTCCATACAGTATGCATAAGTACAAATCGGACACCACCCAAATAAGATGCAGGCCCTTGGTTTTCCTTCCCGCAGGATAAACAAAGCAACACAGAAAAATCCAACTGGAAATGCGACCCTCAAATGCAATCCCCCCATTCCGGGACTGGGAAAAGAAAGGGACGTCAAGGAAGCAGTTTGGAAGCCGGAAGCCGGAAGCCTACGCCTGGCCTTTTTTTCTGCCCTCATCCTTCCCCCTGCGTCCCTCCAAAATGCGAATACATCCCTCGCACAGCCATCCTAACACCCTAACCGCAAACACTGACGCCTTCTATGGCTTCACAGCGTTTTCTTTTCGGTGGCTAATTTATCTGAAGTGTTGCTTGGCTGCCTTATCTTCCTCTCCCTGCACGGCCTCTGAAATTGCTTCAGCAGATCCTAACCTCTCTGGAGACGGGAGACAGGCACGCAGCTTAGTGCCGGACGGAGCGAGGCTCCGCGTCCGCGTGGGTGCCAAATGATGCTACATGATGGCAGCGTGAGTCACCGAGATTTAGGGCGAGAGTGTGGAGGAGGGTGTCGATGAAAAGGGCTCTGGCACAGCGGGAGACGAACGCAGGTCAGGAATCCTGACGTCAGGCTGGGCTTTAAAAATAGTGACACTCCACTGTGAATCAAAATGATGCTATGGGGGAAAAACTAAATGAACGACGGAAGGTTACATGGCTTCGTAAAAGTAATTTATATTCGACCTCCAGACAAGCAAAAGTGACAAATCAGAATAGACTCAGAAGTGAAGTACTCAGAAACTTATCAAAAAGAGTTGGAGTGAACTTACTGTGTTCTGTACAATAACTGAAGATGATTGGAGAATCGAGAAGACTGAGATACCTGGCTCCCTCCCCCCTTGCAGTCACCTGGGCGCGTGGCCCTCCTGGCTTCTGCTTTAGGACGAATAACATGTCTCTCTTGGGTCCTTAAGAGAAAGAATTCAGGATGGGGTATCAATGGGTATGGATTACAGAGCCTGCATTGCTGAAGTTAACCCCAAAGAGGAAAGACCCTGGGTAGGTTTTAGGGTTACATGACGTGCCCAGACTTGAATAGCCCAGGTTGTTTACCTGTATATGCCTCGTATGCCAGATTCCCCCTGACTGAAGCAGGGCCAGCTTTAATTAGTATAATCAATTTTGCCTTTTGATGGAAAATAGAAATGTATTAGGAACTACTCCAAATTATCCCCCTCCTGGAAAGTCTCTGTGAATTCTGTATGATGTGGTTGTTAAACTCTGCAGTGAGTGATTCTGTACAAGCATATAATCACAAAAATAATATTTTTGACACACAGCTGGCATTTAACAAATTCCAAATAACTAGTCAGAACACATCAGTAGTTCTAAATTTGAAAATCAATTCTGTGACATTAATAATAAAAACAATCACCTGTGGGAATTAGGTTGTTTGTTTTCTTTTAGTGATTCACAAGCCTGTGGTAATAAGTACAAAAATAGGATTTACCTACTGAATAAACAATGTTCTATTTATAAAAACCAAGCAAGGCCAGTAATTAAACCCTGTAGTTCTTTAAAGTTTAAACTTTCAGTCTTGGGCTTCCCTGGTGGCGCAGTGGTTGAGAGTCCGCCTGCCGATGCAGGGGACGTGGGTTCGTGCCCCGGTCTGGGAGGATCCCACATGCCGCGGAGCGGCTGGGCCCGTGAGCCATGGCCGCTGAGCCTGCGCGTCTGGAGCCTGTGCTCCGCAACGGGAGAGGTCACAGCAGTGAGAGGCCCGCGTAACGCAAAAAAAAAAAAAAATTAGTTTTTTTATAAAATTAGCTCTAATATTTTAAGTGATAAATAGTACAGGAGGTTAGAGGGCCTTTTCTTTCTTTCTTTTTTTTTTTCCTTGAATAACATGAAGCAACTTAGGGACAAAACAAACAAGTTAATTTTAGTTTCTGTTGTTAGTCTTTCTATACTATCAAGGTGGGGCCATAAATTGTGAGATGAGGGGAAAATGGTGGTTTTAATGAATCACTCTTGATTTTTCCTGGTTCTGTTCATGTACTCATACATTTTATCCACATGATAACACATCAATGTAGATTTAAATATTATACTAGCAAAAAAAATACAGGAAATAAATG
The DNA here is from genome assembly GCF_963455315.2 of Globicephala melas. Classification (NCBI taxonomy): domain Eukaryota; kingdom Metazoa; phylum Chordata; class Mammalia; order Artiodactyla; family Delphinidae; genus Globicephala; species Globicephala melas. The sequence goes on from NC_083328.1 coordinate 82,673,264, forward strand.
TTTTATTTTACGTTTTATTCCCCCCCCCCCTTGCACTTAGTACTATCAATGAGTTACAAATAAGGGAGAGCTACCAGTATCAGTTTGTGCTGTTGATTACAGTTCTGCCAATTTGTATCAGTAGAGGCCAATACAAATGGTTGCAGGGAAATCTAGGTACATCTATAGAGAGAGGCACAAATACATCATGGAAACCTGAGCGGGGAATTACAAAATGAAAAGAGTATGAAACAAAAAACTTTCAGTGCATTATATTTTTCAAAGAAAATTATGCAGATATCAAGAAAGGTAAAGATTCTGACTATAGAACTGGACATTATGACTCTAATTCTCCAGTTACCACCAAGATAATGCATAATGGTCCAATGGGATGAAAAATATCATTGTTTCTTCAGAAGAGGTCTCATGACTTCTCAGAGGGAAGCCACATTCTGTGTCACACTATAGAAGACACAGTCATTGCCTTCTTTTCCTGAAAGGTTTCAGAGGCACAGAACACATTTATGATAAGTAGGCAGCTATTATATTGAAACAGTTTGGAGTCTGCAACGATTTAGAAATGAAATATGTTTAATAACACTCTTGCGTTCCTTTCCAAGCTATTCTGAACAATTGATTCTATAGATTGGAGGAAAATTGTCAGCCTTTCATATTGCTAAAGGATAAATAACAAGGATAGTGGCTCAGAATAAATAACAAAATATTTATAAATAACAAAATATTTATAAATAACTCTCCCTATGACAGAGTAATGCTTTTACTTTCATGATTATAAAATATGAATCAGAAATATTTTAAAAGATGTGTTTTAGAAGAAGATAATCCAGAAACTGCAATGTATTATCCACATGTCTGGCATATAGTAAGAAATTACCTGATTTGAGAATAGACAAGAGATATGATTGTTCAACCAGAAGCTCAAAGAATCAGTAGAAGCAGACCCAGAGGTTATCCATATACCGGAGTGAGTAAAAATGTACTTCAAAATAACTATGATTAATATGCTAAAAACAAAATAGAGACAGAGCTTCCCTGGTGGCACAATGGTTAAGAATCCACCTGCCAATGCAGGGGACACGGGTTCGAGCCCTGGTCCGGGAAGATCCCACATGCTGCGGAGCAACTAAGCCCGTGCGCCACAACTACTGAGCCTGTGCTCTAGGGCCCTCAGGCCACAACTACTGAAGCCCACGCGCCTAGAGCCCGTGCTCTGCAACAAACAGTAGCCCCCGCTCTCGGTAACGAGAGAAAACCCACGTGCAGCAGCAAAGACCCAGTGCAGCCAAAAATTAAATAAATGAATAAATAAATTTATTAAAAAAAATAGAGACAAATGTGGATGGATGAAAAGATGAAGTATTTAAAAATGAATTAGATTATATCCAAAAGCTTATAGTCCCGGCTACGATCTCCAACACAATGTTGACTAACTGTGGTCATAATAATCATCTATATCGTGCTCCCAACCATAGGAATGATGAGAGCTAAAGGGTTTTTTGTAGCGGTGCCCTTAAGATCTGGGCAATGTACTATCTGTAGGTTATTCCACAATAAAGAAGAAAAAGAAAATAAATATCCTAGGAGGTACTTTTACTTGGGTGTCAAACTGTTCCAAAGGGGTCTAATCTCTGTCTTTTATTTTAAAAACGCTAAAATGCTCAATTTAATCTCTTTTCAGTTACTGAGAACTGCAGTTTTAGGATACTGATGGCTTTCCTAAATTATTAGTGACATCAGCTGTAAATAAAACAGGAAGCAGTTGCTTGGAAACCTCAAAACTGATATAAAATTATTCTGATCAAAATATTTTAACTGAAATGTTATTGTTTCAAAATTTGGCAGTTGGTTTCTTGGTCTCACCATGATGCCAAGTACCGGTAAAAGTTAAATATTCAGTGTGTTATGGGGGCAGGGGTGGGGCTCAATTAACATAGACATGTTAAAACCTCTGCTACATGTCCAGGCTGCTACAAATGTCAGCAAACAGTTTAGTAATTGCTGTGATTGAAACTGGGCTGGGGGTGTCATTCAGCAACGATCTGAATCGATCGTCACTCTCTTTCTCAGTTCAGAGCGGAACCCAGAGGAAGCAAAAGGTCCTCAAATCCAGACAGGGGGGTGTCTTCATCTTTCAACCCTCTAACCCAAGAAGCAACAAAATTCTTCATTTATCGTTTTCATTAGAGACTCAAACATAGGATATCAAACTTGCAAAAAATTTTTTCACAGAAAAGATTTCGGATGGCCATTTCATCACTTGTTTCAACAGCACTTTTTTCAATTTCCTGTTCCTTCCAGACACTGCTGTGGAGCGGCATTTAAATGGAAGATATACATTTCCCCCCAAACATCTTCAGCTACCTGACGGGAAACATGATGGCCTATTCTTTTAATTCGAGCAGGGTGTTTATTTTCTCGGTTTTCAACGCTGTCTCCAGCGTTTCAATTTTCTGAGCATTCAGAGGCTTCTACTGACTGATTCTCCCTCCTTAAAAGATTGTCAGGGCTGCTGCAGGCCTAGGACACTGACTCTGCAAATTGTCCTATTTTCACACAATAGACAGGCATTAGATACTTGCCTCCTGACGGGCACATTTTGCAGTCGATGTACCCCTGTGTACAGAAATCCCGTGGGAAGAATGTATACGGATGCTCTCAAGCACAAGTGGGCAAATCCAGCTAGCCCCCTGTTTCTGTGCAGTCCGTGAGCTGAGGATGGTTGTTATATTTTTAAATGGTTGGGAAAAAAATTAAAAGAATAATATGTTGTGACACATGACAATGATATGAGATTCAAATTTTATTGTCCATAATAAAGTTTCACTGGAATGGGGCCACTCATTCATTTGCATATCATCTATTGGATATTTCATGGTATAGCCACAGACTGGAGTCATTGCTGCAGAGACCCTAAGGCTGGCAAAGCCTCAAATATTTACTATTTGGCCCTTTACAGAAAAAGATTGCCCACTGTTACAGATTAAATTATGCCCACCAACCCCCAAAGATGTTGAAGTCCTAATCCTGAGTCTGTAATCTTTGCAAGCAGGCTAAATATGAATTCCATAAATTCACAGAGGTCAAATTATATGTCTCCATATTTTTTTTCCCCATTGCACCAAATTTAGAACTGGGCATCTAGAACCTTCTCAGTAAATCTTTTGTTTGATTAAGAACTGGAGGTTTGTTTGTTTTTGATAGATGTGCTGTAAACTAATATAAAAAAAATTTATAAATGAAGTCATTTACAAAAGAATCCCAAAGCCTGGTTATTTATTATTTAGTTATTTATGGCTGTGTTGGGTCTTCGTTGCTGCGCACGGGCTTTCTCTAGTTGCGGTGAGCGGGGGCTGCTCTTCCTGGCGGTGCGTGGGCTTCTCATTGCGGTGGCTTCTCTTATTGTGGAGCATGGGCTCCAGGCGCACAGGCTTCAGTAGTTGTGGCTCGTGGGCTCTAGAGCGCAGGCTCAGTAGTTGTGGCGCAGGGGTTTAGTTGCTCCACGGCATGTGGGATCTTCCCGGACCAGGGCTCGAACCTGTGTCCCCTGCATTGGCAGGCGGATTCTTAACCACTGTGCCAGCAGGGAAGTCCAGCCCTGTTGTTAAAGTGAATAAATTACCCCTTAGCTTATCTTTCATTCACATCTTGATGTTCATTAACAGCTTATGTTTGTATTGGAATGCCTTCCACGAATGATTTAAACATTTTAAAAAACTGTAACTAACTGTAGAACATAGGTGGGGAGAATTTATTGTTTATTCTCAATGGTAATTTTGTTCTCAACAAAAATTAAAACTGAAACCCATTTTGAAAGCAGGTTTCGTTCCTTAAAATGTTTTTAAAAGGAGCCCAAAATATTTTTTTCCCTCGTTTTGTTGTTTGGGATATTAAAATGAAAAGCTGAAAGTTTCCCTGTGTCCTGGGATTCTACTGGGCAGTTCCACTGGTGAATGTTCTCAAAAATATTGGTAGAAAGAACATCGCATGCAGTCATCCTTGTTTTATCTTTTAAAAGAAAGCCTCTTTGTAAAAATTTTAATTTTTGAATAGGAAGCAATGAGAAGTTGGTTCAGGTGGGAGTTTAACTGTCAGTTCTTGATTCATTTGCTATTGGGAAAAATAGGTGCGTGTCACACGTGGGGAGTTTGCAGGTGCACAGAGGGGAGCCAGACATTACCAAGGAGCCTCAGGACCAAGACAGAGCCCGGGTCACTCCCAGTGGGAGGGAAGGCAAGACATATCTGTGGCATTGTGGAAATCAGACACTCTTAAGAACTTTTCCAGTGATCGGAAAAGGGCATGAGCACCTTTTAGTGGACGACATTTATGTTTTAAATCGAGAGTGAGTGTTTCCATTTGCTAGGGCTGCCATGAAAACGTACTACATGCTGAGTGGCTTAAACTGTAGAAATTTATTGTCTCACAGTCGTGGAGTCTAGAAGTCCAAGATGAAGATGTTGGCAGGGCTTCTAGACCATCCCCCTCTCCACCACGTAAGAAAGAGAAACCACTTCCAGGGACTGGCAGCCCGGTGCCACTGACCAAGAAGAACTGCCTGGGGGCACGGTGGTTTCCGAATAAACCAGAGGGCAGGTACCAGGCTGTGGCAGGGACCGGAGCAGCCGGAGGATGGGGACGTGCTAATGGTGCTGGGTGGGTTGGGGAGAGGGAGGGATGCAAAGCATTAATTAATAAGATGTGCAACTTCGAAGCCGCCTTTTTTACTTTGCCCTAGGTTTTTACCCAGGTGATAAATCTTGTTGTTCCTCCTTCAAACTATCTTGCCCTTGGTTACCCAGGCTGAAGACCTCGGTTCCCATGACCCCTCCCTCTCCCTCACTTTCACCCACATTTATCCAGTCAGTTCCAAACTCTAATATGCAAGTAGCATCACTGCTGCAGCCACTGTGGAAGTTCAGAGACTTTAACAAAAATTTGGCCAAGGTCACACAGCTAATCGCTGGGAGGTCTACAGGCTCCAGACCCCACTGTTCTTCCCTGACAGCACGAGGTCTCCTCACTGGTCCACGAAGGGTTAAGCCAGCACAGCTCTCAGTCTACAGCAATGCTTTGTAAGTGTCTCCTGACCAAATGAAGAATAATATCTTTTCCTCTGATTCCACTTAGTAGCTTCTTCCAAACAAGATGTTTTCAGGCTTTGAGGACTGTCTTGTTGTTTGGTCACAGAGGGCCTGATCGTCCCCATTGTTTTTTGCTGCTGCCTTTAAGCGAAACAGGGCACAAATGGAATTTCACAGCAATCTTTGGAGTACATGGAATTGCTATTAGGAGTTCATAAATCTCTTTTTTGGGGAGGTGGGTGGGAGAGGTAAGGGCAGAGAAAGATGAGCTCAGGAAATACAATTCTTAGGTCAGGAAGCAATCATGATGGGTTTGCAACGGGTAAAGAGGAGGATCCAGTAGTTAATACCTTGAGTTTTGGACAGTAAGAGCGTGGGAAGGCTCCCGTGAATAGGTAATGACCCTGATGAAACATACAGACACCAAATACAAACAAGTCACTTGGTAACGTAAATGCAAATGATAGACGCACTTCTCTACCGCTCGGTAACAGGTGAAGGGCAACTCAGATCAATTCAGAAACACTCTGCTGAAAAAGTGGACATCTTTTCCTCATGCACTCTGCCTAGAAAGCCTTGTTGTTTGACCCTATGAATTCGTAAGGAATAAGAATCAAAATCAAGCAGGTTTCAGTGAAGCAGTACGTCAATGTATCGCGTAAGGAAGATTGAAATGCATTAAAATACAAGGTCGCATAAAATTCCCATTTCACTGCTTGACACACAGTACCACCCTACACAGTATGCATCTTACCTAATGTGGGTCCTCCAGATATGTGCTTTTATGCTTAAAATTCAGTATAAATTTACTAAATGTACTTTATTCCGATCAACTCGGTAGCTCTTCTGAGATAGAAAAACTTGCCAACTACCCTCCTAGCTCTTACACGCCAAGGGGAGAAAACAACTTTCAGAATTACCACGTTGAACTCTGATGCTACTCAAGAAAGTTACTGCTTAATTCTTCATCTCTTATGCAAACCGGGTGGCACAGGATTTCATTTTATCTTATTAAGTCAATTATCTGAAAAATAGACAGCAAATTACAATGTATACTGTTTTTTTCCCACTCTATAGAGAATCAAAATGTCACAGGTAGGTGGGATACAACAGAATTTAAAAAGTTTTCTGCTTATGAATGATACATAATTTCAAGTGACTCATAGGACTTGTTGAAATAAAGTATCCAACCTGGCTGACTCATAATAACACTGACACTGGAGTTTCAAATAGAGTTTCCATAATAACAAAAAAATTGACGTAACGTATGCATTGCAGAGAGCTAGCTTGACCATAACAAATCACAAATTATCAGGCTATCAATCATTTAAACAAACAATACAACCCCAAGATAATGCACGTAATTACCTAACCCTGACCGGAAGTTCCATAGGAACCACTTTCATAACTTTAACAGAACGCAGTGGGATACACTGAAAAGCCTTTTTAAATGAAAGCTCTATTGTCAAGCGCTAATGAGAAAGTAAGACTCTTTATTCGCCTATAATTTTGAAAATGGCCTCATTTATTCTCCAAGAACATTCAAGACATTTTGGATAATTTAAGAATACTGTATTTCTTAAAAACATGGTGTGAGAAATGTCAACGTCTGGGAAGGAAAAATTTGGGGTGGCTTTATTTGTTTCATCTCCTTGTGCACCGACAGATCCTGAGGAGCTCATACAATGGGTTTTTCACTTTGGTGTCTTTTCAATGACAGGGTATTAGAACAGAAAAAATAGAGCCCTAAGTAATTAAGACTGATTCACACTTACCAGCGCACAACCATGTTCTACTCACTTCTACTGACTAATTATAACACCTTTGTGAAAAGTCAGATCTCCTCCATTTCGGTTTCCTGTTCCGATATGGAAGATGGAATTTTACTTTAGCAGCAAAACTTCAAAGGGGAAAACTTCAGAAACAGACTGAGTTCTCTTTGCACTGTCTTCGTTTATAAAAGAGGAGAGGGACTAATGGATTTATGTGAGTGAGGAACGTTAGCAGGTTAGCTTTTATTGAAGTCCTATATTCATATCATTCAGCTTCACTATCATTATAAACACTTTTTCCATGTGAAAGGGGCACCTGTTAATTTTTTCTCCCAAGGGAAATTTCCATGGAGGAATTAAAAAGTTCTGAGGAAATAGTAAGAATCCCCTAAGAGCTCATTATTTTAGACTTTTCTAGTGTTCTAATATAGTTAGCTATTCATTCAACCAGTATTTATCTAATACCTATTATGTGTCCGCTAGAGAACAAAAATGAGATGGCACGGGTTTACCCTCTAGTGGGAGAGAAAGATTATTCCTAACAAGCAAACACTTTATTAACTACAAAGCATGGGAGAGCATGAGAGATACGAGTATGGTCGAAAAACTGAGGATGCCGTGTGGGAGCAGAGGGAGAGGCGATGGCTACTGAGGCAGGTCGCTTTGGCTACGTGAGTAGGTGACGCTTAACCTGAGATCTGAAGGATGAAAAGCATGCAGCCCCTGGTCAGCAGGAGGAAGCATTTTCAGGAGAGGGGATGGGCGCTGGACACCTGAGGTCTGAACGACTGGGCTGTGTGACGATGTAGGAAGTAAGAGGAAGGAGGGACAGGATTCACGTTTCTTCTCACCCTGGTCCCCCCGCTTCCCATCTACTCTTAGGAGGGAGCCAAGTCAGGTTCTAGTCAGGTGAGGGAGTGGGGACTTGATGCAGTACTTGAGAGCAGCCCTGAAGGCACGTGTTTCAGAGAACACGTGCATACATGTGCCCCTTAGTGTGTGCAGGTGTGGGTTTACCCAGGGGGCCCACTCCCTGGCACTTGTCTGGGAGGCCCAGAATCTCCGTGCCACCTGCATGTTCTCATGTAAGTTAGTCTATGATGTCAATAGCACCCTTTTAGATGTGGTGTAGTGCACAGCCTGGACACCGGTACATAGCTGCCTGGGGGGTGAGGAGAGCATCAGAGATGATGCAGGTTTCTGGCCGTGCCATTACAGAGCTAGGGAGAACTGGAGGACAACGCTGAACGGGAAAGAGGAAATATACCCTCCCCCTATTATGTGGCTAATTGTTTCCAGTTACGCAATGTGAGTGGTCACAGGGGCAATATGAAGTCTCGATTTGTCTCTTTACCCTTTAAGCCCGATAGCAAGCCCAAGATGGATGTGAGCTCCAGCACTGTTGTGGAGAAGGGAGAAGCCCACAGCTCTGGGCTAAGACTGCATTGGTTTCTGCTGGGCTTAACCATTGGCCAGGTAGGAGGACACTTAACCTTCTGAGCCTCGACATCGCCATCTGTAGAGTGAGCAGTTCACACGGCTAATAAGAGGAGACACCTGAGTTGGGACCCAGGTCTTTGCGATTTCAAGGTGCCAGCTTCCTGTTATTCTACCCTTTAGCTTCTACATCTCCTCGGTGTCTGGATTTGCAGACCCAGGTTCTTGGTTGAAAGGGCGCTTCTTTAGAGCAAACATTTAAATTTTACTTCTTTATCCTTACAAAAGAAGTCTAAGGTTTCCCGAGTAAATGAATTTTAAATGCAGCATATCAAATTTTAAAATACAGAATATCAAATACCTCCTGGCGGTCCGTGTAACATACGGTAACAATTTGCAAATTATTCCAAAATATTTCTCTCCTTTGCTATAGGAAACTAGAGTTGAGAAATGGCTTCATTTTCACCTTTCTCAGATATAAAATGGTCAGTTGAAATGAGATGTATATGGTCCAAGAGTACCGTGTAGTCATAATGAAACTCACACTTCTCATGCTCTATTTTTCTGATGCTTACATTTATGTCTTTAATCTTTTTGGGAGCCAGTAAAGCATGACAAAGAGTACTTAGATTTGTTTTGGGGAGGCGGAATTCTGAGAACTTTGGAAACATTGTCAATGCTACCAGGAAAAAGGAGTTAATCACACAAGAATGATCCAATCAACCTCAGCCCATCATGAGAAAGATCTGCATTTAAACTAAATTTTTTTTGCGAGAACCACTGACATTTTAGTCACTTCACTTGATCTTTCAGGAGAAAGAAAGTTTCCCTCTGCACAGGATGACCTTGGACAGCTGGTCGCATTGGGCACTTCTGCCCTCGGCTCAGAGAAGGAGGCACAGGGAGGGGGCGCTTCCCAGAAGAAGCAGTGATGCAGGACCATGGCGTCCACTGTGTGGCAGATAGCATCCTGTTTCTAGTGACTCCCAAGTGAGACTGGGGTTTCAGCTCAAGAGTTCCCTGATGAGCTATTCTGCCATTTCAAGAAAATACCTTTTATGTCACTAATTTCTAGAGAAATGCAAGTCAAAACTGCAATGAGGTATCACCTCACACCAGTCAGAATGGTCATCATCAAAAAGTCTACAAACAGGACTTCCCTGGTGGCGCAGTGGTTAAGAAGCCACCTGCCAACGCAGGGGACACGGGTTCGAGCCCTGGTCTGGGAAGCAACTAAGCCTGTGAGCCACAACTACTGAGCCCGTGTACCTAGAGCCGGTGCTCTGCAACAAGAGAAGCCACCACAATGAGAAATCTGCATACCGCAATGAAGAGTAGCCCCCGCTCGCCGCAACTAGAGAAAGCCCGCGCGCAGCAGTGAAGCAGCCAAATAAATAAATAAATAAAATTAAAAAAAAAGTCTACAAACAATAAATGCTGGAAGGGTGTGGAGAAAAGGGAACCCTCCTGCACTGTTGGTGGGAATGTAAATTGATACAGCCACTATGGAGAACAGTAAGGAGGTTCCCTAAAAAACTACAAATAGAGCTACCATACGACCCAGCAATCCCACTACTGGCATATAACCTGAGAAAACCATAATTCAAAGTGTCATGTACCACAATGTTCATTGCAACTCTATTTACAATAGCCAGGACATGGAAGCAACCTAAGTGTCCATTGACAGATGAATGGATAAAGAAGATGTGGTCTATATATACAATGGAATACTACTCAACCATAAAAAAAGAATGAAATAATGCCATTTGCAGCAACTTGGATGGATCTAGAGATTATCATACTAAGTGAAATAAGTCAGGCAGAGAAAAACAAGTATCATATAATATCACTTATAAGTGGAATCTAAAAAAATGATACAAATGAACTTATTTACAGAACAGAAATAGGCTTACAGGCATAGAAAACAAACTTATGGTTACCAAAGGGGAAAGAGGGGGGAGGGATAAATTAGGAGTTTGGGATTTACAGATACACACTATTATATATAAAATAAGTAAACAACAGGACCTACTGCACAGCTCAGGGAGCTATACTCAATATCTTGTAATAACCTATAATGGAAAAATATCTAAAAAAGAATTTATATATATATATAAATATATATAAATATAACTGGATCATTTTGCTGTATACCTGAAACGAACACAACATTGTAAGTTAAGTATACTTCAACTAAAAAAAAAAAAACAGCAACAAATGACCTGCCTGCTCTTAAAATATATATATATAATTTTTTTACCACTCTTCATAGCTCTCAGCGTATCACTGTCATCAACAAGAAAATGTGGCGATATTTTCTGGGAAACTTAGAGGGATGCAGCCCAACTCAGGCCTCATGTCCTTCAGAGTCTTTCTGGATCAGTCAAGTGAGAACGGTTTTTCCCTTTCTTACGGGCCCATGGTTCTTGGTTTCTTCCTCAACTACAGGACTTTGTGTGATTTGCCCCGTAGTGTGATCAGATGGATACGTGTCTTCACTAGATTTTGGGTCCAAAGAAGAAAAACTCGAAAACATCTTTAGCCTTTCTTCATTCCTCAGAATAATGTCTTAAATAGGATCATTCCTCAACAAATATTTATTGAATTTGAATTTCAAATTTATTCTCTATTAATAGATTCCATCAGCGACAAGCCCATGATTTGTATCTCAAGTTGAATCTCAGTTATACACTGTATCCGTCAAGGGTTCTGATTACCAACGACAGAAATGGATTCTGATTAACTTGAGAGGACAGGAATTTATAGGAAGGATATCAACAGTTCAGAGAACCAAAGAGAAGGCTGGTGACATCGTCTTGGGATGTGAGCAAGGTGTGCAGGATCAGGTAGCCAAGGACACCAAGATCACAGCATGAGGAGGGTCTAGCTGGGCCTCCCCCCTGACATCTGCCTGTCTGGGCACTGGCCGTCACCACCCCTTGGCTCCTAACTCTGCCGCCACCATGCTAGATACCCTGTAGGTGCACCTGTTTCTTGGGGTCACTCCCTAACATTTCAAGCCATGAACAGGAGTGCGCAATTGACTGAGCAATAGGCATATTCCCATATCCTGGCAGCTGGGAAATAGAGAGAGGGTACGTCTGCATCCCTGCCTTGACTCCCTTCTGAGAGGCAGGGACTCCACAATGGAGAATTTCACCAAGATATGAAGGGTATTATCAGAGTGGAGAGAGTGTGGGGAGGGAGAGAGGGTGGGAGAGGAAGAAAGAGGAGGAAGGGGAGGGGAGGCAATGTCCATCAGGTTAGGGGAAAAGTTTGCTTTTGTCAGCCATGATTTTTTAAAGCAGGTTGAACAAATTCTTTTCAAAAACACATGAGCCTTTTCTGAATAAATTGATCTAAAAAAATCTACATGGTTTGTGTGAGTAAGAAACAGCTTAACTGGGGCTTCCCTGGTGGTGCAGTGGTTGAGGATCCACCTGCCAATGCAGGGGACACGGATTCAAGCCCTTGTCTGGGAAGATCCCACGTGCCGCGGAGCAGCTAAGCCCACGAGCCACAACTACTGAGCCTGCGCTCTAGAGCCCGCGAGCCACAACTGCCGAAGCCCGCGTGCCTGGAGCCCGTGCTCCGCAACAAGAGAAGCCACCGCAGTGAGAAGCCTGCGCACCGCAATGAAGAGTAGCCCCCGCTTGCCGCAACTAGAGAAAGTCCGTGCGCAGCAACGAAGACGCAACATAGCCAAAGATTAAAATAAATAAAATAAATACATTTATAAAAAAAGAAACAGCTTAAGTAATTATACAATCTAAGTGACATACTCCATATTAACAACACAAAAGACTAGAAACTTTAAACATTTAATAAAACCAAAACGCAGAGAATGAAAAGTGTTGATTATTTCAATACGAATAAAGAGGGAACTGTTTTAGAATAGAAATCAGAAAATTAGGTATTAACTAGAGGGTTATTAATTAGGTCCCAGTGGTTGAAACCAATGAACTGTGCAATAAACATTCTCATATTTTCGCTCTTTTGGGGATATCTCTACTCTGAGAAGAGGACCAGTCGTGACACCAGGAACTGTATGCTCCCAAAGTCTGCTAACATGTTGGGAGTGTGAATTATAAATCATTTTGTTTTCTCACAGTAAATCAAAACTCTTCTTCCTAGGGCAGAAAAGATTTGGTCATTATAACCATAATGATTGTCTGTGCCATGCATCTAGGCTAAAAATTCCCCTCTTTAATATCTTGCAGGTTCTCTCAGTCTTCATGAATTAGTTATTTTAATGTTCCCAGAGAGTCCAGCTGACTCTGTACCTCTGCACACTCCTCAAGCTACGAAAACATGTTCCTTTAAAAATAGGGCCTGCCATTACTTATGCCGTATCAACTCTACTGTCACACTTCGAAAAGATAGAAACCTATTATGATAAAATAGCATGCTGTAAAAATTACCACCAATTCATGGTTATTAAGTTTTTCTGGAAGTGGTACATCCAAATTCCTGCTATGTAATTTATTCATAATATCCTAGAAATAACAAAAATAAATTCTTAAAAAATTAAAATTGCTATTCATCTTGTTCATGGAGTATTTTTTCTTCGATTCCTAATTATATGTAGAATTTTCAAGGTGCATGAAAAGACACTTCTTTGGTAAACAGTGACACAAATTATCAACTCCATGCACTATTTTACTTTACTTTCCACGAAGGGAAATTTGATCATCACCAAAGAGGTGCTTTACTGCCCTAAAGTTGATAATACATAAATCATCATTGCCTTAACAAAAAGTTAAAGAAGTTCAACATTATGGTGATCACAGCAGAGGGAAGAGCAGACATTGCCTCTAAAGAATAGAAATGATAAATTTTCCAGAAGTGGCACCTGGGGCTTCCCTGGTGGCGCAGCGGTTGGGAGTCCGCCTGCCGATGCAGGGGACGCGGGTTCGTGCCCCGGTCCGGGAAGATCCCACATGCCGCGGAGCGGCTGGGCTCGTGAGCCATGGCCGCTGAGCCTGCGCGTCCGGAGCCTGTGCTCCGCAACGGGAGAGGCCACAACAGTGAGAGGCCCGCGTACCGCAAAAAATAAAAAAAAGAAAAGAAAAAAAACAAGTGGCATCTGATTGTACAAATGAAATACCTAGTTTTAGGATTTAATCAAGCAATGAGTTATTGCTCAAGCCAAATTATTGAACCTGAACAACTCAATAGTTATATCTGTTCGTAAATTGAGCTGTCTTGATAGCTCAATAAAATGATATGTAAATAAATAAATAAAATGATATGTAATGATAAAATGTATGTTTTCCACATACATTTTAAAAAGCGTCATATCCCTCAGATACTTTTAAAGCACAGTGTTGGTTGTTCTTTCTAGCAAAACCATTGCGAAAAATCCATGTGCGCAAATAAGTGACAATACAGGCTTAGTACCGGCAGGTTTTAGGGCAGGTAGAAATTTTTTTAAAAAGCCTGTTACATATTGGTATTTTGGCAGAAATGAGTGACTTATGAAAAAGAGGTCAGATACGACAGGAAGTGTAAATTGGATCAATATTTTCTGAAGGCAATTTGTCAATACATGTCCAAAGCCTTAGCTTTATTTATTTATTTATTTAATTTTTTTTTTAGATGTTGGGGGTAGGAGTTTATTAATTGATTTATTTATTTTTGCTGTGTTGGGTCTTTGTTTCTGTGCGAGGGCTTTCTCTAGTTGTGGCGAGCGGGGGCCACTCTTCATCACGGTGCACGTCCTCTCACTATCTCGGCCTCTCTTGTCGCAGAGCACAGGCTCCAGACGCGCAGGCTCAGTAGTTGTGGCTCACGGGCCTAGCCGCTCTGTGGCATGTGGGATCTTCCCAGACCAGGGCTCGAACCCGTGTTCCCTGAATTAGCAGGCAGATTCTCAACCACTGCGCCACCAGGGAAGCCCCCTTAGCTTTATTTTTGCTCCAACAAATCCACTTTTAGAAATATATATTAAAAAGACATAATAATGAATTTGTGTAAAGATTGTGCTAGGAGGATGTTCACTACAGCTATGTTCATAAAAACAGAAAATTATTATTAATTAAATGTCCACCATCAGAATACTAGGAAACTAAATCCTACACAGTAGCATGCTGAGCAGACGTTAAAAATAAAGCTGGAGGGGGAGGGGGAAGGGGAAGCTGGGACGAAGTGAGAGAGTGGCGTGGACATATACACACTACCAAATGTAAAATAGACAACTAGTGGGAAGCAGCTGCATAGCACAGGGAGATCAGCTCGGTGCTTTGTGACCCCCTAGAGGGGTGGGATAGGGAAGGTGGGAGGGAGAGGCAAGAGGGAGGGGATATGGGGATATATGTATACATATGGCTGACTCACTTTGTTATACAGCAGAAACCAACACAACATTGTAAAGCAATTACACTCCAATAAAGATGTTAAAAAAAAAAAGCTGGAAGGGGCATGCAAACCAAACCCACAATGAGATACCATGTCATACCCGCTAGGTTGGCTATAATAAAAACGTTGGAAAATAACACGTTTTGGTGAGGGCTGGAGAAAGTGGAATCCTCAGATACTGCTGGTGGGAATGTAAAATGGGTCTGCCACTGCGGAAGACAGTTTGGCGGTTTTTTGAAAAGTTAAACAAGTAACAAAGTTACTGCACAACCCAAGAATTCCACTCCTAGGTATGTAGCCAAATGCATTGCAAACAGGGACTCAAACACTGGAACATGAATGTTCATAGCAGCCCTATTCACAACAGCCAAAAACTGGAAACAATCCAAATGTCCATCAACAGAGGAATGGATAGAGAAGATGCGGTATAGCCATACGACGGAATATTCTTCAGCCATAAAAAGGAAGGAAACACTGATACACGCTAAAACGTGGATGAACTTTGAAAACATTATGCTAAATGAAAGAGGCCAGATATAAAAGGCCACATATTGTATGATTCTGTTTATATGAAATGTCCATAATAGGTAAATCTATAGGGACTGAAAGACTAACGCTTGCAGGGGTGGGAGGAGAGGGGATTGGGGCGTGAATGCTTCAAGAGCCCAGGGCTTCCTTTTGGGCTGGTGAGCATGTTTTGAAACTAGACAGAGGTGATGGTTGCACAACACTGTGAATGTACTAAATGTCACTGAACCGCTTGCTTTAAAATGGTAAATGGTTGACGGTTAAGTTTATGTTATGTGAATTTTTCCTCAATATAAAAAAATGATGATGGAGAAGAATATCTCATGATAAGGAAAATGTTTAGTATATATTTAGTGGGAAAGAAGTATCAAAAAAGGCAAGAAAATAGTGGATATAGGCATTTATTGTTGTACTTGCTTAAAAAAATTTATATATATATATATAATTACACACAAAAAATCAACAGTGGGGATTCCTGGGTAGGGGGAATTTAGAGGATTATGTGATGAGGTTCTAAATTGACTGAATTCTTTTCTATCTCTATTTCCAACTATGTCATAATTAGCATGTAATACTTTGTATTAAGAAAAACAGTATAGGTAATATAACAAAAATAGGAATGAAAAATCAGGATTAGGTCTCATGACCCCCCAGAGTGCCTCCAAAGAACCCAGCAATAACCTGGGCAACTTTTACATGAGCCCATTTGTATTATCGGGGAAACTATGTCCTGTGAGACATAATAACACAGGGAAAAGCCGGATGTATCATGCTGAACAAACACAGGCTCTCCAAAGCGCTAAACTACACTTCTGTGCGAAGACTTATGCCTCTTAGGTGAGGTAATATTGAGGCAATGTAGTAACACAATTAGGTTACATGGCTTTTGAGTGCACTCAGAAGAAATCTACTTCCAAGAAGTATCATGTCAAGAAAGTAGATTCACAAACTGCATCTAATTTTTTGTTTTGTTTTGTTTTTGCGGTACGCGGGCCTCTCACTGTTGCGGCCTCTCCCGTTGCGGAGCACAGGCTCCGGACGCGCAGGCTCAGCGGCCATGGCTCACGGGCTCAGCCGCTCCGCGGCATGTGGGATCTTCCCGGACCAGGGCACGAACCCATGTCCCCTGCATCGGCAGGCGGACTCCCAACCACTGCGCCACCAGGGAAGCCCCACAAACTGCATTTAATAAAACATAATTTAATAAAAATATAGTTTACTCATTAATAAGAGCTCTTTCCTCATAAAGTATATCAAAATAAATCAATTTAACCAGAATGAAATAAAATATGATATTTTATTTACCATTTTTCTACTACTATTTCAGATTGCTGTTAAAAGAAATCTACCCAAGTGAAAATATCTGTATTTTCATGCTTTAAGAAAACTTGATAAAAATGCGAAAACAGGGATGTCACGTGATTAGCAACTGCACTACTAAAGGAAAGACGGAGTTGTCCTATGAAAGAAAGAGCTCTTTCAATGCGTTTTGAAATTTTCAGTTTTTCTCTTTGTACAGAGTTACTGCAACTCTTTAAGCTTGTCTGTGTCTACAATTATGTGTCTAGATGTTACTAATTGTTATCACAAAGTTCCCCTCCCACCCCCCATTATGTCGGGTTTTCTTTCTTTTTAGCAGAAGCTGGTATCCACTCGCTCATCTAGGACTTGAGGAGTACCTACCGTACTCTAGGCAAGGCGTCCTGCTGCTGGGCTGAATGCCACTGGCCCTACCCTCGGTCCTAAGTGTCTGGAACAGCAGAAGCACACGGCAAGCACTTGGTAGATACGTGTGGAATATCAGTGCTGGGAGGAAGAGGCTGAGTGAATCTGGACATGCATGTGAGGGCCTCTCCCAGGGTCAAGTGTGGGCCATGCGGACTTGCGTACTACGTGCGGCAGGTGGGTACGAGCTACCATCTATGGAACACCTACCAAATTCTGGGCATCACTCAGGGCACTTTAAACGCACCGAGTGATTCACTCCTTGAAACACTCCTTGATATAGGGACCATTATCCCCACTTTATAGATAAGAAAATGGAGGTCCAAAAGGTTTAAATAACTTGCTTGAGGTCATATGCAGTGAAAATTAGAGATGGCATCTGCCTGCCAAGGGCAAGGAGGGAGAGGAAAGTGATGAGAATCAGAGGTAGGTTCCTGGGGACTTTCTACTTCGGGGGAAGAGCGACAGGATTAAGGGCACAGAGGGGCTTCCTAGATGTTCAACACGTGCAGAATATGCTTCAGGAAGACCTGGCCCTCAGGGGTCCAAGTGCTAAAGAGCGGTTTGGGGTGAGATGAGAAGGAAGGCTCAGAAACATGTGGTTTTAGGAATTGGGGCCTTCCTGGGAGCACCTTCGGTTTACATGGAGAAGACAGGGCAGAGCCCCTCAGCCTCCACGCCTGACCCCTCTTTGCAAGAGCCTTGGGGTGGAGGGCATGCATGAACTGGGAAGGATGTCCAAAGCCAGCAGGAGAATTCAGGGAAGAATTATTTTAGTCCAGGACAAGATCAGTAGAGAGGCTGGACAGAGCAAGGGACATGGAGAAAGGGTGAGGGCCAGAGGAGAGCTGGGTCAACGGGGTGAAGCTCAGCAAAGGGGAGGGGAGGACTTGTTCCCCCCACAGGGGTAAATGAAGAAGGCTTTGGAGAATATTAGGTGGGAGATAGGGACTTTGAGGACCTACGCCAAAGGCAGCCCAGAGCTTTGGTGAGGGCGCTGGCCCTGCAATCAGACCATTCTAACCCGAGAATGAGGTACTCAAATCATGGTTTCTTACCGTTACTGCAAGATCCTTTCATCTTAGTAAAATTTCAGGCAACGTGACCTGGAGCAAGACAAGAGATGAGAGCAGAAAATGTTCAGAGCGGAGGCGATGGGCACGTACACCTAATAGTTACTTAGTCATGTCGTATGGCGACCTTCTGTTCCAAGCTGGTGATGCTGGTTTTTCCATCCAGTAGTTTCATAAAGCTCGATTTTAAAATAAGTCTATTTGGGTAAAATAAATAAGTCCACTACAGGAAAAATGTAAAGTAAATAACGGTACAGGTAACACAGGGACATGGCAAAAATTGTAAAGGTGGGGTGTAGATGAGGGAAGACTGGATGATGTTGAACTCAGGATTAGATTTTCCAATTAAAATCATTTGAAATTTAATGTTTAAAAAAATATACCGTTAATTGCTTCACCTGGCTAGGTGGTGCTACGTGTCAGCCCAAACTAATACCCACCCGGAGAGAAGTGGGGGCTGGGTCCCTGGCAGGCTTTCCAGACTGGTGTTGGCAGAGACCGTGGCCCGAAGAAGCTGTCCGGCCCAGTGGAACGTGTGGATTTGCAGCAGTGCACCCAACAGGTTCCGAACAATTAAAAAAAAAAAAAAGAAAGAAAGAAACAGCTACCCTTATTTCAGTGCTCCATTAAAACAATTTTTAATGTTCCTTCTCAGGCGTATATAATTTCATCTCACTCTATATTTCTAAAGCATTTCAAAAGAAAGTGGAGGGCTTCCCTGGTGGCGCAGTGGTTGGGAATCCGCCTGCCGATGCAGGGGACACGGGTTCGTGCCCCGGTCTGGGAAGATCCCACGTGCCGCGGAGCGGCTGGGCCCGTGAGCCATGGCCGCTGAGTCTGCGCGTCCGGAGCCTGTGCTCCGCAACGGGAGAGGCCGCAACAGTGAGAGGCCCGCGTACAGCAAAAAAAAAAAAAAAAAAAATACAGCTACATAAACTGCTTTCAAAAATAAGATCCTTGATTACTGGTGCTGAGAATTGGATAGGAAACAAATTTCAAATGGTATAAAAACACTAAATCTGATTTTACAGCATTCCCTTCAAAACTCTAATGAAATTAAATGCAAATAATGTAAACATATATCAGCCAGAAAGCTTATAACCCTTCTAATAAAATTCATACAAATTCTTTAGGAGATTTTATATAGAACAAGACAGACATTAGAATGAAAATATAAAAAATATGTACTTGCCTAAAACTTTGAGATAACAACCAGACTATATGCCTGGGAGAGCAAAAATTCCTATGAGTAGAAGGGAATTACGTTTTCATCATTTTAATGTCTGTTAGGAGGCTGGCCACATAATGAAAACAAAAAAATGGGTTGGTAAATTTTTGTAACTAAACTATAAAGGTTTAGTTACAAACTTATGTACCATATGACAAGGTATAAAACTGTTGTAACTTGTTTAGATGCAATCAAAAATTTAATATTTAATACATTTCTTTATAAATATCCTTTAATATATAATCAAGAAAACACTAAGTAAATACTAGTATAGTAGGAATAGAATTGTGAACTCCATATTATTACTCAACATTCTTAGTATGTATATTCCAGAATTGTTTTCCAAAATAGAAGGCAGCAGTGGAGAAAAACTGTTCACTATAGTAGGGGTTAGCAAATTATGGCCTGCAAGCCGAAACTGGCCTGCCGCTTGGGTTTGTAAATAAAGTTTTATTGGAACATGGCCACATCGGTTTGTTTATATATTGTCTCTGGAAGCTTTTGTGCTTCAACAGCTGAGTCTAGTAGTTGTGGCAGAGACCTTCTGGCTTGCAGAATCTAAAATGTTTCCTCACTGGCTCTTTTCTTTTTCTTTTTTTTTTTTAATTTTTATTTTATTTATTCATTTATTTTTGTCTGTGTTGGGTCTTCGCTGCTGCACGCGGGCTTTCTCTAGTTGCAGCGAGCAGGGGCTACTCTTCGTTGCAGTGCACAGGCTTCTCATTGTGATGGCTGCTCATTGCGGAGCACGGGCTCTAGGTGCGTGGGCTTCAGTAGTTGCGGCACACGGGCTCAGTAGTTGTGGCTCACGGGCTCTAGAGCACAGGCTCAGTAGTTGTGGCACATGGGCTTAGTTGCTCTGCGGCATGTGGGATCTTCCTGGACCAGGGCTCGAACCCGTGTCCCCTGCATTGGCAGGCGGATTCTCAACCACTGCGCCACCAGGGAAGCCCCTCACTGGCTCTTTACGGGAAAGTTTGCCAACACATCTCATAGAATCATTCAGAACTGTGATGACTTATATGTACTTTAATATTCACCAATGATAGTGGACTGGCAAATTAATTAATTTTGCTTCTCTTTGCTTTTCTACACTCAAATTATGTGTTTATTTTAGGACTTGTGGCTGATCAGTGCTCAAAAGCAAATAAGAAAACTCGTTCATCAGAACTAAAAACTCTGCAAGTTACTTTCATAAAAATAAATGAAGCAGAGAATAAATAAGACGTACGATGGATAATATAAATAATGAGATACTAATTCCGAGCTGAAGACTACCCTAAGGCTAATAAGATAATGTTACTTGTAGGAAATGATTAAACTCCCTTGCAATGTATCCACCCTCTCCTTTGTGAAATAAACGTTCCCCATCAAAGGCATAATGACAATTTTAATTTAAAGCTCGACAAGTCCTATGTGAGTGAGATATGGGCTTGGATTCTCTTGCTTTGTTGTTGTTGTTTAGTAGCTTCTATAGGAGCGCACTACCAATTTTTGAACTTGGGATGCAACTGTAAATTATATAATAAATATTCTCTAAAATATAAGATATTGATCAAAGCGTTAAGGTGAAAATAATCTCAACGATCAAAACATAATTTAAAAATTAGAGATCAAATGGATTGCTTGGTGCATTGCAGCAGGTGAATAGAATACTCTGGAATGGGCTATGGTCCCTGGTCAAGAGGACCACCAGGGGGCGCCTCATTTCTAAGATTTCCCCAGGGGCTGTCCTAGTTGGTTAAGATTCCTGGTTTCAGGACCCAACTCGGAATCTTTAGAGAGACTGTGAGACTGATTAATCAACTCTGAGGCACTCAGTTCCTTCTCAAGTCTGGTCCTCAAATACTCCAATGGATCCTTGAAGGACCACGGGATGGTTATGTCCCTGAGATTTGGGACCCTGTATTTTAATTGATGTAGGCTTCAACCTACACAGTCTTTAAAAACATATGGTCAAGCGGAGCCCAGGGGTATAACAAAGCCACTCCTTCCAAGTTGACAGCAATCTACTGGTTGACAATTCTTGGGGGAAACCCGTCTTGAGGGATTCTAATTTTCCCAAGCCAAGGCCATGGGCAATTATAGCAATGGCCGTCACTTGAGATCTCCACCTGGCCCTGCCCCTGGAGCCTGCTCTTCCCTGGTCTTCTTGCTTTCCTGTTGGATGCCTGTCAGTTAAACCAGCCTCGGTGGCCCCTGGTGTTTCCCCAATTTCTTAGGCCCTAGGTGGCTCAGTTCTGGGACAATCTTGCACTGTTCTTACTGCTTCACAGATTGGAGACTGGGGACCATTGTTTTTTGCCTCTCACCTCACTTCTCTTGAGGTGCATGTCCAGCGTTGGGGATTGGCTTCCTTCCCAGCAGTAGATACATTTCTCTCCACCCACCTTGGACAATCTGGCTTTGGAGTGCTCACAGAGCTTTTTGACTGCCTGACAGTAGATAGAGTTTTTATTTTTAAAGTTCTTTAGTTCCTCCTATCGTGTTACTTGCAACACATTCCCAGGGGTCAGCTCCAAGGGCATTTCAGGGGTGCTGCCTAGGACCACAACAATTGCAGTTTAAGTCACAACTTGGATGCCTGGTCAGTGCAGAGGAATGCAGAGCCTTCCTAGCTTGGAGAGAATGCCTTGCCTTGTGAGTTTCACAGACACAGTAAGCTGTTGGAGCATCCTCTTTTTTTTTTTTTTTTTTTTTTTTTTTTGCGGTACGCGGGCCTCTCACTGTTGTGGCCTCTCCCGTTGCGGGGCATAGGCTCCGGACGCGCAGGCTCAGCGGCCATGGCTCACGGGCCCAGCCGCTCCGCGGCATGTGGGTTCTTCCCGGGCCGGGGCACGAACCCGCGCCCCCAGCATCGGCAGGCGGACTCTCAACCACTGCGCCACCAGGGAAGCCCAGTTGTTTTTTATTTATTCTGGATACTAGACTTTTATCAGATATATGATTTGCAAATATTTCCCTACATTCTGTAGGTTGCCTTTTCACTTTCTTGAGAGCATCCTAATTACTTCCCCCCTTTTTAAGAGTCAGATTTATCGAGGTAGAATTTACATACAATAAAATTTACCCTTCAGCAGTGTTCAGTGCCAGGACGTTTGACAAATGTTTACAGCCAGCACCACTATCAAGATGGAGCATTTTAATCCCCACAGCAAGTTTCTCCTGTGCCCTTTCAGAGTTAATTCCCGCCTGGCGCTAATTACTTGTTAACTTTCGTCATTATACCACAAACTTTAGCTTCCTGAAAAATTACCATGGAACATCGAACAAAACAATGTTAGATAAATGACGCATGACTGTATTATTTGTACCGACACCATTTAATTTGTGGAATATTGACATTTTATATTTTTAATTTTCTCTTCCCTGCCACCCTGCTGCAAGGGTAACACTTGTTTCGGTTGTGTAGACTTGGAATGCCAGCAGGAAGCATCGGAACTCGGCTTCTCTCCTCCTGGTGATTCACCAAGAAGACTCACTCTGGTAGGAACGCAGAGGTAAATTCCACCGCGAAATATATGCCGTCCAAATTACTCCACATGCAATCTAAAAAGATTTAAAATAAAGGCTGAAATATTTCTTTAGTAATGTTCTTTTCTAAGAGCAAAAGAGGACTAATGATTTTCTGGTTTCTCAAGAGATATAGAAAACTTATTTTAAAAATAACTGAAATTTTCACACTAGCGTGAACTTGTTTTGACACTTGTCAATGCTTTTGGACACCTACCCTCAACCCTGAAGTTCCATATTCTTCCCTGGAGTTTTCTAATTCCTTGCTGAAACTGTCCTAGAGATGTCTTGTGCCATCTCTACACTGCTGAGGGGCCTCAGTCATTATCTGTGCCCTTTATTTGAGCTGGGTTGAGTAAGTCTAGATTTTTGAAACTCAAACAGCCTGATCGAAATAGAATTCATACAAAGAGTGAAGTTGCAGAGAAGTTTCAGGCCTAAAGAAGAAAGGAGGAACTTGGGATGCTTGTAAGGTTATCAGGACACAGTTGGGCACATGATAGGGAGAACCCCCTCCAAATCCTACAGTGAGAAGCTAGTGTTCTGTGGTGGTAAAATTCTTAATAGAACTGATCTCCTGAGACTCAAGCCCAGGGCTTCTAAGTCTCTGAGGAGCGAGAATAAAATGACCAGCAGTCACACACTATGATTCTGCAGGTGAGCATGTGGGTCTCGGCATGTACATCATTTACCACTTCGTATTGAAGTGATCTGTGTTCCTATTGAAAAGATCTGTCATCTCTTCCTGGGCAGGGGTCAGTTTTATTTGTATTTGTATCCCTAGTGTCTCTGTAACTTAACAGAGGAGTCACTCAGCACATGTTCCCAAGGACTCAGCTGTGCCGTCTTCTGTCGTTAGGATGGTGTCCAAACATGAGATGCTCAGCTGTACCTTTTCAGGGCTCTTTCTACCTTTGCCACCCTTCCTTAACATCCCTGCCACTTCTTAAGATACCTTCATTTAAATTACATTCCAAGCATCTTTGAACTAGGCCAATGGATATTTAGTGCTGAAGTCCAAAATGTTCAGGTAAATAAAGAAAAAGTTAAAAGTTAGTTATTTCTAGATGCAAGGCATGATAATGGATTGGATACTGGGCCAGAAAAAAGTTGCTCTGAACGACATTGTTGAGACAGTTGGTGGAGCTGGAACACGGAGCAGCAGTCATTATTCGTCTGCCCTGTGATTCCGCCTTTTCTTTCATGCCTCCGCCACCCGTTCTAACTGCAGATTAGGTAAGAGTATTATATCAATGTAAAATTTCTTGAATGTGATAACTGTATTGTCATTACATTAGAGAAGGCCTCAAATGCACATTGAGGTATTTAGGGATGAAAGGACATGATGTATGCAATTTAATCTCAAAGGGTTCAGACAGAGAGAGAGCGATAAAGTAAATGCTGCAAAATGCTATCAATCGGTGAATCTGTGTAAAGGATATCGGGAATTCTTTGTACTATTCTTGTAAATTTTATGTAGCTTTAAAATTATTTCCAAATAAAAAGTTAATATAAGGCAGTCATTTCTAAGACCATTAAACCTTTTCTTTGATGCACTGTGAACAAAAGGCACAGGCCACAGATATCCAGGACTTAGCAGTTGGAGCAATACCTCTTTATCTGTCCACTTCTCATTCCTCCTTCTCCTTTATCGGCCCTTCCCGCCTAATTCTAACTTGCTTTTGTTATCTAAATGTGGACAAGCCCTGAGGCCCCTTTGTTTGCTGTTCCTTTCTCTACACTGTCTGGGTGCTCTCAATTGTGCCCCTGGCTTCTCTGGCGGCATTCAATACTATTGAATGGTATTGTGAAGGGTGTTAAGGAGACTTGCAGATGTTCAATTTATGGTAGCATAGATAAGGCAAGTGCCCATAGGGTGGTTCTGATCCGGGTTTTAAAGGAACTGTGGATGCTAAATGAAAATGGAGATCTTCACATCACTGCCTGCCCACCACACAGAGCAGGCTGGTTTTGGGTTTTATCACCATTCAAATTAATTGCCCTTGGTAGGGTCACCAAGAACTTCTAATTGGAACTCCAACAGACAGGTTTCAAACTTTGTCACACTGACCTCTTTGGAAGCTGTGTGGTCTAGGATAAGAGGAATAGCAACAATTATACAGAGCGTATTATGGCAGGCTCTGTTCTAGGCACTTGTGTAATACTTGCTAATTTAATTCTCTCAACAGTCCTCGCTGGATATTATCATCTGTCTTAGTCCATTTGGGCTGCTCTAACAAAGTACCACAAACTGGGTGGGTCATAAACAACAGAAAGTTACTTCTCACAGTTCTAGAAGCTGGGAAGTTCCAGATCAAGGTACCAGCATGGTTGGGGTCTGCTGAAGGCCCTCCCCTCAGTTGCAGACTGCCAGCTTCTCACTGTGTCCTCAGATGGTGGAAGGGGACAAGGGGGCTCTCTGGAACTTCTTTTCTAAGGGCACTAAACCTATTTCTGAGACTCTACCTTAATGAGCTAATCACTCCCAAAGGCCCCACCTCCTAATACCATCACCTTAGGGGTTAGGTTTCAACATATGAATTTTGGGGGGACACATTCAGACCATAATATTATCACTCCCATTTTACAGCAAGAAATTAAGGGACAGAGACAAAAAGTAACTGGCAGAATTTAGTAAGTGCTGGTGCCAGGACTGAAGTCTAGGAATCTGTGCACTTATCCACATTATACCCCACATAAAGTCCTTATCAAGGTCCCTGGTATTCAGCCAGTGCCCAATACACCTTAGCTCTCATGGCTATTATTAGCTCTCTGGACTGGAAGGTCTGGGCCTGATGGTCTAGAGCTGTGCTTTCCAACACCATCCCAGAGCCCCATGTGGCCACTGAGCCCTTGACATGTAACCAGTGCAAACTGAGATGTAGTTTAAGTGTAAAATACACGTCAGATTGAAGATTTCACACACACACACAGGCTATAAACTATCTTGATAATTAAAAAATAGTTAGGATATAGTGGCATAAGTACGTTATTAAAATTAGTTTCACATTTAAATTTTCACTTAAAAATGTATTTACTAGAAAATCTAAAATTACATACGTGGCTTGTGTGGCGTTTCGACTGCTCAGCGTCTGCCTAGGGACTGGAAGGAAAGCATGAAGCTGGAGCTTCCACGGGAAGAAACATGATGCCCTTTGGGATTATCAGCTGGTGGATGGTGGTGAGCAGAAAAGTTGGAAGCAGCTTTGGGGCAAGAGACCCCAGGACCTGCACAACTGCCAGTACAAACACGCATCACCTGCCCTAGCCAGAGAGTGAGGGCCGCAGAGGAAGGAGGCTGCACAGAAGCTTTCTGCTTTCAGTGGAATTGCTTCAAATTCTGGGTGAGCAGACGTGGTCCAAGTACTGCTGCCATCAGAGACTGAAGGGAGTGAGCGGGCGGCCCTGTTGCTGTCTTCTTCGCCTGTTGGAGGCTCCTTCCGGCCTCGGGGGAAGTCCCGCCCCCTTCGAGTGAGGCCCCGTAACTGTCACCGCGAATGCATAGCTGCTGCTGCCTCTGGTGGATTTTTCTGGAGACCCTGATTTTTCTGGGAACCTTGTAGTTTTCAGAGAAAGGGTTGCCTCACAAATTACCTGCTGGTCTAATAGTTTCTCCTCCTCTTCCGGGTCTAGAGGTGAAGGGAGGGTCGGGAACTCCCATCACTTGCCGTAGACTCCTTCTGAAGCGTCTCCGCCTGGCTCTGTCCCGTGAACGCCTCCAAAGCCATCTCTCCAAAACTGATCTCAGAAGCCATCCCTGGAACCTGCCTCCCTGGTGTGCTGGCCCTAGTAAATCCTTCCACTGCTCCTCCTGCCAAAGCCTGGGCATCATCTTGGCGAATCCGCCTTCTTCAGTCTGCTCGTCCAATCAGTCTGCAAGTTCTGTGCACTCTGCCTTGTAGATCTATCTGGAACCTATCCCGTGGTGGTCCCCCATCCCAGTGGAGGACACCTGAATGACTGGCAGGGCCTGGAAGGGTCTTCAGGGGTCTTCCCGTTTCAGTTTGCCCTGCGCGGCGGATGTTCTTTCTACAGCACCTGATAGTGTCACATGACATTGTTTCCATAAAGTTCTAGCTCCCACATGTGGCTGGCTGGCAGGCCTTTAATCAGTTGGCATCTCCTTGACTCTTCAGTCTCCTCGCTCATGCTTCTCCCTCTCCCACTTTACAATTCAGCCGTCTAAGTCTTCTTGCTTTTCTGCCCCAAATCCCCCCTCCATCAATACTATCTCTGTACCCCACCCCACCCCTCCACTGCAAGAATTTTGCCTTGCAGCCTCGCTCTCTGTTCAGGTCTCAGTTTAACTATCCGTAACTCATCCCGTCTACTTTTCCCCCATAAGAGCACTTTGCACCCTGCTTTATAGGCTGAGTTTGAGCATGGCCTGCTCTTGATCTCTGTTTGCATCTCCAGAAGCAGCAAAGTGCCAAGGAGATAGCAGTTGCACATAAGTATTTGTTCCATAAATGAGTGGGTTCAACACAGCTGACTATTGCCAGAGGGCAGCTGACGTTCAGGTCAAGAGGTCTTTAAAGCCTACGTAGCTATCAACACCCAGGTTGGCCTGATTTCCAACTTTATAAAAGAGTACAACTGCCGAGGTCAAGGGCATTAGCCTGCTAAAATCCAGACTCCTCCTTTCCTGGGCCGCTGATGAAATGTTCATCTCCTCAGTCCTCAGGGTTGTTACTTGCTCCCTCTTCGCTTATTTTTTTGAGGGTGGCCAGCCTAAGAGGTGAGAGGCTGGGGAGAAATTGTTTCTGCTTAGCTGTGGAGAGTGAAGTAACTTCAACACTGTTAACTATGTAATACTTTTTATCAGCTTACTCTTTTCAAGTATTGGTCCCGAATTAAATCTGAGTCGTTTTGGGGACTGGGAATATCCTTCTGAATTACTGGATGTGGCTGGGAAATGTGTTCTCAAGGAGCCCCTTGTAAATTTCCACAAGCTGCTGTTATCCTAAAGTCACATGAAGGCAGTAATCCATCAGAGTTACCCCAGGTGCATGAGGAAGGAATGTCTGGAATCTAACTTTGTCTCTAACTCTATAAACAGTCAAGTGTACCATTTATTATTTTACATAAATCAATCCTGAGACCAAATTCTCCTTTAAATGTGTCCTTCAATCTTTTCCAATACTGCTTAAAATGGCTCCGTAGCTTGAAACAGTTCTGTGCCCTCTGCATTTGGAGAAGAAGAAGGGGCTGGAGGAAGGAGAGGAGAGGAGGGTCTTGAGAGGCAAGAGGAGACCCTTCTCCAGCAAAATTGCCTGACGAGGCTTTGGCCCCATGAGCCAGAACACCTGGAGGAAAAGCAGAGTATCAAGTCCATGGCTGGCCTGTTCTCAGCTTGGCCAGATGCCTTTTTCTATTCTCATTGAAAATATCTTTTGGAAAATAGGAAATTGTAGGTCCACATTAGTCATCATTAGGAAAACTTGTACAGGAATTTGCTCTCTAGTGACTTGACTTGGAGAGTAGCTGGTATCCATGGGTCCTTAATAAATGTTCATGAGAGATCAGGACTCTGATGAAGATTGATGCTAAATGGGCCATATGCTTCCTGTGGCTCTAATGGAAATAACACTGCATTTAGCATAATGGCAATATGGAAAATCCGCTTCCTTCTCCCAGCCATATTTTTACTAATATAATATTATAATATGATTCTCTCTTGTTTATCCCGTTATTTTTTATGGTTAAAATTTTAATTTGGTGTTTAAATGTAATTTGAGTACTGCCTAGAGCTCTCCAGAGGCAAGGTGATATCAATTCTACGGAACGGAATTATTGTAATTTTCACATGGTGTTGGATGGCAACTAGGGATGTATGCTGCCTCATGACTGGGTATCTGTAAGCTCCTACCATCACCTTCAAAAGCACCATCATGGGCAAATGAGAAACCGATAAAAATAAATGGTTCTTTCCTTCCAAATTCAGTTACCAGAGTGGAAAATCAACTTGTTATCTTTTCTTGCCATACCTTATAGGATGAAATTCTAGTCTTTAAAACATATTTAGGAGTAAATAGCCTGGTTTCTTCTTTCTATTCAGTTAGGGGCTCAATTTCTGGGCGGGTAAGTCAACTGTAAAACTTAATCCTATCCTGTCTGACTTTGGATGCTGTGATTGGGGACAGATTATATTCTTGTTGTTCTTTTCACTTATTTGTCATTCTCAGTCCGGTGAATTCTCCTCTAACTTCAGTCTAGAGTTAATTTACATTCCCAGTGTTGGACATCCTTGGATGAGATCGGAAATGGCAAATAATTTTGAGAACTTTGTGCTCCTATGGTTATAAGCATTTGCTCGTTGGATGTTTTTGGCTTTGGTTCAGGTGTAAGCTGATACTGGTTTTTGAAATGAAACAAGAAATCCCAGGGAAAAGTCAGCAATATAAAAACCAATTACTCCATGAGCATTAATTGAGTGTCTCATTTGTACCAGGCCCTATCCTGGCAATAAAGTTACAGAGAGGAGTAACACGAGACCCCTGCCTACAAAGAGCTTCCCGTTATGTAGGGAGCTCAGGAAGGTAAACCAGCGATTACCCTGCATTACTGTGCTGGCCATGGTGGTTGGTGGTATGGGAGACCAGTTACCTCTGTGGGTAACAGTGGGCACCAGAGCCAGATCTGTAGGTTCAAATCTTGGTTGTATCATTTAATTTCTCTGTGGTCCTGTGCATGTGATTTAACCTCTCTGAGCCTCAATTTCTTCATCTGTAAAATGGAGGATGTTCACAGTTCCACTTTCATTGTCAGGATTAACTGAGTTATAAAGTACTTAGCCCAATGCTCAAAGCATTGTCTCTGTTCAGAAAATCTTTTTTAAAAAAACGTTTATTTTATATTGGAGTATAGTTGATTTACAATGTTGTGTTGGTTTCAGGTGTACAGCAAAGTGATTTAGTTATGCATATACATACATCTATTCTTTTTCAGCTCAGAAAATCTTGGCTGGTATTTTTATTATTACTAGTATATTCAAGGTGCTATGGGAGATAGAAGGGGATACATTGAACTCTGAGGTTTCATAGAGGTGATGATGTCTGCAAAGTATCTTAAGGGATGAGTAGGAGTTTTCCAAGAGAGTCAGGAAGCGCTTTCTAGGCAGAGGAAATGGCATTCCAACTGTCATGCTAATGTTTGGGAACTGCAAGTTTAAGAGGAATCAACATGTAATGAGTATATGTTCTGTGCCAGGCACACTTCCAGATACTGGAGATTCAGTGGCGCAAATAGACCTGTGTCTGCTGTCATAGCATTTATATTCTATTGGGAAAGAGAGTCAATAAACAAATAAATACAGACATCTATGAGACCGTTTTAGGTAGTGGTACATACTATTTGCAGAACTCTTTAGGAGCCCGCTTTAATAAAGTCAGGAGGCAGAGAGCGTACTGAGTGAAAGAGTCCCCCAAGGGACAAAAGAGTCCCTCATCAGAAATGAGAATCAAAAGAGACTGCTATGATCAATTAGATGCCGAGAAAAAAAGGGGTAGCCTGGAAGAAATGGATAAATTCCTAGAAACATAAAACATGCCAAGACTGAATCATGAAGAAATAGAAAATCTGAACAGGCTAATAGCAACTAAGGACCTTAAATGAGTAATCAAAAGTCTCCCAGCAAAGAAAAGCCCAGGGCCAGATGGTTTTGCTGGTGAATTCTACCAAACATTTAGAGAAGAATTCATGCCAATCCTTCTCAAACTCTTCCAAAAATGAGAGTGGAGGGAAGACTTAAATTTTTTTTATGAGGCTAGCATTGCTCTGATAACAAAGCCAGATCAGGACACAACAAGAAAAGGAAACAACAGGCCAATGTCCCTGATGAATATAGAGGCAAAAGTTCTCCACAAAATGCTGGCAGACTGCATTCAACACAACATTAAAAGGATCACCCGCCATGATCAAATGGGATTTATCCCTGGGATGGGATAAATGCATTTGTAAATCCCAGCATTCATTGCAGCGTTATTCACAATAGCCAAGGTATGGAAACAACCTAAGTGTGTGCTGTTGAGTGAATGGACAAAGAAAACGTGATATATGCATATATATGTGTATATATATATATACACACACACACACACATATATATACATACACACACACACGAATATTACTCAGCCATAAAAAGAAGGAAATCCTATCATTTGTTACAAGGTGAATGTAACTTTAGGGCATGACGCTAAGTGAAATAAATCAGACACAGAGAGACAAATACTGTATAATTTCACTTATCTGTGGAATGTAGAAAAGTCAGACTCATAGAAACAAAGAGTAGATTGGTGGTTGCCAGGGGCGCAGGGTGGGGGAAATGGAGAAATGCTAGTTAAGGGTTCCAAACATCTAGTTATAAGATGAATACGTTCTGGGCATCTAATGTAGAGCGGGGCGGCTACAGTTGACAACACTGTATTGTATGCCTGAAAGTCGCCAAGAGAACAGATATTAAGTGTTCTCACCACGCACGTAAAAAAAGGTAACTATGTACGGTGATGGGTCTGTTAACTCATTTACCTTGGCGATTATTTTATAATATCAAATCCTCACGTTATGCACCTTAAACTTACACAGTGTTTTTTAAAAAATTTTATTGAAGTCTAGTCGATTTACAATGTCGTGTTAATTTCTGCTGTACAGCAAAGTGATTCAGTTATACACATACATACATTCTTTTTCATATTCTTTTCCATTATGGTTTATCACAGGATATTGAATATAGTTCCCTGTGCTATACAGGAGGACCTTGGTGTTTAATCCATTTTATGTATAATCGTTTGCATCTGCTGGCCCCAAACTCCCAATCCCTCCCTCCCCCCCCCCCCCATGTACACAATGCTATATATCAGTTGTAGCTCAATAACTGGAAAACACCCTCATCTCCCTGGAGCCTAATACTTGCATTTTGGGGAAGGGTCTTCCGCCTTCCTCTTCCTAAAGGGTTCGTTTGTATTCCAAAGGATTGTAAGACATTAGGAAGCAAAGTTTCTCTCTCAGAGAGGAGGGGGTCAGTGTGTAGCCTCTGTATATAAACTCCCAGATTAATGATCTGGGGGCTCCTCTCCTGCAGTACAGACCCCTGTACATACAGAGTGAAATCTGGTTCTCCCTGGGTCCCTGTAGGGCACTGGCAAGGGAATCAGGGCGATTATTGTTGTAGGTAATAACTCTGATCCCTCCTCCAGGACTTCATGTTTGCTTCCAGCGTGAAAATGAAAAACCTCTAGATGTTAGAAACTTTTCGAGTAGCAGGTGATAGAACTCCCATAACTTCCACGGCTATAGAACTTCAGAGCTTTAAAGGTGATTTCGAATCATCATCCTCTTTGACCTTCTCAAAAGTTCAGAGCCAGCAGGGCAGTGATGAGGAAAGTAAAACTCAGAAAGGTGAAGGGATTAGCTTGAGGTCAGACCGCCAGTAAATCACAGAGCTGCTTCTTCTCAGCCAGGAGGGGACATCTGGCAATGTCTGGGGACATTTTTGGCCATCACAGCTCTGGGGAGGGTGCCCCTGGCATCTACCGGGTGGAGGCCAAGGATGTCGCTAAACATCCTACAACGCACAGGACAGCCCCCGTGCAGCAGATGCCAACGTAGCCAAGGGTGAGCTACAGCTTCTAGATCCTTCCTGCTCCAGGCCTGTGCTTTTCTGGTACTTCTGGCATCAGCCTCCTCGGTTCTGCAACTTCCATTCCATCTTGTTGAAAAGCGAAAAGCAGCTGTCAGTCACATCCTCCGGAGAGTGCCCACAGCTGGGAATGGAACCCTTTTTGAAGTTTTCTTCAGCGTATAAATAATCCCTGCTTTTATTATAATGTTCTGCCAGATAATGTCTAACTCAGTCTTAACTGAGAGTATTATATTGGCATGTGTTTTCTTCAGGAACCTATTATAATAAAATTAAACGATGGTGGAGCTGACTGGGTAAAGCAGGAGGCTGGGCTGCCTGCGCCTGGGAAAGTGTTTAGAGGAGGGACGGTTCATTGTCTCTCCCCAGCTCCTTGGCACCCTTCCCTGGGCGCTTTCTCCTGTGGAAAGCGACGGCATTTTCCATGGCTCTTCCCTAGAGCATCCTGGCTCTGGCTCTCCCCATAGCCCTTTTTCCCGGCAGGCCTCCTGACTTAACCTTGCCATCACAACGGGGTCAAGGTGAGTGCGGTTTGGCCCAAGTTCTGGGCTACTGGGCTGCAGGCTTGATGCAGAGATTTAGTTTTTGGAGAGCTGAGAGTTCTACACTGGTGGGTGGACACAGGTACTTGGACTTCACGAGAATGGGTGATGTTTTATGATTCGTCAAGGGTTTTCAGATTCACCCTGGCCTCGGCCTCTCTCTGGGTCTTATCAAAAACCTTCTGCTACGGTTTCATTTGCTTTACTGTTGCCTTAGGTTTTTGTTTGTTTGTTTTGTTTTTCGTTATTTTTATTTCCCTGGGGTTTTGAGGCTTAAAGGGAGGGGATCAGGGTTCTGAGCGGCAGCTGGGAAACTTCAGAGACGAGGAAATTCGATCTCATGTCTGGGGCGAATTTGCTGTGACCTGAAATGGCCACTGTCCAGGTCTACCAGGTCACTCCTTGGTTTCCCTAATTAGAGTCAGTCTCTTTTTACCTGTAGGTCAAGAAGATGCTCTAGTGATAACTTTTTAGGAGACAAGGTGCTTCCCGCCATCCCTTATTCTACAGAAGAGAATGCTTTCCTGGAGTCCACACACTAGATCCTAATTCGCCCACATCCCTGTGCACAGTAATTCAATTTAGCCCCCCCACATACTGGTCAGACCTCTGCTCTGAAATTTTCCATGCTCATCATGAAGGTCAAAACCACAGCGGGTAAGTATGGGATCTGGGTTCTGGTTCTCCCCACCCTGAGGACAGACTGCCTCTGGGCATCCAACATGGCGACCCTTCTCCCAAAGAGGCTGGACGTCCCTCCTGTGTTAGTTTTCTGTGTTCTGTAGCAAATCACCACACACCGGGTGGCATGACACAACACGCACATTGATCATCTCCCAGTGTCTGTGGGTCAGGCGTCGGGGCACGGATCGGCTGGCTCAGCCCAGGGTCTCACATAGCTGTGATCAAAGAGTCAGCTGGTTTAGTCATTTAACTGCAGCTATAATTAAGCTCAGCATCTTGAGGTGACATCACCCTGGATTTAGGCTGGGCCCTCAGTCCAATGACTGATGTCTTCATAAGAGACAGAAGAGGGAGCTTTGACACTCAGAGACGCAGGCAAGAGGCCATGGGATGACGGAGGCAGAGATGGGATGGATGCGGCCACAAGCCAAGGACCATCTGTGGCCACCAGAAGCTGGAAGCGGCAGGATGGAGCGTTCTCTAGATCCTTCAGGGGGGTGCGGCCCTGCTCACACCTTGATTTGGACTTCTGCCTCCAGAACTCTGAGAGAATAAATTCCTGGTGTTTTCAGCGCCCCCTGCATCCCAGTTTGTGGTAATTTTGTCCCCAGAACACACACGAGGGTGTGCCTTCAGCCAGTCACCAGCATGGGCCAGTGGAGCTCAGTCCGTTGGGGGAGTCCAAGGAGTCAGGGGGACACGCCCCTCGGAGCAGTCCTGCTCCAGGGCTGGGGGACTGGGGTGTCTGTGGGCCCCTCCCGTTACTGTCTGAGGGGGGGCTCTCAAGAAGCGTTGGTGCTCTGCCTCAAGGAAGGCCTCCAGCGTAGAAATGCAGGGACTGGAGCTGGGGGTGGGCCGGGCTGCACTGGGTCCTCCGGGTCGATGGCGGGGGCACTGCCTTCCTCACTGTCCGGTCCTCGCCGGCCTCTCTGGCCCTCACGCCTCCGTTCCATCCTGTGTCACAGTCGGGCTGGACACTGTGTCCCCCCACATGCCGGGCTCTTCTCTGAATCTGGCACTTAGCCAAGGTCCCTTCCGCTGGACGTTCTCCTCACTCGCCCACGATTGGCCTGACTCTTACTTCTCCATCCCATGTGTGTCAGTCAGGGATTGAATGCCGGCAGGTAGCAGAAAATCCAAACAGGTGCAGCTTAAGCTGATAGGGGCTGCCTTTTCTCTCCTGCAACAGGAAGCCCGAGGTGGACATTCCAGGACATGTGGTCGCTCAGGGATACCAGGTCCAAAGTCACGGCTGCACTGTTGACCTCTCCCTCTCACTGAGATGCAAGGTGCCTGCTGCAGCTCCACTCACCAGGGAGGAGGGGAAAGAGTGTAGGGCAAAGCATAAGGGACACCTTCTTCCGAGGAGGCTTCTTGGAAATCCAGCCAGTGACTGCTGCTCCCATCTCTTGGACAGAGCCGTGTCCCGTGACAACCTCTCCTGCAGAGAAATCTGGGAAATGTAGGTTTTTTAGATGGGCACATCATCTTTCTTCCCTGCTCTGCCCTAAATGCTGTTCTGTAAGATGAAGGGGACTGTACTGGTTTCCTAATTAGATCAGGGAGGGCCGCCATAACAAACACCACAAACTGGGTGGTTTAATACGTATTTACTTTCTCGTGGTTCTGGAGGCCAGAAGTCCAGAATCAAGATGCTGGCAGGGCTGTGTCCCCTCTGTTCCATGCTTTCTCCCACCTTCTGGAGGTTGCCGGCGACCCCTGGTGTTCCGTGGCTTGTGGCTGCATCACTCCAATCTCTGCTCCTTTGTGGCCTCTTCCCTCTGTGTCTCTCTCTTCTTCTTACAAGGACACCAGTCACATTGGATTTCGGGCTACCCTACTCCGGTATGACCCCATCTTAACTCATCACATCTGCTAACGACCCTGTTTCCAAATAAGGTCACAGTCCAAGGTTCAGGGAAGAACCTGCCGTTGGGACGGACACCATCCCCCCAAGCACGGGGATCAGGGCCATTGGTTAGGGACTTAGCTATCTCTCCACAGAGTTCAGCTGAGCCACCCCCTCCTCTAGGAAACCTTCTCTGACCTCCCCAAAACCAAGGTCGCTGCCCCTCTTTGAGCCCTGAAAGCACGTGGCTCTCCCCAGCACTGCGGCTCTACCGTAATTGCCCATATGCTGTCCGAATCCCTCACACGTCAGAGGCCAGGGAGCCCTATTTGGTCCTCTCCCTGACCCCTCATTCTGGGAGTAGACCTCAGTGAATGTTGCTCGTCTCTGACTCTAAGTGACAGAAAAGCGGGGCTTATACACTGGCTAAAACGTGAGGGAATTAATTTTCTTCCCAACGGGAAGTCCAGAGGTAGGTGGACTTGGGACTCAGGACCCAGGGCTTTGGCTTTGCTGTGGCCTCCGCAGTCGTTAGCTTTAGCCTCAGGTGGGGAGAAAGACGGCAGCCTCCGTCCCAGGGGAGCCTTTTCCGAGGGATATTTCCCAGACTCCCCTGCTGTCAGGATGTGTCCCACATCTGTGGTCAGCCAATTGCTGGCAAGCCTGGCTTGGTGCCTTCTGAGGGCTGCGAGGGAAAGATTGTTCCAGGTCTCTCTCCTTGGCTTACAGATTGCCATCTTCATTTCACATACCTGCCTGGGTCCAATTTCTCCCTTTTATAAAGATGTCAGTCATGTGGATTAGGTGCCCACTCTACTCCAGTATAACCTCATCTTAACTAGTTACAACTGCAATGACCCTATTGCCAAGTAAGGTCACGTACTAAGGGGTTGAGGTTTAGGACTTCAACCTATGAATTTATGGGACGTAATTCAACCCATAACACCATCCTTGACACTTTGGAGGAAGAGGTGACACTTATCATTCTTTGGGCTCTAAACATATGCCAGGCATTGGGCCAAGCCCTTGGCAACATCCACTATCCCACTATGTCAGAGGAATAACTGAGGCTAAGTAATTTCCCTAATGTCATCTAAGTAATATGTAGCAGAGCCAGGTGTCAAACTCAAGACCTTTGGATCTGAAAATCCTGACTTCAGGGCGTGAAAACCTAGCTAATGGTACCAACTGATACTGGATACATCCTAGAGTGATATATGGACAAGAATGTCCCTGGAAATT
Organism: Globicephala melas; assembly: GCF_963455315.2. Taxonomy (NCBI): domain Eukaryota; kingdom Metazoa; phylum Chordata; class Mammalia; order Artiodactyla; family Delphinidae; genus Globicephala; species Globicephala melas. The sequence continues at coordinate 82,709,935 of NC_083328.1, forward strand.
CACTGGGGAGAGATTATTTCAAGGGAGAGCAGTCAGAGAAGGCTTCACAGAGGAGGTGAGATCTGGACCAGGCCTTAGAGCAAAGCAAACTTTTTGTGTACCATAACCAGATCAAGGAAATATAAAAATGAGCCACATTTTTTTTTAATTATAAAGAAACCATTTTCTCTTATTTTTTTAACTTTTTATTATGGAAATGATCAACCGTACACCAAAGTTGAGAGGATAATATAATAAATCCCCATGTATCCACCACCTGGATCCTGTGATTTTCAATATGTTGCAAATCTGTTTTATCTATTCTTCTCCCTGGACTGTTTGAAGCAAATCTCAGACAGTGTATTATTTTATCTATAAATACTGTTAGATTACACCTCTATTAATTGAAGACACTTTTTACATAACCACAATTCTACCATCACCTCTAAAAAAATTTGACAAGAATATCATCTAATATCCAGACAGTCATGTTTTCCTAATTATCCCAAAGTTTCTTTGTACAGTTCATTTACTTGAATGAGGTTACAGACACAGTCCACATAGTGCATTTGATTGATATGTCTCTGACATTTCTTTTAATCTAGAGATCTTTCCTCACCCCACCCCTGCCTTTTCTGTCCCCTTTGCTCCTTATGTTGCAGAAACTGGGCCATTTGTCCTATAGAAAGTCCCATATTCTGGATTTGGTGGTTGCTTATTTGTGGTGTTATTGTACTTGCTCCCTTATCCTTTCAGTGATGCTGTTTTTTTTTTTCTTTTTTTTTTGTCTGTGTTGGGTCTTTGCTGCTGTGCGTGGGCTTTCTCTAGTTGCGGCGAGCAGGGGCTACTCTTCATTGCATTGCGTGGCCTTCTCATTACGGTGGCTTCTCTTGTTGCAGAGCATGGGTCTAGGTGTGTGGGCTTCAGTAGCTGTGGTGCATGGGCTCAGTAGTTGTGGCATGTGGGCTTTAGGGCACACAGGCTTCAGTAGTTGTGGCACGTGGGCTCAGTAGTTGTGGCTCATGGGCTCTAGAGCACAGGCTCAGTAGTTGCTCTGTGACATGTGGGATCTTCCTTGACCAGGGATCAGACCTGTGTCCCCTGCATTGGCAGGCAGATTCTTAACCACTACACCACCAGGGAAGTCCCTCAGCGATGCTAAGATTGATCATTTGTCTTAAGTGCTGCCAGCCTGGTTCATCCCATACAGAGCTTCCCACTAACCTTTCACCTAGGGTATTAAGAACTTTGAAGCTTGTCCCAGAGCCAAAATTCATTGGAGATAGCAAAATAGTAAGATTCTAATCCTATTATTCCTTCTTCATTTATTAACTAAATTTCTTCCATAAAGAACTTACCCTTGTCAACCTTTGGTTACCATGAAGTACAGCGGGTTCAAGAAAGACAGGATGAATGCTTATTTCTTTTTCTTCATCATTTTTCAGACTAAGTTGGTGCCTTATCAGTCTTTAAGAGTAACTAATGAGTTTCTATTTTTTTTTATATCAGTTTGACCTTATTGATTTTTTTCCATCAATTGCAGCCATTACTCTTTTTGTTGCCCAAGTTGATCTGTCTTTGGCCAGTGGAAGCCCCAGTGTTACCCTGTATCCTTTTGACATGATCCTATTGGTCATTGATAGCTTTCTTGCTTTCCTGTAGAACAGAGTCTCCCCTGTTCAGCTTGTACATTTCCTGCCCCAGACCTGGAATTGGCCATTTCTCTAAGGTCTCTGGTTCTTTTTAGTGGAAAATGATATTTAGAGACCGCAATCTGGATACTTGGAGTGCTCAATGCTATTGGTTCAATCATTATTTTCAGTGGGACATAATTAAGAACTTTGTAAGCTGTTTTTAAAGGAGAAAATAACTCATGAGTTCATACTGATATTTCTGATTCATATTTTAAGACTATAGAGTTTTACTTCTTTGGGTTTTATATGGATATCTCTTTACTTTTAAGCTGAAACATTTAGTTCCCCATGATATTAACATAACTGCACTTTGCTTTAGCCTGCATTATCCATATAATAGTTTCAAAATAGCAATACCAATATTTTTACTGAAAACAAGACTTTTGAATACAAGTTAAGATTTATTTACAGTTCCTTTTATCCTTAGGATATATTCCATTAGAGGCAAGAGTCCAGATACTGTGTTTTAAAATCATTTGAAATATTTCTTTTTGTGTGTCTGGTTAGGCACCAATTTGATATTCACTCAAATTCATTTATTTCAGCTTGCTGTCAATTTTTAGATGCAGAAAAAGCTTTTGACAAAATTCAACACCCATTTATGATAAAAACCCTCCAGAAAGTAGGCACAGAGGGAACTTACCTCAACATAATAAAGGCCATATATGACAAACCTACAGCCAACATCGTTCTCAATGGTGAAAAACTGAAATCATTTCCACTAAGATCAGGAACAAGACAAGGTTGCCCACTCTCACCACTATTATTCAACAAAGCTTTGGAAGTTTTAGCCACAGCAATCAGAGAAGAAAAAGAAATAAAAGGAATCCAAATCAGAAAAGAAGAAGTAAAGCTGTCATTGTTTGCAGATGACATGATACTATGCATAGAGAATCCTAAAGATGCTACTAGAAAACTACTAGAGCTAATCAATGAATTTGGTAAAGTAGCAGGATACAAAATTAATGCACAGAAATCTCTTGCATTTCTATACACTAATGATGAAAAATTGAAAGAGAAATTAAGGAAACACTCCCATTTACCATTGCAACAAAAAGAATAAAATACCTAGGAATAAACCTACCTAAGGAGACAAAAGACCTGTATGCATAAAACTATAAAACACTGATGAAAGAAATTAAAGATGATACAAACTGATGGAAAGGTGTACCATTTTCTTGGATTGGAAGAATCAACATTGTGAAAATGACTCTACTACCCAAAGCAATCTACAGATTCAATGCAATCCCTACCAAACCACCAATGGCATTTTTCACAGAACTAGAACAAAAAATTTCACAATTTGTAGGAAACACAAAAGACCCCAAATAGCTAAAGCAATCTTGAGAAAAAAAACTAGAGCAGGATGAATCAGGCTCTCGGACTTCAGACTTTACTACAAAGCTACAGTAATCAAGACAGTATGGTACTGGCACAAAAACAGAAAGATAGATCAATGGAACAGGATAGAAAGCCCAGAGATAAACCCACGCACATATGGTCCCCTTATTTTTGATAAAGGAGGCAAGAATATACAATAGAGAAAAGAGAGCCTCTTCAATAAGTGGTGTTGCGAAAACTGGACAGCTACATGTAAAAGAATGAAATAAGAACACTCCCTAACACCATACACAAAAATAAACTCAAAATGGATTAAACATCTAAATGTAAGGCCAGACACTATAAAACTCTTCGAGGAAAACATAGGCAGAACACTCTGTGACATAAATCACAGCAAGATTCTTTTTGACCCACCTCCTAGAGAAATGGAAATAAAAACACAAATAAACAAATGGGACCTAATGAAACTTCAAAGCTTTTGCACAGCAAAGGAAACCATAAACAAGATGAAAAGACAACCCTCAGAATGGGAGAAAATATTTGCAAATGAAGCAACTGACAAAGGACTAATCTCCAAAATTTACAAGCAGCTCATGCAGCTCAGTATCAAAAAAACAAACAACCCAATCCAAAAATGGGCAGAAGACCTAAATCGACATTTCTCCAAAGAAGATATACAGACTGCCAACAAACACATGAAAGAATGCTCAACATCATTAATCATTAGAGAAATGCAAATCAAAACTACAATGAGGTATCATCTCACACCAGTCAGAATGGCCATCATCAAAAAATCTAGAAACAATAAATGCTGGAGAGGGTGTGGAGAAAAGGGAACCCTCTTGCACTGTTGGTGGGAATGTAAATTGATACAGCCACTGTGGAGAACAGTATGGAGGTTCCTTAAAAAACTACAAATAGAACTACCGTACGACCCAGCAATCTCACTACTGGGCATATACCCTGAGAAAACCATAATTCAAAAAAGTCATGTACCAAAATGTTCATTGCAGCTCTATTTACAATAGCCAGGACATGGAAGCAACCTAAGTGTCCATCGACAGATGAATGGATAAAGAAGATGTGGCACATATATACAATGGAATATTACTCAGCCATAAAAAGAAATGAAACTGAGTTATTTGTAGTGAGGTGGATAGACCTAGAGACTGTCATACAGAGTGAAGTAAGTCAGAAAGAGAGAAACAAATACCGTATGCTAACAGATATATACGGAATCTAAAAAAAAAAAAAAAAAAAAAAAGGTTCTGAAGAACCTAGGAGCAAGACAGGAATAAAGATACAGACATAGAGAATGGACCTGAGGACACAGGAGGGGGAAGGGTAAGCTGGGACGAAGTAAGAGAGTGGCATGGACATATATACACTACCAAATGTAAAATAGATAGCTAGTGGGAAGCAGCCGCATGGCACAGGGAGATCAGCTCGGTGCTTTGTGCCCACCTAGAGGGGTAGGATAGGGAGGGTGGGAGATGCAAGAGGGAGGAGATATGGGGATATATGTATATGTATAGTTGATTCACTTCGTTATAAAGCAGAAACTAACACACCATTGTAAAGCAATTATACTCCAATAAAAATGTTAAAAAAAATCGCGTTGTGTCTCATGAGAAAAAAGAACACTTTTATCACAACTTATGGTGAAAGTAAAGGATGCCAGTGGGAAGAACTACTCCTATTTTTACCACTACAATGTAACTATTTGGACAAATATGAGAGGTGATCAAAGGGTGGCTGCTGGGTTTTGAGAGGCAAAGTAGGGTGGTGGTCTAGAGCGCAGGCTTGGAATCAGGAAGACCTGACCTCAGATCCGGACCCCATCATGACCACGCAGTGGAGCTTTGAGCAGGTCACATTACCTTTCTGAGCCTCAAGCCCAGCGAATGTAAAATGGAGAATGATAGTACTATACCCCTCATAGGTATATTGTATTTTCTGTCTAGATTAAATGAAACATCCCACATATAGCCTTTATCACATAGTGAGTGCTGGGCCAATTTACATATTATCATCATCTTTTTTTTTTCCTATTTTTAAAATGTTTTATCACAAAATTAGGAGGCCCCAGATGAAGAAGGAAGCTCTTTTAAGCAGGGGAAGGGCAGGCATACCTGTGATGCAATTAGGGTCAACACCTCACTACCCTCAGCTGACCGAAAGAGTTCAGGTAAGGCAGCAATAGGAGATCAGCGTTCCCCGAAGAGGATTTAGTCCTCCTGATCTTGCTTTGGAAGTAGACACGGCATCAACACCTCCTTTATTCTGCAGGAACACGTCTAAATAAAGATTGACCTTGCTCTGCAATATCTTGGCTTTCAAAAGTGCCTGGTCACCTCCAGTCCTCCAACCCCCTTCTTTTGCTGACCAGTGAGAGCCAAAATCCTGAGTTAATGAGGGCAGGCATCTGTCCCCAGACCAGCTTCCAGGCCAAGCCACACTCATTCAGACCCTCCACGGACCCACAACCGTGACCTAAGAGCAGCCTGGGAGCTCTGGCTCAGGAACATGTAACTTTCCAAGAAAGAAGTTGGTTCCTGCCAAGAAAGGACATCAAGCCATCCCCTCAGCTGACCTCCATGAGTGCTGGCACGAAGGAGCAGTCATCAGGAGAGGCTGGCCCAAGCCAGAGGTGTTTCCACTGGTTCATGTAATCCTGCAAAATGCCTCTGGGGGTTTAAGCTGGGCCTTTGGAGTTTTCAAAGTCCATGACATCAAAAGGCTACTGCAAGCAGAGCGCTGTCCTAGGCCCAGCGTAGAGACAGCAAAGCAACTACAGTGGATACATTCACATAGAGAAGTGGTCCTGTTGGCTGAATCCCCAAAATCCAGCCACCCCTGAATGATTAGTCCAAGCCAGCCTTGCCACCGAACGGCTGACCACAGATGTGGGACACATCCTGACAGCAGGGGAGTCTGGGAAATATCCCTCGGAAAAGGCTCCCCTGGGACGGAGGCTGCCGTCTTTCTCCTCACCTGAGGCTAATGCTAACGACTGCGGAGGCCACAGCAAAGCCAAAGCCCTGGCGTCCTGAGTCCCAAGTCCACCTACCTCTGGACTTCCCGTTGGGAAGAAAATTAATTCCCTCATGTCTTAGCCAGTGTATAAGCCCCGCTTTTCTGTCACTTAGAGTCAGAGACGAGCAACATTCACTGAGGTCTACTCCCAGAATGAGGGGTCAGGGAGAGGACCAAATAGGGCTCCCTGGCCTCTGACGTGTGAGGGATTCGGACAGCATACGGGCAATTACAGTAGAGCCGCAGTGCTGGGGAGAGCCACGTGCTTTCAGGGCTCAAAGAGGGGCAGCGACCTTGGTTTTGGGGAGGTCAGAGAAGGTTTCCTGGAGGAGGGGGTGGCTCAGCTGAACTCTGTGGAGAGATAGCTAAGTCCCTAACCAATGGCCCTGATCCCCGAGCTTGGGGGGATGGTGTCCGTCCCAACGGCAGGTTCTTCCCTGAACCTTGGACTGTGACCTTATTTGGAAACAGGGTCGTTAGCAGATGTGATGAGTTAAGATGGGGTCATACCGGAGTAGGGTAGCCTGAAATCCAATGTGACTGGTGTCCTTGTAAGAAGAAGAGAGAGACACAGAGGGAAGAGACCACGTGACAAAGGAGCAGAGATTGGAGTGATGCAGCCACAAGACAAGGAACACCAGGGGTCGCCGGCAACCTCCAGAAGGTGGGAGAGAAACATGGAACAGAGGGGACACGGCCCTGCCAACACCTTGATTCTGGACTTCTGGCCTCCAGAACCACGAGAAAATAAATACGTGTTAAACCACCCAGTTTGTGGCGTTTGTTATGGCGGCCCTAGCAAACTAATACACCTGGGGATCCCTGCGTGTGTGTCCCTAAGTCACTTGCCCAGTGCCCTCTTCAAATCTCAATGGGAGGCAACAGCTATTGTTAAGGATGTTGATGTTGTGGATGACAAAGAAGAGCTTCAAAATTGGGCTATATTGTCCCAACTCAGGGCACCTATCTAGGTTTCTCAACTTGGCCACATCCCTGTTACTCTGACGATATTTCTGATTCATTAGATTAGGCTTCTCCCACTCTCTACCGCGCGTGTGTACACACACAGACTCGTGTGCGCATGTACACACAATTTCGCTTCTAATACCCTGAGCAACAGTTTCCAGCTATTTGCCAGACCATTCCTGAGCTAACGAAACCCTAGGAAAGGCCAAGAAGCCCACGGAGAGATGAAAAGCAATGATTTCTTAACCAATTGGCTTAAACAAACACACTGCAAGCCCATCCTGAAAATGTCTGGAAGGTCTGAACTATGTGAGTTGATCCTGAGAAAAGACTAGTCTCTGGGTCTAGAAATTGATACCACGAAGCCTGGGGCTTGGGGTTGAGGTCCCGGCAGGGCGCTCTGGCAGCTTGCGTATCTCCGTTCCTCCAAACGCCCTGTCCTCATGGCATTCTTGTGCTGAGCCCCAAGGGGTAACTTTGACTTTGCAGAGTTCTTCTTGGTGGTGCTCTGGCCACAGTGGGTCTAACAAATTCAGTCTGGTGCTTTGAAGGAGCTCTGTTTCCTGGGTTCACTCTCACTTTCTACCTTCTCAGGTTCCTGGATTGGCCCAAGAGGTTACTAAGATAGCTGTTCCTAGGTGCAAAGGAGGCCCCAAGGACAGGAAGGAATGCTGAATCCCAGCCCTGGGTGGGGATCGGGTGAGTAGGTAGGTGGACAGATGTCTTCAATACCTGTGGGCAGGTTTTGTCCAAGGACCACAATCCCACCCCTGAAAGTTTGGGTGGACCCGTGTGTGTTACCTTGAAGACCTAGGGATTTCTTGTAACTATGGAAACATAAATCTAGGCATTAAGAAGCCAGGGGGAAAAAAATGCTAGCGTTGCCTTGACAACAGATAAAAGCCCAAGTCTTTGTTGTTAGGAGTAGGGATAATGCACCTTCAATCTTTTAAGTTCATTTCCTTGTGGGAAAACGCTTAAGTGGGCTTGAGTACCTTCCCGAAGCAGCTGGTACTTGAAAGCCTTGATTGGGGAGGGGGTGGCTTTCTGAGGCTGACTCTCCCGCGGGACGGGCTGTCCTAATCTGCCTTCCGATGGCTGAGATGTTCCCGAGAGTCTGTACAAAGGGCTAGTGTCCTCGTGCCCGCAAGGAGGCCCTCGTTTCTTCACTCCATGGGTCATTAAAGTGGGTGACCTCTGCTCACGTACTCTTTTCTGTTTCCAATCTGACTCGGAGTGTTGTGGCTTCTTGCAGGGAGCTGAGATCTTGTTATTGGGACAGATACTCAAACACCCTTTCCTCCCTCCCCAAATCCCACCCCTCAGCGTTTGTAAGAACAGGTACAAAATGTCGAGACGGATTACCTCTGGTTCTGCCACCCAGCAAAGATCACCCCTGAGCCTGCAGATAAGTGCCCAGAAATAGTCATAGCTCTGGGCCACATGGGGCTTTAATTACCATGTGTCACCAAGAGATTCTTTTTCTTCCTTAATATCCTCAGAGGATATTGGACCTCGATGTGGTGTGAAACTCTGAGTTGATGCCCAGATGAAATCTGCATGAAGAGAGTCCTCAAGCCAACTTCAGGGGACCAGCGAGAGGCTTTCTGTTCTAACTGGAAGAACAATGACGTTGCATCTTCTTCTTTTTTTTTTTTAAATAAATTTATTTATTTATTTTTGGCTGTGTTGGGTCTTCGTTCTGTGTGAGGGCTTTCTCTAGTTGCGGCGAGCGGGGGCCACTCCTCATCGCGGTGGGCGGGCCTCTCACTGTCGCGGCCTCTCTTGTTGCGGGGCACAGGCTCCAGACGCGCAGGCTCAGTAGTTGTGGCTCACGGGCCTAGTTGCTCCACGGCATGTGGGATCTTCCCAGACCAGGGCTCGAACCCGTGTCCCCTGCATCGGCAGGCGGATTCTCAACCACTGCACCGCCAGGGAAGCCTACGTTGCATCTTCTTGATGCTAAGTGCCAGTTCTCTGCGTGGGGCAAGACAGCAAAGGTACCTGAAAGGAAAATTGGAGGAAAGCCTTTCTGAAAGCCATCATATTGACATGTGCGGGAGTTTGGACCCCTGTTCCATGTAAAGAACATTGAGTAAAAGGAGTAAGAAACCCACACCAACATATTTATGACAAGGCTGTTGAGAAGGACAGGTGGAGAGGGTCTCCATCCTGCCCTAATCCCAGCCTTGTCTCCAAAAGGGATGCCTTTCAACAATTATTTTAATGTAATGTGTTGATATATCGAGAGTAATATGTGGAGAAATACAGAGAAGGTGACCAAGGGCAGAACTTTTTTATATGTCAAGTGTTTGTTTTTTTAGCTCAAGCCAATCCCGGGAATTCCTTTCCATAATCTGAGAAGCTGGCTGCCCACTCTGGTACTTGCGGGAAACTCAACATGGAGAATTGTGGATTATACAGATTTACCAATTCAAGGACTACTTGTTACAATACTAAAGGAGTCTTTTTAAGGAGATTTCGTTATTCAGCAGCTATTGCCAACCTGCTCTGTGCTGGGGATGTGGCCAGGGCCAAAGCAGGAACATAGAGGTACACATCTCAACTGTGCTGCAATTTAATGCACAAATGTGGAGATTTCACATACGTATTATAAAATGTGAGTATACCTGTGTCACAAAACAAACAGAAAAACAAAAACACACAAAGCCCATGGAGATGAAAAGATTTAAACTGGGCTAAAAGCAATTATTTACCGAAATCTCCAATACCATATTCCCTGACCCACGAGGCGACCAGCCTCATACTTTTTCTTCATCAGTCCAATTTCCTCATATTAAATTTCGACAGAAATGAAGCATTGTCATTGAAAAGCAGCACATTTGTAAATGAGAAAATGATCTGAAAGCATTAAAAAGTCAGGAGATAAATCAATTTTGACATATTGCTTTTTTGTTGACTTTGTAGCCGTTGAACTTGCGTCTGAGCTGAAGTATATTTCATAAAAAGCTTCTTTATTAATAAAGATTAGACTCGGATCTCTCTTATTACGTCTCTGGTAAGAGGCGAAGCTGTGCAGGGGTTCTTTTGGGTGATAATTTCCAGCCACTGTTTTCCACCCTAAGTGAGATAATGTAAATTAATCGTCACTGTCCCAGGGATGGATTTTGCAAGTGCCCTTAAAAAAGAAAAATAAAGAGGAAGTGTCCAGAAAGTCCCATCCATCATCTCTTGTCTTCAACTCTTTCCTTTCACAGACTGTCATGACTTCACACTGTGATATTCTTTCTGGCTTCCATTTAAAACAACCACCTTTGAAAAAAAGTAGGTTTTCAACCTGGGGGTAAGGGAATTCATTACGTGGTGACATGGTGCTCCTGACATTTCCAAGAGTGGGAGGAAAGCGGGAATTTTTTTTGTTTGTTTGCGGTTCGCGGGCCTCTCACTGGTGTGGCCTCTCCCGTTGCGGAGCACAGGCTCCGGACGCGCAGGCTCAGCGGCCATGGCTCACGGGCCCAGTCGCTCCGCGGCATGTGGGATCTTCCCGGACCGGAGCACGAACCCGTGTCCCCTGCATCGGCAGGCGGACTCTCAACCACTGCACCACCAGGGAAGCCCGGAAAGCGGGAATTTTAAAGTGGATGAATCACCGGGTTGTAAGATCAGGAGAACAGCTGGAGAGGGGACCTCACCGCGGAGGGCACGGCTCATCCCGAAAAGCGACACTAGTCAACCTGCTTTTTGAAGGCCAAATGGTGGAGGATAACTTATTTCATTGATGCACAAAGAACAAACAGGGAGTGGGAGATGGGTGACAGGGCATAGGCAGGAGAGGCGGCAGATCCAGAAAGCAGGTTAACCCTCTCCTCGCCACTGATGGGGATGTGGGGAAGGGAGCTTTTGGGCTCTGGCTCAGCCCTTGACGGCTCTCCCCTGCCAGAACCCCGGGCAGATAGGAGTGTTTTCACATTCCCAGTGGAGAAATACCACGTTGCCCAAGGAGTTCTGATGCATGTAAAATTTCTTTTGACAATCTTTTGTTCATTAGCTCCTTTCCTAAGCGTCCACTGGGCCCCAGGCATCATTGTGGACGTTGGCGTTTCTGGGGTGGGACAAAGACGAATCAACCAGAACTTAGGAGGAACTTGTTTCCGGTCAGAGGGACAGACAGATATGTGGCTGCAGATGTCACCTGTAACCCTAACGTGGCCATACCTGAATCCACCTGCTTGAGCCTGACCTCACTCCCCGACTGGATTAATTCCTTTTAGAAATAAGCCAGTCTGGGTTGGGCTTCTGTCACTTAGCACCCAAAGGATCTTGAGGAGCAAGAAGCTAACGTTTGTGAAGTGGAGGTGGCTCCGGGCATACCGTGAGCACTCGTTAGAGGGTGATCTTCGCCACCTTTTCTGGGCAGCTGGTCAACCCCGAGCGTGCCGTGACCCTCCATTGTCGACCATTCTGCAGCACAGCATCCTTCATCAGCCTCAGGAGAGAGACAGCTGCTCCTGCTTTCCTTGTCTAGGATTAGGCCAGCTGAGATTTCTAGAGTTAGTTTGTTTATTTTTTGCAGTACATGGGCCTCTCACTGTTGTGGCCTCTCCCGTTGCAGAGCATAGGCTCCGGACGCGCAGGCTCAGCGGCCACGGCTCACGTGCCCAGCCGCTCCGCGGCATGTGGGATCTTCCCGGACCGGGGCACGAACCCGTGTCCCCTGCATCGGCAGGCGGACTCTCAACCACTGTGCCACCAGGGAAGCCCTCTAGAGTTAGTGTTTAAGAATAGTTTTGATAAGAGTTCTGAAACCCGCTCCACGATCACAGGTGGAGGAGATTTCACCTGATAAGAATTCACTCCATTTCTCCTGCTGAAGAGCTGACTGCTGACCCGGTGTGGATTCCTGCTTCTTGGCTGGCGATGGTTGGGTGAGATCTGCCATAGTCACCTGCTGACTTTGGCTGCACAGCATTCACGTCCCTTTTTCTGGTGACAGCATCTCTCTTTTCTGCTGGGGACCTACTGTGTTCTCAGCCCATGTGGATCAAGTGGGCTGATCCACTTGCACAGAGGGAGGCAGTGCTACAGCTAGGATTGGAATGGTCATGAGAGTGAGGGAATCCAGAGCTCATTCTAGAGGGAGTCAGGGAGATTTGAGAATTCCAAGGGTTCTATTCCTTCTGTGCTAAGACTGCTTCTTGGCTATTGAAACTTGGGTTGCATGTAAGTGATGGCTGAATCTTTCTACAAGAAATGTGGAGAGATGTGGTAGATTGTTTGCAAAGATGGCCACATTTCTCCACCCCTCCCCTGGTCATTCATTTCCTCTCTCTCTCTCTCTCTCTCTATCTCACTGTCTCGACCCAGAAGCCTGCTTCCCCCATGTGAAAAACCCTGGGCTTCTGAAGGATGGGAGACCCTGAAGAAGACAGCCTGATTGTCCTAGATGAGGCCATCCTGTTCCATTCTATGGCCAGATGACTCCCAAATATGTGAGAGAGTTCGGTCAACATGAGCGGGGTTGTGTCCCCATCTGCAACTCATGACAGATGCATAAGTGGGCCTGGCTGAGACCAGAAGAACCACCCAGGTGACTTTCAGAGCAATCATAAATGTGCGGTGTTTTAAGCCACCAAGTTTTGGGGTTATTTGTTACGCAGCAAAAGCTGACTGTTACAGATGTTATCAGTTAGGCTTGTGACGTACTACATTGGTTGCTGTGCTTAAAAAGTTGTCTAAACGTAATTTATCTCCACAAGCCCCACGAAGCTTTGGGAGGTCACTGACTTTGAAAACCCAAGGTATTCCTGTTGCTATGGATACCCCCATTGAGACAGGAGAGTGTAAAGAGGGAAACCTAGGGTTGCCTTGACAACAGGTTTGAATATCTGAGTCTGGGAAGGCACGAGACTATCAAAAATAGGAAGAATCAGGAGGAGGGGGAGAAATTCAACTGAAAATGCTCCCCCCACAACAATTTGCCTCCATGGGGGTCTCAGGCCATTAGAAGCAAGCATTACCTGAATTGGGGGCTAAAAAGGGAGCAATATGAAACGTCTCTTTCCACGGCCCATGCCCACAGTAGGGGGAAGTCGCAGAGCCAGGGAGCAGTGTGAAGAACAGACGCCAAGTGCTGCCTTGAAGAGTTTGCAATTTGCTCTCAACCAAGTTTCATTCCAAGAATGAGAGCTTGACCAGGCTGGGATGGGGTTTGGAGCGTCTGGTTCCTTCCTCCTTCTCTCCTGCAGAGAGGGAAACCGAGGCTCTGGGCCTCGGTTTCCCTCTCTGCAGGAGAGAAGGATGGGCTGCTCGAGGTCCCCGTGACATGACATTAGGATTTTGCTCTAGTGGAGTGGCTGAGTGCTCCGACCTTGGAGTCAGCCAGCCCCGGGTACATGTCCTGGTGCTATTTACTCGCCGTGTGATGTTATATCAGCCCGCTGACCTCTTAGAGTCATTCTGTGAGATGGGAACCGTAATAACATCAACTTCAAAAGTGGTGAGAACTCCGGGAGCTACTGCATGAAAAGCACTTAGCCCAGCAAGTGCTTACTATTATTTTTACTGTCAAGTCACTCTGTCTCTCCTTTTCAGAGTCATCGAAGTCATATTGGGGGGGCCCAGTGAGATCCAGAATCTTCTCAGGGAGGCTTGGTGGTGCCTTTTAAGATGCTCACTGTCATTTTCTGTATCATACAGTCGGAGGTCCAAGCTTATCATTTCCAAAGCAGCCGTCTTTCATTTCCTCTCGTGGCAGCCTAGCCAGGCAGGCAGGCAGGGTCACATAGCTTCATTTTTTCACTTGGTCAAGGAGGAAATTGCCCAAAGTCCCCAAGAAGTTTCTGTCTGCTCCCTAGACGGCATCTCCTCCCCGACACCCCTACCCTGAGGCGGCTGCCCCTGCAGCACGGTGCAGCCACACAGATGGCCCAGATGTGGGGTTTAACACAGAGCGAGAGGAAGGAAGTTTGGGGCATCTGTTTATGAGAGAAAGTCGCCAGCCGTGCGTGGGAATCTTATGCATAGCAAAAGATTGTTGGGCAAATACCACTTGCATATTCAGAGGTGAATTTCAGACCTGAACATCCTGTCCCACCTAAACAACACAAGCTAAGAACTTTTGTGCGGGGGGAAGGGTCTCTGTGCACGGCCTGGTGTGATGATTGTGAGGAGGGGTCCACAGTGGTCCAAGGCGATCGGCATAGCCCAGAGGCGAGCTAAGCCGGCATTATCTGGGGAAGGATGGTTTTGTAGAGCAAATCAGTAGCCCCTGTGTTTGACCAGCTCCGGCAAGGAGGAAGCAGGATAAAAGGCGGCGGACTTCAATGACAGGGTCCACACAGCGGAGGGGAGTGGGCTACCCATTCGTTCCTAGGCGGGCAGTGGTGTCTTCCCTCAGTTGCCAGTATCAGCAAGCAGCAGAGGGGTCTCATTTTCCCATGAGTGTCTCTGATCTGGGCCTCTGCTTTACAGAGCACCTCTGGTTTCTGACCAAGCTTCTTGTTCACAGAACAGAAACCAGGTTAAAAAACTGCAAAGCATCTTTGAAGTGGAGGCCAGTTGAAAGGATAGTGAAGTTTTGACTTCTCACTAGCTTGGCCAGGGCACACAAGAGCAGGCGATGCAGACCTCCCTACTGCCAGCGCCGCTGTCCATGCCCCCTGAAGGTCCGTGGTGTTGGTTCAGGTGTGGGGAGTGAGGAGGGGGGAGGGCGTGGGATGCCAAATAATCCGTGTTGGTGGCAGCGTCAGGTGATCAGCCAACAGCTCAGGAAAAATAAACTTTCTTCCATGGCTGCTTTCGTTTCATGAAGTTCCGAGGGGGAGGCAGACACAAGGCTGTCCGTGTGTGTCCTATAATGTTAGCCCCCAGGGTCACAGCTTAGGCCCCGATGGCAAAGAAAAACAGTCGCTGTGTTGCTGGCCTCGTCTGGCCTCGTGTTAGGATGGACGGGCTGGAAGCACAGCTGGGTACAGATCCTGGTCTTGGATAAGATTGTCGCCTTTTTTGTCCCTTGGCAACATCCCCCAGTGCCACGCAGGGTTTGTTTTTGTGTTCCCGACTCGCCATCTGTCTCAGGATTAGCAATCCAAGTTCTGTGATCGTCCGGCCTCCACTGTCATGATTAGTGGTTGGTCGGGCTCTAATTGACTCTAAACCCTCGGCCGGGGAGCACAGATATATCTAAGCGAGCACAGCCATGCTGTCAGAGACCTCCTTGCGCACAGCGTGTCCGGGAGTGTCTCCTTTCTTCACCGGGCTCCCCGTCCGGGCAGGGAGGACGTAACACAAGGCGGCGCTGAACTTAGGGTCACAAGACAGGGCTCCGGTGAGGCCATCTCCCTCCTATCCTCAGCTTCCCCGATGGGAGGGGTGGCCCCTCTCCGAGGTCCAGCCTGGGACGTAGCAGCTGTTACGTAGCAGGCACCGCCGGCCAGCACGCCTCATCCTTGCTGGCGGAACCTCTGTTTGGTGTGGGCGCCTACCCTCCTCCAAGTCGGGAATGTATTCAGGGCTGTCAACCTCATCCCCACTCAGGGGTTAAATTCTGATCAGAGCCACTCGGCTTCGACAAGCCCATTGCTCTGACCAGCGCTAGCTTTGGAGGGACCAAGGGTCTCAGGACTGGCCAATGGGGCACTAAAGACACCTGTCTGGGGCCTCTGGAAAAGAGGCTCAAGGCTCGTGTCTTTGGCGGGACGCTGTCGGGGCTGGCTGTGACGCCTGGGGTGGCACTGGCCGTCTTGTGACAGTGACAGCCCAGAGACAAAGCTCGCACTCCAGGGATGCAAGACCAGAGAGAGAGAAAGGAAGGACTCAGGTCCTCGATAGGACCCCTGAATTTGTCACCCCTGGCCCTGCCCTGCTATGGGAACTCTTGTAAAGTGAGATAAAAGAAAGTCCTTATCATTTCAGCTCTTTTGAAGCGCTGCTGTCACTCCAGATCAGTGCATCCTCAATGGCCTGTTCCTCCAAGAGTGGTCCAGACCAGTGGCACTGGTGGCATCTCAACTCTGCCCCATGCCTGCGGCCCTAGACTTGGCCCTAGAATTCACAGGTGGTTCACGCACACCCAAGCTCGAGGAGCCCTGCCTCAATGGCTGTATTTTTCCCACAAGCCCTACTGAGGAGGACGTTGGTTTTGACAGTGATGGGCTCAGTTTCCCCCCAAGACAGAGCAATAGGTGTTGGGTCTACAGGTTCTGACACGCCCATCTCAGGTATACCAAGGAGTTGTGGAAAAGCTCTGGGAGATGGGGGACCTCGGTCGGCGTTTCACAGGAAGATATGACAGAGTTGTTTGTGAGTTTCTGCTTTCCTCGACTCTTTTCCATCGACTTGCATTCGGGTACAGGATTGATTTTAATCTAAAGCCGTGAGGGCAGTAACATCTCATTCATTCAGGCCTCACCAATTTGGAAGTGATCCTTTCAACTGAGGCCAGGCTGGCTGGAGTGAGCGCAAGACTGAGAGCAAATTGTTGTTCGGACTTTGGCTCTCTAAGTGGAGGCAATGAGATGCTTCCAGTTATAAATGAACCTCGGTGTGTTCAAGTTCAGTAGGAACCATACTTGAAAATCAATCTATCAATAAATATTTATTGAGTGTCCCTTAGGGACGCGTCCCTCGATGGCAGAATACATCTGGTGAGAAATTACTTTTAATCATTACCCACGCTGGAAAGTAACGGATTTCCTTAGGAAACGCAATTTCTTCAACAGTCTGTGTTCCTGTCAAAGGCCAACTTCTCCATGTGTGTGTATCCGCCTTGCTTCTCTCTCTCCCGAGACATCAATCCCCCCCCTCCCAAGATATTTATCACTTGATGTTTTTCTGTCATCTTAAAAAAAGGGCTAATCTCCATCCATATTCTCTACCACCATCACCCTTTTTCTCTGCTCCCCTTTACCTGAAATTTCTTCAAAGAGTCGACTGTTGCCCCAGTTTCTACCTGTCCCCCATTTTCCTTCAAATCCACTGAAATTCACACCCCATAGATGAGGCTCTTTTCATGCTCCCTGGAGCCCTGGGGTTGCAAATTCCACTGTCCGAACTTCACAGCATTTGACATAGTTTGTCACCCTCTTTTTCTGGAAGCATTTTCTTTGTCCTCTCTTTCCTGATTTTCCACCAACCTCATTGGTGCCTCCGTATTGGTCTTTTTTTTTTTTTTAATTGGGGTATAGTTGGTTTACAATGTTGTGTTACTTTGTGCCGTACAGCACAGTAAATCAGTTATACGTATACGTATATCCACTATTTTTAGATTCTTTTCCCATACAGGCCATTACAGAGTACTGAGTAGAGTTCCCTGTGCTATACGGTAGGTCCTTACTAGTTATCTATTTTATATCATATTGGTCTTCTTTGCTGGATTCTTGCCTTCTGTGTCTCTAAATGTTGGCGTGCCTTGGGACTGGTCCCCTGATGCTTCCTAGATGGGGTATTGAGATCGAGGCTTCACGTGACCACCATTCGCCAGTGGGTTCCGAGTTTACTGTTATGCTTGGCTCCCTGCCCATGGCTACTAACCCAAGTGGCCCCTTTCACTGCCCAGCCCCCCCAACTTGTTGATTCCTCACCTGAGGATGCTGTTCTCCAGATGGACTCAATTTCAGTTACTCTCAGAGTAAATTTCAACTCCTTTCTTCCTGTTGCTCGGGGCAAAACTCTTGGAGTGATCCATGACCCCTTTCTTTATCTCGCCCCCCACATCTAATCCATCAGCCCATCCCTTGACTCTACAGCTTGAAGTATAGTTGGAATTTCACCACCTCCATTGCTACCTCGAGGTCCAATTCGCCATCCCATCTCCCCGGGCGAGGACCCTCCATATCTCACTGCCCTCGAGGTCTTACTGAGCAGCCCACAACGATCCTGCTAAAACTCAAGTCAGATCATGCCCTTCTCTGGCCAAGTCTTCCTATGGCTTTCCTCTTCCTCAGAGTAAAATCCCAGCTTCTTCTAATGGCCTCGAGGCCCTCTGTTTTCCTGTCCCTGAGAGCAGAGGCTTCTTGCTCTGCCTGGGTATCCCCAGTTGAGACAGTTGATGCTCCCTTTCCTCCTTTTCTAGAACTTGCTTTGCTCAAACACGTGCCTGGCTCACTCCTTCTCTTGTTCAGCCTGTACTCAAATGTCTCCTATGTAATTTTTCCTCTGGGCAGTTTCGTATCATGACCTGTGACATCTCGTGTGTTTAGCACCTGTCACCCCTCTGGAATGGAAGCCTAGGCTGTTTTGGCCACTGCTGCATCCCTGAATGCTCAGTGTGTATGCGTCAAACGAGTAAGTCAGGCTCTCAGTTGAACTTTTCTGAATTTGGACTGATCTTCTGGCCAACACAAAGGAAGAGGGCTTTGGGGAGGACACAGGGTGGAAAAGACCAGAAACCCTTCCTGGTGAGCTCACCGTGTGGTGAGACGAGGCTGGCAGACATTATTCATGGTATCCAGCAGTGCACCAAGCTAGCTGCTGGGCACGCAGTGTGAACTGGCCAGACGTGGCTCCTGCTGGCCTAGGGGGGGCTCTGCCTCACCTGGTGTGGAGGGTTTATGATTCTGTGTGTGTGTGTGTAGTTCTATACAATTTTATTACATGTGGATTCTTGTGACCCCCAACACTCTCAAGATACAGACCTGTCCAGCTCTCTGGGCTGCCCCTTCATGGTCTCACCCCACTCCCCACCCCTAAGACCTGGCAACCACTGATCTCTTCTCCATCTCTGTCACTTTCTCATTTTGAGAACGTTATATAAACCTAAGCATGCGTTATGCTCGACTGGCTTTGTCACTCAGTGGAATGCCCTTGAGATTCATCCAAATCCTTGGGTGTATCAATCACTCGTTCCTTTTTTATTGGTGCCTTCCATGGCATCTGCCTTAGTCAGCTTGGACCACTGCAACAAATGACTGTAAACTGGATGGCTTAAACAAACGTTCATTTCTCACAACTCTAAATGCTGGGAAGTCCAAGATCAAGGTGTCAGTAGCTCTGGTGTCTGGTAAGGCCCCGCTTCCTGACTTGTAGGCAGTGGAGAGCAGAGAGGGAAGCAAGCTCTCTGGTGTCTTTTCTTAAAAGGGCACGAATCCCATTCATGGGTGCTCCTCCTTCATGACCTCGTCTAACCTGAATTATCTCCCAAAGACCCCACCTTCTGATACCATCACACTGGCAGGTAGGGTTACATCATACACCACAAACATTCATTCCCTAAGAATATGTATGTACCACAGTTTAACCATTCATCTGTCCAAGGACATTTATACTATTTATACTATTAACTAGACTAGGCCTTTGCAGATTTTGAGACTCTGGATGTATATTGAAGGTAGAGCCAATGGCACTTGGGTTGGGCGTGGGTTAGAGAGAAAAAGGAAACCTAACCCATAGCCTCAGTTTCCTCATTTGTCAAGGGGGGTGGTAGAGACTTGGGAGAGGGAGTGTGAGCTGGGACGGGCTTGGCATCTGGTGAGAACTGACGAGCATTTGCTGTTATTCAAATGCTGGGGAGGGGTTTCTCTGCGGTGGGTTTGTGAGGACTGTGAATCAGGGCTGGCCTGGAAGCACATTCCTGGGGTCCATGTCACTCTCCTCCCCTCCCGGTAATTTTCCAGCAGGATGTGAACCAGTGTAGCCGTTGGGAGATGTGTGGGGCTTTGAAGTGTGAAAGGCCCCCTCAGGTTCCAGGGGTCCTGGCCCCAGGGCTCTGAGCAGGTAGTCACCTGACATGCCTCCTTCCACCCCACACATCGCGGTGCGGGGCGAGCGGCTGGAAAGACGTCTGGGGCCTTTGGCTTCTCCCCCTCTAATGAATAAGATGGGCTCTACGACTGTGCCCTGTGGTTGTTGACGGGCTCAGCCCCTCTGAATGTATAAGAGCACTTTTGAAACGCAAGGTGTTCTCTCTCCCAGAACTTGACGTATAACCTCGGAAGCCGCCGCGGAACATCATTAACCCAAATACGAGCCCCAGAAATGGTAAAATGCCCCCAGTTCACTATGGGTGGGGAAACACCTGTGATCTGGGGGTTCAGAGGTACTATCAGTGGTCCTTAGACGAAAGGTCTGGAAGTTCAGGGGTGCTTTCCAAGGCGTCTGCTTTTGGGACTTGGGACCCAGCATTTGGGTGGAGCCCCTGCCTCTGCACTTTCCTGCCCTGTGACTTCGGCTGTCACTCAGGTGCAGTTCCCTCATCTGAAAGGAGGGTACTGGTCCCATCCCAGGTTGCTGGGAGGCCCAGGTGAGCTGAGTGTGAACGTGTGTGGCACATAGTAGGTTCTCAGCCGCCGTTTGGAAAGCTCGCGGGAGGGCAAGCAGGGATGCGGCAATGCTGCACTCCCAGCTGACCTGCCAGCATCTGCGGCCTCCCCATAGCCCAGCGCAGCTCCCTGGTGGCTGATGCCCAGTCCCCAGGTACTTAAGGTCGCCTCCAGCCAGAGTCTCGACTTCCTTGGGGGGCAGGAACACACGCCTAATAACGATGGTGGTTCACACTTACTGTCTGCTCCGGCTCTGAGGTCCAGGCGCTGCTCCGACAGCGCTCGGCCCTCTTGTGCATCCGCTCCCAGGATCTCGCTCTTCTGGACTGAAGAGGCGACGGAGTTCCTTGCTCACTGTCGCTCAGCCGGTCAGTTTGGCTCCAGAAGCCTTGGTCTCGTTGAACTTCTTGCCGCCTGCTCTGTCCTCATCCCAACTCATGCTCCCAGGGGTGACCCTCGTCCCCTCGTCCTCCACTTCCCAGACCCGTGCAGGTGTCGGGGTCCTCATGGACCCCTGGGGGAGAGCAGGGGGCCTGCTTCCTGGCACACATGGCAACCTGGCAGTGTGTGTGTCTGTGTGTGGGGGTGGGGACAGGCTCAGGGGCTCGGGGGCAGCAGCAGGTTTGAGGCAGCAGGTGCAGGCATGGGCACGGGTGGCCTTGCAGGGTCCTGGCTCTGCAGGGTGCAGGGTCAATTTACCTTCCACTCAGGCAAGGCCAGGTCCTGATTCTTTGGGCCTTATTGAATTTGCTCTCTTCTTCAAATAGAACCCGTTTTAATTGACTTTTTCTGATTATAAAAACTATACACGCTCCTTGTAAAGAATGCAAACCACACTGGGAAGCATAAAGATGAACATTGAAGTCTCTCCAGTTCTTCCCACGGAGCGGGTAACACTGCGGCCACGTCCTCTGCAGCGTCTGATGGCACGTGGCTCACGCATACCCCATCGCAGGAGCAATTTCACATAAATGAGATCATCATCGTGCCCTGCTCTGTGACTTGCTATTTTTCCACTCGGTACTATAATAGAGACTTCTTTCTCAGCCAGAAACTGTAGAGTGATGCCAGGATTGTACACGACCGAATTGCATTTCATCGTGTGAGTGTCCCGTGGTGGAGCTCGCTGAGCCTCTTTTGTTGGGGCTTTAACGTTAAAAAAAACTTCTATTGGCGTATAGTTCATTTACAATGTTGTGTTAGTTTCAGGTGTACGGAAAGGTGATTCAGTTTTATATATACATATATTCATTCGTTTTTAGAGTCTTTTCCCATATAGGTGATTACGGAATATTGAGTAGAGTGCCCTGTGCTATACAGTAGGTCCTTGTTGGTTATCTATTTTATATATAGTGGTGTGTGTATGTCAGTCCCAAGCCCCTAATTTATCCCACCTCCCACCCCACGTTTCCCCTTTGGTAACCATAAGTTTGTTTTCGAAATCTGTGAGTCTGTTTCTGTTTTGTAAATAAGTTCATTTATACCATTAAAAAAATTAGATTTCACATATTAGTGATATCATACGGTATTTGTCTTTCTCTGTCTGACTTCCTTTACTTAGCATGATGACCTCTAGGTCTATCCACGTTGCCGCAAATGACATTGGGGTGTTAACTTTTGGGGGGAGGGGGCCTTTTCTGGCTTCAACAAACCACCTGGTACAAACACATCGTGAATTTGTCTGATTACGTTGCTGGGAAAAAATTCCGAGATGATTAATCGCCGTGCCAACAGTGCCAAGTTGGACTCCAAAAAGTAGACCATTTTCCACGCCTGTCAACAGGGCAGGAGAAGGCCTCTCTCCCCCCACGCTCTGCACCCCAAGTGTTGGCAATATTTTCCCTTGTTGCAATCTCACGTTCACATGCTTTTTTCTTGATGATCCCAGAGGTGAAGCATCTTTTCATGTGCTTCTTAGGCATTTGTGTGCCTTCTAGAAACACCTTTGCCCATTCTGGGCTCTTTGTTCTTTTTTTATAAACCACTGGATGGCTGCTAAACTGGTGAATTGACCTAAATCCTCTGCAAACCTCAACTCTATCTCCAGCAGGCTTTGACTGGAGGGAGGTGAGCCAGTTAAGGGTGACAGCCGCACGGGCCCTGCTGAGCCAGGCGAGACCCCGTGGGCTGAGGTTCTGCTCTGCTGAGGGCCTCAGGACCTGACAGTGGCCCCTTATACTGCCGACCACAGCTGGAAGCTTCTCAACTGATCTGTTAGGGCCTATTCGGCCTCTGGTCCCGCGTGACTTCCGTGGGGTCGCCTCGGGCTGTTGCTCTTCTTGTTTTTCCAGTAGGAAAACACACCTCGCCCGTCAAGCTCTCCTCCAAAGTCAATGTTCGAGGTGATTTAAAGCCATGCAGGCCAGCGCAGGTCCGCATCAGGCACCTCCATGCGGAACCAGACAGGCTGGCCCATGGGCGGGCCGGGTGGCCCCATGTGCAGCTTGGTTTGACAGTTGCCAAGTACGAAGAGGGAACCCAAACCACCAACGTAGTCATGAATGCAGGGCTCGTGCACGGCAGGCGGGAGATCACGGCTGGCTGAGCGAGCAAGAAGTAAGTGTGGGTCAGAGTCCAGGGCAGGGAGGGGACCCGTGAGGTCATCTCTGCTCTTTGGTCTTTCGTTCTAAAGCTTGGAAAATGGGGCTCAGAGAGGGAGGCAAATTGGTGGCACAGGTTAGCCTTGGATGGGGACTTCGTGCCTTCTCCTCCTCTTTCTCCTTTAGGCCCTGCTCAGCATCCGTTCTGCTGGTTCTCAGCATCCAGAGATTAGCGTGCCATTGCCTTGAAGTTTGGGTCACTGACGGTCAGCAGAGAAGACCAGCATCTTGATATGGGGACAAGGCAAAGCCCAGACCCTCTTTCTTGCTGCCCAGTGGACAACTTGGGCATGACCTCCTTGCCAGCTTCCCAGTGACATAGGGGCCACCCCAGATGCCTGTTACATGCAAAGTGATGCTCAGAATCTTACTGAACAGTGGACAGAGGGTAGTGGCAGCAGCAGGCAACAGAGCCGCCCCCCGGCCCCCCTGCAGCCCCCTACGCAGGCCCTGAAGTGGCAGGACCCAGGGCTGAAGGCCTCCCTCTCTCCACATGCTCTGATTTACTCCTTTGATTTCCTGGTTTAGTTTGATCACTTACAGCAGTCTGATTTCCTTGATGCTTGTCCTGACCTCCTTGCAGGGACCCGTGCCCGTCTTCCTCACCCAGCACCAAGGACAGTGCCCGGCATCTAGAAGGAGCCCAGCGATTGCTGAAAACATGGACGAACTCTACTGGGATTTTGGTCTGCTTTTCTCTCTTTTGGCCTTTAAACAGATGGAAATCATAGCTTTTCTGCTCCAGCAGCTTGCTCTTGGAAGCGGAGCAGCGTGACCCTGGGCTTCCCTGCAATCTGGGAAGGATGAACAAAACCCATCAGTTCCACCGTGGGCCGTGGTCATGTGGTCATCATTGTCTCAACCCAAGACCCACTTGGCTCACTGCGGACTCACCGTGGGACTCCAGGGCTCCCGGCCTCTCTTTGCTCATCTGTACGATGGGGGTGGGATGGGAGCATCTGCATTCCCTCCTCTCAGAGCTTGAAGCCACACGGCCTGGGGTGGCATCTCAGCTTTGCCTCTTATGAGCTGTAAAACCTTGGGAAAATCATTTAATGTCTTTGTGCCTCAGTTTCCTCTTTTGCAAATGGCACTAAAATAGTTCCTGCCCCTTTGAAAAGGTACATGCACCCCAGTGTTCATAGCAGCACTATTTACAATAGCCAAGATATGGAAGCAACCTAAGTGTCCATCAACAGATGAATGGGTAAAAAAGATGTGGTACATATATACAAAGGAGTATTACTCAGCCATAAAAAGGAATGAAATGTTGCCATGTTGACGTTTGATTGCATAACCAGGGGTCGGGAATCTTGTGGAGGATATCTCTTTTGAATTCTGCCTTCCACAACCATCCAGAAAGTAAGTGGTGGGGCAGGATTCAAGCTCTGGTCTGTGAACCTGGAACCCATGCTGCCTTCTGCCACGCAGCTTGTCCCTGCCCTCTTGAGTTCACGCTGAGCCTATAACTATCCTTTGCGGTAGATACTGTGGCTCCCTCTGGGTGTAGGTCCCCAAACTCCCCCCTTTTCTGGGCTTCCATCCTAATAGGCGTTTGGCTCATTCTAGGATGAAATGTTGGAATTTGGCCACACGCTTTTCTTCCCCAGCAGACTCCACACTCCCAGAGGGCAACATGGCACAACCTGTAGGTTGTCCTATATCACGTTTCCTTTGTTTCTCATGGTAACTGATTCCCCAGTTTTTACCAGAATACCTGGTCATCCAGAATAAAGATAAAACATTCATGTTCTCTTGCAGCTATATATGGCCCTGTGGCTAAATTCTGGTCAAAGAGCTGTGAAGGGCATGAGTTATATGCTATTCAAGTCAAGCCCTTACAGGGAAGGAGTGTGTCTGCCTCCCATCCCTTTGTCCACCCAGAAAGGAGGTGGTGCACCATCTTGGGTCGCGTGGACAGGGTGAATGTGAGGGAAGCAGACCAACACGTTAGAAGCAGCCTGGCTCTTTGCCTCTGGATCTGCCATCCGTCTCTGCACTGCGTGTGTCAGGACTGTTATATAGCAGAAAAATAAACATTCATGTTGCTTAGGCCACTATTATTTTGGGTCTCTATTACAAAAGTGAAAACTTTTATCCCAAGACCGCCATATCCAGATTGTTGACATGTCATATATTTTAAGATGCCTTTGAGATGCTCTCAATAAACACTTTTTGGGGAGTGAATCAATGAAGCACAGTTGTCAAGATACAAGCATCTCGCATCTCCACGACATTTTTCTATTATGTGCGATAAATCCCTCTTCGTTTCTGTCCACTGCTGAAGTTGGGATGAAGAAGTGAGAGGGCAGAGATGTTACTTGACGTCTCTGGGTCCCAAGAGATGGTCAACCCCAAACTTGGCCTTTTCAGGTTCTCTTGGTGGCTCAAACTTTATGGGGATATCAAAGCTGGGGTACTAATGTGCTCTCCATCCACTGGAAGTTTCCGGTAGCTCCCTAGCAGTTAAGCGGATGCAGGGCAGGGATCCCTGTGTTGAGAGGAGGTTGTGAAGGAAAGAGCCCAACCGCAGTTTTCAATCTTTGGTTTTTGGCAGCATCACTAACATGGCCCCATCCTGTGAGAATCTCCAGGTGGGGGAGCAGTGCCAAAGGAGCAGTTACAGAAGCCCAGTGCTGGGTGGAGGACCGGACCGTGCCCACAGGTTCCCTTGGCCACAGCTGAGTTATCCTCTGACCCTGCATGGAGCCCCAAGCCTTTGGTTTTAGTGCCTGCCTCATCTCTGCACCCTTCTACCTCCAAGAGCCAGGCCCCTCCCTCCCGGGCCTCCCCAAAGGATGTCACTAACACACACTGGGCTTCACCCATTGGTCACCTGCTTTCAGAAATGCATTATGTTCAAATTCCCAAGCACCAGGTGTCAAGTGTGTTATCAGTTACTCAATGGACTTAATTGTAGGATTAATGCTGAGACGCGGTAAAGTATTTAAGGACACATTACGTGTATTATTTTACAACTGTGATTAACACCGATTTTGGAGCATTTTGGAAGACTAATTAAATGATTGAAAACCACATTCTGGCATTGCAACAAAAGCATTTGTGGAAATTAGGTGTAATTCAACCACCTCATTATACAATTAGTTGCTTAATTCTGTCTACAGGCATTTGAGGTCATAGTTAGGACGAAATGGTGGTTTCTAGGGCATGGCTGGGCTCTAGAACAGGTCTCTCCGCTTTTTTTTTTTTTTTTTTTTTTTTGCGGTACGCGGGCCTCTCACTGCTGTGGCCCCTCCTGTTGCGGAGCACAGGCTCCGGACGCGCAGGCTCAGCGGCCATGGCTCACGGGCCCACCCGCTCCGCGGCATGTGGGATCTTCCCGGACCGGGGCACGAACCCACGTCCCCTGCATCGGCAGGTGGACTCTTAACCACTGCGCCACCAGGGAAGCCCTCTCTCCGCTTTTTAGGGTGCTGTCTTCCGGCCCCTGTTGCCCCCTTCCATACTTCTCCAGTCTCACTGGCTTTCTCCCTGTCTCCCAGTCACCATGCTTCTCTGCACCCTACTGCATTTGTGCTTGCTCTTCTGCCCTGCCTGTGTGGTCACCGTTACTGCCGTTCATCACGTCTTTCTGGTTCTTCTTAGAAGCACATGGTAGATTGTGCTCCTCTCCCCACCCCCTGGAAGTTAGGCAGCCCTAGTAACTTGCTTTCACAACGTGGGCAGAGAAACATGTGTCGTTTCTGGGCAGAAGCTTGCAGAACCTGCACAGAATTTACCCCTTTCCTTTCCCTTTGCCATGGCAACTGGAGATTTTCCAGACAGCACTTTCTCCATCAACCTTAGGTCTTGAAGTGAGAAAGATATATTGCAGCCTACCTGCTTATGGACACCAAGTATAAATTAGAAACAAATCTTTATTATTATTTTTTTACATCACTGAGACTTGGAGGTTGTATTTTTTTTTTTAACATCTTTATTGGAGTGTAATTGCTTTCCATTGTTGTGTTAGTTTCTGCTGTATAACAAAGTGAATCAGCTATACGTATACATATATCCCCATATCCCCTTCCTCTTGCGTCTCCCTCCCACCCTCCCTATCCCACCCCTCTAGGTGGTCACAAAGCCCTGAGCTGATCTCCCTGTGCTATGCGGCTGCTTCCCACCAGCTATCTACTTTACATTTGGTAGTGTAGATATGTCCGTGCCGCTCTTTTTCTGAGCATAATCGAACTTCTCCTGCAGATACAGTGGGGGAGCTTTCCCCTGACTTTCCTTTGGCCGATGGCTTCTTATTTTTCAGACTCTTCTCAAATATCCTGTTCTCAGAATGGCTTGCTTTGTCCATCTCCTCCCAGACAATCCTGGTCATATGTCTCTGCTTGATTTTCTTCATAACATGTATGGCCACCTGACATTATTTTATTTGTCCACTTATTGCATTCCATTATTTGGAAGACGGACATTTTTTCACGTTTGTACTGCTGAAATCACGATGTAGCTTACAGTCCATGGTGTGTTACGAAGGCCGTGATATAGTTCAATTGCCCGTGTGTGTGTGTGAACATCAAAATGACCAGCATCCAGGGCTTCCCTGGTGGCGCAGTGGTTGAGAGTCCGCCTGCCGATGCAGGGGACACGGGTTCGTGCCCCGGTCCGGGAAGATCCCACATGCCGCGGAGCGGCTGGGCCCGTGAGCCATGGCCGCTGAGCCTGCGCGTCCGGAGCCTGTGCTCCGCAGCGGGAGAGGCCACAACAGTGAGAGGCCCGCGTACCGCAAAAACAAACAAACAAAAAAGACCAGCCCCCAAATCTGAAGTTCCCTTCTGCAGTGAACACATGTAACTAACATGCAACTGACCAAGGACAGCATGCTGGAAGGAGATCTTGTATTGTATAGGAAGCTTCCTTTAACCTCTATGCATGTCATGGTTATAGGGATGGAGGAATGGAGGACTTGAGCAAATCATACATGTTTAGCAACATTGCTGAAATGGGAGCCAAAGCAGAAAAACCGTATAGAATTCTAAAGTCCGCTTCAGAGTCCGGCACTCACGACTTTTCATCCTTTTATGGATTCTTTAAAGAAATGCCACATCATCAGTGCTATAGATGAACGCACAGAGTATGAGTGTGGAAAAAAACCCAGTCATTGATGAGTCTGAGCTGAAAAGTGATTCAGAAGATTTGGACTCGGTATAAAGAAGTTTGAGGAATAACAACCAATTTATTCCACTTGTATTGTAATTTTTATGTATGCACAATAGTAATATGTGATTAAAATCTGTCTAATTAAGTATCAAAGAATTCTTTCAACAAGTAAAATTAAAAAGTCTAAGTGATAGGAAAGCAGTGTGTCATGGTTTAATTGGCAGTGTATTTTTCTTTCATAGCAGAACAAAAAATAATGGTGCCTCTTGCAATTGTGCGTCCTAAAGTTGATGAAATGTGGTATTTCTGTGAGGCTGCTCTTATCCCAAAGACATCTTCTGTATCATTCAATTCAGTTTCAACTGAGTTTAAGCAAGGTCTCTGGCCATTTAGAAAGTTGGCTCATTTGGACTTCGAGGCACTGTGATTTAAAATGTGACCACCTCTGAACTGGAGAAGGGCTAGAGTTTTGCTTCTGTTGTCCACTGGGTGTCTAAGGCTTGGATGCCTACGGGTTCTGCCCCTGGGTAGGACTAGGACCCTCGGGACCAGAGGAACATCCATCCCTAGACCTTGGGCATGTCTTGTGCCACCATCACCATTTTTCTACTGAATTCATGAATCACCTGTACTGTTATTTAATTCAAAATTTTCTCTTTGGAAAACTTTTTTCAATAATTATAGACTCATAAATGGTAGAGAGAGGTCCTTCACCCTGTGTCATTGGTAACATCTTAATAACTATGGTAAATATCAGAAGTGGGAAACTGACATGGGTACAATACAATTAATTATGCTGCAGACCTTACTCAGATTTCTCCAGTGTTTGCATGCACTCATTTGTGTGTGTGTGTGTGTGTGTGTGTGTGTGTGTACAGGTCTATGCAATTTTATCACGTGTGGACACTATTAAGATACAGAACTGTCAGTCACCATGAAAGAGCCCCCTGGGTGGCCCCTTTGTGGTCTCGCTGCACTCTCCATCCTTAAGCCCTGGCAACCCCTAATCTGTTCTCCCATCTCTATAATTTTGTCATTTAAAATTGAACCATACGGGATGTACAATTGTTTATTTTTTCCATTCTCAGCAAAATGCCCTTGACATTCATCCAAGTTGTTGAGTGTATTAAGTCTTTTTTTTTTTATTGCTTAATTGTATCCCATGGTGCAGATACACAGCAGTTTATATAAGCACTTACCTGTTGAAGGACATTTGGGCCGTTTCCAGTTATTGGCTATTACAAATAAAGCACCTATAAACATACATGTACAGGTTTGTATGCGAAGATAAACTTTCACTTCTCTGGGAGAAATGCCCCGAAGGGCATTGCTGAACTGCCTAATAAGTGCGTGTTTAATTCCATAAGAAACTGCGAAGCCACTTTTCAGAGTGACTGTCCCGTTTTTCACTCATATCAGCCACCGGTGGGTGATCTAGTTTATCCACATCTGGGCCAGGATTGATATTGTTGTTATTTTTTATCTTAGCCATTCTGACAGGTGTGCGGTGATATCTCACCGTGGTTTTAGTTCTCATCCCCCGGTGGCTGATCCGTTGAGCATCTTCTCATGTGCTTCCTGGTCGTCTGGTTATCCACTTGGTGGAGCGTCTCTTCATGTCTGCTGCTCATTTTCTAATTGGATTATTATTATTTTTTCACTGTTGAGTTCTGAGAATTCTTTATATATTCCGAATGCTAAACTGTGTACGGCCCCGGGCGTCCCCGGGAGTCCCGACCAGCAGGACAAATCCTTGTGAGTCTGAGGAGGAACCTGTGGGGGTTGAAAAAAGGGGGAAGGGCAGGAGACGCGAAAGAATGGAGGCAAGACAGAATCCTGATCAAGCCTCAAACTTTTATTGCTGCGGTAGCTGTATTTATACACTGCAGAGAAAGGGGGGCGGGACTCAGAATGAGGGAAGTACTTGGCTAATCATCATTGGTGCTGCGTGCGCGGGCTTTCATTTTAGGCGCGAACTTCTATCTCATAAATCAGGAAGAGAAGCAGGGTGTCGGCCATCTTCTAATGGCGAAAACTTCTTGGCTCCCAACACTAAACCTCATACTTTATACGAAAAGTAACTGAAAATGGATTGAATAGTTAAATGTAAGATGTAAAACTTTTAGAAGAAAACATGACAGAAAAGCTTTGGGACCTAAAGTTAAGGTTAGTCTTTTGCCAGATACGTGGTTTGCAAATATTTTCTTTCCGTTTTTAAAAAATAAAGACTTCATTTGGTGGGGGTGGGCAGTGTTAGGTTCCTGTCAAAAGTGTGCAGAAGGTCCAGGAGAGCTCCCATATGCCCCCTGTCCCCATAGATGCACAGGCTCCCCTGCCATCAACATCCCCCATCAGATGCTACATTTGTTACAGCTGATGAACCTACGCCGATGCATCATTATAACTCAAAGACTCCAATTTTCATCAGTGTTCATTCTTGGTACTGTACCTTCTATGTATTTGGAAAAATGTATAAAGACGTGTATCCATTATTATAATATCATACACGCCCTAAAAACCCTCTGTGTTCTGCCTATTCATCCCTCCCTCTTCCCCTCTAACTCTTTGCAACCACTAATCTTTTTTTTTTTTACTGTCTCTATAGTTTTCCTTTTTCCAGAATGTCACCTAGGTTTTCTCCTATGTTATCTTCTAAGAGTTTTATAACTTCGTATTTTTCACTTAGGTCTGTGATCCATTTTGAGTTAATTTTTGTGAAGAGTCTAAGGTTTGTGTCTAGATTCATTTTTTCGGCATGTGGATGTCCAGTTGTTCCAGTACCAGCTGTTCAGTAAAGCTTGTTTTTCATCCTCTTAACAGCATTTTTTTTTTTTTTTTTTTTGTGGTACGCGGGCCTCTCACTGCTGTGGCCTCTCCTGTTGCGGAGCACAGGCTCCGGACGCGCAGGCTCAGCGGCCATGGCTCACGGGCCCAGCCTCTCCACAACATGTGGGATCTTCCCGGACCGGGGCATGAACCCATGTCCCCAGCATCGGCAGGCGGACTCTCAACCACTGCACCACCAGAGAAGCCCTTAACAGCATCTTTTGCAGAGGAAAAGATTTAATTTTAATAAAGTCTAATTTCACTGGCTTTTTTCTCTTGTGGATCGTAATTTTGGTGTCATGTCTAAGAACTCTTTGCCTTAACTTTAGGTCCCAAAGCTTTTCTGTCATGTTTTCTTCTAAAAGTTTTACAGTTTTACATCTTACATTTAACTATTCAATCCATTTTCAGTTACTTTTTGTATAAAGTATGAGGTTTAGCATAGATTTTGCTTTTTTTTTCTTTTTCTTTTTTTTGCCTGAGACATCCAAATGCTCCAACATCATTTGTTGGAAAGACTATCCTTCCTCCATTAAATTGCTTTTGCGTCTTTGTCAACATCAGTCAAGCATATATGTGTGGCTCTGTTTCTGGTCCTTTATTCAGTTTTATTGATCTATGTGTTTATCTCCATCAGTACCACACTCTCTTGATAACCGTAGCTATCGAGTAAGTCTTAAAATTAGATAATGTGATTCCTCCAAATTTATTCTTTTTCAAATCGTTTTGGCTCTTCTAGTTTGTTTGGATTTCCATATAAGTCTTAGAATAAAATTATTATTTTATTTAAATTGGCTATTAAAATGTATTTAAAAGGGATACACATGAGTTGGATCTGTTGGCTAGAGCTGTGCTAAGTTGCATTTAAATAAAAATATAACTACTACAATTACAAAAAATCATCTGTAGACCGTGTGAAACGATCTCATGAACCGTCAGAGTGGCCTGGACCCTTATATCCTGGCACCTGTGTATTGGGAAAGGGGCTCTCCCGGGAATGCTGGCAGCGCTTCTTGGGGAAATACACATGACCTTGCCTCCTCATCTGGGGCTGGCTCAGTGGTGGCCTGACTTCACAGGAGTCGTCCATGGGATGGCTCTAAGCTTACAAATTGACCCAGAGGGCAAGCTCTGCGCAACTGCAAGGCCCTATATGGACCAAGTGAACCAATTCGATCCTCGCTTGGCACATCTGAGTGTCAGACGAAGAGTCAGGGGTTGGCACTGGGAATGGGGTGGAGCAGACACACGAGGGAGCGAAGCGCTCAGAAAGCAGCAGCCACTCACCTGAAGGGTAGCTGATTCCCTGAGGTGGGACACACCTGAGCGGGGAGCCCTGAACCTCCTCTGGCCTGGCCTCGCCAGGAAGGTAGGGGAGCTAGACCACCAGGCACACGAGCGCTGTCCTAGGTCCTGAACAGCCTCTTCCCTCCGAGAGACCTCAAGACCGTGCTGGGACGGTTGGGGTCCTCTTCACATTTGAGGCAGTGCTTCCAAAGTTTGGGGTTCACAGCAATTGTGGGGTCAGGTGGCACAGAATCTGGTGTTGAATAATGATGCATAGAGGAAGGGAAATCTGCTCCCTTTCCAACCATCTCAGCCTGGATAAGTAGGTCCCTAACGCAGCTCCTTTTAACAAAGAGAGCTGGCCTGGGCTTTAGGGCTTTCACGGAGCCATACTCTCCAGCCAGAGTTTCATAACATTGTTCTCTTTTCACTGTGGGTTTTTTTTTTTAATTTAAGTATAGCTGATTTACAATGTTAATTACTGCTGTACAACAAAGTGATTCAGGTATACATGTGTGTGTGTATGTATATATATATTCTTTCAAAATATATATTCTTTTCCATTATGGTTTATCATAGGATATTGAATACAGTTCTCTGTGCTGTACAGTAGGACCTTGTTGTTTATCCTTCATTGTGGTTTTTGATAGTTATTTGCTCACATTTTTTCCCTCTCTTCCAATAGTGCCGAGAATAAGTAGAGGTTCAAATTCTCATCAAATGAATGATTGAATGAATTGGATTTTTTCATGATTCTTTGACTTTTTTGGGTCTTTTTTACCTCAACTGACTATGCACCCCATGAAAGCAGAGACCATGCTTCTTCATTTTCCTTCACCGTTTTGCTCCTAGGGCCAAACAAAGTGCTGGCACAGGGAAGTTCTCAGGTACATGGCTGTTGCCTGTCCTGGTTAGTGAATGGGTCTGTGGATGGGGAAGGCACAGGGGCATCTGGACTCTCAGGCTGGCCTTACTCTGTCTTGGCCCCTGGACGAAGATGATGTAATTGGCGAGTGTGGGTCCTGTGTGGTGTCCATGTCAGAAACTTGGCTGGTTGTTTTTTCTTCGAAAGTCTCTTTGCGAGGGCGCTGGTGTTGACCCAGACTCTGCCCCCCTGCCCTGCCTGCCCCCCATCCTCCCTTCCTTTTCTCTTGGGCCTGGCCTGACCCTCATTCCATCCACGGCAGGCCTGGCCCTACCTGCCTCTCCCAGGCCCCCACACACCTGTACTTCTCCATCATCCAGGAGAATCTGTTTCCAGGGCCCAGACTCTGAGTCCTGTCCTGGGAGTCCTACCGGCATTGGGGTGCAGAGTGAGACATGGCCAGCTTTCCTTCCTCAAGGCTGGTCAGTCTGCTGGAACATGCATCTGAACTTGAATTTCACTTTTCCTTTTTGTTGGTCTCCAATAATTTGCTGTGTGCTGGGGATCGAATTGCAAGCCTGGCCCAAGATTTCTTTAAAAAAAAAAAAAACCCCAGCCAGGCCAGATGCATTAGTGTTGCCAGCACGACCATTACCCTCCTTCAGAGAAAGGGCAACAAATAATTTCAGCTTTGTTTAAGCCTCTTTAATGGATTCTGTAAAATGCTCTAATTACCAAAGATTATCCCTCGAAGTGCTTGCAAGCTTTTTAAAGCTTTTCTACGCCCATTTCACTTTGTTCACACAGAGTTCAAGTTCTCTGATATACTTAAGCGAGAGGAGGCATTTCTTTTCTTCCCCTTTCTTATTTATTTATTTTTCAAATCATGTAATTTGGAGTGTTTATAAGGCAGGCGGGCTTTCTCTCCTCTTCGTCTGAAACAGAGAGCTCTTACACCACTTTCCATCTGTTTCCATCTTACCACCCAATCAGAGAAGAAATGCCATGTAAATGATAAGGACGTCTCTTTCTTACCAAATATAACATAACTACCTCCTGGTTTATTCAGAATCCTCACGTGTATTGTCTCATTTGAGCCCCATTCAGGGGGCTGGAGGACTCACCCAGACTGGGTCCTCCACACCTGCTGGGCTGCTGACATTTGGACTAGATCGTTCTCTGTCGTGGGCTCACCCTATCCATCATTGCAGGCTGTTTAACAGCATCGCTGGACTCTACCCACTGGATGCCAGTCGTACTGTCTACAAAAATGTCCCCAGATATTCCCAAATGTCCCTGGGGGGCAAGATCACCCTTGGTCAAAAGAACAGTTTTCAGATGAGGAGGCCAAGGCTTGCCCAAGGTCCCCATCGACAGTGAGCCGTAGAGCTGGAGTCTGTTGGCACTGATGAGCCACGGTACCCCCAATCCAGCAGAGTGCACCATATTTTCCTCCCCTACCCCCTGTTCAATTCCCCTGCCTGTCCTCCTGTCATAGCCCTTTTTGACAATGTCTCTATTCACAAATTTCTCTCCTAGAGTTTATGTGCCCCACGCTTCTACTCTTCCGCCTCCTAAGTCTCATGCTTCCGGGATCAGACATGTCATCTGATCTTTATAGCGCCCAGCAGAGGTCTGTGAGCAGGGCACCAGAAAACTCCTCCAGACTCTGCCCCTGTGGGGATCCAGCGCAGGCTGCCCCTCATCCCTGGGCTGCAGAAGTGAGGAGGGGACCCACTGGGATGGGAGAGAAGATGCCCCGACAGCCCTGCACAACCCTGAAAAATTGCTTCCCTCAGGTTCCTCGTCCAGCCAGAATGACAGTCTCTTGTTCATTGGTAACCATCCAGGGCACTCATGTTAATAACAAGCTGAGAGAAACCTGAGATGGTGACCTCTGACATACCTGGTTCCCAGGATCTCTCCTCGTTTGCCCTCTCTTGCTCTCTGGCTGAAAGAGTTGATTTGGGTCAGGCCACCACTGGGGGTGGGGGGCAGAGGGAGGCGGATATGAATGTGTGTGTGTGTGTGTGTGTGTGTGTGTGTGTGTGTGTTGTCATTGGTGGTGGTGGTGTTTGGGGAGAGGGGACTCGTCTAAGGTTTCCACGTTTTGGAAATGTTGGATTAAACAAAGGCAAATAGGATCCTTTATTGCAGGACTTCTCAGAGCCTTTACCTTTGAACATGCTCTGTGACTATCTCAGAGCAACAGGATGCAACAGTTCTCGAAGTAATTTGGCCACAGGACAATTTTTTTCTCTTTTATGGAGTATCTCATGCCACCATTCACAGAGTATTCATTGGGAAAAGTCTCACCAGATATGAAAGTGCACCTCATTCCCCTTTGCTGGCCAGTTCTAAGGTAGCTTTGAAACTAGGAGGGCTAAAGGTGGCCAGATAAGGACACCCAAATCCTCCTTGGGTGTGATGGGTCTCAGTGGCTGAATCTGGGCAAGACCCTGGAGAAGAGAAAATCCTTCTTAAATGTCTGGGCATGCCCAGCACGCTGGGGGTTGGTCTCGACGACCTGACGTACCTGTCCATGCTGGCGGCCCTAGGGGTGGACGGTGCGCCGGGAAGAGATGGGACCGGGAGGGCCTGCAGAGAGAGACGCCCACCTTCGCCCACCTCCTCCAAAACCCGAGAAGGGAGGTGCAAGGGAGAGAGCGCAGAAAGAGAAAGGAAAGCAGAAGTTTCCATTCGTACCGGATGGTTTTGTTTTTTTATCTGTTTGCAAATGTTCAGTGTGATGGTTTGAAACCCAGCCGTGTAGCTGCCGTCGCCCACACACAGAGCTGCAGTGGCGCTGAGCATCGGCTGGCAAGCTGCATCCCCAGCATCGGCCATTAAACCCGAGCCCACACCAGGGCAGACTGCAGCCCTACCCCCCTGGGGCCCCCTGCCACCCCCATCGCCCCTGCACCCCGACACGCAGCACCCTCCACACACACAATTAACAAAAACTTCCAGCATTCCGTTTCCTCTAGAGAAGGCATAAAGAGAAGCAGAGATGGGACGCACAGGGAGAATACTCCTGCCTCATCGGAGCCACCGGTTTTCAGGAGAGCGCGGCAGCCTCCACCTGCCTGTGGACTGACCACTTCAAGGTGAGAGAGGTCTTTGTGATTTCTTTATGCACCTGGAGGTCTGGGAGGCAAGGCCAGATGAAGGGATCTTAATCATTGAGCCTTGTCTGCTGCCTCCTGAGTGATTCTCTCAGGCAAGCATGATGGACGCTTCCTTCCAAACACACGCAGTTTGCTCTGACACAAGCCCCCCACTCAGGTCCCCGTGAGACCTTTGGAACGAGGGGGCTTCTCAGGACCCCCCTTCACCTCTCAGCACAGCCTCCTGAGCCTGAGATGTGGACTAAGGTCTGACCCTGCCTTTGGCCTGACCTGTTGATTTCCAACTGAGGCTACTGACCTTCTTCCCTCGAGTGAGCACTGACCCCAAAGTGGGTCCTCTGGGACCCTATGGAATGGTTCTCCAACCAAGGGGCTTTGGGAAACCTGTTTCCCCAGTGGCCCCAAGCCCGGTAATCAGAGGCAATCAGACCCAGCTGTCCAGCTAATCTGCATGAAATAGGCTTCCTTCCCAGCAGAAATCAACAAAGTTTAAAATAGAACGGACTGTAATCGGAAACGAAGCTATAGAGTTCTGTGTGTGAGGCAACAGGCAGGAACATCCACATGGAAAATATTCAGGATAAATTACATCGCTCACCACCATGTGGGCCAGGAAAAGAAACGATTTCCCTGTTTATTATGCGCGTTTGTGGGTCGGAGGGGAGCCGAGCGGGGACACCTCCTCCGGAAGGTTTAAGCCTCTCTCGACCAGAAGGAGAGAAATGAAAAAAGAACGACAAAGATGGAGGGAAGGGAAAAAGGCCATAATGTACCTTATTGGAGAAGAGAAGCAGATAAAAGAGCTCCGAGTTCTGTGCAGTCAGGGGATGAATCAGTTGGCATAGGTCTATTTTTAGTCTCCAAGATCTGCTGTTACATTTTGCCTCACATTAATTAATGTCATAGGCGTGTTTCATCCACAGGTTCCGAAGGTCCTCAGTATGTCATTCAAACCGGGAGGTGTCGACCCTCATGTATGGGTGCTCTCGGGCCTTGGGGTCTGGTCTCCAGCACAAACATGAGTCCAGAATGTTCCGGTCTCTGACCTTGCCCTCTCCGGGTGTATCCGTTAATCTCCTGGCTCCAGCCCGTGGATGTCTGGCCACTGGCCAAGGCAGAATTGCAATTGTTAGGCTTTGTTTTTCAAAAAGGAAAGGCTGTATGAAGCTGAAATTGGGGGGAAAAAAGATGTGGGATCATGGCTTGGAATAAAAAAATGGCTTTGGGGGCAAATCTACCACCACAAAGAAGGACGGGGCTCTCGAATCTCCAAACTGGGCTGATGATGACGAAGTATCTTTCATAAACGGGGAGTATCTCCCGAAGTAGTTAAGACGAAGTGCCACATTTTAGTAGGAGCTCATTATGGAGCTGGGGTTGATCACAGGTTGACTGAAATTGTGTGTGAGGCTAATTACCCTGAAAACGCCTATGCATGTTTCAGAGCCCAGGCTGTAAATCCAAGAGCGGTTTAAATGCACGAGTTGTCACGAGCAGGGTGTCTCACTCTCCGAGGTGATAACAGGATAACAGCGGCTTGAACAAGAGGCGAGAAGGAGAAGCAGAGGGCCGCGTGGTAGTCAGACTGTTGAGACAACCGTCTTTGTACGTTTGCAACAATTATTAGGTCAATAAGAAAGTGAGAATACATCCCGGCCCCTACTTAGAGGAGACATCCCTTCTGCTCTCTTAAATTAGTTACAATATTCCCTCACGGTCCTACAGTCAGACTCAGTTGTTGACAACGACGTGCTCAGAGCCGTGTGTTGAGACCTATGTATGGTCCTCATGTAGTTCATGGGTTGTTCACGGTTGGTCCATCCAAGACAGGGACACGGACAACCCACTGAGGGGGCAGAGAGAGTCCCCAGGGCATGTGGCTGGCGTCTCCGTTGAGTGGAGAGATACAAAGTGTGTAGATGATCTCCGGTGGCCATTGGGAAAGTCCGTTTTCAGGTCGGCAAGAAGGATTACCATCACCGAATTTGGGAAGTTCTTAAGAAGGAAGGTCAGGACCACCGAGAGGGTGTGAGTAAGCAGGACACTGACCTTGGGGGTTTTGTCCAGAGACTGGGTTCTATCTTTCTATCCAGGCAGACGACTCAGGGATCCTGAACCCACCCATCTGAGCTGCGTGTGTCTGGGTGAGCACACCAAGCTCCCTGAACACGGACCCATCACATCCTCTACCGGGACCTCCTTAGCATCCACGGTGGGATTTTTTCTGGGCTGGGAACACCTGTATTCAGCGGGCAGCGGCCGTTGGGCGGGCAGCCAGTGGCTGGGTAATGGGAATTCCATTGGTCATGGGAATCTCTGGGATCTTCCAGGTCAGCCACGTCTGTGGCCACAAATGTACAAGACGGGTGCCCATCTGGGCGCGTTAGACAAGGCAGGTGACCTTCAGGCTCTTGCCGTCTGTTTGAGACCTGACCAGATGATGTCATTAGAAAATCAAGTGAAAGCTTCCCCCGGAGCTGAGAGCCTGGAGTCCTTTTGCTGCTTTGTAACTTCTTTATGCACAGGGAGGTCTGATCTATGAGACCAGTTGAAGAGATCTCAGCCTCATAATTATGATCAGAGAAGGTCTGACTGTTTCTGCCCAGTGCTGTGCTCGGGAGGGAGGGCTTTGCCTGCATCTCTCTTTTTTTAAAAAAATAATTAATTAATTAATTCTTTGTGGTACGCGGGCCTCTCCCTGCTGCGGCCTCTCCCATTGCGGAGCACAGGCTCTGGACGCGCAGGCTCAGCGGCCATGGCTCACGGGCCCAGCCGCTCCGCGGCATGTGGGATCCTCCCGGACCGGGGCACGAACCCGTGTCCCCTGCATCGGCAGGCGGACTCTCAACCACTGCGCCACCAGGGAAGCCCCTTCCTGCATCTCTTTATCTAATCCTTACAACGCCCAGCGAGGCTGCCGTTGTCCCTATCACCTCCTGATGGAGGACCCAGAGTCCTACATATGTTATTTTTTGCATTTATTTTCAAAACACAAACATTTGGCATTGCCCTCCATAGCAGATCCATTGATCTTACTATAAAATAACCCTTCCCTCTAAAAGAACCCTTGAAGGAGAATTCTATGCTCACTCCCTCCTGGGTGAGGCACGTGTTTACTTGTAGTGTCTACAGGGGTGGTCCCCGACCCGTTCCGGAAGTACAGGGACCCCAGTGGAAGAGCCTGAGCTCAGCCCATTGGAGGGATAGACTGCAGGGTCCTGAGCTGGCGGCCTCCCTGCTGGTTTCGTGCCCATTTGCTGGTGACTCTGAGTGAAAAGTAGAGGCCCCTGAGCTCCGTTCCTTCCCCCTGGACCCCACAGTGGAGGTCAGCAATTAGGCAAGTGATCACCTCTGGTTCTGGGACGGGCCCAGTTGTCTACAGTGCGATGGGGAAGCTGGACAAAAGTCCGGGGCGGAGGCGCTTATCCCACATGGGCTGAGGGCCTTCCAGGGCCCCTCCCTCCCAAGCAGCCCTGCCCACAGGGCCTCCCTGCCGACCCTCTTCCTCTGTGACCGCCGAGGGCCTCACATCCTGGGGAGATTCCTAGAAACGGGGTCTGTTGATGCAAACACACATGCCCCTCGCCACAGGAAACTGTGGCCTCACATCCACAGTGATAACCACGGAGGTCCTCGCAGAAACCAACGAGGAACAGGTTTTCGATGTGTAACTAAATTAGGAAACACGTGTTCTCTTTCCCCTTGTCGCTCCCCTTGGCAATTCTCAGTTTACCTCCCGTGGAACCTCGGCCCTCCTTCTTATCCTACATGGGGAAGCTGGACATTTAGGAAATAAAGCCTGGGCTTAGCTAAAAGCTGGGAGAAAACAGGATATTAGTGATAATAGAAGCCAGTGGGCCTGGGGTCCCAGGTGGGGCTGTCAGATAAAATACAGGACACCCAGCTGAGTTTGGATTTCAGGGACAGTGGATGCTCGTAGTATAAGGATTGCACAGGACATACTTTTACTAGCGTATTATTCATTGTTTCTTCGAGACTCAAAGTTAACTAGGCATCCTGCCTTTTTTTTGAAGTATAGTTCAAAAAACTGAAAAATTTTCAATTGACGTATAGTTGATTTACAATATCATGTTGGTTTCAGGTGTACAGCACAGCTATGCAGATATATATATATATATATTCTTTTTCAAGGCATCCTGCATTTTTATATATTTTCTATAAATATAGTATCTGTAACACAGGGGACCCCCTCGTGACACTCAGAAACTTGATCTGGGAAGAGTTGGGGTGAGTTCTCCATCAGACTTTCTTCCCGGGCTCTGATGAGGATAAAACAGCCTGTGCCCTTGGGTCCAGGCACGTACCAACATCTCATGTGCGGGAAAGTCTCCTTGGTTCTGCCCAGGGGGAGGTGTGATGAAATTCGTTGTCCAGGGGAGAAGTCGAGGCCCAGGGATGCTAGTGTGACTTGCCAGGCGCTCAGACTCAGCTCGCGGCCTGTCTCACTGCCTAGTCCTTTCTGGCAGTGGGTGGGTAAGTGGCATGAATGCCGAGGAAAACCAGGCTTCAGAGGAGCCGTAACAGCAGGTTAGCTTGGAAGCGCTCTGTGCAAAGATGCGAACGGCAGTGTCAACACATGCAGATTATATGCAAATACACTGGGCCCGCCTGGCAGTGTGTACTTGGGTGGGAGGCCAGGAGCACAGCCCCCCGCCGTCCTGGGTTTCTGGTTGGGGCAGGTGTACCGGGCTAAGCGCTGCTGGGACCCCGTGAGGTCTACGTTCACGGGGCACACAGGTGTGTGTGACTTGCCACCTTGATCTGTGCACGCCCAGCGAGACACACGGCTCCTGTCTCCCGGGATACCCTTTCCCGGGGCTCCTCCAGGCTCCCTCTGGAAAGGAAGAGGCAGCCTCTCTTTCTGGGATCCTCCCACCAAGATGCCCAGCACTGGACACTGCTGATGAGAGAGTAATCACAGCAGTAACGCTACCGTGAACACAGACTGGGGTTGGAGGTCCACCCCTCTGTGGGGAGCACCTTGGACTTAATTCTCCCAAGTGCCTGGTGTTATTATTGTCCCTGCCGGTCAGAGGAACACACAGAAGCTTTGAGGTAAAGTAACTTGCCCACAACTAGTGAGAATGGAGCCCGGGTACAACCCCAGGTGCCCTTAAAGCCCTCACTCTGAGATCTGGCTGAGGGGATCCCTGCCAGGGGAGAATTAAAGGAGAGGGTTGAAACCTGGCTCCTGGGCACGGACTTCTTGGAGAGGGTGCATTCTTTTCGAAAGGTCTTTATGGAGATTTGCAACAGTTTTAACTGAGATGCTTTGGGATTTGTGCTTTTAGGGTGAACAGGGTTGGCCTCAAATGTTGGTGCCAACCGAACCCCATGTGTTGGGAGATGCTCCCCAAGAGAGGAGCTTAGCCCAGGGAACCATGACGGGGAGGGGCTGCCCCAGCCCCTCTCTCTTGTCTGCTGAAGAGAGCAGCTCGGCTTAACGGCTAAGCATGGTGGCTCGGGCATCCTCTCAGGCTTCCTGGAGGACTTGAGAGCTGAGTTTGCTGCAAGGCCATGAGGTACAGAGGAAAGGAAGGAACACCTCAGGCCTGGGCGTAGCTCCTGCGGGGCCCCTACAGGGCAGGAGTGTAGGAGCTGAGGGGCCAGGGTGGGCTGGGCTGCAAAACAACAAGAAATGGGGTTTGGGAAGGGGCCACAGAGTGGGACAGAGGCCAGCGCCCTCTAGACCACGCAGGCAGCGGAGATCACTTCATGGCGTTGACACTAGAGCGGGTGTGCGTGGATGGAATATTCTGTGTTTGAAAACCAGCCCTCCGGTCACGGAGAGGAGCGTGGGGTTTGTGAGGGGCCTGGAGGTGAAGGGAGGTCACTGGATTTGAGCCGTTGGTGGGCGGACAGTTCAATCCAGATCCCGCTTGGCTGTCCCCACCATCCCCAGCCCAGCAAGCTGAGCAGCTCCTGCGGACCCTGTTCCTGAGTTTGTCCCTGATTGGCTCCCCGCCCCACGCCCCTCCTCCAGAGAACACGTGCACTGGCTCCAAGCCCACACTGTCCGAGTGCTTCCCCTCAGGCCCACACAGTGCACAACGGGACCCCACGAGAACAGGAAGGAGTCAACACGACGTTAAGCATGCCTGAGCCTCACTGCCTGACTTTTGAGAAGGTCAGGGCCTGATTTCGGTTTGGGCCCCCCCTCCCTGGGCCGGGTGCATCTTCATGGCTGGGCTTCCCACGAAGCAGGAGGCTTGGCAGGAGGAACGGGTGGCTTCCCCGAGAGATCTCGCTCCGAGGCCACTAGGCGAAGTGCTTCATAGTGCGGGACGCTGCCCGGGGAAGCCTGGGGCTCCCGGCTGCCGAGACCTGACTGGGAGGCTGGACAAACATGTTTGACCAGCCGCACCCGGCGCACCAGAGGAAGGGCAAGTCAGAGGTCGGGCATCCCTGCCATACTGAACTCTGGAGAGACAAGGCGTGGTAGGAAGTCGCTTTGGCCGGCCCAGCCTCAGAGAGGGAATTATTGCTGAGCTGCTTCGTGCTGGAGGGAACCCTTTCAACCTTGCGTTCCCAGCACAGCTGAGAAGATTTGTCTCACGGTTGCTTGCCAAGTACCTACCTGGAGCTGGGCTAAGAAAGTTCAAATTTGTCTACATCTTCAAGGAGTGCATCGAGGGACAGAAGCTGATGACGAGGACGAATGTGCGAACTGCCGTGGGACCCTGAGAGTGGAGAAGTCCCCCCAGATGCCTGGTCAAGTCGGGTCACGCCTCATAGAGGATGCAATACTTAGAGAGGTTGGATCATTTTTTCCCACTTCGGGGATAGGAAACATGCACCCAGTCACACACATGGGTCAATCCCGCAGAACAAGTATATAACTCTTTTGGAACAGGGACCCATGTGGCCCAGTCTCAGAGCGACTTTATGAGCACCAGATTCAGTGCAGTAAACAGCGAGTGATTTATTTGATAAGCGAACAGCAAGGTTCTTTGCTTGGATTTCTTCAGCACTGGGGAGGGGATTCATGATTCACAGCAAAACGTGTAACGTTTCTTCTTTCTTTTTCCATCCACATTCCCCTGTCCGATGTCGCTCTTCTCCAAACTCTGTGAAAAGTTCCTTCCTCTGTCCTGACCCCATTTCTCTCAATTGCTTTCCCGATCTCTGCGCCATGTCTTAGGCTGCTTAGAATAAAATTTCTCCTGTGGCCTCAAACGCTCTACATCACTTGTTCTCTGCATGAACTCTGGCCTCATCTCCTAGCGGTTTGCTATTGTTCTCCTTGCTGTTGTTCTGCACACCCATTAGCCTTCTGCTGCTTTTTTTTTCTTTTTTGCGGTACGCTGGCCTCTCACTGTTGTGGCCCCTCCCGCCGCGGAGCGCAGGCTCCGGATGCGCAGGCTCAGCGGCCATGGCTCATGGGCCCAGCCGCTCTGCGGCATGTGGGATTCTCGCGGACTGGGGCACGAACCTGCGTCCCCTGCATCGGCAAGCGGACTCTCAACCACTGCGCCACCAGGGAAGCCCATTCTGCTGCTTTTAACTTGCCAAGTGAGTTCTCACTCCTGGGCCTTTTCACGTCACTCTCCCTCTATCTGGAACGGCTTGTTCTTAGATTTCCCCACGGCTGAATCTTCCTTGTATTTCAAGTCTCCTCATCATGGGTAACACCACTCCGTCTTTCTTCGTCACACTTATCTCTGTCTGAAACGACCTCACTCATTTATGCGCATTCTTACTCGTGATTATCTTTTGCTCCAAAATGTCAGCCCCACGAGGGCAAGGACCTTATCTGTCTTATTCTTCCCCGATC
The DNA here is from genome assembly GCF_963455315.2 of Globicephala melas. NCBI lineage: Eukaryota > Metazoa > Chordata > Mammalia > Artiodactyla > Delphinidae > Globicephala > Globicephala melas. The sequence continues at coordinate 82,753,781 of NC_083328.1, forward strand.
CTTTGACCTAGAACAGAAGTTGGAACCTGATTGGTATTCAAGAAATATTTGGTAAACGTGTGGGTAACTGTTGAATGCAATTTCCCTGACACCTAGGAGGGGGTCTGTTTTCTTCTTCATTGCTTTTTTGATTGGTATCTGCCTGTTTGGTTTTGGTCCTTATTTTCTCCTCAATCATCTTGATCATGTATCACAGAAAAGATAAAGAACAGTCTAGAGGAGACAAAACCTTCTCAGGCGGTGAGAAGTGAAGGGACAGACTGGACAAATCACAGCTTCTCACGGATAGGAAAACAGACTGGGCTGGACGCACGCAGGCATCAAGGTTTTTGTCTGCACGCACCTGCACAGATGCCCACATCTGCATGTATGTGCATTTAACACCGTGACAAACACAGTGGCAACCAGAGATCGGTGTTGTGGGTAATGGCATGGGCTCTGGTGAGAGGTGGGTTCTGGTCCCACCTCTGTGATGTTTAAAACGAGGGCGTTTTAAGGTCAGGGGCTGAATGGCTTTAGGTCAGGGGCTGAATCTCACTGGGAATGATTTCTTGGAGGTCCAGGTAAAGAGGCATCTGCTGCCCAGCTCTGGGGTGAAGAGTGCTGTGACAAAGTAGCCATGGGTGTCAGAAGGGGAGAAGACAGGTGCATCTGAACTTGACATTCCTGGGCTAGATGATCCATGACGGACCTCTAGCTCTAAATCCCATCTCATCCCTTTGGGAATGGGAAGAGATGGGTTGGAAGCCTTAATTAAAGGGGCAAATTTTCCTACATTAGGAAACTTCATCTTTAGCATCTGTCTTCAAGAGATGTGCTGGAAAACCTCTCTGGGAGGGTATGAAGCGATGGTGACCCTAGAGAATGTATGGATGAAGTATGTGCTTCCCTGGTGCTCCACCAATGACCCTGAAGTCCCTAGCACTAAAAATAAGTCCTGCAGGGAGCTGGGGATGGTGGTCCCTGTGCTGCAGGGAGAGACGTATTGAGGTCAGGCTAGCTCTTCGCTCCGGGCGCTGGTGGGATTCTGAACTCTGGCTTTGGAGGGAAACTGGATGGCTTATCATTTGAGCTCTGCTTCCTTCCAAAAAGGATTTGGGGGAACTTACACTAAGGATGCACCCAGAGGATGGGACAGTGAGAAGGAAAGCCAGAACCTGAGATCAGGGGCCACCCAGAGGAAAAGAGAACCAGATCTCTGGGGTCTCCCAGGCCACAACTTGGGGTCGAGGAGCAGTCATCATTTGGTTTCACGAGGAGAAAAGGATTCTTGGTTTGGAGAAGCAGCTGGCAGAGGCTAATATACAAATCCATGTTTTAATCTGTTTATTGAAATGTTTAAACATATTGCTTTTGTAAATACATCCAAAAGACCCTGATTGACCAGTCTCCCAAGGGGTGGGGTGGAGTGGGGTCTCAGCCCCGCCATTTCGTTCCTCATCTGGACCAGTGAACCCTTCCCCTTAAAAAAAAAACAAGAAAACAAACTCCTTACATAAGAAACTTTTGAGAGTGGGTGGAAGGAGGAACCAATTTTTCTTGCTATAGCTGAAACGTTAAGGCTTTTTCTTTGTAGTCTAAAAAATTAATCTACAGAAACAGTGGGTGATGCCAACACAAATCACTGCAGGTGCTGAAATGATTTCATTTTTACACTCGATGATTAAAATCGGATAAGGCAAGCGCTCAAGAGGTACATCACGTCTTCCTAAAAGGGGTACAACTTGTAGGGAAACAAAAGGGCCCACCTTCCCCTGGCTCTTCGTCTGTCACTCAGTCACTTTCATTCTCCGTGGCCCTGCGAGAGCACAGTCAGGGCGATGGTCTGGGGAAATGAACTGTGCAGGCAATTACGGCGGGAGAACATAGGAACATCGCGTGTGATGGGCCCTGGGAGGCTTTGAACCTTTCCCCGGATGCAGCACAGTCACAGCCCGGTGCGAGCCCGGAGCCAGCTTGATGGAACCATCTCCATCAGCCAGATGGGAGCTGTTCCGGAAAGGGTGGGGGGTGGCATTTATCCCAATAGCCTTCGCTGCCCGGGGAGAGGGGATGAGGACAGTTTTGGGGAAACTGTCTTGAGAGTCAGAAGGACATCATCTTGGCAAACTTCTGCGCACTGTCCACTGAGCCACAGGTCATGGCAAGGGGCAACTTTGTGCTTCCTCACTCAGCCCTCTCCAGAGCGGGTTTGGACCCGAGACACCAACCCAAACCCAGCCCATCCCTTTTGTCAGAAGAGTCTGAAGGGCTGGCACGCAGTCTCACCCGACATTTCCCAAGATGGTATGCAGACCCTGGGGGGTACTGTTTTTAAAAAAAAAATTTTTAACTTATGTAACTTTAGGTGGGACCATTAAAAATTTTTTTAAATAAACTTTTTACCTTGGTATCATTTTCGGTTTACAGGAAAGTTGCAAAATTAGCACAGGGAGTTCTCATGTCCCTTTGCCGCCGTTGCGAGCATCTTACGTACACACGGGGCGTGTGTCATGATGGAGAAGGTTGACGTTGTTGAGTGACTGTAACTGAATTCCAGACGTTATTTGGATTTTCAGTCTTTCCCCGAATGCTGGGCTTCTGTTCTAGGAGCAAAGTGAGGGTCAAGGGACATCTTATTTATTTATTTATTTATTATTATTAATTTTTTTTGCGGTACGCGGGCCTCTCACTGTTGTGGCGTCTCCCGTTGCGGAGCACAGGCTCCGGACGCGCAGGCTCAGCGGCCATGGCTCACGGGCCCAGCCGCTCCACGGCATGTGGGATCTTCCCGGACCGGGGCACGAACCCGTGTCCCCTGCATCGGCAGGCGGACTCTCAACCACTGCGCCACCAGGGAAGCCCAAGGGGTATCTTCTGATATATCTTTTAAAAAAGTGACTACCCAGGTAGTTATTTTAATGGATATTACAAAAGTATACCATGACCACATCAACTATGATTACAGCTTGCAACCAATTAGATGAGGAAAAGCAGGTCGATCTGAAGAAATATACATATAAATGAAGATGGTGTGCAGCCTGGGGATGCGGCTTCAGGCACGTGGTGGTCCAGCTCCCTCTCTTCACCGCTCTGCTGAAAGGGGGGGCATCGTGCAAGGTCCCCCAGAAAACCGGTGGCAGAGTTCCGGCAGGAGGACTGGCCCAGCGGGAGACTCCCATCCCGGCACCCCTTCCACAATCCGACGGTGTCTCCCTCTCAACTGGAGGAAAGCAGGAGGTGGAGGTGAGGGACACTCTCTGTGGGAATAAAGTTTCCATTTCAATTATTCAGCTGAACCTTGACCCTTCATTATCATGGATGATCAAAACCCCGCTGGATACGTCATGTTTTAAGTAAAAACATGGTTAAGTGGCCCTGAGGATGTGCAGGCAGGTAATTGCATGGGCCACTCGTGTGATTACACTTGGGGGTGGGGGGCACTTTTCTATCTGCACAGAAATGAGAACAACAGCTGTAGGGATATCGTCACACGTCCATGGAGCGCTCCTTTCTACGGGGACTCTACAGGTCAACCTCGTTTCTCATTACACCTGGATTGTGATTACAAACCTCTTTTGACAATGAGGGCGTTAAGGGGAACTGAACCCAAAGAGGGAAGGGGCTTAAATGAAAATCCGAGTGCGTGTTCCCGAGAGCAGGCCGAGTCCCCCTGCCTCGCCCCGTGAAGCCCACCGTGACACACTTCACATTTCATGAGCTTGGAGCCTCTGCGGTTCTCCAAGCCGGGCAGGTCCCACCTGCCTGGTAGGTCGTCTAAGTCCCTCAGTGCAAGCTCTGGGTTTGGCTCAAGGCCAGAGAAATTTGATCGGGCTTGTCACTCAGCAGATATTGACCTTGGGCTGACATTGTGCAGGGTGGCAGAGGACACAGAGGAACGCCCAATCAATCACTTAAGACCCATGGGACCGGTAACCCGAGAAGGACAAGATGTGCTGTGAGGGTCCGTCTCGGGAGAGTCCAGAGGACAAGGGTGATTGTTCTGATCGGTCTTTCGTGCTCTCCGTTCTTCACAAATTGTCCCACTGGATGTATAAGAGTTGAAACAAACAAACAACAAACAAACAAACACATCTGTTCATTTCCATTCATTTAACACAGCTTTGGGGATCCTGATGCTGTTCTAGGCCCCGTTCAAGGCTTTGCAGAGGCCCTCGGAGGTCAGGGAGAGAAGGGCAGGCAGCAGGATGTGGGGAGAGAGCCTGCACCTGGGGACCAGCCCGGAGAGACTCGCCTTGTAGGAACTTCTGATATGACTCACCCGAGGCCCCGAGAAGCACTTCTTAGTGCCCTGCTTGCTGGCGAGGCTGAGCCGGGTCGCCGGGCCCCAGATTTCCTGCACAGACTCATCCTTCTGCCGAGTCCTGGGTGAGGCAGGTGGCTGCTCTCCGAGTTACAAGAAGGGGGCCAGGGGCAGCCGCCCCACCCCCATGGCTTTCTGCCACGTGACTGCATATCTGGGGACTGGGGAAGGTTCTGGGGGCTGAACCCCAAAGGCAGGGGGTCATTCTGCTCCCCCTGGTCCCAGCTTCTGGACAGGAATGTGTGTCGAGGAATGCAAGGGCCATGCAGCGTCGCCCCTCGTGTGCACTATTCTTCCCACCTGGTCTCCCTCAGACCCTCAGGGAGGGTCTGTCCTCCCTGTCCTGGTTTTGCTGCCTTTTCCTTTAGCTGCACCTAAGGGCCTTGCTTTAAAGAACAGTCATCACAGACTGCTAATTTTGCCAAATGAGCCTTGCCCTTAACAAGAGAGTGAAATACCTTTTTTGTTTGTTTCCTTGGGGGGAAAACGGCCCAGGAAGGCAAGTGCACAATCATTTGGAAATGACTTTTTTCTGTCTTTGTTGACTCTTGTCACATGCTTAGTGGCCTGGTTACCTGCTGCCCACTCTGGAGACTTGATTTATGTGACAGTGCTTAGAAAAATCGGAAGGGGGGGTGGTTATTTATTATCTTGAGATATAATTCACATACCATAAAGTTTTCCTGCTAAAGTCTATGAGTTAGTGAGTTTTAGTGTATTCACAAAGTTGTGCACTCATCACTACGATCCAATTCCAGAACATTCCACCACCCTCCAAATAACCTCTGCACCGATTAGCAGTCACTCCCCTCCCTACCCCCAGCCCTAGGGAACTACAAATCTACCGTCTGTCTCTACAGATTTGCCTGTTCTGAACATTTCACATACATGGAATCAGACAATATGTGGTCTTTGGTGTCTGTCTGGCTTCTGTCACTCAGCACAGCAGTTCTGGGGTCCATCCACATCTTAGCAGGTGTCAGAACTTCATTCTCTTTTTATTGCCTGATGATATCCATGGCATAAATATGTCACATTTTGTTATATAATCATCCATTGATATATTTATTTTCAATTAACTCCAAAGGATTTATTTATTTATTTATTTATGGCTGCGTTGGGTCTTCATTGCAGCACACGGGCTTTCTGTAGTTGCGGCGAAGGGGGGGGCTACTCTTTGTTGTGGTGCGCAGGCTTCTCACTGCGGTGGCTTCTCTTGCTGCGGAGCACAGGCTCTAGGCGCACGGTCTTCAGTAGTTGTGGCACCTGGGCTCAGTAGTTGTGGCTCACAGGCTCTAGAGCACAGGCTCAGTAGTTGTGGCACATGGGCTTAGTTGCTCCGCTGCATGTGGAATCTTCCCGGACCAGGGCTCGAACTCGTGTGCCCTGCATTGGCAGGCGGATTCTTAACCACTGCGCCACCAGGGAAGCCCCTTTTCTTTTTAAAGTAGCTTTTGTACAGGAAAACTTTCTCATTAATTTATCTTAACGAAGTGCTTTCACACTGTAACTTGAGAGCAAAAAAGGCAAATCAAAGTCCTTTTCAGATATAGAGACAGATTCATTCCTGAGGGCTTCCTTGGTTAAGCCTGGGGAAACGTCTGTCCAGGTCCCGGAGAGAGGTGACCGGCCCAGCTCAGCCCTTTCTGCATTCCTTTCCATAGTTCTCTGCTTCTGGGAGTTTTACCCTACTCCAGCGGAAGGCCCAGCTCTTCAGCACGAGCGTTTGGCCTTTAGTTGGTACCATTTCCTATTTCCGGTCTCCTCCTCTTCACCCCCTGGCCCGCGGCTGCCCTGCGGCCCTCTGTCTCCCTTTCAGGGACTGCCGAGCACTCACACGCGTTTGACCTCGGTGCAATTCCAAGCCTCCCCAGCCTGCCTCTTGTTGGTGCTTCTGCCCAGCAAATTCTTACGCATCCTGCAACCGCCAGCCCACCTATTACCTCCAGGAAGTCTCCCCAGACCCTCCTCCCCCGGACTCCCATGATGCTTTGTTTATATGTTACGGCCGGGCGTGGTTCTATGATAGTTAGCGATGGGGGAGGTGTAGGTAAATAAATTGGAACGGATGCTGGTGTCGGTGCTGGGTTCTGGGGGGTGTCGGAGGGTCCCTGGGGAGGGGAAGGGACATGGGAGGTGTGGTCATGCGACCCTGTTGAGGCGTTGCCTCTGGCTCTGTGTCTGTCTCTTTCCCATTCTTACCTGCACGCAACCTGTGTGTGACCTCTTGCACGCCTGGTGGCTCAGAGAGCCAGGGTGGTGCCTGAGCATTGATGCGGGGTGTGTGGGGGGTGGAAGTCATGTGAATCCGCATGATTTTGTTCTTCCAAAGACCAGCTCGCTCAGCCAGATGAGATTCCGATTCCTCCCCAAACCCAATCTAGCTCAACAGGAGGCTTAGATACATGACCAGCTGGATGTTATTGATGGCAAAGCGGGGTAAGGAAGCACTCCTCTCCCCAGTGAAAATAAATGGCATATTTTAAAGCAACAGGAAACTGGCCTAAACAAGTTAACGCACCACCAGTCTACACGGCCAGTTTTGCATCTGGTCTGCCCTGCGTCACCCCCAAACGTATTTCTTTTCATTCTCTCATATTCTGGCTTAGAGATTCCTTTTTTTTTTTTTTTTTTGACAATACCAATAGCTGCAATATTTTATTTTATTTTATTTTATTTATTTTTAAGAGCTCAGATTATCTTTTTTATTGAGATGTAATTCACATATAACATTATATTATTTTTATAAAGATTCAATATTTGTATACATTGCCGCATGTATAATGATCTCCACAATAAGTAGCCGTAATATTTTAAAATTGAAGTATAGTTGATTTACAATGTTGCATTAGTTTCAGGTATATAGCTAAGTGATTCAGTTTTTTATATTTATGTTTGTATATATGTATTCTTTTTCAAATTCTTTTCCGTTATAGGTTATTACTAGATATTGAATATAGTTCTCTGTGCTATGCAGTAGGTCCTTGTCATTTGTTTTATATACAGTGGTGTATATCTGTTAATCCCAAACTCCTAATTTATCCCTCCTTACCCTTTCTCCTTTGGTAACCATAAGTTTGTTTTCTATGTGGCTTAGAGATTCAGTTTGCCTCTCAACCTCCACCATTGAGAATAATTATTTTTATTTATGTATTGAATTCTGATATATTGTATTTTTACATGTTTATGGATTGTACTTGCTGTACTTTTTCACGTTCCATCACTCCTGTGTTTGCTCCTTCCAAAGTCAGAGAGAGCAGGGCAGGAACTAGGGTGGGGAGACAGAGGACTTACCGTGGATGCAAACTGAGTCATCAAGACAATATTTTCGTGCAATATCTTGAAAATAAAAATTAATGCAAACTATTCCATATTGAACAAAATATTGACATTTTAAATAAAGTCGGCATCACAGAGATCCTTGTGAGGCTTCTCACCATCATCACCTGCAGTGGAAATGCTCAATCTGGGCCCTCGGGAACCTCCAGCGTTAATACGTGGAGAGGCTCTGCTGATGCTTATTCCAACCGCATCTCCAGGAAAATGACCAAACTGGCTCTAATTCTTACCAGCCTCCACAGAATAACCATATCTCTGATGCACTGGGTGCCACACCTTCATTTCCCAGCAGCAGGCTCGGTGGCCGGGTTGCTAGATCAATAGTCACAATTACTAAAGGCCTCAGCTGAGCTCTATTTTCTTCCCCGTCTCTGCGGCTCTCTCTTCCTGTTTTCTAAGCGTTGCTACTGTGACATTAAGTGATGTATAGAAAAGAATTGACTTCCTGTTTCTGAGCCAGCCCAAGTTTCGTCTCTGCTTGCATCTCCTCCAGGTGGTTCAAAATGGTGCTTTTCTCAGTTAAACCCGACGTTGACTCAAAGGCCAAGCCATGGGAGGCCATCCTCTTTTATTTTATTTTCTAAGATGCAGGGAGGATGCCTCTGTCCTCTGAGATGCTGCCTGCAGAGTAGCGACCGGAGAGGATGCCTGAGACGGCCGTCTCAGCAAAGAGAGTGGGAGGAGGGCTGGGCCAGTGCCTCTCTGCTCTGGGGCGCCTGCCCACTTGTCTTTTCTGGGGCTATGGATGTCTCCCCAGTTTCAGGCCAGGTCATTCGTGTTTGAATCGGAGCACCACTAGCTGCAAGTACATCTCTCTTCATCAAGGTATGTAACATACTCCACAAGATAAGTCTGTAGAAGATCCTAGTTAAAAAAAACAACTCTTTTTTACGTTGTGCTCTTAATGATATATTTACCTTCAAGCGCGCAGTTAAAAAGAAAATGCTACGCAAAACTGGGCCTGACCCAGTTCAGTAATTGTCTTGTGTGCCTGTCACAACTGTTATTTTTGTCGGAATATTTACTGCAAATCATAACGGCTGTCAGAAACTGAGTCCACAATCCGTGTTCTACTGAACACAGAACAACCTACAAGGAAATTCGTTGCTTTATAAGCAGTTCTTTTTTTTTTCAATGATGGACCTAATTAAACTGAAGGTGTGAATTGGTTAGAAACATCAGTTCTATTAGCCCAAGGGTTAGAAAAATAAAACATACAGTATAATCTAAATATCAAGGTATTTGATAGCGACACTATTTTTAGCATTTCTACTGTTCAACCACCCAAGGGTAGCATTTTTCAACGAGATTTACAAGGGGCCCTGGACCCTGGCCCACGCATTTATGCATATATTTGGCTTCCCTTCATCCAGAATAGCTAAGAGCTGGAGGGTCTGTCAGATAAGCCTGGAGCCCATATTCTGAGAGGTGGCTGGCTCCTCTGTTCCCGTAGCAAATCTTTCTGTGAGAATGAAAGCAGAGATGTTATCTGCCCGAATGCAAGGGGAGACAGGATGCAACTTAGAAAACCGATAACATCAGCTGACTGGGAAAAGCAGAATAAACGTCAGGGTCGGTTTAAAATAATGTGCTTGTTAACTACCCTAATTCTATTGCCCCAGCTAAGGGCAAGCTTTTAGGATCACAAGACTGATATCCATCAGAGCAAGTGTTTAGCTTCTGCAGAAGGCTTGGGGGCTGTGGGAAGATTTTGAGAAGCCAGGAGATGAAGGGTTGCTTCCTCAGTTTTACTTTGACCAGGAAGTCGGGGGAGGGGAACCTCCCAAAACCTAAATAATCACTGCCTATTTGCTGAGAGGAAATGAGGCCACCAGGAGGGGCAAACGGGTATCAGCCAGAGGCCTTTCTCGTGGTAGAAACCACAAGCATGTATGCAGAGAACCAAGACAGTGGAAGGAGGTGGGGAGGTCTGTGTGTGATTAAGGGGGAAAATCCCAACGTGGAATGCCTACCACCCATACATTCACTGGTTGTCTAGTCCTTTGAACAAGTGGACATGAGCCCCACCCTTTAAAGAAGGAAAACATGGCTTGAAAGTCACGGTGACTTATTCAAAGTCATAGAGTTTGGGAATTCCCTGGTGCACCAGTGGTTAGGACACGGGGCTTTCACTGCTGTGGGCCGGGGTTCAGTCCCTGGTTGGGGAACCAAGATCCTGCAAGCCACGCAGCGTGGCCAAAAAAAAAAAAAAGATGTTTTACATTACTTTAAAAAATAATTTACGAAGTCATAGAGTTTGAAAGGAGCAGAGCACAGGTTCAAAGACAGGTCTCATCTCCGAGGTCTGGGTATTCAATCCTGGGTGTGGCTCGGCAGGGATGGTTGAATGGTCGATGTTGTGAATGGTTGCGTTCAGGAATCTCTGTAGAGTCCGCTGGGGGCATCCGTAGGCAACCTTCTCCCTGCTTTGACTTGCAACCAAGTGAGAGGTCTTTGAGGGTCTTCACTGCTATCGTTGTATTTTCATGACGATTATTTGCATTCATACAATGGCGGAGCCTCTCCATATATGGCGGTGATGTCAAATGTCCTCTGACATAAGGGTACCTGAGGGCAAGTGAGTGGACCCAAAGGAAACAAAGCCAAGGAAAATGATGTGTGTTGAGTCAGTGTTTCTCCAAGGGCAGCCCAGGCCTAGGGACGTGGTTTTAGGTCAACTCTAGATGCTGCAGTAAATAACAGGGACTCACACGCTGTGAAGGTTGTTTCCTGTTTCAGTGCCCTCTCTTTTTATTTATTTATTTACTATTTATTAGGCTTTTTTGTTTTGAGATAATTGTAGATTCACATGCAGTTGTAAGAAATAATCCAGAGAGAGCCCATGTACCTTTCACCCAGTCCCCCCGCCATGGTAACATCTTGCAAATCACAACCTGCATATCGATACAGTCGAGATACAAACTATTTCCATCACCACAGGGATCTCTCATGGCCACACCCACTTCCCTCCTGCTCTCTTCCTCTCAACCCCTGGTAACCTTTCATCTGTTCTCCAGTTCCATAATTTGTCATTTCAAGAATGTTATATAAATGAAAAAATAGAACTACCCTATGACCCAGCCATTCTACCCCTGGGTATATATTTGAAAGAAACAAAACCACTAATTCTAAAAGATCCACACATCCCAGTGTTCATAGCAGCGTTATTTACAATTGCCAAGACATGGAAGCAACCTAAATGTCCATCAATGGACATTGGATGAACGGATAAAGAAGATGTGGTGCATATATATACAATGGAATATTACTCAGCCATAAAGTAATGAAATTTTGCCATTAGCAGCAACATGGATGGGCTTGGAGGGCATTATGCTGAGTGAAATGTCAGACAGAGAAAGACAGAGTGTATGATATCATGTATATGTGGAATCTAAAAAATACAACAAACTAGTGAATAAAACAAAAAAGAAGCAGACTCACAGATACAGGGAACAAACTAGTGGTTACCAGTGCGGAGAGGGAAGGGGGAGGGGCAATAGAGGGGGAGGGGATTAAGAGGTACAAACGATTGGGTATAAAATAAGCTACAAGGATATATTGTACAACACGGGAATATAACCAATATTTTATAATAACTAAATGAAGTATAACCTTCAAAAATTGTGAATCACTGTATTGTACACCTGTAATTTATATATAAGATTATACATCAGCTACATGTCAATAAAAAAATGGAAAAAGTAAAATAAAATATAGAAAAAAAGAAGAATGTTATATAAATGAAATTACAGTGTGTGGCCTTTGGGTCTGGATTTTTTCATGCAGCATATAATTCTCTGCAGATTCATCAAAATTGTTCACTCCTTTGGATTGCTGAGTATATTCTATAATATAGATGTTCCACAGCTGGTTTAACTATTTATCTGTTGAAGGACATCAGGGCTGATTCCAATTTTCAGCTATTACACATAAAGCTACCATGAACATTTGTGTACAGGCTCCTGTGTGAACTTAAGTTTTCATTTCTCTGGAATAAAAGGCCAGGAGTGTAATTCCTGGGTTGAATTGTAGTGGCATGATTTTTTTTTTTTTTTAAAGAAACTGCCTAACTTTTTTCCAGAATGGCCTTTCCACTTCATATCCACACCAGCTAATCCTCTCATATTTCCACATCCTCGCCTGCTCTTGGTGTCATCACTGGTTTTCATTTCCGCCATTCTGATGGGTGTGCAGTGACAGCTCGCTGTGGCTTTCATTTGCATTTCTCTGATGGTTAATGGTGCTGAACGCCTTTTCATGTTCTTGTTTCCATCTGTATATCTTTGGCGATGTGTCTCTTCATGTTTTTGCTCATTTTCTGATTGGATTGTTGTTGAATTTTTTAATTTTAATTTTTATTTTATATTGGAGTATAGTTTGAATTTTTTTTAATGTTAAGTTTTCATACTCTAGATCCGAGTCTCTGGTCAGATATATGCTTTACGAATATTTTCTCCTGGTCTGTAGCAGGTGTTTTCATCCTCTTCAAAGCAGGGGCTCTTGTAGAGCAAATATTTTTAATTTTGATGGGGTCCAGTTTATAAATTTTTCTTCCTGTGGGACATGCTTTTGGCATCAAGTCTGAGAACTCTTTCCTATGCCCTGGATTCTGAAGATTTTCTCCTATTTTTTTTTTTTTTTCTAGAGCTTTACAGTTTTACAGTTTCCATTTAAGCTTGTTTCCCATTTAGAGTTAATGTTTGCGTAAGTAAGGTGTGAGGTTTAGTTGAGGTTATTCTTTCTGTCTATGTATGTCAATTACTCCAGCACCATTTGTTGAAAAGGTTACCCTCCCTCCACCAGATTGCTTTCGAACCTTTGTTAAAAATCTGTTGAGCCTATTTGTGTGAGTCTTTTTCTGTTTTTTAAAACAGTTCTGTTCAATTGATCTATGTGTCTGTTCCTCTGCTGATATGACACTGTCTTCATTACTGTAGCTCTGTAATAAGTTTTCAAATTTATTGAAAATTTAGACTGATGCCTCCCATTTTATTATGCTTTTTCAAAACTGATTTATTCTAGTTCCTTTTCCTTTCTCTATAAATTTTCGAATAATCTTGTCCATGCCCACCAAAAAAATCTTACTGGGATTTTGATAGGAATTGAATTAAACCTGTAGATCAATTTGGGGAGAACTGACATCTTTACTATGTTCAGTCTTCCAATCCATGAACATAATCTACCTCTTATTTATTTAGATTTTCTTTGAGTTTTTCATCAGTGTTTTGTAAATAGGTCCTGGGTATGTTTTGTTAGTTTTACATTTAAGTATTTCAATTTCTTGAGTGATTACAAATGGTATTGCATTTAAAATTTGGGTTTCCAACTGTTCATTGCTAGTATATATAAGTAGGATTGATTTTTGTATCTCAAGACTTTGCTGAACTTGCCTATTAGTTCTAGAAAAAATTCTTTTTTCCTTGGGATTTTCTACGTAGACAATCATGTCATCTGCAATTAGGGACAGGTTTTATTTCCTCCTCTCTTGTCTGTATGTCCTTTATTGCCTTTCTTGCTTTGTCGCACTGGCTGGAATTTGCATATCTATGTTATGTGAAAGGGCTGGGTTGCATCTCTGTCTCATTCCTGATCTTTGGGAGGAAGTATTCAGTTTTCTGCCATAAAGGGTAACGTTTTTAGATGCACTTCATCAAGTCGAGAAGCTTTCCCTCTATTTCTATTTTCTTTTCCTTTTTTAAAAAAAATTAATTTATTATTTATTAATTTTATTTATTTATTTTGGCTGTGTTGGGTCTCAGTTGTGGCATGTGGGATCTTTCGTTGTGGTGCATGGGCTTCTCTCTAGTTGTGGCATGTGGGTTTTCTCTCTCTAGTTGTGGCACACGGGCTATAGAGCACGTGGGCTCTGTGGTTTGCGGCACGTGGGCTCTCTAGTTGAGGCGCATGAGCTCAGTAGTTGTGACCTGGGTTTAGTTTCCCCGCGGCATGTGGGATCTTACTTCCCTGACCAGGGATTGAACCCGTGTCCCCTGCATTGTAAGGCAGATTCTTTACCACTGGACCACCAGGCAAGTCCCTATTCCTATTTTCTGAGAGATTTTATCATGAATGGGTGTTGACTTGCATCAAGAGCTTTTTCTCCAGCAATTGATAAATTATGTGATTTTTTTTCTTTGCCCTGTAAACATGGTGGATTACACTGTTGCGGCCCTGGGGCCCTGGGTCATGATGTGTAATTCTTTCTATATTGTAGAATCTATTTGCTGACATTTTGTGAAGGATTTTGCATCTATATCCATGAAGAGATAGTGCTCTGTAGTTTTTTTGTTTGTTTTTTGGACTGTCTTTGTCTGGTTTTGGTGTTACGGTAATACCTAGTTTCATGAAATTAATGGGGAAATGCTCTCTCCTCTTCTGTTTCCTGGAAGAAGTTTTGTAGAACTGTTGTTAATTTTTCTTTAAACTCTAGGCAGAATTCTTCGGGTCCATTAGGACCTGAAGACTGCTTTTGGGGGAGTTTTAAAGTTACAAATTTTGTCTGCTTAATAGTTACATTGCTATTCAAATGATCTGTTTCGTATCTGGTGAATTTTGCTAATTTGTACTTTTTGAGAAGTTGGTCCATTTTATTTAAGTTATTGAATGTATATGGATAGAGTTATTCATGGTATCCCTGTGCTGTCCTTTTGATACTTACAGAGTCGGTCATGATATTCTGTTTCATTCCTGGTGTTGGTAATTTGTGTCTTCTCTCCTTTTTCCTTTCTAAATCTTGGAAGAGATTCTAAAGATCAGTTTTATTTATTTATTTATTAACATCTTTATGGGAGTATAATTCCTTTGCAATGGTGTGCTAGCTTGTGCTTTACAACAAAATGAATCAGTTATATATATATACATATGTTCCCATATCTCTTCCCTCTCGCGTCTCCCTCCCTCCCACCCTCCCTATCCCACCCCTCCAGGCGGTCACAAAGCACCGAGCTGATCTCCCTGTGCTATGCAGCTGCTTCCCACTAGCTATCTACCTTATGTTTGGTAGTGTATATATGTCCATGCCTCTCTCTCACTTTGTCACAGCTTACCCTTCCCCCTCCCCATATCCTCAAGTCCATTCTCTACTAGGTCTGTGTCTTTATTCCTGTTTTACCCCTAGGTTCTTCATGACATTTTTTTTTCTTAAATTCCATATATATGTGTTAGCATATGGTATTTGTCTCTTTCTTTCAGACTTACCTCACTCTGTATGACAGACTCTAGGTCTATCCACCTCATTACAAACAGCTCAATTTCGTTTCTTTTTATGGCTGAGTAATATTCCATTGTATATATGTGCCACATCGTCTTTATCCATTCATCCGATGATGGACACTTAGGTTGTTTCCATCTCCGGGCTATTGTAAATAGAGCTGCAATGAACATTTTGGTACCTGACTCTTTTTGAATTATGGTTTTCTCAGGGTATATGCCCAGTAGTGGGATTGCTGGGTCATATGGTAGTTCTATTTGTAGTTTTTTAAGGAACCTCCATACTGTTCTCCACAGTGGCTGTATCAATTTACATTCCCACCAACAGTGCAAGAGGGTTCCCTTTTCTCCACACCCTCTCCAGCATTTATTGTTTCTAGATTTTTTGATGATGGCCATTCTGACTGGTGTGAGATGATATCTCATTATAGTTTTGATTTGCATTTCTCTAATGATTAGTGATGTTGAGCATTCTTTCATGTGTTTGTTGGCAGTCTGTATATCTTCTTTGGAGAAATGTCTATTTAGGTCTTCTGCCCATTTTTGGATTGGGTTGTTTTTTTGTTATTGAGCTGCATGAGCTGCTTATAAATTTTGGAGATTAATCCTTTGTCAGTTGCTTCATTTGCAAATATTTTCTCCCATTCTGAGGGTTGTCTTTTCATCTTGTTTATGGTTTCCTTTGCTGTGCAAAAGCTTTGAAGTTTCATTAGGTCTCATTTGTTTATTTTTGTTTTTATTTCCATTTCTCTAGGAGGTGGGTCAAAAACGATCTTCCTGTGATTTATGTCATAGAGTGTCCTGCCTATGTTTTCCTCTAAGAGTTTGATAGTTTCTGGCCTTACATTTAGGTCTTTAATCCATTTTGAGCTTATTTTTGTGTATGGTGTTAGGGAGTGATCTAATCTCATACTTTTACATGTACCTGTCCAGTTTTCCCAGCACCACTTATTGAAGAGGCTGTCCTTTTTCCACTATACATTCCTGCCTCCTTTATCAAAGACAAGGTGACCATATGTGCGTGGGTTTATCTCTGGGCTTTCTATCCTGTTCCATTGATCTATCTTTCTGTTTTTGTGCCAGTACCATACTGTCTTGATTACTGTAGCTTTGTAGTATAGTCTGAAGTCAGGGAGCCTGATTCCTCCAGCTCTGTTTTTCATTCTCAAGATTGCTTTGGCTATTTGGGGTCTTTTGTGTTTCCATACAAATTGTGAAATTTTTTGTTCTAGTTCTGTGAAAAATGCCAGTGGTAGTTTGATAGGGATTGATTGAATCTGTAGATTGCTTTGGGTAGTAGAGTCATTTCCACAATGTTGATTCTTCCAATCCAAGAACATGGTATATCTCTCCATCTATTTGTATCATCTTTAATTTCTTTCATCAGTGTCTTATAACTTTCTGCATACAGGTCTTTTGTCTCCTTAGGTAGGTTTATTCCTAGATATTTTATCCTTTTTGTTGCAATGCTAAATGGGAGTGTTTTCTTGATTTCACTTTCAGATTTTTCATCATTAGTGTATAGGAATGCCAGAGATTTCTGTGCATTAATATTGTATCCTGCTACTTTACCAAATTCATTGATTAGCTCTAGTAGTTTTCTGGTAGCATCTTTAGGATTCTCTATGTATAGTATCATGTTGTCTGCAAACAGTGACAGCTTTACTTCTTCTTTTCCGACTTGGATTCCTTTTATTGCCTTTTCTTCTCTGATTGCTGTGGCTAAAACTTCCAAAACTCTGTTGAATAAGAGTGGTGAGAGTGGGCAACCTTATCTTGTTCCTGACCTTAGTGGAAATGGTTTCAGTTTTTCACCATTGAGGACAATGTTGGCTGTGGGTCTGTCATATATGGTCTTTATTATGTTGAGGAAAGTTCCCCCTATGCCTACTTTCTGCAGGGTTTTTATCATAAATGGGTGTTGAATTTTGTCAAAAGCTTTCTCTGCATCTATTGAGATGATCATATGGTTTTTCTCCTTCAATTTGTTAATATGGTGTATCACATTGATTGATTTGCGTATATTGAAGAATCCTTGCATTCCTGGAATAAACCCCACTTGATCATGGTGTATGATCCGTTTAATGTGCTGTTGGATTCTGTTTGCTAGTATTTTGTTGAAGATTTTTGCATCTATGTTCATCAGTGATATTGGCCTGTAGTTTTCTTTCTTTGTGACATCCTTGTCTGGTTATGGTATCAGGGCGATGGTGGCCTCGTAGAATGAGTTTGGGAGTGTTCCTCCCTCTGCTATATTTTGGAAGAGTTTGAGGAGGATGGGTGTTAGCTCTTCTCTAAATGTTTGATAGAATTCGCCTGTGAAGCCATCTGGCCCTGGGCTTTTGTTAGTTGGAAGATTTTTAATCACAGTTTCAATTTCAGTGCTTGTGATTGGTCTGTTCATATTTTCTATTTCTTCCTGATTCAGTCTTGGCAGGTTGTGCCTTTCTAAGAATTTGTCCATTTCTTCTAGGTTGTCCATTTTATTGGCATAGAGTTGCTTGTAGTAATCTCTCATGATCTTTTGTATTTCTGCAGTGTCAGTTGTTACTTCTCCTTTTTCATTTCTAATTCTATTGACTTGAGTCTTCTCCCGTTTTTTCCTGGTGAGTCTGGCTAATGGTTTATCAATTTTGTTTATCTTCTCAAAGAACCAGCTTTTAGTTTTATTGATCTTTGCTATCGTTTCCTTCATTTCTTTTTCATTTATTTCTGATCTGATCTTTATGATTTCTTTCCTTCTGCTAACTTTGGGGTTTTTTTGTTCTTCTTTCTCTAATTGCTTTAGGTGCAAGGTTAGGTTGTTTATTCGAGATGTTTCCTGTTCTTACCTGTTTCTTAAGGTAGGATTGTATTGCTATAAACTTCCCTCTTAGAACTGCTTTTGCTGCATCCCATAGATTTTGGGTCGTTGTGTCTCCATTGTCATTTGTTTCTAGGTATTTTTAAATTTCCTCTTTGATTTCTTCAGTGATCACTTCATTATTAAGTAGTGTATTGTTTAGCCTCCATGTGTTTGTATTTTTTTACAGATCTTTTCCTGTAATTGATATCTAGACTCATAGCATTGTGGTCGGAAAAGATACTTGATACAATTTCAATTTTCTTAAATTTACCAAGGCTTGATTTGTGACCCAGGATATGATGTATCCTGGAGAATGTTCCATGAGCACTAGAGAAAAATGTGTATTCTGTTGTTTTTGGATGGAATGTCCTATAAATATCAATTAAGTCCATCTTGTTTAATGTATCATTTAAAGCTTGTGTTTCCTTATTTATTTTCATTTTGGATGATCTGTCCATTGGTGAAAGTGGGGTGTTAAAGTCCCCTACTATGAATGTGTTACTGTGGATTTCCCCTTTTATGGCTGTTAGTATTTGCCTTATGTATTGAGGTGCTCCTATGTTGGGTGCATAAATATTTTTTTTTTTTTTTTTAAATTCTTTTCTTTTTAAAAACCCCACATTTGTTTATTTATTTATTTTTTTGGCTGTCTTGGGTCTTCGTTTCTGTGCAAGGGCTTTCTCTAGTTGTGGCAAGTGGGGGCCACTCTTCATCGCAGTGCGCAGACCTCTCACTATTGCGGCCTCTCTTGTTGCAGAGCACAGGCTCCAGGCGCGCAGGCTCAGTAGTTGTGGCTCACGGGCCTAGTTGCTCCGCGGCATGTGGGATCTTCCCAGACCAGGGCTTGAACCTGTGTCTCCTGCATTAGCAAGCAGATTCTCAACCACTGCGCCACCAGGGAAGCCCGGTGCATAAATATTTACAATTGTTATATCTTCTTTGTGGATCGATCCCTTGATCGTTATGTAGTGTCCTTCTTTATCTCTTCTAATAGTCTTTATTTTAAAGTCTATTTTGTCTGATATGAGAATTGCTACTCCAGCTTTCTTTTGGTTTCCATTTGCATGAAATATCTTTTTCCATCCCCTTACTTTCATGTATGTGTCTCTAGGTCTGAAGTGGGTCTCTTGTAGACAGCAAATATATGGGTCTTGTTTTTGTATCCGTTCAGCCAATCTGTGTCTTTTGGTGGGAGCATTTAGTCCATTTACATTTAAGGTAATTATTGATATGTATGTTCCTATTCCCATTTTCTTAATTGTTTTGGGTCTTTTGTAGGTCTTTTCCTTCTCTTGTGTTTCTTGCCTAGAGAAGTTCCTTTAGCAGTTGTTGTAGAGCTGGTTTTGTGGTGCTGAACTCTCTCAGCTTTTGCTTGTCTGTAACGGCTTTAATTTCTCCATCAAATCTGAATGAGATCCTTGCTGGGTACAGTAATCTTGGTTGCAGGTTTTTCTCCTTCATCACTTTAAATATGTCCTGCCAGTCCCTTCTGGCTTGCAGAGTATCTGCTGAAAGATCAGCTGTTAACCTTATGGGGATTCCCTTGGGTGTTATTTGTTGTTTTTCCCTTGCTGCTTTTATATGTTCTCTTTGTATTTAATTTTTGACAGTTTGATTAATATGTGTCTTGGCGTGTTTCTCCTTGGATTTATCCTGTATGGGACTCTCTGTGCTTCCTGGACTTGATTAACTATTTCCTTTCCCATATTAGGGAAGTTTTCAACTATAATCTCTTCAAATATGTTCTCAGTCCCTTTCTTTTTCTCTTCTTCTTCTGGAACCCCTATAATTCAAATGTTGGTGCGTTTAATGTTGTCCCAGAGGTCTCTGAGACTGTCCTCAGTTCTTTTCATTCTTTTCTCTTTATTCTGCTCTGCAGTAGTTATTTCCACTCTTTTATCTTCCAGGTCACTTATCCGTTCTTCTGCCTCAGTTATTCTGCTATTGATTCCATCTAGAGTATTTTTCATTTCATTTATTGTGTTGTTCATTGTTGTTTGTTTCATCTTTAGTTCTTCTAAGTCCTTGTTAAATGTTTCTTGCATTTTGTCTATTCTATTTCCAAGATTTTGGATCATCTTTACTATCATTATTCTGAATTCTTTTTCAGGTAGACTGCCTATTTCCTCTTCATTTGTTAGGTCTGGTGGGTTTTTATCTTGCTCCTTCATCTGCTGTGTGTTTTTCTGTCTTCTCATTTTGCTTATCTTACTGTGTTTGGGGTCTCCATTTTGCAGGCTGCACGTTCATAGTTCCTGTTGTTTTTGGTGTCTGTCCCCAGTGGCTAAGGTTTGTTCAGTGGGTTGTGTAGGCTTCCTGGTGGGGGGGACAAGTGCCTGTGTTCTGGTGGATGAGGCTGGATCTTGTCTTTCTGGTGGGCAGGTCCACGTCTGGTGGTGTGTTTTGGGGTGTCTGTGGACTTATTATGATTTGGGGCAGCCTCTCTGCTAATGGTTGGGGTTGTGTTCCTGTCTTACTAGTTGTTTGCCATAGGATGTCCAGCACTGTAGCTTGCTGGTCGTTGAGTGAAGCTGGGTGCTGGTGTTGAGATGGAGATCTCTGGGAGATTTTCGCCGTTTGATATTATGTGGAGCTGGGAGGTCTCTTGTTGACCAGTGTCCTGAAGTTGGTTCTCCCACCTCAGAGGCACAGCACTGACTCCTGGCTGCAGCACCAAGAGCCTTTCATCCACACGGCTCAGAAGAAAAGGGAGAAAAAGTAGAAAGAAAGAATTATTAGAAGTAGAAAGAAAGGAAGGAGGGAAGGAGGGAGGGAGGGAGGAAGGAGGGAAGGAAGGAAAAGAAGAAAGATAAAGTAAAATAAAATAAAGTAAGATAAAATACAATAAAGTTATTAAAATAAAAAAATAATTATTAAGAGAGAGAGAAAAAAAAAGGATGGATAGAACCCTGGGACAAATGGTGGAAGCAGAGCTATACAGACAAAATCTCACACAGAAGCATACACATACACACTTTCAAAAAGATGAAAAGGGGAAAAAAATCATAAATCTTGCTCCAAAGTCCACCTCCTCAATTTGGAATGATCCGTTGTCTATTCATGTATTTCACAGCTGCAGGTACATCAAGTTGATTGTGGAGCTTTAATCCGCTGCTTCTGAGGCTGCTGGGAGAGATTTCCCTTTCTCTTCTTTGTTCGCACAGCTCCCGGGGCTCAGCTTTGGATTTGGCCCCGCCTCTGCGTGTAGGTCGCTGGAGGGCGTCTGTTCTTCGCTGAGACAGGACGGGGTTAAAGGAGCCGCTGATTCGGGGGCTCTGGCTCACTCAGGCCGGGGGAGGGAGGGGCACGGAGGCGGGGCGGGCACGGAGGCGGGGCGGGCCTGCGGCGGCAGAGGCCGGCGTGACGTTGCACCAGCGTGAGGCGCCGGTCGGCGTGACGTTGCGCCAGCCTGAGGCGTGGCGTGCGTTCTTCCGGGGAAGTTGTCCCTGGATCCTGGGACCCTGGCGGTGGCGGGCTGCACAGGCTCCCCGGAAGGGGGCGTGGACAGTGACCTGTGCTCGCACACAGGCTTCTTGGTGGCGGCAGCAGCAGCCTTAGCGTCTCCCGCCCGTCTCTGGGGTCTGTGCTGTTAGCCGCGGCTCGCGCCCGTCTCTGGAGCTCCTTTAAGCGGCGCTCTTACTGCCCTCTCCTCGCGCACCAGGAAACAAAGAGGGAAGAAAAAGTCTCTTGCCTCTTCGGCAGCTCCAGACTTTTCCCCGGACTCCCTCCCGGCCAGCCGTGGCGCACTAACCCCTGCAGGCTGTGTTCACGCCGCCAACCCCCGTCCTCTGCCTGCGCTCCGACCGAAGCCCGAGCCTCAGCTCCCAGCCCCGGCCGCCCCGGCGGGGGAGCAGACAAGCCTCTCGGGCTGGTGAGTGCCGGTCGGCACCGATCCTCTGTGCGGGAATCTCCCCGCTTTTCCCTCCGCACCCCTGTTGCTGTGCTCCTCCGTGGCCCCGAAGCTTCCCCCTCCGCCACCCGCAGTCTCCGCCCGAGAAGGGGCTTCCTAGTGTGTGGAAACCGTTCCTCCTTCACAGCTCCCTCCCACTGGTGCAGGTCCCGTCCCTATCCTTTTGTCTCTGTTTATTCTTTTCTCTTTTTCCCTACCAGGTACGTGGAGGGTTTCTTGCCTTTTGGGAGGTCTGAGGTCTTCTGCCAGCATTCAGTAGGTGTTCTGTAGGAGTTGTTCCACGTGTAGATGTATTTGTGGTGTATCTGTGGGGAGGAGGGTGATCTCCGCGTCTTACTCTTCCGCCATCTTCCCGGAAGTCTCTTTATTTATTTATTTAAAAAAATTTATTTTATTGAAGTATACTTGATTTACAATGTTTTGTTAATTTCTGCTGTACAGAAGTGATTCAGTTATACATATATATATTCTTTTTCATATTCTTTTCCATTATGTTTTATTATAGGTTACTGAATATAGTTCCCTGTGCTATGCACTAGGACCTTGTTTGTCCATTTTCCATATAATAGGTTGCATAAAGATCAATTTTGTTGGTATTATTAAAGAACACTCTTTTTTCTTTCACTGACTATTATTTTTCTGTTCCAATTTAATTGATTTCTTTTCTTTATTATTTCCTTCCTTCTGCTTACTTTGGGTATACTATGCTTTTTTTTTAACTAGGTTATGGAGGTAGGAGCTTGGATTATTGATTTGAGACGGTCTTTTCTAGAACAAGCATTTCATGCTATAAATTCCCTCTCAGCAGAGCCTTAGCTGCGTCCCACAGAGTCTGAGATGTTCCAGTATCATTTTCATTCATTCTCTGTATTTTTGGGCTCCTTGACACTTCTTCTTTGACCTGTGGGTTATTTAGTAGTTTGTGCTTCAGTTTCCAAGTGTTTGAAGATTTTTCTGTTATTGATTTCCAGTTTGATTCTGTTATGGTCAGAGAACGCTCTCTGTATGATTTCAATTCTTTACCTTTGCTGAGGTTTGTTTTATGAGATATGAGCTATGTTGGTGTAGCGATCTGGGTCCAGTCAGGAATCGGAAGCTATGTAGTAGGTTCAACAAGAGAAATTTAAAATAACTATTAACTCTAAAGAGTGACTGTAGAACATGAGAGAACCCTCCATGGTATTCTAGGATTAAGAGGAAGGGCAGACTTGGAAGACAGTCAGACCTGATTGGAGAAGCTGGGATTTGGCCGCCAGATAGCAGAAGAGTTGGCTGGTTTAGTCAGACTGGAGGTTGCTGGGCAAACAACAGGGAATGTTCTGGAGTGCCTGGAGGTCAGAAGGCGTGTCATTGACCACAGGAGACATGTGTGTGCATTGGGACTCTGGACAGAAGTGGGGACAAAGGCCTTTGGAACACATGGGCCGCATGTCTGGGTTGTGGAGTGACCCTCTGTGGACACGTGACCAATGGTGGGCTGTGTGCCGGCTGCACGGGGCTGCAGAAGGAGCTTCACAGCCATGTGGACCCTCTGGGCCACAGACAGGCTCCGTGAAGTCTAGGTAAGACCTTTGGTTTCTGTGTGTGGGTTGGGGGGAGGCAGACAGGGCAGCGCCAGGCTGAGGCCGCCAGGTTGCACAGGGAGTATGTTGGGGCCGTTGGTAGGGGTAGGACTGGTGTATACATCCTCACACCCATCCCACTGACCATCTCCCTGGCTTCTGCTGGGAATTGCAGGAAGCCTCTCCCTCCCAGTGTCCTTCCCACATCCTCTATGGGGAGAACTGAGCATTGTGCCCACTCTGAAGGGGAAAAGCCCAACTGAATTGCATTGTTCATTATACAGCGTATGTTGAAGGTGCATTTGGAGCCGAGAGGCAATAAACTAAGAACTGACACAGTCTATCTCTCTGGCTGCTCAGCTTCTCCATGTAGCCTTTTATACACATTGGAACTTCCTGAAAACAACAAAACAACTGTGTGTTTGCACCCAGCCAGATACATCTCTCCTTACGAATGAAGACGTTCTCTCTTCTTCACCATGAGAAGCCTCAGTCATTGGATCCACCATGGGCTCTATTAATGGTCCCTCACATCTAGTCTATGACTCACTGACTCTTCTGTTCTCTCAAGACTAAGGTGTAAAATTAACCCCCAATAACTCATGTAGAAGTTTAAACATACGAAGAAGGAGAGGGAAGTAGAGAATAACTGGTACGTGTCAATAACTCATTCCTGGAACGTGCGTAGCATCGCACACGAAGCCCTCCCAGCCTTGTGCCTCTGGAAGTGGACACAGATTCTAGTTCATGTCTATGACTGTCTCCTTCCCTGGCCCTTAGGGCAGAACCTCAGCTGCTCTGGGTTCTTCACCTCTTGGAGTATCTAGTAATCCCTGGAAGTTTTGAGTATTTACTTTTTTCCCCAGATCACAGTCACATAGGTCCCTTTGGGGAGGGCTGTAGGAAGATTGACAGTGTGTCTTTGTGGCAATAGTACAGGGACCTTTATCAAGGGGATCTGGGCTTCCCTTCAGTCAGGGGCCTCTGGGTCTATGAACTGATTTAGGTCTGAAAACTGGAGGAAGGGCTATGATTTTTTTTTGGCGACTCAGGTTGGTTTGCTAGTGGCCACGTAGAGTTTCTTGTTATGTCGAGCGAGCCATGTCCTAGTGGGGTGACCTCTTATTTTACCCCTAGGGACACCATGGTCAATTAGCTACTGCTAAAGATCTCTGTGACCCAAAGAATTCTGACCCCTGGCACCTTCCTATTGCCCTGTGCTCGACGTGCCCACTTTCCCTTTGACAATTAAGTGTTGCCTCTTGGCCTCTGCTCTCCCAGGATTCCCACAGAAATCAGGGAGCCCATCTCAAGGCTGGCAGCCCTTAGTCATACTTGGCCTGAAAAAAGAGCAACCACAGAGGTTTTCAGGGATGCGGGTGTCCCTCACTAAAGTATTTCTCAATGCCCTAGGGAGGAGAGGGCCTTCTGGGTCTTCTTGAGAATTGTAGTTGGGGAGTTGGTGGGTGGGTCTGAATGTTACACGTGGTACATCCAGGCCAGCCTTCCTAGTTATCTGAGCCTTTGAATTCTCACCTCCACATCAGGCCAGAGAACCGCTGGCATGTTAACCTCATTAAATCTAGGTCACTATGGGGTCCAGGTTTCAGTTAATCAACCAAGTAAGCTGTGAAAACCACATCCCGTTGCTCAACTAATACATTGAATTGAGACTGTCTAATAAGCACCCCTATCAATAACTGTGGCCCGATGGCTGGTGTTCTTTTCTGCCCTTTCAGGTATAACGCCCTTAGAAGCCATTCCCGCACATGCATTCCCTGGTGATATATCTTATTGAGGACCTACGGCTCTTTTGGTGTATAAGCTATTCCCTCTTGAGTCAGAGCCTGTACCTGTCCTCTGCATCAGGCTGACACTTGGCTCTAGTTACGGGTCTAACGGCAAAAGTGGGGGGCTTGTGGTGGATTCTGAGAAGAGGGAGCATCCCCTTTCAAAGCATCTACCCCAAGTGAGGGTATCACGGGGTTTTTGAGCTGAGGAAGACTGGTCTTCCTGAAGCCTGCAGGAAAAGCCACTGCTGAGCCCCTGCTGGTCAGAGAAGCTCAGAATGACCTGGAGGTCAACGCTGTCGGTTTCTCCAGATCCGATAAGTGTCCTTATTCCAAGTTTCAGGATCTCATTCTTAGACGATTAATGCCCTCATTTTCACCTGAGAAACTTGGTGAGACCATGAATTCAACCCATTTAAATGCAGCGACTTGCACCATTAAATTTTGTGTTTGATTTTCAGCCGTGTCAGCCCTGTGGCTATAAGAAATAAGAAATCCTTTCAGGGCTGTCCTGGAAGCTGTCTGATTCTCAGATCATGACTTGAGGTGGGAGTTAATGGACCTGGGTTTGTCATTTTCTCTCTAAGTGCTCAAGGGCCCTCAAAAAAAATTCATCTCACACCACATCCCTGATTGTCATTATTACTGCCATGCAGCTTGTGTTCCCAAGGCACGCACTCCCATCGGCACTTTATCGCAATAAACCACGGGTGATGGCTTGATTAATTGCAATGCCACTACACGTCATGGGTGGCCAGCATCCCATTTCTCATTGGCAAGGATCTCAGCATCACACTCAAGTCCGAGGGTATGGCTGAATCAGTCCCCAGATCCCACATTCACCGATCTATCTCTTGGGACCCCTCCCATTACTAATTCTGTAGTATTTGTATCTAATCAGGAGATAGAAATCACATAGTCGGTTACACTGGGAAAGTTTAGGGTAAGACTGATTAACCGTGATAAAAGAGTAACTATAAGACAAGAACATTCTGTATGGTCCCTAGGATTGAGAGAGACGGCCCAAGAAAGGCAAACTCAGAAGGGGTTCAGACTTCATTGGAGAAGCTGTGGTTTAGTCACCGAATAGCAGAGAGGGTGGCTGGGTTAGCCAGACTGGAGCTGGTCTGGAATCGCTGGGCACACAATGGGCAGCCCTCTGGAGTGGGGGTAGGAGGCAGGCAATGGACAGCAGGGGACGTGGGCATGCATTGGGAGTCCGGATGCCAGTGGGGACGGAAGCCTTCCAAGCTCATGGGCTGCGTGGAGGGAGGTTGGGCTTGCAGAGGGAGCGACCAGTCCATGTGGGCCCCCAGCCACAGACAGGATGTGCCTTGGCTGCGCAGGGCCCTAGTTTCACTGTCAAGGAAGCTGCAGCTACATCCTCTCCAACCCGAGGCTCTACGGCTGCAGAGAGATCGCATCCGTGGCCTGTGGTGGGCAGGCTCTGTTAGATATCCTCGTATTAATTATGTGGTTGTTTTATGTTTTACATTATAGATTCATAACTCATCCTAGTCTATGGGCGTCACTGCTTTACCACCAGCTGAAGTGAAATGTAAAAACTACCTCTCTTACCTTCTCCCACTTAAAACTGTCTTAAATATTTCTCTAAACACATTAGACAGTGTTTTTGTTTGAACCATCAAACATCATTTAGAAAATTCAAAAGGAAATATTGTATTTACCTATATTTTTACTCTTTCCATCATTCTTTTTCCTTCTTGAGGTTCCAAGTGTCCTTCTGTTATTATTTTTTACAACAGTGGATTACACCATTAATTTATGATGACTTCTTATTTTATTTTTTATTTAAAAAAAATTTTGGGCTGCACCTCGTGGCTTGTGGGATCTTAGTTCCCCGACCAGGGATTGAACCTGCATCCTCGGCAGTGAAAGTGTAGAATCCTAACCATTGGACAGCCAGGGAGATTCCCCCTTCTTTTATTATTTCCTTTCTATGTAGAGAACTTCCTTTAGCCATTCCTGCTGGTGACAAATTTTATTGTTTTGTTTTTTTTTTTAATTTGAGAATGCCTTGATTTCCTCTTCATTCAAGAAGAATCTTTTTGTTGGATATAGAATTTGCAGTTGACAGGTTTTTTCTTTAAGCCCTTGAAAAATGTTGTGCTACTTCTTTCTGGTCCCAAGTTTTGGATGGGAAACCTGCTGGCATTAGGATTTGTTTTTCCTATAGGAAGGGTGTCTTTTCTCTTTCACTGCTTTGAAGAATTTTTTCTTTGTCTTAAGAGTTCAGAAGTTTGACTATGATGTGTTTTGGTGAGGATTTCTTTGGGTTTATCCTATTTGGGGTTCACTACTGTACTGATTCCATGGGTTTATGTCTTTTGCCAAATTTTTCAGCCATGTTTTGTTGAGTATTGTTTTATCGCAGTCCTTTTTCTCCTCTCCTTCCAGGACCCAGATGATGTGAATGTTATACCTTTTGTTAATCTCACAGGTCCCTGAGGCTCTGCTCATCTTTTTTCAGCCTATTTTCTCTCTGTTGTTCACACTGGGAAATTTCTATTGTTCTGTTTTCAAGTTCATGGGTTCTTTTTCCTGTCCCTTCCATCCTGCTGTTGAGTGCATCCACTGAGTTTTTAGAATTTTGGTTGTAGTGTTTTCATTTCTAAAATTTCCATTTGGTTCTTTTACTTTTGATTTCTTCGCTGAGACTATTTTTATTTGTTTCAAGCATATTTGTAAGTATTCATGGAGACAATTTTATGACGGCTGCTCTAAAATCTTGGTCAGATGATCCCAACACCTCTTGCATCTTGGTGTTGGTATCTATGAATTATCTTTTTTCATTCAGTTTGACATCTTCCTGGTGTGAGAAGTGAGTTGTTTGTTCTTCTTTTTTTTTTTTGGCCGTGCTGCAAGATCTTAGTTCCCCGACCAGGGATTGAACCCACGCCCCCTGCAGTGGAAGCTCGGAGTCTTAACCACTGGACCGCCAGGGAAGTCCCAAGTGAGGTTTTTTGTTTTTTTTTTTTTTGCGGTATGCGGGCCTCTCACTGTTGTGGCCTCTCCCGTTGCGGAGCACAGGCTCCGGACGCGCAGGCTCAGCGGCCATGGCTCACGGGCCCAGCCGCTCCACGGCATGTGGGATCTTCCGGGACCGGGGCACGAACCCGTGTCCCCTGCATTGGCAGGCGGACCCCCAACCACTGCGCCACCAGGGAAGCCCCCCAAGTGAGTTTTGATTGAAACTTGAACACTTTGGTTACTATGTTATGAGAGTCTGGATGGATTAAACCTTCTGTTTGTGTTGGCTTCCTTTGACGCTGCTCAGCAGGGGAATAGGGTGGATGGAAGTCCAGGTTGCCCACTCAGCCATCACTGGTGTCTCCGGGGGAAATAGGAGGCCTGGTTTTTGCTCCCCACGTGGCTTACACTGACCCCGTGGACAGGAGTGGCCTCACTGCTGCTGAGGGGCGGTGAACATGCTGGCGCTCCCCGCAGCCTCATCAGACACCACCCAGCACGGAGGGAAGTGAATAAATAAACTGCGGCGCGCGCGCACACACACACACACACACACACACACACACACACACACACACTCGGGAATACTACTCAGCAACCAAAGGAATGAACTACTGAAGCAGGCAACAAATTGATTACCCCCTCCCCACCCCCATGTCTTCAAGATGGCATCTGGCGGTCCACTGGGTCCTCTCGGGGGCTCTCGTTACAGAGCTATTCCTCCTTCTGGGTGTCCCTTCCCAGCACTCTGCGAGCTCCAAGCCAGACCCCACAGGCCACTGGAGGACCTGTCGGGGTTCAGGACAGCTCAGCCCAAGGGGGTCTCTCTGTGCAGGACCTGGCCTTGCTCCAGCCATCTCCTTACAGCGCTTCAAGGTGGATGTGGGGGACAGTCTTGGTGTTGCCCTGACTTACACCTTCTCCTTTCTCGGTTGAAACCTGACCTTCCTGTTTGCCTTCCTCCTCTGGCGGGTCCCCTCATCATCATCTCTCAAGACTATGAAAATAGCAGCATTTTCTTTCATTTCCTCTATTAGTGTCGTGTGGATGCTGTAACAAAGTCCCACAAACTGGGAGGCTAAAACAACAGAAATGGACTCCCTCACATTTTTGGAGGCTCTGAGTCCCAAATCACAGTGTAGGCAGAGCTATGCTCCTCTGAAGGCTCCAGGGAAGGATGCTTCCTGCATTCTCCAGCTTCTGTGGCTCCAGGTGTTCCTTGGCTTGTGGCCGCATCCCTCCAATCTCAGCCTCCGTGGTCACATGGGTCTTTGCATGGCCGTCTCTCTTGTACGTCTGTGTCCTCTCTCTTCTTATAAGGACATTGGTCATTGGATTTAAAACCCACCCTAAATCTGGTATGATCTCTTCTTGAGATCCTTAATTTAATGACCTCTGCAAAGACCCTAACTGCAAATAAGGTCACATTCACAGGGAGTAGGGATTAGGACATAGACCTATGCTTTTGGGGGACACGATTCAACCCACTACACTTCCCTTACATCACAGCCTCCTTCCACCTCTGAGCAGCTACTCCTGTAGCTCTGCTGTGGCCCTGTTACGAGGGGGCATCTACTCTGTTGTGCAGGAGAAGTCCCGACACACGTCTTGCCTTGGAGCCTGAAGCCTTAAGCAAAGAGAGAAGGCGATTTTGAGAAACGTTTCACTCTCAACAATAATATCTGCTCTCAAGATTTCGGTCTGCCCGGAAGTCCTACTTTGCATGCTGGCAGCTGAATCTTCCCTTGTTCTTTGTGTCTCTCTTCCTTCTTTAGGAAGGGCTATACCTCCCCGACCACTTGACCCTGAGCATCTCTCTCCAGCTCTCAGCACCTGCTTCCCCTCGTTGGAACAGTAACAGCGCCTATGTGAAGGGATCGCTGTGTGGGTTAGATGACTTGTGTATGTTGAGCCTTCGGCACGGTGACCCATGGCACGTGGTAGGCATTATGTGCGGCTCGGCCATGTCTGCTCTGAACCTGTAAAAATTCTCGGTTTCTCTTTGGGCAGATAATTGCCTCGGGCTGACCAAGGTGAAACTGATTAACTTAGAAAAGGAAAAAAGGGAAGCGTATGAACACTTTTCAGGTGCTGTGACAAGTGCTTGTAGATGGTGTCCGTTTAATCCTCCTTGATCCCACCCCTCACCCCCACTTTACAAATGAGAATCTGAAGTTAAAAGAACTTGCAGAAGCCACACGGGGGTAAGTGGTCAAACTAGAAGGGGAACCTGGAGTGGGTTTCCGTCTTCAACCGAGGCGTCCCCAGCCCCAGGGACAGCGGACCAGAGGCAGAGCCCCCCCTGCCTCCCATCTGCCAAAGCTGCCCTGACTTCAGCCTCTTCCCTCCAAACATCCGAAACCTATCGACCATCTACAGGGAAATCCCGTAATTTGTGTATGAAAGTTAGGCCATTGCCCGGGATGCTCTTCTGCATTCACTCGCACAAGCCTTCTGCACCGCGTGTTTTTGTTTGTAAACTCTGGCCTGTTCCCTTATCTCACTTGGTTCAAGCAAATCAAGCGGAATGAATTTGGGTGAAGTAGTGGTGGGGACCAATGTGTGTTTGGGCCTGTCAGGTCCTGGGGCTGCTTTCAGGGAGGTGATGCCCCGAACTAGGTAGTCCCCCTCTCAGGGACCCTTCCAGACCCTTGAGAATCCGACAGAAGTCAGAGATGCTCTCGCTTTCCGGGAAAATTCACCCATGCACGTAATTTAAGTTGTAATTTCACTCTGCAGCCTGGCAGGCCTGATGCACATGCGAGTGGGATGCACAAGTGGGGCGAGTTTAATGGGGGGGCGTGAGGGCTGGCGGGGGGGAGGGGGGCGGTGTTACCCCAGGGACCGGGGATGGTGGGAACCATAACTGGGACCGGGGCATGTCGCCTGGCAAAAATGTGGCCTTGAGTAGAGGGACAGAGCAGCCTTGGAACCAGCCCTGGCCTGACTCTTCCCTCCTCACTCTGACCTGTGGGTGTAGACACCACAGGACAGGAGGCTACACCCTGGGGACACAGGGCAGAGGGAGGAAGATGGGGTCTGTCTGGAGGGTCTAGCCTGAAGGTATCTCAGGTCAAGATCTTCAATTAGAGGCATGTTTCCCCAAAGTATGGGACCACACCGCTCAGCTGTGCTAGTTTGTATGACAGATACACAGCTTAAAAGATTAATCATTATACATTTATTTTCATCATTCTTAGAAAAAATTGGAATCTCCCTTTTTTTTGGTAATGACACAGCCCGCCTCCCGTTTCCCCTCCAGTTAATACAAGTATTTATTTGTTGGTTTTTTTTTAACTGAAAGGCAACACATGGCTTTTGGTATATACTTTGCACTTCTTGGCCAGTGAGAGTAAACGTCTTTTCACATATGTCTTTTTTTAAAAAAAAAGTTAATTGTTTTGATTTTTTTTAATTTTAAAGATTAACAGACAATTTTTAGAGTGGTTTAGGTTTATAGAGAACTGAGGGGAGAGTACAGAGAGTTCCCATATACCACTTACCTACGCCCCTCATACAGTCTCCTCTGTTATTAATATCTTACATTTAGTGTGGTACTTTTTTTTAAATTGAAGTATAATTGTTTTACAATATTGTGTGAGTTTTAGGTGTACAGCAAAGTGATTCATAGATATACACATATATTATTTTCCATTACAGGTTATTACAAGATATTGAAAACATTTCCCTGTGCTCTACAGTAGGTCCTTGTTGATTATCTATTTTGTATATAGTACTTTGTATCTGTTAATCCTAAACTCCTAATTTATCCCTCCCCCACCTCCTTTCCCCTTTGGTAACCATAAGTTTGTTTTCTGTGTCTGTGAGTCTTTTTGTTTTGTATATAGATTCATGTGTATTCTTTTTTAGATTCCACATATAGGTGATATCATATGGTATTTGTCTCTCTCTTTCTGACTTACTTCACTTAATATGATAATCTTTAGGTCCATCCATGTGGCTGCAAATGGCATTATTTCGTTCCTTTTTTATGGCTAAGCAATATTCCATTGTATATATGTGCCACATCTTCCTCATCCATTCATCCGTTGGTGGACACTTAGGTTGCTTCCATGTCTTGGCTATTGTAAATAATGCTGCTATGAACATTGGGGTGCATGTATCTTTTCGAATTAGAGCTTTTGTCTTTCCTGGATATATGCCTAGGAATGGGATTGCTGGATCACATGGTAACTGTGTTTTTAGTTTTTTAAGGAACCTCCACACTGTTTTCCATAGTGGTTGCGCCAATTTACATTCCTACCAACAGTGTAGGAGGGTTCCCTTTTCTTAGTGTGGTACTTTTGTTATAATTGATGAGCCCTGGAAACTTCTGATCTTACTGTTTCCATAGTTTTGGCTTTTCCAGAATGTTATATAGTTGGAATCATACAGTATGCAGTCTTTTCAGATTGGCTTCTTTCACTTAATAATATGCATTTAAGTGTCTTCCATGTTTTTTCATGACTTGATAGCCCAAGTCTTTTAAGTCATTAAAATTAAACTTTAATTAAACTCATTTCTTTTTAATGCTGAATAGTATTCCACTGTCTGGATGCACCATGTTTTTTTTAAATTTTTTATAAATTTATTTATTCATTTATTTATTTTTGGCTGCTTTGGGTCTTTGTTGCTGAGCGCAGGCTTTCTCTAGTTGCGGCGAGCAGGGGCTACTCTTCGTTGTGGTGCACAGGCTCAGTAGTTGTGGCACACGGGCTCAGTAGTTGTGGTTCGCAGGCTCAGTAGTTGTGGCACATGAGCTTAGTTGCTCCGCGGCATGTAGGATCTTCCCAGACCACGGCTAGAACCTGTGTTCCCTGCACTGGCAGATGGATTCCCTACCGCTGCGCCACCAGGGAAGTTCACCATGGTTTATTTATTCACCCATCTACTGAAGGACATCTTGGCTGCTTCTAAGTTTTAACAATTATGAATAAAGCCGATATAAACAGGTTTGCAGGCTTTTGTATGAAAATAAGTTTTTGGATAATTGGGTAATGATATAGCCCCCCCTTTTTTAATTTTTAAAAATTGTAAAATGTGCATAACATAAAATTGATCATTTCAACCTTTTTTTTTTTTTTTTTTTGCGGTACGCGGGCCTCTCACTATTGTGGCCTCTCCCGTGGCGGAGCACAGGCTCCGGACGCGCAGGCTCAGTGGCCACGGCTCACGGGTCCAGCCACAACGCGGCATGTGGGGTCTTCCCAGACCGGGGCACGAACCCGCGTCCCTTGCATCGGCAGGCGGACTCTCAACCACTGCGCCACCAGGGAAGCCCCATTTCAACCCTTTTTAAGTGCAGTTCAGTGGCGCTAAGTACATTCACATCCTTATGCACATAGTTCCCTTTTAACGTAATGCTAGGCCAGGTACCCAGGGGTGGGGAGGAAGCAAGTGACCCCACACACGGCACGGCGGCTGACAGGTGTGCAGGACAGACTGAAGTTTGGGAAACTTGCAACTAGAACAACAGTCTCAGCAACCACGTTCTTTCTGGAAAGTTCGATCTGCTGAATACATTTAATCCATTCTCCATAGTCTTCTCTCTCAGGGCCCAAAACATGAGTTTTTAAAATTTATTTGTGGCATTCCCATGTTCTCTTTTTGCCCAGGCCCCCTCGTGGGTTGCTTTGAAGAAAGGGGGCTTTGGAAATAGTCACTTTCCCTCCCCATGGGGTGGCACACTCTCTCAGAAGAACATAGTTTTGGGGGGGGTGTCGGGGAGTGGGGAGCCCACGCGTGGCAGAGGGAGGAAGTGAGGCGTCCGACGGGCTATCTGCAGGGTGGACCCTCGGGATGGCGACCGCGCGCGGGGACAGCGCTTGGCAGTGGGTCTCGCCGAGCAGGTGGTCCTCCCAGAGGCTTCCCTGGTGCGCCCGCCCTCACTTTCCCCCCTGCTCGATGGGGATGAGACAACTTGCCACCTCCCTGGTTCAGAGTGAGAATCATCAGTGGCAGCCCTTTGAGGTTTTCCCAGGAAAAGTGCCGTATCCCCCAGGAAGGTGCTGGTGGGCTTGCAGCCTCCCAGTCAGCGATCAGCTGCTGCTAAAAGGCATCGATTTTGCTGTGATCACGGAACAGGCTGCAGAGAGAGCAAAATAATCATCGTGGCAGGTGTGTCAGAAATGTAACGCTCTTTTTCTGGAATTTCTATTTTGAAGCCCCCGCTCCTCCCACCCCGAGGCAGTCAGTTCTGGGCTTCTTTTCTCTCTCCCCTGAGGATGGGCTTATTTCGGGGTACAGGTGGTGCTCAGCCCCCAGTTCCCCAAGCTCCACGCTGAGTCACCCCTCCTGCAGCATTACCCTTGGTGTGACCCATTTTCTCAGTCACGCTCAGCCCCCTCTTGGGTGCTCTGGGATTCATCCTGAGCTGCACCGGCTCTGGGCACAGAACCCTGGGGGCTTCCTCCCTCCCTCCCGCCTGGACTCGGGCTTAGGGATGTTGCTATTCTGTCCGGGGGGCGGGGTCTCTCCCGAGTGCCCCGAGGAATGGGGGTCCCAGGTCTTCTCTCTACCCAAGTCCCCTCTGAAGCCAAAGCTGGAGGGTCTCGTCGCCCCCCTCCGACTTTCTTCCCTCCCACCTCCTCCCAACCCGAGGATGGGGAAAACTGGCTGGTCTTCCTCAGATTCCCCTTAGGGTTTAGGCTTTGGAATTCACAAGTCTTTACTCAGTTTCTGCCACAGCAAGTTCAGTGGAGGCCCCGCCCATCAATCCCCCTCTGCATTTTACCATTTTGGAACAAGCTGCAGGCAGCATTGCTGGGCATGAGAATTTCTGGGGCCACAGAGCCCACTGGGTGTGTCCCTTTGACCAGCTGGACATGCCAGCACACCATTGCTCCCTCAGTCCCCTGTGGGGTAACGTGTTCTATGTGATCTCTTGGTCCCCAGACGAGTTTGGTAAGCTCCAGCTGCCATCGGTGGGGACTGGCTTGATGACACACTCTTTAAAGCGTCCTTCACCCCAGCTTTCCCGCTCCCCTGCTAGCATTGCCTGAGATCACCTCCCAACTAGAATCCTTATAATGACCTTCTTTCTTGGGAATTGCACCTGCGAACGGCATCCTTTCCTGGAGGCACTGAAGGGAGCCAGCTGCATTGACTGATGGGGAAAAGACAAGGGGTAGGAGGGAAGGTGGGGTGGGGAGGATTCGCTAGTTAATAGTTCAAAATATTATGGCGTATCACTGGAAACTCAACTGAGCCAAGCACTTCCTCCGTGCCTGACGCCACCCTCGGTGTTTTCTCACACGTTATTTCATCTGATCCTTCCAGGAGCTGTGCCCAAGTGACCTGGGAGCTGGGTCTCGGGGGTGTCCACCAGCAAGCCTGGTGAGCAGGGACAGGAAGGCGGGTCTGATGGTTCCCCTGGGAAGCATCTCGAACTTTCTCAGCTTGAGGGAAGCCTTGTCTTCCATTCACATCAGTGCTTAGGAATTCTAATAGCTCCTACCCATCTCTAGGGATTTCTGTCTTTCAATCTTTCCTTAAAAAATTATAAGGTCTCAAATCTGTGAGATCTCCAATGTAGACAGGTTTATGAGGAATAGAGAATGGGAATGATGGTCTTGGGATAAAAAAGAAAAAAAGGACTGACTGTAGCATTTGCCAATTTCTGTGGTGTAAATAGTCCCACCACGGCCAATCGCAAGCTATGAACGTGACGTTACTGGACCTAAAATTGGCAGGAGGTGGAGATGTGGAGTGCCACCCTGTTACATAGTATTTCCACCATCCCGACGCAATCCATGTGAGTAACGTCCAGAGCATTAGATCATGCTAAGATGTAATAAAATAATTAGTAAGTGATGAGCTTGGTGAGTTCCTTTTCTACTACTGACATAAAATTCACATAACATGAAAGTCACCGTTTTAACTATTTTCAAGCGTACAATTCTGTGGCATTCAGTACATTACAATGTTGTGCAACTACTGCCTGCATGTGGTTCCAGAACACTTTCATCACTTCCTTTCATAAAGGAAGCTCTGTTCCCAGTTAGGCACGCACGCCTCCCTCTCCCTCTCCACCCCTGGCAACCACTGTCATCTGTTTTCTGTGTGTATGAATTTTCGTCTTCTGGGTTTTTCATGTAAAAGGAATCATACAGTGTGGCCTTTTGAGACTGGCTTCTTTCACTCAGCATCATGTTTCCAGGGCTCGTCCATGATGTAGCCTGTATAAATACGTCATTCCTTTTTATGGCTAAATGACATCTCATTGTACAGATAGACTGCAATTTGTTTATCCATTCATCAGTTGATGGACATCTGGGTTGTTTCCACCTTTTGGCTCTGTTGCATTGTGCAGTTATCAACATTTATGTACACGTTTTTATTTGAATACCTATTTTCAATTCTTTTGGGTGTATACATAGATGCAGAATTTCTGGGTCATGTGGTAGTTCTGGGTTTAACTTTTTCAGGAACAGCCAAACTGTTTTCCACAGTGGCTGCATCATTTTACATTCTCACTAGCAGTGGTTAAGTGTTCAAATTTCTCCATATCCTTACCAACATTGGTTATTTTCAGTTTATTATTAATATGCTAGTTGATGTGAAGTCATACTGTGGTTTTGATTTACATTTTCTAATGACTAATAATACTGAACATCTTTACATGTGTTTTTGGCCTTTGTGTATCTGCCTTGGAGAAATGTCTATTCAAGTCCTTTGCTCATTTTTAAATTGAGTTGCTTGTCTATTTGTTATTGAGTTAGAAGCGTTCTTTATATATTCTGGATTTATCATGTATACAATTTGCAAATATTTTCTCCCATTTTGTGAGTTGTCTTTTCACTTTCTTGATAGTGTCCTTTGATGCACAAAAGTTATTTTTTATTTTGAAGAAGTCCAATTTATCTTTTTCTTTTAATTGATTTTGCTTTTGGTGTCATATCTAAGAATCCAATGTCAAATCCAAGGTCATGATTTACCCCGATGTTTTCTTCTAAGAGTTTTGTAGTTTTAGCTCTTACATTTAGGTTTTTGATCAATTTTGAGTCAATTTTTGTATGTGGTGTGAGGTAGGGATTCAACTTCATTCTTTTGCGTGTGAATATTCAGTTGTAGTAACTTTGTTTTTAATATAATTTATCGAATTGTAAGTCTATATAATTTAACTTTTAATTATGGCCACATTTAACAACTAGCTTGCAAAATTTCTGAAAAGTTAACAATCAGCACTTGTGAGCCAGTGTGAGCTGGTATGAGCTGCCATGACTTCTACCTTTCCCTGATTGAACAGTCTTGCTGCTAAGGCTGGAATTTGGATTTGTTTTTCTTGAGGAGCTAAGCTGGGGATTGGTTGAAGTGCAACTCAACCAGTGGAGCTCCTGGGAGATGGGCACCTGAGGGTGTAGGGTCTGGAGGCCCCCCAGTTCTGTAGCCATGGGCCTGTTTACATTTTCTCGTTGCATCTGGCTTTCCCTCCCACAGTTGGAAGAGCGTGGCTGGGTCTCTCTTGCTCCCTCGCCTAGCATTTGCCCAGCGGTTACCCCTGGCTGAGAGGGAACCAGCTGTGTCTCTGTTGGGTTTGGAGGGACTTTGGAAGCCCCACCTTTGAGCAGAGACCCAAGCCTGATCTTGAAGCTAAAGAAGTGCTTTTTTCCTGCTGGGGTGGCCAGATAAAATACAGGATGCTCAGTTACATTTTTTAAATTTTATTTATTTATTTATTTTTGGCTGCATCGGGTCTTCGTTGCTGCACGTGGGCTTTCTCTAGTTGCGGCAACTGGGGGCTACACTTCATTGCTTTGCGTGGGTTTCTCATTGCAGCAGCTTCTCTTGTTGCAGAGCACAGGCTCTAGATGCACGGGCCTCAGTAGTTGTAGCATGCGGGCTCAGTAGTTGTGGCTCGTGGGCTATAGAGCACAGACTCAGTAGTTGTGGCTCATGGGCTCTAGAGCACAGGCTCAGTAGTTGTGGTGCACGGGCTTAGTTGCTCTGTGCATATGGGATCTTCCTGGGCCAGGGATTGAACCTGTGTCCCCTGCATTGGCAGGCAGATTCGCAACCACTGTGCCACCAGGGAAGTCCCCTCAGTTACATTTTGATTCCAGGTAAATAATGCATAATTTTCTAGTGTAAGCAAGACCCATACAAGAATTGGGACATACATATACTAAAGAAGTATACAGGGCTTCCCTGGTGGCGCAGTGGTTGAGAGTCTGCCTGCTGATGCAGGGGACACGGGTTCGTGCCCCGGTCCGGGAGGATCCCACATGCCGCGGAGCAGCTGGGCCCGTGAGCCATGGCCGCTGAGCCTGCGCGTCCGGAGCCTGTGCTCCGCAACGGGAGAGGCCACAACAGTGAGAGGCCCGTGTATCGCTAAAAAAAAAAAAAAAGTATGCATTGTTTATCTGAAATTCAAATTTATCTAGGAATCTTGTGTTTTCATTTGCTCAATCTAGTAAGTGTCCCCTCAGGTCAGTTTTCTTCCTTATTGTCCTAATCCAGTAGCGGAGACTCAGAACTCCAGAGTGGGAAGGGCCCTAGGGAGGTGCCCATTTTACAGACCTGGAAACTGAGTCCCATCTGAGGAAAGGGACTTGCCCCAGCTCATGGGATCACTGTGGACTTTGAGGACCTTGCTGAGCTACACGATTTTTCTTTTTCATGAAGTCAGCACATTTTCTGAGTGTCTCCTCTGCACAGGGCACTGTGCTGGGTGTTGGGAGACAATGGTGACAAGCCTGCCATGTACCCGTGTGCAGGGGAAGAATCAAGAATTCCCTTTGAGAAGCAGCCACATAGCACAGGGAGATCAGCTCGGTGCTTTGTGACCACTTAGAGGGGTGGGATAGGGAGGGTGGGAGGGAGGGAGATGCAAGAGGGAAGAGATATGGGAACATATGTATATGTATAACTGATTCACTTTGTTATAGAGCAGAAACTAACACACCATTGTAAAGCAATTATACTACAATAAAGATGTTAAAAAAAAAGATAACTCCCCCCTCCAAAAAAGGATTCCCTTTGAAATATTACTCAGCCATAAAAAGGAACGAAACTGAGTTATTTGTAGTGAGGTGGATGGACCTAGAGTCTGTCATGCAGAGTGAAGTAAGTCAGAAAGAAAAACAAATACTGTATGCTAACACATATATATGGAATCTAAAAAAAAAACGGTACTGATGAACTTAGTGGCAGGGCAGGAATAAAGACGCAGATGTAGAGAACGGACTTGAGGACACGGTTGGAGGGGGAAGGGGAAGCTGGGAAGAAGTGAGAGAGTGGCACTGACATATATACACTACCAAATGTAAAATGGATGGCTAGTGGGAAGCTGCTGCATAGCGCAGGGAGATCAGCTCAGTGTTTTGTGATGACCTAGAGGGGTGGGATAGGGAGGGTGGGAGGGAGGCTCAAGAGGGAGGGGATATGATGACATATGTAAACATAGAGCTGATTCACTTTGTTGTACAGCAAACATTGTAAAGCAATTATACTCCCATAAAGATGTAAAAAAAAAAAAAAGAGAGAGAATTCCCTTTGGGCATATTAAATGAGATAGGATGGAGACAGACCCAGGTCTGAACCTGCTTTGCCACATGTTAGCTGCATGACGAGTCACTTCCACTCTCTGAGCCTCAGTTTCCCCTTTTCTTATATGGGGATAGGGGTATTTTTCTTGGGGGATTGTTGTGGCTTCAGTGGAGGTGACGAAATGCCTGATGGGGGGTAGGGAAGAGTTTACTGTATGATGAGAGAAGAGAGTTACCCATAGTAAAGCTCGGTTGTTGCTCACAGGTTGCCCGGCATCCTGGGCCACCCAGACGATGTGGGATGGAGGTGCCGGAAGTCACCTGCCCTGCCTTGCCTGCCAGGGACCAGCCAGCTCCTGCTTCTGGCCCCCCAGGGGCCCCAGGTGGGCAGGCCTCGCCTCACCTGACCCTGGGCCCCATCATCCTGCCCCCAGAGCAGGGCCTGGCCCCCACCCTGTTCCTGAAGGCCTTGCCCATCCCACTGTACCACACAGTGCCTCCAGGGGGCCTCCAGCCACGTGCCCCCCTCGTGTCAGGCAGCGTGGACGGGGGCTGCGTGCCCTTCATTCTCAGCCCCCTGCTGCAGCCTGAAGGGCCCGGTCCCACCCAGGTGGGGAAGCCAGCGGCCCCAGCGCTCACCGTGAACTTCGTGGGTGCTCTGCCCATCCTGTCACCGGGCCTGGGGCCCATGCTGGGCAGCCCCTGCAAGGTGCGCAACGCCGGCAAGTACCTGTGCCCGCACTGTGGCCGGGACTGCCTGAAGCCCAGCGTTTTGGAGAAGCACATCCGCTCCCACACGGGTGAGAGGCCCTTCCCGTGCGCCACCTGCGGCATCGCCTTTAAGACCCAGAGCAACTTGTACAAGCACAGACGGACCCAGACACACCTCAACAACTCCAGGCTGTCCTTGGAGTCGGACGGCGGGGGAGGCAGCCTCCCGGAGGAGGGGGACAAGGCCGGAGTGCCTTCCGGGACCCACGGGGCACGATCAGAGAGACCCCTTTCTCCGGGTGCCCAGTCTGCTGGGCACTGCCTGCTGCCCAGGGCGCATCTGTCCCCGGTTGCCAAGAGCCTGGACCTGAAGATGGACACTGTTGCCTGTCCAGGGTCCACGTTCGATGTCAGGGAGGCCCCTGGAGACTCTGCCCCCGGGCTCCCACTGGCCAACTCGCAGCCGAGGAGGAAGCTGCCGGAGCAGCGGTCCCCGACGGCCAGCAGGCCGGGCTCCGTGCTGCAGCAGCAGCAGGTGGAGAAGCCCGGGGATGCCAAGCCCTCGGAGGGTCGGCTGCGGAAGTGCGAGAGCACCGACTCGGGCTACCTGTCCCGCTCGGACAGCGCAGAGCAGCCACCGGCCGCCGGCAGCCCCCTGCACAGCCTGTCGGAGCACAGCGCCGAGTCCGAGGGCGAGGGAGGCCCGGGGCTCGGGCGCGCGGAGCGGGCGGCCGGCCTGGAGCTGGAAAAGAGGCGGCTGGAGGAGCGCATCGCCAGGCTCATCTCTCACAACCAGGCCGTGGTGGACGACCCCCAGCTGGCCCACGTGCGGCCCCGCAAGACGGTCCTGTCCAAGCAGGGCAGCATCGACCTGCCCATGCCCTACACCT
The DNA here is from genome assembly GCF_963455315.2 of Globicephala melas. Taxonomy (NCBI): domain Eukaryota; kingdom Metazoa; phylum Chordata; class Mammalia; order Artiodactyla; family Delphinidae; genus Globicephala; species Globicephala melas. Next base: position 82,794,817 of record NC_083328.1, read on the forward strand.
ACAAGGACTCCTTCCACTTCGACCTGCGGCCACCGGAGCCCAGGAGGACGCCTGCCGCCCTCCGCGCCGCGCGCTCCACCTGCGCGCCCCCAGACAGGGCGCGGCCCCTCTTCTTCCACTCGGTCCCCACGCAGCTCTCCACCGGCACCGAATGTGTGCCTGTCACCAGGAGCAACTCGCTGCCCTTCGTCGAGGGCACGGGGACGTGGCCGGAGCTGCCGGACCCCCGGGACGCCTGGTCCCGGAGGCAGAAGCCTCTGAGCCCCAGGCCTGCCCCCGCCCGATTGGCCGATGTCCCTGGCAGTCACCCCCGGGCCCTGGTCAGACAGGCTGCGGTGGAGGACCTGCAGTGTCCCCCGACGGGAGACGCCTCGGCCCCGGCGGAGGACCCGGATGGAAAGAGACCGGCTGCGGGGGAGGGACAGGCCGGCCAGGGCCAGGCGGCTGGTAAGCAACGCGGCCAGAGGAGGCTGAAGATGTTCTCCCAGGAGAAGTGGCAGGTGTACGGGAAGGACACGTTCAAGAGCATCTACCAGAAAACGAAAGCTGGCCACCACGGAGGCAAGAAGGCTAGGGAGGTCACAGCGGGCGGCGGGGTCGAGCTGGAGTGTCTTCTCCAGCAGGATGCAGGGGGTGGCGGGCGTGCAGCCCCCTCCCAGGATGGGAGGAGGCCCCTGGGCCCCGAGGACACTGCCGTGGAGGCCAGGCCAGCGCCTTGCGCAAGCCCACCGGCCTGTGAGGGCCTCTTGGTGACTGAGCCCCCCAAGCAGAGGGAGACAGTGGCCAGAGCCGGAGGCAGGGACCAGCCCCGTGTGAACAGGGCTGCCTCACGCCCTGCCCTCAGCTGCAGAGGACCCCTCTGCTTGGGCAGCAAGAGCCCTCTGCTTCCCCCAAACGGGAGGCTGGAGTTGGGGTGTCAGCCGCTCCCAGCACCCAGTCCTCCCAAAGGAGGTGACTTAGAGGCTCCCAGGCGGGGTCTGCCGGACCCCAAGCTGGAAGGTGGCACCCGGGGTGGCGGAGGGGACGCCAAGGAGACCTGTCAGCAGGCCCACGTGGTCCCGAGCCGGCCGGGTGGGAGCTCCGGGGAACCCCAGCCCACAGAGGTCAAGCTCCCCTCGGAGAGGAAGAAGCTGAAGGTGGAGGCGCTAAGCTGCCAGGAGCCCCCGGGAGCAGGAGGAGAGACCCCGGGGGGCCCCATGCACGCTGCCTCCCCGCCCCCTCAGAACCAGGACAGTGACCCCGGGGAAAAGCCAGGGGGGCTGCCTGGAGGCGGCGACTGCACAGCGAGGGGCAGGGCTGGGACCCTGAGGTGGGCAGGGCCTCGGGACACAGAGCCTCGGCTGCGTGCTACAGCTGCAGCCCCCGGGTGTCCCTCCCAGCTGGCCTTGCAGCCTCGGGCCCCCGGCGTCCTCGCTGCCCCAGTGGACATGGCCTTCCCCCCACAGTACCTCCTCAGGTTACCCCAGGGAGAGACCCGTCGCCCGTCGCCCATCCCCCAGAAGCCGGACCAAGGCCGGGGCCTTCTCTGCAGGAGAGGGGGACCTGAGGAACGGGCATCCTTTATGGAGTCAGGGCTGGAGGCCCCCCTGCTTCCCAGCCCAACCTCAGGCCAGGCCCCTGGTGGAGCAGACAGCTTCGGGGAGGACCCCAGCTGGTCCACGCCGTGTGACAGGAGAAAGGGGGTGCAGGGAGAGGAGAAAGGAGGCTTGGACACTGGCACCCCAGCAGCTGGGGTCCCCAGGGGGGCAGTCTCCTTCCCGTCCACGCCAACGTGTGACTCTTGGAGGAGTGGGACCCATGACACCCAACAAGCCTGCAGCAGCAGCACTTGGGCGCGAGCCAGGCCCTCTGGGGGCGTCCTCCATCCCTGGGAATCCACTGGGGAGCTGGGGGGGCCTCTCGAGAGTGCCCCGTGGGGCCCTTCTTCAGGGCCACTAGCGGGGCTCAGTGCCGGTTGCTCCCGCCAGCCCGGCCCCTCCCTCTCGGCCCTCCCACCCCCGGGCTGGCCTGAGTTGGCCTCGTGTGCGCCCGCGGAGACCCCCGGGAGCTGCAGGGCCCAGGGGCCTTTCCCCTCGCTGAGGGCTGAGCCCCGGCTCACATGGTGTTGCCTGAGCCGCAGCCTCCCTCTGCCGCTGGAGCAGAAGGAAAAGGACACTTCCGTGCACCTGGCGCTGCATTTCCCTGCTGGCAGTCTCCCGGGTGAGGGTCCTGACGCCCAGCCAGCGAGCAAAGCAGTGTCTGGAAGATGGAGCAGGATAAGCCCTGGAGGAGGAGGGCAGACGCAGACACTGAAGGTAACACCCAGCTTTGTCCCAGGGCCCTGGGGGCTGAGGGAGGATGCTTGGCAGGCAGGACTTACAGCGATGGAGAGAAAGTATGAAGCCATCCTGTGTAGCATCTGCTGTCCATTATAACATCTTCTCAGCCTGCTCCCAAGGGAGAGAAAAAAGGCGCAACAAGTAAAATAAAACGAAAGAACATCATGAGAAAAGGTTTCAAAGGACAGAATGACTGTACCCAAGACTCCGGGTGAGATTTTTCATAACTAGACATAAACCTTAATGCTGAGTTTCCTGGTAGCAGAGGCAAACAGTAAAAATGAAACGCTGGTCAGGAGAGCTTATAAATCAGAAACCGTTTTTGAGAGATAGACTCCAAACAAAAACTCTTAAAAGGAGATAGTTATCATACCAGGGACTCCAGAGAAAATAGCTGCTGTGGTCAGATTTAACTTACCCCTGAGTTTCCTGGAAGCAGTGGCAAAAGGGGAAAGGAGCTGGGTGCTCTAGAGAGTTCTCACTGGTCATTAAATTTATAGTCCCATCTTTTTTTTGTGGGGGGGGGGAGGGCCGTGCCTCGCGGCATATGGGATCTTATTTCCTGACCAGGACTCAAACCTGCACCCCCTGCATTGGAAGCGCAGAGTCTTAACCGCTGGACCGCCAGGGAAGTCCCTGTAGTCCCATCTTGAGAGCGACTCCATGCATCTGGATTGTATAATTGAGGGTGTTGTCCTGCTCTGGGATGTCCTGGGCCAGGGTGACTGGAGAGGATCCTGCAGCCTCAGTTTTAACTTAATCATGTGGAACAACAGGGTCTGTGTCCCAGAGCTTGAAGGCTGTTCTCATGGTAACACTGCCTTTATCCCGAGAGTGGGGGGTTAAGAAAGAGTGTGCTGGGCCTGAGAGAGGGTGAATCCAAGGCCCAGCTTAGCCTCCTTCCTCCACAAGGCCATCAGGTACTGGGTGTGGGCATTCCTGGAGGAGGGAAAGGAGCCGGCCACGGTGTTCCCTAGACCTCCAGTTATCACCAAAGGTCTGGGCTTTTTCTTCTGTGGATCCAGCCCAGGCAGGATTCCAGAAGGTTCCGCCCAGCAATGCTCAGACCATTTGGCAATGCAGCATTTCGATGCCCGATTTCCCCAGACAGGCATCCTGTCTGCAGAGAGAGAACCCTTCTGTGTTGTTCCCACCGTGAGGGCTGTGAGCAATATGACGCCTGCGTGCCTGGTATTTTCAGCTCTCCGACCCAACAGCCCCAGGGATGCCATCCCAGGAGTGGATGTCTGAGCCGGAACGGAAGAAAGGATGGCCTCGTAGGAGGGCAAAGATGCCTCGTGGGAGCAGCCAGCAGAAACAGCTGAGGAGCCGCTCCAAAAGGTAGGGTGTGTGGCCACCTCTGTCATTTCCCCGTGTGCCCACAGTGTCAGGAGCTGCGAACTGCGATTTCAATAAACCCCCGAGGAAAACTTCACAAGGGATTCAAAAGGCATCTCTGCGTTCCGGGGAGAGAGAGACAGAGTCCTGTATAGGAACTGGGGTCTGGAGTTTCGTGGTTAAAGGACTCAGTGTGTTTCCCCATCAGCCTACAGGCTATGTGTTTTTCAGTGGTGCCTTTTTTAAGGCCAGGCGTCCAGCAAATATTCGAAATAACTGAGTTGAAAACACATCCATCCAGTTTAAGTCCTGAAGAGAGAGCATGTTAATTATTTACAGCTTTTATTGCTTTTTTAATTATGCAAGTGATGCATGTCCTTTGCAGAAAAATTAGAAAATACAGATGAGTGAGGAGACGACAATAAAACATCCTAGTGATCTCACCACTCGGAGACAATCACGTTTAGGTGTATGCCCTTCGAGACTTTTCTCCGTGATCTGTGCACGTACATAATCTCCTGACTGCAAATGCAGGCTGGGGGGCAGATGGATTTTAAAACCCCTCTTTCATCGCGTCATTCTGATCGTCTCGCTCCTTTGCTCAAAACCCCTCAGGTTGCCCACTGCGTACCCTCCTCCCTCCAACACCCCGCCCCCCCCCCCCGCCCCGCAAAGCTTTTAGGTCCCATTTTCCCATGGTCGCCCCCCTCCCTCTCAGTGTGATGTCATATGGTCCCAGCCCTCGCCTATTCTCTATTTGACACTCCGAACCCATATCCCCAAGGCTCTCCTGCACCCGCCATCTCCCGTTCCTAGAATGCCTGGCCTTCTCCTATTGTCAGTGTTTGGTCCAGACATAGGTATTTGTCGAGAGGCCACACGAATTCCTAATGCTTGCCTACAGCTGCTCAGGCTCTCACTGGCCAGAGATGACATACCCTCTTCTGAGGCCCCTGCACCCGCTTTCACTTGTCTGCCAGGACCATGTTTCCAGGGCTGGCATCGCTGAGGGCTTGCTGTGTGCCAGGCACAGCATTTTTCTCTCGAGGAAACTGAGACACACAGAGAAGTCAGGCAACTTCCCCAAGGACCCGGATCTGAACCAGCAAACCTTACTCCAGAGCCCAAGTGCTAAACAGCAGCTTGCCCCAATGCTCCCAGCCCGTAGTGGACGTGAGAGTCACCTAGGGTTTTCTGGAGGTTTCCTGTGATGCTGGGTCAAATTCAGTGGGTCTGGGACGGGGCCTGAGATTCTGTATCTCTAACATGCTTCCCAGTGACGCTGAGGATGCTGGTCCAGTGAGCTAGCTTGGAGAGCAATGCTTTACATCACCCAGACCACATCCCGGGAGCTCAGGGATACTGGCACGTGGCTTTGCTCCCACAAAGCACTAAACTACATCTGAGTGACAGCTGGCAAGCCTGAAGTCTCCAGGCCTCAGTCAGAGTCCCGGGAGATGTGGGGAGGGGGACAGAGGTGGGGTGCCTCATCTACAGTTCCCAACACTGGAACTTGACTGTTTCAACAGACATTCGTTGTGCACCTGCTAGGTGCCAGGTGTCTACATGTGGAGGCCGTTGGGGAAACATTCCCAAATAAGGCTGATGGTCCCAGGCTGGTCCTCCGAGAGGCCTGGAGATGTCTCTCCAGGATGCCTTGCAAACCCATCAGCAGCCCCGGGGCCAAACAGCCCACGTAGGAATCTTATTTGGCCGCAACATTGTTGAAAGTTTTGATGCTTAGTATCCAAATAATAAATATCAGGAGATTTCACATATAAACCTGGATTTTGGCTTCTCTTAAAATATCTGAAGCTCTGAAGACATTGGGCCTGCCTTCTTGCAGGGCAGTGGCTGGCTGGGGCTTAGCAGCAGCTATGCCTGTGGACGGTGCCTGTGCTCTGCAGCCTGCCTCAGTCCCCACTTGTCCCTAGTGTCCTTTTTTCCCTTTTTTTTTTTTTTTTAGTTTTTTTTAAAAAATGGAAGTGTAGTTGATTAACAATATTGTGTTAGTTTCAGGTGTACAATACAGAGATTCATTATACACACACACATTCTTTTTCAGACTCTTTTCCCTTATAGGTTATTACAAAATATTGAGTATGGTTCCCTGTGCTCTACAGTAGGTCCTTGTTTATCTATTTTATATATGGTAGTTTGTATCTATTAATCCCAAACTCCTAATTTATCCCTCCTCCCACCACCCCCCTTTCCCCTTTGGTAACCATACGTTTGTTTTCTATGTGTGTGAGTCTGTTTCTGAGATAAGTTCATTTGTGTCATATTTTAGTTTCCACCTATAAGTGCTATCATATGGTATTTGTCTTTCTCTGTCTGACTTACTTCACTTAGCATGATAATCTCTAGGTCCATCCAGGTTGCTGCAAATGGCATTATTTCATTCTTTTTTATGGCTGAGTAGTATTCCGTTGTATTTATGTACCAAAACTTCATCCATTCATCTGTTGATGGACGTTTAGGTTGTTTCCGTGTTTTGGCTATTGTGAATAGTGCTGCTGTGAACAAAGGGGTGCGTGTATCTTTTCGAATTACGGTTTTGTCTGGACATATGCCCAGGAATGGGATTGCTGGGTCATATGGCAACTCTATTTTTATTTTTTGGGGAAGACTCCGTACTGTTTTCCGTAGTGGCTGCACCCGTGTATATTCCCATCAACAGTGTAGGAGGGTTCCCTTTTCTCCACACCCTCTCCCGCATTTATTATTTGTAGATTTTTTTTTTTTGATGATGGCTATTCTGACCGGTATGAGGTGATACCTCACTGCAGCTTTGATTTGCATTTCTCTAATAATTAGCGATGTTGAGCATTGTTTCATGTGCCTTTTGGCCACCTGTACGTCTTCTTTGGAGAAGTGTCTATTTAGATCTTCTGCCCATTTTTTTGATTGGGTTGTTTGCTTTTTTGGTGTTGAGCTGTAGGAGCTGTTTGTATGTTTTGGAGATTAATCTCTTGTTGGCTGCATCATTTGCAAATATTTTCTCACCGCCTGTAGGTTGTTCCCTAGTGTCTTACGTTTAGTCATGTAGTCTGCCTGGCCCTCATAGGCATGCGTGTTTGCAAATCTTCATCTTAACATCCGGTTTTGTGGGAGCCAAAACTCTGCCTCCCAGTCAGTGAGCTTCTCAGCAAGAGGCTGCAGGTGAAAAAGTGAGGGGGCAGAGGGACCCCAGCGTGCAAACAGGAGAGGTCAGAACCCAGGCTCGACAGCTCTGTCCTGGAGCCTCCAACTGGGTGCACTGGGGATGACGCTCTTGAAGTTTTTACATTCACCAAACTTTGACTGGTCGACCGTGATTCCTTCATCATTCGTGCCTTTATTGGCTCATGATCGTCCTTTGAGTCATTCTAACCTCAGGACCTTTGCACTTGCTGATCTATTTACCTCCACCTGCACACACCACCTCTGGCTCCTCATGGGGCTGGCTCCCCCTCATCTCAGCAAAGACGCTGGTATTGTGGCGGAGACTCACCTGACCCCTGTACCTCAGTGGTTCCCCCCTTTTTTTCTCCATCCCATCGTCTTGTTTTATTTCCTTCATAGGTTGTTGGTAGAATTCATTTTCTTGAGGCATGGAATTGATGGCAGCTTGCTTCTTAAAAGCCAACAGTGGAGGGCTTCCCTGGTGGCGCAGTGGTTGAGAGTCCGCCTGCCGATGCAGGGGACGCGGGTTCGTGACCCGGTCTGGGAAGATCCCACATGCCGCGGAGCGGCAGGGCCCGTGAGCCATGGCCGCTGAGCCTGTGTGTCCGGAGCCTGTGCTCCGCAACGGGAGAGGTCACAACAGTGAGAAGCCCGCGTACCGCAAAAAAAAAAAAAAAAATATATATATATATATATATACACACACATATATATCACTGTTAAGAGAAAAGATATATATCTCACACTGAATTTATCATCCTTCAGTTTGATTTTTAAACTCCATATTGTGTTTTTGAAGATCTCACCATGTTTGGTACATACAGATAAAATTCATTCATCTTAATTGCTGTAGAGTATTCTATCCCATGGAAATAACACACTGTATTTTCCATTCCCCTATTTGTGGACATTTAAATCATTTCCAGTTTTTTGTGTGTGTGCTAACTTTGCAATGAACATGCTTATACGTGCCTCCTTAGACACAATGTGAGAAGTTTTCTAAGAAACATACCTAAAATGGAATTACTGGGTTATAAGATAATCACATTTTCAACTTTGCAAGTTATTACCAAATCACTCTCTGCAGTGCTTGTGTCACTGTAGGTTTCCTCCAGCTAACAGTGAGAGTTTGCCCTGCTCCCATATTCTTACTAATGTTTGTTAGGAGCAGATTTTTAATGTTTTGCCCACCCAGAATTTGTAGGATTGTGTATATATCCTAGATTTGCCTATATTCTTTGCCTGTTATATATATTGCAGATATTTTTCCAGGTCTATTATCTGACTTTTTAAGCCCATTCATTTATATTTACCCACATAATTGCAAACATCTTGCCTCTTCATTCCTTTTGGCATGTCAGATCTTCCTTCTGGGATTGTTTTCTTCTGTCTGAAGTATATTCTTTGGAATTTCCTTTAGAGAAGAAAAACCTCAGTTTTTATTAGCCTGAAAGTGCATTTATCTCACCCTTGTTGTTGAAAACTATTTTTTCTGGGTACACGGTCTCAGGTTGACAGTTATTTCCTCTCAGTCCATCAAAGCTGTTGTTGCATCGTCACTTGGCTTCTGTTTTGTGGTGAGAAGTCAGCTATGAGTCTACTCATCTGTCTTTTGAAGGTCTCTTATCTCTGGCTACTTTCAAGATCTTCTTCTTTGGTGTTCCATACTTTTACTTTGATGTATCCAGGTACACGTCACTTTAATTTATTCCATTAGGAATCCACTGGGCTTCTATAATTTCTGGATTGATGTCTACCAGGAAAATTCTCAGCCATTGTTCCTTAGATGTTGCCTCCATCCCAGTCTCCCTCTTCTTTGGAACATTGAAATAATGCATCTTAGATCTGTCTTTCATGTCTCTTAACCTCTGTTTTCAACAACTTTGTCTCTCCCTGCTATAACCTAGATACTTTGTTCGGATGTTATCTTTAAAATGTTACTAATTTTCTTAATCCACCGTGTGTTTTTTTCAAAGCTCTATTGACATATATTGAATTTTAATATGCATATTGAAAGTGTGCAATATAATAAGTTTTGACATGTTCCCACCGGTGAAACCAACAACACTATCAAGATAGCAAACGTATCCGCAATGCCCACAGTTTCCATGTACCTCCTTGTAATTCTTTCCTCCTGCCCCCACCCCCCCCCCACAGGTAACCACCGATGTGCTTTATGTCGCTATAGAGTATTTCACTTTTTCTAGAATTTTATAAAAATGGAAGCAGACAATATATACCTTCCCCCCCTTTTTTTTCGGCTGGGCATTTTCTTCACTCCATATGATTAGTCTGAGGCTCGTCCATGTTGTGTGTATCAGTCGTTTGTTCCTTTTCATTCCTGAGTAGTGAGCCATTGGGTGGATACGGCACAATTTGTTTATACAACCACTTGTTGGTAGACATTTGGCTTGTTTCAGTTTTGAGCTGTTACAAATAAAAAGTACTATAAATATTCATATACAAGTCTTTGTATGGGAATAAGCTTTAAATTCTCTTGAGTAAATACCGAAGAGTGGAACGTCGGGATCTTATATGGTAGAGGCATAATTTTTTAAGATGCTGCCAAGCTGTTTTCCAAAGCGGTTGTATCATTTTACATTTCCACGAGCAGTGTGTGACAGCTTCTGCTTCTCCACCTCCTTACCAGCACTTAGTATGGCCATCCTTTTTCATTTTTGTCATTCTAATAGATGTCTGATGGTATTGTATTAGTTTGAATTTACATTTCCCTAATGATGATATTGACTATCTTTTCATGTGCTTATTTGTCATTTATGTATCTTTTTTGGTGGAATATCTGTTTGCATCTTTTCCCACTAAAAATGGGTTGTTAGTTTTCTTCTTATTGAATTTTGAGAGTTATTTATATATTCTGGCTATAAGTCCTTTTTCCAATATGCAAGTGGTAACTATTTCCTTCCAGTCTGTGCCTTGTTTTTTGTTGTTTTTAATTCTCTTAACAGTGTCTTTTAAAGGGCAGATATTTTAAATTTTGATGAATTCCAATTATCATTCTTTCTTTGGATTGTGCTTTTGATGTCATAACTAAAAAATCTTGGCCTAAATCATAGCCACAGAGATTTTTCTCTTAAGTTTTCTTCTGTAGCTTTATTGTTGTAGGTTTAATATTCAGACCTAGGATCAAATTTTTGTATATGGTGTGATGTATAAATCAAAGTTCTCAGTTTTGCAGGTGGATACCTAATTGTTCCAGCATGATTTGTTCATCTGTTTGTCTATTTTGATGCATATGCCATGTTGTTTTGATGACACTGCCTGACTTGAAGGGTTACTCTAAAACTTAAATATTCAAGGCAGTGTGGTATTCACATCAAAATCGACAAATAGATCAATGAAACAGAATAAAGAATACAGAAATAGACCACACATACATGGTCAATTGATTTTTGACTAAGGTTCAAAGGAAGTTCAATGGCAAAAGTATAGTCTTTTCAACAAATTTTGCTGGACCTGGAAAGTTTCCCCACCAGGAAGCCAAGGCAATCATGAGGCTCACCTCATCTGTTCCTCTTCTCTCAGGGACCACTGCCTTCATTGCTTGGTGTCTAATGTCCTGAGAATCATTGTTTTAGACATTTGTCCATTTTTTTTTTTGGGAGGGCACATCTAGTCACTGCTGTACCATCTTGGTCAGAAGAATTCCCTGGACTAAGGCAATGGCCTCTTAATTGGTCCCCTGCTTTTACATGTCTGTCGAGTTTTAAATTTAATTCCTGACAATATTATATTTATTTTTTTTAAGTTCCATTTGATTATTTTTCAGATCTGCCTGGTCATTTTTATAGTCTCTTGCTCTTTACTCTTCTTTTTTTAAATGGAGGTATGATTGACAAACATAAAATCTGTGTATATTTAATATATATGTCTTGACCAGTTGGAAGGTACATGTACACCCACGAAGCCATCACCACATTCAGTGGCCTACACTTTCCTAAACTTATCCATCATCTCTAGAAGTTTCTTCCCTTCCTCTTTTTTGTTTTTTGATAAGAATATTTGACATAAAATTTAAATTTTATGTAAATTTTAAATGAAAAAAATTTTAAGTATATAATACAGTATCGTTAACGATACAGTTTAAGTATTAGATATACAGATATCGTTTAAGTATATAGATAGTATACAGATATCGTTTAAGTATATAATACAGTATCGTTAACAGTATCATTTTAAGTATATAATACAGTATCGTTAACTGTATCGTTAACGATAGTTATCGTTTACGTATTAGATATACAGATATCGTTTAAGTATATAATACAGTATCGTTAACGGTATCGTTTTAAGTATATAATACAGTATCGTTAACTATATGCACTGTGGTGTGCAGTAGATATCTAGTATTTATTCATTTTGTGGAAGCGAAACTTTGTACCCTTAGATCAACACCTTCTTGATCCTCCCTCCCTCCATCCCTGGTAACCACTATTCTGTTCTCTGTTTTGATGACATTGACTACGTTAGGTTCCTGATTTAAGTGGGATCATGTAGTATTTGTTCTGTATCTGGCTTATTTCATTTAGCATAATATTTTCCAGTTCATCCCTGTTGTAGTAAATGGCAATATTTCTCTCCTTTTTAAGACCAGTAATATCCCATTTTATGTATACACCACATTTTCTTTATCTAGTCATCGATGGATGTTTGGGTTGTTTCCATGTCTTGGCTATTGTAAATAATGCTGCAGTGAACATAGGTGTGCAGTTATCTCTTCAAGATCCTGATTTCAATTTGTTTGGGTATTTACCCAGAAGTGGGATTGCTGGGTCATAGAGGACTTCTATTTTTAAGGTTTTGAGGCACTTTCATACTGCTTTCCATAATGGCTGCATAAATTTACATTCCTACCAACAATGTACAAGGGTCCCCTATTCTCCACATCCTCACCGACACTTACCTTTTGCCTCTTTGATGAAAGCCATTTTAAGAGGTGTGAGGTGATATCTCACTGTAGGTTTGATTTGTATTTCCCTGATGTTGAGCACCTTTTCATATACCTGTTGGCCATTCGTATGTCTTCTTTTGAGAAATATCTATTCATGTCCTTTGCCCATTTAATAATTGAGTTCTTGGGTTTTTTTTCCTATTCGTTTTGCTATTCAGTTGTGTGAGTTCCTTATGTATTTTGGATATTGGTTCCCTGTCAGATATATGGTTTGCAAATATTTTCTACCATTCCCTAGGTTACCATTTCATTCTGTTGATTGTTTCCTTTGCTGTGCAAAGGCTTTTTGGTTTGATGTTGTCCCACATGTTTATTGTTGCTTTTGTGGCCTGTGCTTTTGGCATCATATCCAAGAAATCATTACCAAGGCCAGTACAAGCAGATTTTCTCTATGTTTCCTTCTAAGAGTTTTAGTTTCAGGTCTTATGTTTAGGTCTTTAATGCATTTGGAGTTGATTTTTTGTGTATGGTGTAAGACAAGGGTCTAATTTCACTGTTTTGCATGTGGATATCCAGTTTTCCCAACACCATTTATTGAAGAGACTATCTTTTCCCCATTGTATATTCTTGTCCTCTTCCTCCCACCCCCATTGAAAATCAGTTTACAGTAAATGTGGGGGTTTATTTCTGGTCTCTTTATTCTGTTCCATTTGTTAATACATCTGTTTTTATGCCAGTACCATACTGTTTCTATTACTGTAGCTTTGTGGTATGTTTTAAAAACCCAGGAAGTGTGATGCCTCCTGCTTTGTCCTTCTTGCTCAAGATTGCTTCAGTTATTTGGAGTCTCTTGTGGTTCCATATGTATTTTAGGATTGTGTTTTCTATTTATGTAAACTGTACTCTTATTTTCAACCTTTTAAAAAGACACACTAAATATTTTGCATCTGATAATGCCAACACAGGAAGTCTTGGCATGTCTGACTCTGTTTTATATATGAGCTCTCACTTATGGTATCTTGTTTCCTTGTTTGTTTTTGGATATTTGATGGTGAGCTGAGACTTTTGCAACTTTGTGGTGGGTTTCTCCAGTAATGATTTGTTTTGCTTCTGCTAGGTGCCTGGGGGCACACAATGAGCACTACTTTAAATAAGGTTCTTGGTGGTAGGTTTCTCCATGTCACAGGGTAGTGTGAATTCAGATGGCAAACCCATGAGAAGACTGTCTTATTGTTATGAAATTAACAGGAGAGACTTTTGCCCCCTCCACTCAGTGATAAGATAGGAATTAAAAAATATATATATTCTCTGGGCAGGTGGTGGGGGTAGGATGTATTATCCCTAATTAACCCACATATTGAGGGTATAGCCTCTGAGGTCTCAGTTTTCTGCAGGAGTAGAGGTTGGATCTTCCACCTGACTCACAGGGTAGATTCTGGGTTTGAATCATGCATGCTGAACCCCACCAGACAATGGAAATGGAAGAGCAGGATCGTGGAAACAAAAGGGCAAGCTCACCTGGTTTGGCAAATGCCCTCAAAATGAAATCACTCTCACTTTTTTCCACTTGGTTTTTAACTTCTAAATATATCTTACCTTTTAATCAGAACACCAATGCGTTTAAATATAAATTGTAAACATTTTTATATTTAACCTACATTTTTCGTTGGTTTCAGCATAAGGGTAAATATGGGGGTAGTCAACCAAAGTAACCAGTTCACTGTACTGTTAGAAATGGGCTTCTTATTGTCTAACCTTGCTTATGCTTCTTTGCTCATCAAGAAATTGCATATTTTGATGTAGTCAGATGGAGTTACCTTTTCCTTTACGATTATTATTTTTTGTTCTTGTCCAAGAAATTTTTCCTTGTCTCAAGCCCCCAATGTCACAAATACAAAAAGATAGTCCCTTATGTTCTTTCTCTCTATATATTAATGCAAAGAAGGATTTATTTTTATTTTTGTTTATATAGAAAACAGTGGACCTTGGGTCAAGGTTGGCTCTTGGCTTGTTTCTGTATGCCCTGTGTACGTCCTGTATACCTGTATGTGAGGTAGGCATGATTTTTACATTTTAAAAAGAATGTGTATATGTATACTGGATTGGCCAAAAAGTTCATTCAGGTTCGTCTGTAAGATGGTACCAAAAACCCGAACGAACTTTATGGCCACCCCAATACATACATACATACACACACACACACACACACACACACACGTGTATATATATGTATATGAAAAATGTGTGGCAGAGATTGTATGTGGCTTGTAGAGTCTAAAATATTTATTACCTGGACCTTTATATAAAAAGCTTATAGACCCCTGGCCCAATCCCCTTTTTTCACTTATTTGCTGTATTTTAACTTCCCGTTCGTACCTGAAGTTTATTTCAGGGCCCTCCCTTGTGTATCATTCGACTCTTTGTTGCCAGCTCCAAACACCACACTGTAATGAAAATGGGTGTTGTCATTAATGAAAGCACATGAGTTAAAGGAGAGGGATTAGAAAAGACAGGGTCCATTTTCAGAGTGGAAATGGGAAAATGTAGAAAATTCATACTTGGACACCTAATTGCCCTGACATTAACTAGAGGCATAGAGATTCAGAGCATTCATTAACAATGTCTCGGCCGTGCCCAGAGCAGGCCCTGGACCATGGAATTGAATTTTACTGATTAATTTGTAACTGTGTACAGTGCTGTACAAAGCATGAAACACTCAGAGACTTGTTCTACGGAGCTCCTGACAACGAACAAGGAATTATGAAGCCCCAGGTGAATCGGGATGAGTGGAGAGGAGGTTGGAGGTTATATGGGTGAAGGGTGCTTTGTAAACCCTAAAATGTAGCTTCGTCACAGAAGGGGAGAGCACAGGAGAACGCACAGAGGATGGAAACCTCTTGATTGATGGTGTTTTTCCTTATAAAGCAGATGTTTATAGTCTGAGCCTGTGTCTGCTCACTTTTTACTCATTCAGTGAGGTAACTCTGAGGTGAGATGGAGACGCAGACCTAGGGACGAGGTGGCCGCCACTCCTCATGGCTGAGACCCTCTGTGACGTGCTCCACGGCACCAGAGCTTTGACCCCAGTCTCAAGTCCGGTTTGGTGGGATGCTGAGGGTCTGCTATACCTCCACTCCACTTCTCTTTGCTTTGTTACTCCCCGTGGGATCAAGAGAGGAAAGTGAGGAGGATAATATGACACACCACATACTCCTTCCCCAGGATGAGCGTGTGTCAGGCAGGCCACGCAAACCTGCAAGTCTGCCTCCTTGGATGTACCTTCCAAGACCTGGCTGATAAAAGGGACAGTGGGCATGGGGGTCAGGGCGGGATTGGAGTAGGCAGGGTGGTCAGTGGCTGTCAACCGGCATCAAGATACATGACAGACCTCACCCTGCCTCCTTTTGTGAGCTTCCCACTGGACTCCAGGCAAAGCTGGTGTCCCCTGTGCTCTTGACCTTGGTCCACCAGTCATCAGTGCCCCGGCTGGAGCTAACCTGGGGTAAGAAAGCTTTCTTCTGATTGGTCTTCCATGAGGTCTATAAACAAAGATATTGTGCTGTTCTTACGTAAGTGCTGATAATGTCGGCTCTTACAGGAAGATCTACAGAGAGAGAGACCAAGAGAGCAGAGGGTGTGTCAAGCATGAGTTGGATTTAAAGTCTGGCCCTTAAATAGCAGCTTATTAAAACAAAATGTAAAGCACTGTACAAGACAGCTAAAAGCAGAGAATTAGACATGAATACAAAAATCTAGACTGATCTTCAAAACATAGCCTTGAGTAAAAATAAAGTGAGAATAAGAATGGCTCTGTGGCACAATGTCACGCACAAAAGCGACACTACATATTCATAAGCATACATGCATATTTAAGGAGGTTTGGCAAACATGCCCGAGTGCTTCTGGGGGAAATAGGCGGATGGGAGTGAGAAGAAGAGAAGCAGGGGCGACACTCTAACCTTGCATCTGAGGTTGGGCTGCCTAGAAGCAGAGCCTGAGACGGGGATTCTTGTACAAGAGATTTACGCAGGGAGGACTCTCAGGAGGCGTGTAAGGGATGACGGAAGCAGACAAGGGCGACGGAAGAACTCAGCAAAGATGCGGGCTTGGGTGTCCAGTCGCGCCTGATCCCACAGGGAGCTCTGGAGTGTGAAGTGCATCCCAGAGATGGTCCCGCTCAGAGGCAAAGGGACTGGGCTCTCACACCCTGTGACAGTCAGTCAATGGCTAAGGGCCCTTCGTGGGGGCTGTGCACACTCCCCCAGGCCTTCCAGGCAAGCTGGCTCCCACTGGCCTAGGGCAGCCCTCTTGAGAAGGTGGTAAGTGTGCGTCCCAGCAGCCGGCCCCAGACGAGCAGCCCGGTGAAGGCGGTGGAGACAGGCACTAATGGCATCTGCTGAACCGCGAGGGGCCTTGCAGGACGGGTGATGGCGAGCTTGCATGACCTGCCCCACCGTGGCTGTCCGTTCCCAGAGTGATGCTGCTCTAGGAGGGGCTGCACGCAGAATGTTCTGGAGAACACAGGAGGGAAAAAAGGAGACCCTGCCCATGACTAAACAAAAATTGCTTTGAAGACAATGCCAAGATCCACTTGGGCTCCCCCCAAGGCCGAAAGGGTCCAAATTCTGTCTTAATGAGATCTGAATCCAGAGGCTGGAGCGCTCTCAGCAGTCTCCTCGTTGTTTTCATTGAGCGCAGTTCCTCGCTTTTGTCCGTTTTCCAAAAGCAAACCTCCCTGCAGTTCAAACTGTGCCATTCTTAACACCTGCCAGCTTGTAGGCAGTCACCCACTGACTGGGGGCAAAGGTGACCCACGGCACACAGGGGAAGAATGCTCCCACACCTCCCACCTTCCTTCCTGCCTTTGTCTCTGTACTTGGAAATCACTCTCCCCCGGCCCAGCAGGAGCCCTGACTGGTTCAGGGATTTGTGATTAGCAGAACGGCAGCCCTGTTGCTCTCCACCTGGGCTCAGATAGTCTTTCAGGAACCTGGGGTCTTGACAAGCAGGGATGAGTTGCTTCAAAGAACCAGGAAGGCACCCCTGGGGAGTGACAGCTCCTGCCCAGGGCCCAGGAGGCCATAGTGCCTGTAAGTGGAGCCTCTCCCACACATGAAAAAGATGAAGAAAAAGTCGCTTTTTCTTTGTTGCTGCTATGAAAATGAGCGCCCAAGAGGATACGGAATTCTGCAGATCTTACTTAAATTAAATTCTGCAAGCAGCCCTGATTATTAGGGGACGGCGGCTGGATGTTGGCGGCAGCTCAGACAAATGAGAAAGAAAAATGGCCAAGCAGGTTACCTCACCTTCCTCCCCAGCCTGGTGGCTCTAAAGAGCATCATCGAGGGAACAGAATTCTTGTAAACTGAGGCTTGCAAAGGGAAGGGAGTCCCTGTGGCTCAACCAGGCAGCTAGAAGCGGTGCAAAGATCTTTCCAAAGAGCTGAGCACTGATAATGGTCAAAATGGTTCAGGGACTCCAGTGAAGAGTTTAGCTCCCACCTGGCTCCAGGGCTTCGAGTCTTAGGGCATATTGCAGGCGTTCTGCCTCTCAGTTCTTTCAGCTGCCAAGTGGGGCGCTAGACCAGCTTGCTGGTCTGCTTTTGGCTGCACGTTCTTATTGGTAAAAAATTTTTAGCCTGCACCCTAAGAAATGCACAACTGTTCATTTACCAGTTATCCATCTGTTCTACTCCCCTAATGTATTATGTACATTATAAAGGGCCTGCAACAATAGATATAAGAAAGTCTAGATAAAAATAACTGTAGATAGAAGCTCAGTATTTTTTTTTAAATTTATTTGATTGAAGTATAGTTGATTTACAGTGTTGTGTTAATTTCTGCTGTACAGCAAAGTGATTCAGTTATACGTACATATATATATATATATATATATATATATATACACATTCTTTTCCATTATGGTTTATCCCAGGATATTGAATATAGTTCCCTGTGCTATACAGTAGGACCTTGCTATTTATCCATTCTATATATAATAGTTTGCATATGCTAATCCCAAACTCCCGATCCATTTCTCTCCGCTCCCCCCACTTGGCAACCACACATCTGTTCTCTATGTATGTGAGCCCGTTTCTGTGTTGTAGTTAAGTTCATTTGTGTCATATTTTAGATTCCACATGTAAGTGGTATCGTACGGTATTTGTCTTCTCTTTCTGACTTACTTCATTTAGTATGATAATGTCTAGGTCTCATGTTGCTGCAAATGACATTATTTCATTATTTTCTTATGGCTGAGTAGTATTCCGTTGTATATATATACCACATCTTCTTTATCCATTCATCTGTCAATGGACATTTAGGTTGTTTCCATGTCTTGGCTATTGTGAATAATGCTGCTATGAACATAGGAGTGCTTGTATCTTTTTGAATTATAGTTTTGTCTGGATATATCCCCAGGAGTGGGATAGCTGGATCATATGACAACTCTATGCTTAGTTTTTAGAAGAACCTCCATACTGTTTTCCACAGTGGCTGTACCAATATACATTTCCATCAACAGTGTAGGAGGGTTCCCATTTCTCCACGCCCTCTCCAGCATTTGTTATTTGTAGAATTTTTAATGATGGCATTCTGATGGTGTGAGGTGCTACCTCATTGTAGTTTGTTTGTTTGTTTTTTATTTAAACTAACATAGCATTGTAAAGCAATTAAACTCCAATAAAGATGTTAAAAAAAAAAAACCCAAACATTAACCATAAAATAAGCACCAGTTGGTTTTGAATAGCTGTATAGGCCTGCCCAGAGGTAGAGGGCAATGTTGATAGTTTCCTTAAAGATTATTTTTATTTTTATTTTTTAGGATTAGTTAGAAGCCTCTGGCTTGTCATGTCGCTTTGATAGATACCAGATTTTGCACAAATTAAGAAACCCTAAATGCATGTCTTACATGTTTTGTTGTAAGTGATATGTAGGATGTTTGTCATTTAAATAGCAGTTTAGAGTTATGATTACAATAATTCCTACCATAAGGAATAACTGTCTAAGCAGCTCCCATAGACCATAGACACCATGTCACATATTCGGGTCTTTCTACCTTTGTCTTCCTCCCTCCCTCTGTCCTTTCTTTTGGGGTTATTAAAAACAAACACACAAAAGACATTCATTAAGGGTCCTGAGCTGGGTGCTCAGTATTTAGACTTAACCTCAGTCATTTTAGACGAGACTTCCCAGTTGTGGAGCTCACTTTCACATGTGTTCCTTGCTGGCCATTTCCAGCAGCAAGACGGGAGGCCTCAGGAAGCCATCCTGTGATTAAGAAGCCTTGGCTCAGTTGTGACTTCTGGTTACAATCACAAGCCCTCTGCATTTCTGGAAGTGGCTCTGATGGGCAGGGGTTGCTGGAAGGTCTCTCTCTAAGCCTTTCTGGGGGATCATCAATGGATCCACTAGGAATAAACACTTCATCATTGGTGGTAAGACTTCAGGTGATCAGAAAATGGTCAGATTCTGTTACAGGAGATTTCCTTTTATGATATATGGGAACAATATCATAAAATTGTATCACAAAATTGAATTGGTAATCTCAACATTCTGGTGGAACCCTGGTCTTCAACAGATTCTTCACTTGTCTTTAAATCAACTCTACAATACCAGCTTTTATCTAGTATTTTCATGGGTAGCCAAGCTTGACTTTGAATATATTTACTGGTCTTTTGGTTTTTACGTGTATCTTTACTATTTCCTTATTAGAAGGGAATACTTTATTTTTGTTTCTTTTTTTTTAAGGTTTAATTTTATTAGGAAGATTAAAGATTTTGTATCTTAGAAAGCAGTATCAAAACCATTTATTATCTGAAGTGAAATATGAATGATTAACTTCTTTCATAAAATCAATAAAATGGAATCGACTGAAAAAATCAATGTACTTTGTAAATATGTCTTTTAAAGTATTTTTTTTTAACATCTTTATTGGAGTATAATTGCTTTACAATGGTATGTTAGTTTCTGCTTTACAACAAAATGAATCAGTTATATATATACATATGTTCCCATATCTCTTCCCTCTCGCGTCTCCCTCCCTCCCACCCTCCCTATCCCACCCCTCCAGGCGGTCACAAAGCACCGAGCTGATCTCCCTGTGCTATGCAGCTGCTTCCCACTAGCTATCTACCTTACGTTTGGTAGTGTATATATGTCCATGCCTCTCTCTCGCTTTGTCACACCTTCCCCTTCCCCCTCTCCATATCCTCAAGTCCATTCTCTAGTAGGTCTGTGTCTTTATTCCTGTTTTACCCCTAGGTTCTTCATGACATTTTTTTTCTTAAATTCCATATATATGTGTTAGCATACGGTATTTGTCTCTCTCTTTCTGACTTACTTCACTCTGTATGACAGACTCTAGGTCTATCCACCTCAATACAAATAGCTCAATTTCGTTTCTTTTTATGGCTGAGTAATATTCCATTGTATATATGTGCCACATCTTCTTTATACATTCATCCGATCATGGACACTTAGGTTGTTTCCATGTCCGGGCTATTGTAAATAGAGCTGCAATGAACATTTTGGTACATGACTCTTTTTGAATTATGGTTTTCTCAGGATATATGCCCAGTAGTGGGATTGCTGGGTCACATGGTAGTTCTATTTGTAGTTTTTTAAGGAACCTCCATACTGTTCTCCACAGTGGCTGTATCAATTTACATTCCCACCAACAGTGCAAGAGGGTTCCCTTTTCTCCACACCCTCTCCAGCATTTATTGTTTCTAGATTTTTTGATGATGGCCATTCTGACTGGTGTGAGATGATATCTCATTGTAGTTTTGATTTGCATTTCTCTAATGATTAGTGATGTTGAGCATTCTTTCATGTGTTTGTTGGCAGTCTGTATATCTTCTTTAGAGAAATGTCGATTTAGGTCTTCTGCCCATTTTTGGATTGGGTTGTTTGTTTTTTTGTTATTGAGCTGCATGAGCTGCTTATAAATTTTGGAGATTAATCCTTTGTCAGTTGCTTCATTTGCAAATATTTTCTCCCATTCTGAGGGTTGTCTTTTGGTCTTGTTTATGGTTTCCTTTGCTGTGCAAAAGCTTTGAAGTTTCATTAGGTCCCATTTGTTTATTTTTGTTTTTATTTCCATTTCTCTAGGAGGTGGGTCAAAAAGGATCTTGTGCTTTATGTCATAGAGTGTCCTGCCTATGTTTTCCTCTAAGAGTTTGACAGTTTCTGGCCTTACACTTAGGTCTTTAATCCATTTGGAGCTTATTTTTGTGTATGGTGCTAGGGAGTGATCTAATCTCATACTTTTACATGTACCTGTCCAGTTTTCCCAGCACCACTTATTGAAGAGGCTGTCCTTTCTCCACTGTACATTCCTGCCTCCTTTATCAAAGACAAGGTGACCATATGTGCGTGGGTTTATCTCTGGGCTTTCTATCCTGTTCCATTGATCTATCTTTCTGTTTTTGTGCCAGTACCATACTGTCTTGATTACTGTAGCTTTGTAGTATAGTCTGAAGTCAGGGAGCCTGATTCTTCCAGCTCTGTTTTTCATTCTCAAGATTGCTTTGGCTATTTGGGGTCTTTTGTGTTTCCATACAAATTGTGAATTTTTTTGTTCTAGTTCTGTGAAAAATGCCAGTGGTAGTTTGATAGGGATTGCGTTGAATCTGTAGATTGCTTTGGGTAGTAGAGTCATTTCCACAGTGTTGATTCTTCCAATCTAAGAACATGGTATATCTCTCCATCTATCTGTATCATCTTTAATTTCTTTCATCAGTGTCTTATAACTTTCTGCATACAGGTCTTTTGTCTCCTTAGGTAGGTTTATTCCTAGATATTTTATCCTTTTTGTTGCAATGCTAAATGGGAGTGTTTTCTTGATTTCACTTTCATATTTTTCATCATTAGTGTATAGGAATGCCAGAGATTTCTGTGCATTAATTTTGTATCCTGCTACTTTACCAAATTCATTGATTAGCTCTAGTAGTTTTCTGGTAGCATCTTTAGGATTCTTTTTGTATAGTATCATGTCATCTGCAAACAGTGACAGCTTTACTTCTTTTCTGACGTGGATTCCTTTTATTGCCTTTTCTTCTCTGATTGCTGTGGCTAAAACTTCCAAAACTATGTTGAATAAGAGTGGTGAGAGTGGGCAACCTTGTCTTGTTCCTGATCTTAGTGGAAATGCTTTCAGTTTTTCACCATTGAGGATGATGCTGGCTGTGGGTCTGTCATATATGGCCTTTATTATGTTGAGGAAAGTTCCCCCTATGCCTACTTTCTGCAGGGTTTTTATCATAAATGGATGTTGAATTTTGTCGAAAGCTTTCTCCGCATCTATTGAGATGATCATATGGTTTTTCTCCTTCAATTTGTTAATATGGTGTATCACGTTGATTAATTTGCGTATATTGAAGAATCCTTGCATTCCTGGAATAAACCCCACTTGATCATGGTGTATGATCCTTTTAATGTGCTGTTGGATTTTGTTTGCTAGTATTTTGTTCAGGATTCTTACATCTATGTTCATCAGTGATATTGGCCTGTAGTTTTCTTTCTTTGTGACATCCTTGTCTGGTTTTGGTATCACGGTGATGGCGGCCTTGTAGAATGAGTTTGGGAGTGTTCCTCCCTCTGCTATATTGGAAGAGTTTGAGAAGGATAGGTGTTATCTCTTCTCTAAATGTTTGATAGAATTCGCCTGTGGTCCTGGGCTTTTGTTTGTTGGAAGATTTTTAATCGCAGTTTCAATTTCAGTGCTTGTGATTGGTCTGTTCATATTTTCTATTTCTTCCTGATTCAGTCTTGGCAGGTTGTGCCTTTCTAAGAATTTGTCCATTTCTTCCAGGTTGTCCATTTTATTGGCATAGAGTTGCCTGTAGTAATCTCTCATGATCTTTTGTGTTTCTGCAGTGTCAGTTGTTACTTCTCCTTTTTCATTTCTAATTCTATTGACTTGAGTCTTCTCCCTTTTTTTCTTGATGAGTCTGGCTAATGGTTTATCAATTTTGTTTATCTTCTCAAAGAACCAGCTTTTAGTTTTATTGATCTTTGCTATCGTTTCCTTCATTTCTTTTTCTTTATTTCTGATCTGATCTTTATGATTTCTTTCCTTCTGCTAACTTTGGGGTTTTTTCGTTCTTCTTTCTCTAATTGCTTTAGGTGCAAGGTTAGGTTGTTTATTCGTGATGTTTCCTGTTCTTACCTGTTTCTTAAGGTAGGATTGTATTGCTATAAACTTCCCTCTTAGAACTGCTTTTGCTGCATCCCATAGATTTTGGGTCGTTGTGTCTCCATTGTCATTTGTTTCTAGGTATTTTTTAATTTCCTCTTTGATTTCTTCAGTGATCACTTCGTTATTAAGTAGTGTATTGTTTAGCCTCCATGTGTTTGTATTTTTTACAGATCTTTTCCGGTAATTGATATCTAGTCTCATAGTGTTGTGGTTGGAAAAGATACTTGATACAATTTCAATTTTCTTAAATTTACCAAGGCTTAATTTGTGACCCAGGATATGATGTATCCTGGAGAATGTTCCATGAGCACTAGAGAAAAACGTGTATTCTGTTGTTTTTGGATGGAATGTCCTGTAAATATCAATTAAGTCCATCTTGTTTAATGTATCATTTAAAGCTTGTGTTTCCTTATTTATTTTCATTTTGGATGATCTGTCCATTGGTCAAAGTGGGGTGTTAAAGTCCCCTACTACGAATGTGTTACTGTGGATTTCCCCTTTTATGGCTGTTAGTATTTGCCTTATGTATTGAGGTGCTCCTATGTTGGGTGCATAAATATTTACAATTGTTATATCTTCTTCGTGGATTGATCCCTTGATCATTATGTAGTGTCCTTCTTTGTCTCTTCTAATAGTCTTTATTTTAAAGTCTATTTTGTCTGATATGAGAATTGCTACTCCAGCTTTGTTTTGGTTTCTATTTGCATGAAATATCTTTTTCCATCTCCTTACTTTCAGTCTGTATGTGTCTCTAGGTCTGAAGTGGGTCTCTTGTAGACAGCAAATATATGGGTCTTGTTTCTGTATCCATTCAGCCAATCTGTGTCTTTTGGTGGGAGCATTTAGTCCATTTACATTTAAGGTAATTATCGATATGTATGTTCCTATTCCCATTTTCTTAATTGTTGTGGGTTCATTATTTGTAATTGTTGTAGGTCTTTTCCTTCTCTTGTGTTTCTTGCCTAGACAAGTTCCTTTAGCAGTTGTTGTAGAGCTGGTTTTGTGGTGCTGAACTCTCTCAGCTTTTGCTTGTCTGTAACGGCTTTAATTTCTCCATCAAATCTGAATGAGATCCTTGCTGGGTACAGTAATCTTGGTTGCAGGTTTTTCTCCTTCATCACTTTTAATATGTCCTGCCAGTCCCTTCTGGCTTGCAGAGTTTCTGCTGAAAGATCAGCTGTTTACCTTATGGGGATTCCCTTATGTGTTATTTGTTGTTTTTCCCTTGCTGCTTTTAATATGTTCTCTTTGTATTTAATTTTTGACAGTTTGATTAATATGTGTCTTGGCGTGTTTCTCCTTGAATTTATCCTGTATGGGACTCTCTGTGCTTCCTGGACTTGATTAACTATTTCCTTTCCCATATTAGGGAAGTTTTCAACTATAATCTCTTCAAATATGTTCTCAGTCCCTTTCTTTTTCTCTTCTTCTTCTGGAACCCCTATAATTCAAATGTTGGTGTGTTTAATGTTGTCCCAGAGGTCTCTGAGACTGTCCTCAGTTCTTTTCATTCTTTTTTCTTTATTCTGCTCTGCAGTAGTTATTTCCACTCTTTTATCTTCCAGGTCACTTATCCGTTCTTCTGCCTCAGTTATTCTGCTATTGATTCCATCTAGAGTATTTTTCATTTCATTTATTGTGTTGTTCATTGTTGTTTGTTTCATCTTTAGTTCTTCTAAGTCCTTGTTAAATGTTTCTTGCATTTTGTCTATTCTATTTCCAAGATTTTGGATCATCTTTACTATCATTATTCTGAATTCTTTTTCAGGTAGCCTGCCTATTTCCTCTTCATTTGTTAGGTCTGGTGGGTTTTTATCTTGCTCCTTCTTCTGCTGTGTGTTTTTCTGTCTTCTCATTTTGCTTATCTTACTGTGTTTGGGGTCTCCTTTTTGCAGGCTGCAGGTTCGTAGTTCCCGTTGTTTTTGGTGTCTGTCCCCAGTGGCTAAAGTTGGTTCAGTGGGTTGTGTAGGCTTCCTGGTGGAGGAGACTAGTGCCTGTGCTCTGGTGGATGAGGCTGGATCTTGTCTTTCTGGTGGGCAGGTCCACGTCTGGTGGTGTGTTTTGGGGTGTCTGTGGACTTATTATGATTTGGGGCAGCCTCTCTGCTAATGGGTGGGGTTGTGTTCCTGTCTTGCTAGTTGTTTGGCATAGGATGTCCAGCACTGTAGCTTGCTGGTCGTTGAGTGAAGCTCGGTGCTGGTGTTGAGATGGAGATCTCTGGGAGATTTTCACCATTTGATATGTGGAGCTGGGAGGTCTCTTGTGGAACAGTGTCCTGAAGTTGGCTCTCTCACCTCAGAGGCACAGCACTGACTCCTGGCTGCAGCACCAAGAGCCTTTCATCCACACGGCTCAGAAGAAAAGGGAAAAAAAGTAGAAAGAAAGAATTATTAGAAGTAGAAAGAAAGAAAGGAAGGAGGGAAGGAAGGAAGGAAAAAGAGAAAGAAAGAAGATAAAGTAAAATAAAATAAGATAAAATATAATAAAGTTATTAAAATAAAAAATAATTATTAAGAGAAAAAAAAAACGGACGAATAGAACCATAGGACAAATGGTGGAAGCAAAGCTATACAGACAAAATCTCACACAGAAGCATACACATACACACTCACAAAAAGAGGAAAAGGGGAAAAAATCATAAATCTTGCTCCAAAGTCCACCTCCTTAATTTGGGATGATCCGTTGTCGATTCAGGTGTTCCACAGATGCAGGTACTTCAAGTTGATTGTGGAGCTTTAATCCGCTGCTCCTGAGGCTGCTGGGAGGGATTTCCCTTTCTCTTCTTTGTTCTCACAGCTCCCGGGGCTCAGCTTTGGATTGGGCCCCGCCTGTGCGTGTAGGTTGCTGGAGGGCGTCTGTTCTTCGCTCAGACAGGACGAGGTTAAAGGAGCCGCTGATTCGGGGGCTCTGGCTCACTCAGGCCGGGGGGGGGGGGGAGGGAGGGGCACGGAGGCGGGGCGGCGCCGGCGTGACGTTGCACCAGCCTGAGGGGGCGCCGTGCGTAGCTGGGGAAGTTGTCCCTGGATCCTGGGACCGTGGCGGTGGAGGGCTGCACAGGCTCCCCGGAAGGGGGCGTGGACAGTGACCTGTGCTCGCACACAGGCTTCTTGGTGGCGGCAGCAGCAGCCTTAGCGTCTCCTGCCCGTCTCTGGGGTCCGCGCTTTTAGCCGCGGCTCGCGCCCGTCTCTGGAGCTCCTTTAAGCGGCGCTCTTAATCCCCGCTCCTCGCGCACCAGGAAACAAAGAGGGAAGAAAAAGTCTCTTGCCTCTTCGGCAGCTCCAGACTTTTTTTCGGACTCCCTCCCGGCCAGCCGCGGCGCACTAACCCCCTGCAGGCTGTGTTCACGCCGCCAACCCCAGTCTTCTCCCTGTGCTCCGACCGAAGCCCGAGCCTCAGCTCCCAGCCCCGGCCGCCCCGGCGCGGGAGCAGACAAGCCTCTCGTCCTGGTGAGTGCCGGTCGGCACCGATCCTCTGTGCGGGAATCTCCCTGCTTTTCCCTCCGCACCCCTGTGGCTGTGCTCTCCTCCGCGGCGCCGAAGCTTTCCCCTCTGTTTATTCTTTTCTCTTTTTCCCTATCCAAGTACGTGGGGGGTTTCTTGCCTTTTGGGAGGTCTGAGGTCTTCTGCCAGCGTTCAGTAGGTGTTCTGTAGGAGTTGTTCCACGTGTAGATGTATTTCTGGTGTATCTGTGGGGAGAAAGGTGATCCCCGCGTTTTACCCTTCCGCCATCCTCCCGGAAGTCTCACATTGTAGTTTTGATTAGCATTTCTCTAATAGTGATGCTGAGAAGCTCACTATTTTCTTTCTCTACCCTTGTCGTGCCCTCACCCCTGGGATGTGAAGGCTCTGTTTTAGAGATTATTATTTTTTTTTGAATGTTTATTTCACCTTTTATTTATTTAACATCTTTATTGGAGTATAATTGCTTTACGATGGTGTGTTAGTTTCTGCTGTACAACAAAGTGAATCAGCTGTACGTATACATATGTCCCCATCTCCCCTCCCTCTTGCGTCTCCCTCCGTCCCACCCTCCCTATCCCACCCCTGTAGGTGGTCACAAGCCCGGAGCTGGTCTCCCTGTGCTATGCGGCTGCTTCCCACTAGCTTTCTATTTTACATAGACCAGATGATCTGGAAGAGCTTCTCTAGGGGTAGCATGTGTGATGCCCGTTTTTTCAGAGGAGATGCTTTGGGCCTGACCTGTCCAATAACGGTAGGCATTAGCCATCAGTGGCTCTTTAAACTCATTAAAATGAAATTGAATGTAAAGCTCAGTTCCTCGGACACATGAACTACATTTCACTCACTCTAGAGCTGCCTGTGGTTAGTGGCCACCGTATTGGTCCATGCAGGTTATAGAAGACGCCCATCACTGTGGAAAGTTCTACTGGACAGCCTGTTAACTAGTAAGTAGTCAAGACCATATAATTCAGTATTTAATTACAGCAACTGACCTTTATTAAGTGCTTGTTGTGTGCTAAGTGGTGTGGGAAGCATTTTCTAGGCACTATCTCATTTCATCCCTACAATGGCCGCCTGAGTTGCGTCCTGTTTTCATCCCCACGTCCTGGCGGGAGAATGAGGATTGGAGGGAAAAGGGGTTCCTGACAGCTGATGAGCTGCCTGGACCTCACGTCCCTGTGTTCTCCCAGGCTTCCCACACGGACCTGGATTTTATCCTCTGGGCATATCCTGTCTTGGATTTTTGTGCCTGTGAGCTTCCGGACACCCTCTCAAGGCTGATCACTGCACATGTGCTTCTCGTCCCCCAGGTACAAAGGGAATTTCTTGCAAAGTCGTTTCCAGCTGAGAGCCAGCAGACTGAGGAAGCCACACTGGGTGCTGAGAAAAGACGGCCGTTCACCCCCATCCGAGGGGCCGGCCCCACGCAGGACCTGCGGGCAGGCTTCTTCCGAAACGGCAGGTAAGGCTCTCCTTGGAGGTGCATCCAAACCGGGCACCAGGCTGCTGGGCTATGAAATGAGCAGAGCAGCCATCCTTGCTGTCCGGAGCCTGAAGTCCAGCAGGAAGCTGGATGCGTGGGGGGTGATGTGGGACAGTCGAGACCCTAAGCTAGGGGAGAGGGTCCTGGGGGAGGATATGGAGAATCCAGTACTGAGAAGACAACAAACGTCCTCAAGTACTGGCCACGGATGCTCAGCCCTGTCCAAGTACAGATTCCCTCCAGGACCTGGAAAACCTGAATTGGAACTCTGGGTGCCTCTACTTTTCCCCATCATTAAAGAGGAAGTTCACTGGGTTCTTTCCACAGGGCCATTGTGAGGCTAAAATGGGTCAGTGGATGGGCTTTTGAATGAATGTGAGATAGAAGAATAGGGAGGAGTTACGATGTGAGAGCTGCAGGGAACATGCTTCCACGGGAGGTGGTAAGCGGGGCCCTCTCCATCATTCTCGGAAACAAACAAAGGATGAACTAATGGAGGCTGCTTCCTGGAAAAGGGCTATTTTAAGGTGCAGTCACTGGGCAACGAGGGCAAATCGCGTAACTTCTCTGGCCCACAATTTCCCTCCCTTCCTCCCATCTGCCTGGCAGTCATGAGCCCAGCCTTAGCCTTGCTGGCAGTGTGTTGACTGGGGAAGATGGAGACCATATTTGAGAAGGTGGCTGGTCCCATCTGGCCAGTGGTGACTGAATTACCACCCTTTTGTGGCTGATTGCTGTTTGTTTGGCTCAAGGGCTGACCCTGGGCTCTGCCTGCTGGCTGCGGTTTTGGTCCCTGGAGACAGTTGGCTGGGGCCCCTCCCCCTCCCCCTCTGTGTGGCTCCAGTGCCCCCTGCGGGCAGATGGTGCTTCCATGCTGCCCCTCGACCCCCCACCTCCAACCCCGACGCCCTCTCTGGTAGGCAGGCAAGGACGAGGATTAGTCTTTTTCTCAGTGAGAGTTTAAATCAAGGTAGGTATTTGCTCAACTGGTTGGCCAGTTGTGGAAGGCAAAAGCATGGTCTTTTTATGGAACGTCAAGGGTTAAGACCTCATGGGGGGAGGCTGAGTGGGTGTAGACAAAAGTGCAATCAGGGCACCCGGCTTTGCCCTTCCTTCATTTTCTGTGGCTCAATCACCTTGAACTCCACTGCTTTCCTCCTGGTCAGATAGATACAGCCAATGGAACTGCCCATTGGGGTGTTCACGGGCGATACCACCTCCACAGCAGAACCCACCAGAACTCTGTCACTTGTCCCTAATGGCAGTGCTTTCCCACCAGCTCTCTTCCCAGCACCATAAATAGAGCTGAATCAAGCTGCTCCTGGAAACTCCCATCAGCTTCCATGTTTCCATTGCTAAGCTCCGTGCTAGAAACTGAAGGGAAAAGACGACAGTCCCTGCTCCGGATAAATGTGGTTCAGGGTGAAGACAGACAGACAGGCTTCCTGTCCATCCTTTGCTCAAATCACATGGGGAATGACACTGGCGGGTCAGTGAGCTCCCTCCTGGGAATCTTATGTCTGTGCAGCGAGGCCGTTGATGGAGGTCTTGCCCACCCAATGGCTCAGTGTGAGGATAGAGCGAGCTCGTGTGTGGCAGGGAATTTGCAGACCCCAAGGCAGGTGATAAATGTTGATTGTAATTATCTCCTGAGCATAATAAGCATATGTGCATTAAGACCTGGCGTGTGCTGAGTGCCAAGTGAGTGTGGAGCGCATGGTAACCAGTGTGCCTCTTGTTTAGCAGAGGACAAAGTCAGAGTTGGAGGAAGAGCCCAAAGGGGGAGTTTTCTCGGGAGAGAGACGGCTTCTTCTGGAAATTCAGGTGTAGGGAGAATAGAACAGAGGCTTTCTGGACTGGGGAAGAAAATTGCCTATGGCAGCCAAAGAAATTGCCACAAACTTGGTCCAAGGTGTATTCTCTCCCAGTTCTGGAGGCCAGGAGTCTCGCTGTCTCTCCGAAGCCTCCAGGGGAGGATCCTTCCCTGCCTCTCAGCTTCTGGGGACTCCAGGCGTCCTTGGCTTGTGGCCGCATCCCTCCAATCTCTGTCTTCATCTTCACAGGGCTTCTCCCCTGTGTTCCTGTGGGTCAAATCTCCCTCTGTGTTTCTCTTATAAGGACACTTGCCGTTGAATTTAGGGCTCGCCCTAAATCCAGGATGATCTTATTTTGAGATTCTTCATTTCATGTGCAAATACCTTTTTCCAAGTAAGGTCACAGTCACAGGTTCTGTGGCTTAGGACTTGGAGGGGGAGGCATGATTCAACCACTAACCACTTCAACAACTTTCCCCCTATCTGGGAACCGACAGAAGGGACCTTAAAATGTGTTTCTAAGTGAAAAAGGCAGCAGCACCCATGAACACTCCTGCCAACAGTTTTGGCAGGAAAGTTCTATTATAAGCTTAAATCAGTATGTATTCATTAAAACGGGATCACCCAGCCCACCACCCAGCAGGATGTGTTCACACTTGTGGGGAGTCTTGTCCAAGTGGCTACAGGCAGCTCCGATCGTGAGACAGGTGTGTTGGGTAAGGGGCCCTATTCGCTTCTCTTTGGGAAGAAGGCCTGTGGCCGGCTGGATAGGGGGTGGGCAGGGCCTCTGAGTGTGGCTGTGTGGATGGTGCCCATAGGGGCTGAAATCCAGCCACCACTGGTTGGTGCAGCCTTTTGCTCTGACTGTGGGGCTGTCCACCCAAAGCAAGGAGCTCCTTCCTCCTTCTCCCAAGGGGGTGGGGGACACCTTTCCACACATCCTCCAGTGGAAGTTGTTGCCTCTTCCTAATTTACATGTGTACGCCGTGTGCTCATGGTACCCCTGGGGACCCCAGTGCCAGCAGAGAGACCAGCTGGAAAGCCTCTGATCTTTCATGGTCCTCTCCACACCGTCTTTCCTTTACAAGCTTCTCTTGGCCTCGGGGAATGGCCTTGCTCCCTCCACGTTGGGAGAATCCCACTTCTGTGCACTTCTGATCTCAACATCGGCCTTTCCTACCAGAATCCTAAGAGCAAACTGTGGGCTCCAGTGAATGGGGGATAAAACCAGCCCCAAACAGAAAAAAAAGCAGAAGCGAAATCTAAATATGGAGCTAAGATTGAGAGGCCAAATGTAATGCGAATCCCCCTGGGAACCGAGTGCCCCTCCCTCCATGTAGGTAATAATGGTGCAGCGGCAGCCCAGGGTGGTGACAAATGTCTGCACTTTCATGTTTGTTATTGGAACAGCCAGTTGAGTCAGAGGTCTGGGTCACTGGTGCCCATTTTCAAAGGGCTCCCTCCTGCCACAATGTCCACTCAGGACAGATGTGAGCCTGTGGGGTGTGGTCTAAGCATTGGCCCGGGGAATATTAATCACCCCGCCACCCCCATTCCTTATTGAAGTGTCAGAGAGGGAACAGGGATGGCAGGTTGGGTAAACCAGCAAGCCCGGAGTGGACGGGCTGTTATGGACACCACTGGGTTGGGGGCAGGTGGTAGAGTGCCTTAAAATAAATACCACCTGGAAATCAAAGGAGCTTGGGAAGTTTATTTACACCATCTCCCAAAGCCAGTGTTTCACAGCAGAGTGACAGGCACTCAGAGTGTTGGGTGTTTGAAGACAGAGTGCTGTAACTTCAAAGGAACCTAAAGATGGCCCTTGGTCGCCCACCATTTACAAACAAATTTCTTGTGTCCTTTGACCTGGCAGGTCCTGGTTGGAGAGATCAGAGCTGGCTGCTCAGTGAGGGAGCTGACCTCACGGTGTGTGTGTGTGTGTGTGTGTGTGTGTGTGTGTGTGTGTGTGTGTGTGTGTGTGTGTGTGTGTGTGTGTGTGTGTGTGTGTGTGTGTGTGTGTGTGTGTGTGTGTGTGTGTGTGTGTGTGCACGTGCGTGCACGTGAGTATACTTGTGAATGCATGCAAACGTGTATATTTTTGTGGGGGGAGGACCTGGTTTCCACAGCAGGACAATGATAGGGTGATCTGTTTTGGGTGACCTGAGGGGTTGTAACTTGGGGGAACTTGATGAAACCCAACAAAGAAATCGAGAATAACCTTTGCAGGGGAATTTCCCAATTCGAAGGTAGGGAAAACCTTTGGTCCTGATCCTTGAAGGCCAATTAGAATCAGCAAAACATTTTCAAATAAGTAGACAGGAATACTTGTGTCCAGGGGCCGAAATAAGATATTGTAACAGATTCTTTCTCCTCTTTATTTTTGGAGAAACTTCCTGTCAATAGTTTACGAAGATGAGAGAGAGGATGCTTTTGAACAGTATCTTTTTAAAGGTTGCTTAATTTCCCTCTCCTTTCAACTCTTCCAATAGCTTGGTACTAATCATTCGAATTAACAGATGGCTTGGTCGTGAAGTCATCTGCACACAGAAGGCCAGAGGAGTCATCAAGGATGGAGACCTAATTTATAAGATTTTATGGCGATTGGGATCTTTGAGACTCTCCTTAGAACTGAACGTTTTCATTTTTTTATTTTTATTCTTTTGACTTTCCAATACCACTGAATTTAATTTTTTTCTTTTTTAAAATTTTTATTTTATATTGGACTATAGCTGATTTACAATGTTGTGTTAGTATCAGGTGTACAGCAGAGTGATTCAGTTTTACATATATATATATCTATTCTTTTTCAAATTCTTTTCCCATTTAGGTTATTACAGAATATTGAGCAGAGTTCCCTGTGCTATACAGTAGGTCCCTGTTGGTTACCTGTTTTAAATATAGTAGTGTGTTTATGTCAATCTCAAACTCCCAATTTATCCCTCCCCCCCCACCTTTCCCATTTGGTAACCATAAGTTTGTTTTCTGTGTCTGTGAGTCTGTTTCTGTTTTGTAAATAAGTTCATTGTATTTTTTTAGCTTCTGCATATAAGTGATATCATATAATACTTGCCTTTCTTTGTCTGACCTACTTCACTTAGTATGATAATCTCCAGGTCCATCCATGTTGCTGCAAATGGCATTATTTTATTCTTCTGTTTGTTTGTTATCAATGTCACATGCCTTTTATTTATTTTATTTTTAACTTTTTTTATTGAAGTATAATTGAATTACAATGTTGTGTTAATTACTGCTGTACAGCAAAGTGACTCAGTTATACATATATATATTCTTTATATATATACATATATATATTCTTTTTCATATTCTTTTCCATTATGGTTTATCCCAGGATATTGAATATAGTTCCCTGTGCTATACAGTAGGACCTTGTTGTTTATCCATCCTATATATAATAGTTTGTGTCTGCTAATCCCAAACTCTTAATCCATCCCTCCTCCACCCACTCTCCCCCTTGGCACCCACAAGTCTGTTCTCTATGTCTGTGAGTCTGTTTCTGTTTCGTGGATAAGTTCATTTGTGTCATACTTTATATTCCACATATAAGTGATATCATATGGTATTTGTCTTTCTCTTTTTGACTTACTTCACTTAGTATGGTAATGTCTAGGTCTCATGTTGCTGCAAATGACATTATTTCATTATTTTTTTATGGCTGAGTAAAAAAATAGTATTCCATTGTATATATACACCACATCTTCTTTATCCATCCATCTGTCAATGGACATTTAGGTTGCTTCCACATTTAGGTTGCTTCCATGTCTTGCCTATTGTAAATAGTGCAGTGATGAACACTGGGGTGTATGTATCCTTTCGAACCATGGTTTTCTCCGGATGTATGCCCAGGAGTGAGATTGCAGGATCAAATGGTAGCTCTATTTTTAGCTTTTTAAGGAACCTCCATACTGTTCTCTGTAGTGGCTGCACCAGTTTACATTCCCACCAGCAGTGTAGGAGGGTTCCCTTTTCTCCACACCCTTTCCAGCATTTATTAATTGTAGACTTTTTGCTGATGGCCATTCTGACTGGTGTGAGGTGATATCTCATTGTAGTTTTGATCTGTGTCTCTCTAATGATTAGTGATGTTGAGTGAACTTTTTTAAAACCTAAATTCAGTGGTCCATCCCGTCCAAGTTCCCAGCAAAGGTGTGGAGGGAGCTGGAAGTTTCTTTGGAGACATCAAGTATCGTTGACTTACCAGACGCCCCAGGGTGAATGTGACTGAGAACTGCAGGGTTGTTCCTATTTCAAAGAAAGTCCTTCCTCACCCAGGGTCGCTTCCAGATCAGGGCTGAGGTGTGGAGTTAGGTGGATCTAATCTCAGACACTTGAGCTGCTTCACTGAAGGGACTGGTAAAAAATGGTTCTTAGATATCAAGTGGTTGAGTATCCCCAGGAGAGCAAGCCTCCCCTTGAGGACAGTCCTCGTAATCCAGACGTTCTTCACGGGATTCACCTCCCAGTCGGAGGTCGGCTGGGGAGGCAGTGACTGTCACAGAATGAGAACAGTCCCTACTAAACTGACTGCTGATACATTTAGACCCCTTTCAAACACTTCTCTTTGTCTCTCTCCATCTCTCCTTACCATTACTTTCCATCCCTGCCCTTCAGATTGACTTTCACAATGTCATGTAAACCGATTGCCAAGTGAAACCGCAAATCATGCTCAAGACATCGAATTTAATGAGATTGATGGGAGTGACCATTGGGTTGATTCATTCCCATTGGCAGAATCAGGTAACGAATAAGAGAAAACTGGTGAGGCTCATTCCAGAGAGTGACGGGAACATCAAAGGCTTAAGAGAAGCCCTTAGAAAAATTGAGGAAAGTCTAGAATATTTTTGGGATGGGAAAAAGTGTCTCTCGATAATCTTGCTCTGAAAGGAAATGTGAAAGTGAAGAACAGCCCATTGTTCTACCCTATAGTTTGGTGGAAAGATGTACTCTGCCCCCATCAACGTTCGATTAACCTTTGTTGATGTTAACAATTAGCTCATAGCTTGTCATTATAACCCACAAACTGGAAGTTTGTTTTACTTTCATTTTTGTAGGTTCATCTGCTTATTTTCACAACATTAGATTTCATGGTTTTTCAAGAGAAATTCTCCAAGTCCTTAATTTTCCACTGTTTACTGTGAAATTTTGGTCCCCATTGTGAATGAATTCATTTTTCATGGTCTTTCATCCGTGGCGATGATCTCAGCTAATAAGGACCCTGTTTGCCCGGCTGATAAGTCATCTTCTCCTTTGCACAAGGTGCCTAGCAGATCCGTAGTGTTTGTTGAGTGACCAGCTGAGCTGAACAGCAGAAGCGAGTCTCCTTATTTTAAGCTTCCTTTAAGCTCACCTTCAGTTGAAAGGACATTCAAAACCAGCCCCCAAATCTTTAAGAATGAAGGAAGGGACATGCAATCTGGAGGTTTCGTTCCTGATGGTGTTTTGGGGATGTGTCAGCAATGGAAGAATCCAGTGGGTATCGATTTTGGATGGCGGTGGGCTAAGCAGCATAAAAGCAAACTTCATCGTTCTTTTCCTCATAAAAGAAACTTCCTTATCTAAAAATAGTTCCAGCTCCCCCTGCCCCCTTGCTAGATTCAAATTTGTGGAATCACCATCTTCACCCATAAGGACCATCTAACGCCACCTCCACTTTACAGGTGAGAGCTCTGGCGAGACAAAGATGGGGGCTTTGAGCCGGCAAGTGTTCACTCTGATGTCTTTTAACCTGGGGTCCTCTCTTACACCACAGTGGGACCAAATCTTGAGTGGGGGATGTGTTTCCAAAGCCAGCAGTAGTCAAAATTATCTTTGAAAATTCTACAAATCCATCATAAGAGTATGAACGGTGTCTACAACTCTGAGCAGAAATTCTCAGGCATAACATGTTTGAGGACCATTGAGGGAAAGGAAGGAAAGAAAACAGGCAGTCCGTCCATCCGGGCTGCTTTGACAACAAACAGCAATTTCTGGTGAGGAATTCTCAAAGGTCCCCACTTGGCCGCGTGGTGTATGCGATGTTGGTTTCAGCATGAAGTGTCTGAAACTGTGATGGCGTCTTACTGGACTGGCTTGTTGCCGGGGGATTAACTGGGATGTTGGATCTGTGTAGGAGGTAGTGAGTTTCAGAAGTCAAGGTTTAAGTTAAATGTGTGATGGGACCCTGCTGGGGCGGTCTCTCATCTTACCTGAGCACCTGGCTTCCTGGTGCCAGTTTAAGAATTGGGGGGCCGTTCTCCACTTGGCAATTACGCCCGTGTAATTAACGGTCAGAGAAAGACCATCTTTTGTAGCTTAAGGGGAAGTTCACCACTAAGCTTGTTATGAAAACGATCTCTCCGCTGTTTACTCACCAAGTTAGGGTCTTAGGGACTCAGGAGGGCAGCTTTGCAAGTGCGTGCTGTGCGCGCGCGTGTGCATTTGTGTTCTCGCGTTTGAGTGTTATTTTTCCATTAGGAAAAGCAATTGAAAAACCCACACGTCCATACAAAGTGGGTGACACCACCTGAGCAAAAGCCACTACTGATCCTCTTTTGTTGTGGTTATACAATTCCTGATGCATCTCTCCTGATGAGGTCACCGCTCTGAAATGAATACTTTTCTTTCCAGAACGTGGGGCACGGTGGGGATGAGTGCGTCATTCAGCTGTTTGCATTTCGAGTGGGACATTCTAGTCTCTGGGAGCTTAAAACCCATCAGCAGGCACAGCCCTATTACCCTTTTCCTAATATCACAGTTATTGACCCTGGGCTGCAAGAGAAGAATCTCATAATTAGGTTTGCCCTGCTTCTGTGTTTCTGTGCACACTTCTTTCTCTCTAGCCGATGACATATCAACTTTTATTTATTTTATTATTGAAATCCTTTGTGTTAAAAGGACCTGCTCCATTAACTGAGACCTGTTCTATTGCCTCCAATGCTGGGATACATTAAAACATTCCGTGGTATAAAGAGCACTCTTAAATATTTCCTTAGAAACGCATTTTGTGGAACTGAATGGAGAACACTGATGTGGTCGAGGTTAATTATTCGGGCTTTTGCCGGGCACATGGGAAGCCGTGCTGCTTCTGCCGGTACACGGACTAAAATTGGAACACTGAAGAGGAGCCCAGCGTGGCCCTGTGCCCGGATGACACATCTGAAGTCATATTGATTGAGGGAGATGTTTTATTGAACGATACGAACTCCACCGAGTTTCTGGGTTTCCAATTTCCTGCAGCTGGCGTGGCTTCTGGCAGTAAACACTGTGTGATTCGGGGCTACATTTAAAAGTGAGATTTTAGAAAAAATCTCCCAATAACTAAACTCAGAGGGCGCTTTCATTTTAGGAGCTGCACCCACATCTAATCCCCCCAACAGACTTGTGATGAGTGACTCATTCTCATTTTGCAGAGGGAGAAACTGAGACTCAGAGAGGCATCCAGTGACTTGCCCAGGGCCACCCAGATGATGAATCTGGGGGTCCATGGTGTTTCCTACAGTCAGAAATGTCACATCTGCATGTCACCTGTGCAATTAGTTGCTTATGTGATCCATTTAAGCTCACTGACAAAAACCATAAATACATTTATTAAAAAAAAAAAAACTGTTTATTGACACCAAAAATGGAAAGCCAATATCACATGCCATTAAGAGAACGTTACAGAAAGAAAATGCTATGAACAATATTTTCTTGGTAAATAAATTCTAGCTAGACTGTTGTGGGCAGAAGACCAAGAGCGCTAGGTACACTCCCTTTGCTTAAAAAGAGATTTGGAAGCGTTAGGGAGGTGTTAGAGATATATTAGCATGCAGCTGAGACGTTCTTCTTTCCCTAATCAGAGGGTGTAGGGAGAATAGCTTTCTCACTGGGTGATTCCATTTTATTTAACACTAAGCTTGTGACTCACCGCCCACTGGGGGTCTGAGCCCCTCCCTGGGACTTTCTTGTGCTGTCATATCCGCTTTTCTCTGTCAGTAAGATCCCCCCGGCTTCTACGGTCTTATCTGGGATTTCCTCAACTCTTGTAAGGCCTTTACCTGTATCAACTTAAACTCTACATTCAACAGAGTTGGCTGTAGAGGCCATGGACCAACATTCTGCAAAGACCCTGCTTGCAGACTGAACCTCTTCTGCCTCATGGGGGTAGGAGCTTGGGGGTGTCAGAGGTCTCCTAGGCAGGTTCAAACTCTGCATTTGTAAGACTCTGAGATGGGGCTTCCCTGGTGGCGCAGTAGTTGAGAGTCCACCTGCCGATGCAGGGGACAGGGGTTTGTGCCCCGGTCCGGGAAGATCCCACATGCCGCAGAGCGGCTGGGCCCCGTGAGTCATGGCCGCTGAGCCTGCGCGTCCGGAGCCTGTGCTCCACAACGGGAGAGGCCACAACAGTGAGAGGCCCGCATACCGCAAAAAAAAAAAAAAAAAGAGTCTGAGATGCTGACCCAGAGGCTTCCGTGGCTGAAGGAGGGATGGTGGGAAATGCCCAGGATGCAGAGAGAGGAGGCGGGAGGGACCAGGCACATCTGAGACCTTGGTGTGGGCTCATCCTTCTCCTGAGGAGAGTGGGGAGCCATTGGTGGATGTGGGTGCAGGAGAGGAGGGCAGAGGGAAGACCAACGTAGGTGCAGGGGGGAGAGAGGCTCGGGGTAGGTAGAGTGGATACCTAGGAGACTGATGAGAAAGTTCCTGAAACAGGTTGGGCAGGTTTGCATTGAAAAAGAACTTGGAAAAAAGGGATGCTCCACCTAGAGGAATAGAAACGTTAACTATTAGTTTTTAGTTATGCGTCTAATCACGAACCATGCTTCTTTTAACACCTTAAAATATGGTAATAAGGCTCATGTTCACTTTGACCACCACCCCCATTCCCAACGGCCCTCTCAGATAAAACTACAGTTTGGAATTAGGAGGGCATCTGCCAGATCGTTATTTCTGTGCACGTGTGCGCGTGTGTGTGTATGTCTGTGTTTAACGTGAGTGGTACCACACTGCCCATCTCATCGTGCAACTTGCTTTTGGTTAACTCAACAGCATTTTGTGGTCTTCCCACACCGCTAGTACATACAGACCTATCTCAACAGTGTAGGTAGGGACAGAGTCTCTCGGCGTGGGGCTACTGTAATTTTAGGTAGTCATTCTCCCAATAATGGACAGTTTATCATTGCCAGTGCTTCACTATGGCATCGTGCTCTTTGGACCCACTGTCCATGACTCCCTGACCCAAGCAGGGGCTTCTCTAGGGAAGACCCAAGAGGAAGAATCACTGGGTCTTTCTTATGTTGCACATTTAAAAAAATGTTATGTTATATTGGAGTATAGTTGATTTACAGTGTTGTGTTAGTTTCTGGTGTACAGCAAAGTGATTCAGTTATACGTGTACATACATCTATTCTTTTTCAGATTCTTTTCCCATATAGATTATTACAGAGTATCGAGTAGAGTTCCCTGTGCTATACAGTAGGTCCTTGTTGATGGATCTAGTTTATATATGGTAGTGGGTATATGTTAATCCCAAACTCCTGATTTATCCCTCTGGTAACCATAAGTTTGTTTTCTATGTCTGTGAGTCTGTTTCTGTTTTGTAAATAAGTTCATCTGTATCATTTTTTTTTAGATTCCACATATAAATGATGTCATATGATATTTGTCTTTATCTTACTTCACTTAATATGGTAATCTCTAGGTCCATCCATGTTGCTGCCAATGGCATTATTTCATTCTTTTTTAGGGCTGAGTGATATCCCATTGTATATGTACACCCCATCTTCTTTATCCATTCATCTGTCAGTGGACATTCAGGTTGCTTCCATGTCTTGGCTATCGTAAATAATGCTGCAGTGAACGTTGGGGTGCATGTATCTCTTCAAATTAGAGTTTTCTCCAGATATGTGCCCAGGAGTGGGATTGCAGGATCATATGGTAGCTCTCTATTTTTAGTTTTATGAGGAACCTACGTAGTGTTTTCCATAGTGACTACACCAATTTACGTTCCCACCAGCAGTGCAGGAGGGCTCCCTTTTCTCCACGCCCTCTCCAGCTCTTATTATTTGTAGACTTTCTGATGATGGCCATTCTGACCGGTGTGAGGTGATACCACATTGTAGTTTTGTTACATCGCACATTTTTATTAGATATTTCCAAGTTGCTTTCTGTTTCACATTCCCATAAATAGCATGTAGTTCTTTCATGGATCTTACCAAACTTAAAAAAAATCTGCAAGATGGGTAAAAGATGCTATCTCGAATGCCCATGGCCAGGAGGGCCTTTCCACCCGTGCCTTGCATCCCACTGGGGGTTCCATTCCCCAGACAGACCATGAGGAAGCCTGGCATTAATTATCCAGTGGAAAAAAACATGGAGGGCTGAGGAGACTGTTTTGCTTTTAAATCACAGAGAAGTGAGTTTCTCTTGACCAAACTTTAAGTCCACTGGGTACGATCTGATGTTCTCTCCAAATATTAATAGATTTGTTCCTCGGCCGAGGCACGAAGTCTTAGTCTGCTCCGAGAGAGGTCCGTCACTGCAGAGGACACAAGGCCACACAGGACTTCCTCTGTGCCGAGCCAATTCATTAGACCCGGTGAGCAATTTGCAGCAGAGATTAATTGATTTGCAGGCTGCCCAGCACTGAGTGTTACTCAGCTACCTCCCAGAAAGCTCAGGCCGCCCGGCAGCTCGACAGAGCAAACAATAATATGCGAGACTTTAGTCAAAGGCCGAGCGTTGTCTTCATTCCTCATTATAAACAGAAGCCAGAGTGATGAAGTTCTCAGCCCCTTCTGGTTTAGTGTGGGATTTGGGGCCATACTCCAGGCTCCCGGAATAAAATGAGAAGCCTCGTGGAGCCGCAGCTGCCCATATGATAGCAATGTTCTCTTCGCAAGCTGTGATTATCCCCAGACAGACACCTTGCTTATCTTGCTCTGAAAAGTTGCTCTACCAGAGGTGGAAATTTCAACTCCGCCTGCCTGTATCAGAAAGGACTCTTTGGGGTGTCGGGAAAAGAGACTCAATGTAAATTGACCTAGACAGAAACATTCATCATCTCATGGAACAGAGAAGGGGGCTTCAGGCATGGCTGGATCCAGAGGTACCAGCGATGTCACTCGGACTCAGTTTCTCTCCATCTCTTGGCTGCTCTTCTGGGTCAGCATCACCGGCTCCTCTAGTACCTGCCCTGCCAAACATGCTTGACTCCTTTCCGTAACCCAAGTCCCCAGACTGAAGCCAGGTGGCCTGGTTGGGGGTAGGCGTCTCTCCTGAACCAGTCACTGGGGATTTGAGCGGCCCCTGTCCTTGTATGGAGGGACGGGTTGGGGCCCACCTCCGCTACAGCCTTTAAGAGTAGAGGAGAGACAGTTTCCCAAAAGAGTCGGGGCCCAGATGTCCAAACCGCCTCTTACTCATGGTTTAATGAAATTCAGCATCTGTGTATGAGCAGTCATGCCCCCTGAGAGGGGGAGAAGCACAAGATGCCATGAGTCCTCTCCTCAAGGAGCTTGGGGACCAGTTGGTGGACCGAGACACCTTTGTGAGATAGATGAGAGTTCCTGTGCAATTATCGGGGCCCGCTCTGTGCCAGGCAGTGTGTGGGAGCAGAACGAGAGGCAGACAAGAACACAACACGGCCCTGTCCTTAGGGAGAGCCCAGTCTGGCAGAGGGAGCCGGCACAGACTGGTAAACAAGTCATTACACATGCAATGCGGTAAGCTGGCTGATATGATTAAGCTTCCAAATGAGCGATCCTGACAAGACCGGCTGGAGCGTGGAAGGGAGAGTGGGCTAGCATAAACAGGAACAAAACAGGAGGGGGCCGTGCTTCCGACGCCCATCCCAAGGCCCCCGCATCGGGGCACCCGCTGCAGGAGGAGCGCGGCCCCCTACGGAGACCCGCAGCCTGTCACTCTTCATCATTCCTCTTCTCCTCCTTGGATAATAAGGGGTTTTTGCCATCCACACTAAACTGCCGGAAATGGAGGTGCACAGCACTTAACTACTATTTACTTATTTACCTAAAACGCTAAGTGTTTCCCTCGGCAATCGCTAACAGATTCCTAAAGAAACGGGGCGACGCGATCTGAATTCTGATTTCTGCGCCAACAGAAGGTGGGAGGGCCAAAGTGGCCAGTGCACTCATGGCCGGTTCCACTGGGGAGGTGGGAGGCCAGGGCCGTTGAGTCACATACCTTCAATCCCAAACCTGAAGTGGAGACAGCTCTGCTTTGGAAGGACTCTCTGGAAACTGTCCTCACCTTTGAGTTGGGAGAGCCCCTTCTCAGCAGAACCCACAAAAGGAGTCTTGTTCTAGAATTTTCTATGTCGAAGGCTGGTAGACAAATGGAATCAGAGGGAGGTGATGCTTTCAACAGACCTACAGATGGGGGACAAAATCATGAAGGGTTCCGGGCTCACCTTGTTGGCTCTTTCACCTCCACTTGCGAGCTGGTCTTTAGGAGGGGCAAGGCTGCTTTGGTTTTGGAGACAGGTGGCCTTTAGGGTTAATTCTAACTAAGAGATTAGTGGCAAGGGGAGGCAGAATGGTGTCACCAATAGGGAGCCTAGAGGGGAAATACTGTTATATAGACCAACTACATGGAGTCATAATGAGAAGGTCGTTCTCAATTCCCTGTTAAGCCTCTTGCTTACATCACAAAGGAAGTCTTGTTTTGATGCTAATATGTCTTTAACACCTGCCTAACTAAAAGTCTTTACTAATCTCCCTTTGAACAGACAAAGGTTGGGTTTCAACCTCTAGCTAGAATTTGAGAACACAGTTCTGTTTTTATTGTTTGTATTTTGACAGGGACCTTCTCAGGCCAGATACTTCATCTCACCCAGCTTCCTCCTACACTAGGCCTTGAAAAGCCAAATACTTCTTCCCCTCTCCCTCTCTCACAGCCTCCCTTAGGTCAAGAGTAGTGCAGGGGAAGAAACTTTGTTTCTGGAGTCAGAAGAATTCATTTGAGTCCTGACTTCTCCTCTTACCACTTCCTTGGCCAAGGTCATCCCTTCTCTTTCCCTCAGATCCTCATCTGTAAAATGGGGCCATTTCTGAGTCCGCAGGTGTCAGAGACATTCACCTATGCTGACTCACTAACCTAGCCCTTGAAAAGCCTATGAGGGGCAGTCTAGAAATATCCCACTCATCTCTCCAGAGGACTGTTGAGACACTCAAGCTACACGAGATGGTGAGTTGGAAAGATGCTGTGTCACCTATGAAGGACTTTGTAGGTGTGCTGGTTATCCTGGCTGACAGTGGGGGGCCATGGGCTATGTTTCCACCCAGGTCTGGGAGAGAGACCTGCAAGTCAGAGCGATGAACCAAGGAACAGTGCATGTCAGCTAGGGGGCTGCGCGGTATTGAGCCGATTCTTGGGGGCACATGAATTTATGCACTTGGATACAGATGGTGCTCTCCCTGCCGGGGTGAGACTGGCCCCAGAGGTAGAGGAGGCGAAGGGATTTGAATAATCCTCTGCTCCTGCCCCATCCCATCTCACACCTCCCTAGCAACGATGAGCTCTTCTTAGGGACGCTGTCTTCCTCTAAATAAATGCATTCACGGCGGCCTTCACCCCACCGTTGGATGCTGGCAGGGAGCAGTGGGGAATCTGGTCCAACAAGGATTGCTTCCTGCTTGAGCATTTGGAGTTTCCTCCAAATGTTTTTCTTCATCCACTTTTCAGTGTGGCCCCATGGGGTCAGGAGGGGGATGTCGTGGCCATTCTCCATCCTAATTAGAAGTCTTGCCCAAGTTCAGACATGAAGGAAAAGAATGGAAGTTCCATTCCAAGGTTTTTCCTTTGCTAAAACTCTTTAAATTTTGGCTTGTTTACTTCTCTGACTTCCAGAGACACGAAAAAGTAATTTTCGTGCCCCCCTCCACACAGACATTAGTGATCATTTTCAGTCATTTTCAGCTCTCCCTTTTTGCCACGAGGCACCTGGCATTCCGGGAATGGACCAAAGCCATTTTTCTAAGTACTCGCGTTTGAAATTATTAAGTGTTCATTAAGCACCCCCGGGTGCAAAGCACTCCCGGAGATGTTTGTTTCTCAATTTTCTATAATTTCCTGATTTTTTCCCCTTCGCTAAAGGCAGATTGAAAAATGAACTCAGTGCATTTGAGTCTCTGAATCATAGTTAATGTGCAACGCCCCCTCCCTTAACCACGCTGTTTCTCTTCTGCCCCCTCTTGTCTCTTTTCTTATCAATCCGATAAAGTTCTAATTCTTTTTAACCCCTACTCAGGGGCTGGAACTTTTTGTTTGTTCCTGACTACCTGCCAGGAAGAAATGAGTGCAAAAGCCGTGACCAGCACTCGCCCGGGACTGCGGGTGGGAGCTGAGCGATGGAAAAATCGAGAAGGCGGCAAAGGCAGCCTTTGATGGGCAGCGGGGCCGCGGGCAGCTCTGCGGCATCGGAGCCGGTGCAGGATGAGCTCGGGCTCAGCTCCCGGGGGGCCCTGCCCCCCACTGATTGGCATCAAGGACCCTCGAGAACCCCAA
Organism: Globicephala melas; assembly: GCF_963455315.2. Classification (NCBI taxonomy): domain Eukaryota; kingdom Metazoa; phylum Chordata; class Mammalia; order Artiodactyla; family Delphinidae; genus Globicephala; species Globicephala melas. The sequence goes on from NC_083328.1 coordinate 82,839,006, forward strand.
TCTCTGAGTGGACCCTTCTGGAAAAACACAGAAGCCCGAAGACCCCCTCCTGTGCGCCCTCACACCCCGTGATGCTGAGTCTTGCATGAGCAGAGAGAAAGGCTGTTTTTCTCTTTCTCTCTCTTTTTTTTTTTTTTGACAACAACCTCACATAACCTCAAAAGTTGCCCATGAATTTACCAAAACTTTTTTAATGAAACTATTCTAACCTCTGGTGGGGGTTAAAAAAGAAGCCCTGGGAATTTATTACCCAGAAAAAAAAAAAAAAAAAAAGGCAGCACGACTTTTTATTTGATGGGAAATCGTCTTCCAAGCTTCAAGGGCGCCCCCTAGCGCCAGCCTGCGAGGAGCAGGCAGCGCGGCTCCCTCTCGCCCGCGAGCCCGGCTGAAACCCCAGCTCTGGGGTCCCTCTCTGGTGGGGCGGGGGGGGCGAGCCCTGATCTCGCCCAGTTGTGCGTCCGGCCTGGACCGGACCTCGATTCAAGCGCGGGGGAAGCTGTGCTGTCGGGGAGACCTACTCTGAATACCAGGCGACCCCTTGGCACGAATTTATTTTCTGTTGTTTGGAATTCAGGTGACTACAGCCCTAGGATGGGAGAGGACAGTTTTGATCCAAGAGCCCAAGTGCTGTTTGAAAGAGGTTGGACCCCCGCTGAAGAAGTGACTCTTGCCACTGTCTCAGCACACAGGCGACCCTGGCTTTTTTTCGGTCGTTTCATTGCTCTCATGTAAATGCCACCCAGATGTGCAAGAATAAAAACCGGTCCTAAGAGAAGGGGCAGAAGCCCTAGCCGAGAAAGGAGGGAGGGAGAGAGGAAGAAAAGAGAAGGGTGATAAGATGGGGGTGAAATAAAGGACTCAACGGGGCGGGAGGGCGGGCTGCCGGACCTTTTCAGGGCTCCCTGTTCCAAGGTATGTGATCCAGGATCCAGGATTCTGCTGCAAACGCAGGCGCCCGGCTCTTTGCACACCGAACAGGACTTTTTGATCTTTCCGTACCAAGTATGTGAGATATTTCTATCCTCCCCAACTTGCAAACACCGGTTCTCCTTCATAACTGGCCATGTTTTTAAGACGCACACGTTAAAAGTATTAAAAAGCAAATATTCTGAACTAGGGATGCGGGAGAGGAGAGCGCGTGCGGTAGCCTGCTTAGCGGGGGCACCAGTGGGGCAGCATCAAGAGGGCGGGCTCGGAGAGCAGCTGCGGTCCTGCGTCCTCCCGAGGCGCCTCAGCTGCCCGACACCTCAGTTTCCCCATCTGTGCCGTGGAGACGGTAAATAACAGTATCCCTTTTGTTGGGCTGTTGACATATCACTTATGTCTATCATTTAAAATAGGGCTTAGCATCATACTTTACGGTGAGCATGCCAGCTCCTGTTCATTAATCTATCTCTAGAGAGGAGCCAGAGACCCAGACTTTTCCATTAAGTTCAATCTCCCAATTTGTACTTGATGGGAATGAATTCACATTAAAAAACAAACACATACATACACAGTGGTCTGAGCCCCAGTAGAGTCAGGTACTTTGAGACTTTTACTTGGCAGGCTGCCGGGAGGCATGGGAGGGGAGGGAGGATAGAGGAGGGGGCTGGCTGCCACCCCTCCCTGTCACCTACTACCCGCACATCCGGGACACTTGAGCCAAATGCTGAAGCCAGTGGCGTCACAGTTCTTTCGGGGTGAATGGATTTTGGGGAAATGACCCCTTTTCCTCTCCCCCCACCCCTCCCCCCGAGAACGTGGGAGGGGACCCACTTTGAGTCCATGCCCACCAGGAAGCCATGATGGAAATGTGTTGGCATGTGGGCAGCCATGGAGGAGTGGGGAGGGGGGACTTCCCCTCCTTGTCCCTGGAGACCCCGCTTGCCCCTCCTGGCAACTGTGTGCTTTTCACCAGCCCCGGTGCCTTTCAACCTTGGTGTTTCAAGGCACATCTTGGCTTCTGTCTTCGGTTTGGTCTCTGCCAGGCTGGCTTCTCATAAGTTCCTGCACCAGGAGAGGAGAGCATGGGGGGGGCTCGCCTCTGCTTAGTCCCCTCCTGGGTTTCCTGTGTCCCCTCCTGATTGGCACGTCCTTCTGCCCTGATGCCTGAGCACGTGCCTCATTGCCCATCTACTCTTACTGCTTTGATCTCTCCGGCTGCTCTTTGCACATGGCCCAGCCCTGGGCGAGGTGCTTCCTTCACTCGGCTCTCCATGCACTCACAGGCCACTTACTGAACATCTGTTGTGCTGTGACATTGTTCCTTGAAGGGCACATCAAGCCCATTTCACTGAGCTCCCATTGTCTCCAAAAATGTTGAGAGTTTAAAGCTTCTCCAAGTGTCACAGAGAAAACAACAACAGAAATTACATGGCACAGTGATTCCAAAAAGCATTAGAGAGAACCGAGAGCCAGAGGCACGAATTCCCATCTATCTTGGTTCAGATGGAGTAAACAGAATATGTTATTGATTTTTAAAACCACACATTAGTGTTTCAAAAGAAATTGGTTTTGTATGTTTTAGTATGAAAGCAATTATTTTCCTTTTAAAACTGCTTCCTGGGTCTGTACGGGTTTTTTTTGGTTTCGTTTTTTTTTCTTCTTTCCCTTTTCGTTCTGCAGAGCAAAATACTGCATGTTGCTAAGTGGAGGGGGAAAGGCTCTTCATTTTTCACTTGTTAATCTCTATCTGCTTTATCTTTTAAATTCTATGTTCTATTGTGTTCAATTCCAATGAATTTGGATTAATTTAAGTAACATTTCATTATAGATTCAATGCATACATATTGTTTTTTAAATTAAGAAATGGGGGACATTTTTAGTGACTTTTAAGGCATGCTGCATCAAAGCTGAGAAAATCCACTTAGCCTGGTTTAGTCTGGAAGTTTCCTTGAAGAGGAAGAGGTGCTTTTTGGTTGTGTTTGCTTTTGTTTACCTTCCCCCATCTCTCCTTGGATTATCTGCAGCTCGTTTAGTAAGACCTGCGTTGGTTCTGACAGCTTGAAGCTTTCAGTGCTTCTGAGGACAGAGGACGTATTTCTTTGCTTCCAGTTTTGCCACTCAATAAATTTGAGGAGTCACGATGCCGTCATCTGTGTAGTTAGATAAGGGAGAAGATGATTTCTCTATTATTTTGCTTAGAAGAATGGGAAACTAGATTAATCACTGTCCTTTGGAAGGGACTCTCAATAGAAGAGACTGGCTCCTTTCACTGGGCTCATGGTGTGTGCCCACACTGGATGGTTTTCCAGGGGTTGGGAGCAGACAATCAGGGCGCAAATTTTAAGTCTGTCACTAGGTGACGTTAGGTAAATCCTTAATCCCACGTTCAACGTGGTTAGGAAGGGGCTGGGGATCCTGGGTGTCCCTGGCACACACCCACCTCCTTCTCTGGGACAGAAGGAAAGTAAGCAATGTCTGTAAGAGTCAGGAGAACAGTTTGTCATGGGTTCTAATTCTTGGCAGCATGGGACCGAAATCCAACTCAGAAAGATTTAAGCACACGATTCCTCATGAAACAAAAAGCCCAGGGACTCAAACAGTATCACCAGACTTAGGGTTAGAGGTTTATCCCTCTTCCTGAGTTGGCCTTCTTCTGGGTTGCTTTCATTCCCAGGCACGTGGTGGTCCCCAGAGGCCCCAGCGTACATCCTACCCACTTAGCAATTGCGATAGGGAGTGTTCTAATTGAAGTCCAGCATTGACTCTGACTTAGTGAGGTTTGGGTCGCGTGCCTAGCCCTGAACCTTCTGTTTGTCCAGATGAGTGGAATATGCCCACTCCTGGAGATGGGAGGGGGTGGTGATTGATTATAAACCAGCCAACTCATATTGAGACGAGATGTTCCCGGAAGGTGGGGGAAAGGCTGCTGAAATCAGAGAACAACCCACTCTTGCATCCTAGGTAGACGAGAACAAAGAGTGGGGCAGTTGCGCTCGGCGTGCTGTGGGCTACAAGGTGACAGTTGTAGTCAGTACCACTGGTGCCCTGCCCAGATCCCTTTTCAAGCCAGGCGCCCACCCACCTCCATGTCCTGGCTGCTGTCCTCTCTTATCTGTACCCTTCTCCAAAGGATTGGCCCTTGGCTGATGGGAATTACTTTGCCCCCAACGTAGACACAGACCCTGGGGTTGGTCCACAGCCCCTGACTGATTGATGGAGGGATAGGACCACTCAGCCCTTTGGCCTCCGGGTGGGATGAGTTTTGTGATACAATTCACACTCCAGACCTCCCTGTGGGCATCTCCGGAAATCCTTGTTATCTGACTTCGTCTGGCTTCTCTCACTCATCTCAAGTTTCTCTCAGGGGGGCCCTCTCAAAAAGTCAGTTGCACGAGAGCCCCAGATACCCGTTATTTGTGAATCGAGAATCACAGCTATTCACCGCTTACTCGCCGGTATAAGGCTGTCCCCTATTTTCTCAACACAAAGATCTGAAGGAGTTTCTGGACCAACCTGAAATACAACATCAAGACAGAGATGAAGCAGGCAAACTTCTGCTTACAGTAGTTAACGTATTCAGCTGGTTGCACGTGGCCCTTTAAATCACACATTACATAAAATACCGGTGGAGCGACATTGTGTTTTCTACTCACCTTTCAAGAAGCCATTCTAGCTGCACTTGTAGCATGCATCTTTGAGGTGGCTTTTGTCATCGCTAGAGCCCCTGGTTTGAGGCACCTAATAGAGATTTCCGAGCGCAGCATCTTCACTTTGGTCCCAGCTCTTTGAGATTTAGAACTTTTAGAATCAGAGTGCAATGCCATCCTAGAAATTTATCCCCGGCCATGAGCACCCATTTACATAGTATTAGGTCGGCCGCTTTCATTTCTCAGGTAGGTACCTGTTCCCAATTTTCACCAAATAAACACATCCTGTTTCTCTTTTTAAAGCAGCCTACAAGGGACTTGTTTACGATAACACCCAAAGCTTATAACTGTGTCCCAAGCACCCAGGAAAAGTGACTAAATGTATATTCAGGGTCCCCCCTCCCATCACTTTTTGAAACCAGTTTTTCCAGCTGGTATCTATGTAGGACCCAAACCAGCACTGACTGGCATTGTTTCAGGCTAATGTGTCTTCCTAGATAGTATTTTGTCATTTACAATGAAGTCACGGAGAGAGCTCCCTGGAAAATGGGAGACTTTTTAGGGATTTGATTAATAAAGCAACTCATTCTTTTCTGAGGGATAAATTGGGGGGGGGAACCTCTCTTACACTTGGGCATATCATATCCTCTGAGTGATCATCAAAGGAACCGAAATGGGACCAGCTGGTCTTGCTTGACTCAGATGTGACATCTTGAAAGCAAAGTGAAATTTGGGAGGACATGGAGAAGGGATGTTTTCTTTGCTGTCTTAGTACAAACAGAGGTAGAAAAAGACCTAATATCTAAATGATGATCCAATCATATGGGGATATTTGGGAGTAGCTCTGTTTCCCCATATGCATTATTTTATTGTTCTGTTTTCTGCTTTAGAATTATGCATTTATTTTTTTAATTTAAATTGTATCTTATATTATAGTTGATTTACAATGTCGTGTTAGTTTCAGGTGTACAGCTAAGTGATTCAGTTATACGCATACATATATCCATTCTTTTTTGGATTCTCTTCCATATAAGTTATTACAGATTACTGAGTAGAGTTCCCCATGCTCTACAGTAGGTCCTTGTTGGTTACCTAGTTTACGTACAGTACTGTGTGTATGTTAATCCCAAACTCCTGACTTAGCCCCCGCACACCCAACGTTTCCCCTTTGGTAAGTTTGTTTTTGAAGCCCATGAATTATTTTAAAACGTCATTCATTTCAAATTCCTTTATTATAAACATCTTTATTCTCAAACTTCAGTTCTGTTCATTGCTCAGCCATATTATAATTTGTTTGCAATGTCTTATATTATCTAATAAGATTCACAAGAGGAATAATCTTAGCAAATATCAACGGGGTGGACACCATGGGCGAGTCACTCTTCTGAGCTCTTTTATCATCCCCTGTGAACTTCTTGATGGAAATACAAGTGCTAAAATTATACTCTTTCGTGTCTTTTTTTTTTTTTTTTTTTTTTGGCCGTGCTGTGCGGCATGCAGGATCTTAGTTCCCTGGCCAGGGATCAAACCCGTGCCCCCCGCCCTGCAGTGGAAGCATGGAGTCTTAACCACTGGACCGTCAGGGAATTCCCCTATACTCATTTTAAAGCCAGGAAATGAGGAGGTTACACGAGAAGCAAGCACTGAAAATCTAGGCAATCTGCCTCCAGACCCAGGTTATGAAATGCTGTGCTTCTCATTCCAAATCTCACTAATTATCAGTGGAAGCCCCAAATGAAGTACATTTACGTCTATGGTTTATAAACAACTATTCTGAAAGAATTTTAATCATCCCAAAATATACATATTAGTCATGATAAATATATACATATATCTTGTATCAAAGGTAATGATACATATATTTACTGTATAGCAGTAGCTAACTTATGTCAAACATAGGTTGACCTGTGATATAAGTTAGCTACTGCCATGTAACAAAACACCCCCAAGCTCAATGGTTCATGAATCTTTATTCTTGCCCGTGAGTCTTTGGGTTAGCAGGGCATTCAGGTTTGGCAGTCTTGCTGGGTTTGGTCACGCATCTGTGGAGTCAGTGGGGAAACGGCTGAGACTGGCTGGTCTAGGATGGTCTTCCACTCACATCCTGGACGTTGGTTGACTGTCAGCAGGGAGAGTGGGGTTGCATGAAGCATATGTCTTCCAGCCTCCCAGGGTTTCAGAGAGAGGGCAGATTCTCACAGACCTCTTGAGACCTAGGTATGGAATTGGCATGACGTTACCCTGATGCATTCTACTGGCCAAGGAGAGTCACAGACCAGCCCAGATTCAAGGCGGCAGGGGGGTGGGGGGGAATTGACTCCACCTCCTGATGGGGGACTTTAAAAATCACATTGCAAAGGGTGTGGATACAGGGAGTGGTGAAGAATGGAAGCTGTTTTTGTTTGTTTTTTTGTTCTTGTAATCAGTCAACTCTGCTTTCTATTTAGTGCATGTGGCTGCAATTTAGAACACATTTACCAGCCCTTAAAAAAAGGTGGTTCATCTTTTCACATAATGGGTAGGCTAGGGATACGTGCTCTGGGCTAGTGCAGCTGGGCAGGGAGCCCAGCAGTGAAGGGTCCCTCCACTTTTCTGCCCTGCGCTCCCCACCCTATGCCTTTATCCTGTGCACAGGATCATCATCGCAGCCCCTCCAGGCGTCATGATTGCATTTCAGGCAGGGAAAAGGCCTAAGATCCGAAGGGGTGTGCCTTTAAAAAGCTGTCTGGAGTTGCCATGTCATCCTGAAATCCCACTCCTGGGCATATATCCCAAGAAAACTCTAGTTTGAAAAGATACCTGCACCTCAGTGTTCATAGCAGCACTATTTACAATAGCCGAGACACAGAAGCAACCTAAGTGTCCATCAGCAGATGAATGGATAGAGAAGATGTGGTACATGTATACAATGGAATATTACTCAGCCATAAAACAGAACAAAAATAGTGCCATTTGCAGCGACATGGATGGACCTAAAGATTATCATATTAAGTGAAGTAAGTCAGACTGAGAAAGACAAATATCATATGATATCACTTATATGTGGACTCTAAAAAAACGATACAAATGAACTTATTTAAAAAACAGAAACAGATTCACAGACAGAAAATAAACTAACGGTTACCAAAGGGGATTGTGGGGGGTGGGTGGGGGGGAGAGATTAATCAGGAGGTTAGGATTAACAGATACACACTACTATATATAGAACAGATAAACAACAAGGACCTACTGTATAGCACAGGGAAGTACACTCAATATCTTGTAATAACCTATAACAGAAAAGAAACTGAAAAAGAATATACATACATATAACTGAAAAAAAAAGATTGCTAAATACCATCTGTATCTACTACATGATAGTATGATATAATTTAATTCCTCCAAAGGCAGGTAAATATAGAAGGAACAACTTAAGGGTGAAGAATATGCAAAAAAAACCAATAATAAAGCTGTCTGGAGGGTTTCCAACAATCCCTACTTACATCTCATTGTCTAGCACTGGGTCACAAGCCCACGCCTGGCTGTAGGGAGTCTGGGAAAGAGTGTTCTAGAGGAGCACTAAACATCTTTGGGGTTCTATTGATGAGAAAGAAGGGGAGAGTCATAGGGGGTAGGTGACTCCCAGTGTCAGCCTCAGCAAGTGATACTAGCGTTTCCATCTGAAGCAGTCTCAGAAAGTTTACTTAAAAAATAATCTTGTTGAGCAACTAAGCCTGTGTGCCACAACTACTGAGCCTGTGCTCTAGAGCCCGTGAGCCACAACTACCGAGCCTATGCACCACAACTACTGAAGCCCGCACACCTAGAGCCCGTGCTCCACAACAAGAGAAGCCACTGCAATGAGAAGTCTGCACACTGCAATGAAGAGTAGCCCCCGCTCACCGCAAACTAGAGAAAGCCCGCACGCAGCAAGGAAGGCCCAATGCAGCTAATAATTAATTAATGAATTAATTTTAAAAAGTAATCTTATTTAAGTGAAAAAAGGGAGTTAAACATTTTTATGTAATTAATAGTCTCTCTCTGTAAAAGGCCAGATAGTAAATTTTTTACTTTGCCAACCATACAGTCTCTATTGCGAAGACTCAACTCTGACGTTGTAGGGAGAAAACGACCACTGACAATATGTAAATGAATGGGCATGGCTGTGTTCCAATAAAACTTTATTTATAAAAATAGGTGGAGGGCCAGGTTTGGTCTTCAGGCTGTAGTTTGCTGATCCCTGGTCCAGATAATTTGTAGATATGACAAAATGGTGAAGGCTTCAGCAGATAAGCCAAATTCATCAAGGTTGTATGGGGATAAGCAAAGTTTAGGTAATAGTCTAAAGTTTATTAGACTCTTACTGTAAAATATTTCTCATCACTGTGGTATTTAGTATGATAAAGCTTTGGCTTCTCTAGTGAAGAATGAAAATAACAGTGAATTTTAAAAGATACTTGTAAAATTTTATTTCTCTCACAAGTAACAATTGGGTGTAAGCAGAACGATCTAGGATGGTGGTTCGATGGTGTGGTAGGAACCCAGTTTCCTCCTGTCTTGTTGCTCTGTTCTCTTCACCATAGCTTTCCTGCTTTGTGGTCTAGGATGGCTGCTTCAGCTCTTGCCATCACATCTGCACTCCATCTAATAGGAGAAAAGAGGAATGAGAGGGGACCAGCCCTCCCTTTAAGGGCATGCCTTGGAAACTGTGTATATCACATGCTCTCACATCTCGTTGGCCAAAACCTAGTTACCTGGTCATACTTGGCTGCAAGAAAAACTGGGAAATGTAGTTTTTAGCAGAGTGGCAACACACCCCATCCAGAAAGTGGGTTCTCATTACTAAGAAAAAGGATTAGAGAATAGGGAGGCAACTCCCGTGCTCTGCCACTAGGGCTAGAGATATAGACGGGGTGAAAGTCCAAACTTTAAATTCAGTTAATATTCATGCCACTAATGCCATTTTCCAGGTACTATGTACATGCTAAAATTTCCCCTCTGTGCCTTGATCATGAGTCTCTCTGGGCAGTAGTAACATCTTATTCCTTTCCCTACTCCCCATCACAAGTTAAAGAAAAGATAGAACTTTGAAATTCTAGTTAGAGAAAAACATGTTTCTGTTTGTTTATCTGCAGAAAGCAAGTGATACCACTTCAAGAATCTTGTTACTAAACACCCTTGTTCACGTCGGCAAGCTCGGGGATGCGCGTTTCTTCCTTAAGTCCTTTCACGTGCTTCTGCTTTTAACCCCTTTGGCATGCTCCCCCCACCCCCAACTGTCAAACAAGGAACCAGGTAGCCTCCTTTGTCCCCACCATTCCAGGTCCTGCACCTGATGGTGGCTGGTTTCATCTTGTCACTTCCGTGCAGTCGTTGCTGCTTTTCCTCCATTGCCCACTGAAGGAATCTCAAATTATATGGTGAGCTATGGTAATAACAGTAGTAAAAACACCTTGCTAGTATCTACACAGAACAAGGTGTGAGACTGTCATAGCTGCTTGAGGGTGTCCCATTTTTCGTACATATGCCACTGTTTCTTCCCAGTACCCCCGACTGATCAGCTGGGGAGAACTCGTGGTTATACCTGTATATCCCCTAAAAGAAAATTAATTTCAGTGGAACGAAGAGGATGGAAGCTGTATGGGGCCCGGAAACGTGAGCTGGCGTGTAAATTTTGAGGCTCTGCTTCCCTTCTTGGGGAAAACAGGGCTGCAACCTGTGGTCACCTTTAATCTTCTTCTTCAGATTCCCTTCAGACATAGAGCCTGTTACGTTCAAAATTCAAACTGAGCCTTTGAAGAGAACTACCGCTTTAAAGAAAAAAAAAATCCTTGATGAATGCAAACTGACATTAAATGGAGTTTAAAAAAATGATCAGGGTTTTAAAATATGATTATAATCAGTGGGAATAGTGGAGCAGAGTCAAATCATTATTGATTTCACTCGTGGGGGTGGGAAGGAAGAACTGCCGTGAATTCATCAGAAAAGGAGCTTTTCTGTAAAGCCTGACCAACTGGGAATGCTCCCTGGGGCCCACCTCTGCCCTGGGGCCCCTACCCGAGTTGCTGAGATGCTGGACACTTATTAACCCTTGCCGAACTTCCCCTGGAGCTTGTGCACCTACCATCACATCAAAGGGGGAAAAAATCTCTGTTCAGGGGTCATATTTGCCATTTGAGAAATCAAGGGGAAAAGCAGCATCTGGCCCAAATTTTGGAGTCAGACCGATTTAGTTTCACTCCCTAAGCTCATTTCACAGGTGTTTATCGAGCACCTAATATGTGCTGTTCACTCATAGACCTTTAGGTGCTGGAAGAACGGGGACCATAAAGACAGGCCGTGAACCCTCACTCATGGGGCTGACGTTCCAGGTGGAAGGAGACGGGCCACAAACCACAAATTAATGACTTAAGACAACACCGAGCGGTGATGATACAGGCCATGCTAGCAGGAATAAGAGCCCCGCCGTTATCCCAGGAGCATTTATCCCAGGTCCTGAGAGTGGTGCTTGTGGTATGAACCCATATAACTCCTTCAAGCGCCCTGGCAGGAAGTGCTAGTTTCCTCCCATTACACAGATGAGGAGGCACAGAGGGGAGTGATCTGTGCATGGAGGTGAGCATTTCTTTACAACTCCTGGCCGGCTCAGTAACCATCCCCCCACCCCCGCCCCGAAATGACTGGCTTTGTGCCTCACAAGGCCGCCGTTTTGGCCAATGGTCTCCCCCCAACATCTGCCTTTGAGCCCCTCTGGGCGCGGTGGGGGGAAAACTTGCATAGCAGGGGCACAGGTGGCCTGACCAGAATCAAGGGAAACTCAGCTGCGTCTGTTTCCACCCTAGACCGTAGGGCGGCCGAAACACAGAGCTCCAAAACAAACGAACAGGAGACCCCAGTCTCATCAGGAAACAGCCAAGAGCTTAAACTCTACCAAAGCCAAGGGCTTCGAAATGATAACTTCAGAGGAAGAAGAGTACCCATGCCTCCTCCCCATGCAGAGTTCCTCTAAACACGGGGGCCGTGGTCAGATGAAAGTTTTATTTATCAGACCTAAAGCGCACCTCTGCTTTATCCCAAACACACGGCAGGAACTGGGGAGAGACCTTGAAGGACTCTTTCAAGGCCTTTCTCTAATTTTCCTGAGGATCAAAGCCGACAACTGCCTTCACCATGTGCCCAGCGTTGATGAGTTAATCCGTGTGTGTGTGTGTGTGTGTGTGTGTGTTAATGCGTGTGTCCGTGTCTGTGTCCGACAATCTGCGACCTCTCCCCATCCTCTGAAAAAGAATAAAAGAGAAAACAACCCAGATGGGCTTCTCATTCTCACCGCTTTCCCTCCCTCTGGCCGCAAGCAGCTTTGCCACCATAGGCTTTGGGTTCCTCCCCGAGAAGAAAGGTCAGCCAGCGGTCTGGGGGTCTCGGGGTCCTTTGGGGAGTAACAGAGCACAGAGGTGTGCCCCTCACCTTCAGACACAGCCTCACCTCTCTCCACATAAGAGCTCCATTCTTCAGCTCGTTCTGTCCTTGAAGAACTGTTCTGTTGGTTCTTGTCATGGTTGATGTTAAGACTGGTTTCATCAGAAGAAATAAACACCTTCGAACGGAAATCCTGGTGTGCCTGTGACCCGTGCAGGACACAGGGCCAAACTCAGAAGGCCCCAAGCTTGGTCTGCTGGGATGACTTGCAATTCTTTCTTTCCTTCCAGTTGTGTTGAGATACAACTGACATACAGCACTGTATCAGTTTAAGATATACAGCATCATGATTTGACCTACATACCTCATGAAATGATTATCATGATAAGTTTAGCGAACATCCACCCTCTCATACAGATACAAAATTTAAGAAATTAAAAAAATTTTTTCTCCTTGTGATGGGAGGTCTTAGGATTCACTCTCTTAACAGCTTCCACGTATCACGTAGAGCAGTGCCCGTAATATTTATCCTCTTGTACGTTACATCCCTGGCACCCCTTTACCTTATAACTGGAAGCCTGTACCTTTGACCACCTTCGTCCAATTCCCCCGCCCCCGCCCCCACCTCTGGTAACTGCAAATCTGACCTCTTTTCCTATGAGTTTATTTTTGAAGTATAATTGACCTACAACACTATGTTAGTTCCTGTTATACAACACAGCGATCCGATATTTCTGTACATTTCAGAATGTTCTCCATGACGTCTAGTTACCATCTGTCACCATATGAAGGTATCACACGATTTTTGACTGTATTCTCTACACTGTACATCTCATACAGTGACTCGTTTATTTTGTAGCTGGAAATTTGAACCTCTCAATCTCCCTCACCGATTTCTTCCTCTCCTCACCCCTATCTGTTCTCTGTACCTATGACTCTGTTTGGTTATGTTTGTTTTGGTTTCTAGATTCCACATATAAGTAAATCATACAGTATTTGTCTTTATCTGTCTCACTTATTTCACTAAGCACGACACCCTCTAGGTCCATCCATATTGTTGCAGATGGCAAGACTTGATTCTTTTTTATGGCTGAGTAATATTCCATTGCATGTATATGCCACATCTTTATCCTTTTGTCTATTGATGGCCCCTTATCCATTCACCTATTGATGCTTCCATATCTTGGTTATTGTATGAGTCGAAATTCTTAATCATTTTGAATAAAGACCCCACATTTTCACGTTCACTCGGCCCTGCAAATTCGGTAGTTTGTCCTGACAGCCCAATACCCTGGGTAGTGTCAGAGAAAGTGGTTTGAAATGGGAGAACTGGAAAAAATATATATATACCCATCAGTGAAGGAAAAATGCTCTCATGATACATCTCGGAAGAAGAGCTGCATCGTGTGCCCGAGATCTAAAGAGTAAGGGAGAAAGTGTGCACTTCCAGGAGGTTTTTAGGTGCCTCATGTCTCTGACAGCGTCTCCAACTTTTCTTGTTTTTGATGCCCTTGACGGTTGGGAGGAGTCCCGCTCAGTTGTTGTGGAGAATGTCCCTCCACTGGGGTTTGTCTAGTGGTTTTCTCGAGGTTAGACTAGGGGGATGGGTCTGAGGAGCAAGACCCCAGAGGCGCAGTGCCCTTCTCATAACATCCTATCAAGGCTAAACCATCAACATGGCTTATCATTGCCGCTGTCGACCTTGATCACCTGGCTGAGGTCTCTCAGGTTCTCCATTGTCAAGTGATCCCACACCGCCGCCCACCATTAGACATTTTACCCACAGGAACTCTGCTTCTCTCCACCGGCAGTGTCCAGGACTGCCTCTGCGTCCCTGTTCTACCACTGGCTTCCTTCGGTTGCAAACTCTGCCCTGAAGTCTCTCCTCACTCGCCCAATCTCATCTCCTGTGATGCAGGAGGTAATTATTATTTCTAGAACAAAGAACCCAGAGCCGCTACTGGTGATCAAGTTCACCGTCGTCTCTACCCGAACCAAAACATTATTGGAAAAGTAAATTCCTTTTATTTTCCTTGAAAATATTTGATAGGCAGTGCATGAGAATTCTCGCTGAGAAAATAGACCCAGAACCTGTCATCAGAGGAGAGATATTACCTATATAAAAAAAAAGAAAGAACCACCGGGTACATTTCCACACTGAAACCTATTTCAAATTTTATTATTTACCCTGTACTCTTTCATCGATTCCCATCTCCTCTCCTTGAATTTATGAGCAGGTGGGCGTAGCCTCCTTCCCCTCGGAGGACCTTCGTGATAATGGAGCATGCATCCGATTCTCTGCCAGCGAGGGCAAGGTAGCAGGGGAGGGCGATTTCAGTGGGGAAAATGTGGATCGCCTTGAGTCCTCATCTACGGGGGAGAAATGTTTCTGAGCTAAACAGACTAGGAATTTTTTAAAAAATAGACTTTTCGAAGGCTGATTTTGCATAGTGAGGTTAAAAATGTCTTGAACTGACAGGAAGTATGTGGGATTCCGATTTTTCACAGCCTGACCGTCCATCAGTCCTTTCCCTTCTGTCTATGTGTTGTGGCCTCCTGGGTCTGTCTGAAGTCGTTTTAAATTCATTCCTCCATCTGGGCCTGTCTGAGAGCCCTCCAAACTCCAGGTACTGTCGTGACGTGCCTGGACCTTTTCTGCTTCCATCGGACACAAAAGGAAGTGTGTGTGTGTGCCGTGCTGGCCGACTGGCCGCTTGGACCAGACCTGCCATTCGTCCATTTGTTTTCTTCTCTCCCCTCTGCCAGGTGAAGAGGCGGAGAGGAACACACAGTGTCTTCCTGGGTGGCTTGGTTTGTCCCTTCAGGGAACCCTGTCTTGTGGGCTGAGGCCTCTCCTTCGGATGGGTACCATTTTCTTACGAGCCATTTGCCCTCAGGTGAATGGCAAAGTCAACCCTTGCCCTTCTGTGAAGTACACACCATTGACAAGTTTCACTATAAAAGCCAAAGTCTGCACTCTTTTCGCCTCCTAGCTTAAATGGGGAAGCAAAGGGGTTTTATTCTTTTTCTCTCCCCTGGCCCCACTTAAACATTCTAGTGGGAGGGGACTTCCCTGGCGGTCCAGTAGTTAGGACTCCGTGTTTCCACTGCAGGGGGCCCGGGTTTGATCCCTGGTCGGGGAAATAAGATCCCACAAGCCGTGCGGTGCAATCCCAAACCAAACCAAAACAAAACAGAAACAACTGTAGCAGTAGAAGTTAGGAGCCTAACGAAACTCTCATCTGGAAAATGTGTCCAGACCTGCAGTTACTGGAATGCGGCCGTTGGGCTCCGACCTCCAGAAAGCATTTCCACGTGGCGCCTGTGTTGAACGTGATCATCTCCACCGTGCCATTTCTGCCGCCCCGTCCTTCCCCTCTTGTGTTTATTAGAGACTCGCCTGGCTTTCTCACCCAGAAAAACCCTTTGTAACAGTGAGCTCTCCTTGGTGGCCTCTCCTGGTGGGGCTGGGTTAGGGGACGATCATAGATAGCCTGGGGTCCTTGGATCCATGGGGATGGGAGAAACAGCTCTGAGGTTGTAGAGACTGGTAATTTCTGAAGGTTGTTGCTTTGTGGTGGTGTTAAACATTTCTTAACCATAGTAGAAGGGCCACAGAATGCTGCTCCTCTCTTTGTCTTTTGCTGGTGGGCTTGTCTTTTGTCTTTTGCTGGTGGGCTCGTCTCCGCAGGGTTTTTGGAACCCTCATAAGTCATTTCGTCACCAAGGGCTGTTGGGACCAAGTCCCCACTCAAAACCTTTGCGAGGCGCCTCCTCACAGAGGCGGCTTTATTGATAATAATGGCTCGTCCTGAGTCAATCTGTCCCTGGGTTGACGGCGGCGTGCAATGCCTGGAGCCTGCGGGGAGGCGGTGGCTGCCCGGGCAGTTGCTTCTGAGCCCAGCCAGCTCCCCTTCCCCACACCTCACGCCGGGGGCCAGAGTCAGCAGGTGCAAATGCAGGCACCCAGTTAAAGCCGAATCTCACGCGAACAGTAAATACGTACATGTATATACACACGTGCATATATGTGTATATAACATATACGTGTTAGCACAGTATGCCCCCAAACATAGCAATAAGACACGTTATGCTAAAAACGATTCATTGTTGACCTGACATTCAGATTTAACTGGGCACCCACGTTTCATCCGGCCGCCTTTCCCTAAGGCCCTCAGACCCCCCTTTCCAGCCCAGCCCATCCCGGGGGGACCCCATGTGCTTGAAAATGGACCTGAATGTCCTTTCATGTCTGATTTCACGTCTGCATTTTCCGGTCAGCCTGGGGGTGCTCTGTCATCTCTTCCCCGTCTGCGTGGCGTGGGGCTCTTCCTGCAGCTGGGTTGACTCCTGGGCTGTCAGTTGTTCCAGCTCTTAATCGTTTGCCTCTTAAGAGGGGTGGGAGGCTGGTCCGGTCACCTGGGCACCCGGACCCCCCAGTTTCGCCTGTAATCAGCCTATTTTGATCTCTCTCTCTCTCCCCCCACTTCCCTTTGTGTCTCCCTCTGCCCGTCTTTGCTTTCTGGGTTGCTTCCCTTGGATAAGGCATTTCCTTCTGTGACCTGAGGCCACTCAGCCAGACACCCAGACCCCAAGCTAGGTCGGTGAGGGAGGCGCGCATCCTCCAAGTCCTGTCACTCCACGAGTGATGAAAGGTCACCTTCACTTTCTTTCTTTGCCAAGCCAAACCCTGGAAAGAAAGGGGTTAATTTTCTCTTCTCTTTGAAATATGTGCGGGAGACAGCATCAAAGCTGCCCCATTCTGGCTCAGAACACACACTCAGAAGCTGTAATCAGGGGTGACCTTCTAGGCAGGGTGCATTTCTACACTGAAACCTATTTTAGATTTTATCATCTTCCTCTTGCTATTTCATCTCCTCTTGCCCTCCCCCCTCGTATTTATTAGAGGCTCGGTAGGGATTTCTTTCCCTGAGAGAACTTTTATAATAATGAAGTGTGCTTGGCAGACGCTCACGGTGAACATACAGGATTGGAGGGTATTCTACAAGGGAAATGGGCAGGCTTGTTTTCCTCTGTCCGAGAGAAATATTTGAGATAAGATAGACTCATTATTTCTCAAGATGGAAGTGCTGAAGCTTGCTTTTGCATAGAGAAGTTGAAAACCCCTTGAAGGGGCAGAAAGCTGCCGTGAGCATCCTTATGACTTCCCTCCCTGGCAGGCTGCTGTCATCCTGTCTCTCTGGGTGCCAGCATCCTCTGGGGTTCAGGCCCATTTCCCATCTTTCTGATGCTCTCCCCACAGTGACTTTTCTTCTTTTTACATTTTCATGAGAGGTCTGACTGAGAAAGCTTACCAGAACCCCCTCTTCGGTGCTTCTAGCCCTCATTCTTTGATAGATGTTATACTATTGTCTCATTATTTTTCTCTCAGCTTTCACAGGAACAGTGTAAACTACTTTATTTCAAAACCATTATGTTAGTTTACTCCATGATAATTTAAGCCGTGTATTCTTTTCCTGATTTGAATTTAGTAATAACATATTTTAAGACAGAAGTCAAGAAGATTTCCTGAATAAATTTTCCATGACAACTGCTGACGTTTCCGGGTTTTTGGTTTTTTTTCCCCTTCTTTAACGTCCTTTTATTGGACCTTAGTTTTACATACGTAATTGAGTCATCCTTTCTTTCTCCAGGCGTTTTAAACAGACCCTGGGACTTCTATGAGGAGAAAATTTTGGAGTGGGTGGGGGGGTCGTCTTATCAAACCAGCTGTCTTTGATTCAAGAAAATAACCAGGGGCCAGCTTTGTGGTCAGGTGCAGTGGTGACCCCAGCCCGACCCTGCTCGGGACCACCCCCAGCGAGGATTCCAGAAACTGCTTGAAGGCAGGAGTTTGTAAGACTGTCTTCTCTCCCTGGAGCAAGATTTGCATATTTTATTTTTTTTAATTTTTTTCTTTTTTAAAGTATTTATTTATTTTTGGCTGCGTCGGGTCTTAATTGTGGCAGGCAGGTCTCTCCAGTTGTGGCATGCGGGCTCAGTAGCCCCCGCGCGGCATGTGGGATCTTAGTTCCCAGACCAGGGATTGAACCAGCGTCCCTTGCATTGGAAGGCAGATTCTTAACCACTGGACCACCAGGGAAGTCCCAAAATTTGCATATTTTAAATTCTGTTGTTCCCACAACCTCCTTCGCCTCTGTATATCATTTATGCAGAATTGTATATCTACCTCAAGTCTCATCTTCCACTCCATTCCCTACTCCTTCCCCAGGTGGAATTTTCTGGATGTGTGACATTATTTATACTCTTTCCCAGACAAGGGTTAAGGGGCATCTCCCACTTTCTGTAGGATCTGGGTCTTCCTTCCTAAAGTGGTTTTGACTTGCAAAACAGACTCCCTTTATGGGTGATGGAGTAGAAATCTTCAAGGAAAGACGTAAAGATTTCTTAAATGCCTCAAAGCGTTGACTTTCTCAACGGTCCTAATATGTCAGTCGCTGTTCTTAAAAAAAAAAAAAATCTAGAAATCAAATTTCTTAATGAGTTTGGTAGGGTTAACATTTATTTCTGGGGCGGTATTCTTTCTTCTTTAGCCTCTCTTTTTCCTTAATGTTGCGCTGGGAGTCCTGCCTGTATTTCCAGGAAAGCCTTTGGTTGTGTAACTGAGCTTTTATATTTCCAGTGTGTTTTAAGCAGACTGATTAAATGTAGGGGGAGATAAAGGGTGTGACCCTGAGTCTAGGAGAGTTTCTGAAGTTAAAAAAAAAAAAAAAGTCCTGAATTCAAGTTTCCCATCATAAAAGGTAGAATTTCTAAAGCTGGTGGGAGGACAAAAGAGTGACTTCATAGGATTCTGAAAGACTTGGGTCTATCTCTTCCTGCTGTTACTCTTTTCCCCTTTGTTACGTGCACTTCCGAGTCAAGCCTCTTCATCTCAGGGCAGAGTCAACCCTTGGTATTTTATTTCCTGCTTCGGCTGAAAGAACTCATGACTGTCCCCCTTTATTTTCTGCCAGCATCCGTAGAAACCACATAGAGGCTTTTGCTCAAAACACACTCCTTGAGTCGCATTGCTACGGAATTGCAGTCGCAGGAGTACTCTTTCTTTTGAGCTGGAAATCTTGAGAAGAGCTGAGGGCGAGTTGAAAGTCCTTCAGTTATGGGCAGAGTCCACCCAGTAGAGTTTCTTTCATTATTAAGAAAAACCCCACTTAGAAAATCAGGCTGAAAGGATACATTCTTGAGTAAATTTTGGTCTGAAAAGTTTTCAAAGAGTCTTTTGAGCTGCCTTTATTCTCTTCCCTTTCTCTCAGTCCCCTTTGCTCCTCAACAGTATTTAAGAAATGCTGTCGAATTCTGTGCGCGCACAGGATTTCACATTATTGAAATATTTTATTTACCCTGACTCCTTCGCTAATGTTGTTTAGGAGAAATATCTCAGCGGGAGAAAGTTTTCAGCTTTCCAAACACTTGCCTTTCCTCAGAAAAGGTAGAACTAGAGTGGCAGGTGCTCTGAAGAAAGAAAAGAAATGCCCAAGTACCATGTGAGAGGCGTACCTAAACATGTTACAAAACCAGAAAAGTGTTCTCTCATCCTGTGTCCTGGTTTTCTTGTCTAATTAAGCTTTACTGCAGTTTAGGGTTGAGGGAAGAGCTAGATTCTCCTCGAACATTTATCTTTTCACAGAGACTGAACTTAGAATGTTTGCTTTCCTAAGGTGAGTGGGTAACCAAAATGGAGGAGGCCAATGCCAATATTTTCTTTCTCGTCTTTGTTTCTAGTTGGAAATTGGTCCATTTTCCCCCCTTATCAGGATTAGTGAAGGAGAAGAGGGAAGCTTTTTCTTCCCAGCTATTACCATTGAAATGGATCAGTTGTTTCTTTTTAAGGATGCAAATCTTGAGGACAAATGAGCTCTCAAATATCTCAATCGTATTTCGAGAAATGGACCATCTTTACAGACTCCTTTAGTAATGAGAAGCATTGAAAACCATGATTCAAAGGGTAGATACTCTTGATTTCGATCTGGGCCTTATAGATCCCCAATGGTGTTTTCAGTAATTGTATGTTTTCCCTTTCACCTCATCCCCAGAGTGGCTCTCTAAATTTTAGGTACATGCTTATGGTCTGGGAACAAACTTTTAACTTCAGGATTGATTTTAAACATGGCTTTCCACTCAACATCTTTCAGGGAAAAAAAAAAAAATTCTCTGAGAGGGAAATCTTAAACTGATTGCCTTTCATCAAAGAAGAGAATAAGCACCACTGAGAGTAGTTTCTGAAATAAAACATATGATTGCTTAGAAAACTGCATTAGGAGAAAGAAATCCTCTGGCATGTAGTGAGATTTCGATAAATGTGTTTTTCTGTCCCTCTGGTGGGTCCTTCAACTATGTTCTCTCTGAAGAACCCAGTTGGGGTTTCATACTATTCCTCTCCAGAAAGTGGGCATAGAGGGAACCCACCTCAACAAAGTAAAGGTCACACATGACAAACCCACAGCTAACATCATACTCAATGGCGAAAAGCTGAAAGCATTTCCTCTAAGATCAGGAACAAGACGAGGATGTCCACTCTCGCCACTTTTATTCAACATAGTTTTGGAAGTCCTAGCCACGGCAATCAGAGGTGAAAAAAATAAAAGGAATCCAAATTGGAAAAGAAGTAAAACTATCACTGTTTGCAGATGACATGATACTATACATAGAGAATCCTGAAAATGCCACCAGAAAACTACTAGAGCTAATCAGTGGATTCGGTAAAGTTGCAGGATACAAAAGAAATTCACAGAAACCTGCTGCATTTCTAGACGCTAACAACAGAAGATCAGAAAGGTAACAATCCCATTTACCATCTCATCAGAAAGAATACAATACCTAGGAATAAACCTACCTAAGGAAGCAAAAAGACCTGTACTCCGAACACTATAAGACACTGAAGAAAGAAATTGAAGACAACACAAACAGATGGAAAGATACACCGTGTTCTTGGATCGGAAGAAGCAATATTGTTAAAATGACTGTACTACCCAAGGCAACCTGCAGATCAGTCCAATCCTTGGATGGTTTTTTGAGGTGACATTTTCATGATTCCTCAGGCTGGTCATTTCCTCTCAAGCCAGATTAGGTGTCCTTGTGGTATGACTCATAACCCATCTCCTTTGTGGCATTTACCACAATACAAATCCTTATATAATTATGTCCTAATTTTCTTCTCTTCACCTACGTGTGTACTACCTCAGCGAGGCAGAATTGAGCTTCTTAAATCATTAACAGTAACCCCATATTTAATTCCAGGTGAAGGAGCCTCTTCTGTGCTTTCTCCTGGCCTCATTTACTTTCTTTCTCACCGGAATCTCTTCTTTTGAATTTTCTGTCCGTACCTAAGCTTTTAAGGGACTGAAACATTTTAACTGGATTTTTTTTTCGTTAACATAGTTTAGGAAAAATTCCTCTGAGGCAGACGTTATCAAAGCAGCTGTCTTTCATTGAAAAAATAGAAAGGTAAAGAGAACTTCTCTGACAGGTACTTCCTGAGATAAAAGGTTTACCTAATCCTGTTGAAAAGGTAGAATAGTTCAATATTATGGGAGGATGGTGATGCAATTCTCTGAAATTAAGTAGCTGTGAATTGTTGGGGTTTTTTTTCACCCTTTCAACTTTTGTTAGTTGAGTGAACTGGCAGAGGTGGGCCTGGGGAGGTTTACTTCATGTCACTTGTGCCCTGCTGTCTTTGTCACACATCGCCTCCAGACGTTTTCCTGAGAGAAACAAAATGGCAGCCTGAACTCCAGGGTTCCGTCACCCACCAGTTCCCTCTCCGCCTCTGACTAGAGCTAATGGCTCCGTACCATTATTTTTCCTGTCAGATTTAATGGGGAGATATTCTTTTCCTAAAGCCATTAGTTAAGTAATATTGCTTACAGAATTGCTGAAACAGGGGTAACACCTCCTTCTCAGGGTGTAAATCTTAAGAAATGATGAGGCGCTTGCCTAAACACATCAATTATATTCCAAAGCCTGAACTTTTTTTCTGCTACAATTTTCATTTAGAGTCAAGAAAGTTTGAAAGTAATGATCCCTTAAAGTAGGTTCTCTTGATTCAATTTTGGCACTAAATAATTCAAATAATATTAGCTGGGTTTTTCTTTTTGCTTCCTTTCTTTTCTTTGTTCGTCATTTCGTTTTCTCTCTTCCCCACAATTTGTCCTCTCTTTATTTGAAGGCTTTCTCTTATTGTCTGAGGATGATTCAAGTTTCAACTTATTGAAAGATTTTAAGCATACTTTCCCACTAAATATATTTTTTTAGAGAAAATGGTAAGTGAAGTGTTCTCAAACTGATTGCCTTTCATCAGAGAAAGAGAAGAGAAATTTAAATCGTAGAGAAAAGTGGTTTCTGGAAAAAAAGAGATTGGAAAATGATTACTCGGAAGAGGCAGAATTTCACACAAAAAAATGAGGCTAGAACAGAAATACTTCAGATTTGGTTAGAGATGGGAAAATATATTTTTCTTTTCCTTTTGAGTCTTCTCAACCTTTTCTCATCCTGAGAAACTGAACTCTTGGTATGAGGGTGTGAGGGTCCATCTCCCTCTGTCAGATGTGTGTTCTGATTGAAATGACCTCCCTTGTACACTCTGGGGCTTTTCTTCATGACGTTCAGTCTGAATTTCAGAGCCAGTGTCATTATTTGCCTCTGATTTTTCTTTCAAACGAATAAAGCAATCCCATACTTGTTGCAACAGAAAAGCAACATTGACATATGCAAGGAAAGCTCGACAATCCCCAGCCTCGTGGCCCCCCGAGGTTGCCAGAGTTGGGCTGATGTGGCCATCACATCCATGATGGACACTTTATTTTGTGGTTTACACAGACAGATCATACCACACATAGTCATCGACAGCTCTTTTCTTCTTAATATATCTTGTATATAACTCTAGGCATATATTACAGATCGATAGATCATATTAATAATGGCACAGAATCCCACAGTATAGCTCTACCATCTTTATTTATTCAACTCTTCCTGTACTGCTGGATGTTCCTGTTGGTTCTGTTGGTTTTCCTACCACAGCTGTTGCTGCAGTAAATATTCTTGCTCCATTTTGCAAAGAGCAGTTGCTGGATCAATGCATGTTTTATAATTATAAATTTCATTTTATAAGATACTGCTAAATTACTTTTCCAAAACAGGGTTACTCTCCCATAAATACCTTTTTAACAGTATTTTTGAAAAGAAACTCTGCTTCTGCAAAGGAGCAGAGCCTGCGCGGAGACTAAAGCCTTCCCTTCATCGTGGGCGCCCTTGAACCTCTTCATGGACAAAGGGTCTCACGCTGGCCTCTCTTGGCAGCACTCAGGCCACGCATACGTTGGTTAGCACGGCGCTGTTGTTTGAAAATTAACTCGTTATCAGTGTTTAAAGGGAATCATGGAACTCAGATTTCCGGTTTCTCTTGGAAAATGGATAGCTCTGGCAAACCGGATGCTTGGTCCTCGGTGGTCTTGGTGGGTGGGAGCTGAGGGGCAGCCTTGCCCTTGGAGGCTGGGCCTGTCCTCCCTCTCCATCCACAGCCCTCACCCCAGGCAGAAGCCCTTGTTTCTGTTATTGGCCTGGCCCTGTAGCTTTTGAGGTTGTGATTCTTGGTTTCAACCAGGGTTTCCCAGCCGTGGCCCTGTTGACCTTCGCAGCTGGGTCCATCCAGGGTGGCCCGTGGGTCCATCCTGTGTACCGCATGTCCAGGAAAGTCCCCGGACATCACCTCCGGCTGAAAACCACTGGCTCAAACAGACCCACAAATCCCATTTTCTTCGGTAGATGTTGAGATGTTGAGCGTGTTCCTGAGCCACTTTCATTATTTCTCTCTATCCTGTAGGCCTCTGTCTCGGTTTCTGAAGGAATGTTGTTGAATTCTGTACACAACCAAGCTTTAAAGTCACGGAAGTATTTCAAACCAGCCCCATTCGCCGCATTGCGAGAAAATATCTGAGCGGAGAAAGTGATCAAAACACTTTCCTTTCATCTCCGGAACAGAAGTGTAGACACGGCTGTGATTCCAGGTGGTTTCCCAAGTAAAAGCTTTACCTAATTACACACACGTAAAAGGTACAATTTCTAAATACTGGATGAAGAGGCTTGAATAAGTCCCTGGAAGAAAGGGAGACATTGCCTTTGTTCCCTTGGGTTTTCTTTTTGTGATTTAGGGCCTCGGGCAAGCACCCTTCTCCCCTTCTGTTCTCACAAGAGTTCTCCTCAGAATGTTCCCAAGCATCAGGAAGAATCAGCAAGGCTGGGGAGGGGGTCTCTCCAGGGCTTTTCTCCCCCTTTGCCTTCTCGCTCCTTCTCTGACAGGAGCAAATGACTTCCCTACATCTTTTCTCATTAGAATTAATAGAGAAGTATTAATTCTTTCCCTAAAGCTATTAGTTAAGTCACAGAGCTCCGGAATTGCTGAAACAGGGTAATTTCTCCTTCCTTCCAACGTGTAAATCTCGAGGCAAGATGAGAAGCTTTTGTGAGTGTATCAATTAGGTCCCCAGGAAGGGACCCTCATAGACAATTTTCATTTAGCCATAGGAAACTTCTAAAATAACGATACATAGACTAGATGGGCTGCTGTGTTCTGTCTTGGCATTTAACGTTTCAAATGGCATTTCTTCGATCATCTCTTTTCCTGACGTGATTTCATCATCCTATTTTCACTCTGTATTTTAAAGTCACTCTCTTGTTGTCTGGACAGGATACAACTTTTAACTTAAAGCAAGATTTTTTTTTTTTTGCGGTACGCGGGCCTCTCGCTGTTGTGGCCCCTCCCGTTGCGGAGCACAGGCTCCGGACGCGCAGGCTCAGCGGCCATGGCTCACGGGCCCAGCCGCTCCGCGGCATGTGGGATCTTCCCGGACCGGGGCACGAACCCGTGCGCCCCGCAACGGCAGGCGGACTCTCAACCGCTGCGCCACCAGGGAAGCCCCTTAAAGCAATATTTTAAACACCGATTTGCACTAAACATAGTCTATTAGGTGAAGAATTTCTGTGCGGGGACAGTTCTTGTCTTCATTGCCTTTCATCAAGGGAATAGAAAAGAGATGAGAACCACAAAGGAAAGTGGTTTCTGAAATAAAAGATTCATTTGTGATTACTTAGAGGCGAACCTTCCGAAGACTGCATTAGGGTAGCACAGAAATACCCGATGCTGTACTCGATCAATATATTTTCCTGGCTGTCTCTCAAGTCGCTCTCTGCCTGTGGGACTCAAGTGGGTGGCCGCTCCCCACGTCCTACAGTCCACCCACTTCTGATTGTTTTCTGATTGGAATGAATGTCCCCAGCCCCTGCCTGAGAAGAATAGAGCTTCTTCCCTTCATCATCTTCAGCCGTATTTTTTTCTTCTTCAGAGGCCTTATAAACAAAAATTGTAATACGATTGCAGAAACAAATGAATTTACTTGCAGAAAATTTTAGTCTGATATCTGGTGTGCCATAGAGCCTTAAAAAATATTGGTTGAATAATTACTCAAATGAATAATTCAGACTCGGTAGAGAGAAAACCAGCCCCAAACAGGTGGCATGTGGGAACGGTTTCACAGTATGCGTGGTTTTACTCATTTCCGTGGATACAGGTGGGGTCAGGGCCCCGTTGTACCATCTCATTGCAGCCTCTGCTTTTTCCTTCCTAGCATTCGCTACATATGCTTGGTGATTTTTTTTTCCGATTGGACGTTTATTTTTTTCATATTCTTTTCCATTATGGTTTATTACAGGATATTACATACAGTTCCCTGTGCTATATAGTAGGACCTTGTTGTTTATCCATCCGATATATAATAGTTTGCATCTGCTAACCCCAAACTCCCAGTCCATCCCTCCTCCAACCCTCCCTTCCCTTTGGCAACCACAAGTCTGTCCTCTATGTCTGTGAGTCTGTTTCTGTTTTGTAGACAAGTTCATTTGTCATATTTTGGATTCCACATATAAGTGATATATGATGTTTGTCTTTGTCTGACTTACTTCACTTAGTATGATAGTCTCTAGGTCCGTCCATATTGCTGCAAAAGGCATTATTTCATTCTTTTTTATGGCTGAGTAGTATTCCTTTGTGCATGTGTACCACATCTTCTTTATCCGTTCTTCTGTTGATGGACATTTAGGTTGTTTCCATGCCTTGGCTATTGTGAATAGCGCTGCTATGAACATAGGGGTGCACGTATCTTTCTGAATTAGAGTTTTGTCTGGATATATGTCCAGGAGTGGGATTGCTGGGTCACGTGGTAGCTCTATTTTTAGTTTTCTGAGGAACCTCCATATTGTTCTCCATAGTGGCTGCACCAATTTACATTCCACTGGCAGTGTAGGAGGGTTCCCTTTTCTCCACACCCTCTCCAGCATTTGTTATTTGTAAGTGATTTTTTTTTTTTGGTGTAATTATTTGCTGGCTGAATTTCTCCCCCCATTAGACTGTCATTTCCACGAGGGTATCTGCCTCCATCACTGAATACATTGCCTGTGTTCAGCACAGTTCCTGGCACAGAGCGTTGACTGTGGTCAGTGCTCAATAAATATTTAGGCTCCATCATATGGGCTCATAAATGGGCTCAAAAAATATGGACTCAAAGGGGCTCAACTAGCATTTGGAATATGAGCAAATAGCTGCCCACATAGTGATTCCTCTTAGAGTTCTGCCCCGCTTTCCTTAAGTAATTGCACATTTTAATTGCTAGCACAGTTTGCAGCCTTCGATGACAGGGTTGCTTGTAAACAATTTCATCTCAGATAAATTAGTAGTCTGGGAGATTACCCCTGGGATCGTGTTGATGCTTATAGCTTACTTAATGAGGCCAACGTGATAGACTCATTTTTGCCCCTTCCTTATAATTCAGCGTCTTTGGACTCCAAATTCATGGAGGTTTGGGGTATATTGGGGCAACTGATGAAAAGGCATCAGATTACTTACATTTTCAGATAATGATATAATAGAGTAATATGTCTGTTAGCATTTTAACAAGGCCTCGCAATGAGACAGCCTGCAGGAGACTTGACATTAAAGATGTCACCAGTTAAGCTGTAAGTTTCATCGTGTTGTTTCTTCACTCCGTTTTCCTTCTAATTATTTTACAGTTTCCTGCCGCCTTTCCAAGATGGCTAAATTTAAATTTGCTACAATACGAAGCAGTCTCTTCCTCTCTCCACGTGGTTGGGCAATGATTTCTGAGGGAAATTATTAAAAACGCAGCCTTTAATCGGGGTGGGGGGGGCAGAACAGCACACAGAGCTGTGATGAGAGATGGGTCCTATAGTAAGATTCTGGTAATTGCGTAAGAGCGGTCGAATTCGCAAAGATTGCGATAGGACGGTGGAATCCATAATTTCTGAAGATGTACAAAGTGATTCCCAGAGTGATGCCGAAACGTAAAGAGGATGCCGTTCTGTGCTTTAACCCTTGAGTGGAGCCCTACCGACCTTTTGAAAAGGGCCATTCATCTAATAGCAAGGATGCTTTCCTTCTTCAAGAGTCACAATTCGCTTAACACACTTCTGTGACATTATTTGGGCATTTTTCACAATGATTAAAGGTAACGCACTTTTCTCTGTAGACTGTTAGGTCACAGGCAAATTAAATCAATGTATTTTCTTCCCTTGCTTCCTCGGATGAGTCAGAAGTTATTGGTCAAAGGCGTGCGTGACCTTTTCGTTAAGCTTAAAAACCCAAATGACCTGCTGAGAAGATGCTTGGCCAATCTGATTATTTTCTCTGTACTAATTGGTTTTACGTCTTCTTTGAATTGAATGAATTGCCTGGTGGTTTTGTCACTGTGGGAGCACAGCTTAATCCACTTAGAGCGAGGCGCTTGGGCTTGGTAAACTCTGGAGCTCTAGAAACGTTTTTTCATCATTGTGGTCTTTGGGTGATTTTTCATAGGTGAGAATGCAGATGGATCTCAAATCCATCCATTTTCTCCATTTCTGTTTCCACTGCCCTAGCCAAGTCATCTCACCTGGCCCCCTAGACTACGTTGGGAACCTTGTAACTGGTTTTCCCATCCTATTCCCCTCTCTCCTTCTTCAGCCTCCATATAGTAGCCAGGTGCCTCGTTAGAAGATATAGACCTCTTGCTGGAAACACTGGTTTCTTCACAATGAATGAAGAATAAAATCTAAACCCCCTCCCAGGACTGCCTGCACCCTACAAGATCTGAGCCCTTGGTGGCTTCCTCAGCTTCATTCTGCCCCGTGCTCACCACCGTCTTTCCACCACCGCCATCCGCTGATTCCTTGATCCTCCCAGCTCCATCCCGCCGCAGGGCCCCTGCCTCTGTTCCTCCTTTGTCTGGAATGGCCTTTGAGGGCCATTCTTATCCTGAAGGTCTCGTTTCAGGTGTCACCTTCTCAGAGATGCCTTCCTCAACTAGGCAAGCCGGTTACTCTCTGTAATCTGCCCTTCAGGGACTGTTACTCTCTATAATATTCCCTGTTTATCATCACTTTTGTTATTACTCTACCCTCTCCCGTTTATTGCATCTTTGTCATAGCCTCCTGTGTATCGTTCCTCTCTGGGGTCCCCCCCTGTTTATTTCCTTCGTGACCCCCGTCACAACCTCAATTATCTTACTTGTCTCTGTTTCTCTTCCCCGTCGGAACAGAGGCTCCTGAGGGCCAGGGCACCTTCGTCTTGTCCTCCAATTCCTCAGGGTTGAACATGGTACCTGGTTCCTTGAAGGAGCCCAGGACATGTCTGTTGAGCGGATGAATGAAATACCAAAGACCCCGGTGCTGCATCTTTAGGTGATCTCAGTAACGTGGTGCACAAGTGAAGATTGTTTGTATTAAAGGAAAAATCATTGCTTCCTTTCCCAAATTGTCGCAACGTTGATGGATTTTTAAAGTTGATCTGCTCAAGATTAGTGTGCTCGATCATCTTAGTGACCTACCCCTGGGGGTATAAGAAGTAGGTCTGTTCTTTTGGGATCAAGGTGGAGGACAGAGCACATACACTTCCTACACTTCCCTCCCAGACATTAGTGAAGGAATGTGTTTGGAATGCCCAGGCCCAAGGGGACAAGATGACCGGAGAAGAAATGGCGCCATGGTTGTAGGGGCTGGAATGCAGAGGCTAAGTGGTCACGGATTAGCAGACCCAAGTGAACTTAATCCTTGTTTAACAGTGGTCAAGCCCTAGACATTCAGAAATCCATGGTACCAGGTGGGGCTGAAAACAGGAGCGTTGGTTGAAAGAATCAGCAGCATTCAAACCACCCCCCCCAGATCTGCACCCCGCCCCTGCTTCTCAGAGCCTGGTCACGTCCCTCGCTCTCGCTCTCGCCCCCAGATAAGACTCTGGGCTTACTCTCTGGAGACTCTACAAAATGCTGGGGAGCAAGGGGGCTGTACTGAAAACAGGGGGTTTAAGCAAAGGCTGGCACTGCACATCGAGGCCCCGCTCTCAATCCCAATTCCGACTGCAGGATGCTGGGACCTGCCTTACACTTTCCAGGCAGGAGATCAGAGAACTCCTTGGGCAGAAGCCGACCGGCCTGTGTGGAAGACCTAACGGGGATTACTTCAGGTCTCCCCACATCAACAGGGCAACCAGATAACCCTGCAGGGAGGTCCACGATTGACATTTTATGCTTGTAAAGTGTTTCTAACCAGTTTTTCAGTGCCTATTTCCTAAACATGAGCAGGTAGTTAAGATTGCCGGGTATCTCAGGGAAGCCTTTAGTGGGAAAGAGAGAGATAAAAACATACAGAAACAAAGGAACTTGGAAGAAAGAGAGACAATATAGGAAGAGGCGAACTTCAGCAATAACAGTGACAACAGATCATTGTTAATCTTGCCTGAGACAGAAGGGAAGATGTTGGAGCCATGAAATAGTAACAGGATGCTATAAAGAAGGAATAATAATAATTAATAATAATAATGAAATTAAAAACATGATAGCAGACACGGACACCACTGAGTTGAAATAGAAAGTTGAAAGAATTCTCCCAAGTGAAAAAGACAAAGAATTAGAAAATAGGAGGGAAAAGATAAGAAAAACAGAGGATTAGATCAAGATGTCCAATAACCTACGAAGAGCAGTTCTAGAAAAAGAAAAGACAAAAAATAAGGAAAAAAATATATCAAAGAAATAACATATTTTTCTAAAATGGAAAGGCGTGGTTCACGTTGGAAGGGCCCCACTGAGTGTCCTGACAACGAGTGGAAATAGACCCAGGACCACGGTAACACTGGCATAAAAAGAGTTTAGGAGTTTCCAGAGAGAGAGACCAGAAGGTTTCCTCCAAAGCATCGGGAACCATGAATCATGTTGGCTCCAGACTTCTCAACAACTAGAGCTCAGTGGAGCTGAGCTCTACTGAAGGGAGATGAATTTTAATTCAGACAGCTATACCCAGACAAGTAGCCAATTAAAGTCTAAACAATTTTATTTCACCCTTTCTCATGAAGCTGCTGGAAGTTTTGCGTTAAGAAAGAATGCAGACAGAGTAAACCCAGGAAAAAGAAGCGTGGGTGTCCAGGAACCAAGGAGGTGAAGAAAATTGCCAGGATGAGGGTGGCGCACGGGCTCAGCCCCCATCAGGCCAAGGGAGCAGTGGTCCACTGGGAGCAGGTCAGAAAGTTTTGAGAGACAGATTTCCAAGGAAATGAAATGGAACCTAATAAATGAAATAAAAGACCACAGGGAAGGAGGTGGGAGGATGATTTTAGGAATAAGTCCATACAAAAAAGTAAGCAAAAGAAAAAGACAAAATAACGATTAACTCCAGGGAGAACAGTGCTGGCAAGAAAGGCAATGTAATCACAGCACGCTATCTGGCTTGGTGGTGAAGAGCGTGTTCCTCAGCTTAGCGATGTAAACACTGGATGTCCTAAACAAAATTATGACATCATAGTCGTATGACTGTAGAGAGAAGAGAGGGGAGGGGGTGTGCCCAGGTGTGCAGGTGATAAGGATTGTGGATGGGGGAGCTCGTCCTAAACCCTCCTCTCCCCTCATGACGTCATAGGCTATCCTCCAAACCGGAAACGGGGAATCCAGGAGGGGTGCTACGCGCTTGTTCTTAGGAGAGAAGGAGATAAATACAAAAGGAATCCAAAGTGGGAAAAGATGAGTGGGTGGGCAGGTGTGGCTGTTTCTCTTAATACACAGAAACACTTGACTTTTAAAAACTCTGGGCATGTGTAACGTTAATCAAGCTAAAAGCAGATGTAAAAGTGGGTTGAATGCTTTTCTCTGGTGACACAGCTCTTCTAGAATGTTTTTCTGATCTCCTCTCATGATGGGATCTACTTGCTGAAACTCTGTGGTCCTTCGGACTTGTATCCCAGGCCAATATGACAAAATGGAGGAGAGAGTACCGATGAAGGACGAGGGAAGGGCAGCTCTTCCCCTGAAAGGGAGATGCTGTTTTGGGGATGTTGTCAAGGCCATATCTTTGTCACCCCTCTCCCCCCACACATCACAAACACCACCACAGAACCACAGCAACACAAAAACCAACCTCCCTCCTGCTGTCAGCGCCCTCATGGAGACTAAGGCATCCTACATGATAGGGAAATTTCTACTCTCGACCCTCAGTTGAATGGCCAGAGAATTCAGACCGATCCCAAATTAACCCATGTGGCCAGGAAGATGACTTTGATGAAAAAAAGATTCACATGAAATATCTTCTCAAATATCTGTAATCAAGGGGGTTTTCTGCCTTGGGAATTGGTTTTGCCATTTCTTTCCTTATCAGAAGTGGAGACGTTTTGCTTGACCACGTGAACCGTTTCACGGCAAATCCATTTCCCAGATACACCGCGTGAGAGGAGGCTATGAGTTCAGAGCTGGTCGTGAAGACACAGATCAACTCCTAGGAAATGACTGTTGGCTGACTCTATAACTTCAGGTGTATATCCATGTGCCTCCCCCCTTTTTAGGTCTAAATCTGTCAAGGGAGCCACCTTGTGCTGCCTCAGAATCCTCTCTTTGTGTTGGGGACGGAGAGAAGGAGGAGAGGAAGGAGGGCAACAGACACAGCTCGGGAAGCACCTGTCCTCACCCAAGTTCAAGAGCTGTCAGGGAAACAGACAGATCAACCTCGAAGGTGGGAACTGTGGTTCTGAGCGGTCTCTGCCTATCTCTTTTCTAGATTTATGCCTCTTTTTTCTTGTTAGTGTCCAGTGTGGCAAAACTCGCTTGGGCCACCTAGAGGTTTCCTGGCACAGAAACCCCGTGAGGCAAACAGACGCCTCCAGACATTGCGCTCAATCAGACGGCGACTTGGGCTGTGAACTTGGGATGATCTCACAGTTGATTAAAAAATCCCAAGTCCCTTATTATTTCGTACCTGAATAGAGATGCCTGTCACCCTGCGGAGGTCACTGCAATGCGGCATCAATGCCAGGCAGACTGGGGGGCTTTGGGCTGAGAAACATGAAAATGCTATAGTCCAGACCGCGCCTTGAAAACCCGCCGATCCGGAAACACTCAAACGCACGGTACTATAAAGTGCCCGCCGCAGGAGCAGCGATGATTTAAAATCGGATGCTCGGAGCCGGCTGGATAATCGAGCGGCTGGGTTTTCACAAGGCCAGATGCAAACACAGAGCTGCCTCGGTAGCTTATTGTGTGTCAGCACGGAACTTTACGGGGGTTAATGCGCCAATTAGTTATTAATGAAAACTGATGAGAGCGCTGTATCGAGGTTCAGGCTCTGTAAAGAATCGTTAAGACCTCCAGACCTTGTCCCCATTGAGGACCGCGTTTCTGACCAATTAACCTTCCGCCCCTCCATTTATTTTCCTTTGCACACTGCTGCAGATTTCTCCATCTGCCGGGGAGCACGGGGGTCGTCGTCCTCGGAATACAGCTGTGAGGCCAGGATCACCTCTGCCATCCGACTCCTTGGTGGCAGTGGCTGATGACAGACTTCCAGCCCGTGGCAAAGGTCTGCACGTGGGATTGCCTGAGACTCACCTGCCGCCCCCCCAGGAGCAAGTCTCCACAGACCCCACGCCACGTACTTCCTCAGATGCTCAAGAACCTTCTTCCTTTGAGTCCAAAGGAACCTCTCTCTGCCATGACCTTGCTACCTCTGTGGCTGCCTTTTGTCCTTCTCTGGGGAAAAGAGCAGATCACACAACCCTGGGAATTCACAGTGTGGAACCACAAGACCACAGCCAGGGTGCAAGGGAGACTCTGACACAAAGCTCCCCCGACAGAAAAGCGATAGCAGAGGGCGTGTCCCCATCACTCTTGCCAGGGAAACCTTCATCTGGGCAGAGACTTTCAGGTTCAGTTCCACTGGGGTCCACTGGAAAAACTCATCTTGAAATACCAGCTTCAGGACCAGGTTCAGCCAGTTCACACCAAGAGGAAGGGAAACACAAGACATTTTTCCCTTCGGGGGGGAAATACGGGTGTGGGGAAGTGCGGGTCCCCTGCCCTCCTGTAGGAAATGACGGTGGGAAATGCCAAGGATCTGGATTCATCGCTCTAAAGGATGGTGTGGTTCCGTCTAGCCCAGGGCAGCCCACGGAGATCCCTGCAGCCCCTTCGAAAACCCTCAGGAAGAGGAGTTTGGAAGGAATGAGAAAGCAAACTCGCGTGGAGGTCAGCGACACCAGCAGCGATGATGAAGATCGGTTGGTGATAGAGATCTGAAACTTCCAGAGAAAGATGCGTCCACGGTCAAAGACAGATGATGCTTCACAGTAAATGCCGTCAAGCGGGCAGGAGAACTGAACTCTATTCATGAAGCCCCTACAGAGAGGAAAGCCATTTGGGGGTCTTTCTAAGATCTCCCCAACCAACTCTGAAACCCAAACGCAGCTTCACCCTTCCCAAGAGGCCCTGCTCACAAGGCAGCAGGCTGGGCAAAGCTGGCAGTGAAGCAAGGTCTAAGAAGTCTTGACCTACACAATGACTGTGGCTTGACTCCCAGCTGTATCCGCTGCATTGGTCCTTCACTGCCTCATCTGGGAAAATGGCATTGACCCAGAGAGCCACGATCGACTTGTTTCCGAACAAATGTGAACCCCCCCAGAGTCAAGGTGACAGGTTTCCTCTGTTAGTGAGCTGGGGGTTGGCTTCAAAGGGAGTGAGCATACTTGGGAAAACTGGGGTAGCTTGCAGAAGAGATGGGGTGTGAACTGGGCATCGAGATACATCTGTTTATTCTGGAGACAAAATCCAGATTCATTCAAAAACTGAAGTTTGGTCCCAATAATTTGCCTCCTTAATGGAAGTTGTAAATATACTTCAAAATGCCCATGATCTGGTGAAATACTAAGTATCTTTCAGTGTTGCACAAATGGTCAGTGCTTATGTATGATTCAGTGACACAAGCATGTACAGCTCTTGTGCCCAGTGCCTTTTCTGTGGAGACCTCTGACACCCTTGGTTTTTCCAGTTCTTGCAAAAGGAACGTTGTGTTAAAAGTTAATAGAACAGTCTCTGTAATGAGTCATTTTTGAGGGGGAAAAATTCACTTATTTTCCTCTGATTCTTTCTGTCATATTGTGCTCCGAGCAATTTCAATTAGAGGGTTACATTTTAGTAATCTCTGCAGCTTAAATTGATGCCTGCTCATCGTGATGGGAGCCTTTTAGATTTCCTCCAGAAGCTTCAAGGATACAAAACTAATTGGAGTTTTGACGCTGTTTTACATCTCAGTAATTTTATTTTGGGGGCTTGGTGTTACTTTGCTGTCAAATTAAATCAGCCTCTGTATTGTGCAAGTCAGAACAGCACAGAGAAAATTCGCCAGTGTTCCAAGCCCGTGCACCCCTGTGCAGAAGAAAATAGGTGATCTGCGTCAGACGACGCAGTGAGCAAAGCCTCCGATTAACTGCACTCTTCTCCTCCTCCTTAAACGGGAGAGGAAAAACTTCAAGACATTTACACTGCTGCATTCCAATAAAATTTTATACTTGCTTTTGGTATGGTTTTGTACAATTTGAAATTTATAGCCGAGCTCTTTTGGCTTCACTTTGATGTAAGGATGTTCACGTGACATCTTGTAATTCAAAGGCGGGGCAGCAATGCAGAACATCTCACGTGCACGAAGATGCTTTAATACGTCCTTGTCTGTGACGAGGGATGGTCCGATTTCACGTATCTTCAAGTGAATTTTCCAATTTTAGGGTAACTCTAGAAACGTCAGGGTGGGACTAGCTGCCCCGGGTGACTTAGCATATGTCTGTGGTCATTTCAGATGCACTCATACGTAGCCAAGTGATTTCGAGCCCAGCCAAGGAAAACATGAGAAGGGAGGTAAAAGTATGCTAAGCATTCACTGCGTGGACTTTCTAAACCAAACAGAAGTGATGTCGTTATCTACCCATTGGATCGTCCGTGCCACTGTAACGAGAGAGAGGTCTAGGAGAATGGTCTGAATCCTGGAGGGAGAGAAAGGGACCTTGTCCTGAGCTGGCTGGGGCATCTTGGTGACGACTCACGCCCTCTCAGCGCCTGTTTCTCCGACTGGGAAGAAGAGAATAAGACAAGATGTGCCGAATGTGACCTCAGGCCCCGACCCTTGTGCGAGTGGCTCGGAGGTGGTCCCCGTGGGAAAGGGTCCTGCGCTCAAGGAGTTTGGGAGGGGGCTGTGGGGAACTAAAGCCAATTATTTTTTTGAAGAATGTGAGCTCGGGGAAGCTCCTTCTAATGTGTTTTTTTCTCCAGAGCTCTAGATTTGGGGGTGCAGTCAACCCATTTCTAAACGGTGGCTCATAATGCAAAAATTAGAAGCAAAAACAGAACACTACTGTGTGAGTGGAAGACAGCATGTCTGTGGGCTGGATTGGTTTACTTTGTGTTGGGAGGTACTGGTCATCCAGATGCTTCTCTCCTGGACGGCTGCGGAGCTGTTGGCTGGACCACTGGACTGAGGTCAGTGAGTCACTGCTCCCAGTAGCGCCGACCTCAGGATAGTCAGGTTAGGCGGAAGCTTGATCCTTCTACGAGCCACGGATGCTGGCTGCCACATCCCAACCTCCATCAAACATGACGCAACATTGATTCCATCTCCAACTCCCCGTGTCTCTCATACAAGAGTGAGCAGGTTACCAAAATTTCCTGTCTCAGCTGGTCATTTAGCTAGTTGGCGGCAATGTTTTACAAGCGTACCTTACTTTATATCAACATGAATTTGTGAAAAGCTATATTTCAGTGGGTTTAAAAAAATTTTTTTTAATGTATTTTGAATGACCCGAGGGGACTTGGCTACTGAAAATCATCCCAAGGTGAATATTTTTTTTAATGAAAAACTCTTTTATAAATCAACAAACGATCTCTGATTTTATAAATGTTAACTTTCCTAGGGTTTTTCTTAAAGTGGAATGCAACTATAGGGATACATTTAAAAGATAGTATCAGTGATCTAGAACCCAGTTTGGGTTATTGAAAATAAAACTTCAGTAATATGGATTGATCATTGCTGCAGTGACTCTGCAAGTGTGTGCTGTGTAATGGTTCAGGGAAGACAAATTTATTTTAGAACAGGGCAAACTAGAGTTTAAAGATCAGGGATTCCCCCTTTCTCCCCAGTACTGCTAATTTCATTGTACCTTCAGGTAAGGCCTTAACCCATGGTGTCTCAGCTTCTCCCACAGAGAATAACTCCTGGGATGCTGGTACCGACTAAGATAAAGGGCACTTTGAATTCTTTCCTTTTCTCTCAGAGCAAGGTATACAAATGCCACTAACCATGATGCTCGAGACACTGCCAAGTTTCTTTCTCCAGCTGTACCTACACCTGGCCAGATCTCACTTGTTGAAGATGCATAGAGAAAAGAGCTTTCATGTTCCCCCTTGGCAACCTATACTGTTAAGTGGCTCTTAGCGTCATGTGCTTTTTGATGGACAACCTGAATCCTCCTTGTTGTAAAGCATGATGGAGACAACTCATGTCTCCTGTTGCATTTGAGATTCTGGACGAAGCTAATATCCTTTACTTCACAATCCAGAAGAACCTATGGTTCATTTGTCAAGAGATGAAACAAGACAGGGGATTGGTGCTTCTAGATTCGAATCAAAACCCTGTCAATAGCATGATGGGTACCTGAGGGCAAGTTAAACTTCCCTTTCCTAAAATCCCTCCTCTAAAGCTCAGATGGGAAGAGTGGCCTTGTAAAAACGCATCGTGGCCACGGTTCTTGGAAAGACCGGTGCACGGTTTGCAGCCTCACGGCAAAACGTATTTCCTGGCATTTACATTCATTACTTAGAATGATCACATTATTCATTTTTTCCCCAGCATAGAAATTTGCGTTTTGCACAAAATTTGCCTGGTGCAGCCGAGTTTTATAGTTATGGAAACTCATCATCATCGGGATGTACCACTGCTCAGATCCCCAGACATAATTCAATAGGGTGAGGAGAAAACGGTCTGCCTGGCCCTATGGTGACCATATTTCTACAACCACAGCAAACAGGGCTTGTGTGTTTCTTGTCACTTCAGTTGTGATTCCCATAATTCTTGAGGGAGACTCTTTGGCTTTTGAAACACTACATTTCTCAATGTATAAGCACAAGTTTTTGCCCTTCTCTTTCAGATACTCATTGAACATAGGTGTCAGGACCCAAAAAATCCAGTGCCAGATTTGTACCTTGTACAATCCTTTTCACCCATGCTTTGTACTTATGTGGGAATACATATAATTCAATCTGACGTATAGGACATTGAGCATATAACTTCACCACTGGAAGAAAAGAAGCCAGGGAAAGTAGTCAGCCTCAGTCAGTTGAGGCCCTAGAGGATGACTCAATACCTTATATATGCAGTCAACTCTTCAGAACTTACTACTCTGTTGATTGTTCACAACCAAGAAGCTGTTGGCTTCTTGGTGGTTTGTTTAAATGTATTTCCTTCTTTATATGGCTAAATTATTTTGTTTTGATAAAAATAAAACTGAAAATGAAAATGCCTTGTGTGATTTGTTCACATTTTAACCAAAAGTACCACAAAGAATATCCTATATAAATTGGATGTCTGATTATTCCTAAATAGTTGACCAAGCGTCCTGGCCGCCATATTGGTATCCCATTCCACTCAACGAAAGGATTAGGTTATGGCAAATTATCACATTTTCTTGTGCTGTTTTCTTTTCCCATGTGTCTCTTCTGTCATTGTCTGCCATATTTTATGGTTCATAACTTAGAAATGTGTTTTTAAATTCCTAAATGTAGCTAAAGTTTGAAGCCACATGAGGGCACTATCCACAGTGCAATAATCCCAAAGTTTTCCCCTTAGAATTGATGTTGCTTAGATAATTAATATTATTCATTAACAGAGAAAAAAATCTGTAATTCAAAGCAATGCCTCCTTATGAAGATAAATCATGTACTCTTGGCAAGAACAAGTAGACTTATTTTACATACCAACACAATATTCTTCTATGTCTATACCTCCTGAAGCCACGTGAAGTCAATGAAGACACGATGCATTGGGAGAAAAAGTGGGAATGGAAACATGGGAGGAACAGATACACCAACTGATGGATCTTCATAGCTTTTTTGCTAACTTATCAAACTCTAATAGTGATAAATTAATCCATTATTTCCAAATTTCCATCATTTGAGAACCATCTTACTGCTTTTGGCCATATGTGTCCACATGTGGGTACATTATTTACTTAATACTTTCATTTAAATCATCTTTGTCTTAAAGAAGCTATTCTTTTCCTAAGTAATAATATCTGTGAAATAACCTTAATTTGGTAGTTGTGTGTATCTTCTGATATGCATTAAAATAAAAGTATTAAGACTGGTTATCCATGTACCAGTTAAATATCACCTTTGTACTACCTGGCACACACCCCACACTCAGGGGAAGCATGGAGCTAATCTAAAAGGTACATGTGTTGTTTGTTCTTGAGTTACTCCGTTTTTTGTTTTTGTTTTTTGTTGGTTTTTTTTGCAGTACGTGGGCCTCTCACTGTTGTGGCCTCTCCCGTTGCGGAGCACAGGCTCCGGACGCGCAGGCCCAGTGACCATGGCTCACGGGCCCAGCCGCTCCACGGCATGTGGGATCTTCCCGGACCGGGGCACGAACCCACGTCCCCTGCCTTGGCAGGCGGACTCTCAACCACTGCGCCACCAGGGAAGCCCAAGTTATTTCGGGTTTTGTTAAGCTCAGCTCTCTCTCCAGTCCAGCAGAACTGGTGGCGGCAAGTTGCGTTGTAGGTTTATCAGATAAGTGTCTTCAGTCAAACTTTACAGCTGATTAATGAGCATTCCAAGTCAAAGGATTCTCACTTCTTTTAGTCTCAAAGGAACAATCATATAATGTCAATATATATATTTTCTTTTTTGGTATTTTATTGGTTGGTTGGTTGGTTAATGAGTACGGAATGATATACAGGAAAGCGTGGTTAGGGATTCATGCTGAACCACCAGTAACTCCCATCAGTTCTGATGAAACACCCGCTTCCATACTCTTGAACTTGAAGCAAATGCATTTGGCTGTACTAACTGTACTAACTTGTCTGTACTAACCCTAATTCTCCAGTCTCCTGCTTGGGGACAGCCTGTTGATCTCTGGGCTGCAAACGCAGAAGGAATTGCTTGGTGACATCTAGGACATTTGTCTCCAGCTGCGACAGACGTCTGCTTTCAGCCTCCCTCAGCTTCTGCCGGGGGGCGAACTCAACACCCTTTTGAGCATCCAGGCGATTTCTACCCAGAAGTAGGGGAATTGTTTTCTGGGTAAATGCAGGCGTGAACGGATTCCTCTAGGGAATTGGCGGTTTTGTACGTGCAGCATCTGGGCACGGGACCCAGCCCTGTCTCTGGCCCCAGTGGCAATCTAGTTTGTCTTCTATGTGTATGTTGCGTGAAACAGAGTAGAATTCAGCAGAATCCAGCAGAAATTCAGACAGAGCCCCTTGACGCCATCGTAAATGAAAGGCCAGATATCTAGGCTTGTGTTTGGTTTAAAGAACCCCACCTTATGCGCATGTGGGCACACGTGCGTGTGCGCACACACAGAGACACACACACACACACACGTAAGCCACACCCTACTCTGAAAGTCCTCTTCTTGTTAAAATAAAGAAGTGGGTGGAGTGGGCCAATGAGGTAAGAAATGGCTCCCTAAATGGCCCCAAAGAGACTTCCTTGGAGGCAGGGCCCATGGTGTCTTCATCTCGGAATAGTGCCTGGCTCAGAGCAGGTATTAACGCACACTTGCTAAGTAAACGAATGGAAATAGCTCACCAGGCAGGGAGACGAAAGAAAGATTCTAAGATGGGTAATTTGACACACCCCTCTTCTGATGGAGACCTGCCTCCTCATCAGAGATGAGCCAAGGCATCGAGAGACGTTCCTGTCCAGTGACTTCAGAATTAAGCGACAATTTTCCATGACTATTCCATCCCGTTCATTCGCCCAATATTTATCGAGTGCTTAAGTACATAGCAGGCACAGGAGAACATAGGAGTGGAAAAGGCATACAGGATCTGTGGAGCTTTTATTTGGGGGAGAGAATGCCAATTCATGAACCAACCAGGCAAACAAATGTGTCAGCAACGTGTTATCAGACGTTGCCAATGGCTAAGAACGCAAAGGGAACGTTAGAAGGTTTATCTTACCCTAATTCAAAACGTTTAATGCAAATAAACACTTTTCTTTTGTTGTCCTCAGCAGAAGAGAAACCATCCTACACTTTAAGATCTATCTCCTTTTCTGTTTCATGCCACCACCTCAATTCTTCGCACGTGAAGCAGAGAATGTTGCAGGGTGACGTATCTCTAGTCTTGTACTTATAATTTCTTTTACTCTCCTGAAAGCTTCAGTTAGCATCAGTAAGCATGGTAATTTGGGGCTGCCTGTGCTAATGTGCTGAATTCCACATACCTTAGCACTTAGAGAGTGAACGCCTGTTGGATCCCACGGTAGCAGAGAAACCCAGGTGGGCACTATTTTGCAGCTAATTTTCTCAAGAGAAACCATCAAATGTTTGATGACTTGATGTGCTCAAGTCTGGATTCTTTTTCTCAGGAAAGGTTAAGAAAGCATCCTTAAAGTCAGAGGTTCTCAAAAGGGAGCAGTTTACCTCCCTGAAGACGTAAGACAATGACCAAAGACAGTTTTAAAAAAAAATTTTTAATGTCTTATTTTTAAAAATTGATTTTATTGAGGTATAGTTGATTTACAATGTTATGTTAATTTATGTTGTACAACGAAATAATTCAGTTATACACATATACATTCTTTTTCATACTCTTTTCCATTATGGTTTATTATGGGATATTGAATATAGTCCCCTGTGCAATACAGTAGGACCTTGCTGTTTACCTATCCTATATAAAATAGTTTGCGTCTGCTAATCCCAAACTCCCAATCCATTCCTTCCCCACCTCCCCCTTGGTAACCACAAGTCTGTTCTCTCTGTCTGTGAGTCTGTTTCTGTTTCCTAGATAAGTTCATTTGTATCATATTTTAGATTCCACATATAAGTGATAGCATATGGTATTTGTCTTTCTTTTTCTGACTTACTTCACTTAGTATGATAATATCTAGGTCCATTCAGTGTTGCTGCAAATGGCATTATTTCATTCTTTTTTATGGCTGAGTAATATTCCATTGTGTATATATATACCACATCTTCTTTATCCATTCATCTGTCAATGGACATTTAGGTATTTTCCGTGTCTTGGCTATTGTGAATAGTGCTGCTGTGAACATTGGGATGCATGTATCTTTTCAAATTGTAGATTTGTCCATTTGTACGCCTAGGAGTGGGATGGCTGGGTCGTATGGTAGCTCTATTTGTAGTTTTTTAAGGAACCTCCATCCTGTTCTCCACAGTGGCTGCACCAATTTATCATACATTCCCACCAGCAGTGTAGGAGGGTTCCCTTGTCTCACACCCTCTCCAGCATTATTTGTAGACTTTTTAATGATGGCCATTCTGACCAGTGTGAGGTGGTACTTCATTGTAGTTTTGATTTGCACTTCTCTAATAATTAGCAATGTGGAGCATATTTTCACGTGCCTGTTGGCCATCTGTATGTCTTCTTTGGAGAAGTGTTGACTGAAGGAAGTTTTGATTTCACAGCTTGGGTGAGGGGTGCCACTGGCATCTGAGCTGGAGGCCAGGGATTTGCTCAGCATCCTACGAGGCACAGGATGGCCCCCATCAAGAAGTATCCAGTCTCACTGCCAGTAGTGCTGAGGGTTAGGAACTCTGGTCTAAGGAGGTAAGGTCACATTCTATTAGAGACCCTAGAACAGCCCTGTCCTCAAACTGATGACGAGATTAGAACGGGGAGAAAGACTTGCCTTGGCAGGACCAGAAGCAGAGTCCGGGCTCCGTATCCCAGTCTGGTATGCTTTCCGTAGCCTCACATCTGGAACTTTCCAAGTTGCGTGAGGACTTGTGTCTTGGGTCTACACACAGTAGACCATCTATGGGTTATGGTGCAATTAACTTCATTTTTTTTTTTTTTTCCACTCTTCACTCCACCTTGAGGAGAAAGAACCAGGACATGGGAAGTTAAGTCAATGTGAACAGATGTGTGAATATCAACTAGACATTCAGTAAAGACAGATCAAAAGACCAGCTTTTACTGTGAGGGTAAATGCAACCCAAAGTCCCATACTACTCCATTGACCTCTACAGCCAAATGGAATGAAAGAACATGAATACTGCTGCTGGGAACCAGGGAGTTTTCAGATTTGGTTGGGGTGCACGAAATCTGAAAGTTTGCTTTG
The DNA here is from genome assembly GCF_963455315.2 of Globicephala melas. Taxonomy (NCBI): domain Eukaryota; kingdom Metazoa; phylum Chordata; class Mammalia; order Artiodactyla; family Delphinidae; genus Globicephala; species Globicephala melas. The sequence goes on from NC_083328.1 coordinate 82,881,640, forward strand.
AACCTTCTTCTTTGTAGAGGGAACTGAGAACCAGAGGATTTGGTCCTGGCTCGAGTCAGAGGCAAGGCTGTGACTAATACCAAAGCCCCCAAGTCCAACATGCTTGCCATGACATGACCAGGTCCTGCCTCTGAAATCTTCCATTATGTCCGCTGTCCTTGCTAAGAGGGTCAAGTAGAACAATACATTCATAAAGGTTTTCTGCATCAGGGTTGGGAAATACCAATGGAGTTCTGGTTAACTAGAAATCATCCAGAAAATTAAATTATCCACACGAACCCATTCCCCAAATGTTCTAGTTAATCTAGGTGTTATTCTGTTGGTTTTGCAAAAAGAAAACTTCTCTCCTAAGACATCTGGACTCAAATAGATGTGAGTGGTGCCTATGTGGTCCCCTAATTTATGTACTTGAGTACAATAAATTTGGCAGGGATCACAAGCGTAGACAAAGAAGTGTTAACAGCAAAAAAGACATCACCAAAAAGCCTTTGGAAGACAAACACTTCTCATCTTCAATTATAAGACAACCTGATGCAGAGAGAGAATAAATTAATTTTAAAACCTCCTGCACAAAGAAAGTAATGGAAAAATACATCATAAGTAGTTATCCCTTTTGTGCTAAAAACAAGTGATTTGGAGAAAATAACTACATGGGAGTGAATGTGTTAGTCTTATTATCTTTTTCTGGTTTTAAATTCTTAGGGGAGAAACAGAGAACAAGAGAGAAAAGAAAAGAAGCTTTCATTGTTTCAACAAACATTTATTGGGTATTAGTATGTTGCCAGGCACCAGGCTACACTTTCTGTGACTTTTTCTGCTTTTAAAATTACTTTCAGTCAAGAACTTCTAGATGCCTCGTTGCTGGATTCCAGCGTTCGAGAAAGGCCATTCTTCTAAGGTTTTTGCCAAAACCATTATGGTTCAACTTCAGAGATGCAGCTGGGAATCTCACTTTGTCCCCTCACCCCCCATGGGAACCTGAGTTTTAGGGCTTGGTCCAACTAGGCTTAGGGGACATCCATTTGCAATGAAAGGTTTATGAGTCTCAGGTTGGCTTTTCCTGGAAGCAGACTCTGAAACAGCGTTCAGTGCCGGGGTCTATCAGGGGATGCCCTTGAGGTCCACAGCTGTGCAAAGGAGAATAGAGAAGCAGGTTGGGCAGAGGGAGAAGCTGAACTCTAATACAGACCATGACAGCCTTGGCCAACCCTTGGGATGCTCTGGAGAAGGGGTATGGCCTTGGGGAGGCAGATCTCTGCAGCTGAGGCAGTCGTCAGAGGGACCCAGTGCCTGCTGACAGCACTTCCGGCACCTGGGGCAACAATCCTTTGCTAAAGAGGTTCTGGCGGCAGTTCACAGTATCCACTACGGTGAGGCTCCACTGCGGGCACATCCATCCTCCCTCCCTCCCTTCCTTCTTTCCTTACTGCCATGCATCCAACAAATATTTATTCAGCACCTGCCATCTGCCAGGTATAGCCGGGTAGAGAAGCTGTCATTAAACAAAATAGTGCATGTTATTTACTTAAAATTTGTCAAATGATAAAAAAGGACCATACCAGATGAGAAAAGAGAAAAGAATTGGGGGAACCGACAGAATCGGGGTACCTTGAGCCTGAATGCTGACTTAGGATGAGAGGAAAATTGACGTTTCAGGTGGAGGGAGCTTTGAGTGGCAGGAACCGAAAGGATGGTGATGTGGCCCTGACATGTGGTCCCCTAATCCTGTCTCACCCAGGATCCACTCAGAACACCGCACCCGCCGGGGCTGCTTTGTTTTGTTCGGCTACCTCCGTTCTTATTTCACGTAGATTTAAAGTTTGAAACGCTTAACCTTTTCAGTCAGTAGCTGAGCTCTCACCCCGTAGAGATCAGCCAATTAGAAAAACAATTCCTGGGTCATTGTAGATGAGTCGTCTTTTATTTGATGCTTATAAAAATGGTCCACATCCGACCAGGAAGGCATCAGGAAAAAGCACTTCAAAATGTGCTGTCTTCAAAGTGTCAGAAGATAACCCTTCAGGGCTGGGAGCCTGGGAACAGAAGGTGCATATTGGTCTTTAATTAAGGAAACGGTTGAGAAGGAAGAACATTTAACATTTTAAACCACCGGTGGCTTCACAGCTACAGGAAGCGCCTGGGTGACAAAGATGGGCTTGTTGCCCCCGCTGTCCTGGTATCTGCCTTGGCCCGTGCAACTGACCCAAAGCTAAATGCTTCCCACCAAGGGGGAATTAGAAATGATCATCGACTCCCCGTGCTGCGAGAACTCAATTTTCACAAGTGGCAAAGGAAGCAAAGCTGCAGTCCCCTCCTGGGGGACGCATTTGCCACAAAACATTAACAGAGCTGGAGAAGTAATGGTTCTCTGCCTGGAAAGACCCGCAGGTGTGGGACCGCGCAAGGGCGCCGCCATACGCCGAGAGATCAGAACCTCATCATGCAGATTTTATCACAATTTCATCTGAGGGAGAAAGAGCTTATAGGAGGAGGGATGGACGAAAAAAATCCTAAGGATTGTACTTTGATTTTATAAGCGGATTGTTGGAAATTACTGACAGATTGAATGAAATAATACGCTTTGGAGCAGCAGGGAACTTAAAGGTGGAAATCTAATTGATTTCTACCCTAAACCTAGGAGCAGCTATATTATTAATCAGCCCAGTGGTCACTGCTTGGTGGTCTCCTGCACACCGGGAGGAAATGCAGCTTCCAGTTACATACGTATGAATTTCAAATGACACCTGGTGTACCAGAGGGAAGAATTCGTGTGGCTGGGGAGTTGCAACCCATCTCTGGATGCACTTGAGCAGAGCTACACCACCCCATAAAATGGGGGAATTACAGAGCACTGGGGGTGGGCACGGAGAGGGTGAAAAGCCCCCAGTCCATAAGGGTCCCACCTGGTCAGCTCTCTGTTGAAGCACATGCTCTCTCCCTTCCTACACAGCCCTGGCCTGAATAGACTTCAGATCTGCCTTGAATACGAACTACCTCTGGGTGCATTCAGCCATTTTCTACCCTGAAAGTCAGAGAGACAAAAGGCAGGTTGTGTCTGTATTTAAATGATCTTTCAGGGGTTCACTAAATGTCGAGATAAGGGGAAGGCCAGCTGGGGAAGGCTTTTCCGAATTAATATGCATTCTTCACCATCCAAGTTTGAAAGATCCTCTTCAGTTAAGCTTCCAGAGTTTTCCTCCGGTATTCAAACAAAAGACAAGGTGTTTGTGATAGGGTTGATCATAAGAAAGGAGGATGGTTTCCTTGAACAAGAAAGTCTTTTGCTTTCATGGAGAAGAGACCCCCCCAAAATCACCAGGGGTGGCCGATTTGCATTTGAGCAGCCCCTGTGGGTCCAGCTGGTGCTGGATAGCCGAGATTCCGAGACCAAGACAGACCTGTTTCTGCTCACAGGAAGGCTCAGAATAAGATGTGTTCAATTATGTAGTGTGAGCTGGAATGCTCATTCATTCATTCAACAAGCCGTCAACAAGCCAGAGTGCCTAAAATCTTCAGAGTCAGCGTCCACGAGTCACCAGATAAAACAAAGGCTTATAGGAGAATGTGTTCAACGCTTTGGACCCAGACAAACCTGGGCTTGAGTCTGCCTCTGCTCTGAGTCTGTCTGGTTTGAGTCTCCTCTGTGCCTCAGTTTTTCCTTCCATAAAATAGGGACAGTGAGAACCAGCTCTTGGGTTTCTTGCATTAAATGAGGGCCTTTCACCTCTTAGCCAGCAGCTCTGGTCTCAGAACTTGACGACACCCTAAAAATGACTGGGAACCTGAAAAGATTACAAAATGATAACAAAATCTCTATTACAAAATGGTGATCAATATTTATCATTCTATAAATCAACATGAAAACTATTTAAAATTATGTATTAATTCATTTTAAAGTAGTAATAATAAACCCATGACATATCTTTATATAGAAAACAGCAATATTTTCCAAACCAAACATTTAGTGAAAAGAGGGGCATTGTTTGCCATTTTTGCACATCTCTTTCAATGTCTGTTGCAGTATCACACTCCGTGTGGTCTCTGGAAAATTCCACCATGTGCTCCTAAGAGAATCTGAATATAAAAGGCCAATAACATCTGAGTATTTCTCTGAAAATGGTGTCAAACCCCTTGAAAGGGACCCCAGGTCTCACTACAGCACCACTGTGGCAAGTCCTTTGATCTTCACTATAACCCTCCAGGTAAGCACTATTTTCATTCCCATTTTACAGATGAGGAAATTGAGGCACCAAAAGGTTAAGAAACTTGCCTGAGGCCACACAGTTAATAGCAGCAGAGCTGGCATTTAAACCCAGCTGTTTGCCCCTAGGGTCTGTGTTCCTCCCTAACCCCTTCTCATTCAGAGAACCCAGAATAGAGTCAGACACAGGAAGCTCTTGGTAAATGAGAGCAGGTGGGACAGCCAGGAAGTACTGTGACATCCTTCTGTTATGGAAACGATCCCATCCCATCCTCCAAGGGCCAGTTCATCTTGGTGCTCAGAGAAATGGATGGAGGGAGAGACGGACAGCCCATTGGAATCGAGATTCAAGGCTTTGGAAAACAGTCCTGAAGAATCTGAACATTCCTTAATCACTGAATTCGCATTCTAGAACATCTCCAGGGACTAGAGGTCACTCACAGAGAAGAGTCTGTCTGTCTGAGCACCCGAAAAGCTTTAGAAATCCCCCGGCCATCAGCATGCTGTGATGGGGCCAACCCACCACGTAAATTTGTGGAGAACAAACGAGACACACACGTTTAAGGGAGAGGGGTGAAAATGTCCCATCAGCACAGGTCTCTCATGCTTTGACCAAAAACGTGGGTAGTTGATTCAAACGACTTGCAGCTTGGGGCGGGGGTGGGGTGGGGGTGGGGGTGGTACCCTCTGAGGCCAAGCAAAAGCAGAGGAATATGTCTCACACTTAAAACAAATCCGTGGACCGTTTTATGGCTCAAAATATGCCAAGACTTTGCAACTCACCTGTTCCCATTTGCCAGTTGAAAAGAAAAGAAGAAGAGGAAAAAACCAGCCACATTAGAATTCATGGGAGGAAATGAGATTGTATTTGAGACACTGGCAACTGGATTTCTTTGTTTTATTAGCATAAGTGAATTATTAATTCAGCACAGAAAAAGCATAGATCTTTGTCATATAAAAAGTCACCAGTACCACAAGGGACCTTCACAAACTAGGATGATAATAATATCTTACTTACATTTGCATAATGCTTTGCAATTTCCAAGGCCCTGCCATATACTCTGTGGGTTTAGCTTTGGTAGCTGCATGGAATAGAGTTTTGCCCTGGGTAGAACTGCAGGACAGCAAGGGGATTTGATTTCATCACCATCAAGGCCCACATCAGGGATAAACACTCCAGATTTAATCAGAAGCGCCTGGGGGGAAAGGTCATTAATATTTAGCATTTCTTATTGCGTTCCCAAACTCCATCAAACTTTTTCAGAATGTGCCTTTGAGAATCAAGGGCCACGGGCCCAGCTTCGGGGAGTGGTCCAGTCTGAGCCTTCATGAGCTCTGTCCGTTCTTTTATCCCTAACGGGATAGAGATGTTTGCCACCGTGACCAGCTTGTCCCAGTTTGCCTGGGACTTTCCCAGTTTTAGGGCTGAAAGCCCAACATCCCAGGATTCCCCTGAGTCTTGGGCAAACGGGGGTGTTGGTCACCCTACCAACAATCAGGGTTGAGACATCCCTGATAGCATCACACACGCTGTGCCCACTGTGGTCCTTTCCTTCACCTCTGCAGTTTCACTTCCGGCTGCTGCTGGCTCGGAGCTTAATGTTTCACAAATGCCTTTCGTCTGGCTGGCAAGACTGGCCTCAGAAACGTGTTCCTCTCCTCTCTCCCCTCCCCAGCTCTGTCGAAGCAGTGAGGGGACAGTGGGTGCCCAGCACGGGAACACCCAGTCTCTTTGTGGGGAATCCCCTGAGTAGTATTCCATTGTGTGTGTGTGTGTGTGTGTGTGTGTGTGTGTATACACCACATCTCCTTTATCCATTCATATGTTGATGGACACTCAGGTTGCGTCTATATCCTGGCAATCATAAATAATGCTGCTATGAACATTGGGGCGCATGGATCTTTCTGAATTAGTGTTTTTGTTTTTCTCGGATATCTACCCAGGAGTGGGGTCGCTGGGTCACACGGTAGCTCTATTTTTAGTTTTTTGAGAAACCTCCATATTGTTCTCCATAGTGGCTGCACCAATTTACATTCCCACCACAGTGCACGAAGCTTCCCTTTTCTCCACATCTAGAAACGTGTTTTCCCTGAGAAGCCAGAAGTCTGTGGACAGAATAGCCCCAAAGACAAAGACCTTGGAAGTGCCCGTCTGCCCGTGAGGCCATCTGACCTACCCTATGAAGCCGAAGGCTTAGAACACAGCAAAGCCTCCTCTTCCTGTGCAATTTTGGGAAGATCCAGAAGGTTATACTGAGGAGGATTTAGCAGCTAAAGCTGATAGAAAAAGAAAATAAATATCACTGTCCTCCAGGATGTAGCCTGAAAAAATAGCAACATAATCTTGATTTCGTAATAATTCAAACCAGATGAAGAGAACTTCGTATCTAACCCCACACCAATTGCTCTGATTTCTAATCAATTACTGTGGAAGTAATCCATCCATCGCCCACCCATCCATCCATCTGTCCACCCACCATCAGCCACCGGGAGGGGGAGGGGAGGTGCCGAGCACAGCCTCCGGAGTCAGGCAAGATTGGAGCTAAATTCCTATTCTGTTCATGCATCAGTTCTACGATTTGGGGCAAATTACTGACTTGCCATGAGCTTCCGTTTTCTCATCTGTAAAGTGGGGGTAGTAATTGTTCCAGCTTCACAGGTTTAAAAGCACGTAGAGTTCTAAATGCTCAGAGCCCGACACACACACACAGAAGGTTCTCACTCAACATGAGCTCTCTCCTCAGTTTTCACAGAACAAGCCTCAAGGCACCATCGAGTGGTGGCCGCAGAGAGCCAGGGTCAAGGTGAGAGATGGCGGAGCCCTTGAGGTCCATCCATGGTGTGGTCGTTGCCCATTTTCACTTTCAAGTAACATGTCTACTTCTCTACCTTTATCCTACAAAAACACGTTGACAGGTGCCCCAAGACATTTTTTAGGAGAATGCAGCATAAATGTCCACCCACAAGTAAAAAGTTCAATAAACCATAGTACATCTGTTCAATGCATATGCTGCAGGGTTCAAAAGAATGAGCTCAGCCTGCAGTGGAGACAGCGAGCCACTAGGAAGGGGGGGATTCTTTTGAAATAGCTCTCGGTGGAACCCAGTGGCCGAGTGGAACACCTGCAGCGTCTCACGCATTGACTTCCCACACTACCTTGGAAGCACCCCTCCAAAATGTCCATTGTTGATTTCCTCGTGTGCAAAAATGGGGGCAGTCATTGCCGAGTGGAGTTTTTCTCCAGTTTAAGTCGATTAGCCTTTGGGTACATGTAGATACAGAGACAAAAAAAATACCAGTCCTCACAAAAAGCTCAGTTTTAGAATATGATGAGACTCAAAAGGTACCAAACGTGTAAAAAGTACCTGAAAAGAAAAAGTGGAACACAAATGTAAGGTTTCTAGATAAAAGCCTGGGAATCCCCTGGTGGCCCAGCGGTTCAGACATGGGCTTTCACTGCCGTGGGCCCAGATGTAACCCCTGGTTGGAGAACTAAGATCCCACAAGCCGTTCGACGTGGTTAAAAAGAAAAAATTAGTTAATTAAAATAATAAATAAAAGGCTGGGTGAGATGGTCTCATCTGTCTTTCCATCCCTTTTTCTCACCAGCCTGGTGACACCACCAACTATAAAAAAGGCTGCTGTGGAGGTTCTGCTGCCTCTGAGTGGCCAGAATGAGGGCAGATCTCCACCTCTTATAAGATAGGCAATTTTTAAATAACAGGTTTTCAACCAAGGCACAACATGGTTAGTATAACTCCCTAACACTCAAAGCCATTGTCTTGTTCTAGTTGAAAATCTTGGAGGATAGCAGTTTGGGAACTTGTTCCAATTCAGCAAACTATGGTTTTAACAGGAGCCTGTGAGAAGTTCCCAGCCCTGCTTTTGGGGCATTCTTTAATCACAATGAATGTCCCCTTGAACTCAAGTGAGCTTTCATTTTTTTGACTGGAGAAGCAGCAGTGATGGGTACGTGTGGGATGTTCTTCTGCTCTTCGCAATTGTCGGAACATTTTAATCACATTTTCCTCATCAGTGAAGCGCTCACAGCACGTATAGGATCATGGGTGAAAAATGGATACTAGGGGAAACTAATTATTTATTTTTGAGGGCAGGGGGAGGATGCTAGCTTAGCACCATGGACTTATAAATGGGCCTAGGACTTACAAATGCTCCGAAGTTCAACAGATTCCCTTGCAGCAGAGCACTGATGGGCAAGCCTGCAGGGGACATTTCCAAGTGGAGTTACATTGCACAGTGTACGTGCTTGAGCCCTAGGAGTTTTAAATTTATGCCGTGTATGAACTGCACTTATTTTCACCATGATTTTCCAGGGAAAGTTTCGAACCCCAGGGGAATAGCGTCCAGTCCTAGAGTTAGAAGACAATGGAAAATCAAAGGGCTCCAGCCTTTTTCCTTTTTCTTTCTCCCATCCTCCATTGACAAGAAACAGAAGTTCTGCCCGTTCCAGCAGATGGTCTCAGTTGGACAAAGCACATAAAATGAACGCGTACCTGGATTTTTTTTTCATACCCAAATTTTTGTTTGCAGATGTTGGTCCGTGTGAGCAGAGTTGGTGTGAGGGTACCAGGGATTCTCAACCCAGATGTTCCAGCCATAGATTTTAGTTGCTAGAGTCACTGGGTTCCCTGTTCTGCCGGAGCTGATTTGAGTTGTGTTTTGTGTTTTGTCATCTAAAGAGTCCTCCCCGGTTTCTAAACACAGAGCCCGGTCTGCAAAGGGATGCCTAGTAAGCATTCCTGTCTGAATGACTGAAGGCTTTAACATGCACACTCCTGTGCACCAGGGTTCCCAGCCGTGGCACATAGACACTTGGGGCCAGATGCTTCCTTGTAGGGGCTGTCCTGTGCCCTGTAGGTGTAGCAGCATCCCTGGCCTCCATCCACTAGATGCCGGTAGCCAACATCGCTCCCCCAAGCAGTGACAATCAAACTGTCTTCAGACACTGCCCAGTGTCCCCTGGGGAGCAGGCGTATCGCCCCCAGTTGAGACCCACTGAGGTAAACAAACCTGCAGCTGGACATCTTCTATAAAAAGTACTGCACGGACTGGATGAGAACACCAGGAACTAAACTAGACTAAAATGAGACAAGGTGGATTGAAATGAAAGGAAGGTCAGGATCTCATTTCTCGTGCTCCTTCTGGTTTAGAAGAGGTTTGCCGTCTTCAGATGCCAATGCTGATCCCAGACATTTATATTCCAGAAGCTTCTGGTCTGCGTTGGAGTCATTTAATGTCTTACCGAGCACGGCTCACATTCCCACCCTGTCTCCCTCTTTCTCTCTCTTAATGATGAAGGGCTTTCAGATAAGCACAAGTTTGCTTCTCATCCTAATTGCACTTATTTATTTAGAACAGCGAAGTCCTCCTGAGACGACAAATGTGCTTTCTGCCAAAGTTCTGCAGCTGAAGGTGTAGAACGGATCGTGTAATTAATTGGGTTCCGTCGCTAGAATGCAGGCTTCCCTTTGCTTCCGTTTGCAGGCGTGAGAAGTCCCAGAACCGGCCTTGCCAGGTGAAGCTTCCATGCGTTTTAGCCTGCGGGGACGGGACCTGTAGGCCGGCCCTGCAGGCCCTCAGTTTTTTCATTGGCTTTTGCCGTCAGGAAGATGTCCCTTTGCACACAGCCATCTCTTCCGTTGAATCTGGACAGCTTTGAACATTCATTACACCACAGAATTGGGCTCTGCTTCTTGCCAAATTGTTATTTCTCAAAGCTTGTTTAGACAACATCTGGCCTCCGTTTTGGTTGATGTCAGGATTTTCTCCCGAGGCCCCTGCCTTGCTTCCCCAGCTGTCTAAGGCTACTTCTAACCATGAAATCTTATTCATAATCTACTGTGAGACAGAACAAAGGCACCACAGCTACAGAACCTCCTCAGAAGTCAGACGCATCGCTACCCTTCCAATCTTTCCCCGCAATGCTTCTCTGTTTCCCAGGAAATGTACCGGTATTTCTGACTCTGTGGGGAAAGGCACCCATGGCAAAAACGAAATCTGAAAGTCTCCGAGCGGACTGCACGCCAGCCTTTAACTTCATTACCCCTGCTTTGTCTGGAATTTTTTTTTTTTTTTTAATCCCCTGACACAACTTTCCAGAGACTTCCGCACCTCTTTCCCATCCCAAACACACACACTTTGCAGAAGGAGGCAGGACTGCGCTCAAGAGAATACGTCAGGCAATCCAAGGAAACAATCGTATATTCCTCAATGACACGTGAAACGGGTGAATTTAAAGTACTTCAAGTAGCCAGTGCAGGAAAACAAAAACAAACAACCAAAAAACCCCAGCAAGACCCATGGACCCACATGTCAGATTTGTACATGGATTTGATCAAATCGAGGGATGACCCAGAGGTCCTGCCTGGATGAACCCATGCCAACGTACATTTAAAAACTGACTTTTCAAGGAAATCTAAGGGACTGATACAGAATAAGTATTTAAGGCAAACAAAAAAGCCATGCACATAGGAAGTAATCTTGTTTCCTGTCCCTGGCAACTTCGTGGAGTGATTTAGTCTTTAATATGTCCGAACATCAAAGGAATCCATTCATTTGAAATATTTTCCAAGATGTCATAAAATAACGTTTCTCTTCCGAACAAAGCCCGAGTTGGCACGGAAGCTTTCATTTGTATAGCTATTGGCATTTAAAATTAAAATTCCCCTCCAGAGAGAAAAACTGCTCAAAGAGAGCTTGTGTCTGTTCAAAGGCCAGGCAAGTTCAAAAATTATAATTCAAGTGACCCCAAAGCGAAGGAGGTGACACCTACCAAGGGAATCAGTCACACATTAGCCGAGATGCTTTTCCGGCTTTGAAGGGCAGGGTATGCAAGAGGAGTATTTTCTCGCCTGGGGGTGAAGAGGTCGTTCCTCCCAGGAAATCAGCACCTGTTGGAACGCTCCGCCCAGAGAAACGTATTCTATAGCAACATGGTGTGGTTTGATCGCCCCGGGCCGCAGCCGCATCTGGACAGTCTCTGCTTATCATGCATGGAAAGCAGAAGCTAGCAATTAGTACTGGATTTAAATAAAAAATCAAAGCCCCCCTGGCATTTGCGCCCCCCTCCTTCATTTCCATGTAACCTTTCTTCCCTGGCCTTTCTCCTGGCACTTGTTTAAAATGAGAGATGCGGAACATCTCTTTCACTTGAAACTTGCATTATGTTTCAAACCCCCGCCTCCCCGCTTCCTAAAACTGCCTTTGGAAAACTACAGAGAAGCCCAGACATCCGTCCAGCAGTGTGGACCCACCCCATTCCAAGTGCCTCGCCTGGTGCTGGGCGTCGCAGGGCAGCATTACAGCGGCCATTAAGACAAGGATCGTATTTCAGGGTCCCCTCTCCGGGGGGCTTCACCTCCCCTTTCAAGAGGCGGTGTGGAGAATGCAGAACAGCTCACTGCAGACCAGTTATGCTTTGCAGAGGAGCTGGGAGGAGAGAGAAATGATTTGCCCTAATTACTCTTTCAAAGAGTCACCCTCTGCCCTTGGACTACAGGGCTCTGAAAAAAAAACTTACTTGGCCACTGTTGTCATCAGTAACTTTTGGGGCCGGGGGAGAGGATTCCCCCCCCCCGCTTTTTAATTTATTTTTTAATGGTGTAAAATATAGATAACATCAGATTTACCATTTTAATTATATTTTAGTGTACAGTTCTGTGGCATTAAGCAAAATTCACATTGTCGTTCAGCCATCAGCGCCACCACTGGACCATTTTTTTTTAATCGAAGTATAATTGGTTTACAATGTTGTGTTAGTTTCTAGTGTATAGCAAAGTGATTCCGTTTCAGATTCTTCCCAGATTCTTTTTCAGATTCTTTTCCATTACAGGTTATATTACAAGATAGGGAAGATAGGTCCCTGTGCTGTACAGTAGGCCCTTGTTATTTATTTATTTTATATATACTGGTGTGTATCAGTTAATCCCAAGCTCCTAATGTATCCCTCCCCGACTTTCGCCTTCGGTAAACATGTTTGTTTTCTATGTCTGTGAGTCTGTAAATAAGTTCATTTGTATCATTTTTTAGATTTCACATATAAGTGATAGCATGTAATCTTCGTCTGACTTACTTCACTTAGTATGATCATCTCTATGATAATCCATGTTGCTGCAAAAGGCATTATTTCATTCTTTTTTATGGCTAATATTTCATTGTGTGCCTATACCACACCTCCTTTAACCATTCCTCTGTCAATGAACGTTTAGGTTACTTCCACGTCTTGGCTACTGTAAATAGCGCTGCTACAGACATAGGGGTGCAGGTAACTTTTCCAATTAGAGTTTTCTCGGGATACATGCCCTGGAGTGGGATTGCTGGGTCGTACCCCACTGGAACGTTTTTCATCTTGCGAAACTGAAACTCTGTGCCCATTAAATACTAACTCCCCTTTCCTCCCCACTCGTTTGAGCACCGCAGCCGCAGGCACCCACCGCTCGACTTTCTGTCTCTAGGAATTAGACTCCTCTCAGCTCTTCATATACATAGAATCTGGCACTATTTTCCTTTTGTTACTGGTTTATTTCACTTAGCAAAATGTTTTCAAGGTTCATCCCTGTTGCAGCACGTGTCAGAGTTTCCCTCCTTTTTCAGGCTGAATAATGTGCCTCTGTATGCAGTATGTACCACATTTTATGTATCCGTTCCACCATCAGTGGGCATTTGGGTTGCTTCCACTTTTTGGCTACTGTGAATAGCACTGCTATAAACATGGGTGTACAAATATCTGTTTGTGTCCCTGCTCTCAATACTTAGTTTCTGTTTTCAGCAGTAGCCATCTTATTGGGTGTGAACTGATATCTCATTGTGGTTCTGATTTGCATTTCTCTAATGATTAGTGATGCTAAGCCTCTTTTCATGTGCTTATTAATCATTTGCACTTTTTTTTTCCTTTGGAGAAATGTCTATTCAAGTCCTTTGCCACTTTTGAATCTGTTTCTTTGTGGTTGAGTTTTAGTATTCTCTACATATTTTATGTATTAGTTCCTTATCACATATGTGCTTTGCAAATATTTTCTCTCATCCTGCGTGTTGCCTTTTTACTCTGTTGATAGTGTCCTTTGATGCACGAATGTTTTTAATTTTGATGAAATCCAACTTGTTTGGTTTTTTTATTGAGTTATAGTTGACATACGATATTATATTAGTTTCAGGTACACAACATAGTGATTCGATATTTTCATACATTATGAAATGGTCACTGCAGTGAGACCATCTATCACCATACCAAGTTGTTACAATATTATTGACTATATTCCCTATGTGTCCATTCCATCCCCATGGCTCATTTATTTTTTCGCTGGGAGTTTGTACCTCTTAACCCCCTTCACCCTTTTTGTCAGTCCCCCCTCCGCCTCCCCCTCCCCTCTGGCAACCACCAGTTCTTTGTATTATGAGTCTTCTTCTGTTTTGTTTTGTGTGTTCCTTTGTTTTGTTTTTTTGATTTCACATGTAAGTGAAATCATACTGTATTTGTTTTTTCTCTGACTTATTCCATGTAGCATAATACCATCCAGACCCATCCATGTTGTCACCAATGGTCAGCTTTCATTTTTTATGTCTGAATAATATTACATTGTGTATATATAGACCACATCTTTTTATCCGTTCATCTATGGATGGACACTTAGGTTGCTTCCATATCTTGGCTATTGTAAATAATGCTGCAATGAACACAGGGGTGCATGTACCTTTTTAAATTAGTGTTTTTATTTTCTTTGAATAAATACCCAGAAGTAGAATTGCTGGATCATATGGTAGTTCTAATTTTTGGCGTTGAAATGCAAGTCAAAACCACAGTGAGAAAGCATCTCACACCTATCAGAATGGCAATTATCAAAAACAGCAGGAAACAACAAGCGTTGGTGAGGGTGTGGAGAAAAGGGAGCCCTGGTGCACTGCTGGTGGGAATGAAAATTGGTGCAGCCACTGTGGAGAACAGTATGTTTCTTCTTGTTGTTCCTTGTGCCTTTGGCGTCATATCCAAGAAATCATTGCGAAATTCCAAGTAATGAATTTTTTCTCCTAGCTTTCTCCTAAGCGTTTTGTAGTTTTAGCTCTTAGGTTTAGGTCCTTGAACAGTTTTGAGTTAAGTTTTGTATATGGTGTTAGGTAAGGGTCCAACTTTATTTTTTTATATGTGGATTTCCAATTTTCCTGGTACCGTATGTTGAAAAGACTGTCTCTTCCTCATTGAAGGACCTTGCCACCCTGGTTGAAAATCATTTGCATATATATGCAAGGGTTTTCTTCTGCACTTGCATTCATAACTTTTACTGTATTTATGCATTATTTGAACTTGCCGTGTTCTAACAGCATCTGTGTGATCCTGGTTTCCTATATAGTAGTTCCACTAGATTATAAAATGCTTAACAACAGTTAAACAGATTTTCTCAGTATTTTGTTTCTTTGAGTTGCCTGGTAGCTTTCTTTTTTATTTGGGAGATTGTCCGGATCAATGTAGTCAGGTGTGCATGTTGACCTAAGTGACCTGGTGGGTGGGTGTACATTGATCCCGACTTGAAACTTGACCCCCACCCGCAGGCATTTCATAGGTAACTCATGCAGAATTCGAATGATTTGGTACCACAAGCCTTCTCCTCCAGCCAGTGAGCACCTCGGTAATACCCTGCCCATTGCTCACGTCTCAAGAAGTTTTGTTGAGTAAACAGATGAGCTGGTGGGTAAATGGTGTTGGGAATATGGGAGTGACCACGGATGTCTGGATCTGTACCCTCCCGCCCTTATCAGTGGGGAGAAGTGGCCCAGTTGGGTTGAATCACAGCTAGATTCTCTTCTCTGTCCTCTTTTCTGGATCTTCCAGCTCTAAACTTTGGATCTCCCCAGGTCTCAATCTCCAGATGTCTTCTCGGTCCACATTTATTTCCAAGATGAGCCGATCCTGAAAGCGTTACACGCAATCCATCTGCTGACAGCTCCCAAATCCAAATCTTCAGACTGTAGTTGAGTCTCTGAGCCTTTCTGCTTCTCAGTTTCCCCATCTGTAAAACAGGGATAAAATGACCTTCCTTGCTGCTGTGTATTATCCATTTTGTGTGTCAATATGCAGCACCTGGCAGGTGCCCAGCAAGTGGCAAGCATTATTTTTAGTTTCTTTATTAAGTTTCAGCTATAGGAAGCCCCCAAGATCAATTCTAATAAGGAACACTTGAGGGGAAAATGAAAGCAAGAATTAAAATATTGTAGACCCTAGCATCTCCTGGCTGTTCTTAAGTGATAGAGGGGTGGGTAGGAGGTCCCAGGGCTGGAGGGAGGCCCTCCCAGGACTCTGGGTTACAGAGTTGGCCTCCAAGATAACTCTTTTCTCTTTTTCACCCACAAAAGCTTTTCTATAGGAAATGTGCTTTGAGTTTGAAGTAGAGATGAGGGATGGAATAAAAGAAAGAAACTCGTTGAGTGCTAAGGGAAAGGACTTTGGGGTGTGACCCTCTAATCTTGGGGTAGAGGGGCTGCCCACCCCTTAGTTTCAGTTTCTGAAATGGCATGAAAAATTCGCTTCACTCAGAATTCCACGCATTCCAAAACACGTCTGCATCCACTCCCTCTTCGTAAGTTTCAGGCCAAAATCCTCGAGGGCATTTTGAGTCCTTTCCCTCACTGTTCTCTTGCTTCCCAAATTCAATATCACAAAATCCAGTTGGCTCTGCCCCCAGAATACTTTCTGAACCTGATCTGACCATGATTCTTTACTCCACCACCCTGATCTCAGGTTCAGCCATCATCATCTCCTGTTTGGTCTGTCCAAGCCTCTTAACTGGGCTCCGCGCTTCAGTCCTTGAAATCAAAAATCTGTTCCTTACCTGCTGCTAGAGGGCCAAGAGCCACAGAGAATTATTCTCAGGCCTGGAAACCTAATGGAAGTTGCCCTGCTGGATTTCTAACTTGCTTGGGACAAGTGACCCCTTTATTTCCCACAGTTTCTCCTTTTCGGAATGGCAGTGTCTGTTCCTATACCTGGTCCACCATTGTATTGTGGAAGCAGATAACTTGTTTCCTAGGGCACAGGTAAGCAGGTGGAAAATAATTTTACCCTGGGATAGATCATAACCAATGTCTCATCCATGCTGATTTAGATGATGAGATGCTGGACTTTTGAGTTGTTGATATTTAGATGAGATTTGGGACTAGAGTTGATGCTGTAATGGGTTGAGATTTGTGGGGAATTGGGGTTGGGGTGAATATGTTTTGCACGGCAGATGGAGCCAGAGGCCAGTAGTGGGTTGACTGGTAATGCTCCCCAAAAGACATGTCCCCAGGGAAACTGTGAGGGTGACCTAATTTGGAAGAAGGGTTTTTGCAGATATAATTAAGAGATGAGATCATTCTGGATTAGGGCGGGCCCTGAGTCCAATGACAAGTGTCCTTTTAAGAGGCTTGAGTCCACCCTTGCTGGTCTTTGCACAACTGCTTTGCTTGTGAGCAACTGGACCTGGGAAGTTGAGGGGCAGCTGGTGCCTGGAGCAACGCTCATAAGGTCTGGTAGCATTGCCATGGGGTCCTATTGATGCCACCTTGCATGTTCCCAGCCTCTGCTCCCAAGACGGTGCCCTTGGCAAGTCAGTTCTGGCTGGAGACAGGCACACAGGTCCCCAAGCCCAGGGGATTCCCGCCTTCTCCTCCAGAGGAGGGGCTGGGTTTGCTTATCTTTAACATAAACCCCAGATACCAGAGCACGTCTTGACACCAACCACTCCTTGTTCACATATTTTCAATGTCAGCTCAGTTCTGCAAACTCACCTGATGAGCTTCAGTTGGGCACTATCACCTGCCAGGTACTGTGTGATGCTGAGGCCATGAAGGTGACAATGGCACGGTCCTCACACCAAGGAGCTCGCCTTCCATTAGCGGGGACATGCCAGGGCAAGACCGCTACTGCAGAGGAGGGAGTGTGAGAATCTGATGAAAAGCCTGGGTTTGGTGTCAGACAGACCTGAATTCTGGCTCCGGTGCCTCCGTTTTCTGGTTTCTTTTTTTCAGCTTTCTGACCTAAGGCCAGTTACTCGATCTTTCTGTGCCTCAGTTTCCCAGATAGCAAAAAAGGGATCATATGGCTATCTACCCCATGGCTGACATGAAGATTAAATGAGATGAGGTAAGGGAAGAGCTTAGCCTGGTGACTGGTACATAGCGGAGAATCAGTAAATGGTAGCTTTTAATCTTACTAATAAGTTATGATTTGTACTCAACTCGGCAGAAACCCACCTCCTGGGTTTCACATCTGGCCGTGCAGAGGGTGAACCGTATCCCCTCCTGTGCTTGCATCCTACTCAGTATCACTGCAGTGGGAAGCTGCTCCAGAGATGCATTTTGGGAGCAAAGAAGAATTTGGGGGTTTGAGACGGAGCTTCTGGAGTTGTCTCCAGACTGTGTCCTGTGGTGCCCCTAGGTCTCCCGGAAACAGACACGATACATCGAAGTTTTCAACTTTATAAATAATTCCTACACTTTGCAAAAGGAGTGATTCCAGGGTTGCTTTCGCACCAATGTCTGGGCGTGCCTGGCTCGGGTTCCACTGCTATGTGGTCAGCAAGGCGCTCTCACGGGGAAAGCGAGGCTTCCTGGGTGATGGGAACGGAGGGTGGTGGCAGCACTTCACCCCGGCAACACCCAGGCAGCCCTTTGGAATGAACACGGCGTGGGCCTCCCTGGCCACACCCTCACCCAGGATCAATCGGCTCCCTGTGAGGCCGGCCTGGCCTTTGCCCAGAAGGATACGGGGTGGAAATTCCCAGGGCCCATCTATCTCCGCCAGGTGCTTGGAGCTGCTCTCCCATTGGCTGCCCAGACCTGCTCATTTGCATGGCAGGGATGTTCCCTCTCACCTGTTCTCCCCTCACCAACACTGGGCGCTTTCCCAGGAGGTCTTCTCTGATTCCTCAGACCAGTCTGGCTTGCCCTGTTCTAGCAACTTGGGCTCATCCCTTGCAGCTGTCGTCAAAGTTGTCACCTTGCTTTTGTTGGAATGATACTTCCTGCCCCACTGAAGTCTGAACTCCGGGAGGGACGGGACAGTGTCTGAGACAAGGGTGCATTCATAGTGAGTGCCAGATAAATAAACCTTGAGCCACTCGCCCCAGCAGGCAGGCTGTGGGTCTTGGTCGTTAACACCGTCACCGTCATAATTGCAGAAAAAATAAAGCAGCTTAGAGCTGTCGAGTTATGATGAGTTGTCATTGCACACAGGGTCATCTCACTTAAAATCCTCCCGATCTTGCTGCGAGCCGGTTAGGGATCATTCTTGCCTCCGTTTCTCCAAGGACGATACAGGTCTGGTGCTCAGAGCCAACACTTTGAGTGGCATCTGAACTAGTGCTGGGATGCTGACGCCCTCGCCCACAGCTACCCTGCAGGTGTGCCCAAGTGGGGCGAGTGAGAGAGTCTTAGACGGTGCAGGGAACATGACATTGACACTAATCACCTCCTGATAAGGCCACTCCCGAATTCTATTTCAATCCTGATTGCCTCCAAGACAGTCAGTATCTCTTTGCCAATAGCATAGCCTGGGCACCTCCCTAACACTTGCTCACTTCCCTTTTCTGCAGAAAGAGGGCCAGCCAGGAGCTGAGAGTCTCTGGCACACGATCAGGTCTGGTTAGATGTTGCATGATGCTGTTTTGTGCTTTCATTAGGTTTCATTTTATCGTTCCTTTCTCTTTATGGCCCATGAGACTGGTGTCTGTGTAGCTGATGCCATCTCTCTAAAGCAAAAACTTTGAGGAAAAAAAGTTACAGGGAAAAAGGAAGAGATGGAGTGACTCATGGTAGGGGAGTCCCCAGCTAGGGCAAGAATCGTGGTGGTGGAGTGTGTGTGACAGCCCTGCTGCAGGGATCACATCTGAGAACCAGCTTGCATCTTCTGAACGCCCATCACCCACACAGACCGCGGGACACGACTTAGCCCTGATCGCATTGCGCTCGAACAATCCCCTGTCTTTTCCTTCATCTCCCTGGCAGATCACAGGCTTTTAAAGTGCAAAGACTGTGTCACACTTCTGCCTGCCCCTGGGCCCCAAGCACGATGCTCCTGAGTTGCCGGTGATTGATGGATTCATCTCTCCTGGGTTTAACAGTGATCACATGACTGTTACCTGAATTCAGCATTTGACACGAACTAATCATTTATTCATGGTATCGAGGAAAAGGCAGACAGGGCTCAGAATTTTCTTACCACCAGACTTTCCAGGCATCTCATTCCTTCCGGAGCTACGATAGCCACAGCAGGGAATGGGGACAGCTGGTTTACCGTAGGAAATTTGAGAACATGGGAGGGGATGAAACCTTTCTAGAAAACTCAATGTGTAACCAGCTCTGGTCAAATATGTACATATTTATATCTTAGTTTCTTCCATAAAACACTAACCCCAGTAGGGAGGGTGATGACTGTTGCCAGAATGCCCCATCAATTAGAAAATATTGACGTTCCAGGCAAAGACACAGACCCACCACCCTAGAACGGGAAGTCTTGGCCGTCCATGTGCAGGGCTGACTCAGGTGAGGCTGACCCAGTGCCTCAGATGATGTCACCGTGGACCTGCTTCTCTCAGCGGCCCCATCCGATCTTCCATGGAGGTGGCTTCTCTTCCCCAGAAGCCCCAGCAGTATTGCCTGATTCATCACTGGCTCTGCTTGGGTCACGTGCCCACCCCTGAACACATCGCCTCTCCAGAGGGTGGGGTGCCTTGGTTGGGTTTTAAAGGCAAACAGGCCTGGATTAAATCCTGACGCCCCTCTCTCCCGCAACCGTGAGACTTTTGGCAGGTCACTTCCCCACGCTGTCTCAGTTTTCTCCCCTGTGAAATGAGGATATAACCATTCACAGATGAAATGCTGGTATCCTCGTGGCAGCGCTGTCACGAGGATTAAAGGAGAGAGTGCACAGAAGGTGCCGAGTGCATCTGGGGAGATGCTGCTAAGTGTCAGGTCCTGGAGTACGTACTGAAGCCCCCGCGATGAACAGGGAGACGTGGTCCATGCCTTCCAGCAAGGCCACGGGGGCACCAGACACTCACCAAGTCATCACAGAAATGGGCATTTGGTCACAACTCTGAAGAACACTATAAGGGACAAATCGGGAGTCTCCCCAGGAGCATCAAGAACGGGAGACCCGGGCTTCCCTGGTGGCGCAGTGGTTGGGAGTCCGCCTGCCGATGCAGGGGACACGGGTTCGTGCCCCGGTCCGGGAAGATCCCACATGCCGCGGAGCGGTTGGGCCCGTGAGCCGTGGCCGCCGAGCCTGCGCGTCCGGAGCCTGTGCTCCGCAACGGGAGAGGCCACGACAGTGAGAGGCCCGCGTACCACAAAAAAACAAAACAAACAAACAAAAAGAATGGGAGACCGCGCTCGGCTTAAACGGGGAGGGGAGTGAGCCGCCCTGGATCCGGGCTCGGAAGGCAGATCAGATGATACTGTGGAGAGTAACTAACAGTCTGGACCTGCTGCCCTTCCTGGAACATGCCAAGTTCATTCCCGCCGTGCTGTTCTGTCTGTCTGGTACGTTCTCCCGTGTCTTCGCATGGCGGGGCTTTCTCCTTCATCTCTGGGTCTCTGCTCAAATGGCACGTCCTCAGAGCAACCTCCCTCTCCACTCCGTTCGAAACGGGGCCCCTCTGATAAACCATAATGGAAAAGAATATGAAAAATAATATATGTATATATATACACACATACATATGTATCACCGCGTCACTTTGCTGTAAGGCAGAAATTAACGCATCGTAAATCAACTATACTTCAATAACATTTAAAAAATAAAAATAGTAAAAGAAACGGGGGCCCCCTCCCTACCCTCTCTGTCACTTCTACTCCTTCACCTCATGCATTTTTCTTCATAGAACTTATCCCAACCCAAATCCATGTGAATTAATCATTTGTATGTTCATTGGTTATCGTCTTTCTCTGATAGCCTGCAGGCACCACGGAAGCATCCGTCTCATTCAAGTCCTAACGTCAGTATCTAGAATGGTATCTGGTTCCTGACAGTTGCTTCACAAACGGTTGTTGAATGAATAAAGGAACACACTTAGGACCCTTTTAAGTTCACTTTCACTGTGACACCCGTGGACATCTCTGGGAACTAAGAGTTTAATCCTAAGGTTAAAAAAAGCAAACTGTTTCCATTTTCTCCCCCAATTCATCACCACGTCCCAGCCGGAGAGTTTGCTGCGTCTCAGAGCTCTTCATCTCTGAGAAGGTATCAGGTTAAATCCTGGCCTCTCTGGATTTCTGAACTTGAGTTATGACTTCCAGACTCAGTTCGTTACTCTTTTGTTTAACTGGTGTCCAGCTGCGGCGGCTTCTCTTGTCTTTTAGAAGGAAAGCGTTTTTATAGGAGAAAATGTGGAGCTCGTTCAAAACGCGATTGTGAAATTTCTTTCAGAAGAAGGTGCATCCGTGCCATAACTTGAGTTCTGTGGAGTCCCTTCTTTATTCTAACTTTGGAAAGTTCCAGAATCAGGCAGCCCCTTAGGATTCTGTCCCGCCCCCCCCCCCCCGAAAACTTCCTCTTCCTCCCATTTGTTTTCATGTCCCTCTCACCCTTCGTTTCCTTACTTCTCTTGGAAGTTTGGACGGTTCCCCAGGTGTACAGGAGACTTAGATGAGGAGAAAAGTGCTTGACACACAAGGGAACTTAGGCAAATGGAATAGATCTTTTTTTTTCTCTGACCCTGGGAACAAAAGTTAAAGATTTCCATCTAAGGAAGTAAAGCTAGCTGTTTGGAGGAGGAAAAAAAAAAACCCCAAACTTCAGTAGCAGTGAATCACCTGTAGTCTGTAAATTCCTCTGTTTTTAATCGCCAATTCTGATGTCTGGCAACATTGGCAACTTAGGTTTGGAGCCCAAGGTCGTGTCCGACTCAGCTGACTTTTGCAGATTTCTCGGGTCAGTTTTACCTACCATTTTAGGCGTGTTGGAGGATTTAAGTTCCTGCCTGTGGTTGGTTGCTAAGGGGTCCAATTCTTCATGCCTCCCTTACCATGCCCTTGACCCTGTAACCTTGTAGTGTCCTCCCCAGTCTTGGGCTTGCCAAGGGAGTGGCTTTGACCAATGAGATGCTCACAGACGTGGCAACAACAGAGGCTTGAGAAGGGTCAGCGCATCGGGTTTTCTCTCTCTGGAGCCCCTCCTACCGCCATAGGAAGGACATGGCTGGGCTGGGCTGCTGGAGGGTGAGAATCACGCCAGCAGAGCTGAGTCATTTTTGTTGTCTCAGTGAAGGTCAACCTGGCCCCCCAGCAGTCAGATGACCACTGGATAGATGAGTGAGATCAGTACGATTGCAGAGCTGCTTAGCCAATGAGTGCTTCGTGGACCCATTGTTACAGTTACTACACATACTATTGTGTCACTAGGTAATGAAAACGCCACCCTCAGAGGACTTCCAATCGATCGGTAAAGTCTGCACACAACGGTAATTATTCTAACTACTACCACAGCTGGATAACATGTGTGAAATGCTTATTTATTTTGTGCCAGACCCTATATTCAATGCTTTACCTGTAGTCTCTCATTGAATCCATAGAGCAACCCTACTAGATGACTACTACTTTTATCCCCATTTCAAAGATGAGGAAGCTGAGACTCAGAGAGGTGGAGTGACCTGGCCAAGGCCACACAGCTAGGCAAGGTTAGGGGGTGTCAGGATTTCAGTTAGGTGCCGTTCAGTTCCAGGACCCGCAAGTGTTACCATTTGCCTTGACTGCAAGTCTAAATGTTTCAGCAGCTCTAAGAGATTCAGAAGGTATTCCCTTTAACCACGCAAATCAGGTAGAACTTTCTAGAAGGGGCAGCGTTTGGGCTTTAAAGCGGCTTTGGGCAGGATTCGTGCCGTGAGGTGAAGGGAATGGAGGAAAGTTTTGTGAATATTTTTATTCCGCATAGAGATCAAGGCGTCTGACAGCTGCTGGAATCAAGCTTCCCAAATGCAGTGACTGGCTGCCTTTGGTGGACATGGGAACTTACCCCTCTGTGAGCTTTAGAAGGTTACAGTTTGTGAGAAATTCCTCTGATAAAAGTCAAGGCTACTTCAAGGCAGGTAAAAGGGGCAGGTGTGTTTGTGGCATGTTGACTTAACTTGTTCAAAAGTATCTCGCCCATTAATCTGCTGGGATGCCTGAAATTCCCACCTTTAGGTAAAGCAACGGAGGTACGTTGAGAGTGGGTATGTGAGACCGTGGTCTGGGTGGAGGCTCTTAGGAGGGGGTGGGAAAGGCATGAGTTGGAGGCATTGCTGAAGGAAAACAGACACTGAAATGTAGACCAGAGATTCCCAAACTAAATCTGCTTCTGCCAAGGCTTGAGGCTGGAAAAGGTGGAGTCTCTGTGCCCTTCCATCAGGCAACGGTCTCTCTGTGGTTTGATGCTTGTGACAGGCAGCCACGAGGCTCTGGGCCGGCACTGCACCTGATGGTTGTATAACATGCTGCTTTACGGTTCAGCTAGCTCTCCCAGCCCCTCCTGTGTAGTTCCTGCTACCACAAGAAATGGTTTTAGAACAGGTACTCATGTCTTTCGCCTGCTGGAAGTATGGAACCTCAGATGTTCTAAAAAGTTTAAAATATTTATTTTGGTAGCCCTTCTCATTCCCAGCCAACTCAACCAGTATGACGTCTTGCTACTGTGTCTTGAGGCAACCACCAGTAGCCACATCTACTGCCAGTTGCTACCCAATGATGCCTCACCCCTGCATCAGTTGTCTTGACAACTGACTCCCATTTCACAATGAGTTAAGACAAAATATATCAGTATGAATTTGACTGCCAGTGGCAGAAACCTAATTTGAACTGGCTTAAACAAAGATGGGAATGTAGTGGCTGATGTAGGTGAAAAGTCTAGTGTACCATGTTGGATCCGGGGCTCAAGACTTAGTCTCATCTCCCTACTTCCACTTTGTACTTCTGCTCTTTCCATATTGGCTCCATTCTTGGACAGACTTTTTTTCCCTCATGGTGACAAGATGGCTGCCAGCACCTCTAAGCTTCCATCTGGTCCTCTCAGCACCTCCATGGAAAAAGAGAAGAGTGTCCCACTCAAAGTCCCAGAACTGAATCCCATTGGCTCTGATAGGGCTGGGCTTAGCTCACGGGCTTATATCCGAACCAATCACTGTATTCAATTCACTGTATTCAAGATTGTGTTCATTTCCTCATGCTGCTGTAACAAATGACCACAAACATAGTGGCTTAAAACAAAGCAAGTTTAGTATCTTACCATTCTGGAGGCCTGCCTATCTCAAATATGCTGTGATGCTCTGATTGGATAATCCAGAGACACAAGCCTGGCCTTGCAGCCCCACCCACACCATATAGTGTGTGGAGAAGCTGTTTTCCAGGGGAAGATGCAGTCCGAACCAGAGCTGGAGGAACGGGATGGCCAAGGGGCAGCAACAGCAAGCATCCGTAACAGAAAACACAGGAAAAATCTCTTTTAAACAAATTTTTTGAGACTCGCTGTCAGATTTCTTTTGGGGATCGACTAATTTCTTTTAGCCCTTGAGCACACGGAATTGGCAGGGCTGAAGTTTGGAACGCACTGTGGTAATTTTATTTCACTGAGAACTTGAAAAACAATTTATGGCGCTTTTAAAGCAAGGAATTTGGAGCCTGGTACCTCCTCCAGTGGATCCCAGTGACCACAGGAAGATGGGGAGGTGCACAGCTAAGACTTGGGCAGCGTGGAAAAGCACTTAATTATCAGATTTCTGGGCAAGTCCAGGGTTTCCACTGATGAGGCCAGGCGAGAGGAAGAAACTCCAGGATAGTAGAAAACTACATAACGTATTATGTTACTCTCACTTAAATCCCCTCATTTTAAGGGAAAACAATCTTCAAAAGAGTCATAAAGCACATGAAGAGGCATCTTGAGGGGATGCTTAGCTAGATAAATCACAATATTCTTAACAGCTGGATGTCTAGTCAAAATTTAAGCGAGAGATACCGTCTCAAAGATACATCCACACATCTACCAGCTTGGAAAATGTTAATGAAAACTAAACAGAAGGACCCTAGCCATGCAGTTGGCGGAGTCGCAGAAGTGTCCTGATATATCACTTCTCTTAGGGGGGCATTTGATGGCAGAGACAGCAAAGGGTGACTAAGGAGGGATGGAGACTCGAGAGGGGGAGAAGGACCCTTCCTTAGTGTCCTCTGCGGGGGAGGCGTGCCGTCTCCATTCCCTCCCATGACCTTTCATCAGAGATTATGGGAATAAAGAAACAAGACAAATGGAGAAGCAATGACTCATCGATGACACTCGGAGGAAAATGGGTGTGATTATAAACACAGGGTATGAGATCTAGAAGCAGCGCTGCCTAATGGTTAGGAACTGTGTCCCTGATATTGGATAGAACTGAATTTGAATACCGACTCGTCACCTAACAGCTGTGTGATTGTAGAACATTCACTTAACCTTTCTGAGCCTTCATTTTTTCATCTGTTAAATGAGGATAATGATAGTACAAATTGTGCTCTCATAGGTCAGAACAATGATTAAAACCCTCACCACCGGCTTGTGAATTGTATGTTTGTTTCCTTTGCATACTGCATAGCCTGGAGCCCAGGAAGACTGGTAGTGCTCCAGCCAGGATTTTTTTTCAGGTGAAAGCGACAGAATCCCGAATCAACTTTAAAAAACTAGAAACTATGAGCTTTTACAAATGAAAAGTACAGGGAGAGTGTGGATTTCAGGCCCAGTTGGATCCAGTGGCTCAAATCAGGACACAACCCAGCTTCTCCAGCTCATCTCCATTTTTAAAACTTAAATTAATTTAGAAAGGAATTTATATTACTACCACACATGCCATAAGTGCAAGATAAATATAAATTTAAATGCAGTGAAAACGATGTTACAAAGTCCTAAGTGGACCAGCAACAACAAAACCCCCCAACAATCCAATTAAAAAATGGGTATAGGCAGGGCTTCCCTGGTGGCGCAGTGGTTGAGAGTCCGCCTGCCGATGCAGGGGACATGGGTTCGTGACCCGGTCCGGGAAGATCCCACATGCCGCGGAGCGGCTGGGCCCGTGAGCCATGGCCGCTGAGCCTGCGCGTCCGGAGCCTGTGCTCCGCAATGGGAGAGGCCACAACAGTGAGAGGCCGGCGTACCGCAAAAAAAAAAAAAGGGCATAGGGGACTTCCCTGGAAGTCCAGTGGTTAAGAATCTGTGCTTCCACTGCAGGGGCCGCAGGTTCGACCCCTGGTAGGGGAACTAAGGTCCTGCATGCCACGTGCTGTGGCAAAAAAAAAAAAAAAAGATGGGCATAGGACTTGAATAAACATTTCTCCAAAGAAGACATATACAAATAGCCAATAAGCACACAAAAAGATGCTCAACATCAATAAGAATTAGAGAAATGCAAATCAAAACTACAATGAGATACCCATTAGGATGGCTACTATAAAAAAAAAAAAAAAAAAAACCCAGAAGACAGCAAATGTTGGGGAGAGTACGAAAAAATTGGAACTCCTGTGCATCGTTAGTGGGAATCTAAGATGGTATAGCTACTGTGGATAAATGGTATGGTAGTTACTCAAAAAATTAAAAGTGGAATTACCTAATGACCCAGCAATTCTACCTCTGGGTATACACCCAAAAGAACTGAAAGCAGAGTCTCAAAGAGGTATTTGTACACTCATGTTCAAAGAAGCTTTATTCACGTTGGCTAAAACATGGAAGCAACCCAAGTTTCTATTAACAGATGCAGAGATAAGCAAAATGTAGTCTATCTATATGATGGAATATTATTCAGCCTTAAAAGGGAAGGAAATCCTGACACATGGATGAATGTTGAAGACATTATATTACGTGAAATAAGCCAGTCACAAAAGGACACACACCGTATGATTCCACTTACATGAGGTACTTAGGGTAGTCAAAATCAGAGACAGATTGAAGTAGAATGGTGGTTGCCAGGGGCCGGGGAGGGAAGGATGAGGAGTTAATGTCTAACGGGTATAGCACTTCACTTTAACAAGATGAAAAGAGTTATGGAAATGGGTGTTAGTGATGGTTGCCCAACATTATGAGTGGATTTAATGCCACTGAACTGTACACTGAAAAACGGTTAAGATGGTAGATTTTACATGATACGTATGTTAGCACAACAACAACAAAAAAACGAGAAAAAATCCTAGCTAGGTTCTGTGGCCTGCTCACGGCTCTAAGCACAAAAATGTTCGATTGTTAGAACGTTAAAGACACACCCAACTGAGGAGCCTCCTGGGCGCAGTCAGAAGGACTGAAGGAGTAGAAAAGGGGGGACCTGTCTCACCTGTGCGTGGCTGCCGCTGAGTGTCATGGCAGGGACACCTCCGTCACGGTCCTCAGGTTGCTGGAAGGACCAGTTGAAATTCTCACTCTTCTGACTCTCCAGCTGACCGTACTCTCCTTCTCTCAACTAGATTAGAAGACTCTGAGGACAGGCCAGTGCCATGCTGGTATTCCGTAGCTACGCGTGCCTTGCAGGCTCATCCGGGTGGGGCAGGTTTTAGTCCAAGCTGTGGAAGGCAGCAGACTCAGAGTGGTCCAAGAGCTCTGACCTCTCCTGTGTCTGAATATACCAGGAAACTGCCCTCTACCCCTTTTCTCTTTCTAGCCGATGAGTATACCGTATTTTCTATTTCTCCAGCCATCCCCCAATCCAGGATTTTTTCATTTTGTAGGCGATGAATATTTTAAGTCCGAGGAGAGGGATGATAACAAAGCGATCCAGGTTCTAGCCCGGCAGGAGCAGAAGGTGATTCTAGTCTTGGACTTTTCTAATTTTCAAAACATGCAACACAGAAAATGAGGAAGAGGCCCCTGTAGGGTATTTGTCCTGTTTGGTGACAAATGATCTTAAAAGATGTGATCTTTCCCTCTCCACACCTTGACTTAGACTCAGGGACTGGGTAGGATGGAAGGGGGCTGGAGGTGATGGAGAAGTTTAAGCCTCAGCTCAGTTCTGGGGGCTCGGGTACCTTTCTAGTTACTACAGCTCTGTAACAAATTGCCCAACGCAGAGTGGGGTGCAGAACAACCATTTCTTGTGCCCATGGGTTCTTGGGTCAGAATTCAGACAGGGCACAGAGCGGGGATGGCTAGTCCTCGGTTGGAAGTCTTCAAGGCTGGGGGCTCCAGTCACCTCAAGGCTCATTCATTCACACAGTGGTTGGCATGGGCTGTTGTCTGCGAGGCCTCAGTTTCTCTCTGTGGGCTTGCTTGCCCTTCCTCCCGGCATGGTAGCTGTGTCCAGAGGACCAGGATCCCAAGGGAGAGAGCCATGTGGGTGCTGTGCCACCTTTTATGACTTTGCCTCCAAAGGCACTCATGTCACTTCTGCTGCCTTCGATTTTTTCCAAGTGGGTCATTCAGGCTGAAGGGGAGTGGGGTGGTACTCGACTGTGTCTTTTGTGGGAGGAGTGTCAAAGGACTGGTGGACATGTTCAAGTCACCACAAGTACCCTGCGACATGAGGAGTGACTCCAGGGCCTCAGACCTGTTTATCTTCCTCTGTGTGGCCTGTGACTCCCTGCCCTGCCTGGGGTTTTCAGGGAACGCCAACTCCAATCCAGTCCAAGCTGATGGGGTAGGCAGTGGCCAAGAGGGAAGTGCCCGATGCCACCTGGAGCACTGCCTCTCTTTGCATCCTTCCCTCTGGTCGGGGAACTCTGGCCAGGGAGGGGCTCTAAGGGCTTCTTGGTGTGCTCAGAGGTCAGCAGTCCAGGGCGGAGTCCATGGGAAGCATTTATTCATTCATTCTTTCATTCATCGACAAATCTTTCTTGAGTACTTCCTGTGCCCAGGCACAGTTCTCAGCAAAGGGGGTGTTTAACAAGGAAATTAACCGACCCTCTCTCCTGTGGTGCTCAGGGCAGGAGACCAGTCTCAAGTGAGCTAGGAGCGCCTCCGACAAGTGGGGTGGGAAGACCACGACTGAGAGAGGAACCTGCTTCTCACCGAAGCCACCTCCCCAGTGCAGGGGACTGTGCGGAAGTCACGGACACCCCAGGACCGCTAGCTCCACTTCTTGGTTGACTTTGTCCCTGATTGCTGCCCAAACCCTCTGAGCTCTGAGCTCCCGGGAGAGGCGGGCAGACGCTGCCTGTGCCCGTGAGTCACGAGTGTAAAGTACGCCCAGGGCCTTGGCAGGCAGGTCTGTGCAAGGGTAAGGTGTCATTAGGTGAACGGTGAGAAATGCTGCTTTCCAGAGCCCCAGAGATAAAAGATAGGATTCAGGCGCAGCCTTTTCTCTCTCCCACTGAGCTGCGGTGGGAGCTGCAGGGTCCGGGCAGCGACGCGGCGGGGTGGGCGCGTGAGCGTGAGTTCGCGCGTGTGCGTGTGTATGCGAGTGTGTGCGCGCGTGGCCTTCCGGCAGCTGTCCCGGCCCCCACCCATCGCACCCGGCCCTGTGCCTGGCCGGCTCCCCCGCGCCTGCGAGGCGACCCCCGTGCGCCCCGGGTTCAAAGGCCCTGCGCGGCAGCTCCAGCCCCTCCGGGGGGCGGGGAGGCGAGGGGGGTGGTGCGGGAAGCAGAAAAGCCGGAGCCCACAGCCGGCCAGCCCTGCGCCGGGATGGGTAGCGCGCTCTGAAGTTCGAGACCGTCGCAGCCAACTCCTGGCCGCAGCCCGGGACGGAGCCAGCCAGTGGTCGGCCTCGAAGACCGCCTAGCCGGAGGGCGAGGCCCGCCGTGCCCGGCACGAGCCCCCTTTCACGGCCACAGGCGTTCGTCCTCCGGCCCGGTGCTCCCGCGGCCGATCGGGGTTCATGGAGCTGCGGCTGTGGTTCCTTTTCGGGCTCGCAGTGACCTCTGCCACAGGTAAGCGGGCGGGGCGGCGCGCGGCTCCTGGCGCGAGCGCACACAAAAGGACCCCGGGACGGGCGGGGCGGGGGACGCGGGGAAGGGGGCACTGCTGGCAGAGGCCTCTGGCCCCGGCTCGCCACCCCTGCAGGCGCTCGGGGGGCGGGCTGGGGGGCAGAAGCTGAGGGCACGAACCCCCGGGGGCTCGGGAGGTTGCAGCCCACACGCAGACTGGAGACCCGGGGCCCGGGGCGGACTTTGTCGATATTTCGTGAAGTCGGGAACTTTTCCAAAAGTTTGCAAACGATTCCGAAACTGTGCAAAATGACTGCACAGTTTTCCGAAAGCCTGCACAATGCTTGCACGTTTTCAGCGGGCACAGATAGCTCGCGCGCTGCGCGGCGAGAAGAGCGCCCAAGCTTTTCACCAAGCGTGCACGCAACTTGCAAACTTTTCGGAAGCGGCGCGCCTAGCTTTGCACACTTTTCCGAACCTTGGGCGTAGCTTGGAGACTTAACAGAAAGTACCATTAGCTTGCAAACTTGGCAGAAGGTTTGGCTCCCCCTCCCCTGGGTTTTGGGGGATGGTGGGTGTCCGGGGCCTGCACCCTCGGCAACTCAGGAGCCCCTCAATCTGCCTTCTGCAGGATTGGTGCCTCGCCCCCAGCCTGGGGACGCTGGCAGGAGCGGCGAGCCCCGGGCCCCCTCTGCCACCACATCGGAGGGGGACGCAGAGGAGACTGTGGCCACAACAGCAGTGCGCGGTCCAAGCCCCAGAAGCCCTGGGCAGGAGGAGGGACCTGGTCGGTTTGGGGAGCAGGCGGCCAAGGGGGGCCCCGTGCACCACCGAGCCCGGCGCTGTACATGCTTCACCTACAAGGACAAAGAGTGTGTCTACTATTGCCACCTGGACATCATCTGGATCAACACTCCTGAGTGAGTCGGCCCTGGGGGCGGGGGCTCCTGGGCCAGGCCCCTCTCTTCACACGCCGGGATGACCTGGTCCCATCCCAGCCTGGTCAGCCCAGAGCCCGCCTGGCACAGCCTTCAGCCCTTGCTAGGCTCTCCTGCCAGCCCAGGTCAGGTCTGCAGGTCAAGGGTGTGACCCCCATCCCCTCTGAGGGTCTGGCCCAGGAGAAACCCAACCCCAGAGTTTCTGATCCGGTGGAAGGGCGAGCCCTCCCTCTGAGTGAAATGAGCCGGCCAGAGGGATTAGACACCTGAGAAGTCCCTCTGGGAGGGAAGAAGCCCCGAAAGTTATCTCCTGCCCCAGGGGCTAAGTGGGCCTGGCCCCCCTTGCTGACCCTGCCAGCCTCCAAGGAGTTTCAGATTCCTTGAAATCAGCCCGCTCTCTAGGGAGCACAGGGGTGGGCTTGGCAGGACCTCGTGGAACCTGCCCCGGAGGGGTGAAATTCCATGGGCTCCAGGCTCCTTACCTCCTGTGGGGGCAAGCCCACGGGTCCTCCCCAGGCTGGCTTCTCCTGCCCACTGTCACCCCCTGCCCCGGACAGCTCCCCCTTGGCCCTTCCGGTCCCTAAGAACTCTCTTACTGCAGGACCGAGACAGTGACACCTGACTTAGTTGTGGGGTCTCCTTGCTGTAAAGCTCACTCTCTCCCGAGGCCGTGGGCAGCGACTCAGTTCAGGAACCCCTTCTGCAGAAACGTCATCCTGCAAACTGCGAAGAGGGCTTGACCGTGCTCTGGTCACCAGCCTTTGGACTTTGCCTTCCTGGTCTCTACAGTCTGGGACTTGGACCAGATGGCTCTAGATGTCTCTAGGTATTCTTGGGGTCTCTTGGGCGTCCTGCTTGCACCTGACTAGGGGTTCTTAGCCTTCCTGGAGCCCTTGGCCCGCAAAGGCAACTTTGCCACTGTGTTTGGAGCCCCTTGATTCAGGTCTTTCAGGGGTTCCTTCATCCCGAGCCATCTAACCTCTGAGCACCCTGGGTGATATCTCGATGGGCCTCACATACCCACCTTGTTTCACTGACACCTCGAGGATGAAGTGCAAAAGAGGGTGAACCTGGGGGGCCGAATGTGTTTCAAACCAGGTCGTGAACCCTCTCAGTGCATCTGGGAGAGGTCTGGAAAGTCACCCTGTTGTCCAGCATGGCAAGCAGGGCTGGCTCCAGCGGGGAGCCTGGACACGTGCACAGGGCTCCAGGTCAGAAAGACCCTCATGGTTTAAAGCGTATTGTTGCCATCTTGAAATGCTTAATACTTTAAAAAAAAAAATCGAAGTATAGTTGACCTACAATATCGTGTTAGTTTCAGGTGTGCAGCACAGCGGTGGAAATGCTTAATACTCTTTGAAGCAAGGACTCCACGTTTGCATTTTATCCCAGGTCCCCCAAAATGAAGCTGACCCTGATTGCAGAATTTGCCTGCCGGGCTGTGTCTGATCAGCTCCTGCACATACCGTCAGCCCACAGTAGGAAGGATGGGGCCAGGTCATAAAAGTGATGTGTGCTGGGGAGGGACCCTTGGACGGGCTGTCACTGATTGCCTTCTGTTCTCAGACAGTGATCAGGGTCACCTTCTCCTACCGTCCCCATCACCCTGACACTTGTCATTTCTGATGCTTATCTTCCTGGCATTGTCCTCTGACCAAATTAGCTTCACAGAACCCAGGACTGAGGGCAGCCTTGGTAGGAATCCCAGACTGTGGGTCAAGAAGGAGAAAGAAGAAAGCTAAGCAAATTTGGGGTAGGGGGGCCTTTGCAGAGGAGAGGAGGGGACATTTGGAGACCACCTTAGTTCTCTGCCTGTTGCCAAGCCCTGAGCACTGGCTGCGGGAAGCGATTGTCGCAAAGCCCTGCGACCTGGTGCGAATCCTGTCTCCCAGTTCTGAGCTGTGGTGTAGGGCCCGAGGTGAAGCCATGGGTCTGTGGCTTTTTCTAGCTAACTTGCTAACGTTCCCCTCACAGCTTGATTTACCTCTTCCCCTCTTCCCCGACCCTGATTCATTTTAAACACTAGGGGGAAAGGATTAAATATGGTGTTTGGGAGTTTCGTGAGCTACCCGGGGAAACAAAAAAAAATGACAATAGCCAGGCTTGAGCGTTTTGAAGTCAGACAAGCGACATAACTTTTATACGGAAGATGTTCCTGGATGGTCTTTCTCTGTCTTCCTTTCTTTTCCTCCTCCCTCCCTCCTTCCCTCTTTCTTCCCTTCCGTCCAAAAATTCTCTGTTGGTATATGGACAGGTCCACTGGCAAACTTTAAAACATGTTGGATAAGATCGTGAAGTGAGGAAATGGGTTTTAGGGAACTTGGACCTTTGGAGAAATGGAAGCATCTGAAGAATGACTGGATTGAGCTAAACGGACGAGGGTAGCACACACCGAGGGCTTTTCCAGCCCCACCCCTTAGCTGTCACCCCCTCTTCTTTAGCAGACCCTCTTGCTGTCTCAAAACTTCTCCAGGGTGTGAGTTGCATCCCGTCCCCACCGCTGGCTATGCTGGGAACCCGCAGGGGTCTGGAGCCTCAGGCCTAAACAGAGAGTCTTGAACTTTGGGTGGTTTTCAGCTTCTGGTGTCTTTCCTTCTTCTGCCCTCCGGTCACATGGAGGCAGAGGCAAAAATCCGGCTGTATCTCGGAAGGATGCTTGCAAGGTTGCAGGCATTCTTGAAGAATGGTCGTTTTGGCTGCGTTTAAGGACCCAAAAGCTTCAGGAGGGATGCTGTAGTTACTGTATCTCACGTGGAAAGTGAAGGCTCGAGAGACCAGCTGCTCCCAGAGGTGTTTTCTGGGTGTGAGATCCAAGTTCTCTGGTTTCCCCACATCCTTCTGCACACTTGGTTCTTCCAGACCTGCGCTCGAATAGCACCCAGCACGTAGTAGATCCCAGTAACGCTGGTGACTTCCTGTGAGGCCCTTGTCTTTGTTGTCACTGAGGTTCTGTCTGCGGGTCTTTCTCCCACACATGAGGCGTTGCTGTCCCAGGGTGTGTGGGTGCTGCCAGAGGTCTCACATCCCTATAGACGTGTGCGGGAATGTGGATTTTCCCAGAGCTGTTGCCCATAACTTCCATTGTTTCTTCCAGAAGATCTGGGACCCCAAAGAGAAATGAACCAAGTGCATCCTGGGCACTGCCCTTCTCGCCCCTGGGGAGGCGGCGGAGATAGCAGCTCACCCACGGGACAAGGGATGCCCATGGCTCTCCTTGGCCACGTTAGGAAGCCCCGCCCCTACCCTCCCCCCAGCAGCCCCACTGTTGCCAACAAAAACAAAAACAAAACTCCACACCAGAGAAAAACACATCCCGTCTTAAGGCCATGGAAAATTTGCCGAGAATAAGATAATAAGTAGGGACAAGTAGCCCACGTGCTTACATCCCTGTGCCCTCGGGGTTGTTTTCCGTGAGAATACTTCAAAAACAGGAGTGTCCTGTGACATGGTGGGGGATTGTGTCTGTCAGGGTCTCCAGAGAGATGGAACTAATAGGACGTGTGTGTGTAGGTATCTATGTGTATATAAACACACCACACACACACACACACACACACACACACACACACACAGGAGCTGATGTTGCACTCTTCAGTCTGAGGCATCCTGGAGGCAGAATTCCCTCCCTGCTCAGGGCACCTCCCTCCTCTCTGCCCTCTCCTTCACCTGATTGGATGAGGCCCACCCCCGTTATGAAGGGTGATCTGCTTTACTCGCCGTCTACTGATTTAAATGTGAATTGCCTCTAAAATATACCTTTCTAGCAGCATCTAGACTGGCATTTGGTCACATATCTGGGTGCCATGGTCCAGCCAAGTTGGCACATAAAAAATGAACCATCACAGAGCTCTCGGTGCTAATGGTACCCCATAGCAGGGCAGTCCCTCTGCACCTGCCACTGTGCACCTGGCTGTGGAGTGAAGCCACTCACTCTCAGATGGCCAGTGGAGTCAGCTGCAGGGCCCCCAGCAAGGAGCCCTGCTCTGTTCCTCCCCACTTTTCTCCTGAGAATTGAGGGAAATTTCCATCTGTTAAATCCCTCCAAGGACATAATGAGGGAGGCATTGTGGTGCTGTGACAGTGACCATGTTTCCAAACAAAAATCCGAGCCACATGGGCTGACAAGTAGGAATGTATTTCTGGAAAGAGCAGTGCGGGATGTTTGGAATCATGGCTGTGGTGGAAAATCTGGGCTCTGTAATCTCGTGGGAAGACTCCAGACCCAGGAGCTCTGCCCTGTGTCCTGGATGTGACTCGCTGCATGGCCTGGGGGTGGTACCACCCTCTCCCTGTGCCCCTGGGTAAGTTGCAGACATCAGTGTGGCTCTAGGATGGTGACCTAACAAGATGATCAACCTGGCCACACTGACTCAGGAATGACATGTGTCTCCCCAGAGTGAAAATAATAATAGCAAAACATTTAAATTGTATTTCAATGTATTCTACCACAAAAAGGCAACAATTCCACAGACTCATCTTTGCCTCCTGTGTTGTTCAAGAGAAATATGCCAGCACGTTTCTAAGAAGGGACTTTTTTTTTTTTTTTTTTTTTCTGTATGGGGGCCTCTCACTGCTGTGGCCTCTCCCGTTGCGGAGCACAGGCTCCGGACGCGCAGGCTCAGCGGCCATGGCTCACGGGCCCAGCCACTCCGCGGCACGTGGGATCTTCCCGGACTGGGGCACGAACCCGTGTCCCCTGCATCGGCAGGCGGACTCTCAACCACTGCGCCACCAGGGAAGCCCCAGAAGGGACATTTTAAGGTTGAGAACATCCCAGAGGAATGGATGGATCTGGTTTGCAGCCTCCCACTGATGCAGGGCAGGCTGCCCGCCCACCATGTGATTTCAGAGACCCCAATGACAGTTATGTGACCCGTGAGTCAGGACTGGGAGCATCGTTGCTGGAGATGCTTTTGAGGCAGAAGGATAGTCTTTCTGAGCTACGTCATGACCATGTAGACGATGGTGATGATGGTGACAATGGTCCACACTGATGTTGACCGTGACTTCTGAGTAAAGATGTGTGAGGATGACGTGAGAAAGCGTGAGGGGCGTTCTCAGCACAGTGTCTGGACTCTAGCAGACACTCAGTCCCTCAAAGACGTGACCACGCAGATAACTGTACAGCCCCTGGGGCTGCTTGACCCTTCCTGCTGCCCCACCTGCCGTATCCCAGTCTGTGACCGGAGAAGCCGGTGACTAGGTAGCTCGAGTCCTGCTGAGGTCAGCTTCCTTGGACCCTCCGACTGGTCTCGCGCTGCTTCCTGCAGTAACGCTGAGGAGCCTGCCCCCGGGTACCTCAGTTTTTCCCTCCTCTATGGCCCTCGGTGCGTTGCATAAGGTTTACAGACCCTGGGAAAAGGTGTGTTTGGAGGACTGCTGATAAGTGGCTTGATAAGCGCTCTGGTGGCCAAAGGTTGTTACAGGCTTGATGAGATTTCTTTCTGCCCTTTCTGCTCCTCCTTTCTTGCGTGAGTCCTACCCACCTTGGTAAATAACTAGAATTTGGGGCAACAGGGCATGGTGTTCTCGGAAGGTACTGCCCTGGGCTCCCTCTGCTAAATGGGGAGGTGGGTACAGTTGAAGCAGGGGAGAGGGAGGGGGTGTGGCATTTCAGGATAATTCGAATGATCTGTTTAGAACTTTTTCGTTAAACGATGAAATCTTAGTAAGGGTGAGTCCAGCAGCATAGACACAACGCTTTGCAGTCGTTTCCCAGGCACCCAGCACCGCCGGGGACCTGAGTGTGCGCCACTAGGAAGGGATCCCAGGAAATAACTACGGAATCTGTTTACAAAAGTGGTAAATAAATAAGGACACATAAGAAAAGACTGTATCAGCCGGACTAAAAGTGATCTTGAACTCAGGGTTCTGACTGATCGTGGTTTGACGCTCTGAGTTGTTTCCCTCCCGTGTAACCATCTCCCCCTTGGAAGTCTAGTAGACGTTTCCATCCCAGTTTTGAGTTTGGGTAGCGGTAGCTCAGAACATTTCACGGCAAGATGCGTCTTTCAAATTTGATGGCGTCGGGGCTAAATTTCAGAGTTTGTTGGCAAGGTCGGCTCACACAAGGTGACCTTCCGGTTGGGTTCACTTGGACTGAAAGTCCCCTTTTCTACCCCAGAGTGGCTGTGAGGAGGTGAGATATCCAGGGACAGAAATGGATTCGTTGAAATGCAGCTGATCCTGACGGGATGAGAAAGAGGCTTGAGGCTGGAAGGCAGTTTGATTTGCCTCCAGAAAACTCGGTAGGAAGAGGTCGTGACCCTGCATGACCCTGGAGGGAGAATTCAGATTTCTGCTAGATGAAAGGGGCATTGCAGCTAGGAACTTGGCTTTAAATGTGAAGGCAGATGAAAGGCTCTGACATCTCTGGTGCGGTATATTCCTGCAAGAATTTAAAACAAAGGAAGCTGGGGAGCAAACATTGCTTTCATTAAGGGGGTCCCACGGCTGGGTCGGAACTCACAGGGCTTTGTAGCGCCAGCTCTTCATCCCGCTCCGGATTGGCAGCATCTCAGCACGTCCAGTGGGGCTGCCTGGGGCCCCTTTCCTAGCTCCAGGTAACCCCGTGCCACTGACACTCAGCTTTGGAGCACATAACAAATAGATCAACTGTTTAAGAGGGAAATGACCCCATCTCATTCTAAGTCATGTTTCGGTGGAAACAGAGACCTCCTTAAAATGGGACACGCATGCGTGCGCACGCACGCACACACACACACAAACACAC
Organism: Globicephala melas; assembly: GCF_963455315.2. Taxonomy (NCBI): domain Eukaryota; kingdom Metazoa; phylum Chordata; class Mammalia; order Artiodactyla; family Delphinidae; genus Globicephala; species Globicephala melas. The sequence continues at coordinate 82,919,339 of NC_083328.1, forward strand.
ACACTTTCCCCCTATTTGGGATAGGAACCAATTGTATTTGGAAGGAAAATAAATCCGGGCAATGGCCACAGTGTAGATGAGCTGCCGGTCCAGACACAGTTCAGGGGGTTTCTAAAGCCCTGCTCCCCGGCTAAGTCTCCTAGGAATGGACAGCAGGCTAGGGCATCCCCTGGCCTTTCTCACGTGTCCCAGCTCAGAATCTCAGGAGAGCCAAGAGCTTTGGGAGAACTTGGCAATGTTCAGAGCCGTGGCGACACAGGTCTTCTCTTCTTTTATAGCCTCTCAGGGCTGACTTAGCAGGAGGCCTTAATAAACAGTAACACTAGAACAGGGCAGCCAGCGAACCCTGTGCCCGGCCCGGTAATTTAAAAAACAGAAACAGATTCACGCATCCATGAGAAAGCCTCGAAGGCTGATGTGGCCGACGTGTTGTGATCCTTTGTTGCTCGGTGATGGCACGAACAGCCCACAGCTTGGGGAGCGGCCAGCAGCTTTGCCAAAAGTCAGAAGCAAGTTGGCAAGAGAGCAGAGGTGTCTGTAGCTTTTCTGGGTTTTTCTAAATCCGATTTCCGTGGGTTTCTTGCAGGGTGGAGAATAGGGTGAGACTTATGACCCACTCTTTCAGGTGCAAACTTGGAGATGTCAAAAAGCAAAATAAAACTTAACGCAATATTTTTAAAAAGTCAACATTAGTGCAAAAATCACTCGTCATAATCGACCAAATATCGACATTTTTAATAAAGACAGGATCTGCCCCTGTGCTTGGTTCTTGTTTGGGGATAAAGCCTGTCTCTCTAGAGGGACTCAGGTCTTCTTAGTTTGAGGTCAGCAATCCAGTGATCAGAGCTGCCACAAGGATGCAAACAATTAGATTAGATTGCCATGGCGAGCATGTCTTCCTTCAGTAGGATTTTTCCATCCGTAAGATGAAGTCTCCTGAAAATTAGCAACGGTGTCTTCTCTTGCTTTCTGTGGGTTATTTAAAGGGATGTGTGATGGTGTCTGTATTTTGTTTTAATCCCTGTACAGATACCCCCCATTCTTAAAAAAATACCTGCTCCTTATTTCACCCCTTCTGTTTCCACTGCTGGGAACTATTTTGAGCCACATCTGTCTGCAGCTTTGCATAAAGTTATAATGAGGCCATGCCAGACAGACGTGGATTGCTCATGCCTACATTCGACCTGGAATTCGTTAGGGTCACTGGGGGTTGGGGAGAGAAACTCTAGCCTAACTCGTATGGACGCATTTGGGTTGTACCAGATGGAGGGGAAACCAGCTAATCTGTTGGATTCCATAGATGGCTTCATTCTCCAAATATTGCAGGCGTTTGTTGCCCTAACTTTTTTTTTTTTTTTAAGCTGTCATTCTTGGAAATCCCACCCCACACACCGAACACAGAAGGATTTTTCTGCCGTTCTCCCTTGCTTTGACCACTGGTCAAATATCCTTCATTCAGAGCCCCTGTGTCTGCATTAGGGGAGGAGGATGCCGTGTCCAGGGAGCTGATGGGATGAGACAGCCTGTGGCTTTGGGGTGATTTTTAAGCTCAGTTATGTGGCGGTAGGAACGTGGGAGAGTCCTACTCTTTGGGCCAAAGCTTTCTAAATACAGTTGGTGAGATCCTGGGGATCTCTCCGCTTGGGTGGGGTAGAGACCCCACATTTCATTGTGGTTTAATTGCTGGAGAGAAGGGCTGGGCCCTGCTCTAGGGTTTGTGCTGTTCGGAGATGCTCAAGGAACAGTGAGGGCATTCGGGAATCTCTCGATGAATTTGGAGCTGGACGGACCTTCCGGAGAGGCAGTCATTTCGTTTCTCAACCCCAGAGAGAAGCCAGTCACCTAGGGCCTCTCAGGGAGCTAGTCTTCAATTTGGGCCAGAAACCTGGGTCTGTCTGCCGAGGGCAGCCTCTGGTTTTGTCTCTGAGGCCTCATCCATCCGGGCAGCCTGGTTTCTTCCTCTTGTGTCTGTGGAAGTTACTATCAAGACATGGTTCTTCCATTTCTTGTGATCTAGAGACCATATTCTCTCTAGAAGAACCGCAAAGAGGGGCCGATTGAGGACAACGATAGTGAAGTCCAGTGACTCAGCCAGGAATTCTGTACAGTTGCAGGCTGGGCACGGCCTAGAAGAAACGGCCAATTGAGACCTCCTTCCCTCCCTCCTTTCTTCACGTAGCAGACCTTTGTTACTGAGATGCTGAGGTATTATTGGGTACCCGCTCTGAGCCAGGTACTGCCTGGGCTGCCCTGGGTGCCGAGGTGAACAGGCAGAGACCAGCTGTTACCAACCCCAGGGGACAAGAAGGAAGCCACACCTGCAGCACAGGTGAGGAACGCCCCCACGCCTTGGGTCCGATTGATGGAGAGTCACTGTTCTCTTTGAAAATGTATGTAATTCTGGTAAAATTCCCCAACAACCAAGTCCTGGATAAATTCGAAAGTCATGGGTTGGTTTTTTGGGGGGTGGGGTGGGGGGAATGTCTTAAAAAAAATTAATCTCCAGCCCACAGCACGTTGCTCGCTCTTTTGATGTTTCTAATGCTCTGGGCCATTGGCTATTTCTGAGGCTGCAGGAGGACCTTCCCCAGTGCCGGGTGGTGGAGGAGCAATCCGCCTTGGGATCCTCCCCCTTAGAGATGCGGGGATTTTCTGCAGAAGTGAAGCTACAAACGGTCACTTCACTTTATGTTGTTCGTGAGCATGAAGCTTGGGGCGTATCCTTTAGAACCAGAAAGCGTGTGTGTGTGCTTCTGCTCGCGTAACGAGGCCAACGAGGAGATGTGTTCTGGCTGTTTTCCTTCCTGGAGGTCGGAAGGGCACCCGGTGGTTGTCTGGCACAAGGCCTGTCCCAAGCAGACTTTCACAGGCGTTTGGTGAGTGGACAAGGAATCAAGTCACTGGAGGGTAAGCCTTGTGAGGTGGTCAGCCAAGTGTCTGGGGGCTGGGCCCTGAGCATCGTGGGGTCATCGCTTGCTTCCACCCGCCCAAAGTGTGATCCAAACCGAACATTTCACAGTGGGCATACCTGGGAAGAAAGGATTCCAGCCGGCTCCGTTGGCTGGGTTTTGTCCTGATGCGGAACATATTCTTTTGTGCTTGTTTCCATGAAGAAAATCTCTACTTGTCCTTGTCAGCTGCAGAGACTCCGGGTCTTTCTATGAAACCCAAGAGATCATGGTTGCATCCATCCGGAGAAAGTGAGTTCCGGGGTCAGCTAGAGGTCGCTGGTCGCAAGCAACAGAAACCTAGTGTTGCTAACACAGCATAGGAGTTTCCTGGGAGGACACAGCGTGGCCCACAAACTGGGAGGGAGGGAGAAGCAGTACCAGGCTTAGAAAGGAGAGGTGCCAAGACGGGACTGGGGGTCCCAGTGGGGGCACAGTCGAACAGACAAGGCAGGATGGAGCCACCTGGCAAGTAGCAGCTTCAGAGTATTTTCTGACCGTGAATTGCTTTGCTCAGGTGTCTTGGGAGGGAGAGGGTGTGATGGGCCAGCTTGGGTCACCTGTTGAGTTCTGAGGCAGGGGAAGGTGAGACTGTCAGTGGACAGTCTCTGCAGGACCTCACACAGGGAGGGAGGGATAATTCCCCAGGGGAAAGATAAGAGATTGGATTCCAGGAGACAAAAACAGCCAGCGTTGATCCCAGGCTCTAGAAAATTGTGGGCTTTTAAGTCCTTCGAGAGGGGTGCTCCTGTCTCTGAGCTGGTGTTTCCCTCTTGCCTCTATGTCTTTGTGCAAAGTGGCAGTGGGCGGGGGGGTGGTCCACTAGATGCTTGTTGAAGTGAATGGACGCTTTTATAGACCTTTGAATATTCAGCCACTTCCTGTAGTTACTTCATCCTGTCTTACTCTTAGACAGAGTTCTTAGCTAGCAGTTTTTTCTGGCTAAGGTTACAAAGACAGTCAGTGAAGCTGATCCACACTTTCTTCCTTGCCCAAGAAGATATTTTGAAGCTTGAGAGAACAAGTGAGTGGTGTCTTCTAAGGAAGGAATTTAATAAAATCTGAAATCAAGCCCTAGTTAGAAAGCACGTTGGAGTCTCGAAGTTGATTCTCTGGGGAGTGGTGGGGGGCAGTATCTAATGACTGCTGGTGCCTGGTAGCTGGGGCTGCTGCCCCTGCCTGTCTGCCTCCCCCTGGGAAACAGTTGTTCCCCTTCCTCTCGGCTGCAGGACTGGTCATCAGAGTCACGCCTTCTGTACAGTGCGTCCCAAAGGCGATCCTGTCCTTGCTTTCCCTTTCAGCAGGAAAAATGTGAACCAGAGCATCAACTTCATGTTCTGACCGTGAAGTGAAAATGTTCTGTTTGTTGGGGAGACACTCCCTAGAACCTAGGCTTTTTGAATTGATAATGACAGCACCTTTATTTGTAAAAATAGTAGCAGGTGCTAATTTTGTCACCCTGGCACGTGACCTGTCTGGCTTTGCTTTATGGGACAAGCCGCTAGAGCAGGGCTTGTAAACTGACATGCCCCTGAGGGCTAGACAGGTGAGAGAAGCAAGCAAAGAAGGACAGATACAGGGACTGGGGCCAAACAGAGAGCTTGAGCCAGGCTCTGACAGTATCACTCAGCTCCAGACACCTGCTGCCATGTCAGAGCGTGGGGTTGGAGCGAGTATAACTTCCAGTTATACAAGAGAAGCTGGAAGTTGTGATGTTTATATGAAATTTTCAGATTAAAGAAAAACCACCCTCTTTTGATTGGATGAAGCCCACAAAAATGCCAATTTGCTAACCCCTGTACTAGATTAAAACTGTGTGTGTACAGGGCCGCTGGTCTGTCTCGTTCACGGATGTTCACCCAGAGTCTAGTCCAGGGCCCGTACATTGAAAACCACTCCACAGGTATTTGTTGAGTGCTATTCAGCGTTGGGGGGGAGGATATGAAAACTGGGTTTTCAAGGACAATTCGATAAACTTTCCTGAGAATTTAGAATTTGGCCAGTGAAGCTCCTTTTGCTGCTTCTAGCTGACCCTTGTGAATATCTGTTTCCCTCCTTTCACTTCAGGGACTGAAGCCAATTTTCCGATCAGAGGGATGGAGATGGTTGGTTCATGTAGGAAAAGGCAACACTGAACTTAAAAACAGATTCTTAAAAGAAACATTCAACTTTCCTTATTTAAAAACTTCTTGTAGAAAGAAAGAAAGTTCTTCCAGTGTGACGATGCAGATGAACCATGAATACAGGAGATTTGGAAGTTTAGTATTTAACATTTATGTATGACACGTGGGAGAAAATGTTAAATGGTAAATATGACTCTGGTACCACCATCACTGATCAACTAATGAATGTTCTGACCACATACACTGAGGACAATTTATTATACAAATACACACAATGCTAGACGTTGCCTATGTGAATGTGTTGGGGTGTTTTGTCTAAGAGCACTTGGACTCACCTTCTCATCTGCTTCTCTTTTGTTTGGAGCTCTGTGTTATAACTGGAACATTAACAGGTGGGAGAGCTGACTACTTTTACAAAGAATTGTGTTCTCTAAGCCCCACTGTAAAACACGGGCTAAACCACAGGTCAGATGGTGTGCTGGTCAAAGTTCTCAGCCGATTTAACTTCATTTTCCTGGTTCCATCATTAGGTGCTTCCAATTCACCGTTCAAGAAACATTCAAGAAATGATAAAGGTACCAAACCAACTAAAACACGAGTGCTTATTGGGTAGACAGTGTAGAATGATAGACCAGCCAAAAGGAAGCCTGGCAAAGAATGGCATTGCTGTGCCCTGCGACACTCTGGGTCCTTCTTACCTGTCTTTATTACTTAGGCACACATCTCAAACGCAGTCCTGGTAGATGGGGTTTTTCTGCCTGGTACAACTCACTTGAATTCCCAGACCAAAAAAGCAACAACAGCGGCCACGTTAATTCACCACTAGGAGCTCTTTGCTAAGCATTTTTCATGCAGTGCAGTGTATCATTCAGTCCGTCTGACAGCCCTTTCATAGATCAGGAAACTGTGGAGCGGGTGGAGTGCTCATCATGTAAGTGCTTTACAACATAATAACGGGATCACCAGGTAACCTTTCTCTGTGCTCTGTGTACCTTGCACATACCTGGGCGTATTGGCTTGTCAGGTTTCCTTTACCTGTACTGTTTTCATACACCAGTAGCATGTGAACTCCTTAAGGCCTTTCTGCATCCTCGTCACAGTTAGACTAATACCAGGGAGATACAGGCAGACCTTGAAAATACTGTGGATTTGGTTCCAGACAGCCTCAACAAAGCGAAAAAGCAAGTCACACGAATTTTTTGGTTTCTAATGCATATTAAAGTTACGTTTACGCTATACTGCAGTCTGTTAGGTATGCAATAGCATTATGTCTAAAAAAATGTATATCCCTTAAAAAATACTTTATTGCTAAAAAATGCCAATCATCATCTGACAATGCAGGGTTGCCACAAAGCTTCAATTCGTAAAATCAATAATATCTGTGAAGCGCAATAAAATGAGGTACGCCCAGATATAGTGGATGCTTGGCAGGTGTTGGTAATTCTTTGTAATGAATTTTGTGGTTGTTGAATGTTAGGTTGGAGAGAATCCAGTCTTATTGGACTAGTTTATCTCACAATCAACAACCAGTTGCTTAATTAATAGTCTTCATTTGCTCAGCCTTGTGCTGGGTCCACAGCAGGTGCAAAAGAAGTCACCCTTTCTTGTACTCTTGAGGAGCTGGTGTCCACTCTTAGACCTAAAGACACCTAGGGGCTTCCCTGGTGGCACGCAGTGGTTAAGAATCTGCCTGCCAATGCAGGGGACATGGGTTCAAGCCCTGGTCCGGGAAGACCCCACATGCCACGGAGCAACTAAGCCCGTTGCGCCACAACTACCAAGCCTGCGCTCTAGAGCTCGCGAGCCACAACTACTGAAGCCCGCGCGCCTAGAGCCCGTGCCCCGCAATAAGAGAAGCCAACGCAACGAGAAGCCCGCACATCTCAACGAAGAGTAGCCCCTGCTCGCCACACCTAGAGAAAGCCTGCACGCAGCAATGAAGACCCAACGTGGCCAAAAGTAAATAAATAATTAATTTAAAAAATACATATATATAGAAAAAAGAAAGACACCTGCCCTGGTCCTGTGGCGTAGAGGGTACCTCTGACCCTCCTCTGGCCATATCTCCCACCCCACTGCAAGGAGTCTATGAGACTGAAAGCCATATACCCCTTCTTCTAGACCATGTTCCAGGTAGTCACCATCCTGGAATCCCTCTACTCAGATGTCCCTGAGCCCACTTCCAGGGTCTGATACCCACGGACAGAACAGGGCTCCAGCACATCTCCCAAGGCCTACAGGGTGGTCAAGGGACAGCTGCTTGTGGGATGGGCGGGTAGATGGAGCTCGGGCTGTATGTGGGATGGAGCAGGATGGAAGGTAATGTACCTTGTGCTGCCATGTTCCGACATGGAACTCCAAGGAGCCCCAGAATCCTAAAATCAAGCTCCAACTTCCAAGGTGTTTTGAAGCTGAACTCTCTTATTTAAGCACTTATCAGATTGATTTAGAAACCTTTAAATTTTTGACCTATGGGAGGTGGGCCTTCACTGGACCCGGAACTCTTGATGGGGGTGGGCCATCTGGGGTCTGGACCATCTGTTAAGTCCTCTGGTTCATAGATTTTGTCATCCCCCACCGGCTTCCAGGTCAGCCAGCAGAGTGCACACTTTGAGTACCTGGGGCTGGGAGCAGGGGTTTCGTGCCTCCATAAGCATTCTTGGAAAGTTACAAGGGCTCATTTGCGTACTAGCTCCTCCCACGAGGCTGCTGGGAAAGCGCTTAGCGGTTCTCTGTTACCAAATACCATGTCGCCTTGTTTCCTCACTAAAAACACTTCGTGCGTTTGCAAAGTTGAGTGGCTCTGCGCACACAGATGCCTGATCCACTGACAGCAATTTCAAAATTGCAGGTCTTGCCGTTGATGGAAAAATGGGAGCCGTGGTTGTTATTCCTTGTGTGTAATTTTCACCAAGAAATGGGGGTGTGGGTTCAATGTCAACACCTAGAGATTTCATGTGGCCCTGTTACTGGAAATCTATACCTTTAGCCAAATCCTGCCTCACCACAATGTCTGTATTGTTTTGCAACCTCACCCCCACCCCTGTTTCCCATTCCTGAGAAAAGATGGGGTTTTAGCCAAGATTCAGCTCAGAAGGGGACTGGCCCCCGCTTGCTTTCTCCATCCTGTGAGCACAGACTGCTCAGTACTGGGCCTGCTTGGATCCAGGGAAGCCGTACAAGGCCATTTCTCAACTCACTTGGGTGGGAGGGAATGGGGAGAGGGGAAAAGAGAAAGAGGGTGGGGTTATGGGGTTATGTTCTTAGCTCCAGTGTCCTGCCCAGCAGGGAGCAGGTCCGTTCCAAGCATTAGGTCACGATGGGGCACCCCCCCCCCACTTTGCCCTCACCACCCCAGAAAGGCTCCATGGCATGTGTTTCAAATTAAAGGAAATTCAATTTGATGCTATTTTGAAAACGCACAGAGAATGTCAGAGCCCCCTTTGAGGTGGATGATTGGTGAGACTCCATGGGGCTCACGGAAGCCAAGGTGGTGGATCCTGGGAACTAGCAGGAAAACCAAGACTTATTGGAAAAGTAACTTCTGGCCACATGTGTTTCCTCTAGTTACTAGTAATCTGTCCCCCAAACCCTGTTCAGTAGTGCTAATGAATTAAGCATATGCTTTTAACTTTTTCCCACTGAATTGCCTGGCAGTGGCCTCCCGTCCCTGGAGAGCAATGGTTTGGATGGACACGAGCATCAGAAACAGATGTAAACATTTATTGTCTCAAATGACACCATCACTCTCATCCCAGCTCCAACCGTAAATGAGATGGGTAAACAGTTTCATAAGAAGACTTTTCCCAAGGTCAGTTCTGTCCTCGGCTGAATCTCACAGGGCACAGAGGGTTCCCCTGACGTTTGTGGCTTTGAGGAAGCCGTGTTCGGGGGCCAGCATGTGTCTCTAATGGCCGTAATTGGATTTGTCCTATTCCAGTTAGTACAGACTGTAAACATGATGTGCGCACAGAAGAAATTCGGTGGCCAGCAGGGCGGGAGCCAGGGCCGGCCTTGGGCTGTGGGTCTGGAAGGTGTCTGACTGGTCTGGATGGCCAGGCTCAGGTGCCACTGGCTCAAGGATGAAAGCTGGGGCCAGTGTTCAGGGCAGCGGGAATGTCAATGTCAGGGGTTTGAGTGCTGGAAGGAAAACCAGAACTGCCCTGGAAGGACCCGGGCTGGGAGGCGCGCTGGCCACAGTGGGGTCTTGAAAAGACTAAAAACGCATCCACCCGGCGTCTGCGTGCTCCCTCCGCAAGAGGGCTGGCTGCTGGGAGGATGTAGAGAGGCCATCGTCAATCTCCCCCAGGGCCTCCCCATCTTTCCATCCCGGCTGCCCCAGCCCACTGCCTGGGGAGTACGGGGTAGCGGGGATGACGGATTCACTCCAGAGGTTTCCCAAGGCCCAAGGTGCAGGGGAGGGTGTGGACACCCGTTCCTGGGACAGGACTGCACCACCTGCCTCATTCATACCCAGGCCCACCATCTCGGACGCCCTCACCAGCTCCATGAGCACAGAGGCTGGGGCGGTTCGTCCAGACGTGGCCCTGACCTTTCTCTGTCCTTTGCAGACGGACTGTGCCCTATGGGCTGTCCAACTACAGAGGCAGCTTCCGGGGCAGGAGGTCGGCCGGGACCTTTCCGCGGAGCTTACAGCCGTCGAAGGGGACGCCGCGCTGCGCCTGTGCGGAGAGCGAGGACGTCGCCTGCGTGCGTTTCTGCACCTGGACCCCGGCTGCCCGCGGGTACGACCCCCTCCCCGGACCCCGGCTGCCCGCGGGTACGACCCCCTCCCCGGACCCTGGCTGCCCGCGGGTATGAGCCCCCTCGCTGGCTTTCTGCATTTCCAGAGATCGGTTGCCCTGGGCCACGTGGGTGCAGCAGGGCTCTGCCTGTTCCACCCGATGCGGTCCTGCAGGCGGGGGTGGGTGAGTGTGGGGGCGGTGCGGGGGGGGGGGCGCGGGCTGCGCGCAGAGGGTGCAGCAGCCCCGTGCCTTCGATGCCTTTCAAAACAAGGCCTTTAACGCACCACGGCCATGTCTGGCCTCCAGACGTATTTCTTCTGGATCGCACAGCAATTTGCCAAAATTTGAATAAGTTGCCAACACTTTAAAATTGCAGAATCACCCCCCTCCTCAACAAATGCATATTTTAAGCTTCTCCAAAAGTAGCAAATGGGACCATCTGGTCTCACCAGCCCACATCCCCTCTTGGCCGGATAGGCTGGAACCAAATAAGGACCACTCAGGTTCGAGTGGGACATGCAATGTCCATTCACCTGTGTCACTCATCATCTTACTTGGTGGCCCCCCAGGCCCCTGAGTTTGAGACCCTGTAGTCTGCTCTAACTGCTGGAGAGAAGCTTGTGAGTCAGTGTGGACTTGAATAAACAAGCAGACCCTAGGTGCGACCCGTGTAGCCACTTAAGCTGGGTTTTACTACTCATGCCCCTTGCTCCTCCTTTTCTTTACTTTGGGCCAAGACGCATCAGCCCCGCCAGGCAGAGCTGCCTCTTCCAAGAGCCATCGCTGGTGGGATGGGACCTCCAGGTGCTTCCTGAGCAAGTGAGACGCACAAGCAGGGGGGCTTCCTACGCAGCAGGTGCTGTGGTAGCCAGGGGCCCAGGATCTGCTGTCCAGAAGCGCCAACCACATTTTTCTTCCTGGCTCCTTAACATCTGATGAATAACTGAGTAGTGTGGGTGGAGGCTGGACTCTGGTAGGAATCCACCCACCGTGTACTCAGCCTTCAGAAGTTGTGCCTGAGATGCGGACCTGGGGGACCGCGCTCACGTTAGCGGGAGGAGGAAATCATTCCTAACTGGGTGCTGAAGAACCAGCCGTGTGGAAATGTGGGTTGATTCATTCAGACCAGCTCTCTCCCCACAGGAATTCAAGGACGGCACAAACACCTGACAAAAAAGCAGGAAAGCAGGCTGGCGGTGCTGCCAGGGGCGTGTGTCCGAGGAGGTGAAGCTGCTTTCTGAGTCGCTGCCATATGGGGGGCACAGAGGACGTGTGGGGCGCATCTGGTCTGTGCGGGCCGACAGCGGGACACCGCGTGCGGTGGGCATCCACGGGCAATGGTGCTTTTGGTAGATTACCCCGGGGACAGAACAGCCTAAAGCTGTGGACAGCCTGCCCTGCGTCTTAGGAGCCGAGTCCTGAGCTCCTGTAGCTTTTGAGCAGTGATGTCCAGCCCTGGGTTTCACCAGGTCTGGACAAATCTCACCGATCACTGCTTCCCAGAGCCCCTGCAGGCTTATCTATCGGTGCCCATGTTGCCCCTCTGCTCCCGTAACAACTGGTGGTCTCTACAAAAAGAATCATTTCTTCTTTTCAGCAGCTGATTCTGGACAGAGGTGAATTATAGCAGCTGGGCACCAGGCCCTCCGAGTCCTCCGGTTCATTTTAGGAGTTTTTTTTTTTTTAAACCCACTTGTCTTCTTGTGTGATCCTGAGGGTTTCCTGCAGCGCAACTGGGTTTATCTGTCATTCAGTCGATCAGAAATCGTTATTACTGAGTTGCCTACACATCTGCAACGGGATGGTAATTGATGTTCATAGTAATGGCCTGGGGGGGGGCGGCTTGGGGTCCTACAGGGTCTGATCAAGGGAGGATTAAACCCTGCTTAGTATCCAGGAGGCTTTCCAAATTGGTGGCAGATTGCTTTGAGCCGTCTGGAAAGGGTTCTGTCAGCATCCACAATGAAAATGCAGAGGAGAGGCAGAGACAGACCCCAGGAGAGCATGAATTAGGCCCCAGCTGGTCCCCACTTTGCCTCTTCTTCCTTTTTCTCCTCTTCCTCACCCCAAAACCAAACCCTTCTCAGCATGGGAGGGACGTGATTAAAACCACCATCTATCGTGGCATTTATTCAATTCAGCAAAGATTTGTTGAGCACCTGTGATGTGCAGGGCACCATCCTAGATGCTGGGGACACCACAGGGAATAAGGCAGAAGGTCAGCCTTCCCGGCACTTAAATAGTGGGGGAAAAAGAGAGCAAACCAATACATTAAACACAGAGTGGGGCATATGAAGGAGAGCAGGAAGCAGGCTGGGGGCAGGAAGTGTTGGGGGTGGTTGCAGCGTGGGTGGACAGGGGTGGTCTCACTGGCCAGGTGACATTGGCATAAAGAACTGGAGGAAGTGGGGAGGGGTGAGCCAGAGGGATGAGAGAGGGAAGGGGATGTCAGGCAGCGGAAGGGTAAGTGCAAAGGCCCTGTGGTAGGAATGTGCTGTGCTGGGTGTGTTCTAGGAAGGCAGCAGAGGCCAGCACAGAAAAAGCACTGGTTGCTTTTGCTGTTGGTGTTATCATTCTGTTGGATGTTCAGGAGATGTGAACGGTGGCACAGATGTCTCACTGGGGCCTGGAAAGGTGCTTCTTCTAGGTCTTTACGATGCATGTCAAGCTCCTGTAAGATGCTTTACTTGGGAAGAAAAAGTCTTTCCTTATAAGCCCGGTCCCTACTTTCTTGCAAGACTCAAGTTAGTAATCTCCAGACTGACATTCTCAGAGTGGAAGCTGCTGCCACCCTGAGCACGTGATCATCAAAGATGGGAGCAGACCGTGGGAGAGAGAACTCGCCCTGGCCGCGTCAGCAGCGATGATTGTATTCACACCTTCCCAGGTGGATGGCAGGCTCTGAAATTGCCTAGAAGCTCTGGCGAGGAGGTTCCGTTCAAAACAGGGAACGGGCTAGAGATAGGCTGGGGAGACGTCTCCTCTTTCAGCCAGCAGAGAGCTCTTCTTTTGTAACAGGCCTTTTTTTTTTTTTCTTTTGCCTCCCTTTTCCGAGATAGGTTAAAGTTAAGGCCGGACAAAGCGAGTAGGCTTTAGACCTCCACCATCAAACGCTTGCCCGGGGAGTGGACCTCCCCGCCTCCCGGGCTCTGCCTGCCCTTTCGGGAGGCCCCTGGGGGAGGGTCCTGCAGCAGGAAGGCCTCAGTTATGGCTTCTGCTGGGTTCACATTTCCACCTCTTTGAGGACAAGAAATGAGTTTTGCCTGGGGGAGAAAACCCACTCAAAGGGTCCTCACTTAACAATACAGCCCTTCCCCAAGAATGCCCCATCCAAAGACCCCAGTTTCCCTAATGGGTAAAACGATCTCAGCTGTGCCCTGGGGCCCGACGCCCAGGGCTCCGGTTTCATGCAGGAAATTGTTTGCGGAGAGGTATGGCACGTTGCAAAGCCACTTCTCTTGGAGAATAAGTGGACTTCAAGCTAACTCTTTGCAAATGTAAACCCTTGTCCATGTTGGAACAGATGCAGGCCCTGGCAGGAGCATGCCGACGTCTGAGCCCTCACATGGGGCAGGCATGGGGTGTGAGCCACTGAGGCCGCCGGGCATCAACTTGAGACGCGGATCACAGCTGTACAGGTTTGATGAGTTTCAGGCTTAGAGGATTTAGACAGGCATTTTCAGCTGTGCTTGGTGCCGCTAAAAGAATGTATCTCCAAAAAAATAAATGAAAGAAAAGAAAGAAAGAAGAAACCTTGATGTTTGTGATAAGAGGAGGAAATTAACACCTGTGTTTTGAACCCCCTGGCGTGCAGCAGAGAGACCTCTGTGCCCTTCACAGGCAGATGATGAGCAGTAGACCCAGTTGCCTGGAAGCCACTGTAAAGGCACCCCCAGCTCAAGGGTATTAAGGTGATATTTGTTTTCCGGAAGAAATGTGGATCTTTGGGGGAATGGCTTGAAAGTAAGCTGCAGACACAAAGGCTTTGTAAGTTACGTAAATCTCTATTTATCTATGTAATTGGCAACAACTGAGAATCGTAACACCTGACAGTTCGCAATCTCTTTCAGCTGTGCTCTAGCGGCCACGCTGAGATTGCTGAGCTTCTGAAGCTGATGCAGTGTTTAGTCATCCACGGGGATGGGGAGAGGCCGCCCCCTCCCCCGACGGCAGAGAGATAAGAGCCGGCATTTTGAGTGCCTGCCGAGGTCCTGATGTGATGGTGGATGCCGGGGTGCTAGCCTTGACCAAATGCTAAATTTTCGATGAGTATATCCTAAGCGTTACAGGTATAAAAGTGAGTGTCACAAGGAAATGGAAGGTACTGATTTGCCAGCAGGATGGGGTACAGTTTAGAGAAGCAATTATTTATTGTGAAACTGTTCTCTGTGTCAACTCCTTGTGGCGGATGTGTTCAACGCAAAGCCTCTGTACATAGAGAGATGTTCACTTGTGTTCTGAGTCCCACTCATAGTCCTTAGGGCTTGAATCACATTTTTTAAACGCCTGTGCACTGTTTGTCTCTGTGGCAAGATGATATCTCAGAAATTCATTCATTGTGCTAACACAGAAAATACTGTCAAATGCATAATAAAAAAAAATCTCAAAGTTTGCTCTGATGTGGGTTTTTCTCGCTGGTGTGATATGCATGGTTACATGTCAGTTTTCCGTGGACCTCTGGAGAGGAGAGAAAAGAGTTATCGTTCGGGAAGTAGATTCATCTAAAGTCAATTATGGAGCAAGATGGATGAGGGGGGCTGCTTGAATTTTAAGGAAGGAGCGGGATCTGGAGACCATCCAAGGAAGAAAGAACATTCGGGGTGGTTGGGAAGAGATAAATCTGGGGAGAGCGTTGGCTCCTTCCCCGGGCACCATCCTGGTCACCTTCGTAGCGATGCATAGCTTTGTCTTCTGTCCCCAGAGGCACGGACACGTGCTGGGCAGGATTCCAGGGAGAGGCCGGTCATAGCCAACAGCCAACAGTGGACCTTTGCAGCCTTTCCGATGGGCTCCCTCTCTCTCTCCCTCCCTCTCTCTCTCCCTCCCTCTCTCTCTCCCTCCCTCTCTCTCCCTCCCTCTCTCTCTCCCTCCCTCTCTCTCTCCCTTCCTCTCTCTCTCCCTTTTGAGTCAAGCATTGGAGACCATCAGAGGCAGGGAATTGGACAGAGACCCAGCCTAAACGCCAAGAGAAATCCAGTATTCTGGGTGGGTTTGATCACGTCTAATCTGAGAAAGCCCAAGAGACTCTTGTTTTAATTAAACACATTTTAGAGAATTTTGACTTTGATGAACTGATAGAGTTGGGTACTGATTTATCCTGTAGGATGTGAAGCCGCACAGGAGGAGCTGCCAGTGTGCACGGAGGGTACTCCTCCTGGACTCTCAGCCCTTTTAGCTGCTGCAGATCTAGAGAGAAGGAGGAGGGCCGAGGAGTCCCAGGAGCCGGGAGAGCAAGCCCCAGTGTGGCGGGCGTTTCTGGCATCCGGGTGGAGGAATAGAAGGGGAGCCCGTGGAACTGTGGGTAGGATGGGCTACAGGAGTTACAGGGCCCCGTGCAAAATGCAAATGCAGGACTCCTGGTGAGACCGTGGGTAATCATTAATTGAATCCATTACACCTGTACCCTGCTTTCACCATCAAGGTCGTTTTAATTGTTGCTACAAAAAACGTGCTTGTCCTCCAAGGGGCACGTAGCCTAAAGAATAAGATATTTGTCCAAGTTGTTTTCCAAGAACTTGGAGTCAGCTGTGTCTAGTTCAAGCGGAGCCAGTTAAGACTGGATAAGACCACCAGCCCTCCAACTGGGCATGTGTGAGCGTCTGCTCGGTGACCTTTGACGTCAGAGGGCTCAAGTCTCCACCCTCCGATTGTGCTAAGCACCTCCATGTTTTAACGTGCAGAGGCCTGGAGCTTGGTTACATCTGTGCAGAATGACAATGACTGCATCTTTTTCCAACCACCTTCTCCACGCTGCTCACGGCCCCCACTCCTCAGAACACCCTGCTTCTTCATCCCCAAATACCCCAAGCCCCTTGCCTTCAAGAAGGGGCGTCCGGGACTCGGGGTCCCATCTCCTCGCTTGGCTGCCACGTGAGTAAACCCTTTCTTTGCTGCAAACCTTGGAGTCTTAGCATTTTCACTTGTGCGTTGGGCAAAATGAACCTGGTTCGGTAACGCTGGGTCAAAATTATTGAGAATTTCAAGACAGCAACAGTAGAACCAAGCTGGGGGCCTTTCCAGGCGCGGGGTCTATCACCTGCCCAGTTTGCAGGCCGGGGAAGCCCAGTGGAAGGGGCTGTTCGGTCTGGAGACCTGGCTTTGCCACCAAATCCCCGAGGGGAACCAACCTTAAACTGAGCCTCACTTTCCTCGTTTATAAATGGATGCGATCACTGGCCCCTGCCTACCGCACAGCCTTATTGGGAGGCCAAGTGGAAAGAAACAAGTATATAGACAACTTTTTGAATCCTAAACTCACACAAGGCAAAGATACCGTCTTCAAAGTTTGCCCTGAACTAGTCCCGAGTTCCTATTTTTACTTAGAAGTTTCTCACGGAAGCACATCTGTGAATGTTCCTCAGAGTAATAGAATTTGACTTAGAGAAATTGTCAGGATAGTCAATTACCCCCATCCCCACCCCTGGAAGACATGTATTCTCAAAATCCCCAAATCCTTTTATATGAATTCTTAAGTATCTCGAAGCTTTGGTAAATCAAGCTACCTGCTATTCACACCATTATAAATCCACTTGGGTCCTTCCGTCACCTGAATATGTGATTTCTTGTCTCTTAGCTGGCAGGAAAGCTCAGAACTGTTGAGATCTGAGTGGTATTTAGTGCAGGGAAATTGTAAGAATTATAACAGTGGGGGGCCGGAGTGAATAAACATGAGCACCCTTCTGCCACGCGTGTCACATTAATCCTTCCAGCATTCCGGAATGAGGCGCTGAGTAAATGACAAGAGGTGGGCGAGAAACGGAAGAGGCAGAGGGATCAAGAATTCGTGACAGAGGGAAAGAATCCCATGGGACCGGGGCGGGGAGGAGGGGTTCGTCTGTTGAACACGAGCTTGCTGCCTCCCCTGCTTCCTTCCTCCCTTCTCCTCTCCCGTCTTTGTTTGAACAGACCTCCATCATGGAGCTGCTCTACATCCATTCCTATTTATCTACACGATTGGCAATAACCACCAAGGTCAAGTCTGGCCAGTATCGGCTCCCCGCAGAGCACCACCTGCGGGGGTGGGATGCGGGGTGTTGCAGCATCAGCTGTGCATCAGGGCACAGTCAGAGAGAGCAGATGTGGACAGATGGCAAGTGAGAGGGATGAGGAATTCATGACCAGGTCCGTGACACAAGGAACCAAAGCCAACTCTGTGACCCTTGAACTATCTCAGGGTACCAGCTCCCTGTCTGAAACATGAGATTCAAAGGGGGCTGAGTTGTCTCTGTCGAGACAGATTGCTGTTTTGCTGTTTTCAGACACACCTGTGGGCTCCACCTCCCAGAAAAGAGGGGTGGCTATCCAGCACTGCCCTTGCTAAGCTTCCGTCTGCCTGGACCAGGACCTGCCATCATTCATCTCACCGTGTTTAGGTCTGGCTTAGCAAGTATATGTTGGATGAATAGACACACGTGTAAATACTGAGTCCTGTGGAGCAGGGATCAGCAAAATGTTCCTGTAAAGAACCAGAGCGTAAATATCCTTGGCTGTCTGGACTATACAGTGTCTGTGGCAGCTACTCTGCTGTTGTAACTGGAAAGCAACCCTAGATAATGTGTATATGAATATATGAACTGGCTTGTCTGTGTTCCAATAAAACTTTATTTGCCAAAACAGTCAGTGGGCCAGTGGGCTACCACTTGCCAATCCCTGCTACAGAGAACTCTGTGAGTAGTGAATTTTCTGTGTCCTTGTCCGTCTGAAATGTCTTTGTTGGAATTTATAGATAACAGTTTGGCTGGGGATAGAATTTAGGTTGACAGCTGTATTCCCGCAGTTGCTTAAAGATGTTATGTCATTCTCTCCTGATGTCGGTTACTGCTGGGGAAAATCTTGTCTAAGACCGACTGCCCTTCCTGCCTTGGTAATTTGTCTTTTCTCTCTGGTACTTTAGGAATTTTCTCCTTATCGCTGATGGTCTGAAGTTTCAGTAGCAAGTGTCTAAGTGGGGATTTTTTTTTTTTTTTCCTCCAGTGTATACCAATTAGTACTTCGTATAACTTTTCAGTCTGAGGATCTCTACCCCCAGCTCCTATTTTAAAAGTTTCTGGAAGACGTTATGCTCTGTCCCCAGTACTGCTGCTCTGCTGGTCTGTCTCTCTGGAGTGTCTATTAATAGAATTTCTTTTTAAAAAATCTATTTTTTTATTGAAGCATAGTTGATTTATAACTTTGTGTTAGTTTTAGGTGTATAGCACAGTGATTCAGTTATACATTATATATATATAATATATATATATTCTTTTTCAGATTTTTTCCCTTAGAAGTTATTATAAAATATTGAGTATAGTTCCCTGTGCTATACAGTAGGTCCTTGTTGGTTATCTATTTTATATATAGTAGTGTGCATATGTTAATCCCAAGCTCCTAATTTATCCCTCCCTCCTCTTTCCCTTTTGGTAACCTTTCATCTTTTTCCTATGTCTGTGAGTCTGTTTCTGTTTTGTATATTAGTTCCTTCGTATCATTTTCTTTTTAGGTTCCACATATAAGTGATATCATATGATATTTCTCTTTGTCTGGCTTACTTCACTTAGTGTGATAATCTCTAGATCTGTCCATGTCGCTGCAAATGGCATTATTTCATTCTTTTTCACGGCTGAGTAATATTCCATTGTGTGTGTGTGTGTGTGTGTGTGTATCACATCTTTAGAATTTCAAGTACCTATTTTCTTCATGTTCCCTTGCCTGCATATTTTATGTTCTTTTTCTTTCTTTCTTTGAGTCTGAGTTTAGTATTGAAAATCCAGGCCTATCATTAGAAGACTCTTTTAGGTTTTCCAGGGAGCAAGTTTTCCTGTAAAGCTTTATTCCGGTCAGTCAATCCACAGATGTTTGTAGGGGTTCTCCCTGTGCAAGGTACTATGAGGAGTCCAAAACACACATTAATTTCTCCCATTTATTCAAAGTATGCGCCACCTTTTAAAATCTTCGGTATATTTAATTCCATGATATAGGTGCTTTCATTGTCCTCATCTCAGATTCTCAAGGAAACAGAGACCCAGAGAGGTAATTAGCCCACAGTCACGTGGCTCGTACTTGGTCCTCACCTATCTGCATAGCGCTCACTTAGTTAATGGCAAGACAGCGAGGAATTAAGGCTCGTGATAATTTTACGAAGATTTTGTAAATTAAAGCATTTAACAAGTGATACTCTTACGTGATTGAGAAATTAAAACTATGAAAAAATGACATATAAGGCAGTCTTATCCCCATCTCTGACCTGGCCACCCTGTTCTAGGTGGTCATTTTTGTTACTTTCTAGTCTCCCCTTCTGCTGTTCCATTGTGAGAATATGGGCAAATCCAAACGCATAGACTTGCTTCTCTCTCCTTTCTTATGTGAAAGCATACGACACTGCGATCTTTCTTTCTGGACACCACTTCTTAGTCCAAACGCATGGTCATTTTCCCGCACCAATACTCCAATTCTGTGACACCAGCTGGGTGTCAATTCAATTCAATGTCAAGGTACCTGGAGGTAGCATCGGATCCCACAAATCAAGGGCTCGTTCCCAGGAGACCGACCCCATTTCAGATACCAGCACAAGAGGGGTCCCCAGGTGATCCCCACTTCTGCCCAGCTGACTACAGTTTGGCTGTTCTCGCAACCTTGCCTCCCCCATCAGGTCTGATAACTCACTAGAATGATTTGCAGAACTCAGGAAAGCACTCTGTTTGCAACTACAGGTGTTTTGTTTTGTTTTGTTTTGTTTTGTTTTGACAAAGAATGTAACTCAAGAACAGCCAGATGGAAGAGGAGCGTAGAACAGGTTGTTGGGGGAGGGGGTGTCAGGCTGGCACAGAGCTTCCATGCCCTCTCTAAGCCCACCCCCTCCCCAGCACATCAATGTATTCGCCAATCCAGAAGCTCCCAAACCCCAGTAAGGGTTTTTATCGAGACATAACTGATTAAATCTCTGGCCACTGGTGGTTGAATTCAACCTCTAGCCTCTCTCCCTTCCCTGGGGGTCATGAGATGGGGCTGAAAGTTCCAACCCTTTAATCATGGCTTTGTCCTTCTGGCATCAGCCCCCATCCTGAAGATACCTAGGCCCCTGCCCCCCGCCATGAGTCACCTCATTAGTATAGAAAAGATAGGAAATTCCAGATGTTTTAGAAGCTTGGTGACAGAAACTGGGCACAGAGACCAAATATTTATTTTCTATTATACCATGAACGCACACTTCTTTTGTACCTCGCTTTTTTTGCTTCTTATGTCTAGGAGATGAATTTACCATGGTTTCTTCAACTGATACCTATTGATAGGCAACTGGGTCACTTTCAATATTTTTATTATATGACAAATAATACTATGATGAATAACCCCACAGTGGTCATTTCATATACGTGCACATCATTTCTAGAAGTGAGATCGGTGTGTTAAAGCGGAATGATGTCCGTATTTTGGGTAGATACTGTCATAGTTGAGGAATGTATTGTTATTATCCCCACCTCTAGAGAAGTAATCTATCTGAGGCTTAACAAGGTGAAGTAATGTCCCCAAAGTGCCACGGCTAATAAGGAGGTAAGAAGGACCAACTTATTTAAGAATTAGGGAGGCCTGATGGGCTGGGATGGAAAGTACTGTCTAGGTAAAGGGAGATACGTTTCACGAGTGATACTCGTGAAACATTAGGGAAAACAGTGAGTGGAGTGAGGACTGGTACACAAGGAAGTGGGAGCCACTGAAGGTTGTTGAGAACCTCTCCTGTCCCATAGTCATCCTGGGGGTGACTGATTCTTTCTGGAATTTTGATAACATCAGGAAGGGCAGTGGGAGCCATTAAAAACAGGATAGATTTGTTTCTTCCTTACTGTTGAGTGAACCCCCTCATAGGCAGTTCTTTCAGACTGGACTCCTTCGTTTGGTTGCCATTTTCAGAAACACTAGGCCTCCATCCCATTATGATAGCTTTTGCATCTTTTCACCAACACGAGCATATTTTCCTCATGGAGAATGCAAAAGACAAGGTCCATATCCGTGTATGCCAGACATTCTGGGGGTGTCTATAAAGCCCATTCTTTAAAAACTTAACCGCCCACCCACAGGGTAGATCTCTGTGGCAGAGTTTATACCACATGACCCCGCCACTCTGGCCATATCTGATTGGACCAGGTTGGCCACCTGAAAAAACTGTCCATTAGGAGTTTAGAAGTGGGATGGCCTGACAGCTGGATAGATACTGGGGGTGAGGGCGCTGCAATTGGGGTTGTCACAGCTCAGGAAGGAGCTCCCTTTTCTTTTTAAAAAGTTTCTTAATTTAATTTTTTATTGAAGTATATTGATTTACAGTGTTGTGTTGTGTTAGCTGAAGGTGCTCAGCAAAGTGATTCAGTTTTACATACATATATATCTATTCTTTTTCAGATTCTTTTCCCTTATAGGCGATTACAAAATATTGAGTATAGGGCTTCCCTGGTGGTGCAGTGGTTGAGAGTCCACCTGCCGATGCAGGGGACACGGGTTCGTGCCCTGGTCCGGGAAGATCCCACATGCCGCGGAGCGGCTGGGCCCGTGAGTCATGGCCGCTGAGGCTGCGCGTCCGGGGCCTGTGCTCCGCAATGAGAGAGGCCACAACAGTGAGAGGCCCGTGTACCGCAAAAAAAAAAAAAAAAAAAAAAAAAAATTGAGTATAGTTCCCTGTGCTCTACAGCACATCCTTACTGGTTATCTATTTTATATATATAGTGTGTGTATGTTAATTCCAAACTTCTATTTATCCCTCCCCCCACCTTTCCTCTTTGGTAACCATAAGTTTGTTTTCTATGTCTGTGTGTCTATTTCTGTTTTGTATATAAATTCATTTGTATCTTTCTTTTAGATTCCACATATAAGTGATATCATATGGCATTTGTCTTTCCCTGTCTTACTTCACTTAGTATAATAATCTCTAGGTTCATCCATGTTGCTGCAAATGGCATTATTTCATTCTTTGTTATGGCTGAGTAATATTCCATTGTGTGTGTGTGTGTGTGTGTGTGTGTACTGCCTTAGACAGAGCATTGAAGAAAGCCCGTCTTCAGAGATGGAGAGAGGAACAAGGAACCTACAGTCCTAGCAGAGAGACAAGACAGCATGAAGCCTGGTTCTCAGTGATGCTTTGTCTCTGGCCTAACTTCTTATAAGCACTGGGTGTACTTTACACTTGGATTTTATGCAATTACACATTCTTCTCTCAGCAAAATCCCTCCAGTTCCTGAAGCTCATGTAATGGCATAAAAATTCTAATGTGGACACTCTCCTCTAACCTACCAGACAGAACCCAGTAATTACCAGCTCTTGTGGTCCCAAGTCCAAGGGAAAAGAGAGAGCTTTGACTCCGTTGCTCCTGTAAAGTCCTGCATCCATTGCAATTGGGCCAACCTGGGTCATCTGTCCATCCCTGAACTGGTCACTGGGCCAGAGGATTGGCCTGGGCTCCGATGCTTACTCAGCTCTTGGACTGAAGGAAGCTTCGATGCTCTTCTCAGAAGATGGGGGAAATGGGAGATGGGCAGCTAAACCCATGGGGCCCTATTGCACGTGCCTGTAGCCCAAGGACGTTGGTTAAGGCATCATGTCTGCCTTGAATTAAGTGAACTAAGTGCTTCCAAGAGAAACCGTGGTTTTCCTCAGTTTGCAGCCTGCCAACGTGAAATGCATCTTGACAGGCGCATTCAGGGACTTCTGTCCAGACACATCTTTCTAGCATTTCTCACCAGAGAAGACCCGGTACCATCTTTATTTCTCTCCATGCCCTGTGACCCAAGAAAGAGCCTAGGGTTTTAATTGGGGGAAAGAGAAAATTCAACGGAGAAATATGCCTTCTTTTTAAGAAAAGTGTTAGAGGAGACTATCTCACAAATTGCAGTGTAACTATAAGTCTGAGGCCAACGAGTGTGTGTGTGTGTGTGTGTGTGTGTGTGTGTGTAGCATTACGGGGATGCCCAGGAAACCATCACCCACAACCATACTCCAGTCTTACCCAGGGTCAGAGTGTCTGGAGTTTCAGAAGTCATATCTTTTATATTTTAAGTACTCATGCACTTAGTTGCTTGGATCAAAGACCAGGGGAAACATTTTCCTAGTGACTAATTGATTTACTTGGGATCAAGGAGTCCTAATTACAGGTATAAGTTAGAGATAAGAAAACATCAGTATGAATCAGAATTGCTATTGAATCTTCTTCAAAGTTATTTGACAACAGAGGGACTTCCAACTGGCTCAGGGACTTTAAATATGGCCCTAGCTTAGATCTGGGGTGAGATGAGTTCTGAAGGTTTTGCTTTTTCTCTTGGTTTATGTAAACTGAAAGTCAGTATTGGCATGGGGTGCGGGGCAGGGGGAAGGCCAGTTCCTAAGAACGTACTGCTTACCAGTTACTCTTAAGATAAAGTGAGCGTAAATCCCTCCTGTGACTGTGAGCCCATATTTGATTTGGTCCTTCCCCATCTACAGTCTCACCTTTTAAATTATTTTTTAGATTTCATGCTAGTTGATTGACAATATTGTGTTAGTTTCAGGTACACGGCTTCAGATTCTTTTCCGTTATAGGTTATTACAAGATACTGACTATAGGTCCCTGAGCTCTACTGTAGGTTCTTGTTGTTTATCTATTACAACCTCATCTTGCCCAGTTACTACTGATGCTCCCACCACACGAGGCTCCTTGCAGCTTCCTGAGTTCCTGTCCTCCTGGTGACCTTCACCGTGCACACCAAGCCATCATCCACATGGTCCTGTCTTGGGAGAGAGCCGCTAAGAGGCACAGTTCAGTGATGGAAAAGACCCGAGTCCTTTACTTGAATTTCCCAGAGGTGTTGAAGGGAGACCCTACAGATCGGCAACACGTGTCAGCATCTTCCCGCACACGCGCACCCGCTCACACTTTCTCCACATCTCCCACGAGGCAAGAGCCTCCTGTCCTCAGCCCTTCTCCCCAGTTCCATCTCACAGAGGGGGTTCCCCTTCAGACAGGGTAGGTGGAGGAGCCAGAGGGGGAGGTGAAGGTCAAGGCTGCAGACCTCCTCGTTAATTCACGTGTAGTTCGTCCTGCGCATACTTATTTTGTCATTTTGTTTATTTCTCGTCCCCTCCATTAGTCTCCCATGCTAGGACATCCATCGTGTTTTCTGCGTGACTGCAGCACTCAGACCAGCAGTCAGCCCTCACAGGGAGTACTGCCCAGTTCCTGCCTGGAGGGCCCACCGTCCAGTGGAAAAGCAAGCCAACAGACAGAGCGTGATCAGCCTGGGATTCTGTGACTGATACAGGAGCAAGGACCAAGCAGGCCTCCTCTCCAGGACACCTAACAGGTACCTGCCAGCCATGGGGCTCTTCCGCTGTCTCACCAAGAGTCACCACATTCGTCTGCCTCTGGTGTGTTTCTTGCTTTAGATCAGTGCTAATGTCTCCTTAGCAGTTAGCCTCTCAAGATCTCACTTTTTCCATCTGAAAAATGAGGATGCTTTCCCAGAGCTGTTTGCAGACTTTTGCAGGCCACGGTCACCATCATTGTCAGCGGTCTCGGGCCACAATACGTTGACTACGTGAAAGTGCGCGCACATCCATGCTAGACAGTTTTGCGGGGACTGTAAAATTCTCTGAAAGGTTTATTATTTTTCTTTGGACACATGTGGAATTAGGGTCAGTTAAAGTGGCAAAGATATAACTATACGAACTTATGATTTTCAACATTTTTAAATTTTACTCAGAAGAAATGATTCCTTTGGCTTGGGTGTGTTAACTTGGACTTAGACAGCTACATGTGGATACAGCAGAGTTGCAGTTGACTAGTTGACGAAATGCTAATGTTTTGAAGGCCTTTAGTGAAGCATTTATCAATTTTATTTTGCAAGGTTTGTTTGTATTTCGGAGCCAATAGATTTCATAGTTTTTCAGCCCTCAAATGCGGGTCCTTGAGCGCTTTCTCAACCGAAGCCTTGTTCCTACAAGGATGTGCCTCGGGATAAAATGGCTCCGGGCTGCCATTAGGGTTCTTTTTTTCTTTTTCTTTTTTTGCCGGTAGGGTTCTTGATTATCATGGGTCCAAGTACTGCTTAGATTCAAATGATCAGTCTTGAGAAATGAAGCAAAATGCTTGACGTTTGGCTAGCTTCTGTCAACAGTTCAGTTAGCCATTGCTTGGTAGCAGATCATCTCAAAATTTAGTGACTTTGAAAAGATAACCATTTGTTATTTTGCCCATGGGTCTGTGGGTCGTCTGAGTGTATCTACTGGGCAGGCTTGGCTGCTGTCTGCGGGTTGGTCTATAATGTGCCATCAGCTGGTGGCTTGGCTCGGGACTGGCTGGGCTGACCTGGCTCTACTCCGTGTGGTCCCTTTCTTCCCACAGGCTGGTCTCCCTGCTGGAGGCAGGAATGTGAGGGAGCAAAGGATGCAGGGTCCCTGGGGCCTCAGTTCCTCCACATCTTGCTACTGGAAGCAAGGCACAAGGCAGCCCAGATTCGAGCGGCACAGAAATGAACTCCGTTTCTCAATAGCAGGGATCACAAAATCATATTGCCAAGGGCGTGGATATATGAGAGAGGTGGAAAATTAGAGTTACAGAGGTGTATTTATCACAGATAGACAGCAAATCTCTCATTTGTGTTTTATAGTTCAAGGAGATGTTTAGCCCTAGCAAGAAATAGAACCTCCTTGTACCCGAATTCTGTCTGTCCTATACAGTGCAATCTGTGTTTCCTGATGTTAAGTCCAGTAACAGAGACGCGAAATGCACATTCGCTGTGATGGTCTTTCCCAGCGTCAAGCTGTGTGGTGTCCAAGTGTGTGTGTTGGTCCCAATGTCTCATCAGAGGCCTCCCTCCCTTGGGTTCTGGGGTTTGTAACTCTGCTGTTAACTAGTTGTCTGCCTTCGAAGCAGTGAATTAATCTTCTGAGCCCCGGTTGCTTTCAAGACTGGGGTGGCAATGTCAGCTTCCTCACAGGGCTGTCGTGTGGACTTTGTTAATATCTGCCAGGGGCTTGACGAGCTCCTGGACACCTTGAATGTTTTCGATAAACGTGCCGGTTCCTGCTGTTCTTGCTGGCCGTCTAGAGCCCAGGGAAGTCTGTTGAATGAATGAATTCATGATGTGAGACCCGCTTTTTTGTTTGTTTGTTTTTAAGATGTTGGGGGTAGGAGCTTATTAAGTAATATATTTATTTTTGCTGTGTTGCGTCTTCGTTTCTGTGCGATGGCTTTCTCTAGTTGCGGCGAGCGGGGGCCACTCTTTATCGCGGTGCGCGGGCCTCTCACTATGGCAGCCTCTCTTGTCGCGGAGCACAGACTCCAGACGCGCAGGCTCAGTAGTTGTGGCTCACGGGCCTAGTTGCTCCGCGGCATGTGGGATCCTCCCAGACCAGGGCTCGAACCCGTGTCCCCTGCATTGGCAGGCGGACTCTCAACCACTGCGCCACCAGGGAAGCCCGAGACCCGCTTTTCAAGAGCAGGGCAATAGAACATATGCGAGGAAAAGAAGGCAAGGAGGTTTGCCCAGGCTCTTGGGGTCTTGTGAGGAACAATATGGACCCCTGGTCCCCTGTCGTGTGTCAGATGTCTGGGCTGTTACGTAGCTAACGGGAGAATATCCTGAGACTTTTGAAGCATGGGAAGAGGACTTTTTCTCAGAACTTTGAGTTGCTTCTTTTCTCTGTTAGGATAGTAAAACCACGAGGACAGCAAAGGGTAACATAATGTTATTGGGGAGGCTCCAAGCTCTTTCTGAACCAGGCGTGGATGAGCGTCTGGGCAGAAGCCCGTCTTCTGATGGACAGTCCTTGCTGGAAGACAGATGGGGCCTCATTGCTGCGGGAGGTGGGGGGCATCGGGGGGAGGGGATTCAAATGTTCTCAGGGACAGGAACAGGCTGGAAATGGCACTGGTAACATTTGAAATGGAACACTTGGGCCCCTTTGGCTCACAAGGAAGCTTCTGGGCATGGGCGTGTCTGAGCCCAGATGGTGGGAAAATCCTCAGAAAATGTTTGGATTTGGGTCCCTGCAGCTGGGCAGCAGCTGTGGGCGTGGAATTAGAGCCAACCACAAGTGGTACCCACCTGCTCTGGTTACCACATTTCTCCCAACCTCGTCAGGGGGGCCCAGCCGTCTCTCACTTGAGAGTTGCAGGGAATACAGAGGAAGCTGGGAAGAGACTGTTGTGAAAGGATTAGGGAGATGGGCATTCAGCCTGGAAGCCTCTGAGAGTCTCAGGGTTAATTAGCAAAAAGGCCCGGAACAGCAGAATTTGCACTGTTTTGCACTCAGGCCTCAATGAAATCATCCTCTGATGTCGTATTTTCTGCACCTGCAGAATTGCGTGGTCCACGCTCGGTAATGTGGGCTCCATAAATTTCGAGTTTATAATTGTTCTGACAGGGAACGGATTGGATCTTCAAATTATCTATGAAATAGCAAATTAAGAGCATAATCCTGTTGGCATGGGACATGCCTATAGGAACAAACTCCATGCCCTTTCAGCACACCTGTTACTGTGTCATAAATTCATAGGGTAATTACCGATGAGTCTTTTCCAGGTCTATCAGAATTCTGGTGGGCGACCTTCTCTAGGTTTTGGCTGTGCTCAGAGTCGCACACAGTAGCACTTAAGGTAGCTCATAACAACAGTTTCCTTTCTGATGCACTTAGAATACTTCACCCACGATGAAACGGAGAAGGAATGCAGGGCTCGGTTCTGGAGTCAGGAGGCCTGGGCCCCAGCCTCAGTGCTGCCACGTGCTGCCCTGGTTGGTTCCTTGATCTCTCTGAGCCTCAATTTTTCCACCTGTAAAAATGGGGGATGATAAGGCCTCCTGCCAACAGTCAGCAGCAACGTTCCCGGTTGGCAAGAGAAACCACCTTGGGGGTGGATCGTCCTGCCCACTGCCACCCCTCAGAAGCCTGCATCCTGGGTCTACATCTTGACTGCAGCCTCAGGAAAGGCCCCAAGCGGGAACAACCCCGCAAGCCCTTCCTGCATTCCTGACTCACAGAAACGTTTAAGATAATAAATTGCTTAATTGCCGTAAGCGAAACAACACTACGACAATAGTACTACAATCGTACTGACCTGTAGGGTCATTGTGAAGATGAAATGAGTCAATGCAGAGAAAGTGCTTTAGGACCATCTTAGCATAGAGTAAGAGCTCATAAATGATAGAGGTAACAAGCTTTGCCCTGATGTGTGACGGAAAAGAGCAGATAAAACACACAGGCTTACAAAGGGGGATTGGGGTAGGGTTGCCAGATTTAGCAAACTAAGATGTGGGAAACGCAGTTCAATTTGAATTTCAGATAAGCAATAAATTTTTAGTAGAAGTATATCCCATACAATCGTTGGGACATACTGTGCTGAGAAATTACTGGTTGTTTATCTGAAATTCAAATTGCACTGCGTGTGCTATATTTCATCTGGTAATCTGAGATCGAGGAGATTTCGTTCTGCACATTCCAACAGATGTCTGTGTCTGGCGCGGTTCAGCCCTTTATTCCCTAATTGGAAAACAAAACAAGGCAGCAGTTTCTGAGCGGAGAACTGACTTCGGCAATGACCCAACCTGACAACAGTACAGAGGAGGTACCATTCTCATCGCCTCCTGGCAGAAGTGCAAGCTGCAATGGTCCATCTGTAAACAGTCTGTCAAAATGATGGAAGAACTTGCAAATGTTCATACCTTGAACTTTGATCACAAAGGTATTCATCACAATGTTACTTAAAATAGCAAAATACCTGGAGAAAAAGAAAACAAAAACCTGTTGCTTAAATAATATTCTGAAACCTTCCCCTAAGTTTTTTAGCAAGAAGCGAGAAATCCAATGACAGCTGTCAAAGAAGTTTTCGGTGGAGTGAGAAAATATAAACACCAAAACATAGTCTTCTGGCTGGGCTGTCATTGGCCCGGGAACGGACATTTGGAGGTGACTGTCCACGTGCAGAGGGGTTCCTTCTGCAGATGCGCTGGCCCCTCAACCATTCATCAGGGCTCACGCACAGACCAGCAACTCTGATTCCTTGACCCAGGGCCCGAGGTTCAGAGAAACTTGAAGTCAGAGGGTTGGATCGGTGTCTTAGGAAACATACAAAACGCATGCAAAATTCCTTTCACACATAACCCGTCAGGAACACCAGCTTTGCCTAAACTGAGGCGCTCCTGACAGCATCTGGGGTGGTGTAAGGGCTCCAGGCAGGCTTAGGGTCAGGCTGGCAGCCGTGCGCTGGGAGGATGCTGGTGTGGTTCCAATTCCAACACGCGGCAGGGCCCCCTGTTACAAAGGCAGACGCATGTGTTTGCTGGATCCTGGGATGTTGGTGGGCGGAAGGGCGGTGAACGGTGGCCTGGCCAAGCCGAGGCTGGAATCCATAGCCTGATGTCTGGGGAACTGATGGGTTGTGGGTTACCCGCAATGTTGACGTGCATGAAAGAGTTTGGGGCAAGGTGGTTTCCTAAAGGACAGAGACAAGAAACAGGGGGCGGTTCCGTGGCATCCCCCTTGCCTACCTTCCCGTTGCCATGTGGACTTGAGCCGCTGTCTCATGAGAAGGTGGAATCAGCGCAGCTGTGGGCCCCCAGACCAGGGGCGCAGAGATCGGGACCCGCCCCCCTTCTGCCGCCAGCCCAGCAGTTCAGAGCCACCTTCCCCATTAGACTCAGTAAACACAGCGCTACGGCCCACAAGACTTCCAGGGCGCTTTGACAATGTTGACATTTCTTTTAAAGTCGGAAGAAAAATACGCATCGTTACAATGAATATCTAATAACAGATTCAGCCTGGATTACATTCATCCTCGTACCGATGTAATTGTAAAATATGCTTTTCAGTACTTTTTAGGGAGGAAGGGGACCAGGAAGGCGAAAGTGCCTGGGACCAGTGAGAGCCACGATATGGCTCTGGGTGGCAGCACCTCGTCAGTGAGGTCTTCCTCCGAAGATGGGTTTTCTCCTGGAAGTTGGGAGAAAAGGAGGGCCGGTGTCCTGCTGGAGGACGTACGTGGCCCTGTATCTGCACAAGTTGAGAGGCCGCCGGGGACGCCAAGAAATTCTACCCGCGCAGGTGAGGGTGAAAGCGTGAGGCAGCGGTGATGCACTGCGCTCGAAAGCTGGGGTCTGGGGTGCAGCCCCTTATCAGCAGCATCCGGGGAGGCCTGAGTGCTCGGGGCCGGAAGCCTGACCCCATACCTCTGGCCGTCTGTGGCAAGCTCTTTGACCTCCCTCCGCCTTGATTTCCCCATCTGTAAAATGGGATAGTGAGGACGCTTTCTCACGGGGTGGTCGTGACGGCTACAGGAGCTGGTGCTCATAAACATTTAGCAGGGTATGCACGGGGCATGTGTCCGTCTGTGGCAAGCTCTTTGACCTCCCTCCGCCTTGATTTCCCCATCTGTAAAGTGGGATAGTGAGGACGCTTTCTCACGGGGTGGTCGTGAGGGCTACAGGAGCTGGTGCTCATAAACACTTAGCAGGGTATGCACGGGGCATGTGTCATCAATGAAAATCATGAGGAAGAGGGGCCGAGAGGAGGGGCCTGTGTCTGCAGTCCCTCCATGTATCTGCCATGAAACCCTTCACCGTCCAGCGGCCCCCCGCGTGTGACACGAGGAGCCCCCTCGGGCCGCTCTAAGCCTCGGCCAGGACATGATCTGGGTTATTGGAATGTGCACCCTGTCAGACTAGGACTCCCCGACTGCTCGTCTTTGCAAAGAAGCACGTGTTGGAAGAACAGCAAGGAGACGGGGCGCTAAGTCGCAGGGTGCAGGGGTTCATCCATGAGGGGCGCTGCTCTGCTCCAGCCAGATGACATCTGCGCCCAGCATGGTGAGGCCGGGGGTGCCTGCCAGAGAGCAGCTGGGGAGATGGATGGTGATGAAAAGAAAGTCTTTCAGCCCGTCCTTCAGACAGCTTGGAATCACACATGAGCCAAAGGGCCTGGTGGAAACAATTCAGAACTGACCCGGCGCCAGGCTCTGGGCTCAGCCCTGGGGCTCTGAGGCTGGTCCTTGCCTCCTGGAATCTGGTCTTCTGGGTAGAGCCATCCAGGCAGCCATCTGGAGGGCGATCAAAGGTCTAAGAGACATACTGGGGGATCCCAGGGCACTAAGTGTTCTGAAGACCGCCCGACGGCCACGGTGCCAATCCTGGCTCCCCACTTACTGGCTCTGTGACTTAGGGCAAATTGCTCAACCTCTCTGTGCTGGTGCCCTCATCTGTGGTTTTTGTGAGGGTTAAATGGGGTAATACATCTAAGTGTTTGGAAAACTGGCACAAGCTCCCTGTTCTTGTTCTGCCCTGGGATTCTGGGAAGGCATCAGGAGGGCTTCCTGGAGAAGGCAGCCTTTAGTAAGGCATCAAAGACTGAGGCTCCTTGAGGAGCCACGGAGTGGGGCGGGGACATTTAGGTTCACATTAGAAGGGGCGCTTGGGCTCCCCACAGGGTTAGGGGTCAGACAGGGCCCCAGAGACCCTGGGGCACTGGAACAACAGCCCAGCCAGGCACGAGGTGACAGAGGCCGGAGGGGCTGCTGACCCGCTCTCAGGAAAAGTCTGCTCAAGAGAGATTTATGGCCAAGATGTGACGTGTCTCCCTCCCCGCCCATCCCTCGACGGGGGAGCTTGACTGCCGCTGAACTTGGGTGCACGTGGAACACACATTCTTTCCCAGAAAACTCCAGAGCCCCGAGTTCCTTTGCCAAAGAGAGTGCCACCGGGCAGCGTGGTGACAGTGGCCGCCGTCTGTCGACAGGAGCGATTGTGATTTAGGGAGGTGTCTGGGCGTCCGTGCAGATGGCCTGCTGCCCTGCCGGCTGGTGCCCTCTCATCTGGGCTGGTCACACCCGGCAGATGGATGCACTGGAGAAACGAGATGAAGACGACGCTCTGGAGATGTCACAGGGCGGCAGCCTCTGCTTTGCACCTGCCTGGTCCTCACTTTGCTGCAGGAGCCCACGTTCGTCTGGAAAAGCCACTTGGGCGTCTGCTCGGAGACACGCTCTTGGGGATGGAGGTCTCGTCATCTGCTCTGTCTCACCCGATTCTCATAACACTGTGTGGGGACCATTTTGATCTACAGCCCATAGATGAGGAAACTAGGGAAGGAGAAGGATTCGGGGTAGAGGCTGACCTTGAGCCACAATCCGAACCTCTCGCCAGTTCTGCAGAAGGGTTCTCAGCTCCGGTGCCGCTGATCGTTTGTGCTGGATCCTTCTCCATCGCGGGGGCTGTCCTTGTGCATCATCGTAGGGTGTTTAGCGACATCCCTGGCCTCTACCCACGAGATGCCAGTAGACCCGTCCCCCTCCACTTGTGACAACCAGAGTGTTTCCAGACCTGCCAGATGTGCCCTGAGGAATCGGTCCCGGCTTAGAACTCATGTTTTAGGGAGAGGCTAAGATGACCTCAAAATATCTCCAGCTGCCTCCTTTCCTCCAACCCATCCCCAGCATCAACGCTGCCTGTTGGGCTGACCTGCTGAAAATGAGCTCAGACCTTGTCACCTGATGGGCTATGATGTGCCTTGGTCAGGCTGCAGGCAAAGGTCTCCCAGAGATTGAAACTTCCACGTACCTTTCTCATCTGTTTTTTACTTCACTGGCGATGCCTCAGAGCCTGTGTTAGCCTTGGGACATTTACACAAGGCTTCAGCCACTTCCTGTGCCACTTTTTCAAGGACCTGGTCACATTCAGGTTAAACTGTCTGCGGTGTCCAGCATGGGGCAAACTCCCAAGGGTCTTGAAAGCCATCTGCATGCTGTAGGCAACTGTGTGAGGAGGTGGGCACCCTGATACTCCGCCGGCAGAGGCCAGAGTGGCGGCCTCCTTTCTGGAGGGTCATGGGAGGCTGAGGCCAAGAGGTGAAGTTCATGTGTTCCTGGCTCCAGTGGGTCACCTCTGGAAAGAATCCCGCAGGAGCGCAGCAGGTGTGTCTGCAGAAGGCTGTTCATCCCAGGCGCCGTGAATAGTGAGAAGTTGAGAGCAACTCAGTGCCCGCTGACAGCAGGTCGGGCAAAGGCGAACCCCAAGACTGCTCGGCACTGGCCACCTTTAGATGCAAGATGCACATTAATATCTAGGGACATGGTGCTCCTTGAAGAAGCGGAGAGGATGCAGACACACAGGGAAGAGGCCACGTGGAGAGGGAAGCAGACACTGAAGCCATGCGGCTCTGAGCCGGGGTCACCGATGGCCGGCCGCACTTGGGGGCCTGGAGGCCACAGGGAAGCAGTCTGGACTCTGAGCTGAGGGGCCCCTGCAGGGCTGGGAACAGGAGAGTGACGTCTTGGGATTTATGCTTTGGGAGGACCACTTGGGCCGGGGGGAGATGGGCTTGGAGATGGGGGAGGGCAAGGAGGTCAGTGAAGGATATTGGGGGCTCACAGAATCGATGAGGCAGGAGAACCAGGCCTGGGGCTGGGCTGGAACCAAAGACGCTCTCGAGGCCCAGGACGGAGGGGCTGCAGGAAAGGTCTGATCAGAATCACTCCTGGAGTGAGCGAATGCAGCCATTTCCAGGCTCGGTTACCCTCTGCTGGATCATCACTGTCCCCGGAGAGAGGGTTGATCGGCCAGCATGCTGGTGGGCCCGCTTCTTAGCTTGGGGACAGCGACACTCGTTATTAACAGTCTTGCCTGATGACATTCAAGGGCGGGGAAGTTCCCCAAAAGGATGACGTGAGAAAGAAGAAGTGGATGCTGGAGGTCAAAAATCCAGAGAAGATAAACCAGTGGCTGCTACACAGATGGTGACAGACATGGCAGAAATGACTGCGGTTCCTAACCCTCTCTGTGTCCACAGGATTAGTGATGTGACTCCCTGTCTTCTCCCCAAAAGATGTCGGTTTCCCCATCCTTTGAATTTGGGCTGGGCTGTGGCTGGCTTTGTTCACCTTAATGAGTCAGAACGGCCAGTGTGCCAGCCCAGAGCCCCAGGCAACAGGAGGTCTTCAGTGATTCTGCTCTCTAGGGACCCTGCCCAGCTGCCATGAGAATAAGCCTGTGGGGGATGAGAAGCCACAAGCAGGAGAGCCCAGTTGTCCCAGCCAAGGCCATCCTAGACCAGCCAACAACCAGCCAGCCCCCAAACACATGACAGAGCCCAGCCAAGACCAGCAGAGCTGCCCACCTAAACTGCAGAGGACCACGGAATAACGAGTGAGTTCAGCTGAGCCCAGAAGAACCACTGGCTGATCCATAGACCCATGAACAATAGTAAAGGTTTATTGTTTCAAGCCTTTTAGTCTGGGACTTGTTTGTTATGCAGCAAATGCTAACTCATGTACAGTAAATAGACCAAGGCTCAGGGAGAAGACTGATTTGGCCAAAGTCACATGACTAGTGGGTGTTAGGACCAGAGGGTAGACCCTGACTCCAATGGAGCCAGTCCCCATAATAACAGAACCAGAGTCAATAAGAGGTTTATTTCAATAACCAAAAAAACTTCCCAGAGAAAGAAGGAGCCTCATGTCTTTACTGCATGTGGCCCGGAGTCTCTGCAGTGGCCCTCAGCTCCCAGGCTGAGCAGCGAGAGAACATCAGATGTGTTTGTAGCTCAGACTCTGTTTCTTAGCACCTCGTGGGGGCTCCTGGCTCATGGAAATGAACATATTGGGCTGCACTGAGACGAGAGAAACACAACAGAGACAATGATTCCAAAAGCAGTGCTAACTGAAGTAACAGCAAAACTCATTTGGTGGAACCCACGGCTGGGAGGACCACACAGTTCTGGAAGGCGCGGCTCAAGGGGACGGGTGTGAATGCTCTTCCCAGTCTGCCTGGCCACTGGGAATTGGGGCTCTGCTAAGCAAACGGCGGCTGGGAAGAATGTGGGCAGGCGAGTCCTGGCCCAGACCCGGTGTCACCCTCAGGACTTCCCTGAATCTCAGCTTTCCCATCCATAACGTGGCATAGTAACTCTGCTTACCCACGAGGCAAAGACGAAAGAGGACGGTGTCCTGGAAAGATGAAAAGGCCTGTACAAAAGCGTGGCATCGGGGTCATGAGCATGGACTTCAGGTCGGGTTTTGTCCTGCCTCTGGGCAGTTGTCACTTAAGTTTTCAGAGTCTCATTGTCCTCATTGTAAAAGGAAGATGATAATGACACTTGACTGTGAGAACCAGAGGACAGGCCTTTCAACCCCAAACCTCCCTCTTCCCCAACACTTAGCCTGGTACCTGTTATGTGTTAGGGTCCTGATGAATAGTGACTGAGCCAATAGAAAAAATACAGCAGCCGTTCAGTGAACACCTCCTGTGTGCCAAGTGCTTTACATAACTGTGTCCATTGGAGACGTATTGTTTCCAGGGAATCCCTCTCTCTCTCTCTCTCTCTCTCTGTCTCTCTGTCTCTCTGTCTCTCTCTCTCTCTCTCTCTATATATATATATATATAGAGAGAGAGAGAGAGAGAGAGACAGGGAAGAGGGGAGAGACGAAGCTAGAACCTGCACCCTGATGGGTGAGAAGGAGGTAACTAAGTCAACAGGGCAGGGAGCGTCAGCAGTGGCAACAGCAGGTGCAAAGGCCCTGTGGTTAGGGGAGCAGGGGCATGTGAAAAAGAAGAACTGAGGGAGATGCAGCCAGGCAGATCAACAAGGGCTGGACCACACAGGCCTCGGAGGCCAAGGTGAGGGGTTATTGGAGGGCACTGAGCAGAGGGTGACTTGACAGTGAAGGGGCTGCTGGAGGAGCCCGAGGGGTGGAAGGGAAGCAGGTGAGAGACAGAGGTGACCTTGGCAAGGGCTCGGGCAGTGGGCTGCCAGGCTGCTTCCACACCTTGGTGCTGTCTCTGCAAAGGCGCTTTATAAATAACGTATTTTGTAGCTGCTGACATTCGGCGCAGGCCTGGAGGACCTGAAAATAGGGGCCTCTGGCCTCCCGCCCCAGCCTCCCTGGGCCCCCATCCCTTGCCCAGCTTCTTCTAAGGGGCGTGCCTTGCTGGTCAAGAAAGCTGTATCTTTAAAAATCAACTTCCAAGTAAAGCCCTCCTGCAGGGGACTTGCCTCCCCGCCCCCATGCCTTCAAGACTGGCGGAGATCAGATGTGTGGGGGGTAGGGCAGGACCATAGGGTGACAGGTTCAGATGTGGTTTTAGAGCCCAGCCTTGCCTAACGGAGTCTGAGTTCAATGGCAAAACCACAGCCCCACGGAGAAAGGCGCCTTGCTGCCATCGCCTCTGAGCAGACAGAGTCCAAGGCAGTGGGACCCGGAGACTCAGCCCCGTCCTCCTGCTGTTCCGTGGTCTTTTGGAAAGAAAGCCCAAAGGGTAGATTTGAGGGGAAGGCTTTCCAGTGTCTGGGCACCAGGAAGGCCAGGTTAGCACCGAGGCCTGTATTCCCGCCTCGCCTAGCTCGCCCCCAGGGGCATGTGGCCCCTTCCGCCTTGCTCTCTGCACACCGGGGCCCTGCAAACCTTCTCGGGGCTGATACTTTCAGTGCCGGGTGCAGCTACGATCTGATCGATGGGACAGTCGGGCCAGCAAATTGTGGCCAAATCCAACCCACCCCCTGTTTTTGTAAGGCCTGCAAGCTAGGAACGCTTTTTGCACTTTCAAATGGTTGATTAAATTTTAAAAAATCAAACCGATATTTCATGACCTGAAAAATTACCTGCAATTCACACTTCAGCGTCCACAAAGGAAGTTCTGTTGGAACGCAGCCACGCCCGTTCTTTTACGGATTGCTCCAGGCTTGCTGCCTCCACTTCCTCTGCTGAGTCGTCCCTCCCCAAATCTACAATATTTACTATGTGACCTTTTACAGAAAATGTTTTCTGACGCCTGGTTGGAATTGTGAAATCCCTCCCTGCCGGTTGTTAAACCGCGGCTGCCCTGAGCGCCCCTCCCCAGGAACCTTCGGGACCTCTCCCAATCCATCAACAAAGGGGTGACAGCTGGGCCGTCAGGAGGGGGCCAGACCCCTGCGACCACCCGGGCCTTCTCTCATGATGGCTCCCACCATGCTACCGGTGCTTCATGGTTTAAATCCCGCCCCTGGTCCTGTTGCTGCTCCTTCAGCAAACTGTGCTTCCTTTTGCTGCAGAGTCTTAGCTCACTCTGTTCCCTGTGCCCGGATGCTCTTCCCCTCATCCCCACCACCCACACAAACTCAGCTGGTCCCTCTCCCGCTCATGTCTCGGCTAAAGTGTCAGCGGGGCCTCCTCTGCGCCAAGGTTAGGTGAGATTCCCGGTTCCGTGCTGCTGTGGCCGTGAACTTCTCACGATGCAGCCCATCGTGATCCCTCGAACATTTGTAATTATATCCTCATCGCCTGCTGTGCTTACCGTCCTGCTCAGTGCGGGGACCCTGCTGTCATTCTCAGGGCTGAATCGTGGGCACCTGGGAGGCACCGGGCTCCTGGCAGGACTCTGTGAAAAGATGGTTGACTGACTGCGTTCCCGTGGCTTCTGTAACAAATGACTGCGACCCGGGGGGGGGGCCCTAAAACCGCAGAGATGTATCCTGTTACAGCTCTGGAGGTGGAAGTCCAAAATGTAGGTGGCTTCAGGACCACACTCCCTGCAGAGGCTGGAGGGGAGGATCCTTCCTGCCACTTCCAGCTTCTGGT
This sequence comes from Globicephala melas, assembly GCF_963455315.2. NCBI lineage: Eukaryota > Metazoa > Chordata > Mammalia > Artiodactyla > Delphinidae > Globicephala > Globicephala melas. The sequence goes on from NC_083328.1 coordinate 82,956,909, forward strand.
GGCCCCAGGGGTTCCGTGGCCGGTGGCCGCATCCCTCCCGTCTCTACTTGCATCATCAGGTGGCCTCCCCCCTTCTGTTCCTCTCCTCTGTCTCGCTCTTATGAGGACACCTGTCATGGATTATGGGTCCCCCCAGATAATCCAGGGTAATCTCCGGACCCTTAGTCACATCTGCAAAGATGCGTTTTCCGAACAAAGGCACGTTTAGAGCTTCCAGGGATTAGGACCCCATCTCTTTGGGGGGCCATGTTTTAGTATACTGCCGTTTCCTGATTATAGATTCAGTGGAGGTGAAGGCCTTTTTAACAAATGAACTGTGTATTTTAGAGCAGTTTCAGATTTACACACTTACTGTGAAGAATGTGTAGAGTGTTCCCCTGTACCCCACACCTAGTTCCCCTACTAACGTTTCAGATCAGTGTGGTATGTTGTCACAACTAAGGGAGCAATAGAGTCCGTACTTTGTGTGGGTTTTCTTAGTCCTTTCCCTAATGTCTTTTTTTCCTTTTTTTCCTCTGCCTCACTGTGAGGCTTATGGCTTATGGGATCTTAATCCCCTGACCGGGGATTGAACCTGTGCCCACGGCAATGAAAGCGCAGAGTCCTAACCACTGGACCGCCAGGGAATTCCCCCTAATGTCCTTTTTCTTTTTTTAAACTGGAGTGTAGTTGCTTTACAATGTTGTGTTATTTTCTGCTGTACAGCAAAGTGGGTCAGCTACACGTGTACACATATCCCCTGTTTTTTGGATTTCCTTCCCATTTAGGTCTCTAATGTCCTTTTTCTGTCCCAGGATCCCACCCAGGACCCGACATGACATCTGATAGTCACGTTTCCCTAGGCTCCTCTTCGCTGTGGAGGTTTTCCAGACTTTCCTTGTCAGGTAGTTTGTAGAATTTGGGTTTGTCTGATGCTTTTCTGCTGGTTAGACTAGGGTTAAAGGCTTTGGGGAGGAAGAGTCGAAGGGCACCCTTCTCATCACATCGTATCAGGAGTCCACGCACTCAACCTGACTTATTGCTGTTGACGTTGACTTTGACCACCTGGCTGAGGTCGTGTTTATCAGCTTTTTCTACTGTAAAGTTACTCTTTTTTCCCCCCTCCCTTTGCATCCCATCTCCTTTGGAAGGAGTCACAATGCCCCGCCCACACGTAAAGAGCAGGGGTCATGCTCCACCTCCTTGAGGCTGGAGGATACATCAACTATTTGGGATTATTCTTCATGGGAGACTTCTCTCTTCTCCCCAGTTTATTTATTTATTCAATCATTTATTTAGTCAGTATGGTCTCATGGATATTTGCTTTAGCTTTGAGTTTTAATCCAGTATTACATTTTTATTTTTCTTGCATAAATTGTCTGGCTTTGACCACTCGGGGTTCTTCCGTTGGCTCCTGTGTCCCTTTGACTTACCCCCAGTCATTGTGGGTGGTCATTATTATTATTAGTAAGCATTTCCTGACTTTCTGGCACTGTAAGATGCCCCAAGTTCATCTTGCATATTCCTGTCCGGAATAAGCTACTTCTCTAAGGAGCTCTGGTTGCTTTTATTGGAGAATGGTATTAGAAACCAAGATCTGGGTGCTGGGTGTGTTCACTGCTTCTGGGGTGTTGTTGCTTCCAGGTGTGCTCAGCCGGCAGTGAGGAGATGGGTGTGTGTACACTAAGCCAGGCACTACACGTATCAGCACATATTTTCATATGCGACTACCTGTGTCTATATTAAGGTCAGCAGTGAGTTCATACTGGTATTTCCAGTGTAACCCCTACTTCATGGGTCATTTTCACCTCACCTCTTTGCTTATGTCACTTAAACAGCGAGAAACCTGCAGTCCAGAGAACCTCAGCTTCCCCTTCTGTAAAACACAGGGCTGAGAAGAAGGGGCCATCCGTGCTGCTTCCAGCACTAACCCCCTAGGACACCAAGATAAAACAAACACAAAGAAGCAGTTCATTAACCCAGATCCTATTTTTCTATTCGAACACAGCAGGGTTTTCCTAATGGGTCTTAAACATATACTCTGGAAGGGCCTTTTACCTTTTCCAGGGATTATGGTGTAATCTAAACAAATACGTAAGGAACAAAAACCAGCCACGATGACATGAACATTTAGTGTAGCCTGCCGGAGGCCCTGGGCTGTTCGTCACTGTCTATGTGGATATCACGGCCTCACTATGGGGTCATCACGTACCTCTCCTCTCCTCCCCCAGAGATCTTTGGCCAAACAGGCCCCCTTTAATGGGGGAATCATTTAATGCACCAGAAAAGCTATGATCTGTGCTTCAGTGGGCCACCCAGGAGGCAACCCAGCTCTGAAAGATGTCAGCTAGGACTTCCCTGGTGGCGCAGTGGTTGAGAGTCCGCCTGCCGATGCAGGGGATGCGGTGTTCGTGCCCCGGTCTGGGAAGATCCCACATACCGCAGAGCGGCTGGGCCCGTGAGCCATGGCCGCTGAGCCTGCACATCCGGAGCCTGTGCTCCGCAACGGGAGAGGCCACAGCAGCGAGAGGCCCGCGTACCGCAAAAAATAAAAAATAAAATGTCAGCTAAGACGGGGAGACCTAGGGGCAAGTTCAGAGTTGCCTTCAGTTCTTTTACAGGAATTCCTCACCACCGCCTGCCCATCCAAGGGTTGATAGTGTTGGCAAATGCACTGGGCCAGGTCGCCGTTTTATAGCTATCCAAGTAACCCTGAGCCAATCAGAGCAAACAATCACTATGAAAGTTGAATCCAGAACCGTCTTCATCCCCGCCCCCCGCCGCCCCCAACCCCCCGCCACGTGGAGTCCCTCTCTGACCCTTCCGATGCCTCCTGCTTTGCTTCCCCTGTACCCTTACCCAGAGGCAGCCAGAGGACAAGTTAGCCACGAGCTTCCCACCTTCCCCACCTAGACTTCAGCACCAGGGGACGGGAGCTGTGTGTGTCTCATCAGCAGGGAGGCTGAGGATGTGGGCTCTGGGGCAGGTGACCAGGAGGCAGCCTCTGTGGAACTTGGGTTCTCTAAGCCTCAGCCTTCTCATCTGTGAAATGGAGGCAATAATACCCCCAACTCAGAGGTAGGGTTACTGTTTCCATTTTAGAGATGAGGACTCTGCACACTACAATTTGATGAGCGTTGCTTTAATTATTGGCAGGTCTTCCTTTCTTCCTTGCTTCCTTCCTTCCTTCCTTCCATCTGTCCATCCAATTATCACTTAGTGCCTCTGCGATGTGAGGCTCTGTATGAAGTCCTTAGGAGTACACAGTGATCTTTCTGGAAGTCCTTTGCTCATCATGGTGGGGAAAGAGAATCAAATAAATACCTACGTTTTGGCCCAGTCAGATGAAGAGTGGTAACAGAGGCAATGGGGACCCAGGGGAGGGAGGGCCCGTTTTCCTGCAGGTAGGGTGGGTGACAGGGGCAGAGGGAGGTGGGTGGGAGAAGCACATTGGGGTGGGCTTGTGTGCCAGCTTGCTGAGTTGGGACCCAACCTGCCAGCAGGAAGCTCTGGTGCATGCCTTAGCAAGTGAAACTAAATTTGAAGAGTGGAAAAACAACAAAAGAAAAATGACTTTCTCTCCCCCGGAAACTGTGGCCGCGTTTCATAACCTGAGGGCTTGGAATAGGTTAAACTTGCTTTCCGTAATGGAGTGTGGCAGCAACAGTGCAGCACTTATCTGGAGATCTTTCATCTGAGGACAGGCAGATGCTATACTCCTTCCTCTCCAAGGCGGAAGTTACTTATCCACCTGAACCTTGACGTCAGTACTGAATCGTTCAAGGAATTCAGAGCTGGTACCACTGGCATGATCTGGGTAATTAATAATTTGTTCCCAGGAGATGGCAGGGCCGATAGGAACTCCCGTGGTGCCGAGATTTCTCCTTCCCTTCTCCTAGAACACGCCTCCCGCTGCCCCTCACTCTGGCCCACTGGATTCGGGATGGTTCTGTTTTTTCAGTCATGGTTCTGGGGGTCTCCTCGGGTGACCCTGTTCTCTGCTCCTCACAAGGACTGGCCTCCCCAGATAGTGTTAACTGGTCATTTCTTTAAACAGTCATTCAGGTCGGATTTCCTATTTTTCCTTCCCCCTTTTCTGGCAGCTCGCCGGCCCGGCTGCACCCCCTGGCCTCCTGCCGGGTGTGTGCTCCACGGGCCCAGGTGGGAGTCACCTGCTGGAGCTTCCCTCCTCCCATGAAAGCAGGTCCCCTGTGAACTGGCCACGGGAGATCCGCAGGTTCCACACAAAAGCCAGGCACCTGGGTTCTCTTGAGGAACCGGGTGATCTGGGCATCCACACTTGGCAACAGTGGGCTGGAGCTGGGGGCCGTCGCTGCCTTCAGGGGGGCTTGTTTTTCCTGCCTGCTTGAAGCTGAGTGAGGGAAGGGGGCCCTCACCTCCCTGGTTTCCATCCATGCTGGACCCACTGCATCCCAGGCCTCGCGGGTCACTGACATGGAGCAGAAGATGTGCACACGTCGGGTGCACGTCTGGGTCAGATTGAGACGATCCCACCCTCCCCACCGGATCATGGCTGTTTGCAGAACTAAGGCTGGGGGTCCTGCAGGAACTGCGGAGCGTGCGGGCGGGGGGCGATTTGGCAGAGACAGAGGAAAGCTAGAGCTTGTGGAAGGGCACTCATCCTCACTCGGGGCCCAGGACAGGCCGGAGGAAGGAGGTCTGAGCTCACACGGGTTTCCCAACGTGATCTCGTTGGCTGGGGCAGTGTGGGCACCTTTGCGGATGGTGGACCAGCCAGAGGCATCTCTCCTCACTCTGGAGGCTGTTCAGACCTCAGCACGCCCTAGGGAGCCCCATGGTGCCCTCCAGCTGACAGGAGAGACCCACGGCAGTGAATTCCAGTGATGGGGAGACTAAGAAACATGGCCCCTCTGAGTTGTGGCCTGAGATCCTCACTGGCTCCACGGGAGCCTGGAGCCCCCGGCAGGAGGTCACTTTCCCTGCTCTGTGTGGCCTGCAGGCTCTGGACCGGCATCCTTCTGGGCAGGGGGCCATTGCCTGATTCACCAACTGGGGCAGTAGCAATTTCGCGTTTCAATCTGAACCCCGTCCCCGAGACAGATGAGGACGCTGGTCTCAGAGGTGCCCCCAGGTCACCCACTAGGATTCGGACCCCAGGTCAAGCCAGGCCTGAATCTCACCAGCTTCCAGTTGGCCACTGCTATGACCATTTGTTCCATTTTGTGTGCACAGAGCAGAAGCTGGTCATCCCTGTGTCCTTAGCCAGTGCCTGGCCGGGCCCGTCTGAGAGTCACACGTGTTCTTCTCTCTGCCTGCAGTGCCCTCCCCCACCCACTCACCTGGCCGGCTCTTCTTATCTCAGCATAAATATCCCCATCCCTGCCCTCTTAGGCCTTTTGTTTTGCTTTTTAAATAAATGGAATTTTTAAAATGAAAAAGCAAAATCAGAGTTATGGCTTTTGTGATAAAAGCCATTTCCCCCTCAATTAAGTATAATTACACAAAGGTATGGTATTACCTGATAAGGCTGAGATTGGATATAAACAGTCTGGATTTGGACCTCTATAACTGCCCAGCACCAGGCCCTGTGGGCCATCACAGGCCTTTGTTTCAGGTGTGTCCACTGTAGCTGGGGAGGCAGGCCTGTCCGGGGGACCCTTTCTAAGAGGATAGACTCGTCCACTTCATGTCTAGTCACTGAGTCAAATGAATGAAGTAAAGGGAACAGCGAGGTCATGGGCTCAGTCCTGCTGCTCCAGCTGAATGACCTTGGGCAGTGGGCCGCTGGACTCCTGAAGCCTCAGTTTGCTCATCTGAAAAATGGGCGTGACCACAGCGCCTCTCCCATGGGGCTGATATGAGTGTCCGGTGGGATCACAGCCACGCCGGGCATGGCAAGGGCTCAGGAAGCAGCTATTCTGAATATCCTCGGGGTTGTTATAATTAATAGTGCACGTGGGGAAGGAGGAAGCAGGCCTCAGGGGAGCCCCCATTGTCACGGGTTTATCGCCGGGCCGCAGGGCCTCGGGGATGGCCCCAAGGGAACCACAGGGACATTTGCCAAGGGGCTCCTGGGGTCCAGGAAAGCAGAAGGGAAATGCTGCCTTGGCCTTTTTGACCTCTGTGCGTCTCCCCCTCCCCACTCAGCTCCATCAAAGTTGGGGCCAGGCTTCCTCTGCTGTGCTTTCCATTGTCTTTAGGACCGCTGCCACCCTCTCTCTCTGTGTCTGTCTCTCTCTGTGTCCCCACCTGCTCACCGGGACCAGGGCCCACCCTCTAAGAAACAAAAGGGTGCGATGAAATACCAGGAGTTTTCTCCAGCAGGTGGAGGTGACCCCTGCCTCTACCTGGTGGGGTCCCGTGTGGGCTCTCAGCTGGTCTGGGGAGATGCAGGGCACCCACTGTCTGGGGTTTCAGTGTGGCCCAGCCTTGGACCCCCTCTGGGTGCTCCCCCAAGGCCACGGCCCGGATATGGCTGGAGCTGAGGTCATCCGTGGTGTATTTCATGCTGACCGGATGCGGGCCGGACCTCAGCGGGAAGGAAGGAAGCTGTAACTGAGCCTGGCCGTGCCCAGCCCTGGCTTCTACACACTGCAGCCCAGTGCCTCCCACCCCCATCCGTGGAGGAAGGGGGGTGGTCAAGGCCATCGCCCCTCAGGTCAGACGTGGCCACATTCAAATCCCGGCTGCACCGCTCAGCGGCAGCGTGGCCTTGGCCATTCCTGGGCTCTTTGAGTCTTAGTTTCCTCCTGGGGTCGCGGGGGCAGAGCTAGAACTTGCTGCATTGGTTGCTGGGATGACGAGCAGGGATGCAGCACAGACAGGGTTTAGGAGGCAGCCTGGCACCGGCCACGCGGGAGCTGTCCCATCCCCGCTGGGGGAATAAGGAAACAGAGGCACAGAGAGTTTGAGGGGTGAAGGCGGCCTGTGCTGGGCAGTGGGTGGGGAAGGCTTCCGAGGATGAGTTCCGCTCAGTGTGAGCAAAGGCGCGTGGGAGACAGAGATGGAAACCCAGCACTGAGGTCACGCAGCTCCAGCCTCAAGAAGCTGGTAACAGTCTGCGGGCTCCTTGGCCGTCTCCCCTTGCCTTCAAACCCTGCCTGTTCACACGTCCCAGGCTCCATTTGGTTTCCAGCACCATGGAGGAGGGGGGTCCATCCCCGAGTGCCCACCATGCCTGGGAAGCCTGCCCCTTCTGTGTGGACGGGCTTTCCCGTGTGATGGTTCACCGCCAGGTCCCCAGACCCAGCGTGGTACTCAGCCCTCATCAGGAGCTTCAGATGGGCTGAGAATGAATGAGTGAATGAATGAATGAACGAACGAACAAGCTCACACAGCAGAACCTTTCTGTCCTTCCTTATGGGACATGAGCTTGTCGAAGCCAAATCCACGTCAGAGCCTCGCGGAAACAGAATAAATCAGTTCACCTGGAGAACATTTGTTGTGGGAACAAGACAAGGAACAGAAACGGTGCCCATGTGGACAGAGCAGGCTGAGCGAGGGGAGAAGGCAGCCCAGAAGCCTTGACAAGGTTTGGGCATTTTCAAAGGACAGCAGGATGTTCCTACTGGGGGCGCACGCGTCTGGACACAAGCCGGGGTGTCCTCTCGCGGTTAGAAAGTCACCTGCCTCTTTCTACCCATCAGCCACAGCTTTGGGGGAGCGTGACCTTCCTTCCACGGCAGGACCCACGAGGGTGTCTTCATTCTGCCTCCAGACGAACCCCGGGAGAAGGAGGAGGGGGGGAGACCGTATGTGATCTCCTATTGATTCCCTCTCTAAAGACCCATTTACAAAAAGGTGTTAAAAATTAATGTACAAAACCTTAAGCTGCCAGCTTGGCCCCTGAAGGACACGCGCAGATGCACTTTGTCACGGTGACAGATTCAGGGGCGTTCATTTCTTACAGGGAGAACATCGTTTGAATTAGGACAGCAGCCATCAGTTAAATAAACAGTCACATGGTTTCAAGGACCAGCCGGGCTTAGAACACCGCCTGGCCGCTCTCTCCCGGGCTTTGCTGGCTTCTGAACTTTGATGTGTGTGCGGTTGCCTCAGAGGCCAGGAGGTGGGGGGCCATCCCTGGAGGGAGGAGGAATTCCGTCTCATCGGCAGACTTCAGAGCTGGTCATGGAAGTTTTCAAATTCAAACTCTTTTTAAAACAATTATAAAATATGTGTTCATGATAGTGCAAAAGCAAATTAATCATGATGGGAGGAAATACAATTTAAAAGAAAAAATGTTCCCCCCTCCTTCACCCTGATGTTACGTTTTTCTGGAACTTTTCCATATATATTCACCCGTGTATGTGTCTATCTTACATTTTAACAACTACAGTGGAGCCTCTTGTGTGCTGGTTGCCACTAGCTTTTCTCCTCTGGATTAACTGGGATCTCTTCCCATATGAGCCCAGGGAGGCGGAGGCCCTATCTTGGTCACTGGCCCGGCACCTGGCTTGAAGTAGCCCCCCGGAAATATTTGCATCGAGTGGAGGAATACAGGTGAGCCTCCCTGTTGGCCGGCTGTGGGGTTCTCATGGTGCGACACCCCCTCATGGGTCTCAGGGACCTAGGAGCCGGAGGTGAGGGCTGTAAGAAATCCTGCTCTGGAAGCCCCTTGCTTCTTAGACGCACGAACCAATGAATCAGGAGGGTAAATTCCTGGAAGCAGAGTCCCCAAATCAAAGGGGCCAAGTGGTTAACTCTGAGGGATATTGTCAAATTGCTGACCCTTCCAAGGAGATAGCTGGTCCTTGACTCTTGGCACGGTTCTGGGTTTTTCCGGAAGTCTTGTACGTTCTTTCCGCCTGGCACTTTCAGGCCCAGAGACACAGCGCGGTGGAGATGGAGGCCTCTGGAGCCGCTGCTACCGCCTACTGTGCCTCTGTACTAACTTCAAGGATTGTTTGAGGCCCCATGGGCAGCTGCTAAGTGAGGCCACCCCTCCCGATGGTCCACTCCTCTTTGAGGTGGTTTCGAGTCCCAGAGATGAGGTGATCTGATCAATTATAGGCAAACAGCGGCCCAGAGAGGCAAAGCGACTTGCCCAAGGTCACACAGCTTGTCAGGTTCCCAGGGGGAGCTCCACCACTTCTGCTTTTTGCTTGAAGCCCAAAATATCTTTGTTTCTTCCTATATAAAATAAGGACCATGTTATGGCTCTGGGTTTGAATCCTCACCTGCTGACTCTGGGTAAGCCCCTTTACCTGTGTGTGCCTGCAGAGGTCACAGGTGAGGGGCCTAATGGGGTGAGCTCCTCCTTGGGCCGATGCAAGGGAGACTCTGCTGCTGGGTGGCTGTGGCCCGGGCCCCGGGTTGGGGCTGAGCTGGGTCAGTGCTTCCCGCAGCTGCTGGCCCTTCCTCCAGATCCAGCACCAAGGGTGCCCAGGTGACAGGAGAGCTGATGCTCCATGGGAGCTACAGGTCAATCCCGGCCCCGACGCGGTGCCGACCACAAAGGTCTTGGTGTTGAGCAATGTGATCGCCATCTTGTAACTCACCCACTACGTCTGACCTTTGGATTCAAAGAATAATTAATGGGGCACTTTGGACGGGGCTTGGAGTGTCAAGCTTTTAATTAATACACGGGCAGCCTGCATATATTTAGCTGGGCCATTCTGCCTGGTCCATCCAATTACCCAGACTCATTATACAACTTGATTGCGTTTTCCATTACTCAGTGATCTTGCTAAATGGGTGGCCAGGCTGCAGACGGGCAGCCAGCACCGGTATTGATTAGAGGACACAGTTTATTACCCAATGGAGGTGATGCTCGGGGCCGTAAATCTTGCGCAGGACACAGCTTCTCTGCAGCCTCCAGGTGGGGATGGAATTGTGTTTGGATGAAGCATTTCAGCCATCGACCCTCCTTTCAAACTTCCCGGGTGTCCTGCCTTTTGTTTAATTGAATTGCCTTTCCGCTGCCAACTCTCCCTGTAAATACAATCAGGGACCCCTCCTGCTTTAATAGCAGAAATGGATACAGGGCATTCTTCATCTGTCCCTGGGCTCCAGAATGGTTAAGCTTGCCAGGAGCGCCTGGGGGATCAGCCACAGGAGGAAGCTGAGCCTCCTTTTATTCTCAGCAGCTTAAGGACGGGTCCTGTACCAGCCCCACCATCTCCTGCCTTGCATGGCCCTAGGGAGAAGGTGGGCTCTCACCCTTGGTGTGGGAGAAGCAGCAGTGCGTTCAGCTAGCGGCCCCAGGAACTCGCTTCTAAGGTTGTGATTGCAATCCCAAGGGGAGAAACACGCTTCCCTCCATAGAATCAAGAGTATTCTTTCATAGACCATAAGCTTCTTTAATTTATATCACCCCTTCAGAGCTGGATCAATCTGTTTTCCTAATCTGAAACAGAGTACAGCAGGGGAGAAAAGGAAAAGAAAAGAAGATGAAGCAGTGTTTGGGCTGTTTCTTTCTTCTACATAAAAGCTAGTGAATGCCGGGTACATGCCAAGCACTTCACATTTGTCATCTCCAGTCCTCAGACAACCTAGGAAGTTAGTGCTTGGGTCAAATTTTTTTACTTTTACTTTTTGGATGAATGGAGACTTACAGAAGAGTTGCAAAAATAGTATTCCTGTAGACCCTTCAGCCAGCTTTCCCTTGTGTTGACAGCAAAAAGTGTTTTTAATTAGCAATCTCTAAGAGAAAGCAGAGGCCCAGAGAGGTTAAGGAACCCGCAATAGGTCACACAGCAATGGTGGGATATGAGCATGAATCTGGGTTCAGCTTTGCCTGTGACACCCCCAGCTGCCTGTAAGTGTGAACAACCGAAGGGCTTAAAAAGAAGGAGCAGGGGCTTGTCGTGCAACTACAGAATCCAGGAGCAGAACTGTAGGTCTCTGCAAAAGGCTACGTCTGATGCCTAAGAGCCGAAATGAAGACAGAGCTTCATTTATATCTGAGATGCACTTTGCTTTGCAAAGGCCTGGAGGAGACTTGAATTCCTACAGGGTAGAAGGGATAACAAGCACCACACGGACCAGTGGCCAGGGTCCTCCCTCCCTTATTTGGACTTTATCTTGTTCTGTGGACCCCAAACTCTCCCCAAGGCTCTGCTTCCTGGCCACCTCGCGGGAGCCAATCAACAACCAGAACATCTAATTGGGCTTGTGTTGACACTTCTTTTGACAATCCAATGGTACAATTAGCAACAGTTAACCTTGAGAATAAATGAACCACCACAAAAGAAAAAGTTTCTCTTTTGCCAAGCACAGCAGACACCCTTTCAACAAACACCATTCTGATTTTCTGGACACTCCTAATGAGAAAAAGAGCTGCCGGTGGTTTAAATAAATAGACCGATGGGTCAAAAATAAATCCCATTAGTAAACACAGTAACGGATGCCAGGCTTGGCACTCAGCACTCCCTGTTGACTTAGCTCTCTGAATCCCCTCTAAAATCTGGTAAAATCGACACTGTTATGCCCTTAAGAAAAAAAATTTTTTGTAAAAAAATTGATTTTATTGAAGTATAGTCGATTTCCAATGTTAATTTCTACTGTGCAGCAAAGTGATTCAGTTATACGTATATTTCATATTCTTTTGCAGTATGGTTTATTACAGGATATTGACTATAACTCCCTGTGCTATACATTAGGACCTTGTTGTTTATGAAAAACAACTTTTTAATTTTGAAATAGACAGGAAATTGCAAACAAAGAACAGAGAGGTCTCACGTCCCCTTCACCCAGCTTGATGACATCTTATGTGACCATAGCCCAGTATCAAAAGCAGGAACATTGACACTGGTTCCGTCTGCAGCCCTTACTCAGAGATCACTGGTGTTGCATGCACCATTTGTGTGTGTGTGTGTGTGTGTGTGTGTGTGTGTGTATAGTTCTATTCAGTTTTGTCACTCTGATCCCCTTTTCGTAGATGAGGAAACCAAACTGTAGAGAGGCTGAAGGGACTGGCCCAAGATGACAAGGCTTGTAAGTGGCCAAGCCAGGCAACGTCAGGGTCAGATGCCTGCACACCCCACCTGCCCCTCTAGACTTTCCAGTACCCCACTCTGTGGGAACATGATTAATATGTGGAAACTTGACTTGCGGATGAATTTAGCCCTTGAATAACCGACACGGCTGGTGGTAAAAATGTCTTCTTACCAGTTTATCTCCTCTAAAGATGATACGCGATGAGGAGAGATTTAAAAAAAAAAAAGTGTGGTGGTTTGACAAGGTGCCTCCAGTCTGGTGGTGTGGACAAAAGTGACCAGGGACGACCAGGGTTAGGGGAGACCAACTGGCAAATGGAAACCCACCTCCCACGAGAGGGGGGCAGGCGAGGCCCCAACACACACACCAGAGGGAAGGTATCTGCTCACATCCAAGGAACACAAATTAATAACAAATTGCAAAACTAACGTGCCCTAGCGACTTGCCTTTGTTCTTGGAGCTGTTAGGAATTTAAAAGGTCATGGAGCTACAATAAATAATGACACCCCCCCCAAAAAAAAGCTTATTTTGTGCTTGAGAGATAGGCTTTTATTTTGGAGGGGGATGGGGGGTGTTTTAATGGCTCTGGGGAGGGGGTTTGAAATCATCTCCTTCCCTCTGGGAGGCAGTGCGAGTGAGTGGAAACTTACAGCAGGTTAAATTAAAAAAAAAAATCAATGGCGTTTCAGGTGATTGTGAATTAAGGGCTATTGACTGAGGCTTAAAGGGGATTAAGGTTAAAGCCTGTGGATGATCAATGGGCCATTACTGCTGTGCTGTGCTGGAGGGAGGGGGCAGCAGGCTGCAGCCTTGGGGGCAGGGGCTGCCAGAGCTGGGGGGCAGCTCTGACTGCACCCCTTTGAACATCAAAAGTATGCGATGCGTCCGCACGTGTCAGACTAGAGGAACCAGGGCTCCAGCGCGTGAGGGAAGCGGTTTGCTGGTTCACTGGCCCCATGAAGACGCCCACGCTGTGCCCTCCCGGACCTCACCCACCAGGGAGGAAATGAGACCCACCCTCCATCCCGATCTTGCGCAGACAAAGCCAGAGGTGCGGCCCAAGGCCGCCTCCGTGCCAATCAGTCCTGGGGCTGTAATAACTACAATTTTCTGATTTGAAGGCAAAACCAAATAACCCACAGGGGTAATTTGGGCCCCGTGGGGCCCTCTTCCTGAGAAGGAGTACAGATTGATTTTTCTTTCATAAGCCCAATTTTATGCGGCTCATCGTCCCCCCTCCATCATTTCTGAGCTCTTTTCTTTCTTTCTGCTCAGGACACAGTTAACAGAGGCTCAGAAAGTTTCTTGCTTCTGATTTCTCCCCTTTGTTGACAGAGCTTCACTTTTGTGCAGAGGAAAGGCCGAGAAGCCAGCAGCCCCTGGCCTGTCTTGGGAGAGTCGCTGACCCTTCAGGGTCTCAGTTCGCCTGTGTCCACCACCGAGGGGCCAGAGCCTGTAGTGGGGTCCACCTCTGCCTGAGCACCAAACTCTACAGAAACACTGACAGCCTGGCTCTGCCCGGGGGCCCTGACTCAGCATTTCCAGCGGTCAGTGCCTCTCTGGCCCCCACGTCTGTTCTTTACCCAGTGAACTTTAAAGTATAAACCCTGGCTCAGAACTCACCAGCAGCTCCCAACTCACTGAGAGTGAAACCCACAGGAGTTGGGACTGTGGCCCCAGGGTCCTCCCCCTGTTGTCTCTGCCTGCACCTGTGCCACTCTTTCCCTCTTTATTCTGTTAAGCCATTCTGGGCTTCATTCAGTTGGTGGTTCTCTCCAAAGTGGTTCTCACCGCAGGGCCTTTGCACATGCCGTTTCCTTTGCCCGGAATGCTCTGATCTGCCCATGGCCCACCCATCATGTTCTTCAATCCTCAGCTCAGTGGTCACTTCCCCAGGCCACACCGTCTACCTTCCTATAGCATCGCCCCGTATCGTGGCCCGGAATTCTGTTCTGTTTATCTGCTCGTGTGTCTCCTGCCTCACGAGAATGTGCCCTTTCATCCTTGCATCGGCACGCCTGGCCCCTTGTCTGGCACATAGTAGGTGTTCAGAGACGTCAGCGGAGTGCATGAGTGAATGAATGCATTCTGTGATCAGACGAGTTTCGGAGGCCCTGGGACACAGCCAAAGGCTCATTACAGGCCTTTTTCAGCTGTGACATTTCATGAGTCTGGGCTCATCTTTCTTGAGCTCATTTTACACACGAGGGAGCAGAGGTTCCCAGTAGGTTGATCGTCCTGGGAGGGTTCCCCCCGCAGCTATTAGTGGGGTCCTCAGGTAGTCCCCTCTCCACCCTGGGGGTACCCTCCGGGCGGTTTTGGGTTTGGAAAGAAGGTAGATGGTGCCACGTGGCCTCTGAGCCTGGCAAAAAGGCCCTTGGGGTCAATGGGACCACCTGGCCTTGTCAGTGACCGAGGCCCCTCACTTCCAGTGAGGAGTTGAAACTGGTACCAAGAGCTCAGTTCCGGCGAGAGGCACGCGGCTCCCAAGATAGAAAGAGACAGAGTCGTTTTGAGGCCACTGACATCCGCCAGGTGCTTCCCCGGCTCTTAATCCTTCATAAAGAGCTGCCCATCAGCTCACCTCTGCGCACTGAAAATAGTGTAGGATCGCTTATCCCCTCTGGTGGGAGCCGTGCCGGGAGGGCTCCAGGCTGGAAACTGAGCCCAGCCTTCCCTCCTCCAGGCCCGGAGCGGGGTCTGGGGAGTCTGCTGGCTGGCAGAGTGTTTCCTGCAAGTCGGAGGCAGCCCATTCTACCGTAACACCTAGTTCCACCGGAGGTGGTCTGTTGTGGTCTCCGTAAATCTCCCCTTCTCTTCCCCGACCGGCAGGAACAGTGGACCGAGAAAAAGGCCAGACGTGGACGTTGACACTTGGATTTATGCCCTCGCTTTCTCGCGTTCCAAGCTTTCCCTCTGTTTAGCTGCAGAGCTGGCCACGGAGCCAGGGTGTCCCCTTTTTGGGCCTAGGAGTGCTTTCTCCAAGCTTCCAGCCAGCCACAAGCTTGTCCCCTCAGCCCCAAGTGGGGAGAGGCTCATGTCAGAGGGTATTTGGGGGCAAAGCCAGAGACCCAGCCCTTCACCCGCCCCTCCCCTGCCTGCAGGAGGATGCAAACAGGAACTTCCATCAGCGCTCAACCAGCAGGCAGTGCCCAGCCTGGCGGAAGCACGCCGGCCACCCATTAGTCGTTATGGAAACTCATTACCCCGAGAGGTCATTCGGCTGAAAATATAAACAATTTCCAAAAGGTTTTAGCGAAATTCATGGGTGACAGCCATAATGGCATTATTTAGAGAGTAGGACGCACCACTTCTGGAGCCGTGGGCGAGACCTACCTCCGGTCAGGTGGGGACCTGCTCACCTGTACGTTTCTGCAGCCACCCCCTCGCCACCACAGCAGCCAGAGGCCGGGCACATGGCAGGCCCTCCTAGAAGCCTCTGAGTCCAGCAGTCCAAGGGCTACTCCACTGCTCTCAGACAGGGCTCAGTAGGGAGAGAAAAGAGATGAGGCCGTGGTACCCTCTGGACTCCCCAGCAGATACCTCCTGCAAAGCGGTACAGAAAAGCATCACCTGTAATGAATGACGGTACTATATGACAATAATAATAGCTAGGTGCCAATAATGTAGCGTTCAGTGTGATTATCGTTGCTGTATCGTGTTGTTTAATTGCGTTATTAATGATCAATTGCTATTGACCTTAATTACTAATAGGAACACAGGGTACCAGTGTGTGCCACGAGTGTTTTGGGAGCTCTAATCCTCATCACAACCTTGCAAGGCAGGCACTGTTATCGTCCTCACTGTACAGGTGGGCAAACGGTTATGCCCTCTAACCTTTCATTGCATTAAAACTATGCCTCGGGCCCCGTACCAAGCATGATCGTCAAGTTCCCTAAAGCACCGTCTCGCTCTCTCTCACTTTTACCCAACATTCATCCAACAAGGGTTTATGGCGCTCCTACTGCCTGTTACATCTTGTTCTAGACGCTGGGGAGGAAGGGCAGGGCCTGCGCTTGGACTTTGTTTTCTACTTGTTCGTTGCTACTCACCGCCCAGCACCCACAGAGCATTGCTCCCAGGAAGGCTTTTCCTGAACGTGCCGGCCAGAGGCAGGGGCCTCTTTGATGCCCCCCTAGGTTCTGTGCTTCCCCGACCCCAGCATTTAGAGGTCTGGGGCAACTGCCCGTTTTGTATCAGTCTTTCCTGTTTAAGGGCCGGGGACAGAATAGGCAGTCACTGAATATTTGTTGGATTTTATCACTAGGAAATGAGCTCCAGAAAAACTGGGTCTGTACTGTTCATCACTGTGTCTCATAGAACCGTGTCTGATCCCGAGTGAGTACAAGATATATTTGTTGGATGGATGGATGGGTGGGTGGATGGATAGGTGGGTGGGTGGACAGGTAGAGGGTTCTCCAGTGGTGTTTGAATAGATGGTTGGTGATTCGATGGATGGAAGGAAGGACAAACAGACAAACAAGTGGTTGGATGGATGGTCAGAGAGATGTTTGAATGTCTGGGTACTTGAATATATAGATAAACAAAATGTTGGTTATTAGGATAGAGAGTTGGAGGATTAAATGGCTGATTCAAAATCTAAGCATTGATGAACAGAATGCTTTCCACTGGCTTGTTTCTTGAAAGAAAGAGGAAGAGAGAGATGGATGGGTGGAGGAGAAGAGAGACCCCACCTTCCCTCACACACTGCAACCCCGGTCCCCCCTCGCTGACCTTTCCCATGCTCGTTTCCAGTCCCGATGTTGACAGGCCAAACCACAGAGAAAGCAGGCTCCCCTGGCTCCCGTCCCGGGCCCAGGCCTCTACCCTCCGGTGTGCAGACAGCTCAACAGTGAATTCTGACCTCTGCCTGGATTTCCTCAGCTGGCTGGACATGAACTTGTTCTCAGAGCTGTGAAACTTGACATACGTTATCCGGAGCCTTTCAACTCCCAAGTTTGCTCGGCCAAAACAAGCCATCTTTGTTTAGTCTTTGGGGTTCTTTCCCATGGAAACGGCTGCTGCAACCATGGCCATTTCTACAGGCCTGGAGCCCACAGGGCTTCCCCCGTCCCCCGACCCCCACCATCACCACCAACGTCCCCAAGTCCCCTTGTAGTCCCAAAGGGAGCATCTGTTCTGCTGCCATTTCAGCTGCATTTTTGGAAATCAAAAATAGGTGGTGATGAAAGGACAGACATCAAGGGTTGAGGGACCCTGAGTGGCCTCTTGGCAGTTCAGTTTCCTCAGTAGAAACGGAATAGCCCTGCCCGGGGGACAGCAGCCTCGAGGGGCAGAGGCTGGTAAGTTGGTACTTGCCCCACGTCCACAGCTTAGTTTCCTCGGAAATGCTACGCAACGCGGCTGCCCCAGGTGTTGGCGGGGGGGGGGGGGTGGGTAGTCTTGACCGGCAGGGTCAGGGAGGGAGGGGAAGTCAGAGACTCTCTGCGTGCAAACGTGCTCAGTGGACCCTCTAAGGCTGCAGCTTCCAGAAGGGACAAGGACTCCGAGCGGTGGACAGGAAGAGTGTTCTGTTGGTTGTGTGAACCGTTAGGAGGACATTCGTTCATTCATTCGTTCACATGGAGCACTGGGCTGGGCTCGGGGGCTCCCCTTGCCCTCTGAGCCCCTGATGTGCCTGCACTGCCATCCCTACCCCCATCCCATCTCTGACCTCCTTCCCTCCCACCCGAGCCCCTCGCTGCAGCTGCTGTGGCTCCTTCTGTGCAGGGGGCCCCCTACTCTTTCTACCCATCCCCCCACTCCCTCTGAGTACCTAGGACTCCTTCTACATTGTTGCTTAAAATCTCTCTCCACCGTCAGGCTCTGAGACGCCTGAAGACAGGGACTTGGTCTTGTGCACAGCTGAGTCTCGGGTGCCGTGCATGCAGTTGGAGCTTAATAAATGTTGACAGAGTGGATGAGTGCAGAGCAGAAGGCAGAATCAGCTCCCTGCCCTCATGGGCTTTATAGCACAGCAGGGAGACAGGCCTTAACCAGATATACAAAAAAATAAATGTCCAACTAAAAATTATGACAAATGCTCCGCAGAGGAAGGGGTGGGGCCTCCTGAGGGAGGGTGTCCGGTTAGTGAGGTCTGCTGAGGCCTCTCCAGGCACGTGGCATTTGGATGGACGCTGAGTGGTGAGAGTGAGCCCGTCTTTCTTTTTTTTAAGCTTTTAAAAAGTCAACATTTATTCCTTTTAAAATGCTCAAGAGACTTTTAAAAGGTCCAAAGGTCTAAAGATAGCCAGGTTTCAGGTAAGATGAGAGGCAGGTGCTGACTGTTACTATCTCTGTCGCTTAAGCCTAAATTTCCACCTGTTCAATTCTGCACCGCCACGATCCTTCCGCCTCACCTGGGGAGTGGCGCGCTCCTCTGGCCCTTGGCCGACTGCATCAAAAAGTACCACTCCGACAGCAATGAGAAAAGTAATGGCCGTAGCGATCACTGTCACGGCAAGGGAGAACGTTTTGTGATCCAGAGAGAAAGCTGCCGTAGCGATTTCCCAAATCAAAATGATTAATCCAGTAAAGAATAAAAAGAATCATCTGTAGACTCCGTATGAACACTTGCCTGGCATTCTCCACGGCACACGTACCCGGCCTGTGGCCCAAATCCATGCCAGGTACAAATTCCTAGGTCCACCCAAACTCACTCACTAAATATTCACAGCAGCATTTTCCCCAAGAGCTCAGGCCCGGAGCCGCCCAAGGGCCGGTCACCAGACATGGGACGGATGCGTGGTGGTCCATCCACGTGACGGAATCCTGCGTAAGTCGCCATCGGCAACCTCTGTGACCTGGAAGGATCCCACAGACACGGGGGTGAGAGAAGACAGATGTTAAAAGAGTCTTCTCTGAATGGCTCCACTTAACAGTCTGTGGAGCAGGGGAAGTAAGGTGATGCTGGTGGGAGTCAGGGTCATGGCTGCCCTTCCAAAGTGGGTGGTGACTGCAGGGCAGCGACGTGGGCCCTCTGAGATCCCGGTGGCTAGGTGTCACCGCCTGGTGTGTGCCTCTAGGGAGCTGTGCCCCTCCCTGTACAGTTATACGAGAGGTTTGAAGATGCAGGCCCCCGCTGCTCCTCTGAGGAGAGCGGAGAGGTCACCAGGAGGCACCGAGAGCTTGTCCTGTGAGGCCAGAGCTGCGCTGCTTCTCCTGGACCCCCTGTTCCGAATCAGGCGCCCTCCCCTGCAGGGCTCGCTCCCTCCTGGGCTGGCCTTCCACTTCTCTGCCCAAAGCTCCCCCATCCCGACTGGCCACTGATAAATCCGCCCCCTCTACAGCCAGGCCAGTCAGGATAGGGATGGGGGACTCCGCAGAAACCCGGCATCTGCCTGGATGGGACGTCTCCGACCTCGAGAGGCAGAGGCGAGCGCGGCTGCCGACACGTGCGCGTTCCATATAGATTTAAGACCCTGGCGAATGGGGAAGAAATTCAAATTGCAGTTATTGAAGAAGTCATTTTGGCTTCCAAGGAGCCTCTCGGGCTAATTTCTAAGCAAGAAGCAGCCGCTTGGAGCTGCAGAAGGCCCGGCCCATCTGCTCCGGCCCCTTGGGTACATTTGGGGGGGCAGCCGCATCTCCACCCTGGGGAGCACTTGTTAGCGTGGGACCGGAGCCTCATTAAATTCCCAATTAGGTGTTCCGCCACCCAGCAGGTGTCTTCTATTCAAACCCAGAGGGGCCCCAGAAGCTGACGTTATTATAGTCAGTTTCTCATTTAGTGTTTACATTAGCTCTTCATTGGGGTGTCATCAATTAGCATGTTGAAGACTTTCTGGAATCTGAAAGTCCTTCCAGCAGGCGGGGGTGGGAGGATGGGGGGGCGGGAGAACGGCTGTCTCATGCCCCCAGTTTCACCGGGTCCCACTTTGCTCACAGCCTTCCCTGGCTCTTTCCTTCCGTGCATTTTAATGTAGGTTTGTATTTAGGGTGGAAGAAAGAAAGAAAAGTTTTGAAAGAAAAGTTAGCATCAGTTTGAATTTAGAATATCAGGAATCCAATGTCCTCGTTCGATCTGTTATTGACGTCAGCTGCTTGATGGGCACGTTCCTGTTGGCCCCCCGTGGTTCTGGCCGCTGCAGCCCCAGGTGATGGCAAGAGAGCGGCCAGATGGTTTCCAGTTGGACCAGCCAAGGCTGAACTGGACGGGGCTGGGCTGGGCTGGGCTGGCTGGGTTGCGGCTCACCTGGGCTGTGGTTTAGATGGAAGTTGGGACTGGGGCCACGGATGGAGCAGGGCTTGGTGTCCACATAGCAGGTTTATTTCCCGTTCGAAGGGCGGCTCCACCAGGGTCCCCGAAGCATACGAATATTTTAAAAGGCTAAGAAAGAAAAAGTGTAATCAAACCCCCCGCAGGGCTGAGGCAATGGGAAGAGGGCACTGAAACAAAGGCAAAGAAGTGGACATAACAGCAAATGAGAATCAATGGGCCAGAGCACAGAGACGGGGTAGGTAACGCTTCTCGGTGTCTGGGGGTGCCCAGGGTGGGTTCACCCCTACCCATGCAGACGGGCACACCTTTCTGGGACACACCTGTTGTCCAAGGTCAGCATAAAGACCCATATGTCCTTCAGCAGCCCTCTGCCCCAGAACTTCACAGCCCTAAGCTCCTGCTGGAAGCTTTCTTCCCAGGGGTCAGGACAAGGGGAGAAATTCGCCGCCACCTGCCTCTGCCCTCTCCCTGCACGTTCCTAGCTGACATCCAGGAAGCCACACTAGAGTGATAAAGATGTTTCACTGCCGCATTTTTACTTGGGTAACACATTTTATTGTTTAAATCCGGGGTTGAAAACAGTCGGTAGGTCGATGAAGGCGAAATGACCTTGTGGTTGAGAAAAAAAAACCTCCGGGGCTTCCCTGGTGGCGCAGTGGTTGGGGGTCCGCCTGCCGATGCAGGGGACACGGGTTCGTGCCCCGGTCCGGGAGGATCCCACATGCCGCGGAGCGGCTGGGCCCGTGAGCCATGGCCGCTGAGCCTGTGTGTCCGGAGCCTGTGCTCCGCAACAGGAGAGGCCACAGCAGGGAGAGGCCCGCGTACCGCAAAAAAAAAAAAAAAAAAAAACCCTCCGTATCTCAACCCCCTTCAGTAGCTGCCTTCACCTGAATGCTAATGATCATACTTCTAATTGATTTACGCTGGCTCTCCCCGGCGTGTTTGCCTTGCGTGGGGTGTTTGACATTTCACAGCCTCACCTCTCCAGCGTGGGATCGAGGCTTAGCAAACGTGCTTCCGGAACAGACACTAAGCGTTATTTAGAGTTTGATCTTTAGCTGACACAGCGGGCTCACACAGCATCCTTAATTGATGGAGTAAAAATCGAATCCGGAAGCGTGCATGCCCCAGGAGACTCCTAAAACAGATCGCCAATGGGATGCGGGCCAGTCAATGGATCAATCGGTAGTACCGAGCATGCTTCCGCCCCCTCTGCCTCCCTGACATCAGTTCAGCCCTGAATCCCATGCTGTGAAGACCTCAGACGAGGACCAGCTGTCCAAAGAGGTGAGGCTCTCCCAGGTGCTGTGAGAGGCGCCCTCTTTCAGCGGTAAACCATCCAGGATGTTAAGCCAGTTTGGAATGCAGGGAGGCAGCGAATGAGAATCTGGGTAGCCCCGTGAGCAGAGACCCCTGGAGGGATGGAGGCTTTGCGGAGTCAGAGAGTGTGGGCCGGGGGCGATGCGGTGTATGGTAGTGACAGGCTGGGGACCTGGCTCTGCCGCTCTCCACCGTGTGGGACCACTCGGAAGCCTCCCATCTTCTTCCCCACATAAGGGAGCTTCTTTGGAATTGTCGGCAAGGCGGACACGCAAGAGTTCGGGGGCAGAATAAGTAACCGTTAGAAATAGAGATGTGGGGTCATGTCAAGACCAAATGTAACTACTCCCCGGGGCTGTTAGTATCTAGAGGCCCAGCCCAGCGGGGTGCAGCTAGCACCTCAGTTTTGTGAGCCAGTAAGCCAGTAATTTCAGCAATCACCTGAGAGCTGATCCCACCCATCAGCCCACCAGGCGGGTCCAGGGTACCTGGCTCCCCATAAACAAAATTCTATCACTTATTACACAGACCCTCCTGGGCCTCAACAGGTCGCTCTGGCAGGAATTCCAAGGCCAAGAAATGGCACACAGAACTTTCTCCTTATTAGGCAAGAAAATACCCAGAAGCGTTCATCTACACAGAACGATTCCGTACGTGTTCACCACAGTGTCAAAATAGCTCTCAACTATTCTCGGCTTCCCTTGTGCCCCCAGCTGCTTAAGGGATGCTCTTTTCAAGTGCGTGCCTTTGGAGCCCAGGAGGACCCCCGCCGCTAGGGTCTTGGCATGCAGAGTTAGTACAGATCAAAGGTACGAAACACTGATGAAGGATCGGGGCTAGAAATCTGGCCTTGGGAAATGTGGCTCTTTTCCCCCCACGTTTTCGGTTTGAGGTATATTTACGTTCAGTAAAATGCTTCCATCTTAAGTTTACAGCGTTGTAAACTCTACCACGTGTACACCCATGCGGCCAGCATCCTGACCAAGACATAAGGCATTTCCTTCAACCAGAAAGTCCTGCTCTCTCCTTCCAGGTGACTACCCCACACCCCTCAACCTTGGCGACCCAAAGGCACCCAATGTTCTGACTGCTGGTACCACAGACTAATTCCGCCTGTTCTTGAACTTCATATAATTGGGCTGATACAGACATACGCAGTCACATCTGGCCTCTTTCACTCAGCATAATGCTTTTGAGAATCGGCTATGGTGTTGTCTACGTTGGCAATCTGTTATTTTTATTCTTGTATGAATATATTTCATTGTGTGGATATACCTCAATCTGTTTACTGTTATCTACTATTGAGAGAGAGTTGGGTTGTTTCCAATTTGGGGGCTGTCATCCATAAAGCTGCTTTAAACACTCTTGTACATGTGCTTTCATTCCTTTTGGGTCAATTCCTAGGAGTGGAATTGCTGTGTCATGCGATACCTCCTTGTTAAACTCTATCAGGAACTTTCCAAAAGTCCCATAGTAGTCGTGCCTTTCCCACCACCATCGGTGGTTTCTGAGAATTCCTGTTGCTCTACATCCTTGCCTCGGTTTTGATGGGCTTTTAAATGTTTGTTGTTCTCACGCACGTGGACTGGTATCTGGTTGAGCTTTAATTTGCAGAGAAAAAGGTGAGTTTGTAATTAGGCTTGGTTGCTTCCACCTGGGGTACTCCCTGGGAAAAGTTAAAAAAAAATTGGGGCTTCCCTGGTGGCGCAGTGGTTGAGGGTCCGCCTGCCGATGTAGGGGACACGGGTTCGTGCCCCGGTCCGGGAAGATCCCACGTGCCGCGGAGCGGCTGGGCCCGTGAGCCATGGCCGCTGAGCCTGCGCGTCCGGAGCCTGTGCTCCGCCACGGGAGAGGCCACAACAGTGAGAGGCCCGCGTACCGCAAAAAAAAAAAAAAAATTGATGGTGTCTCTGAGTTGGAATGACTGGAGAGTTGTGAGCATGATTTTCTCAGTAAACACAGGAGAAGTCCCTCTAGGACGGGAAGGGCCCTCAGGTGGCAGAGAGGAGTGGCATGGCCAGATGCCACCTGGAGCAACCCCCCCGGGGGCAGGCATTCTTCCAAAGCCCTCAGATTCAGGATTGCGCGGAGGATGAGGACCTGTGGGGACAGGTCCTCTGTACCTGAACGGCACTTCCTGCTCTTCAGTGGCCTGTGTGTCAGGTGGCCCTGCCCACAGGGTCCAGGGCCAGATCCCCAGCCCAGCTCCTGAGGATCTGGAGGCTGGAGTCATCACTCGTGTACTCACTGGGTGGACATATTAACGGAAACAGGCTGCCATGGACCACGAGGGTGGCCCTTGGCCCTGAAGGATGCCGCAGGTGCCGGGAAAGGTTACCGTGATTGATGCCGGTCCAGCAGCATCGATTCGCCCCCCCACAAATGCCAGCTCCATCCTGACAGCCCCAGCCAACCTGGGGCCTGTGCAAACCCTGAGGCACAGGGAAAGGTCAGCCTGCTGGTCTCGCCTTGCTCAGGGCAGCCCCTTGGCACGGCTGCGGAGCTCGGCAAACCGGACTTGCACAAAGGACATGTGACAC
The DNA here is from genome assembly GCF_963455315.2 of Globicephala melas. Taxonomy (NCBI): domain Eukaryota; kingdom Metazoa; phylum Chordata; class Mammalia; order Artiodactyla; family Delphinidae; genus Globicephala; species Globicephala melas. The sequence goes on from NC_083328.1 coordinate 82,980,891, forward strand.
TGTATCCATACAGTTAAAAATGATGGTGATGTTGAGGAGGGTGGTGATGATGACAGCCTCTTCTGGATTGCTTGCTACAGTGCTCAACTCACTCCCTGTTAATTTTCACAACCACCAGGCGGGAAGATCCGTGTCCTGGGAGGGAGAGCTGAGCTATGGTTGAGGAACTTACCCGACAGCCCAGGAGGTTTAGGATTTGAACCTTGCAGAGCCTTTCCCATCCTGCCTTGCAGGGAAGCAGCGGGTCCCAGCTTTGCCCAAGCCCCACGTGCTTGTGCTTGCAGGGGTCAGAGAAACACAGCGTTTTAATTAAGCATCGCTGGGGGTGGAACAGGTGAGGGAGGGGGTATGTTCTCACTGGATAGGCCAGGAAGGCCACCGGGACGGGGAGGGAGTCAGCCCTGAAGGCGGGTTGGAGTTGCGTAGGGAAGGGGAGAGGTGTCTGGGGTGTGAGCACGAGCACGTGGGGAGATCTAGAGGTAGAACAGGGTGCGTGTGTCTGACGGGGCTGCAGGCTGTAACGCTGGGGAAGTGAGCTGGGGGAGAGCGTGACATCGGGGGAGTCTGGCCTGGCTAGGAGGTGCTGAGTGCTAGGCACAGGGGCCTGGACCACAGTGGACCGGCAGGGGGAGCGCTCTTAGAGGTTCTGGAGCACAAACCCGCAGAATGGTTTAAGGAGAAAAGGAAGACATTTCTCATGTGCTGTCATCATTAGTTCCTTCAGCAGATGTTGGGTGAGCTCTAGCGGGCACAGGACTCTGGGGATACCGTCATGATGGGCAACCCCGGTTCCCTGGCCTCCTGGAGCTCATGTTCTGGGGGGTGTAGGTGATGCATCATTACACAGATGAGACGGAGAAGACGGTGGGGCGAGGCTGCTTGGCGGCTGTGGTCGAGGGAGACGCGTTTGAGAAAATGGCATTTGAGCTGGGACGGGGCTGTTGAGGAAGAGCCAGGCTCAAGAAAAGCTGAGAGAAGGTGCCCCTGGCCAGGGGACAGCAAAGGCCATGGCCCCGCAGTGGGAAGAGCGCCAGCTCGCTGGGAGGTCTGGAACACGCCCCTTGTCCCCCTTCATGTGACAGTCCTTAGGATCCTCTGCAGACAGCAAAACCCCCAATCCTATGTGTTCGAGTCTTGGGGATGCCGAGACAAAGATCTAGAAGATTCTGAACACTGAGTGGGTTTGAGGGAAGCTGTGAGTCATGAGTCGATGAGAAGGGGGATGGGAGGTGATCCGAGTTGGAGGAGGAGGTGAGGACGTGCTGGTGTCATACAAGCGAGCATGGAGTGTGGACAGGAGGTCCTGGGGGAGCTCGCAGGCTGCAAGGGGAGGGGAGGCTTCTGTGGAGCTGCTGAGATCCTGCGCCCCGTGGCCCAGATCTACTTGTTCTGCTCTGACCTTTAAAAACAACCTCACGTCCAACACTCAGTGCAGAAGAGAAAGTTCCCTCGTGTGGGTTCCAAGGGGCATCTGGCAAAGCCACCACCTCCCAGTAAGACACGAGCCACACCCCCATCTTGGTGGCCTTAGGGGCCAGGATCCTCCCCATTCTACAGATGAGGAAACCAAGTCCTAGACACCAGGAAGTATAGCGGTGCAGCTGGCCATTCAGCCGGGTCTGTCTGGCTCTAAAGGCCATGATCAACTTTGCTCTGTGACGTAACATCAGTTCGCGCATAAACATGCTAGGTGAGAGATGCTCGCACCTGAAAAACTCCAAAGGAGAACAGAAAGTGCGAAGGAAGGTCAGTCTCCATCGCCTCCCGCTTCCCCTCCCCGCTCTCCAGTCCCCCCTCCTCGAAGCAGCCACAGATAACAATTTCTTGGACATCCTTCTGTGCGCATTCCATGCAGATTTCTGCATCATGACCTTCTTTTTACTTTTTACGCAAACAGCTGCAGCTAACGTGCGCTTTTCTGTGCCTCGCTTTTCTCAGTTAACAGGCTATTTGGGGGACAGTTCTGCGTCAGTACAGATGGACTGGACTCATTCTTGGGGTGGCTTATACAGTGGTGTGGATGAGCCCGTGTGTGTGTGTGTGCGTAGAGCCGTGCAGCATCGCGGTACATCATCGCGGTACATCATCGCGGTACATCATCGCGGTACATCTGTAGTTTCCGGCGTGCGAGAATGTCTTCCGGGCAAATTCCTAGAAGGGAGCTGCTGAGTCAAAGGGTGTGTCCATCTTTCATCTGAATGGTTATTGCCAACGGTTGTGTTCAAGGGTGTCAGGTGTGCCCAGGCCAAGGAACTGCGGATGTTGCCAAATTTTGTGATTTCGCCGATCTGATGGATGCCACATTGGCCTTGTTCTTGTTATGAGTGGGGCGGGGCAGTTTTTCACGTACTTTCAAAGCCAACGGCAGTTTCCTTCCCTGTGGCTTCTCTGTTCAGGACTTTCAGGGCACACCCTTGGCATTATCCTACCCTGCCCGTCAGACCCCTTGCATGGGACGATGAGGGGTGGTCTTGGGTCAGGGGCGGGCGAGGGGTGCCTGGGTCTTGGACTCTAAGACGAACACTGCATCCAGTTCTCCGTGTGGTCTTGCAAAATATGTGTGCCCACCTACGAATGTGGTTTCCTCCAGGAAGAAGGGTTTGGATCAGATAATCCTCAAAAGTCTATGAATCTCTGGTTATTGCACAGATGGCTGTGGCTGGTAGTTTGCTATCTACTCAGAAGGAAATGGATCTGAGCCTCAGGAGAAAGAATTTAATTTAGATACTGGGGAAAACTTCCTGATGCTGCAGGATATTAAACTCTGCAATGAATGATGATGGTCTGGGGCAGAATATCTCTGTAATACCGAGAACTTCAGAAACAAGATGACTCATTTGGCCTCGTGGGAGAAGTTTCGCTCGGCCTCGGAGATGGCCGTTTGGGGCAGCACGAGGGTCATTTCAGGTCTCAGCGTGTGGTGCGTTTCACGTTTTCAGAGCCAGGTGCCACGCCGATCAGCAACGTTCAGCCAATTACCTGTTTTTCCCTGGAGTTTGTACATCACCCGATTTCATGACTTAGCTCGTTACACGTTAGAAGCAGACACACTCTTAGGCTCACGTAATCAATTCCTAAAATTAGCATTATTGAAAAAATGAGCTGCGAGGGAAGCTGCTGATGTTAATCGATAGTTCAAGTGAGCATGGGGAAAGAATGCCCGAACTCAGCAAAACCACCTAGAAGTTTGGCAACATCACCCCTGGCCTGGCGTTTTTGGGGGGAGAGGGGGTGGGGCACAGTGTTCCGGATAAGTGAGCTTTTGGTTAAGGGGAGGCCGAAATCATTCCGAGCACCCAAACTCCTTCCTTGTCTACTCCTTTTTTTTTTTTTTTTAATAAATTTATTTATTTATCTTTGCCTGCGTTGGGTCTTCGTTGCTGCGCGCGGGCTTTCTCTAGTTGCGTTGAGCCGGGGCTACTCTTCCTTGCGGTGTGCGGGCTTCTCATTGCGGTGGCTTCTCCTGTTGCGGAGCACGGGATCTAGGCACGTGGGCTTCAGTTGTTGTGGTGCACAGCCTCAGTAGTTGTGGCTTGTGGGCTCTAGAGCACAGGCTCAGTAGTTGTGGCGCACGGGCTTAGTTGCTCCGCGGCATGTGGGATCTTCCTGGACCAGGGCTCGAACCCGTGTCCCCTGCACTGGCAGGTGGATTCTTAATCACTGCACCACCAGGGAAGTCCCCCTTCTGTCTACTCCTAATGGATGTCATTACCCATCCTTTGCATGGGCTCCTGCCTTAGTTAACAGAACATACTCAGCATCATTTAATCTCTTCTTAATGACTCAGGGTCCTGTTTGTTTATAACATCCATTACTAATGCCAACAGCTGACCTCACATTCTGCAGAAATCTAAAATATTAGTATCTTTACAAGCCTCTTGGGGGCTTGAATTGTCTACTGTGACCTCCTTCTCATGGGAGCACCTTTCAGTATCCCCAAGAGGAGCCTACACAGCCTCCACCAGGGGCCCCCAGTGTCTGGGAAACTCGCGCGAGTCCTCCCTTCTCCTTCCCTTTTTCCCCTAATATTTACCAAATGGCTCCCTCCCCCCAGGCACTGTTCTTTGACCTCAGGAATCAGTGGCAAAGAAGGCAGATAGGGTCCCTACCCTCAGGGAGCTTGACATCTATTGCGGCGACAGATATTAAACAGGTTCCAGCACAGCTCAACATACAAGGACAGATTGTCACAAGTGCCACTACGGAAACGCACAGGCCCAGGGTGGAGGCAACCAGCCAACGGGGATGCAGGAACCAGGGGACCGACAGCAAGGTGGGTAGTCAGGAGGATGGGGGAGATGTTCTGATGGAGGGATCAGAGAGTTCCAGAGAAGACCTTTCCCAGGCCACAGGAGGCAGTTCCATTCATTAAGCACCTACTGTGTGCCAGCGCTCGGCCAAGGATTTCACATGCATCACCAACTCGGGTTAGGTCCACACACCGCTGTGAGAGATTTCTGATGGAACGCCCGTGGAGACCTTTCGTCTTCATTACTCTGGGTTTATTGATCTTAGCAGCTATTAGAAAATGTTTCTGGGTCCTCCTGTCTGGGGTTTCATGGAGAGCATTGCTTAGGAGTAGGTTAAGTTTTTTTTTTTTTTAATATTTATTTATTTGGTTGCATGGGGTCCTCGTTGCAGCAGGCGGGCTCCTTAACTGCGGCTCTCAGTCTCCTTAGTTGCAGCACGTGGGCTCCTTAGTTGTGGCATGGGAACTCTTAGCTGAGGCACGCATGTGGGATCTAGTTCCCTGACCAGGGATCGAACCTGGGCCCCATGCTCTGGGAGCACGGAGTCTTATCCACTGTGCCACCAGGGAAGTCCCAGGAGTAGGTTAAGTTTTAAAACGTCAGTTCATCTACAGTTGATTTAAAGAAAAAATCCTATACATGGTAGTGTGGGTGGGCTGAGGCAAGGGCTAAGGCCACAGAGGCAAGTGCATCTCAGCAGGGGCAGAGTACATGGCTGCTAAGAGGCTGTAGCTTTCTGGCTGATTCAGAGCCGGAGCTGGGGGTCCCTGTGTCCCTGAGTCCCTCAGTCCCTGGGCTTTCTTCCTTCTCAGGGTGTTGGCACCAGTGCTCAGTTGAGACATGACCAGCCCCTTCTCTGTGCCTCGGCCCCTCCGGCCCTCTGTCACCCCTCTCCGCTCCCTGGGCACTCCAACCGTGGCTGAGACAAGGGACCCCATGGGGACACGCCCAGGAAGCACGAATGGCAGCAGGCAGGTGGGACACGGTAGGGAGCCCGAGCTCTGGGGTCAGGCCTGGGCTGAGATCTCAGACTCGCTCCCCGCTAACCAAGGGGTCTCTGGCCAGGCCTGCCCCAGTCCTGAGCTCCAGGCTTGAGCTCTGTGAGACGGGAGGTCACATCTGCCCCGCCTGCTCCCTGGCAGCTTCGGGGTCACTCTGCGACCTGAGCACCCGTATGTCCACCTGGTCAGGGAGTACCCTTTCCTCCCCAATCACAGTCAGCCCCTCCTGGCCCGCGGGCCCCTCTCTTACTTGGCCGAGGACCTGGAAACTGGACATGGCTGGGTTTCTAGCCGGTCCTTTGGTTTTGGCCTGGGTCCATTGCTAGAAAGACATTCCTGGGACAGGCGAAGGGCCTCTGAGGAAGGGCTCACAACAGGGTGACAACCTGGGCACAGAGCCGTGAGTGGGATGGACATCCAAGAACAAGGATGCCAGACACTCAGGGCACACGCTCCCCCTGCCAACCTCTGCTCCCTGGTACCCGCTCTGTCCTCTGTACGGCAGGTCAGAGGGACGCTCGGTGGACCAGGGTCATCGCCGCCTCGTCTCTGCTCCACCCTAAGTCCTGTCAGCTCAGGATGCCACCCTTTCTGGGAAGACAGCCAGCTAATAGCCGAGCTCAATAAAGAGGCGATTATCCAGCTGAGTGATAGAACCACTTTTCACAGCAGGCCCCCACGAGCCCGCGATCACAGCATTGGGCTTGTACCTTTCCATGGTACATAATTTGTTCTTGCAAGAAAAAAAAAAAAAATATAAATAAAGGGTGGTTAAAATGTAGCTTAAGCAGAGGTCTGGGATGGTGGCAAAGCACAGACACTCAATTTCCTGCACCTTTGCTTTGGCTTTGAAATCTGGGGCTACATTCTTGGTTCGCGTGGGCAAGAAACAGACTGTTCTGGGAAACCACGCTCTCTGTGACTTATTGGGAACCAAATTAATTGCTAAATGTTCTATTGAGTGACTGGCCTTCAGCGCTGAAGTCCCGAGCACAGGGTGGTCAGGGCTCTGACGGTCCTTTCCGGAGGCAGAGTCCACACTCCGGGGACTGACCAGTAGGCCAGGAGCCCAGGCTGCAGAAGGCAGTGGTTTCTGGAGGGAGCAGGGGGTCTGGGCTGGCCTTGCTGCTTTCCTCATCTCCCTGCTCTGGGGTCCCTCGGGTCGGCTGTGCTGGGGTGTGAGTCTGTGTGTGTTTGTCTGTCTGCACATCCACTGTCCGTCTGCCCTCCGGGCGGAGCTTGGCTTGAGACTGAGGCGGGTTTGAGAATCTGACCCGACCACTGCAGGGGTCTGTCCAGCCTCTTGTGCCCCCGACGTGTGCGGACAGACCGAGAGGTGCATGTGGGTCCTCTGAGGCTGGGGGGGGGGGCGCCGTCTGAATGCCGGATCTTGTCTCCAATGTGAAGACCACAACGGTCATCCTTGTGTCCCTGCTCAGCCCACCCTCGAGGCCACACACACTCCATCCAGTGTCCAGGCCTCTTCCTCGGGCTGCTCCCACCGTTTAGGATGTCACTTCATCCTAAATGCACAGGACCCAGCTCCAGGCCCGCCTCCTCCAGGGGAGGCTGTGAGGGGGGAGGAGGGGAGGAGGGGGGAGGGGGGAGGGGCGGGAGGGTGAAATCCCGGCTCCTTAGGCATCCTCCGTCCATGGGCCACGGGGACTAAGAGCTGCGAGGGGGGGAGTGTCCTCAGTGCCCAGAAGAAGGGCTTTGCCCCCTTGATCTGTGTGAGCAACGTGTTGCTGATGCGGCAGGAGGACCTGGTCGAGCGTGAGCACGCCGCACGCTCTGCTCCACTGAACGTCTCAAATACCAGCTCAGGCCCGGTGCCGCTTCGCACACCGAGAAGCTGGGCAGCTTCCCTGCCAGGTGCCCGAGGCGGGCAGGGCTGCACCCTCCAGCGTTGCTCCAGCCCTGCCGCAACGGAACGAGTAGCTGGCGTGGGCAGCAGCAAACACACAGTTCACGCCTGCTCTGCTCTCTCCGGTGTCCCTGGGCGATCCTGAACACCTGAGCCTCTGTTTCCCCAACTGGAGATGGAGGAGGGGGCTCCTCCTTGGGCCACAGGGAGGAGTCTGGCAAGGTCGTCTCAGGCGGCCAGGCTCGCTGCCCTGAAGGCCGCCTGCCTGGAGCTCCTGGGCTCTGTGTGTCTGTGGCTCTGGGCTGTTCTGGAACCAAGGGCTGCCTCCCTCTCTGGAAGGGCCTGTGTTGACACAGGAAGGAGGGCCAGGGGCCAGTTCCCAGGGCAGCTACAGACAAAACCCAAAGAGATGGGCAGTTTTTCCTCCAAGGCCATTGCCCTTCCCGTGTGACCGGCGCTGACCTCACCTGCCCAGCGCCTGGCTGTGCGGTTCCTCTCTTGTTTCAGCCACCCTGTGTCCCTTCTTCCTGAACCCCACCAGCAGACCCACCCTTACCTTTGGGCACGTGTGGCAGCTACTTTAAAAATCTCGCCCTGTTCGCCCATCCTTTAGCTTCACATGCTTGTCCCAGACCTTGAACTGTTTTCCAAGCCACATAGACCTGAGACTCGGGAGGAAGGCAGGTGGCCCAGGTCCTGCATTTGAGGACACGCTCGCCGCGCCGACCTCACCAGGTGCAAAGGGCACCACTTTCATAAACCCGCCCCCTTTGACTCCCACTGACGTCACTTTCCGATATTAGTTTCTAAATCAGTTCACCTTAAAAAAAAATGTAATAGATTTCTTTACAAAGGGTTGAAAGTGGAAAATCGTTCTTCCTTGCCGTAATAAATAGATGGGAACCATGACAAGAAAGGCAACGGAAATGAAACATTATGAGATCTGCCAGGAGACCTTGCCCAAAGATTCTGAGCCGGAGCCCTGCTTTGTTTGACAGGGAAGTTCTTTGAGGGTTTGGGGGCGGCAGATACGTTAGATTGAGATTCTTCTTGATGTAATGAGAAAATGTCAAAGACTTGGACGGGAAATAAAATTTTCCTTACGCAATCTGTCCTTGCGACACCACACTTCATCAAACGCGGACCGAGGGCAGCCCTACAAACCCCAGAGGGGGAAACTGAGGCATCACGTGGAGAGAACAGAGACCCCAGGTCAGAGGGGGAGTTCACGGCCTCGGTAGATCAGGCATCAGAGAAGGAGCCCATCCTCCGCTCCACGCTGGCCGCGGGCGCCCCCCCTGGTCTCTTCCTTTGCCTACGTTGACTCTCTCCACGTGGCTTTCAAAGAAACTGACAGCAATCCTGGCCCCAGACTGAGGTAGGTGGAAAAGGCACATGCAAATTCCACCAATTCCTCCTGGAAAACCAAAGGGGATGTTTAAACTGCAGCTGAATCGGGCGATGGAGGGCGTGGCTGCCAGCAGGGATGTAAGTTTCCTTCCTCCTGATCAAACACCTCCCGGGGCTTCTTGGCTGCGTGGACAGTTTTCTTTTTTCTCTCTCTCCTGACTGTCTTCACATTTGGTGAGTGTTTGAGTGCCAGCGTGGGAGGGGAAGACAGAGCACCACCTGGCTGTCCATCACCGCAGAGGGGCTAGCAAAGAAGCTGCTGGATCAGGAGTCCATGACTCACCCCTCGCCCGGCCCCCCACCCCCACCCCGGACACTGCGGGGAAGGTCCTGCGTGACTTTGTGCTTCTTCAAGGAGAGCTTAGCATCTTGGGACGCGGCGAGGGACACACCCCAGGGAAGTGCTGAATCTCCAGGCAAGAGTTCCCTGTATTGGCACAAGAGGGGCCAAAAACAAGGGCAGGTGAACCCAGCTGGTGCAGATGAGGGGGAAGGAAGTTTCCTTCTTTCCTCAGGAAGAAATACATCCGTCTCCCTCCTGTCTCTCCAGGAATGCTTCTCAGTTTTCCCCCAGCCCCTCGATTGCCTTAATGGGTCTTGGCTGTGGGGATGGGAAGGTGAGGAGGGAGAGGTTAGTGGGAAAAGATGAATTGCCCCGAAGTTATTAATGCCATGGAAGTTAGGTCATAGGACTCCCCTCTTTTTCTTTCTCTTGCGGGAGACTCGGAGGTGGAAAGATACAGCGAATCCTTTAAGAACTTCATCAAAGGGAGTGGGGAACATGTAGAAACCAGTCCTCAGCTGAAATATTACACAAAGAACAAATTCAGCTGGGCGTACCGTCTTGGTGGTCACAGGAAGACCGTGGGTTGCCCGGAAAGGACATCGGCCAGCGTCGAGAAGAGTGACTGTCTTTCTCCCCTGGGGACATTGCGCGAGGCCGGGGGAGATCCATCGCCCGGGTTTGGTGAAGTGGGTCAAAAGCAGGGGCGCTGCCAGGATCGTTACTTCTGGAATGTGATTGGCAGGATGAAAGCGACCTCAGCAAGGAGGGAAGTAAATTACACTTGGTTCCAGGATTTCTGGAGAGCTGCTGTCCCACAAACACAAGGCAGACGCAGGGGAAGGCCACCTCCACGGTGGGCATCGTCGCCAGGGGCTGCTCAGGGCCACCAGGAGCCTACAGCCTTTGCCCAGGTACCCGTCCCCTGCCTCTGGCTGGCCCAGAGCAGGCGCCCAACCTGGAGAGCTGTCCCACAAACACAAGGCAGACGCAGGGGAACGCCACCTCCACGGTGGGCATCGTCGCCAGGGGCTGCTCAGGGCCACCAGGAGCCTACAGCCTTTGCCCAGGTACCCAGCTCTGGCTGGCCCAGAGCAGGCGCCCAACCCTACAGAACCAGCTGTGCGATGGGAACGTCAAAGCCTGCCTCCCTGGGGTGTGGCTGTGCCTTTAGGACTGACTCAAAGATGTCGGGAGCAGCGGGGGCACCCGAGGCCTTTCCAGGTTCATCGCTGGACAGTCCACTCCCAGCCCAGCCCCGGTCTGCATCCTGCATAACACCCAGGAGCCCTTTAAAGATGAAGGTTGGCCCTGTTGCTCCTTTGCTGGAAGTCTCTCGGTTGGTGGCTCGTGGGCTCCTCCGAGGTATGAAGTCCAGTCTGCTGAATGACATGTAAGCCCAGTACCGGACCCTTATCCCAGAAGTCAGGGTGGCAGCGTCTCCCGCAAGACAGGTGGATTCGTTTCCCGGGGTTGTGTTAACAAACGAGCACAAACTGGATGGATTGAAAGAACAGATATTTATTCGCTCCTGGCTCTGGACACATCAGTAGGGCCGTGCTCCCTCTGGAAGCTGTTGGGGAGGTTCCTTCCTCGCCCCTCCCAGCTCCCAGGGGCTCCAGCTGCTGCTCCGCTCCAAGCGTCGCCCCGATCTCTGCTTCCATCTTCACGTGACTTTCTACTCTCCTGTGTGTGTCAAATCTCCCTCTGCCTCCCTCCTTTTTTTTTTACATCTTTATTGGAGTATAACTGCTTTACAATGGTGTGTTAGTTTCTGCTGTATAACAAAGTGAATCAGCTGTATGTATACACATGTCCCCATAGCCCCTCCCTCTTGCGTCTCCCTCCCTCCCACCCTCCCTATCCCACCCTTCTAGGTGGTCAAAAAGCCCCGAGCTGATCTCCCTGTGCTATGCGGCTGCTTCCCGCTAGCTATCGATTTTACGTTTGGTAGTGTATATGTCCATGCTACACTTGTCATTGTGTTTAGTGTCCACAAGGCTAATCCAGGGGGATCTCATTTCAAGACACCTGGCTTAATCACACCTTCAAAGACCCTTTTCCCAAATAAGGTTACGTTCACAGATTCGGGGGTTTCAGATGTGGATGTATCCTTTGGGGACACCATTCAGCCCCCCCACAGAGGGCATAATGGTCTCTGGTTGTTTAAGGCTGGGACCACCCAGAAGCAGAGCTGGAGACAAGCAGCTGGATTGGGAGGCGACCCCAGGAGGCACCCCTAGGAGAGGAAGCCAGGCAGATGACAGAGGGGAGCAGAGCGTGAAGGTCATGGCCACGAGCAACCGAGGCTGTTTCTCGGGAGATGAGCCTCTGCTCGTGGTGTGGAGCAGGCCCTCGGAGCTGTCGTCACAGAGGGAGAAGGAAACGGGGGATTTTATCCCCCACCTCCCACCATCTTTGGCTGAGAACTGCTCTGGGCGTGAGAGCTCCTTAGCACTTCCGGTCGGGAGAAAAGGTTCAGTGTTCACCGAAGGACACTTCTGGAATGCTCTGGAACAAGTGCTTGGGGGATACGGGCGGGCACAGCAGCATCTCCCCCACTGGTCTCCAGGGAAGTGGCACTGCCTGACCCTTGAGCTGAGTAGGGCAAGCCCGTCTCTGTTCCTCCCGGGGGGGAAGCACTGAGCGTCATTAATATTTGTTGACCGAGGGAATGAGTAGCCACCCATTTTCAGGAAACTTCCCTCAGTCACGTCAGCCAATTCTAACATCTCCTTTCTCTGCATCAGTTTATTATTATTAATAGTAACCTCTTGGGAGACACAACTTACTCAACATATAGATTTATCGAGGCTTAGCATTTGATTTTATTGGGCCTTGAATTGTCATCTATTTTCTGTCCGTCTCCTGCTCCAAACTGATGCAAACACCCCAAACTGTGGGACCACATGCCATTCTTCACGGGATTGTCAGGTTAAGGAGGCCAGGTTTAAGCATTGCATTTTGCTTCTTTAGCCTTCTATATTGTTAATTAACAAGTATTGAATTCCCCCATGAGCCTGGCATTGTTCTAATTGTTTTTATTAAGAGTGTTTCAGTTGCCCATGAAAAGAAAAATTCAAACCGGCTCAAGCCCAATCCAGATGTCATTGGCTGATGTATCTGAATGGGCCAAGGGTTATTCCAGCTTCAGGCATGGCTGGATCCTGCAGCGCCAGGGGGCATCACAGGACTCTGAGACCTCTCCTGGCTCTGCTTGTCCATGTGCTGGTGCCAAGACTCTGTTCCTGTAGCTCCTGGTGGGAAAGGACATTTTCCAGTCACTCCGGCAAAAATCTCAGAATTCGCTCTGATTGGACAATCCAGGTCACTATGGTTACAATGATGTTGGCTGATTTAGGGCTGAGTTGCATGACCCCTTTCCCAAAGATCTTCAGTAGTCAGCCCCACTCAAACCACGTGGACTGAGAAAAGGGAATGCATCCCTCCAGGAACCTCAGGATATAGTTACTAGAAGAAAGGGAGGAGACTTCCCTGGCTGTCCAGTGGTTAGGACTCCGAGCTTTCACTGCAGGGGGGTCAGGTTCGATCCCTGGTCAGGGAACTAAGATCCCACATGTCTCGGTGAGGCCAAAAATAAAAAGAAAAAAATAAGAAAGGGAAACAGATGCTGAGTCATCTAAAGGAATATTTGTCCTCTGTGGTCCTTTTCATGCAAATCCTAACACCACCTTCAGGAGGAAGGTTCTATTATGACGCATTTTGCAGAGGAGGAAGTGAGGCATAGAGAGGTTTCTTGGATAAGTTGATAAATTGTAAGAAGACTCCAGCCCAGCTGCAAGGTTCCTTGTAATGACCCCCAAAATTGTCTGTGCTGTTGTTGGTTCTCTGATCTCCTCTGTTTGTGGCTCCCCGACACCAGCACAGAGCCAGGCACACAGGAGGCCTGAAAAGACTGCTCGGTTCTATCTATGAATGTCTGTTTCTGGTGTTTGTGCGACTGTTTATGCTTCAGAATTTCCAAAGGCTACAGAATGTGCCCAATGGCAAAACACATCAATTTTTTTTTTTTTTTTTTCTGGTATGCGGGCCTCTCACTGCTGTGGCCTCTCCCGTTGTGGAGCACAGGCTCCGGACGCGCAGGCTCAGCGGCCATGGCTCACAGGCCCAGCCGCCCCGCGGCATGTGGGATCCTCCCGGACCGGGGCACGAACCCGCGTCCCCTGCATTGGCAGGCGGACTCTCAACCACTGTGCCACCAGGGAAGCCCAAAACACATCAATTTTTACTGCAAATTATTTTTTTTAATAAATGATGTATAAGTTTATACATCCTAATTAAGCAAAAATTATTTATTGCAGCAAATTACAATGAAGTCACGGAAATGACTGCAATTGTAAGTTCTTGACAAAGTGATAAAGTCCATTAATGCTTCGCTGCCTTGCTGGGGCTCCTTGAGCCCCTGCCAGCAGCCAGCTGTCCTGCCCCCCCACAGAGCTTACAAGGAACAGTTTCAGAGAGTCTGTGGATCTGGGTCCCCTGGAGAACTAACTCCAGGCTGGAGGTTGCTCCAGACCCTCAGAGAGCTGACAGTCAGCATCTTCTGATTTGGTTATACCAGGGAGGGAATTATAAATCACTGGACCTCTCCATCCGGACACAGAGCTGGGAGAGGAATGACATGCCCCTCGCTTTTGGAGCACCCAAAAGTGACAGGTTCTCTTTGCCTCTAATCTCACTGCCCTTGCCTTATCCCATGACTTGCTGGGACCCACTTGAAATATCCCCGTTTCCTCCCATGCCAATATTTATTCATCCACCCATCCATCCATTCATCCATCCATCCATCCATCCATCCATCCATCCATCCATCATCCATCCATCCATCCATCCATTATCCATCCATCCATCCATCTATCCATCCACCCACCCAGTCCTCCATTCCCAACATCCCTCCCTCCATCCATCCATCCATCCATCATCCATCCATCCATCCATCCATCTATCCATCCACCCACCCAGTCCTCCATTCCCAACATCCCTCCCTCCCTCCCTCCATCCATCCATCCATCTATCCATCCACCCACCCAGTCCTCCATTCCCAACATCCCTCCCTCCCTCCATCCATCCACCCATCCACCAGTCCTCCATCCCTCCATCCATCCATCCACCGACCCACTCCTCCATCCCTCCTTCCGTCCCTCCATCCAGCCATCCATCCATCCACCAATCCTCCATCCTCCGTCCCTCCATCCAGCCACCCATCCACCAATCCTCCATCCCTCCATCCATCCACCGACCCACTCCTCCATCCCTCCTTCCATCCCTCCTTCCATCCCTCCGTCCAGCCAACCATCCATCCATCCATCCATCCATCCACCACTCCTCCATCCTCCATCCCTCCATCCATCCATCTCTTCATCCATCTATTCAGCCATCCAATCAATCATCCATCTATCCCCAAAATATTTACTGACAACAGAATACCAGTAATTATTTTCCTGGACATAGGTGCACATGGTCTTTTGGATCAAACCAACTCCTATTTATTGAGCACCTACTGTGTGCAAGGCAGGTCCTCCTTTTCCCCTAGACAAACCTGCCCATTTTTCTGGGTTTCCTCGTCTCTTCCACCTGGCTGCCTTTGCCCACTTCAGCATCTGTCAGTGTCTCACTCTTTCAAATCCTGAACTCCACCTGCTCCTAGAGGTGGGACCCCACCACATAGCACCTGCTACTTCTCTCATTTTATAGATACTGGCCTTGCTTCCTCTTCTGGATGGTGCCTAGGGAAGGAATCTCTTGACACGTCTTCTCTTGTCCTGATGCTTAAAAAGCCTGGGAAGCAAGAAGCCTGTGTCATTCATTCATTCATTCATTCATTCAAGTAGAAACACTCATAGGGCACCTTCCTAGTGCCAGGTACTCGGGGTTAAGAAAAACTAGGATGTGAGACTCACCTTTCTCATCTGTGAAACTGGAGATGCAACCAGGGACTTGGACTCTGTAGACGGCAGGGCATAGACTTCGGCGAGACGCCCTCAATATCCAGGTTAAAAAGTGCTCTGCAAGTCACAGAAAACACATCTGTGAGCCAAACGCAGCCCAAGGGCTGTCAGTTTGCAAACTCTCATCCTTGTAGGAGTGTTCAAAGGATCAACTGGAATAACATGATTAAAGGGGGATAGATGTGTCCAGAGGAACGGCGGCCGAGGTCGGAGCAGAGGAGTGGCCGTTAGGGCGACTCTCAGGGCAGAGGTCATTCCCCGTGCTCACTGGTCTGTCCTCCTGGTCCCCAAGCCCCCTCTTCTCAGTAGCTCTCTTTGTGACCTGCCCCCTCCCTACCTCATCTATTGCAGAGATCTCTGCGTCTACACATGACCCCGACCACTCCTAAATTCCACCCTCATTGGCAGTGGAATAAAAAAACTGGTAGTTTTTTTTAAAGGGCAATTCCTAAGAGGCCATGTTGAGACTCGGGTTTTGGGATGAGACAGACTTGAACGTGAACTTGAGGATTAACTCTTCGAGTACTCTTAGCAGGGTGCCTGTGGGAACCTTTGCGTCCATCCACCGAGAAATGGGTTTAGTGATTGGACCACAAAGAGCTGTAGAAAATGCTCCCCAAACGCCAGCTATTATTATAGAACCAGTAGCCACGAGCAAGGTTATTTATGCCACAAGAGGATCCATCCTAGGCCCTTCAAGCACCCTTGGAATTCCTCTAACATGGGGTTCATTTGAGGAAAGTTGGATTGGTTTGCGGCTTTTTTCTAGCCCTTATCTTCTGAGGAAAGAGAGGTCAGAACAAGGTTGCTTGCTCCCCTAAAAAGTGCATAAGAAATTTTACAAGGATGGGCTCTCCAATGCCAGCTTGTTATTTGTTTCAAACGATGCATGCATCTGCAATTTTTCAGAATGGCAACGTTAATCTACTATAAAAATGTGTTGGTCAAAATTCTCATGGCTGCAGGTGATGAATTAACTAACTCCAAGTGACTCAAATAGCAGGGTTGACTAATCTTGTATAACTAGCAGCCTAGAGATGGACAGTAACTCAGCAATATCAGCTAAGACTCACTCCTCCCATCTTTCTGCTTTGCCATCTTCATGGTGACAGTATGGTTGCCATAGCTCCAAGCATCACATCCTTGTACAATGACATCCCAAACAAGAAAGAAGGGGATACAAGCCAAAGAACCTTCTCTTTAGGACTCTCTCTTTATTCTGGGGGGATAATCTCTTCCAGAGATTAGGTTTTCTCTTGCATTTCATTGTCTAAGAGTAGGTTATATGCCCATCTCTATGTCAATCAAGACAAAAGAGAATAAGATTTCAGTGGCTTAGACAAATCAGCCGTCTTTCTGTGGAGTTGGGCATATTGTCGCACAAAATCAGGGTTCTATTCACAAAAACAAAGGGAAAATGACTGTCGGGTGGGTGGTCAGTATTTCTGCAACTCGTAATAGTAATGCAGGTGAAAAGAGCCTCTGTTTCTTGAGCCCAGTCACTGAGTTGAATCCTCCCAGCAGCCCCTCTCCAACCTCATCACAACCCGACAAGCCGCAGTGCTTGCCCCATCTTATGGGGGAAGCAGGAGAGCACTTGGGGCCACCCCAGAGGTTATCCCTGGGTTCGCAGACTGAGTTCCATCAGTCAGCAAGGCTGTAATGAAAACCACAGACCCTAGCAGCGGCCCTACCTCAAATTCCACGCATCCTGGCTCAGGTCTGGTCAAGGATAGACCCGCCCTCCCCTATTCCCCCAGAGCAGCTGGAGGAGGGATCGTGGGCAGGGCCTCTGCCCCCTCAGTTACATATTCCCCTGGGGGTAGCAACAAACTGGCACTTGGACCTGTTTCTGACCCATGAAAGGGAAGCTTGGGTGTCAGGAGGGGGACACGGCCTTGAGCTGCCCAGGTCTGGTCATCTGGTCCTGTCCCTCACCTGCCGGCAGCTCTCCTCTGGATCTGAAGTCTGTCTATTTCTCTGTCTCTGTCTCTCAGACACACATGAGCACACTCTGCATTTCTCAATTATATAGTAGAAAATTCTGTGTGGGTGTGTGCACGCACGCACATGTACACAAGTGTCTCTCTGGACAGCGAGGGTCTCTCCTTCCTCCCCTCTCTCTGGGTAGGACACACCAATTTTGTTATTGTTGTTATTGATTTGCATATGGACACATTTTTTGGTTTATTTTTGTTTTAATTTTTAAATTGAAGTATAGTTGATATATATTATCTAAGTTACAAGTGTACAATATAGTGATTCAGTTTTTAAAGGTTATACTCCATTTATAGTTATTATAAAATTTTGGCTATATTCCCCGTGTTGGACAATATATCCTTATCGCTTATTTTATATATAAACATGAGAAGATAGCAATTTTTAAGGCAGCATTTAAGGAAATGCCACATACCCTGATCCCGCCGGCCCCAGGGGGAGGGTGTGGGTGTACATGCGTGCTTGCATAGGTGAGGATCTCACACGTGGGTAGGAAGGACCCTCCCAGGACAGAATGGTCTCCATTTCTCTTGCTGAGTTATCTACCAGCTGAAATGCAAAATCAACGCCATCCGTTTTTCAGCACATAGGGAAGCGCGCAGGTCCCTGGTGAAATGCTCCCCGCCCCGCCCCCACAAAAGCCTCTCTCTGAAGCGCCTATCTCTAAGCAACAATCCACGAGCCCCCCACCAACTCCCCCATCCGAGGTTTCAGTTACCCACGGTCAACGCTGGCTAGAAAATATGAAATGGAAGATTCCAGAAATAATTCATAAGGTGTTCTTTTGTTTGTTTGGTTTTGGTTTGTTTTGGATTTAATTAACCTTTTTCTTGAAGTATAGTTGATTTACAATGTTGTGTTAGTTTCAGGTGTACAGCACAGTGATTCCGTTATGTGTCTATTCTTTGTCAGATTCTTTTCCCTTAGAGGTTATTATAAAATGTCGAGTATAGTTCCCTGTGCTATACAGTAGGTCCTTGTTGTTTATTTTATATATAGTAGTGTGTATGTGTTAATCCAAACTCCTTATTTATACCTCTCCCACCTTTTCCCCTTTGGTAACCGTAGGTTTGTTTTCTATGCCCATGAGTCTATTTCTGTTTTGTAAATAAGTTCACTGCATGCTGTTCTGAGGAGTGGGGTGAAATTTTGTGCCGTCCTGGAGCTGCCCCGTCCTGCTCCCCCAGGAATCGGCCCGCTGATGCTTGTGCTACCTACCCGCTGGTACAGGAAAAGCACGGAACACAGAGGGCTCGGTACTGTCCGTGCTTTCAGCATCCACTGGTTGGGGAGGGGGATTGGGACGTATCGTATCCCCTGCGAACATGGGGCAACCACTGTACATCCTTCTCCCTAAGAAAGTGCAACTGAGAGAGAAATACTCAGAGAAGTACTTCTGCCTGTGATCTGTTTCTCCATGGAAGCTGAAAAATATATCTGTGCTTTCTTTTCAGGAAGAAAAAAAAATCTGTCTCTCTCCCACTCAATGACTTTCTGTCTCCTTCTGTCTCTCTGTCTCTGTGTCTGTGTCTGTCTCTCTCAAACACACACACACAACACACTCACACACTCAGGCAGAAAGTTCTCTCTATTGGATTTAAAACTGGACAGAAATTACTCCCCTTATTTAGGGAAGAATCATTTGAGAAAAACACTCTCGTTCTCTGCATACAGAAAAGTGTGTGTGTGTATTAGGTAAAAATTATTCTCTCTCAGAGTCTCCTTCTGAAGCTCATTCTCCCTGGGCAGAGATGCTGGCTGCCTTGAGAAAACACGTACCAGAGAGAAAAACATACACATAAATTCTCTGTCCCCAAAGAAAACTCTGTGTGTGTGTGTGTGTGTGTGTGTGCGCACACGCATGTACATGTGTGTGTATCAGATACACGTCTTTCTGGGTTGATTTATCTCTCCGTGCAATGAGGGGGAAAATATGCCCTTTTTTTGAAGAAAAACGTACCCCTTCTGTCTCACACACACACAAGTGCCTTCCCTTCCCTCACTGAGTGTCTCTTATTGGCAAGACAGACTCTCTCCTCCCAGGATGTGGGGTAACGTGTGTGTGTCTGAAGAGGGGGAGCTAGAAAGGACCCTCTCTCTCTCATTTTTTTAAATCATTTTTTCTTTTTTCTCTTTCCTTTTTTTCTTTTTTTTCTATTTTTTTCTTTTTTAAAATAATTGTCTTTCTCTGTTTCTCTCTCTGTCTGTTGGTCTCTTTCTGTTTCAGAAAAGTCTCTCTCTAAAGGTACACACGCACACACACACTGACACTAAGAAAGTGCACACGGAAGAGAAATGCTTAGTCTCACTCTGACAGCAGGAAGAAAAGTGCATGTGTGTGTGGGTGTGGGCGTGTGTGTGAACGTGTGTGCTGGCAACGAGCCTCTGTCCACGGACTGCTGGTCTCTCCCCACAGGCAGGAACATCTATGCATGTCTTCTCTCCAGGCAGAAAAATCTGGAACACACACACACACACACACACACTCTCTCTCTCTCTCTCTCTCAGGCAAAAAATTCTCTCTATTCATTGTTAAAACTAGACAGAAATTACTTGTCTTCTTAGGGATTCATCACCTGAGAACTAAACACTCTGTCTCCCAGCTTGTGGGAAAGTGCATACATGCGTGTGTGTGTGTGTGTGTGTGTGTGTGTGTGTGTTTTAGGCACAAATTATTCTCTCTGAGTCTCGTCCTGTAGCTAGTTCTCACTGAGCAGAGGTGTGGGCTCCCTTGAGAAAATATGTACCAGAGAGAAAAAACATGTAAATTCTCTGTCTGGGCAAGAAGAAAATTGTGTGTGTTCGTGTATGTGTGTGCGCACGCGCACACGTGCCGTGCAGGAACAAACGGACAAAACAAAACGAATAGAAACTTCTTTCTGTCAGCCTGAGTCTCCCTACGGACTTGGGGATGGGGGCAGGGGAACGGACGTGCCATCCTCTGGGCAGAAAAAGCCGTCTCAGACACTCACACACGCACCAGACACACACTCACCCGTTTGGCAGCAAGGCCTCACTGTGTGCCCCCAGAAAAGCGAGCCCTTCCACACCAGAAAGGTCATGTGTGTGCTTGTACCACACACAGCACACGGCAGGTACTGGGCAGGCTCCCTGCAGGCTCGGAAAGACGTGTTTTTTTCCAGATATGAAAACAAAAGAAAACAGAAAAAAACAGCAATTGTCTTTGCAACACACACACACACACACACACACACACAGCAAGAAGGGATGCATCTGCATGGGTGCTGGGGGCACAAGCAGAAAATGTCTTTCTGTTGTTTATCTAGTTCCCTTCCTGCAAGCAGACCTATCTCTCACACACACACCTCTCTCCTCTCACTAAGCATTCAGCCGCTGAACACTATTTTTTAGCTCATGGAAAATTTTGTGTGTCTGTTTACGAGCAGAAAATGATCTCTCGTGCTCAAAATGCATGTCCTGCAGCTGCCCTACTCTCGCACTGGAGAAAAGCTTACTCATTGTGTGATTGTGTGTGTGTGTGTGCCTACACACACACAATCCATCTCCCTCAAAACACACACACACACACACATATGTGTCCCTTCCTCTCCCTAAGTTTTCATCACCTGAAAAACCAACATCTTTCTCTGGAATTCTTAGTTCTCAAGAAATCATGAACACTCTTGTTCACTGAGAAGGGCTGAGAGCTCTCTGTCACCAGGCAGGACCCTCCTCCACACACACACACACACACACACACACACACACACACACAGTCAGGCACATGGAAACTCACAGCAGGAAGAACATGGTGTGTGTTTCCACACACCCCTGTTACCCTCTCTACACACCCATGTGCACACACATACTCACACTCGAGCAGAAACATGCCCCTCCCACCAAGTGTGCCCTGTGTGACAATCAAGGCTCCTCCCTTCTCAGGCTCAGCTCACAAAAACCTGTCTGCTGATGAAAAAGGCTTTCTTCCTCTGAGAAGCCTTTCTCCAAAGCATGTTATCACTGGAGACAAATGACCCCCCGTCAAAAGGAGGGCCCTTGACAGGAAACTCACGCCCACTCTCACCCCCTTTCCGTATCTGGAAATTGTGTGTGTACACGCGTGTGTGCAGAATCACTGCTTTGGGTCTGTCTTCTTGCGAGCCCCCAAGTACGTATCTTTTTCCAGACAGTAAAACTCTCTGTCTCTGTGTCTCTGTCTCTGTGTCTCTGGATCTGTGTCTGTTTCTCTCTCTCTCTCTCTCACACACAAACACAGCAAGAAGAGATCCGTGTGTGTCCATGAGTGTGGATATAAGCAGAAAAAGTCTCTCTGGGGCTGAGCCAACTCCGTGAAAGCAGAAAAAAAAATGTTCTTTTTCCAGAAAGAAAAAATAATACTCCCAACACACACACACACACACACACACAGAGAAATGTGGCTCTCCGCTGTGTTTGTACTATCTGGAAAATGAACAGACAAACAAACATTCTGTTTCTCAGCTCATAGAAAATTATATCTGTGCTTGTCTCCAGGCAAAAAAAAAAAGTCTCTATTTTCACTTCGAAAGTCACTTTTTAAAAATCACTGAACAGAAATGCACCCTTCCCCATAAAGACCACCACAGATAAAAACACACGTGCTTAGACTCAGAAAACTGTGTGTGTGTGTGTGCCTGTGTGTATGTAGGGGGAAAAAACCTTTAATTTATTAGACTGTCTCTTCCTGTGGGCCAAGAAAACACACGTTTTTCCATGCAGCAAAACGTGGATGTCAGGCTCACGCGCGTGCACACACACACACACATTTGGGCAGAAGGTCTTCGCTTCCTCACTAAGTATGCATCACCTGAATTTCCAGCACTTTGTAATTCTCAGCTCACTGAAACGTGTGTCTCCGGGCAGAAAATGTTCTTTTTTCCCTCTTCCCTCTAAAGCTTTTCACCACCGGGCCCAAGTCACTCCCCTCTCCCCAAGAAGTCACAGATGAGCTAGGAAGAGTGCACACTGGGAAAGAAGAAAACTCTGTGTGTGTGCCTGTGTGTGTTCACATGTGTGTGGCCCCAGAGTGTCTCTCTGTGGATTTCCTGATTTTTGTTGATTCCCTGCAAGCAGAGGAATATATGTGCTGTTTTTCCAAACGTATATTAGAAGATCCTCTCTGTCTGTCTGTCTGTCTTTCTAACACACACACACACACACACACAGAAGCACAAAGATCCCTTTGCTGGCCCCGCTCCTGGGCACATCTGTCTCCCCCCCCATCACTCAGGCTTCCCCACCTGAGAAGCAAACACTACTTCGCAGCTTGCAGAAAATTCCGTGTGTGCGTGTGGGCAGCAGGCGCCCTCCTCTCCTTTGCCCTCCTCCCTTTCCCTCTCTCATCCCCTCTTGGAAACGTCTCCTCTGTGGCAGCCAGGAAACACAGGGCGCTAGGAAACACTCGTCCCCCTCCAGACGGGACCCTCCAGGGGCCCTGTCTGTCGCTCTGTCTCTCCTGCTCACGGAAACACGTGTGCGTGCGCGCGTGTTTTCTCTGGGAAGAAGAAAATCAATCTCCCTCCCTCCCTCCCTCCCTCCCTCCCTCCCTCCCTCTCTCTCTCTCTCTCTGCTGGAAAAATCATTGTTTGTTGCTCTGGACCACCCTGGAAATGTCTCCCTCCTTTAACCACCACGAGGGCTGCAAACCCCATCACCCCGTCCTCCCTGCGGCCGAGAGCCTGGCTCTACCTCAGCCTCCGTCAGAACCAAGGGCACCTATCCTCCTTATGGATGTAGAGTGTGACTGTGTCTCTCTCTACTTAGGCCCCGTCTTTCCTTCTGTCTGTCTGTCTGTCTGTCTCTCTCTCTCTCTCACACACACACACACCCTTTCCCTAGGCTGAAAAGTGTGCTTGTGTCACTGTCCAGGCCCAAAGGCTCTGTGGTTCATCCAACACCCTGGACCACCAGACGGTGACCTCGGCCCTTTCGCCCAGCGCCCCCATCCCTCGCTCCCAAGGCCTCTCCTGGGGTCCCCTTCCCATCTGCAGCACCTGGGCCAGGCTGCGCCGTCCCCCTCCAGAGCAGGCAGGGTACTCGGTGTCCCAGCTGGGTACCTTCCTGCACACGCCCCCCCGCCATGCCCACCTCCCCAGCACTTCACTGTACCAGCCCGTGCTGGGCGTCCCGAGGACACCGCCTTAATTAGGACGCCTCCAGGCCGGGAGGGCGGGCTCTTGGCCCCGAGCAAGCCGGTCCCGGCCCAGTCACCCCGAGGCGTCCCATCTCCAGCCCCTCTCTCCGGGGTCTGCCTCCCGGACCCCATCTCATCTGGGCTCCGTCAAGGGGAGGCCTGGCACTCGCGGGGGGCGATGCCACAACCAGGACCTCGCCCCGTGACTCGGGTGGGGGACGTGGGCCCGAGGAAAGGGAAGGGACTGCCTGTCTCCCCCCGCCCCCCCTGCACCCAACCGCGCGGCTCCGCAAACCCGAGAAGTCCCCGCGCCGCCGCCACCCCCAACGCGCTGCGCTCACTCGCTACACAACAGCGTGCCCACGCGGCCGCAGGCGGAACTGCAGGCGGCCGCCGTGAGCCTCTCTGCGCAATGTTTTCTTAGAGGCTCATTTCCTTCTAGAAGCTTCCACCAGTCTTTCCCTGTCCTAGAGGCCCTGACTCGGGACCTAAGAAGAGGGGCTTATCTCCAATCTCCTCTCCTTGAATTTACGTATTTCAGGTGGTGCTCTCTACTCGTGATGTAATGCATTTGTGCCTGAAAAAACCCACACTCCCCCCCAAAATAAATAAATAAAAGATTCCAGGTGGCCGATCCATGCCGTTTCACTAGAGGGAACACAGACAGGATGAGATCATAGACAAGTTCAACTCTCTGCCCTTTCACTTGCTGACTAGGGGAACTTGGCAAGTCATACGGCCCTTCTGAGCCTGTTTCCCCATCTGGAAACCCACAGCCCTGGTGGGGTTGCTGGCGGGACCACAGGGTGGGTGAAGCCTGGAGACCGTGGTGGGCAGCGGGTGGGCTCCCAGGACACGGTGGTTCCTCCCGTGGAGGTGCCCTTGTGATTATCCGCAAACACAGCTCCCAGACTGTGGGGGAACGTGGGGTCCCAGGGCCACCAGCCACCCCAATGGATGCCTCTGTGCTAGTCAAGTCGGGGTGTTCCTGGGGAGTCTGGGCTCCTGCCGCGGTGGGAACGTAAAGAGGTGTGCTCACGTGTCCCAGGGAAGAAGTTCTAGGCCAAGGGTAATCTCTCCTAATGATACCCTTGTCTCCTATCAACAAGGATTAGCTCAGCCCTGTAGACCGACTATAAAATATGTCACCCCAGTGAGCTCCTCATTGGGTCACTAATGGACCCAGAGTGGGTTAGGTCCACCGGGGATTCTCAATCACGTTTGGGAGGTGAGGCAGAGCCGCCATCTTCCTCCCCCCACCCCCCACCCCCCGGCTCCATCCGCACAGCTGGTTAGGCTCATAGTATCATCTTTATCTGCGCTCTGACCATGCGTGTTTGTGCAGCTCAATAGCCCTTCCCCATGTCTTATCCCATTTCTCCTCCAAAATCTGCCTGCTTTAGAAGATTAAAGAGAACGCCATTTCTTTGACAGTTGTTTATTGAGGTCCTGCTATCTTTCAGGAACTGTGCCAGCTACTGGGGATGTGGCATAAACAAGGCAAGTCCCCGTTTTCTCAAGGAGCTTACATTCTAGTGGGGGAGAAGACAACAAATGAGTAAATTAACAAGTAAACAAGATGATTGCAGATGATAATGCCTGCAAATGAAGCAAGATAGGATAGAGAGCAATGAGGAGCGGCTTCTTTAAACATGGGGGTCAGGGAAGGCTTCTCGGAATAATGAGAAGGTGCCAGCCATGTGCAGAATAGCAGTAACAGTGTTCTCAGTAGCGAGAATAGAACGTGCAAAGGCCCTGGGGTGAGGATGTGGAGGTGAGATCGGGGAAGCAGGCAGGACCCACCTGTGCTAGATGTGAAGACAAGGTGAGGGACTGGGATTTTAGTCTAAGTTTGGGAGAAGCCAGTAGATTTCAAGCAGGGAATGACAGAATCTGATTACTGGTCATAAGGTCCCTCTGGGACTGTGTGGAAGGGTGAGGGCTGGAGAGCAGTTGTGGACCCAGGACGTAAGTCGCATTTGCTGAGGTCCAGGTAGGAAACAATAGTTGGAGATGCTGGAGGTGGAGAAATGTGTTAGAATTTGGGAGGTAAAGGCAATAGGATGTGTAATGCAGCAACGTTATTCCATTTCTCAGATATTTAGGCTGAAGTACAAAGAAAGGCTGTGCAGTTGGGAAGGAATCCCACTTCCTACTGTAGGGAGGGTCCTTAGCTCTTCAGCCCTAACTGTCTGCCATCTTATCTACCAACGCTTTGAAAAACATACATAGCTAATGCTGTTGACTTTCTCCCAGGCTTCTGTCTTGCTATCTACCTGATTAAGGAGCTTCCTTGAGGAAAGAGCTAGTAACTCACTTTTTGCTTCCTCCCATCCCTTGTAAGGTCTTACCCACAGCAACTTTCCTGAGTAGCTACTGAGATGTCTGCTCTGTTCACAGCTGTATCCCCACTGCCTAGGATAGCACGTGCCATGTAGTTGTCCATATATATTTGTTGAATAAATGAATGCATAATTTGATCTAGCTGTGGATGGTTGACCAGAGGGCCAACAGTTTTCCAAGTGAGTGTCCCCCTCCTATTGTCTTTCCCTTAGTGGCGTTGGCTCTCCAAGACCTCTTGCTTTGGGCTTTCCTTCAGAACCTCTCTTGCTGCTCCTCTGAGGGCTGGGTTGAACCCCGAGAAACCATTTCCTTGTGGGCATTGCTGTTGTTTTCTCAACATTCTTACATGTTGACCTCAAGTTCTTCAATTGCCTTACAATGCGTCTGAGGGAGAGGGGCTAGACCCACAGTATGGACTGCTGGCTCCAACTTTGAAATAAAATGTTTAAACAGCCCGGCTCATGATATTGAAAACAATAGTCTAAAATGTGTTCTGTAATAGTCATTGATACAAATATATCATTCCCCAATTACCGCGTTTCAGAGTTCACAAGAAAGAACGATGGTTATGGAGAAGCCGCCAACCCCAACATTTCCTGGATGGCCCAGAACAATCGTTTTCTCTCAATTTCACTTAGAATCTCTTTCAAGGAGGAGATTTTTCAATTTGCCATAAATCCTACAATGTTTATTTTTAGATGTTCCAGTTCCATAATAATTTGCAAAGGAGACATGCTTTGAACCCAGGTTAGACTTGGCTGAAACTCCCCAGAGGAGACTTGATAGCATTCAGTGAAAGGGAAACCAAAGTAGAATTTTGGAAAACACCCACCTCCTTGTTAAGAATCCTCCCACGGTGTACGTCCCCTCATTGTGGACCCTTATCTGCAACGTTCACCTACTGGAAATGAAATTATGTTAACCCTTCACACTTTAGTTAGAATAGGAGCACTGACTTCAGCTCTCCACCATGAATCCATGTGAACGCCCCCAACGTGAGATCCCTTTTTCATCCCAATGTCACTGTGACCAGTGAAGGAGAGGTGGGCTTGGGGTTACTAAGGCCTGAAGACGGCCTTGGAGGCAAGACGTGCTCTGGATCACGAGGGTCTTCCAGGGTTTCTGAGTGTCCTTGAGAAGTCCACACCTGGGGTTCTGGAAGGCCATCCAGTGCAGTGCAGGGGTCTGTCCCCACAAGCGAGACGCCCCCCCACAAAAGTAGAAAAAAAAAGAGCTGCTTAGGAAGCCAAGGCCTTAAATTGGAGTCTTCGCTCTTCCTTTCACTAACCATGTGACCTCAACCAAGTTCTAGGCCCACAGAGTTATCTTGTCTGAGCCTCCACGTAAACCCAGAGGAACCTTCTTCCTTACAGTTGTGTGAGGAGAACAAGCCTTCTTTCTAGTCCAAAGCCATGTGTCCTCCGAGGGAGCTGGAGAAAGGGTTTCCTAGAGCAGTGGCAAACCTCCCCAGCTGATTTTTTCTGAAATGAGGAAATACAGTCGGGAACCTGCAACAAAACGCTCGTCTTGCATTGGCCCTTCAGAGCCTCGTACGTGGATGTAAGATTTCCCTGGAGGAATGGCTCCCCCTGGTCGCCACAATCCAAAAACAACTGAAAAAACTTTAGTATCTTCTCTCCATGATGAGAAATAAGGGTATAAGGAAAATAAAGAACTGAAAGAAAAAGAAAGGAAAGGAGAAGAGAACTGAGTTGACTTGAATCAAGTTGAGTTCAATCCATTTAAGCCACAAAATGAGGGAGGACTTTCCATGAAAGTCAGATTCTTTCGGCCTCTTGTCCAACGTTCAAGCAATTATTGAGCGCTTACTGTGTACTAGGTGCTGTGCTACATCCCAAGGTTACAAGGAGTAGCGACGACTGGCCTACGTTCTCAGGGAGGCCCTGGGTTCCCATGTGACACCCATACTCAGGTTATGGAAAGAATGGGAAACAAGTTCTCCTTTGCGCCCCTGTTTTTGCCTTTCCTTCTCTTTTCCTCTTTCTTCCCTTCTTTTACCTGGCTCTGTCTGTGCATCTCACTTTTTCCTTCCTGACTCTGCTCTCTCTGTCTCTCTTTGGCCCCAGTGGGCGAGTATGTTTTTATTCATGAAACGCGTTGTGTTGAGTTGATCTCAGACGTTCTTTAATTTAGAAGTGACTGATTCTGCAGTGCACTGAACCTCTCTCTCCATACACAACATTCATTTGCTTTCTGGCATATGGGAGTCTTGATGGAAAAAATTCTTGTCTTCGAATTTAGGCATGTGCCCATCGTGCCCCCCAGAATAAGACTGAAATTTCCATTGGCCACATTTATAATATTAAACATGGAGGCTCAGAAAACTACCTAGAAAATAGGTTTTTTTTTTCAGGAATCTTGGGTGAGAACACAATTTAGATTCAGGGACGTGACGGCACCCAGACCGTTCACTTCATGAATGAATGATATAGAGTGACAGGACCTGGCTAAAGCTTCTGTTGATTGCAAAAGGTCTGTTAGCTTTACCTTTCCCAAGTGGCATAAAATATTCTTGGCAAGTCTGATTTCCTGTTTACGCAGATCCATCTCTTTGCTGTCAATGAGAACACAGCCAAAAAGATCATGATTTTTCATTGTCAACAAGAAACAATGAGTGAATGTATTAGGGCTGCAGCTGGAAAAAGAGAAGCTAGAGCAGGACTCTCATCTCCCCGTGTTGCTTCCTGACCCCCGGTGGGCCAGCTGATCCCCACTCTTCCAGAGATGAAGCCTCCGCAGTTTCAATGTCTCTGTGATCTTCAGGCATCATTTCATTGCACCTCCCTTGCAAGGGGGGAGCAGAGGAAGAAGAGTCAAGACAGAAGGGGGAAGAGGACCCCCCATTCAGGAGTGGAAAAGTGGAACCCCGTTCGCCTGTGGAGCCCACCCAGCGCCCCGCCATCTACATCTCTTGATTGGGTTCCCTTGACACACGTCAGTCGCTTGAACTGGAATGTTTGTCATGCTCGTGACATGCTCCCAAAATGATGGACCTTTGAAGATGGTGATGCACGAAGTTCATTCACACATGAGCAACCATATATTTTGTGGTTGAATTTTATGCCACTTATCATCACTCAGGTGGCAAGCAGGAATGGCCCAAAGCATGTCAACGTCCAGGTACACAGAGTCTGGGTCCTCGTTAGCATAGAAATCCTGTGAGCACCGGGCAGAACCTTTTAAGATGATTCATGTCATTGAGAGGATGCAACAGGCTTGGGAGGAAATGAGAAATGGGCGCATTAGCTTTTCTCATTGTGAGAAACGAGAAGATCAACCACGTGATGAATTAGGAAAGAAAAGACCTGACAGGGGATAATTACAAAATGAATCCAGAAAGGAAGGACTTTGGGGGTTATAACCCCCAAAGGGCATCTTTATGAAAGGTTGTCTCCTTTTTTTTCATAAAAAATAGTCTCTCACTATTCAAATACAGTCGTTATTAAAAAAAAAACCAGCAAGTTGGCATCTATTTTCAAGCCCTTTTAATGAGGTTATTGCAGAAAAAATGAGAGAGCAGAGAAAGACTCTGAAAAGCAGACTTAGCAGGAAGTTGTTTAAGAGACCATGAGAGCGTCCATCAAGAGTCATGTAGAAAATATTGCCAGGAGAATTCATGTTGGCTCAGCAAATAAACTACCCCTGAAGAAGCTGACGAATGTTTATTTACATCCACCCGAATGTTTGGGCTCCAGTGACCGCAGCAGGCCAGCTGAGATGAGCACGCGGGACGCACTCATTAGGCCACCATCTTCCCTGGCTGTCACTTTATTACCCCCGCTTCATTTATTCGCTTTGAAATTATGATGGGGAATTGACGCCTCAAAGTGTGTGCCTTGTCACAACTGACTTCTCCTTGTTTGTGGAGAAATCAGGTGCACATCCACCGTTGCCCGGAACGAGGGCCCCTGTTTGGGTCCCGGCCCTGGGGCCGGAGCCGCACCAGCTGCTGTCAGCTCCCCTCCACCTCCACCTTCCATCACCTGGGAACACGGCCAGGGCTGCTGGATCCTTGGACTTTTCGAGAGAAGGTGTATATCACCAACTGTGGCTGCATCTGGGGCCTCAGAGTTCAGAGGCTACGTGGCGTCACCCGATGGGCACTAACTGCTACCACTGTCTCCTGGCGCGGCCCACAGAACTCTCTGCCCACCGACGGTATTTACCAAACACATGGATGACACCTCACTGGCCCAGCCAAGAAGGCTTCTCCTCCCTCCCCTCCCTCACCTCCTCAAGGCCCAGGGCGCATCTGGCCTCCCGGGCCCGTCTCCAGCTGCCCTTTTGGACGCTTCCAGTCAAGGGACTTTCCGGACCCATCATCACCAACTTTGCCTCTTCCAGAGGCCCGTAGAAAATGGTCTGATGTTTCCAATGTGGGAGGATTTTGTTTCTGAGCGGGTTATTACAAAGGGAGGGGCTGTTGCTCTTGTGGTGATGAAGACTCTGCAAACAGCCACTGAGTGCCCTTGGGTGGAGGCTGCCTGGTCGCCCCCTGGTTAAGGACACTCGGTGTTTCTGCAGTTCCGTCTTCCAGGCCCCGGGAGAAGCCCAGGGAACAGCATCACCGGATGTGAATGAGCAAAGGGAGAGAAGACAGCCCCAGCTCAAAGCCCCCATCCCATACTCCACACCTAGTGTCTACCAAGGAGGGGACCCGGGGCAATGAGGAAGTGGCTGGGTGGTGGCGCTGTCAGCGGCTGGCATAATGGGCACGGCACAAAACACAGCCCCGGGGGCAGTGGAGGTAAGGGAGCTCCCAGCCCCCTGGGAAAGTGCGATACCCCCTGAAGGAGCCAGGGGAGCACCCAGGCAGGGTTTCGCGTGGAGTCTAGTCCGCTCCCAATTCCGAGGGCTTCTTTTAAGCCAGCGCTTCCCCTCCGAGGCACTACTGTGAAGGCTTGGTACACAGTGACTTGCTGAACCCTCGCGGTGGCCTTTGAGGTAGGGCGGGGGTGTCTGGCAATGTCCAGAGATATTTCCGGTTGTCACAACTGGGTGAGGGGCTGACTGACCTCTAGCGGGTGGAGGCCAGGGAGGCTGCCAAACCCTCGAAGGGCCCAGGACAGCCCCCCTCACTCAGCATGGCCCCAGGTGACCGCAGGGAGTATCCCTGAGGCAGGGCTGTATCATCAGCTCCATTTTCCAGGTGAGAAAAACACACAGAGAGGGGAAGTGACTTGTCCAAGGGCACACAGCTCAGAGACGGGCTGTGTGTCGGTGCAGGAAACCCCGGACCAGGCCGCTTCTCAGTTCCCACGAGGAAAGGCCACCATTCATCCTGCCTGGAGTGCCTGCACCTCTCTACCGTCACGAACCCTGTTTCTGCCCTCAGGCCAGAGACCACCTTGGAATCAGGAGCCCTCTCTGAAGAGGCTGGCGGTCCAGCAGGTGGAGTGGAGACCTCTCGGCTCCTTGAATCCAGAGACTTGGAAAACCATCAAAAGCAGCGGTCAGAGAAAACCCCACCCTGCAGAGTTAACGTCAAGGGATTTCGTGCCAAAGCTCAGTGAAGGCTTTTTGCCTAAACCTCACATTCTTGGATCATAAAAAGAGCAACCTCTGCATTTTCATATATCTTAGCATTAATAATCCAAGAAGTCTGAATAATAAACATTTGGGTAGCGCAAAGCTCTTCCCTCCCTCTTCCCCCGTCAGACAGGGCCTGGGCCGACGGTGGGATCTTTCTGGGGACCTCCCGCCAGGGGTGCGGACGCCAGCCAGGAGCCCAGCTGGGCATCGAGCTGGTCCACAGGTGTGAAGCCCTGATGGTAGATGTCACGCTGGGTTACCGAGGGGACTGTGGGTTTTATAAGTGCAAGGGTCCGTTTTATTTTTCCTTGACTCCACTAAGCCGGACAGCGACCACAGTCTGTTAAAAGCCTCGCAGAGAGTAAAGCCCCCCAACAGCTGGGCTCTTCAGCACATCTAATCTTGGCTTGGAAGGAGGAGAGAGAAATGGTCTTGCTGGTAAACACCGGCTGCCGCTGACACATCCTGCGGCGTCTGGACCCACATCCCTCTTCCTGGAGTCCCCGCTCCCAAAGCCTGGGAATTATCCTTCTCTGAGGGAGATAGCGATTTTATTTCATCGTTAGAGTTCAGGATTAAAGGGTCTGGGAACAAGAATGAGGGGATTACTGTTTCCTTGCCCCATTTTGCTGACTTTCTGACGTGTGTGAGGACAGACCCCGTAGAAGAAGGAGAAAATGGGGTCCCCCTAATTCAGGAAAGATCTGGGGCCACAATCCCCCCCTTTTCGGCACTTTGCTCACACCCTAAACCTCGAAAAACAGTTCTCCTGCCCTCAAAACCCAGGCGAGAGTGGCATCTGTCCTATAGCTCTGATCCCTGGCAGCCTGAGAAAGTGTTCCAGGGCCACCTTGAGCTGCCCGGCTGGAAAGCAGCCAAACCACCCAGAAACTTCTGCCCCGTTTACAAGAGCTGTGGCCCAAGCATCCAACTGTTCTCTGTCTCCTGGTTTCCAGCCTCTTGCCTTCTGCTCCTCCTGGAATTCCCAGGTGACCCGCTGACCCCACGTCAAAGGGAACGATCCCAGGCCTTCAAAGGTGGCGTCTGAGCCGAGCCAGCCACGTTTGGTGCCTCCCCGACCCTGGTTGGGGACCCAGGGGCTGACCCCGTCCAGCAAAGAGGGAGCCCACGTCGAGGCCTGGCTCCAGGCCTGGCCTCCTGGAGCCTTCAGGTGTCACTCAGCAGCAATTAGGTGATTGCGAAGGTAGATGTGCTGACAGTCGGTCCAAGGCTGGTAGTCAGAGAGAACTCGTCAGGCAGAGACTTCTTGTTTAGAAAGCTGTCTCTTCTCAGCCCTGTTTTCCTTCCAACTAATCAGCCACCCAGCACTCTCCCTCCAGAGCGCC
Organism: Globicephala melas; assembly: GCF_963455315.2. Lineage (NCBI taxonomy): Eukaryota > Metazoa > Chordata > Mammalia > Artiodactyla > Delphinidae > Globicephala > Globicephala melas. The sequence continues at coordinate 83,013,041 of NC_083328.1, forward strand.
GACTGGGAACCATCAAAGTCCCACGGGTCCCTCACACTGTGCAGGCCCAGCCTCTCCAGGGGCTCAGGTTTCCAACCCCGAGGCTGGTTTCTGTCTAACTCAGGTGGTTCCATTTAACACGGACAGAAGGACAGAAGGGCCCCAGGGCCGCGGGGGCCTCCCCTGCCTGCTCTGCATCCGCGTCCGGCCCTGTGGGGTCTCAGCCCAGGCACCCTGGTCCCTTAGAGGCCGGCACAGTCTCACCCTCGCCCCCTGCACTCACGGCACAACCAGGGGGCTTAGAAATGTCCTCTGAGATGGTACCTGCTGAGCCCCTCAAAGCTTTCCTCGAGGGGAACAGCCTCATCTGCGCCCAGAAGAAAGCGAGTGTTTCTGCAGCTGCTATGGTCAGACTTGGATGGAGGCGTTGTTTGTTTTGCTTTGTTTTCTTTGACTTCATTTTGTGTGGGATTTATTAAACGGGTTTAATATTGAAGTATGATACTCAGATGGCAGTGATTCTCAACCGAGGGTGGCTTTGCCTTCTAGGGAACGCTTGGCAATGTCTGGAGTCATTTTGGGTGTCTGGGGACGGGGGGATGCTGTTGGCATCTCGTGGATAGAGCCTCAGGAGGCTGCAGTGCACAGGGCAGTCCCCGCTACAGCGCGTAAGCCGGCGTCAAGTGTCAGCAGTGCTGAGGTTGAGGTCTGGCCTGATGTATAGCCAAGTGTGTAAATCTTAAGTGTACACATCTTAAGGGTATCGGTCTTAAGACACATCCGTGAATGTTCCGATACAGACATAACTGTATTAGTTTCTTAACGCTGCTGTAACGAATTACCACAAACTTGGTAGTTTAAAACAACACACATTTATTTTACAGTTCTAGAGGTCAGCGGTCCTAAAATCAAGGTGTCAGCAGGACTGCGTCCCTTCTGGCGGCTTTAGGAGAGAATTCCTTGTCCTTTCCAGTTTCCAGAAGCTGCCTGCATCCCTTGGCTCATGGCTGCCCCCTCTAAAGCCAGCAACATAGCATCTTCCAATCTCTCTTTCTGTCTCTGACCATCCTGCGTGCCTCTTAAAAGGACCCTTCTGATGACACTGGGCCACCAGGATAACCCAGGATAATCTCCCCACTTCACGATCCTTAACTCCATTCCACCTGCAAAGTCCCCTTTGCCGTGAAAGATATCATACTCACAGATTCTGGGAATGAGGAGGTATCCTCTTTGGGGGTCGCTATTCACCCTCCCACCTATACTCAGATCCAGATGGAAAACACCCCCATGACCCAGAAGGCTCCCACGTGCCCCTTCTCCTCAATGCCCACCCCCAGTACTATTCCAGCTTCTATCCCCGCTTTTTCTTAGGGTTAACGACTTTTAGAGAAAATCCCTCGTTATTAAAGGCTACGCATAAAATGTTAATACAGTTATGAAGAAACCCTAACGTTTGGATCCCTAGAAAACTGCAGGCAAATTCTTAGGCTGAGCGTTCAAACCCAGCTTAGAAAGAACCAGAACTTAATTAGAGTGGGAAGCGGTTATTTTACAGACAGAGATCCACATGCATTGTGAACAAGGGGGGCGGGGGGCAGAGGAGCAGGGGAATGGCATGCAAGTGCCAGTAATTAAATATATTCACGGGGCTTCCCTGGTGGCACAGTGGCTGAGAGTCCACCCGCCGATGCAGGGGACGCGGGTTCGTGCCCCGGTCCGGGAAGATCCCACATGCCGCGGAGCGGCTGGGCCCGTGAGCCATGGCCGCTGAGCCTGCGCGTCCGGAGCCTGTGCTCTGCAACGGGAGAGGCCACGATGGTGAGAGGCCCGTGTACCGCAGGAAAAAAAAAAAAAAAATATATATATATATATATTCACAGCGGAGGAAATCGTGGTGGAATTTTTAAGATACTTAATATAGTTTTTTAAGCTCCTAGCACTAATATACACATAGTCCTCCTGGATGGGGGCGGGGGTGTGTGTGTCGCTGGTCCCGAAGGTCTAGGACTACAGGCTTATGGATGGCAAGTTGCAAACATTCACACTTTTTCTCATTTATCCAACAATCCTGGAATCAGACTTTTAAGTCTAAGATAAAAAGAGGTTAGTGGTAGCCAGGAGGCGTGAGACAGGTCATCGAATGAGCAAAGTGTTTGCCAACCAAAGGCTCGAACCCATGCCCAGTTCTAGAGGGGGCAGCATCATGACGTGTCACATGCTGACGTCCTGGTCTAGTGGGTGGCCCCAAAGGCAGGTTGAATTTCCCAGGGGACCATGGCTCCCCGCCTTCATGAGCTAGAGCTGATGCTCAGAAGAAATGTCTCCATTTCCTTATGTCTAGAGAGTCTTATGTCAAACAGCTCTCGAGACCTCCACGTTTGGAAGTTGCTCCTGGGGGTGGGGGGTAGATAGTGAGTGCTCATCCGAGGGTCCTTGTCCTTCCTCCCCCGTAAGACCCATGTGCCGCAGCCATCCTGAGCCCTGATTGCTGGTTTCCCTGCTGACATGTCCAGTTGGCCGCCTGCCTTTATGAACTCACCCTGAAATACACATATGTTGTGTGCAGTCTTTCAAATGTTTTTTTTTCTTACCAAAACAATAATAGCTGCACTACAAAGCTAATAATCTGGCAGTAAATTCTTCCAGGAAATGTATTCCTAAGGTTGTATTTGAGAAATTGGTCATGCTATCCAATGAAGGGGGTACAATTAGACATTGAAGAGTAAAAGTCACAAAGGATTTAGATGACGCTTCTCGGACGAAGGTTTCAAAGACTGTCTGTCCTTTTCCCATCAAATGCTCTACAGATGGTTTCAGAGGCTGCGAAATGGCAGAGCTGAGTCTAAGGTCAACCGTGAAGTCATCTGCAGCAAGAACTCATCTCATTGTTTCCTCGGCTCTTCCTTGTGGCGTTTGCTGCTGCCGGGTTTGTGTTTGGGAAGGTGTTTATCCCATTCTAGGGCCTGTGAGCCAGCTGAGTTCCTAAAGGTGGTTTGACCTTGACCTGCAGCTTCCATCAAGGTCAAGGTATTGCCAGACCAGCAGGGAATTAGGGAACGAATAGAAATAGAAGGGGAACTCTTGAGGACAGACATAAGGAAGAAAGTGAGAAAATGAGGTGAAGAAAATGACAGTATAAAGAATCCCATTTGCAGAAACCCGGGATGAAGATGCCCAAAGAGGGAAAAGTAAGAAATGGGTCCAGGAGAAAATGTCCAAGGTGGTGGCCAGGGTGAACTCAGTCATAAGTGCAAGGGGGGCCTCCAGCCTGGGGCATCTGCCCACGCGTTTGGGGACCGGGGCTCGCGCACACACAGAGTAATCCATCCCCAGGAGAGGAGCTGGACAACACCGCTTGTGGAATTCAGGGGAGAGGGACAGGGTTGGCACTGGTTTGGTCCAGTGCTGGAGAGCGTGGGGAGAGTCCTAAGGAGGGGAGATGTTTCCAGTAAGGCAGTGGAGGGTGGTCTGGGGGCTTCAAGTTTAGGTGGATGATAGGGGCGTCTTGAAAGCCAACGGGAAAATGCCACTTCCTCAACCCTTCCATCCGAATCTATAGAGCTCCCAAGCTCTGTGCGGAGGAGAGAGCAGGCCCTGCTCTGGGCAGGTGGGAGCCGCGCAAAGCCGATGGGCAAGGAAGTGTGTGTAGGAATCTGGGGTTTTAGAAGGAAGCTTGGGGACGCTTTTCTCCTTTCACCACCCACGGCTGTGTTTCCTACCATCCCTCCGGGTGCTGTCCGTGGGGCAGAGCTCCTAGTCTCACTGTCCCTGGATTCTGACCGTGACAGCATCCACTCCTACCACGGCAGGCACCACCAGGAGCCATGTTCAGGCTCGCTGTTTCTTTTATTCTTTCATTCCCGGGCCAGCCGGCTGCTCACAACAGCGTCCGAGATGGATATGGCTCAGATTCTTGTGCTGTCGTTGGGGAAATTGAAGATTCATGAGCGGCAGTAGGTGATTTGCCCAAGGCCAGCCAGCCAGCGTCACAGCCCAGGAGTCAAGCCCAGGATCAGCCCATCAGGGGCCCTGTACCCGCTCGACTGGGGTGTTCTCATGTGTTGAGGGAAACCTCTCTTCTGAGCTCCGTGACTGTCCTCTGCCCTTTGAAAGAACGCAGGACGGCCCTGCAGATGGAATGAAAATATCCGGCCTCACACGTCACCAGATTTCCTATCAAGCCTAGAGATGAAACAGCAGAAGATGCAAGCGGCAGAACCCAGGAAAAGAGAGGCAGGCTTATCTCTATCACCTCTCTTTCTGCCCTACCCCATTCCTCTCTCTGCTCTTGGGCCAAGTCCAAGCCTGTATCTGGGTACATTCTATCTCCTGGGTGAGAAAACCGGAGTCTGGAATGAAAATCAAGTTTATATCTGCCGTGCATGGGCTTTTCATCCTGGCCTGTCTGATCTATCCACGTGGACCAGCTGCAGAGGGGGCAGGACGAGGGGAGGCAGGCCTAGGCTTCTAGGAGGGGCTGCTTGCAGTAACGGGAAAGGAGCTTTGACAGTCCGTCCATCGAGGCTGTGAGGTGTCCCAGTTTCCCCCTGTTCTAACATCAGGTTGTGATTTTCCTTGTAGTGACGCCACCTGGGTCTTTCTGAAGATCGACTGCCCCTGTGGCTTGGACCGTGTGTCCAGGATCCTTGGAAGAAGCTGGTTGGGTCAGCTCCAAGGAAAGGGAGATAGATGCCAGGCTTTCTGTGCACCTGGTGACCTCCGAACAGCCCCACTTCTTCCAAATGCCTTCAGAGCAGCTAGAAAGCCCACAGGAAACGCCCCCTCTAGTCTGTTGGGAGGCCTGGCATTCTATAAGAGGATTTAAAAAATTTTGTTTGTTTGTTTGTTTTTTGAATCTTAGGGGGAAATATGGCAAATGATGCTCACAAAGGGCTGGGAAGTTGCCTGGGCTGCACAGCTGGCCAGGACCCTGAAATAAGTGAAAAAGAAACAAGGAGAAACAATGGGAGATGATTGCAAAAACATTCTCTCCAAACTGAGGAGGAGGGATGGGGAGAAGAGAAAATGTAAGTTATTGGATGTTGGGGAAAGGGCAGGACGTGCCCTCATAAACCTCTTGCAAGAAAGCAAAGGAAGGAGTGTCTTTCTTGGACCCGCAAAAGATCGCGCACTCAACAAGCTCCAGGGATATGGCCCAGTGGAATTCGGAAAGGAATCCGGGTTCTACGAGCATCTGGTGTGGCAGGAGCTAACAAGGAACGAGCACACGCCCTACAATGGAGCAGATGGGGCTTTGCGGGAGGAGAGAGCCGCTGCTTATACTCCGTTTCAGAGGTTTTGTAGGGTAATGATAATAACACCTTCCTTTCTGCTTTTCCCAAAGCGCCCCGTCTTTGTAAATAGGTCAGCAGCATGCGGATCCTCAGGCCCCACTTTGTAGATGGGAAACTCCAGGCTCAGCCCATGAGGCTGAAAGACTCACCCAGGTGGACAGAGGGAGAAGCAAGGGCAGAGCCAGCGGATTCCGAGTTCCCTAGAAGAAGAGCCTTCTAGGCTTTTCTGTGCCACGATTGCTTGTCCCTGTTCTCCCCTAGAGGTTGGAAACTCTGGCCAGATGTGTTCCAGGACGCGTCCGAGGGGTCCCTCCCTCCTTCCCCTCCTTCCTTCCTCCCGTCCTTCCATCAATTACTTGCATTTGAAAATCGGGCACATTCCTGTTGCAGTCCAGATACACAGCTTCTCTTGAAGAGTCAAAAGGTCCGGCAGCAATAGCCGTGCTCCCCCGCGGTGCTGACCCTCAGACGGGGCTGGCATCCTCAGCGCATTTCCCTCGTTTAGGATCTAGCCTCTGGTCTGCCCTCTCTTGGTGCCTGGATGTGACCTCTGTGCTCTGCCAGGACCCACCTCTTTGGGGCAAGCATTCTCCCACACCTTCAAGGGAAACAAACAAAGGAGATTGAGAGAAGCATCTGGGTAATTAGAGGGGAACATTTTAGTTCTTGCACAAATTTGGGGGGCGCTAGGCAAAGATGGCTCCGTGGGGGCACAAGCCAATCAGGTTGCCACCGTACCCTCCGAGGTTTGAATTCACAATTCAAGAGCTCATGAATGGCTCAGCTCCAACTAGACTGTGTCAGCTCCAGCTAACCTGTTGGATCATATGGGTTTGGTCTTTCAAAAAAAACCACAAAACGTTCATGGAAATCTCAGTGCCTATCAGCAGAAGACTGGCTAAATAAAATGAGACAGTGCGCATGTCCGAACTCGAAAGAGCAGTTAAAACGAAGGAACTACAGCTCGGTGGACATATCGTTAAACAGACGCACAACATAGCAAGTGTATAACAGGACTTGGGGAAGCGCCACCCACCACCTGTTTTTGTACATAAAAAACCAAACCCGCGCATGCTCGTTTGTTCACCTATCGCCTGGGGCTGCTTCCGCGCCGTAGCAGCGAGGCTGAGTAGCTGCGACGCAGGCCATATGGTCCACCACGCCGAAATGTGTATTAGCAGACCATTTCCAGGAAAAGTTAGCTCTACAGTATTTGGGGACATATATAAATATAAATGCACGTATCTCAAACATTTCCTATAGACATATAGGCAAGATAGAGACATTTGGTTGAAAAGATATTTAAGTTCATGGTAGAGGTTGCCTCTAAGTGGGAGTCCAAAGACAGAGAATAAATACACAAAATTTTCTCCATCCTAAATTTCCATTTCTTTAGTTAAAAGAAATATCTGGGGCAATATGAAGAAATGTTCGCAACTGTCAGATTTCAGTGGAGGGTTCACAGGTGTTTGTTTTATTAGTCTTTGAACTTTTCTGCCTTTGAAATGTTTAAAATAAAAATTATTTCATAAAAGAACAAAACAAGTTTTAGGAATGGAGTAATTCCATCTACATAATAAAAATCCTAGAGTGACATTGTAATTATATGTTTAAAATGATCTACCATAGCACTCTTCTTAAATACTCAACGTACGGTCCTCAGGTTTTAGTCTAAACTATTTGGGAAGAAAGGACTTCAGTTTCAGCTTTTCTTACGCTTGTATATTTTACAAATTCCCTTCTATATCTTTATAAATAGTTTCTAGGTACAACCGACAAATTCACTTAGTCCAGGCACCAACTTTCCCCTCCTGGTCCTGTTTTATTTTCCCTCAACACAGAAGCAACGTATAGACCCATCCAAGAGGAACAGCTCAATTATGTAACCAGTGCCTTCCAACATGTAAATACCCCGTCTAGGAATCCAGGAAAAATAACCAGGCTTGTCCCAGTTACTCAAATCACACGGACAATTTACGTCCGTGAATTGGAATTTCGATCTGATCTCAGAGTTTACATGTAGAGGCCAAGGCACATTATAGGGGGGAGAGAGGGGGGCTGACCAAGTTGAGAATTGGAGTTAAAGTAATGGGAAATGGACACAGGCTGATGGATGCCAAGCGAAAGCCAGGTGCTGGCTTCGGGCAGGTGGCCCGGGAAGCCTGGCTCCCGCCCCTGGGGCAGGCTGTGAACAACGTGAGGGGCCGTGGGTGGGGGCATGATTTCGGGTCTCTGACTGTTCCACCTCTGGCCGTCTTCGCCCAAGGGGTTGATCGTGGGGTCTGGAAATTTCAGCGGAATACGTCCTCTTCCGCACCTGAAGGAGGGGTGCAGAAGTGGGCGTCTTTTGAAAACAGACTTCTGGAATTTCCCAGACTTCTTGCAAATAATCCACACGACTTTGTCGGGGTGGAAAAACCTGAAATTCTTCCTCCTCCGTCTGGAATATATACAGTAAAGTCTTTGTGACTTGGCAGGGCGCGCCTGGCCGGGAAGACCTCTGTTCTTGGCTGGGCCGTGCAGCAGTGAACTCGGTCACCTCAAGGAGATCAGGCGCCTCTGGGGGCCTCTGCCTGCTGGGCCGTGGGGTCGGGGGGCCGGGGGAGGGCTGGGGGGCCCAGCCTTTGTCCTTAGATTTCCCGAAAGTCAGATGACCTTGGACGTGGCACGTGATCACTGCAGATGCGGCAGGTGGCTGGGTGGGCGGCCAGCTGCTGCAAGGCCTGGAGAGAAAGCAAAGGAGGGTCGGAGAGGCTGAGTAACAGGCTTGGAGTCGGGGCGGAAAGGGCCCCTTCCCGTGGAGGGTGTGGCCTGTAGCCTCTCCCAAGACTCTGTGGCCCCACAGTGCCAGGGCCTCACGACTGTCTGGCTGGGCTGCAAACGGGGTCTGTGCCCGGCTGGACCCGCCCTTCCCCCAGCCTGAAATGTCCACCCCTGGTTCCAACCTGTCTGCGACCTCCCAGACCCCAGCTCCCCACACCGTCTCCCTGGCCGATCTCGTTTGATCCGCCCGAGAAGCCTTTAGGAGAATGAACGTGGGCATAAACCCAGGCTCGGTTCCCATCTCTGCCTCTCGCTAGCTCTGCAAACTTCTGAAGTTTCTACCTACCTTCTCCAAGGCTCCGGCTCCTCGTACGGGAAACAAGGATGATCGCAGTGTCCTCGGTGCAGGGACCTGGCAACGACTGGGGACACCAGGACCAGAGCTGTGAAGGGGAGGGGGGGGACTGTCGCCAGCCTTCCCCTGCCGACCGCAGGCCGAGGTCCTGCCTTTCTCCTCCTAAAGCCCCTGCCTCTTCGGCTTCTCTTGGGCTCTGGTCACTGTGCATCCCATCACCCCTCACCCTGGCACCGACCTTGAAGACACAAAGCGGGGCCGCCACACCCTGCAGTAACTCCGTTCACTCATACAGGGAGCACCTCCTCGGCCCCAGTGCCGTTCTCACTCAGGGAAAATGGCCTTGACCAAGGAGACAAGCGCCTTACGGAGGTTGCGTGTCAGTGGGGAAGGCAGTGGAAGAACTGCAAAGAAAATACAGGCAGTGATCCAGGCCTGGACTGCAAGGACACTGGATGGTGGATGGGAGTGATGAGCAGGTGCTCTCAGCAGGCCACCCGAGGAGGACATAGCTTTGGAGTTGAGACCTGGCCGACCAGAGGGTGACAGGTGGCCATCAGAAGAGAGATGTTTCTGGCTGGCGGAGGGAACAGCTGGTGCAAAGGCCCAGTGGCAGGAGGGAGCGGAGCAGTCTGAACACTGACCGCAGGTCTGGAGGGAGAGAGAGGGGTGAGGAGGAAGGCGGGGTGGGCAGTAGGGGTCGAACTGAAGCATGCTGAGTACCATTTGGGAAGTCTGAGTTCCGGCTTAGAAACAGCATCGCTGCTTCGGGATGGAAAAGGAGCTGAGGGACAGGGCGACAGGGAATGGGTCTTTTCTCCACCTCCGCTGCCCTGTACTGGGGAGAATGGGGACCATTTTCTAATTTAAGTTCCAGCTAAATTAAACTAATTTGGCTTATGGAACCTAAGCATTAACGGTCAGTCCAATGACCCCAACGCAGCGAAATATGAAGGAACCAGAAAGCCCTCGCACAGAGGAGATCATGGAAAACGCTTATGGGTTCAGACGTGCTCAGCCTCAGCTGGGTTTTAATAGAATAAACACATTGGGGAACTCTTTCATATTTCCCTTTCTCAAAACGAAACAAAAAAACCCCTGAAATGTGCCACCCGGTTCCTATTGAGAAGTGCACGGGCTCCCAGAGCTGTTCTGAAGGCCTGTTACTGCATTATCGGGGTTTCTCATAAATCCCTCCCGAACAAAGCTATAGCTCTGTAGGGGAAGGTTGACCGTAATCTAATTATTGAGAATTACTTTAAGATTCATGTTTTTCCTTATATTACTGAAAAGTAATCATTGTAATAATGAAGACCGCATGTGTCTTGGATCTAATTATTAAATCGTTATATTGTTTTATAATTCCTATTAGCTACTTCGGCTACAGGGTCAGATGAAAAAAGGCAGAAGGATTTTTTGTGTGTTTCTTTTTCACTCTGACGTTTTAATTTCTCTCCATACCCTTCGCTCCAGCCCGAGGAATGGCAGAGTGAGGACCAAACTGGCACGTCCAGGGGCCCAGGCTTGGCCTTCGTGGTTGTAGGGGCCTGGAAGGACACAGCTGGGACCCCTGACAGCTGGCAACAGGTCAAGGGTCTCCAGCATTGGCCCTGACCACTGGGGAGAGGCACTCCCAGAGCCAAGTCTAGGTGCCTTTTCTTTTCTTTTTTTTTTTTTAACATTCTTTTTCAATTTTTTTAAAAAAAATTTATTCTCTTTAATTGAAGTAGAGTTGTTTTACAATGTTGGGTTAGTTTTAGGTGTACAGCCAAGTGACTCAGTTATAGACATATATTTTTTTTCAGATTCTTTTCCCATATAGGTCATTACAACATACAGAGTATAGTTTCCCGAGCTCTACGGTAGGTGCTGGCACGGTTTCTGACCGGCCCTTCTTGTCTGGGTCTTATCATTGGATCTGCCTGTGAACACTCAGGCCCCGCAGGTCCTCCCCTTAGGCCCACCTGCTTTCCGCAAAGTCCTCTAAAAGGTCAAAACAAAGCAGTAACAGTGGACTACGTAAATGTTTGACTCCATAGCGTTTCAGCCAGGGGCCTGCAGGTTGCTTCACTCGTAATACAGTTGAAGTTACCAGATCAGGATGAACAAGACCCGTGTGTCTCAAAATACAAAATAAAACATCACAAGAAAATTGTAAAGACAAATTAAGGTCATCTGTGACTTTTTGTGAGTCAAATTCCAAATCATTGTAAAAGCCAGATTATCAACTTCTTTCCAAAACGTTTTGCAGCCAAAAAATCTCCTGGGTGGCGACGTGTGCTGTGCTGGGGCTCAGGGTGGCACCTGCCCCCTGGGCCAGGGCTCTGGGCTCAGAGCGTTTGGTCGGGAAACCCTCCCCGTGTATTGCTGACGGGGCCTGAGCGTTTCCCTGGAGCGATGTCTTGTCAGCCTCCAAACGGGGGGGAGGTCACTCAGTTGTGGCCCCCCGAGCGGAGCCCGGCTGCTGCCCCACCCACTGTGTCTGCAGGACCTGGAGGGGATGTTTGAACCTCTGATGGTTCAACACCCAGGATCACACTCAGCTTTGCCATTTCTTCAGACCCGTGCACTGCCCTTCACTGAGCATTCAAACAGTAGGTGCTTAATAAGTGCTTCTGGCCCCAAATGTCCACAGTTCTGTCTGGGTCCTGCTCCTTCCACACATTTCCATCCTCCTGAGTCAGGCAACGTTGAGTATCCCCCAGGGAGAGCAGCCGTCATCTTTGGAGTTGAGAACTTCAACTCTTCCCTGTTTTTTCAGGAATCCTTTGGAACCAAGAGGGACCAAACCATGAAGGAATGCTGAAGCACCTTAAAATTATTCTCTCTCTACAGCCTACACCTCTTGCAAGCCCCTGATTATCATTAAACACGTAATCCTTGCATCTGGAGCCCTTTCCCTGGTGAGAAAGTAGCAAGGCCTGACCAGAGACCCTTAGCTGGAGTGACTCATTCATTCATTCACTCACTCACTCAGATTAAAAATTTTTTTATAAAAGTATAGTTGATTTACAATGTTGTGTTAATTACTGTTGTACAGCAAAGTGACTCAGTTATACATATATATACATTGTCTTTCATATTCTTTTCCATTGTGGTTTATCCCAGGATATTGAGTATAGTTCCCTGTGCTCTACAGGAGGACCTTGGTGTTTATGCATCTTATTTATAAGAGCTCGCATCTGCTAATCCCAAGACTCACTCAGATTTTTAGAAAGCAACTACACACGTCCCTCAGACTTATAGGTGCTGGGTGATGTGGAACAAGATAGGTCCCTGCTGTCATGGCACCCACAGCCCGCAGGGAAGCTGCCAGTGCTGAGCGAGGTGGGCACGGGGGCGACGTGTCCTGGCTGTGTGCTAGCGTCGCGGCACCAGATCTCCCGGCAGAAGGAGACCACCAGGCAAGAGGAACGAGGTTGGAGGGAAGGAAGGGAAATGATCCAGGTCGGGGGGACAGCATAGGTGGCAGCCAGGAGGCTGGAGGTGCGTTTGAGAACCTGAGAGAAGCAGTGAGGTGAGAGCAGGGGCGGGAGGCCGTGGCATGTGTGCGCCTGGCTGTGGCTCCAGGCCGCCTCTCCTGCTCCAACAGGCAAGTGTGGGCCAAACCCTCCCTTAAGTTCCAGAGAGTTCCAAGCCCTGGAGGAGCTGAAAGCGTGTCATTAGTTGTGTCTGGGGACTCCGGGGGAATGCTGCTGTGAGGACCAAAGAGGGGGTCGAGGAGACCCCGTGGAGAAGGCAGGCTCCCAGGCACCCTCGCTGTGTCCTGCCCGAGGCAGGGGCCCTGCAGACCTGCCGCTCCGGGAAAGCAACTCTTGGCAGGTCCCAGGAGGATTCTGGAGAGAGACACTTAGGGGCAAGCTGTGCGCAGGGCATCTGATTCTCAAAGCCAGTGGCTTCCGTGCGTCATGCGGAAGCACCTGGGCTGAGCCAGGCCCCAGCACGAGTCAGAAACTCAGTCCCAGACGCCAGCCTCTCCTGTCCCACCCTCCCCAGCTACAGGCCTCAGCAGAGACAGACCTCTGCGGGCCCTTGAAAGGGTGAATTTGCCTTGAATAGGGGCACCAATGATAGCCACGACTAACCATGGCAACGAGAGATTCTATTAGGCTGAAATTAGGAAGGGAAGGAGAAAAAAGGGACACCTAAGAAGTCCAGCAGTCCCTTCTCGGCCGTGGGGACAGATTACAGACAGGGCCACCTTCTCCAGCAAGACCGGGGCCCCAGGCTCCGGCAAACCGCGTTTAATGCTGGGTTGCCACCATCTTGCCGTTCTTAACAGCTGTTGAAGGAGAGTCCGCAATCTCACTGCTCTGAGCCCCACAGACTGTGGAGCTGAGCCTGGTCATGGAATTTGGCTGCCATACCTGCCATACCTCCAGGCCTCCTTTTAAATATTCTTCTCTCCACCGTATACAATATAGTCCACCCCTATTTCTCAGGGAGGTGAGTTTGTGGTGGCATTTCCTTTTTCTCTTGATTACTGTTTACCTGGACTTTTAAATTAAGGTATAACATTCAAACAACAGAGCTCAAAAATCGTAATGGTTTCTTGTATATGGATGAATCCTTGTAAGGTTCTCTGACGTTGCCTTCCGATCAGGTACCACCCAGCTATCGCCATCCTGATCTCTAGCATTATAGCTACGTTTGTAGCAGGATTTTATCTCGGAAAGATTTTCTTATTTCATTTCCCAAATTCTCTTGGAGATTATTCGGATCCTTGGGAATCCTGAAAATCTTATGGGGAGAAATAAAAGATAGAACTATTTTAAATAATTCTGGCTGTGGCAAAAACACCCCAAGTCGAAAGAATATCTGAGTCCTTCAAATAGTGTAAGACATTATTCTGTTTTGATGGGCCATTTCTGCAATGAAATTCTTGGGTCTTTTAGAAGATGCTTTCAGGGATCCGGAATCGTATATTTTTGAAATGATGTATTATCTTAAATGGTCTTAATTGTTTCATTAATGTGAACTTGACATAAAGTAGCCTCTCGAAGTGCATTGCTAAGGAGGGAAAGGAGATTAATAACCTAATCGAGCATTTAGAAACAATTGAGATGCCTCATGGAAAGGGTACTCTAAAAATTTCATTTAAAAATGTAATTATACTGATTAGAAAGACGTATTCCTTTGTTTCAGAGAGAAGATCTTATAGTTTGAGAGCATTTAGCTGAATGGATAGGATTATATTTAAAATGTTATCTTCTTAATTGTGTAAAATGTCATTTCCAGTCTTTTGCTTCAGAAAGAGATGAGTTTCTGGAGTCTTCTGCTGTTTTAATGTTGATTTGGGGGTGACCACTGGTGTTAGTGGGAATGGGAAACATAAAAATGAGAGAAACATAAAATATGTAATTTAAGGTATTTTAATGTCAGAACCCACCTTGCTCTAGGTAAGGTGGCCGTGGATTTGCAGGTGGGACACAGGTGTGTAGAAGTGAGCATGTATGGGCAAGAAGAAGGTTCCCCCCGGGGGGTTCCCTAAAAAATGGGCCCCCAAATCCAGGTCCCAGGGAGTCTGAGCCTCCTTCTTTGGATGCAGCCTTCCCTTTGGGGAACAGAGAACTTGGCACAAGTTTGAAAATCTTCGTAATGTCATATTTACGTTCTTTGAGGGAGGGCTGGATTTCCTGAAATAAGTCACTGGAGCCAAGATCGGTTAGTGATAAGCTGGGAAGATAATGCTCTGAGATAAAATTTTGCACAGCGAAGCCAGTTCCCAGGGTCCTGAGGCTGATTTCCTTGTGTGCTTTCAAAAGCTCACGTCCTTTCATCCCGGGGGTCCTCTTTCTCCTGGTTATTTATCTGAAGGAGAAAATACATTAGAGGGAAAAAATGCTGCATGTGTACAGACGTTCAAGCACAGGAGGATAATAGCTGAATAAACAAACAAGCAAGCAAACTGAAAACAACCTAAGTGCCTCTGGCCGGTGCTATCAGAGCTCCTGTGATCGGAACCCCCCGGCCCCCCCAGACATCATAAAGGCTGCCCAGACATACGGAAACATTGATGAGATCATATGGGGGAAAACCCAGGAATCAAAAGTTGTAGGTACCCTCTGCAGTGGGAAAAAGGAAAATGCCTACTGTGTCAGCATCGTGCGTTTCAGAGGGAAGGACTTCTCCCCTTGTTTGGGCTTGAAACTGCACAATTCTGACAAATAGAAATGTGGAGAACAAAGAAGAGAGGCCAAGTAAAGCAGGTGCCTCTGTAGCAGGATTCTGAAGGAGAAGCGACAGCCTTTCAAGCAATGCTCTGTCTCTAGATTGTGTAATAATCTCTTTAGGTAAATGAGCAGAAGGGGGTCATGGCTGTTCGGAAGTAGAGGTTTTCTACATTGCCAACAATAATAACCAACATTTGGAAAGTTTACAGAAAAACGTTCATGTAAAAGGACTCACTTCGCTCAATCCAAGCCAGTGAGGGTATCGCTATAGACAAGAGGGAAACTGGGTCTGAGAAGAGGCCATCAGTGGTGACCTTGCCAGGCTTCAAGGCAAGAGGATGAGGCTTCAGAAAAGGAGCCCTGTCTCCTGGTCTGAGGCCTCATCCAAGAGGAATGGACTTGAGGACATGGCAGTCGGTTCTGTCCTCTGAGATGAGGAAGCTCTTCCATCCACATGCCCCACCGGCTTTCCAATTTCGCCCAAAATTGATGCACTGGGTCCCGATGGAATCCCTCAAGCTACCTGCTGCCTGTATGATCTGATTGTCCTTGGAGGCGGAAGATGAAATCTCATTCTAGGCCCCAAGATCACAGGCTCAAACTCCCTCGGAGGCCAGAGCTGGGGGTGAAGAGTCTTTGCTGCTGTTTGTGAAATGCACAAGAAACCCTCTTCCTTCCTTCATAGAAATGTGTTTTCTTTCATTTCTTGCTTGAAACATGGAGTGCCCTTGATTCATCTGTACCCATTTGTGATGGAGTCTATGTTCAAGGGAAATATTTCTCTACTTTGAGGAAAATACCCTGCAACGAAATGATAATTGGCAAGGAAAATAGCCTCGGGGAAACCACAGGGCATGGTGGAGGATGTGGAAAAACCCAGCACTTTCCATCCCAAGGGGGCCCCGTTACAGCTCCTTGCTGCCATGCTTAACAGTGGGTCCCATGCTGTTACTTGTTCTTATTTTCAGAGGGAAGCCAGAGACCTGAATATTTATGTAGAAACTTCCCATCAACGTATTTTAACATTTAAAGAGAAAGAGTGACTTTCACTTTAAAGAATTTCAAGAAATCGCATCAGTTAAGGGTCTTGGTTTGGGTTCCGCCAGGAGCAGTCTCAGAGACAAGGATTCGAGGGCACGTAGTTTTGGGGGGAGGGAGTCCCAGAAAATACCCAGAGAAGAGCAGGAAGGGAGAGTTGGAGGGTCGATGCTTATGGGGGGGGCGGGGGGGCGGGGATAAACAGCACTTGCATCAATGGTACCTCGCCTGCTCATGCGCAGCTATGGGCTTCCTCCCTTCCCGGTCTCCTTCTCCATCCTCTTTCAGTGTTTCCTGGAATCACCTTCCAAATCAACTACTTGCATTCGATTCCCCATGTCAAGGTCTGCTTCCGGCAGACACCGACATGAGCGAGACACGGCATGAGATCTGGCCTGGGTCCACGGGGCAACCAGCCAGGGCTGCTCAACCTGCTGTGCAGCTGGATGTGGCCATGGCACACACGGTGATATGTGCCACCTTGGGGTCATAGCATCTCAGAAGCAGGTGTGCCTCCTCCTAGCGTTCACCTCTGCCCCCGTGGGCCAGAAGGGAAACGACCAGGCTGACGCTGGAACCCAAGTGTTGTGGGCGGCGCAGGCAGAGCCAGCCTGGGAATAAATCCATCCCACAAATGATTCACCTGCGCAGACAGGCCCGTTATCGAGGGAGGAGCGAGTTCTGGCGGACTGACGTCACTCTGTCTTGCTGGGTCTCCGTCACAGGTTGAGCCCTCCCTCCAGAAGGACGCTGAAATGGAATTGAAGTGCGAGGTGTCCATCAGGGACCAATACTTGTGAAAGGAGGAGCCAGGGCTGAGCAAAGGGGAAGTGGAATCAGGACCCAGATGGAGGCCCCCCAAGCCCCGGCTAGTCCAGCAGGAATGTGAGAAGAGGCTGTGCCCATCAGGCTGAAGTCGCCAGGCCTCTGTGTCCTCCCCTTGCCACCGCTGGATGTCGGCTGTCCCAGGAAAGGAGTGACGCTGCTGAAGCAGCCGAGGCTGCCCCTGAAGGAACGAAAAGCTCCAGGCTGCCCACCTTTCCTGGAGCTGTGAGCAAGTGCTTCCCTGAAGGGGGCCCTGGGGGCTTCCATCATTAAGCGGAAGGGGCACAGCTAATGGTGGGTGCGTGGACTTGCTCGAGCCCTCTGGTCTCGCGTGTGCCATTTCCGTGTTATGGCGGCTGCTCTGGGGCCAGCTCTACCCCATGGCTTGGTGGGGACACAGATCCTGATGGGTAGTCATGACCTCGTGGTCACGTGATGTCCCACGGTTAGCCATTCCTTCTGTTCCAGGAATGGAATTTTTTTTAACACACTATAAACCATTCCGTTTCATTAATTAATGTATATTACATTCAAACATAGTCTAAAGAAAGCATTAAAAACTCTACTGTACAATCCTCGATCAAAATACAGATTATGAGCATTCAAGAATCATTCTTATTCTTCTGATACAATGACCTGAGAACTGTGCTTTCTACGGTGTTCAAAACTGAGGCTAGCTGGTTAGTAAAGACAGACGTGCATTAATTTTATGACATTTTAGGTGTACCCGGGCACCGCAGGAGCTGGTTTCCACCAGGTATAGGATCCTCCAGTGAATTCTTTCCCCACCACTGACGCCTCCAGCTCCACGGCACCTGCTCGGTTGTGTGGACCTGCTCCGAGCGCACTTGCAGCTAGCCGCTGCACGTCACCCCGCATATGGATTCAAAGTACCCAGCTGTGACCCACAAGGGGTTGTGCTTCTTTCACGGTTGCAGCAGAGAGGTCAAGATTCAACACTGTCTTCTGCTTTAGGGAGAGTGTCTTGGTGTGCCTCTGACCACGGGGGCCCTTAAGGTGTAACAGGCCCCCGCCTCTTCGCAGGGCCTGTCTAAGCCCCCTGAAGCACGTGTGTCTTCTCAAGGCCTCTGGTGTGCTGGCCACTTCTCGCACTTTTGGGCTGATCAACATAATATCATCACTGTCATGGACCAAAGCAATGCTCCACGGATATCCAGATGGTCCAGATTTCATTATGAGAGACGGCGAGGGAGGCCACTCGGCCTGGGACAGACCTGCAAACCTATCTTGTCCGCTCCAGATCCACTTCTGGAGTCCTGCAGACCATCTCTGGACCTCTTTTCTGATTGGGATGGAATAGAGCTCAAATATCTGATCCGTAGCTGCGGACCTCGGGCAAGTTAGTTTGTGAGGGTAACACACCCAGTGCAGAAACGGATCAGGGGTCCTTACTAACGGTCACCCACAGTCACCCCCCCAGGACTCCTCCTGTTCCTTCGAGGACCAGATAGGTGAATCCCACAGTGATATGATGGGGACCTATCCCTGGATCTTTTAGCTCTTTTAAGAATGATGCTGACCACCACCCGCTCCTGGGCTGGAGGGGATGAAGTGTAACCTTCCACTTGACCTTCTCCACCGAGATGGCTCTTAACCTCACAGAACAAGGACCGGCTGCCCAGCACGGCAGTCCTAAATATGCTGCCGGGATCAGGACGCTGACCCCGGTGGGCGGGGGTCAGTCTATGGGTCCAGTGGGCCCGCGATAAACCAGCGTTTGGCCAGGACTCCACCTGTGATCAGGGACTCACCTCCCCTCTCTGATCAGGAGGAAACCGTGACGAGGCCTCTGTGGTTTCTGATCATTGACGACTCGAACGTTGATAAAACGGAATAACTGAAGGGTTTTCTACGGCGTCACTGACCACTGCCACGTGCAGGGAAACTGACAAAATAAGTAGCCTGTCGAGAAGCAGGTGCCTAGGCTGGTGGATAAAATGAGCACTTCGTGCTCTCTCTGTGCCATGCTGCGCTAGATTCTCCCCACCGACGTCCGTCTCTGGACGTCTGCCTCCTGACCCTGGGCAGCCCTCTAGGCTGGTGGGCTAAAATCTAACCAGCAAGTTTGAAACAAGGGGTGGATGTAGTCAGGGCTTGAAAAATTGGAGACAAAGGTATTTTCCTACCCCAGAAGGAAAAGGGAACTGGCCAGCCAGGTGGGATGAGGACAGAGGCATGGGGAGAGGTGACCACTGACTGGAAGGTGCGGGTAGTGGGGTTGGTGGGCGAGAGGGTGTCCCTGAGCAAAGGGGTTCCCAGGACGTTGTGGAAGATACGATGTCAAGAGGCAGAGAAATCTCTTTTCTCAGACAATGAACACCTGCCTGTTCGGGGCTATTAAATCCAGTATTTCTCTCCCTGCATGAAAGACACATGAAATTGTTTCTGTGATCCTCTCTGAAGGGAAATGTGAGAGCAAAGCTTGACAACCGGAAGGCCCTTCAAATGGGGCTGTGGCTACAGGCACGTGAGACGCCTGGGACGGGGCTTCAGGGGAGCTGCTCTTCCCCAGGTCGGCTGTTGGATTGCAGAGTCGGGCTGTGGGAACGAACCAGACAGTTACGATCGCTGGAAAACCAGCTCTCAGAATGACAGCTCGCACACTCCAGGTGTGTTTGATAAGGCGTATTATTTAGATAAACCAAGCCTCCCTACTGTCCTGGTTCTTCCACTGAGCCCTCCACTGCCTGGGGTGAAGCCCTCGTGATTTTATAATCAACCAGGAGATAAGCACATCGGAAGTGACAGCCCAAGGTGGGTATTTTGGGGGCTTCTTCTCCTCTGCATTTCCCCGTGGAGTTCCGTCTTCCTCTGCCGTCAGCAGGAAGCCCACATGAGGAGTTTTACGGGTGCGTCCCCAACTCCCTCTTTTCTGAAAGGTGGGACTACTTTCTTTTTCCAGGCAAGCTTCCAGGGACGCTTGGCATTTACCATTCTTAAAAGAAATGGAAATCCACAGACATTTCATTTTCGTTTGTCCCGCAATCTGGTTAAGTGGCCTGCCTGTCAAAGGCCCCAGCAGTGACCCCAGCCAACAAAAGCCACCCCACCTGAACGCAGGGCCGTTCTGCAGCGACTCACGCAGCTGTCTCGTGTCTGATCTCTGTGCCACCCCCCACGTGCCCCTTCCCTTCACTCGTGTGTCATTACATGTCAGAATATATTACCATGCTCGACCGTTGAGCTAGGCTGTTCTTTTTCAGTTTAATTACCAAGCTCAAATCGCTGACCCCCTGTCTGTTTTATTAAGATGTTGCTGCCGATAATGAATAAATTGAGGGGGAGAAATTCCAATTTCCTGCTGAGCTGCCTTTGCATGAGGTGCTCTCCAGGATGGCAACCTCGCTGCCGTGGAGCCTGGACTCAACCCATCGGACGGACTCCCCCCAGGCTGAGCCTCACCTCCTGTGTTGTGGGCTACAACAAAGCACTGGAAAGGCATTTATTAGTTCCACAGAAACACTAAGAAAACAACTGGACCCAAGTCACCTGCTCTAAGGATCAAAAACGGTTACAACAGCTCCTTGGAAAATGGGGTCGTCCCAGCCCCAGGGGCTTAGAAATAGAAACTAACTGGTTCTGCCCAGTTTTAGAAAGGAGGGTAATTCCTCCGTGGGCTCTGGGGAGAGTTTCTGTCTGCCTCAGGACACGTGCTCCCCATGGAATCCCTGCTTCCGTCGTGAGGATGATTTTATAACCACCCAACCTTCTTCCTGACCCCCAGATCCAAGGAGGGCACGCCGGACACAGCAAACCCTAGTCACATGATCGTACATCCCTCGCCGGGCACTTGGGCTCCATTTTGACACTAATAAAGTTAGTGAGTAGAAATCGGATTACAAGAAGGAACAAATGAGTTGTGTTTCATGAGGTGAGTCTGTGATGGTCCGTTTCAGCCGGGAATAATTGCAGCTCCCGGTGCGTCTTCAGAGAGTTTACCGAAATGTATTCATTTACACAGAAAGCGGAAGGCAGGCATGACTGCTTTTATTTCTCCAGTTAAGAAACTGGAAAACCTGGTGCGGGGCTCTTGGGACCTCATGCACTGTAGATGTTTGTCTTCGTTTGGGGGCCGGGAAGCAGGTGGGAAAAAGAAGGACTTGAAGGAAGGAAATTGAATAGACAGGCACACTTCTGAGTCTCATTGACCTTTCTACCCCACGTGACTGCAGAGAATTTTCTCCGGGGCTTTGCAGTTGTTGTACATGGCGGGGAACCTGGCATCCTTGGGGTTTTCTGGTTCTGCAGAGAGTCTCCTGACCCCACGCCTCTCCCTCCCCGACTCTCATCACCTGGTCTCTCTGAGCCCCATCGCTCTTAGCTGCTCACCGGCCTCCATCTGACACCCTCCTTTGTACTTCGCCTGCACCTGTTTTCTCCCCATCCTCTCCTTGTGCTCCACAGTGACCCTGTGGTGGCCAGCAGTGTAGACGCTCAATAAAAGTCCATCCCATGGAGCTGAACTGTTACAGCAAGAATTGTTACAGCAAAATTGCGGGCTTCCCTGGTGGCGCAGTGGTTGAGAGTCCGCCTGCCGATGCAGGGGACATGGGTTCGTGCCCCGGTCCGGGAAGATCCCACATGCCGCGGAGCGGCTGGGCCCATGAGCCATGGCCACTGAGCCTGTGCGTCCGGAGCCTGTGCTCCTCAACGGGAGAGGCCACGACAGTGAGAGGCCCGCGTACTGCAAAAAAACCCCCAAAAAACAAAAAAACATAAATTGCTTGTTCGGTGGCCTAATATAGAGCCCAGAGACACTCACTAATGAACCCTTGGTAGGAAGAATCCTCCCTCCTGCAAAGAGGGAACGAAGCTAAGACACCCAGCTTCACTGTTCAGCAAAACTGTACTCTCAGTGCCGGGGACCTGCCCTCCCCTCCTCACTATGTTTCTAGTGTGTTGTTTTATTTATTATGATTTGCTAGGTATGGCTGAGTGGGAAAATGGTGTCCACAGAAAGCCATGAAGCAACATTTCTCAAGCTTGGGTCAGATCTGTCACCATGGAGGGGGTCCCGAGCATTAAGCAACACCTCTGGCCTCCACACGTTAGATCCCAATAGCATCCTTCCCATCACCCCCCCGGCCCGGTTGTGACAATGAAAAATATCTGCAGACATTGTCAGATGTGCCCCAGGCTGAGGCTGAGGGCACAATCACCCGAGTCAAGAAGCACTTAATAGGCACAGCTAAAATGCCAAGGAATTAAACCTTCAAATTAATTTGGGCTGCTCACTTAGGGTTGACACATGTCCACAGACAGCAAAGCACATTCATTGGGCTTTGCCTTTGTGTTTCTAGTCTCAGGACCAATGATCTATTTAATGAAACCTTTCTGGCTTCATCAGACTCACAGGTGACACCAAAGTTTTGACGAAACCGTGACAACCTGGGCGTGAGATGTGAGGCCGGGGACCCTCAGCCAGGCCGGGAGGCTGAGCCCACACTCCACTCGCTAGCAGCTATTTGATGCCCGTAGGAGAAGACGGCTCGATGGAAAACGTGTCTACATGAGCAGATCCATCCAAGTTCTGGTTCTGGTCCAAGCGAGAAAAGAGCACGGGGCAGGGAGATGGGACCTCACACTCAGCAAACGCCATTCACCCGGCAAGTCCCCCCACCATCCCAACTTCAATCCCCTTGCCCCCCAGGTGGGGACATCACTCTGCCTTTTTGTTTTCCCCACGTGGCTATGACCAGACTCTCTGGGGTTATTTACACAGAAGCACCTTGAGGAATAGAACACTTGGAGCAAATCAAAGGGTTTTTCTTCTTCTGTGTCTGGGTCCCATCTTGGTAAACCCTGTTTAATCAGCGCGCACTCTGTTTCAGATAGCTTAATGGCCTGTTGGTATAAGGAAGGTGTCGCATTGCAGAAGACGGTTTATCACGTGCCACTGCTGACATGTAACAGAGGAGGGACTGGAGAAACATTGCCGAATGCAGATCTTCAGAGCTGGATTTGAAAGGGATTTTTATGCGTTGGGCTTATTGGCCTGGTTTAGAGAAAGGCAATATGAGACTTAAGCTTTGTATTTATTTCAATAATGCAATTCTTGGAAAAATGAGTTCATTTGTGCCCTTTGAAAGAAAGGCACCGAACCTAGTTAAGTTTGGATTAGTTGTATGTGAGAGCAAGGATATGTCTCCTTAAATCTTGATGGGACTAATTGCCCTAAGATGCAGTAGTGTGGAGGGTCTTAAGCTTGAGCAGGAGGCAGAACCCTCTGGAAGGTTTGTCAAAATCCACACGGCTGGGCCTCACCCCCAGAGTTTCTAATTCAAGAGGTCTGGGATGAGGCCAGATAAATTGCATTTCTAAGCAAGTTCCCAGGGGATACTGATGCTGCCCACCTGGGTACCACACTCTGAGGACCGTGGCAATGACGCGGAGATGAAGCAAAAAGCCTTCCAGGTAGCAGCTGACATTGGCATCCCGTCCACATCCCCTTCACACTCACCTCTACACCTGAAGGCTGTCACAGCGTCCCCCGCCACTCTCCGCTGCAGGGATGCACTGGGCCTGCAGAGGGTGCGTAAACTGCTGGAGAGTTAATGCCCTTGGAAGCAGCCCTTAATCAATTGCAGGCAGGACAGTGGTGGATAAATACACTAGGTTCCCTAGCCCTTGGATGGGGTCATTCTGAGCTGTGGTCTGCACCAATCCTCCGACTCCAAGTGTGGTCCCGGCACCAGTGCTGGCTGGTTTCCTGAGCTGTTTTGTTACTGATCTGTGATGGGCCAAATACTAAAATTGAGCGTGACCAGCTAGAAACTTCAACAGCAATCTGATACTTTAATTTCATGACCGTTGACGCGAATAATAAGAAAAGTAGGGCTTGGATTTTGTATGTCTTTGTTCTCCATTTTATTATATTTTACAAAAACATAAGTCCTCCTTAGTTTGGCAAGACAAGTGAATTCTGCACAGCAGAAAGTGTGAAGGGCACTGTCCTGCCCCATCTCGGAGCAAGCCAGCAGGGCGGAGCCTCTGCTGCCCACAGAGGCCACCTGTTCATCAGTGGACCCGCTCGTGGCTGCTTCCCTTCCCCGTCTCCCTTCCCACTCTTCCCCGGGTGTTTCCTGGGACTCCCTCCCAACTAAACTGCTTGCCCTCGAATCCTCATCTCAGGCTTTGCTCCCGGGGGAACCCAAACCAAGACACTTAACTGATGGGGTTGAGGGCTGCTTCTGGGCACGTTAACTCTGGTCCTTTGGTGGTCTCTGTGTGGAGGTTGGTGCCATTACTTGGGTAGCAGCCCTGGGTGCGTGGAGGTGAGGGCCGGGAGAGACACGCAACATCAGCCTCAAACGCTCCTGGTACAGAGGACAGGCCAGCATCACTTACTGAACATTGTTCTTCAAGGCAGTTCACTTAAAATATGTAAATAGATTGGCTTTTGAAAGACATCGGTGCCCCTTCTCTCCTTCCTTCTTTCCACACCAGTGTCCCCCAGGCCCCGTGCTAATCACCTGGGATTAACAGTGGAAAAGGCTCAGGCGCCCTAGATTTCTGTTTGGTGCAGAATAACAGACAGATTGGAGCGAATGGTAAATTCGTAGACCCAGGAGGATACTGATGACCTTTGTTTTAAATTTTTTTTTTTTTTTTTTTTTTTTTGCGGTACGCGGGCCTCTCACTGCTGTGGCCTCTCCCGTTGCGGAGCACAGGCTCCGGACGCGCAGGCTCAGCGGCCGTGGCTCACGGGCGCAGCCAATCCGCGGCATGTGGGATCTTCCCGGACCGGGGCACGAACCCGCGTCCCCCGCATCGGCAGGCGGACCCCCAACCACTGCTCCACCAGGGAAGCCCTCTTTTAATTTTTTTAAATACCCATTTTATTTGGGGTTTTTTTGTTTGTTTTTTAACTTTATTAAAGCATAGTTGATTTACAAGGTTGTGTTCATTCCTGCTGTACAGCAAGGTGACAGTTATACATATATATTCTTTTTCATATTCTTTTTTATTATGGTTTATCACAGGATATTGAAAATAGTTCCCTGTGCTATATAGTAGGACCTTGTTGTTTATCCATCCTATATATAGTAGTTTGCATCTGCTGACCCCAAACTCCCACTCCATCCCTCCCCCACCCTCCTCCCCCTTGGCACCCACAAGTCTGTTCTCTATGTCTGTGAGTCTGTTTCTCTTTTGTAGATATGTTCATTTGTGTCGTATTTTATATTCCACATATAAGTGATATCATATGGTATTTGTCTCTCTGACTTACTTCACTCAGTATGATCATCTCTGGGTCCATCTTTGTTGCTGCAAATGGCACTATTTCATTCTTTTTTTATGGCTGAGTAATATTCCATTGTGTGTGTATGCATATATATATACACACACACCACATCTTCTTTATCCATTCGTCTGTCGATGGACATTTAAGTTCTTTCCATGTCTTGGCTATTGTAAATAGTGCTGCTATGGACATAGGGGTGCATATATCTTTTCGAATTATAGTCTGTCCAGGTATATGCCCAGGAGTGGGATTGCTGGATCATATGATAGCTCTATTTTTAGTTTTTTGAGGAACCTCTATACTGTTTTCCATAGTGGCTGCACTATGGAAAATTTACAATTTACATCCCATTTTATTTTGAAACAAGGCATCTCCAAATATTGTTTTTTGCAATTGATCCAGAAGTTCGCGCACACGCGAGTGGGAATCACTCGCCCCTGTTCACGTACTTCTGCGTGCATGCGTGGGTGGGTGCGTGGGCGGGGATGCACGGACATTTTGGTTCCGGGGAACCCTGTGTATCACAGGGAAATGGGGGGAGTGATCTTCTCTGCCTTTCAAGAGACCTTCTGCCTCTCGAATGCAAACACAGCCGATCTATCTCTCCTCCGACTTTAATAACAGTTTTGTGAAAACCCCGGGGACTCTTTCCCTTGCCTAACCTTCAAGCCAGATTTACAAGTCAAGGAATGTTAGAAATGAATTAATTACCTCACTAAATACAAGCGGGACGTAAGTGCACATGAAAGGAAGAGAGAGGTTCTTAGCTCCCACACAGAAGAGGTTACCAGAGAAATGCTCCTGAATTATTCTTCCTTCCATCTCCTCTTGCCCCTACTTGAACGCTGTATGCACCAACTCATTTACATACTTTCTAAAAAAGACTTCCGTCCTCTGCCTTTTTTCTCCTACAGATGCACACACAGCCCTAACGAAATACCTTCCTCTCCATCGTGTTAAAAGCTGTCCAGGGAAAGCCGCTATCTTTCTGTTCGGTGATGGGCTCTTAATGGCCTTTTTGATGCCGAGGTGAAAGCGGTTGCGTATTTTATCCCTCAGACCTCCTTTCATTTGGCTCGACTGAGATGTCACCCCCTCCATCGGAACCATCTCTGGAAACTTCTCAGGGAAATTGATTAAAAAAAAAAAAAAGAAAGAAAGAAATTCTCTGGCGGTCCAGCGGTTAGGACTCCGCGCTTTCACTGCTGAGGGCTCAGGTTCGATCCCTGGTCGGGGAACTAAGATCCCACAAACCGTGCAGTGCAGCCAAAACAAAACAAAACAACACAAGAATAACAACCGTCTTTTTACTGTCCGTCTCCCTGTGAACTGGCCTAGCTTGGGTTGGGGTGCCTTGGTTTCAAGGGAGACCTGTGGGGATGAAAAAAAGAAAAAAAAAGAAATCCCTCTCTTTTCAAGGATTTGACTGAAAGTTACATGATAGAAAAAAGAAACATTTGAAAGACACACATGCAGAGAAATTGGTACCGAATCTTTTCCACATCAAACTGCACTTTTAAAGTTTTCTGGCGAATAAACGCTAGAAAAGTCAGTTCAGATCTCAGGGCAGTATTATGACAATCCTGTAGACGCTGCCACCTTCGAATGAAAGTTTCAAGCTGTAACCAAAAAAAAGTCTCTGGAGCCACAGTTTATCCAATATATTGAATCCAGATTTCGTAAACCACAAAAATGTCATCCCAGAGATGATATGCAGAAACATGTTTTCTTCAGAACTTTTAAAGTGGGATCAAATCTACGACGAAGACCATTAGACGGAATTTGGAAAAAGCCAAACCCAGGAGACCTAGGGCGACTACAGGCTGGGGTCAGTGTGCGGAGGGAACGCATGCTTCCCAAACACGGGTTGGGGGGAGGGGTCCTAAGTGAAGGGCTGAGGCTCCCAGGGCTGAAGAGACCCGAGGATTTGAATCATCTGAGTGAGAGACAGCAGGACTTTTTTTTTTTTTTTTTTAATCTGCAGTGTTGCAATGTTGCTCTGTAGGGTTTTATTTCACCTAATCTTGGTAACTCCGTGGCGGGTGATAGTCGTCTCTGCTGTGTGCTTTGCCACGGTGCCAAGTTCAGTCCTGGAGAATGTTTGCAGTCACAGAAGGGGAAGGGCAGTTCCCAAAGTTTGTTCTGGACACAGATTAGCAGGGAGGCCTTTCGTGAGCTGGAGCTGAGAAATGCATGCAGCCCGGGGGGGGGGGCGGTGGGCATGGGGAAGCAACCGCCGTCCACCGGGCGGCCCTGGACGTCTGGCTCCAGACCCCACCATCAGAGCGGAACGTTGCCTCGTTAACAAAGCGCGTCCTCGCATCTTCTGAAGCCATCCCTCCCCAATGGAGCTGCATTAGTGGCAGGACACTGTGCTGTCTGGAAGTGAGAAAGAGACACCCCATTGCCTGGTTCACCAACGTGCTTGGCAAGCCCGCTATCTACGTGCCCCCGAAAGACAAAAGCCCATAAAAAAGTATGCGTGTGGCCGGATGCAAACTCCTCCACTGACTTTCCAACCTACAGCTCTAGCCCTACACAGACAACACTTTCCTAATTAGCTCAGCTATTCCCTTCTGACAAGACAAGGCAGTCTCAGAGACTGGAAGGAACTCTTTTCCTGCCAGACTAGAAGGAAAGCAGACGTCTTGAAAGAGCTACTCTTGTCTTTCATGGTCCAAGCGGACGTGTGGCTGTGTCTCACCATCTGAGAGAAGCCTCTGGCCTCAGCTTTTCCATCCTCAAGGCCTCAGATGTCTCCTTGTAGCAGCCAAATTAAATATGACGATGATAAGGAGAATAAGAATTTACAGTGTGTGCCTATTGTTTGTAAAAGGCTGGGAGTACGGCTGGGCCAACCCTAATTTCTCAAGTCTGTAGCACAGGTACCTCGGGGGTGGTGTGGAAACCGCCCAGGAGGTACAGCGTGAGCTGGGAGCTCAGATGGACCTGAATTCAAAATCCCAGCTCTGCCAGTTTTCAGCCGTGGGACTTTGGGTGATGCACTCAACCTCTAAGCCTCAGATTCCGCATTTGTAAAATGGGAATAATAATGCCAATCTTAAGCATGGTTGGGAGAATTATTAAGTGTGCGGCGTGAGCGCTTAATCAATGCTGGCTCTTGTTATCACTGTTAATGGCAATGATGTCCTGGCCTATAGTTGCCATGGGGCTCAAAGGCAGAGGCCTAAAAAGATGGTTTTTCTTCAGGAGAGCAGTTTATTTTCTGGAACTTTCTCACCAGTGTTGACATTTCAGATTCTGGTCTTAACCTCGGAGCAGAGCTCTCTGCAAAGCTGTCGGGGGGAAGACCCCACCTGGGAATTGGGCCTGTTGTGTCTCCTGCTTGGCAGGGTTTTGTAGGGAGTAGGGGGCCGACCCAGTTTTCCTCCTGGAAACGCAGCCCTCACCCAGGAGTTGGGCAGCTGGGAGAACCCCAGACTCTGGAGAGCATTCCTGGCCTTTTCCGGAAGGCGGAAAGGCTAAGAATGTAAGTGTGCCGGTCAGTTGGTGACCCCGGAGCTCAGAATTCTCAGACTCTTATCCTCCTGCTGATAAGATGTCAATGGATGTAAAAAAAATTTCTGGAGATAAGGGTTAAGAAGGATTCCCACGCGGAAAACTTTCTCTCCCAAATGCTGGAGCCTATAGGACTTAGAAGGTAAAATAACCTTGACTGTCCTCTTCCCCGGGTTAAATTTCTTCCATCTTTGGACCCGTTTCTGCCTTGCTTCTCAGCTCACATATGTTTGCATGGGTTTAGTTAGGATGTAACCTGTAAGATTCACCACACTCTTTGGCAAAGGGGGAAAGTGAGCACAGAAATCAGGGAAGACAGGAAGTCGCAGGCAAATCCCCATCACTTGGGAATCACGGTAAACCTGTTTGCCCCAGGCTCCTACCTGGCCTCCAGGGAATGGGCGTCGTGGTGGTGACAGGCATTTCCCTGCTTCAGGAAGCGCTTCAGTGCGGTGACCGTGGATAATAGTAGTTTATTGCACACTAGGGACTTGCTCAGAGAGTGGGTCTTAAATGTTCTCAACACACACACACACACAAGGTAACTACGCGAGGTGATGGGTGGGTCAGTTAGCTCGATTGGGGGATCGTTTCACCGTGTAGGGGTGGATCAAAGCATCACACTGGACCCTTACGTAGGTGCATGTTTACCTATCAGTCGTACCTCGATGAAGCCGGGAGACCAGCAAAACTCCCACACTCACTGCAGGCGTCCCCCACTTCCATCCTGCTGACCCATAGACTCCTTTTGCAAGAAGGAAAAGGCCATTAAAAACACTTCCAGAAACCCATCTAATGGGCCAAACGATTGGATTCAGCCACAATTCTCTTTAGCTCAGCTGTCTTGTCAGAACATGGCATAATGAGCGTTCGCCTCTTTTTGTAAATGAAATATTTTCCAGGCTTCTCTAATTCGGAGGACATGATCGATTATGAGCTTTTCCACTCAGCCAGGCGTGGGGCGGGAGGGGGCTATGTGACAACGGGGTAACTCGCCGAGCAGCGTGTCCAGCGGGTCACAGAGCCGTGGGGAGCCGACCCAGAGCCTGGTTTGAAATAGAGGAGATGCCATCCGAATTTCTAAACGACAACACTGGAAGGTAGGCTTTGGACGTTACCGTTTTCCCAACCAGATCCTTTTCTTCCCTTGGAGTTAGAACGTTTTTACGGGATTCTGAAATTAATCGAGGCATACTATTAGAATGATACGGTTTACAGGAAATGGGCGCTCACGCTTCTCTTCGAGTTTGAGGGAAAATCACCTCGGTGCTTCTTATTATTCATTCTTGATTCTTTGGACCGGACCTAACAGTTTTCCCATCCCCTCCTGTGGATGAAGAACCCCACGCATCGGGGTGAAGCTGCAGTGGTGGAATCCAGGCTCGGAACCCCAGGGGTGTGTTCACTGGGGCACCTCCAACCCAGGGAAGATGGCTCATGGCAAAGCCATTCTTGGACGCTGAGCCAAAGCTGTTGAGATGTGAAAACGTTCCCAGGTAAACAGATACAACCCAGGCATCCCCGCTTGACCACCATGATGTAGAGCCCGTAGTGTCTGGAATGGGCAGTGGTTACCAAGACTACGGATGCCATTTTGAATATGTCTGATGCAAATGGACAGAAAGTCTAATGGAGCTAAGACTACATCTGTCCTTCTGACTCCAGACAAACTGACTGCTAGATCCACAGGGTGGGTTTTTCTTCTTTTCCTTCCTTTCCTCCCTCTCTCCCTCCCTCCCTCCCTCTCTCCCTTCCTTCCTTCCTTCCTTCTCACCCGTTCCCCCTTCCTTTCTCCCTCCATCCCTCCTTCCTTCCATCCATCACTTTTTCCCTCCTTTATTTCTTCCCTGGAACATTCCAGTTCAGTCGTTTACAGAGCTGAAATCAACTGGCTAATTGTCAGTTTTTCTCTCTGCTTTGTAATAGGCAGTGTATCAGCTGAGCCGAACGCTTAGTCATGCAAGATAATGAGAAATACAGAAATACAGAAAGCCACAGAAGCATTTAGGAGACAAAGAGTTAGGAAATTGTCTCTCAGGAACTAATTGAAAATCATTTCCGAAAGGTTCTTTCTTCTTTCTCTTCACACCCAGCTGCCACTCCCTCCTTAAAATTCCCAGCGCTACATGCAAAATGGGAATATTTCAAAGGTCAGGTCCATGAGTCTCACTTGGAGCCTCAATTACTTTCTCATGAAAGGAAAAGAGGATGGAGGGAGAAAGCACCAAGGACTTCTGGGGGAATTTTAATTAGGTACCAAAAGGCAAATGCAAATCTCAGATTTTTCCAAAAGCTAACACGAGATTGTTTACCCAGGATACCTGTTGCTGATAAAAAGTACTGAGGTGAGTGGCTGGGTGGTGCATATGAAGAGACACCTCTTTGGCATAAGTCTGTGTGCATAAAAATGCTATTCTATATGAGCCAAAAATACATTCAAAAGATTTTTGTAACCAAATGGAAAGAAAAATGTGTTATTTTCATGTCATGTTAATGTGGTTTTTTCTCCTGCCACTAATTTTGCTATTTCAAGAAAATAATTGGAATTGGCTAGAAGAAATTAAGAATAGAAACTTGCAAATTATATAACCTAATGAATGTTACTTTTGGTAATGAACTTAGTTGCTACTGAACACGCATCACTGGAGCTTGCATTAAACAGAGGCGCCTCCTAATTCTTTTAATTCAACTGAACCATTCTTAATAATTCATAATTAAGTCTGGCTCAGAAATGATAGTCTCCATGGCAATATTGATTTCTTTGCTTTTTATGTCTCTGCCAAATGTTGAAAATGACAGAATCCTGAGTCTCAGAATCCATCCACAAAGATCACAGAAGCAGAGCGATAACAAAGGGCTTTACCAAAAGTCCTTTCTCTCTTGACTTCCAAGAAAGATGAGAGTGAAAATGGAAGAAAATGGGAAGTGGGGCTTATGGGCTCCCCGGCCAGGTTTGAGCACACATTAACAACAACGTGTAGGCACTGGTGCTGGAAAAATACTGTCTGTGATATGAGAGCAAAGGTCTTCTGGCGGCTAGAGAGGAGAACGGCCCCCGCTCACCGGATCCCCAGCTTACTTTCTGCTTGAAAGACCATCCAAGTCTGCACTTACAGAGAAAATGAGTTGAATGAGGACAAATTCCAAAAAAAATGCCCTATTTGGTCTTCATCGTCTTCTCCTTGGGTCCTTTAATTGAATACACTATAGACTTGAGAATTTATGCTGTTAACATAGATTTAAAAAAACCCCAATCGCCCTCACTCGTCGTGCCGGCGCTTCATAAAAATGTCGTTCTGCTGGGGCTGAAACACTCCCCGAAGACCTATCATCTGAACCCTGAACTCCGACCCCAAAGGAAATGAAGTCAGCTCCAATGCACAGATCACAACACAGCACTATTATTTTTAGACCACGTGGTAATGAAAACAGTAATACTTGTAATAAAAGTAATAGATGCAATTAAAGTCTATATTCAGAGCTATAAACGGGAGTCAAACAGTGCATAAGCATCGTATTTTAAAAGTCCAATTAAGAGCCTGCCTTTAAGGGAGTTGCAAAAGGAAACTCGGGGTTAGAGCGTGCTTTTGCTTGAACGCCCTGCGTCTTGGTGTGCTGTGTCCAAAACTCAGGCCTTCGTTAACTCTTTTTTTTTTTTTAATTTATTTATTTTTGGCTGCATTAAGTCTTTGTTGCTGTGCGCGGGCTTTCTCTAGTTGCAGTGAGCGGAGGCTACTCTTCGTTGCAGTGCACCGGCTTCTCACTGCAGTGGCTTCTCTTGTTGCGGTGCATGGGCTCTAGGCACACGGGCTTCAGTAGTTGTGGCACGTGGGCTCAGTAGTTGTGGCTCGCAGGCTCTAGAGTGCAGGCTCAGTAGTTGTGGCGCATGGGCTTAGTTGCTCCGCAGCATGTGGGATCCTCCCGGACCAGGGCTCGAACCCGTGTCCCCTGCCTTGGCAGGCGGATTCTTAACCACTGCACCACCAGGGAAGCCCCCTTCGTTAACTCTTGAGGATCTTCTGTTTGTGATTTACTGTGTTTTTCCTTTAATCTCTTCCAGCCAGTTGAGCAATAACGTTTTATTGAATGGGAGTAAGGTGTGTGTTGAATCCTGTACTAGAGACTCTTAAAGATGGCTTAAAGTAGCCCAAGGCCAGCAACATTTTCCAAATGAAATCGCTGAAGCATCATACGGACAGACTGAGGTTTCCCTTTAGGTGAGGCTGTCACCTTTAGGAGGCTGGTTTGGATCACACACATGAACCCACACACACACTGCACACCTGTGCCCCGCAGTGTGACCCCGGCGCTGAGCGAGCTTGGCAAAGAAGCAGACAGACCCGGCTTTGAACCCGACTCTGCCATCAATGCTGTGTGACCTTGGCCAAAGTCGCTGCACCTCTCTGAACCTCCATTTCTTCAGCTGTAACATGGGGACGACCACCCCTGCTCTACCTGCTTTCCAGGTCGTTGAGGAATTCAAAAGATGTGGGAGATGTGAAAATAAAGAGTAGAGTATAAAGCAGATTGCGAACATAGAGTCCCAGCTCTTCCCTGTACCAGCTGTGTGACCTTTAACAAGTTACTTAACCTCTCTGTGCCTCAGATTCCTTATTTATAAAATGAAGACAATAGTAATATCAATCTCATAGGATTGTAGTGAGTATTAAGTGAGGTGCTTATAACAGTGCTTCTTGTTAATGCTATTAACGATGCTCTGTTGAAAAGGAAAGTGAAAAACAGATTGTCCTTTTCTCTCTGAGAGGGACACAACTTATGTCCACAAAGTCATGGGACCTTTATGGAGCTTCCTGAAATGAATCCTGAAGGACAACAAGGCCATGAAAAATTGTGTCAATGATGTAATTTTAAAAACAACATGTCAGGACTTCCCTGGCGATCCAGTGGTTAAGACTTCGCCTTCCAATGCACGGGATGTGGGTTCGATTCCTAGTCAAAGGTCCCACGTGCCTCAGGGCCAAAAAACCAAAACATAAAACAGAAGCAATATTGTAACCAACTCAATAAAGACTTTAAAAATGGTCCATGTCAAAAAACTTTAAAAAGTTACTTAGAGACAATGTGTCATTCCCACACAAATTGGAACAAACGAGATAGATGGACGGCGTCGTACACAACTATCTCTGCAGGGCCACACCGTGAAGAAACCAGGAGCAAACTCTTGTCCATTCATTCAGAAGTCAACATCTGTTGGGCTCCTCCTGGGCGTGACATCCTTGCTAAACGAGGGGACAGTGACAGGGATGCCCTGGGTCTTCACGGAGCTCACAACTGAGCATACGGAGAGTGATGACAAAGCAACGTGCATTTGTCAGGAGAGGAATAAACAGGGCCAGGGCCCCAAAGGCGGGGTGATGGGCTTCCTGGGTGCAAGGCGGGAGGGTGCGGAAACTCGGAGCTGGAGGAGGAGTTTGGATCAGATAGAGAAGGCTCAGCCCGTCTGGCAGAGCACAGAGCCCAAAGGCATCGCGAGCCCGGGGCGAGGGGCTGACTCCTACGAGCCCAGACGTGGGAGAGAAGGGGGAGCTGGAACCCGGAAAAGCGTGCTGAGCACCTGGGATCTCGCGCTGTGTCCGTGAGTGGTCCTGGAGGCTCTAAAGTGGGGCAGGATGTGAGCGAGTCTCACCGTTGAGCGCTCACTCCAGGTGGCGTGAAGGTTGGACCGGGAAGGGAGAGATGAGGCCGGAGGCCCTGAGCAGGCGTTAGAGGTTTCGGCAAGAGACCACTGGATGGGCTGCCC
The DNA here is from genome assembly GCF_963455315.2 of Globicephala melas. Lineage (NCBI taxonomy): Eukaryota > Metazoa > Chordata > Mammalia > Artiodactyla > Delphinidae > Globicephala > Globicephala melas. Next base: position 83,047,014 of record NC_083328.1, read on the forward strand.
CCGTCTCCCGACTTGAGCACGTGCGTCCTCTCATGAGAGCACAGAAGGGCAGTTTGGGGAAGGGGCTTCTCCCCGTCATCAGCATCATCTGTGCTGGGCTGGGAAGTTTAAGGAAAAGGCAGAAAGTGTGGACAAAGGACCGCGAGGCTTATGCTGTGGAAGGAGGCTGAGGAACGGGACAGGGTCTGTAGCCCCTTCCTTCCCTCCTCTGGGCTGGACTTTCTGCATTCAAGAGGCCCGGGTGTGAATTCCCTGGGACGAGGTGCAAGATGAAGTGGTATCCCTTGCAGGACCAGCCTGGATGGTCCTAGGACAATCATTTCCTCGCCCTGGGTAGCATGGCTACGTGTAATGAACACTGCTCTATTCAATTCACACCGAACGAACTGATTGACGGAGGAGCGTACGGAGAGATGCATAAACTCCTCATTGATATGCATCACTGAGAATAAGGAACTCACATGGAAAGAGATTGTGTGAACATCTTCAGTAACCCCGTGGTAGGCAGAAAACCTCGAACGAATCCACAGGTAGCCTTGGGAAGCAGCCCTGATCCCCGTTCCTCTGGCTGCCGCTGCTGCTTCTACTTGAATTTTTAAAACTATCAACGGCGTGGTTCAGAGATCCCTGTTTCTCTACTCAAACAGCTTTCCGGAAGTTTGGAAAATAGAAAATATTCCCCTGAGGCGGAAGAACACACACTTTCAGAATGAGTAGCCTGGCAAAGGGAAATTAAAAAGTTGGCTGTGGGTAACAGAGTTGTCAGGCACAAGTGTTTGATTATCAAGGTTCTTAAAACTAAGCTCTAAGTAAAGGTTCCTTGCACCAGGGTACCAGGGGGACTGTTAGCTCACTGTCAGATGCAGGTTTTTTGCGCTCCCCAAACATCGCTCCAGCACCTGCTCGACTTAATATGGGATACTGTTTCCCATTCTCCCTCTCTCCCCCACCCCGCCCCACCGCTCCCTCTTTTTGAACAACCAAAGCCCAGTGCATACTTGCCATTTCTCCTCTGACATAGCTAAGATTTCAAGTGACAACAAAATCTGAAATACAAAACAAATCAGTTACCCCCAATGTAACAAGAACAGCAAAGCTGCTATGAGTTACCAAGGGCAGCCGTCTGTCACCGATTGTGGGACCCTGGGGCATCCCATCACGGTCCAGCCCCGGGACAGCCCCGGGACACACCCACCCAAGAGGATGGGCTACACCAAAACTGAAGATGCCAGATGATGGAGTGACACTTAGAAGTTGAGCATTTTTCAGATTTCATAGGAGATGATGATTACTACTCGCATGGAGACATTTGGATCCCCTTTCTATCCCGAGGACACAGTTGTGCTCAGACAGAGTTGGAATAAACATTCAGCTGGGGAGGGAAGGGATGAATTTATGGCTTTGCCTCATACGAGATGGGAAGCATTTGCACACAGGCAGTTAGCGCTGGGCTCCCTCACGGATGTGGAGGTTCACCCCCTGGTGGTCAGAAAACTTAGAAAAGGCAGCTGAATGTGCAGCCGGAAGGCTCAGCTGGGAAAAGGCTGTTTACTGGTTTTACTGCTCAGAGGCCAAGCTAAGCCACCTTTAGGTCTCAGTTTCCTCATTTATAAAATGGGTTAACATTGCTCACAGATGCTATCAGGATCACACGGGAGGATGGAGGAGCAAAACCTCGGCACCACGTCCAGCCTGCCTGTCTGTCCCCACCTCTCTCTCCCTTATCTGTTCACTCGTTCACTCACTCATTCATTCATTCATTCATCTGTCCTAACATCCGTTAGGGTTGGGGTTAGTGTTAGGGTTAGGGTTAGAACCTAACTAACCCTGTTACGGACCAGGTACCACGCACGCACTGGGCATGAGCCGTGAACGAGAGAGAAAGGTTCTGTCCGTGGGACACTCATGGCCTGAAAAGGAGCAAGAAAAAATTCAGACTCTATTAAACTGCTGGGAAGAGAATGTAGCCATGTTGCCTTAAGGAGGCTGGGCCAGGAGGGGATGGTCAAGGCCAGCACCCTGGGGCTGGGCTAACACCAAGGGATATCAAGGCAGTCTTTTTTATTATTGTCATTATTATTATTATTATTATTATTTTTGGCTGCATTGGGTCTTCGTTGCTGCGCTGGGCTTTCTCTAGTTGCGGCGAGCGGGGGCTACTCTTCGTCGTGGTGCGCAGGTTCTCATTGCAGTGGCTTCTTTTTGCGGAGCACGGGCTCTAGGTGCGCGGGCTTCAGTAGTTGTGGCTCGCGGGCTCAGTAATTGTGGCTCACGGGCTCCAGAGCGCAGGCTCAGTAGTTGCGGCGCATGGGCTTAGTTGCTCCGCGGCATGTGGGATCTTCCCGGACCAGGGCTCGAACCCGTGTCCCCTGCCTTGGCAGGCGGATTCTTAACCACTGCGCCACCGGGGAAGTCTGAGGCGGTTTTGAGCACTGCCTCTGTGCCAGGCACTGTGCAAGGCACAGGGGTCACCGCTGCAGAACACCCACATCCTTGGGAGGTTACAGTCAGGCAGGGTGGGCGGGGGAGGAGGACGGAAGAACCACACAAGCAGATACAAAGTGACGAGAGGGGCAGGGCGCCAAGAAAGCCCTGGGCTGGGGGGGGGGGGGGGGGGGGGGGCGTGCCCTGGCCCAGGAGGTCTGGGCAGGCTGCCTGGGGCAGTGATGCAGGAGTTGAGCCCTGAAGGCAGAGCCGGCAAAGAGAGTAAGGAGAGAGGAGGGACCAGCCCGGGCGACACCTGCCAGCCCAGGTGGGGCAGCTCAGGTCCGAGGAGGCCGAGGGGAGGGCACCGGGCACCAGGAGGGGGAGGTGGAAGGAGACCGCGCAGGGGAGGCGCGCCATGCGAGACCAGGCCAGGTTACCCACTGCAGCCTCTGTCTTGGGACTGGAGGGGCAGGATGGAGCGCGGGGCCGCCAGTGTGAGCCCTGCACGTTAGCCCAGCAGGAGACGCATCTGCCTCAGGACGCAGGCCGTCTAGTCCCCCCGGTCCTTCTTGCTTCCCTTTCGGACCCTTCTCATCCTCCTTGGATCGGGAAGGACCAAAAGGGGTCCAGCACGTTGGGAGGTGGCTGACCCCCTGATTTCCCTGCCCCAAGGAAGCCATTTTCTTGTATCGTCTTCCAGAGGTATCTTATTATCAGTACAGACGTGTGTTCTAACTTCTTTCTTTTTGCCCAAGTGGGACCTCATCATACACATATCAGTTATATTCACCCATGGCAGAGTAACCTAGGTATGAAAGTACTTTTTGCAGCAATGTTTGTAACAGCAAAATATTTGGAACAATGTGAATGTCCATCACTAGGGAGCGGGTTGAGTAGTTTACAGCTGGGTTTCTCAACCCTGGAATATTGACGCTTGGGACCAGATGATTCTCTGCTATGGGGTGTCCGATGGGTTGTAGGGTGTTTAACAGCATCCCTGTCCTCTGCCCGCTGGATGCCAGTAGCCCCTCTCCCTGGCTGTGACAACCAGAAGGTCTGCAGATGTTGTCAAATGTCCCCTGGAGAGAAAACTTGCTCCCCCCGGGGTTGAGAACCCCTGGATTCTGGTGCATGTATGCTATATCGTATAATACAGCTCCCCAAAGAAGGGAGAAGGCCTTTCCCGATTTGGAACTCAAGCAGGCCCAGAAGGACCCCCCCTCCCTTGAAGTCAGCAGCTCCATGGGAAGAATCCCAGGCAGGCCTGGTGGGGTCTGAGGGGCAGAGGAGGTGACCACCTGCGGAATCGCCAGCAGGGAGCAGAGACGGAGGCCACCCGGGGACAGGGGCCCCCTGCTGGTTGGCTCTGCAGCTGCAGGGAGCATCCAGAAAGCTGATGAAGTGAGGAGAAGCTTCCAGAACAGCTGTGTTTCCTGTATCCCTTTCAAGTGTGCTGAGCAGAGCCTGCAGTGACCCTCTGGGAACCCGGGAGGCCACAGGGCTGAGAACGTCTCAGCTGCCACCTCGTCCACCTTGCTGGGCTCCAGCGTGTGGGCCAAGGATCCCTGAGGACCAGCCCTGCTTGGGGTCGAGCAAGCACCCCTGGCAAGATGTCAAGTCAATTAGAAACAGTGCCCCCCCCCCACCAGCCATCGCAAGCGCCACCTGAAGCCCCCCAGCATTTCGGTGTGCTCAGTAAATTCCAGTCGGCCTCGGATGAACAAGTTTTCCCTAACAACGTTCAGTGTTTGCCAGTGGTCCTCATTGGTTTTGTTGACAAAAACTCAGAGTGGCCCCAAGAAATGGACTAGATGTGCTGGCAGAACAGTCCACGTTGGAAAAAAAGTCCGCTTTTGTGGACATTGAATTGACGTATGCTTTTCCATAAACCCAGGCGTGGGAGGAATCGTGCTCGCAGCTGCCTTGTCCATTTTCCATCCCGTGCGCTCTCTCTGTTTTTAACGCGTAAATGCGCAAAGAAAACACATCTTTTGCCTCCTGTCTTCCCCTGCCTGATGAACGGGCTGCTTTTTGCTGGCTCAGCGGACGCTGGGGGCCCAGGCCTAGGCCTCCTTTCCAGCACTCCAGGGTAAACCAGGCGGCCTGAGCCCAGCTTCCTCACTTCTGTTCTTCCCTCCCTGAAAAATAGGGAAAGGGTCCCTCTTAGGTCATGAAAATGTGGCTTAAAAACCAAGAACATCTGGCTGGAGCTGATGGTCTAATGGAAACTTCTCCAGGGGTTCTGTGCGTGCCAGACCCCCTCCAGGGCAGCTGGGACGTGAAGAGACTGCAGCCAGCCGGGAGAGGGAGGACGAACCAGGACCCACACTTCCAGACCCAGCCACTGCCACATCCTCAAGTGGGGAGTTCAGACAGATGCTGCCCCGAGCAGAAAGGGGCAAAGCAGTCGGGGAGCAGACATGCCATTCTGCAGCCTGAGGCCCGGCAGCCACACGGCCCCCAGATAACAGAAGGGAAGAGCATCGTCCTGGAGCCGCAAAGACCCAGGTCCAAATGCCACTCTCTGCCGGGACGCCCTGGATCCTGGGCACGTGACAGACCACTCTGAGGTTCTGCAGTGCGGGGACCACCGGGGTGACTGTGGGAGTCCAGGAAATGTCTGGAAAGCTTAGCGCAGGGCCAGGTTTTGCTACGTTGTGACACATTGTAAAAGTCTGTGATACCTCGTGGTGCGGGGATGCGTTGGGCTACGTTCCCAAGCTCTGATAACTCTCCTCCCCTCCCCCTAGCCTGTGAGGATCCGGAGGGGGGCCCTCCCCGGCCAGCAGGAGAAAGGCCCAGGCTGTCAGAACTCGGGCCCTGTGCCAGCTGCCTGCAGATGCAGACTTCTGGGAGTCCTCAGACCCCAGAGAGCGGTTTCTTCCAGCAGCCGCTTTGGGCAGCTCATTTGTGAGGCAACAGCGCCCCCTCGCGTCGGAGAGTGGTATTTCCTCTAGAACTTCGGGTTTCAGAGCACCTGCACCCCGAGATTAAGAGAGCGTGCTGAGTTCCTGCAGGGAGATAAAGGCGGCCTCGTGGTCATGGCCTCCATCCCTCTCACCCGTGCCTCGGGCTCTCGCCCCTGAACTCGGATGATGCGGAGGGACAGTGGAGGCAGAAGAAGGGTCTGCCTGAAGGCGTCCGCCGCTCACCCTCCTGGTCCCCTCGCCCACCCCTCGCCCACCCCCCACCCCCCGCCCCCGGGACAGGCACTGACTGAACACAACCTTATTCGGGCTTGTTCTGCCGTCCCAGGGGCCGCCTGAACCCCAGCTGGCACTGACAACCCCCCACCAACACACACCCCAACCGTGGAAACGTGTGTGCTGTTTGCTTTGGAAAATTCCAGAGATCCAGGCTCTCCTGGGGTCTGTTTATGTGTCAGAGACTCCCCTGGCGATGTCTGAAGAACAGGAAAGACTGAAGTCCTCCCCCCCGACCACCCTGGGCCAGCAGTGTTTTCAGTGGCCTCCTAGACAGTCTCTAGAAGGGGCAGCAGAGTGGCGGGACGTGGCCTCAGTTGGAGTCTGGCTCTGGGCCTTTCTCCCAGACTCCGTGGGGCTCGGAGACGCAGCGGGAAGGAGAGCTCGGCGGCCCCTGCCCGGCTTGCTCCCCTATCCCCCGCCGGCAGAGCCCCTCCAGCCACTTTGCTCTGACCCCTCGCTCTCAAGCTCCCTGTGACTCCACGTGGAGTAGAGAAAGCGGTGACCTGAATTTTGTGAATGAAGGTGATGGCGGTCCAGTCTCTAGGGCCCCAAACAGGACCCATAAACATGCGAGAGGCAAAACCGATCATCACTCAGCACGCAGCTAGCACCTCCATCCTCACCCCATCCAGGCCCCGTCTGAAAACCCACTGGCCGCTCACTGCAGCCCGAGGGAGGTATTAACATCGTCTCTATCTCACAGTTTGGAAAACGGAGGTTCAGAGAGGGTGGCCAATTTGTCACCATCACACAGCAACTAGGATTGAATTTAAGCAGCGGGCTCTGAGTCCCAGCTCAAATCTCTGTGCTTTATGAAGATAACCACTGTTTCTCAAAGTGTCTGTCAAAGGACTAGGCAGGGTGCTTTGAATACACTATCTTTCCTAATCATCACTGCAAGGAGGAGGGGGTTTCCTGCCCATTTTACAGATACAGAAACTGAGACACAGAGAAATGTGTGCCTCCGCTTGACGTGGCAGAGGTGGTTTTCAAACCGAGGCTTGATTGTCCTGTATCTTGTATCTAGCTGCCGCGTGATACTCCTCTCTGTGGGCAGGTGGCGTCCATCCAAAAGTGACAACCGCGCACGCGCTGTGCAGGGTCCGCACGTGCCATGGCACTTCCGGTGCATCACCCAGCGCTCACCGGACTGTCTGCGCTCGGTTCATTTATTATCCCCGCTTCACGGATGAGGAAATGGAGGATCAGAGGAGCTGAGAGCCTTTGCCATAAGGTCCCACAGCGGGAGAGTAGCGGAGCCAGGACTGAGGCTGCAGCTCCAGAGTCTGAGCTCTTAACCATCCCTCTTTGTGAGTTACCGGGATGGATGTGACCACACGATCTGGCCTGTTTAAGAATTGCTTCAGCCAGAAAACGTGTTCTGGATGCTTCTTCCTCCAGGATGGAGAAGGGGTGCTAAGCAAGTCCTACTTTCTCACTGGTCTCTGCTCTGAGAGAGGGGACCTGCTGGACCCATGACTGCCCGGGGCTGGGGTCCAGGGAAGTGATCAGCTTGGGGGACTGGACCTAGAAAATCCAAGTGCATTCCTGCTGCCTTCCCCTGGCTGCGGGGAGCCAGGCCCTTCTCTCTTCATACCTCTGTACCATTTGAATCTCGGCCTCCCACCCACTCCTCCAGTAGTACTCCCCCAAAGGACAGAGGCATTTTCATCGGTGGAGAGACCCCAGTGTTTTCTTGTCTGGTCAGCATCTTGTCCCCCTTCCGAAAGCAGCAACTCACCTCCCCCAGGGGAGGAGCTCTGCTCGGAGTCCTGGCCCATAGGGCTCGGATGGGGTTTATCCTTCTCCCTGCCTGACCCAAGGGGTGAGCACATGCCTCGGCCTGGCCAATCAGAGCCAGAAATAATTTGGTCAGTGGTGGGCATGTGACCCAATCCAGCCAATGAGATCAGGTCGTGGAATTTTGCCGGGATTATTGAGAAAGTTGTGTTTTTCTTCTGCTGGGATTACGGCCTGGGATTGCTTTTCCACACGACTTGGGAAAGAAGCTGTGGCTGCCAGCCTTCCAAGTGTCCTCAGTGATTCTCACCTCCTGGGACTCCTGCCCTGAGGTAGTCCCCTTCTGCCTTGGTAATGCTGACTTGTGGTTCCAGTGGAAGATTGCACAAACAGTGGAGTGTGGCATCAAGGTTAGGTCATTAAAGACATTGCAGCCCCCCCTTGGACCACTCACTCATCAGCCATGTTGTGAGGACACTCAAGCAGGTCCACGTGGCAAGAAACAGTGGCCTCCTGCCCACAGCCACAGGAGTGCCCCATCTTGGAAGCAGCTCCTCCAGCCTTGGTCCAGCCTTCAGATGACGGCAGCCCCAACAGATGTCTTGATTTCATCCTCGTGAGAGACCACAAAGCATGACACAGCTTCTGAATTGCTGACCCCTGTGTGAGATAACAAATGTGTATTATTTGGGGCAGATAAATCCTGGGATAATTTGTTACACAGCACTAGTTAGCGACCATAGATGCAAACACAGAGGAATGCAGCGCTGAGAGATGGAGAATGTCAGATTCCTTATGACGTATTTTGACCACCTGGATCCAGCCATGCCTGAAGCCGGACCTTTCAATTTCTCAGTTAATGAGTCAGCCAGTCCTTCTTTTGTTCAAGCCAGCGTGGACTAGATTCCCTTGTGACTGAAGAGCCCTCATCAACATAGGAGTTTTAACAAAAATATATGCATTAGGAACCCAGGAACCAACAGATCCCCTGGGCTGAAACCATGGGACAGCGTTTGGAAGTAGACACAGTGGGTGGTGGATGCCCTTCGTACTTCCGTCCATCAGAGTGCCCTCTGCCTTCTCCTTGGGTCTAAGCTGATCGCAGCCCCAGCAGGAGGCCAGCCAGATGCAGGTGGAGGAGGAGGAGGTCGGGTTTTATTCCCCCAGTGCCTCCATCACATCTGAAGACCTGAGGGTACGGGAGGCTGTTTGTGGAGATGACGGAGGCATCAGGGCATCCTCCCCTGCCCTCAAGTCTTCAGATTCCAGCAAGCACACCTTCCCTTTGCCCATCAGGCTGGGATGGCCGTGTCCCCCCCACTGGCCCTGGGCATCATGCCATCCCTGTACCCACCCAGCCCACACCTGTCTCCAAGTCCCTCTACTGGCACAGTCTGTCTCCTGCCCGTACCCTGACAGATACCACGGCAGATTGTCATTGTCATCCCTGTCTTGCGGAGGATTGAGCTAAGGCACAGAGAGGTGAAGTGACTGGCCCAGGGTCACACAGCAGCGAAGTGGCAGAGCTGAAATTTGAACTCAGTGGGTGAGTCCAGAGCTCGTGTTCTTGGGCCTTATTCTGAAGGTAACTCAGGAACACAGATTTAATCTGCCATTTGGAACGAGGGTCGGACAAACGCAGAGCTGGGCCGGGGCGGGGAGACCTGGGGCCTGGAGTTGAGGCTGTTTGTGGAGGTGATGGAGGTGGGGTGGGGAGGGAGAGAAGTGGACACAGCATTGATGGGATGTGCGGAGGGGAGGCCTCCAGGACGGTGCCTGAGTCTCTGTGGATGGCGCTGTCCTCCCCGGGGGTGGGTACAGGGTGGAGGAGAAGAGTGGCTCTGGCTCTGACACTATAAGGAAATCGTGGAGTCAGCCTGGCCTCAGCTGCCGGGAAACAGAGCGCAGAGCCCCTGGTCAAGGACCTTCTTCCTCCACCCCTCTGGCGGCCGCAGCTTGAGACTCAGCCCCCTTCCCGTTTAAGCTGCCTCTTATCTGGAAAGCCCATCACTAGCCTGCCCTCCGCCTCCAAATGTACCTGGCTTTGCACGACGCCGAAACGCCATCAATGGGGGCTCCACACGAGCCCTGCTGGAGCCTTCCTGGCTTCCGGCTAAGCAAGCCTCACACGTGTGGAAATAGCCTGTGTTGTTACCGCTGGCCCACAAGTCGATTTCATAGACACGGAGTCTGCTTCATCTCCCAGCACAGGTTAGAACAGGCCGGATGCCCATTAAAAGAAACAACAGGGTGTCAGCGCGTGGGCAGTGGCCGGAACCCCCGAGGAGGCCGGATCTGTGCTGCCGGAGCCCATCAAACGTTCACAATCACCCACCTCCCCAAGTCTCCGGGCCTGGGGTTCACCCGCACGGAAGAGCAGACAGGTCCGCCCTCCCACACGCTGAGCCGGGCACTGCCCCAAGCCCTTCTCCTTGGCCGTCTCCCTGTCCTCTGGAAGCATCCAGGGACTGGGGTGGTGGCGCTCACATCCCCTCCCCACAGCTGAATACATGGAAGCTCGGGAGGTGGGGCTACCCCGGCCAGATGGCATCGAGAATATTCCTCGAGTACCTGCTGCGTGCGGGGACCATACGAGGAGCTCGTGCTACAACTGTGTCCAAGACAGAGGTGTTCCTGCCCACATGCCAGCAGGACACAAGACTACACCAAAACAACAAAGAAGAAAACATCCACGGAGTGTCAATGCTTTGGGGAAAAAAAGATAAAACAAGTCAATGTGATATTAAAAATCACCAGGAAGGAGGAGGGCTAGATGGCGGGGGGGGGGGGGGGGGGGCGGTGTCGAAGAAGGCCTGAGACCAAATGAGAGCAGCAGCTGGGAAAGGATCTGCAGGGGGAGGGGCGTCTCTCGAGAGGAGGCTAGAACAGGTGCAAATGCCCTAGGGCAGGAACAGACCCCGCAGGTTCCCCGCCCTGGCCTTCCAGGCCACGTGGGAAGGGAGGGGAGCCCCCTGCAGAGACCCAGAGAGAGCTGCGAGCCCAAAAAGCAACTCCAAAGCCAGCACCAGGGCTGTGGCCTCTGTTCCACCACGTGGTCCTGGCCTGAGCCAAGGGGCCGTCACTCAGGGCCGCTGTGTGGCATTCTGCATGGGAGACACAGGCTCAGGAGGGGGCCTTGGACCAGGTGGAGCTGGCAAAGCCAGGAGGTGTTTGTGACATCTCCAGATGAAACGGTGACTAATGGCCTTTCCAGGCCCGGGGGACACAAGGCAGGCTCAGTGCGGCAGATGTTCATGATGATGAGGGAATCGAGGCAGGTGGAGGCCCCAGAGCCCGTGCCTCTGCACCCACGACAGGCTGGGCCAGCGCACAGAGGATGCAGCGGGAAGACGGCCGGACTTGCGCTCGGTCAGTCCACAGAGAGGCCGCCCGTCTGCGCCCCATTAACGGCACAGCCTTGCTCTGTTGTTGTAGTAAACTCAACCGAAAAGTCATCTCTTTTTCCTTAAAATGAAGTTAGTAGTGTTTAAAGTCCCCATATGTTGACTTGGGTTAGATCCCTTGGCACTAGTTTCTGGAACCCCAAGTTTGAGGGCCGAGCCCCCAAAGTGCCTGCGTCAGCCTGAGAGATGTGTGTGTCCGAAGCAGGGGGTCCCGAAAGGAGAATGGAGGTGCCGCTCCCCGAAGAAGGGGCCCCAGGCTCCGCGGCAGCGCTCCCGGGCCTGCGTCGTTAGCATCACCTCGGGAGATGTTTGCATCCAGATCCCCAGGCCGCGGGGCTCTCCAACTCAGCGGCACTTTGGAATCATGGGGGAGTTGGAACAAGGCAGACAGCGCTGCCGCCCGCGGTTCTCCTGGTCCTGCTGTGGCCTGGGGATCTGGGTGTAAACATCTCCCGAGGCGATGCTAATAAGCGTCCAAGTTGGCGACCTGCAGCCCTGCCTCCGAGAGAGGCGGGGAGGGTGAAAGCGCTCACAAATTCTGCTGTTCTCGTGATCGTAAGAGCAATTATTACTGCTGTTTGCGCGGAGAAAATGGGGCTCGGAGAAGTCCAGCCAATCTGGGCTGAGCACCTGGGTTTCTGTGATTCCAAAGCCCGTGCCGTGATGGAAGCTATTTTAACTTAGCCGAAGGAAGAAAATGTGTATTATTTCTGTTCTAGCCCGTAATCAGCAATCCCTTTACATTTTGTTTTCCAAGCAGTAGGCAGTTTGCAGGGTTAAAAGAATTGGGAGGGGAATTAAAAACTTTCTCCCGGAATTGTGCCCCAATTCCAGATTCTGGAGCAAAATTCAGTGGAGCCTGGAGTCTGTGAAGCAGCGTTGGGACAGAAAGTTCTTGACCTGGGGGCTGAGGGGACCCTGCCCTGCATACAGCTGCAGAATTAGGGGCCTGGAGACAGGGACAGAGGCAGGAGCCTGACGGAGCTTTAATCTCTCCGAGGTGGCAGATGAGCGCTCCTGGGTCAGGGAGGGAAGACCCTGGAAGCTCTCGGCCACGTGCAAGTCCTTACATGATGAGCAGCGGCCTTGGGCTCTGACAGGCATGCGGGGCGGGACGGACGCTCAAGTCCGGGCTCCTGGAAGTGAGAGGTGGGGGCCCAGGACTCAGGAGTCGGTCCTGGAGGCTTAGTAACTAGCTTTCATTTATCCACCTTTTTACCTCTTGCCCCTGTCCCCTGTCATCTTACATCTGTGGCTGGGCATGCATCTAAGTCACAAGGAGAGCTTATCAAAACACAGATTGCTGGCCCCATCCCCGAGGTTCTGCTTTAGAAGATTGGGGCGGGGGAGACCTTGCCGCTCTAACACATGCACAGGTGATGCTGGTCCAGAGACCACATTTTGAAGACCTCTGCCTTGATTGATGTTCACAACAGGTTATGAGGGACCGAGGACGGAAGTTCAGGGGCAAAGGCAACTTCCCAGAGGCCGTACAGCTAGAAACTAACAGAGGCGGGATTGGAACCCAGGCCCGGCTGATCCCGGGACCCAGCGAGCACAGACAGGTACCATGCTTCCCACTCCCAGGTTCATCCTCAGACAGGGGTCCTGAGTCAGGGCAGCCTCTGAGGGGACAGGGCCTCAGACCTGACTGCACAGTGAACCCCCTGGCAAGCTTTGACATTTTTTGATGCCGGGGCTGCCGCCAGACCAATTCAGTCCAAACCCCTGGGGCGGCACTGGCTGGCAGGTGACCACGGTGCAGGCACACTGGAGACCCGGGCTTCAGGGAAACCCAGGCAGCCTCAGCAGCCACCCTGGACTGCAGGAGGGGTGCAGGTAGCCGACCACCACCCAACACAGGGCAGGTCTTGTGTGGTCAGCTGTGCCCTGGACGGGGCCCTGTGGGGGCCAGGGCCCCATGGCGACCAGGGTGATAGAGGAAAGGGTGACTTGCCCAGATGGTGACAGTGGGCAGAGGTCCCGCTGGGGTTGTCAGATAAAATACAGAATGCCCAGGTAGATTTGAATTTCAAAGAAACAGCATTTTAGAAAATATAAGTATGTCCCAAATGTTACATGAAGCAATCTTCTACTAAAAAAATATTATTTGTTGTTTATCTGAAATTCAAATTGAGCTGGGTGTTCTGTATTTTTATTTGCTAAATGGGGCAACTCTACACAGGACCCCACTCAGAGGAGGGGCCCCAGGCCTAGCAGGTAACTCTGCAAGGGCAGGGGTCCCCGTCCCCAGAACAGTACCCAGCTGTGGGTACTTCCCACCTGGGGTCAGAACTCAGCAGTGAGTGAATGAGTGAATGAATGAATGAGCAAACATATTCATTGATTTGATTCAGCACCACGAGCATTGGCGTACAGGCAGGGAAGGTGATGCTCTTGGTGTGATACCCAGGGCTCTGCTCAGCAGGGTGGGGACCACGGTGACAGGGGAGGTAAGCCCCCAGGTGCATACAAAAGACACTCATTCTTAGGGATCCCTTCTCAAGCTCGGTGCCGGGGCGCTTACCTCGCTTACCCTAGTTCCAGCCCTGCTGAGACGATGTATTTCCTTCCAGCTTTCTCTGAGGCGTGGCACCTTGGGTTTATTTGGGGAAAGAGCCCTCCGGGGGAAGGGGAGGATTCTGGGCACTGGGGAGAGTGGAGACCCCCCTCACCCCTCTCCAGAGCCTCCAGCAAGGAGCCCCTGGCCGACACCTTGATTTTGGCCTTGTGAGACCAAGCAGGGGACCCTGAGCCCACCCAGACGTCTTACCTATGGAGACAGTGAGAAAGTAAGGTCATACCTTGTGAAGTCCCTCAGACTGTGCTAATTTGTTCCAGCAGCAGAGAAAATGAATAAATGCTTCAATCTCTCCTGCCACGTCTCTCACTCCAGCCAGAGAAAGTTCTTGGCTTATACATAGGGCTCTTGGGATGACATTGGATCCACCCAGATAATTCAGGTTAACCCACGCCCCCCCCCCCCCCCCCGCATTTCAAGACCTGTCACCTCAATCACATCTGAAAAGCCCCTTTTGCCAGGTCACCCAGCGTACTCACAGGTCTCAGAGATTAGGCTGTGGCCATCCTCGGGGCCATCCTGCAGGTCATGAGCCTACACAGTACAGTGTAGAAATCTTCGTGCACAACTCAGTGAATGTGTCCACGCTGACACAGGCACCGCTGCCCAGATCAGCATACACACCTGCCCGGGGTCCCGGCAGGCTCCCCTCGCCCTCGCCTATTCCTCTCTACTCCTCCCACCCACAAAGGCACCCACTATTCTAAACTGTATTAACTGGTTTTTTAATTTCTTTTAACACGGAATCATCTTGTCTGCACATTTGTCTCTCTTTTCTTCCACTTAACATTATGTCTGACATGCGTCCATATTACTGCGTGTAGCAGCCATTCGTTATTTTTCATTGCTGTGTAATATTCCATTGCATGAATAAACCAAAATGTATCCATTCTGCATGGACAGTGGGGTTGTTGTGGATTCGAGGCCCTTGTGAAGCATGCAGACACAAACATTGTTACAAAGCGTTTGAAGGTGACTTCTACTGCTGAGTGTTGTGTGAGCTGGCGGTACACGGGCCCGAGGGCTGAGAACGCAGCCCTGTCTCAGATTGCTTGCATCCTAGTGTTTGCTTTTCTGCTCAGTAACTGCGTGGCCTTGGGTTGTCATATGTCTTCTCTGTGCCTGTTTCTCTTTACAAAAGATAATACGATTCCCCACTTCAGAGGTGAGGGTAAATCAGTTGGGTGCCAACTGTAAAGACTCATTGGCTATGATTAGTAGGAGGCCCAGCAGGAAGACAGAACTGAAAACAGGTGGGGAGCTAAAAACAGGGAGGAAAGAACAAGGGTCGGGACCCACGGTGGGCTCAGGAGTGGGTCTTGTGCATGGAATATACCCATGTGCTTGCTGTCCCCTCCTGGTGCAGCCCCTGGGGCCCCCTGCAGGTGTGGCTGGGTCACCACAGACCTTGGTGGAAAAGTCAGTTGCGTGCTTCCTGGTGGCCACTAGAGGGCAGTTTCATGAGTTCCAAAGCTTCTCAGGCTCCCAAAGAAAAAAGCAAAACAGTTGTAATTACTCATTTTCCTGATTTTTTCCTAACGCTGCTATTGTCTGAGTTCCGTGTCATGCCGGAGGCTGTGTCGCCCTTACTATACTCCTCTTACTGATTCTCTTCCCTTTGGACCCCCGCATGGTGGAACTGTGTCCCCAAGGAGCACCCCCAGAGAATTCAGCTGTGTGGTGTCTTTCACTGCAGCCCAGGTGTGTGTGTCAGGGTGTGTGTGTGTGTGTGTGTGCACGCGTGCGCACGGGAAGTGCCCATGAGTGCTTAGGTACAAGGGCTAGCATGAGGCCGGCCCCCGGCACTGTGGTGGTGGTGCTGGCCGCCCCAGGAAGTGAGCAGAATCCCTCCACTAACTGTGGGACCCCATGGAAACCCACCATCTTTGGGGCCTGTGTGTCCTCAGTCAAGTCAGAGTCACACACAATCCCCTTCAGTGTGAGCCGTTCACAGAGCGCCTGCCTGGCCCGTGATAGGGGCTCTGTTAATGGGAGCTGATTCTAATCAGATCACCATCGTTAGGTGTATATTCATACCTTCTCCCGTCAAAGGAGGCTCACACTGGCCCCTCAATCAGAGCCATGGGGCAGAGGTTCAGAGTGGATGAGAGAGTTGAACTAGAGAAATTGACCCGGGAGTGGGTCCAGGCCGGGCTGGGTGGGCCCAAGTTGGGCTCCAAGACCTCAGGGACCCCTGGCCATGTGCCTGGGTCTATGTGACAACCTGGGGCATCTTGTAATGTGACAGTGTGAAAATAAAAGATTTTATATTTTTTAATCTTATATTTTTAAAAGTTTTACTGTATTAGAAAGTAAAAGGTAAATTTCCCATGAATTTTGTTTATTTTAATAAATTTATTTTACTTATTTATTTATTTATTTTTGGCTGCACTGGGTCTTTGTTGCTGCACACGGGCTTTCTCTAGTTGCCGTGAGCGGGGGCTACTCTTTATTGAGCGGGCTTCTCACTGCGGTGGCTTCTCTTGTTGCGGAGCGTGGGTTCTAGGTGCACGGGCTTTAGTAGTTGTGGTTCGTGGGCTCTAGAGTGCATGCTCAGTAGTTGTGGTATGCAGGCTCAGTAGTTGTGGCTCGTGGGCTCAGTAGTTGTGGCTCGCAGACTCTAGAGCTCAGGCTCAGTAGTTGTAGTGCACAGGCTCAGTAGTTGTGGCACACAGGCTCAGTAGTGTGGCTCGCAGGCTCAGTAGTTGTGGCTCGCAGGCTCAGTAGTTGTGGCACACCGGCTCAGTAGTTGTTGCGCAGGGCTTCGTTGCTCCGCGGCATGTGGGCTCTTCCCAGACCAGGGCTCAAACCTGTGTCCCCTGCGCTGGCAGGCGATTCCTAACCACTGCGCCACCAGGGAAGCCCTCCCATGAATTTTAATAGAAATTCCCTAGAAATGTGATAGACAAAGCAAAAGAATTCAGGATAGTGAAGGCACTGCCTCCCACCCCTTGTCTTGAGCAGAGGCTCAGCCCAGCCCCCAGGGCCCACCCAGCCAAGGGAATCTGGCCCCCTGGCTGCAATCCTCCCAGCAGCCACTAGAGGACACCTTGGCCCCTCCCAGTGTCCAGGAGGCAAAAGGAAACCTTTGCTCAGGTGTAGAACCTGATTATGTCTTACTGTAATAATACTTTTTCTACCTCCTACCCTCTCTCCTCGGATTGACCAGTTTGAGCACCATTTCTTGACCTTGGTTCCTTCCAAGTCCCTGCTATAGCATCAAACCTCCTGTGAATATGTTCAGAGAACAGCCACCTGCCCGCAGGAGTCGGCAATGAGCCTACCTGAGTACACCTCGGGCTTAAATGCTGAGTTTCTGGGGTACATGCTCTCCTGCAGAATCTAGATATGGCCCGAGAGAACATGACCCTTGGGGCAGCCAGAGACATGCCTTTGGGGATTGCCATCCAGGCTCAGGGCATAGCCCCATCTTCCCTTTGAAATAGCCAGACTCTTTTCTGCTCTATAACAAAGTGAATCAGTTATACATATACATATGTTCCCATATCTCTTCCCTCTTGCGTCTCCCTCCCTCCCACCCTCCCTATCCCACCCCTCCAGGCGGTCACAAAGCACCGAGCTGATCTCCCTGTGCTATGCGGCTGCTTCCCACTAGCTGTCTACCTTACGTTTGTTAGTGTGTATATGTCCATGCCTCTCTCTCGCTTTGTCACAGCTTACCCTTCCCCCTCCCCATATGCTCAAGTCCATTCTCTAGTAGGTCTGTGTCTTTATTCCTGTCTTACCCCTAGGTTCTTCATGACATTTTTTCCCCTTAAATTCCATACATATGTGTTACCATATGGTATTTGTCTCTCTCTTTCTGACTTACTTCACTCTGTATGACAGACTCTAGGTCCTGTTACTCAGCCATAAAAAGAAACGAAATTGAGCTGTTTGTAATGAGGTGGATGGACCTAGAGCCAGGCTCTTTAGTGGTCCCCTCCCTGCCCACAGAAAGTCTCTTTGTCTTTTCCTGTAAGTGCCTTATGGGCTGTTCTGACATTTGCCTTCCGTTTATCCTCCCAAGTACACACCCTGCTCCCAGCCACACATCTTTTCGATTAGGCCTGTTCTGACACAAAAGTCTTCCCACCTCCACATTTTAAATCAGTTTATATACAATGAAAATCATCCATTGAAAGTATACAGTCCAACGAGTTTTAGCAAATGTATACACCTGTGTAACCATGACAACGGTCCTTACATGCAAACATTCCCTCTCTTCCAAAATGTCCCCTCTTGCCCCTTTTTGTCACTATAGATAATTTTACTTTTTCTTGATTTTCACATAAATGAAATTGTACGGACCTTCTGGTGTCCAACTTCTTTCAAGGTGTTCTGAGATCCATTCCTATTTTGAGTGTCTCTGTAACTGGTTCTACAGTATTTGTTATTACTGTCGCGTTCTATTGTATGGATTACGACTCTCTATTCACCCGTTGGGGGACATCTGGGCTGTTTCCAGTTGGGGCTATTATGAAGGAAACTGCCGTGAACATTTGTGTGTTTGTCTTTCTTGTATCCATTTTTCATTTATGGCCAGTGTTTTTTATATCAGATCTAGGATCTATGCTAAGATGGTAAAGATTGTCTCCTGTTTCTTTAGATGCATGGTAATAGCAGATTTCATAGTTAGGTCTCTGGTCAAGTTTGAGCTAATTGTTGTGTATATTGTATGGTAAGGATCAAAGATAGTTTTTCTAGTACAGATATTCAGGGTTTTTTCCAGCTCCAGTGTTTGAAAAAACTGTCCTTTCCCATGGTATTCCCTTTGCACCCTATGGAAAGTCACTTGACCATGTATGTGAGGGTCTATTTCTGAACTTGCTCTTCTGTTCCATTGATCTGTTTGTCTATCTTAATGCAAAACCTCACTGTTTGTTAATTTTGTATTTCTACATACATTTTAGAATCAGCCTGTTAAATTTACCAGAAAAACCTACTGGGATTTTGATTGAGGTTGCTGTGAATCTACAGATAAATATCAGGTCTTCCAATCTATGAACATGGTATAGCTCTTTATGTCTTGAGGTCCTTTTAAATTTCTCTCAGCAAGGTTTTGAAGTTTTCAGTGTATTGATCCTGAATCCATGTTTCTAAATTTATCACTAAGTATTTCGTGGTTTTTGAGCCATTGAAAATATTTGTCAATTTCTTTTTCCAATTGTTGACTAGTATTTAGAAATACAATTGGGTTTGTATATTAATTCAAAGCAATCCCAATAAAAAATTTCAGCAGACTTTTTGGTAAAACTTTGCAACTATGGTAAAGTCATTCATTAGTTACTACAACTAATATAGAGCTTTGTAAAAATAGAGGTTTTTTTGGTTCCTTGGAATTTTCTAACACACATCATCATGTTATCTTTGTGGAATGATTTTCAATTTTGAATTCAATTTCTTAATTGATATAGAGCTATTTTGTTTTTCTACTTCCTTTTAAGTCCATTTTGATACATTTTGTCTTTCAAGGAATTCATTCATTTCATCTAATTTGTCAAACTTATTGACATAAAGTTTGTCATCGTCTCTTTTATCCTTTTAATGACTATAACATCTGTGGTACTCTCTCTCTCTTCTTAACAGCTTTATTGAAGTATAATTGATATACAACAAATGGCACATATATTTCATATGTACAATTTGATGAGTCTGGGCATATGCAAACACCGTGGTACTATCACCACAATCAAGGTATAGACATATCAACACCTCCCAAAGTTTCCTTGTGTCCCTTAATGTTTTATTTGTGTGTGTATGTGTGTGTGTGTAAGAACATTTAACATGAGGTCTACCCTCTTAACAAATTTTGAAGTGTTCAATACTGTATTTTTTCTGTTCTTTCATTCCTGGTATTGGTAATTTGTGTCTTGTCTCTTTTTCTTGATCAGTCTAACTAAAGGTTTAGCAACTTTATGGACCTTTTGAAAGAACTAGCTTTTGGTTTAATTCACTTTTCTGTATTGATTTTAGGTTTTCTTTTCTTTAGTTTTTTTCTTATCTTCCACTCTTACTGTTATTATTTCCTTCTATCTACTTTCTTTGAGTTTAACTTAATTTTTTTAATTGTAAAATGGCACAACATAAAATTTACCATTTTAACCATTTTAAATGTATATTTCTATGCTATTAGAACTATATGGCATTAGAACTATAGGCTTTTAAGTGGATAGTTCTATTTCATTAAGTACATTCATATTGTTGGGCAGCCATGACCACTATCTATTTCCAGAACTTTTTCATCTTCACAAACTGAAACTCTGTCCCCATTAAACAATACCTTCCCCATTTCCCCTCCCCCAGCCCCTGGCAGCCACCAGTCTACGTTCTGTCTCTATGAACTTGACTCCTCTAGGTACCTCATATAAGTATAATCATACAGTATTTGTCCTTTTGTGACTGGTTTATTTAATTTAGCATAATGTTCTCAAGGCTCATCCATATTGGAGCATGTGTCAGAACTTCCTTCCTTTTAAAGGTGGAATAATATTCCAGTGCATGTATATGCCACCTTTGTGTATCCATTCATTCATCCATGGACAGGTGGGTTGCTTCCCCCTTTTGGCTGTTGTGAATCAAGCTGCTATGAACGTGGATGTACAAATATCTCTTTGAGACCTTGCTTTCACTTCTTTTGGGTATACACCCAGAAGTGAAATTTCTGGATCGTATGATAATTCTATGTTTATATTAAGGAATTACCATATTAGTTTCCACAGAGACTGCATTCCCATCAACAATGCACAAAGATTCCAACTTCTTCGCATCCTCACCAGCACTTATTTTCTGTTTGTTTTTGATAAGAGCCACCCTGATGGGTGTAAAGTGATATCTCATTGTCGTGGGTTTAATTTAATTTTAATTATTATTATTTTTTGTGTGTGGTATGCGGGCCTCTCACTGTTGTGGCCTCTCCCGTCGCAGAGCACAGGCTCCGGACGCGCAGGCTCAGCGGCCATGGCTCACGGGCCCAGCCGCTCCACGGCATGTGGGGTCTTCCCGGACCGGGGCACAAACCCGTGTCCCCTGCATCGGCAGGTGGACTCTCAACCACTGCGCCACCAGGGAAGCCCTAATTTTAATGTTTATAGCTGGAAGATTAGAATAATATTCTTCACCATGATACTCTACAACTCAATTTTGTTAAGATTTCATTTCACTAAAGATTTGGAAAACAATCTTTATCTTAAAACAAACAATTGTATCAACGAATACAAACCTTAAATATATTTTAAGGGAATACAAGGTACTTCATGAAGAAACTGTGAATGTAGTTGCCAGGGGCTGGGGAGTGGGAGAAATAAGGAGAGGTGTAAGAAATTTCAGCTGTAAGATGACTAAGGTCTGAGGATCTAATGTACAACATGGTGTCTGTAGTTGATAACTGTTATAACTGAAATATCCTAAGAGTGTAGCACTTAAATGTTCTCACACACACACACACAAAGATAAACATATGCTGTGATGGATGTTAATTAACTCGATAGGAGGAATCCTTTCACAGTGTGTACACATACAAAAGCATCATCAGTACCCTTTAAACATCTTACAATTTTATTTGTCAATTACACCTCAATTGTCAAACCCCATTAGGCTGCTTTCTCTAGCTTCCTACAAGAGCTGCTTAGGAAAGGCTCTTCAGAAATGTTCAGGAATATCGTAAGCTGCTGACTAACAATGTTAAAAATTAAAAATGTCACACTTATAATTAAACTATATAAAAAACAAAGCAAATAATTGCTTTAAAACCATCACTCACTATTTGACTACATTTTATGATGCTCTGTGTTTGTGGGTTATTTGTGTCTGTTGCACCTGTTCGGTAGAAACACTGTATGAAGGTGCACATCTCTGCCCAACTCTGTTTCAGCAATGTTAGTTTATAGCTTGAAATCATCTATGGTGGGAGTATTTACACTATAGAGATCAGCCCTTGTTATATAGTTTTGTTGATTGTCTAGACTTAAGCAAGTGATGGGCAAATGTTAATAATGCAAATTAACCTAAAATCTGTGTCTTGTCTATAGCTGTTGTATTGTGAATGGCACAAAAATGTGGAGGAAATATCCTATCAGTATTTGAAAACGATTATCTCATTCAGTGAGGAAGTTATTCCCATCCCTGTTGAGTGAGTGAAGTTTTGACAGCTGTCTTTGTTATTTCACTTTTGGATTACTCGTTAACGTAAATGAAAATATCAACCAACCTTCAGGTCGGAACTATAGCTGTTTGTCAGTGATGCGAGCCAGGCTCTTTGCTGAATCAGATCTCAATCAAGCATTCCTTCACCGCCTGCTAACCTGCCTCTTTTGTTGGCAATCGAATTTTGAAAGCTGATGATGGTTTTTGCAAGAAATCCGAGTTATACTGAAGTTAGAGTTGTATGGAATTTACAATAGAACCTTGTAACTTATCATTTGTGGGCTGTTTGCTACACACCCTTTATGTCAGTAAAATTTATAACAAACATAAACCTATGTACGTACACACGTACACCTATTTTTCTTTTCTGGAAAGCCGGTAGTTAAGCATCGGCCACCATGTTACGGGTCCTGCCCCGCTCCAGAGCCCACAGACAGCCATCCCTTCTGGTGATTCTAGGAAGGTGTAGAAACTTGGACGAGCACAGCTCCGAGACCCGGGGGTGCCCCTGAAGGACAATGGCTGCCTTTCTCAATCAGCCTCGACTAATGGGAAGTCCTTGCGGGTCTAAGGTGACCAGTGTGCCTCGGGCTTTCCTGATTTTCGCTTGGAATGTCCCATGTCCTTTGTGTTTGTTTCCTACAACGACTGTAACTAATCGCACACTTAGTGACTTCCAACACCACAAATGTATTCCTTTAGCATTCTGGAGATCACAGATCCTCAACTCAGTCTCGCAGAGCTAAAATCATAGTTTCAGCAGCGCTGCATTCCTTCCGGAGGCTTTAGGGGAGAATTCATTCTTGCCTTTCAAGCTTTCGGAACTGCCTTCATGCCGTATCTCTTGGCCCTTCTCCCATCTTCAGAGCATCTTCCACGCTCTCTTTCTCTCTCTCTGACTCGGTCCCTCCTGTCTCCCTCTCCCAGGAACATCCGTCATTCCTTTGGGCCACCTGAATAACCTGGGACAGTCTCCCCATCTCAAGATCATTAACTCAATCACGTTTGCCAAGTCCCTTTTGCCGTATAAGGTAACAGAGCCACAAATTCCAGGGACTAGGATGTGGACATTCGGGGGAGCCCTTATTCAGCCACCTTCCCCCAGGAAACCCCCCAATTCTGGATAAACCAGTACGGTTGGCCATCTGTCAGGCCGTCTCCCCGCCAGCCCCCCATCCCCTCTATGCCGTCACAGCTATCTTCCCCGGATGCAGGATGTAGCCCACCTCCCTGCTCCCTGGATAGCCCGGAGCCCTGGATCCCAGGAGACAAGTGGGGACAAACGATTTACCACCCAAACCTGGGTGATGCCTGTGTCTTTCCAGCCTGGATATGGCCAGAATGATTCATTTCCACCTGGCGATGTGACCTTGTGAAAATTAATTAACCTTTTGGGGCCATAATGGCCTCCGTCAAATGAGAGTAATAAACCTTCACCTTTCCGTTGGTGTGGGATAGAGTAGGCGAGGGTGTGATGTCCCTCGCGAGGGACCTGCAGCCTCCAGAACGTGGGGCTTGTATTTTAATCAAATCCCCATGGTTATGGGCTTATTCACACACTCCTTTCCTTTCAGAAAGGGCTCCTTGGGCTGACAGTGCCTCATAAATTAGAGCGGCAGGGCCAGGACTGTGGTTTGGAGCAGAAGGAAAGGGGCTGCCCAGGGAAGGAGCACAGAACCAGGACAGGAAAGAGGGGTGGCGTGGGGCCGGCACCCAGGAGGTCCTGTTGGTCCCCACTTGTCCCCAGGGGCTTGGGCCACATGCTGGGCTCTGAGCCTGCACCGCCTGGGTCCCTATCTCTGTGTCCATGTGCTGGAGGTCACGTAAAGCAGCAGGACAGACCCAGGCACCTTTTCATTAAGAGCCTGGATGTGAAAAATCTGTTTATATCGACAGGTGCCACCTTGTGGACATCAGGCTTCATGACTTAAGCCAGTCACAAAAAGACAAATCCTGTATGATTCCACTTACAGGGGGTCCCAAGAGGAGTCAGATTCATAGAAAGTAGAAGGGTGCTTGTCAGGGGCCAGAGGGAGGGGGAAATGAAGGATTATTGTCTGGTGGGGACAGAGTTTCAGTTTGGGAAGATGAAAAAGTTCTGCAGATGATGGTGGTGATGGCTCACAGCAATGTGAATGCATGTCACGCCACTGAGCTGTACCCTTATGATGGTTAAAATGGTAAATTTTTTTTTTTTTTTCCCGGTACGCGGGCCTCTCACTGTTGCGGCCTCTCCCGTTGCGGAGCACAGGCTCCGGACGCGCAGGCTCAGCGGCCGTGGCTCACGGGCCCAGCCGCTCCACGGCATGTGGGATCTTCCCGGACCGGGGCACGAACCCGTGTCCCCTGCATCAGCAGGCGGACTCTCAACCACTGCGCCACCAGGGAAGCCCCTTGCATCAGTTTTAATAATGTATGGCTATTTAAAAAAATTTGTCCATTATCAAAATTTTCAAGCTTCTTGGCATAAAGTTTTTTATAACATTCTCTCATCTTCTTAATGTCGACAACAAAAACATTCTATTTTTCATTCCTGATGTTGGATATTTGTGCTTTCACTTTTCCTCTCCCTCTCTCTCTTCCCTGTGTTGTTTTTTTATTTGAATCAATGAATGAATGGATTTTTCCCCTCTGCTCTTATTTTCACCTCTACTACTTCTCAGTTATACGTCTGAGGGTAGTTTACATAAATCCTTTGGGCACGTGGATCAGTGCTGCAAAACGTGGGCAGTAATTTCTACCTGAGAACACTGTCTTGAGAATGTGATGGAGTGGAGGGACCAGCCCAGCACAGTGCTGTCGGGAAAGCTAAGCCATTATTGTCTCAGAGCTGGCTTTAAATGGTCATACAGAAGTATAAAATAGAGCAACCAAAAAATTAGAAGTAGGTAATAAAGAAAATTTTAAATGAGGCAAACTAGGAATGAGAAATGTATACTTGCTAGAAGGGACCACTGGTTTGTTTCTAAACACATTCTTGTCAAGCTGGGGGTTGTCCTGCAAGGAGCACTGACCACGTGCCAAGGGCTGGGGAAGCCGTGGGATGAGGTACATCTTCCGAGAACACCGGGATCCTAACAGTTACGCACCATGCTCACTCCGTCCAGCACAATTCCACGTATGTTACATGGATTATGTCTTTCCATCCTAACAGCGGTCCTGTGATATAGAGCCAACTATCATTCCTATATTACCAATGTGGCTAGACTGAGACACAATGAAGTTAAGGGTCTTTCCTTAAGGTTTTAAACGTAGAACTAATGAAAGGCAGAGCTATGATTTGGTACCCTGACATGAATCTCCCTGACCAGTGCTTTTAACCTGTACATACTCTGCTGCCTTATCTCTACTGAGAACTTATTTTATATGAAATCTTATAAAAAACACATTTTCGGGCTTCCCTGGTGGCGCAGTGGTTGAGAGTCTGCCTGTCGATGCAGGGGACACGGGTTCGTGCCCCGGTCCGGGAAGATCCCACATGCCGCCGAGCAGCTGGGCCCGTGAGCCATGGCCGCTGAGCCTGCGCGTCCGGAGCCTGTGCTCCGTGACGGGAGAGGCCACAACAGTGAGAGGCCCGCGTACCGCAAAAAAACAAAAAAAACCCCCCACATTTTCCATTTAAAGAAAAACAGTTTTATTGTTTAGTGGAATACAAACTTTGAATGCATTTTGAAGAAATCACGAAAATATAGTGACTTTGCACCCCCCACCCCCACCCCGCCGTGTCAAATTCCCCCAGCCCATCCCAGACCTCCTGGGGGAACTTGGTTTCTCCACCTTGTGCCTCTGGGACACGCTGGTAGAGGATCTGCAAATGCAAAGCTGTCCATTTTCTTTCAGTCATTATGGTGAAATTTGATCAGTTCCATCAGTATTTCTGAAACTCGAGCCAATTTTCTTTCAGAGGCAAAGAAGTTGCATGGAGCTTTCAATGTGTTTGAAGACCCCAGGCTGAAATCTACTGATATAAGAATCTCAAGTTTTGGAGGATGCAAAATGCCTTTCGATTGTAAATAAACTATTCAACAGAGCAGATTTCTTTCAACTTGTTAAAAACAAAAAGAAACTGTTAAAAGATTACTGCTGAAAAGAAACCAGAAAATGACACAGGATATTACGGAATGCCCCGTAGGGCACACAGCTCCAGGGTCTGCGAAACGCTGAGACACAGTGCTGACGGTGCCCTTCAGAGTAAAGCAAATCTGACGCTCGAGAAGAATAAATACGGTGGCCCTCGTCAAGGTTGATGGCGTTAATTCAACCTCTTCCCTGGAGATTCCTTTGGCTGAGTTGATTGGATGCTGTGAGTCTGTTTAAATCAGCGTCGCTACTGAAGGTGGAAGGGCTGCCACCCGCTCCTCACCTGCTCTTGGCAGACATCACTAATCAATCACACCCCAGCTCGCCGCGGGCCTGAGGAAACCCACCATCCTCTGTCGTGTGCTCCCTGTAGACGGAGCCTGCTGTTCTCTCTCCCTACATGATGGACACAGATTTCTACCCTGGTCCCTGTCTGACGGCTGGCAAGATTGTCTGGATCAAGTTCAACTCCACCAGCCACATGGCCTCATGTAAATGCATTAAGCTTTCTGAGGTCTGGGTTCTCTCTCAAGCGAGGATGGGCAACCCCAGTGAGTTCTGGGGGCTCAGTGAGAAGCCCTTGCACGCTTCCTGCACCTGACGGGTTCTCCAAGAATGGGAGCTCCTGGTGTAAAGGGGGTGGGGGCCTGGAAGCTCACCATGGACGTGAACTCGAAACGTGGCCCCAGGGGGAGTTAGGAACACAGATCACACCCCCCAGCCGCCCCACCATCTCAGGGCAGGTCCCTGCCACAGGGAGGAGGGTCACCTGGGCTGTGAGCCTGTGCTTTGAGGACAAAGACCTCTTACCCTTGGGTTACTTGGCCCCGGGCTGGGGTGGTATAAAGCCCCAGGACAAAGCTGGTACCTCTTCTAACTTGAAACTCTGAAGATTAAAAAAATGCCATTATCTTATACCCAAAGAAACATGCCCATATTTGGGAGTAAAAGTTGAAATTTCCATTCATTTTAAAGCTCAAGGGGAAGAATGAAGGAAACTGAATGCTTTCATGCGATCACTCCAGAGCCCGGCAGTGGAGACGCTGAATTCTACTTGTTCAACGCGGGAGGACTTCGATGGGAAAACTGGTGAAGCTCCGCTCTAGTTCTCCTTGCAGCCTTTAGAAACGTAATCACGTCCACGATTCACAGCACCCGGGGATGCAAAGCACAGCGATCTCACGGAAGCCTGACTGCTCGGGATGGTTTTGACATGAGAATTGCTGCCGGTTTCCTCCCCCTCGTCCTCACGTCAGTTGGGTGCCAGCACCCTGCTTCCTCCCTCCCGGTTTCCATGCTTCTGTGAGGTGGGGTCTCCTGGTTTCTGGTGCCAGAGGGGGCCGACTTCCACCTGTGTCCTGCAAGAGCTGGCTGCCTGTCAGGCACCTGTGAGCTGGGTTTGGAGACACACTCGTGCTGAGTTTCGCCCCCGCAGAGCCCAGCTGAGGCGGACAAGGGGGCCGAACGTGGAACGGTCCACAGGTTGTCAGGTCGGGCCGGAGTGAGGGAATGGCTTCCACTCCTGGACCAGACAGCCAGCATTGCCCCCCTTCCCTGTGAGAAGGACACATCTTATGTCAACACCCCGCTCCCGGCGGCCGTCACCAGGGGCCACAGCCACAGTCACCGTGCCTCCCCCTCACGAGGGGAGTGATTTGCCGATCCAGGCATGCCCATCCGTCCATGAACTGAAATTTGACCCAGGGAGGCTCCAACTCAGGACCATTGCCTTCACCCAAATATCCAGTCAGGGGAAGTCATTTTATTCCCCTGGAAATCTGGATGAAACCCGAAGTGAGCATAGCCCTGGGGCGTCCCTGTGCTGGGGACCATGGGCCAGACTGGCCTCGTCCCAGCAGCTGCTGGGATGCACGGGGACATCCCTTAACCCGTCCCTAGCTTTCAGGGGCTTAGGGACCCGGATCAAAGCAAACCCCTACCCTGAGGGAGGCAGCTCCGGGCCTCCAGACCCCTGCTCACTCAGGAGCAATCTCAGAGGCTCCTGGGGAGGGGCCCTGGGGTGCTCTCCGTGTCTGCGCCCACCTCTTCCTCTCACTTCCCTCAGTCCGGCCCCGCCTCACTTCACACCCCGCTCTGGACCCACCTCCAGCTCATCTGAACAGCGCTATCCTTTGCCTCCTCTTCAGACCCACGTGGGGCCTGGGTTAGGAGTGGGGATACGTCAGCCAACCGCACAGACACACAAACCCCTTCCTCCGCTTCTGCCCCGAGCTCACCCCCGCTCAGCCCGGCAGCCCCGCCAACTGGGCTGATTTCTCGGGGAGGGGCTCCTACCTCCCCGTACATTTAGCCACGTGACTTCGTGTTCCAGTGAAAATGGTGCCTTTTCCTCCGTGCTGACGACGGCTGACCTTCGCTGTTGGACCTCCTGCCTCCCTGACACTCTTCTGGAGTTACCTGCTTCCACCCACCCAGCGGTCCCTCGTCCCCATCGTACCCAAGGGGGGCTGAGCTTAGTGACCAAGGCGCCGGCTCCGGGCCTCGAAGCCGGGACCCCCCCAGCGTCCCCCAGACTGCAGCCCTTCAGTGTCTGGGTGGGAATTTTGTTCAAGGATTTAAAGAAATTCTTTTCACGTGAGTGCAAATACAGTTGTAACATTGTGTAGAACACCAGATTCGAATGCATTTTCCTTTGGGAGAACAAAAGTCTTCCCACGGAAAAAATGAAGTGTTTGCATTCAGAGCCCTTCGGTCTCTCCTCCGCCCTCCCCACCTGCCGTGTCCTCACCAGCGGGGACCCTTTGGCCACCTCTGACCCAGGGAGTCTTGGGGGAAGAACTGGGAAAGGGCCGCCTCAACTCTGCCAGCACGAGAAGTTAGGATGAAAATAAAGCCGAGGGGTGTCCCAGGCAATCAGGGGCCAGGCGCTGTCCCAGCTCTGGGTGCTGAAATCCCACAAGGCACAAGACAGCACCCACATGAGTATCTACCCCAAATGTCAAGGTGGTCAAGATTGAGAAGCAGCCCTGCACTGAAAGCTTTACGTATTGTATAAGGTTCCTGCAGCTGCCGTAACAAACATCACAAACCGGTGGGGGTGGGGTGCTAGGGGGCCCTTAACACAACAGAAATTGATCCTCTCACGGTTCTGGAGGCCTGAGGTCTGGAACCCCAGTGTCAGCAGGGCTGCAGGCTGGAAGGCAGAATCTGTTCCTTGCCTCTCGGTTCCTGGTAGCTGCAGATTTCCTAGGCTTGTGGCCCCATCGTCAGGCTGGTCTTCAAGGCCAGCATCTTCAGATCACTCCCTGCTCTGTCTCTGCATCACCTTCTCCTCTGTGTGCACCGAAACTCCCCCTGCCTCCTCCTTATAAGGACATATGTGGCTGCATTCAGGTCCCACCTGGATAATCCAGGGAAATCTCCCCATCTCAGGATTCTCAACTTAATCACATCTGCGAATAGGCTGTTTTCCGTGTGAGGTCACATTCACAGGCGCCCAGGATTAGGATGTGGGTGTATATGGAGGCTGTTATTCAGCCAATCACACGTATATTAATAAATTCGATCCTCACAAGCACACTAGGAGACAGGCTACTGCTTGGTTTGTTTTGTTTTTTTTCCACACAGCATGTGGGATCTTAGTTGCCCGGCCAGGGATCGAACCCGCACCCCCTGCATCGGAAGCGTGGAGTCTTAACCACCGGACTCCCAGGGAAGTCCCATGACAGGCCACTGTTAATAGCCCCACTTGACAGATGGGACAAATGAGGCATAGAAAGATTAAGGAACGCACTGAGAGACGGAGCTGGGCTGAGCCAGGCCACCCACCCCAGAACCCATCTTCTTGGCCACTACCAAGGTGCTTCTCCAGCCCTAAACCACCTCAGGGAAACCCACAGGTGACACCTGAACTCCTCAGATCTGAGAAACTTAACCTCCAAAGAAAATAACCCTTAAAATCCTCAGGACATATCAGAAGACTCCAGTTTTTAAAATCTCCATTTAAGAATCAAAAGTATTAAATCGTGAAAGATATCTTTCCATTGGGATTTTGCAGGATAATTTTGTTTTTATGTTTGGTAAGATAATTTAGAACAGCACGGATACAGATTTTTTTCATGTGTGATTTGTTGGGAATTTCCCCCCAGAATACTTTGCATACTGCCACGGGTCTAAAGATGTATTCGTCTTCTGGAGCTGCTGCAACAAAGTGTCACAAACAGGGTAGCTTAGAACAAGAGGATTGGATTATTTCACAGTCTGGAGGCCAGAAGTCCACGATCAAGGTGGCAGCAGGGTTGGTTCCTCCTGAGGGTGTGAGGAAGAGTTTGGTTCAGTCCTTCCTCCCAGTTTCTGGCAGCCTGGGGCGTTCCTTGGCTCGTGGATGGATGTCTGCATGTTTACCTGACGTTCTCCCTATATCTTCACCTCGTCCGCCCTCTCTATGTGTAGAGCCTAAGTTTCCCCCTTTTAAAGGCCACTACTTATTTTTTTAAAGTTTTACTTATTATTTATTTATCTTATTTATTTTTGGCTGTGTCGGGTCTTAGTTGTGGCACGTGGGATCTTCGTTGAGGCATGCGGGATTTTTCGTTGCAGCGTGGGGGTTCTCTCTAGTTGTGGCGTGCGGGTTCCAGAGCACGTGGGCTCTGTAGTTTGCAGCACGCAGGCTCTCTAGTTGAGGCACGCAAGCTCAGTAGTTGCAGCACAAGGGCCTAGTTGCGGCGTGGCATGCGGGATCTTAGTTCCCTGACCAGGGATCGAACCCAGGTCCCCTTCATTGTAAGGCGGATTCTTTACCACTGGACCACCAGGGAAGTCCCAAAAGGGACGCTAATTATTAATTAGGGGCCCACTCTACTCTTGTACGGCCTCATCTTAACTAATGACACCTGCAATGATCCTATTTCCAAATGAGGTCACATTCTGAGGTGCTGGAGGTTTTAGGACTGCAACATGTAGATGTTGGGGGAACACTATTCAACCCGTAACAGAAGACCCCTAGCTCAGTAATTCTGGAGACAAGTTTTACTATGTCCATAGAATGAAAGAAAAAGTGTTTTTGGAGAAATGTGACCTCTTCATGTGTGCTATTCTTATTAATATTTCCATTACTTGTTTTTTAAATACTTTTTTATTGAAGTATAGTTGATTTACAATGTTGTGTTAGTTGCAGGTGTACAGCAAAGTGATTCATATATGTGTGTGTGTGTGTGTGTATATATATATATATATATATATATTCTTTTTCAGATTCTTTTCCCTTATAGATTATTGCAAACTATTGAGTCTAGTTCCCCATGCTATACAGTAGGTTAGTTATCTATTTTATATACAGTGGTGTGTATATGTTAATCCCAAATGCCTAATTTATCCCTCCCCTGATTTCCCCTTTGGTAACCATAAGTTTGTTTTCTATGTCCGTGGGTTTATTTCTGTTTTGTAAAAATGTTCATTTGTATCATTTTTTTTTAAGATTCCACATATAAGTGCTGTCATATGATATTTGTCTTTCTCTGACTTACGTCACTTAGTATGATATTTTCCAGGTCCATCCATGTTGCTGCAAATGGCATTATTTAATTTTTTATGGCTGAGTGATATTCCCTTGTATATATGCGCCACATCGTTATCCGTTCATCTGTCAGTGGACACTTAGGTTGCTTCCATGTGTTGGCTATTGTAAATAGAGCTGCAGTGAACGCTGAGTGCGTGTATCTTTTTGAATTATGGTTTTCTCTATCCATTACTTATTATTTTGTCATCAGCCTCCCTTTGGTCCTGACTGCTGTGCCGGCCTCAGCCTCTGCGGTGCTCAGGTCCGGGCTGCAGGTCAGCACTTAGAACAGGCCACTGAAGCCTGTGTCCATGTCCCTCAGCCACAGACCCTGGGAACTTGCCCGTCCTTGAACAAGTTGTGGTTGGGTGGCTCAGTAAAGGGCCATAGGAAAACCTATAAGCCAGTTAGGTGCCTAGGGCTGGTGGGGGGCAAGGTAGTGGCGGGGTCTTGGGGTCGGCGGGTGGGATGGGAGTAATTACCCTCCAAATCTCTGCCCCAAATATGAAGTGTCTGAGGTCAGAACGATGCTGGATCAATGACACGGGGCAGCTGCCCGACCGCTTGTAAATTAGTTCAACTTCCTGGCCACAGTGTCCTCTGTCAAATGAGCTAAGCGTCTGCTCTGTAGGACTGAGCATGGGGCGGGGTGGGGTGGGGAGGGGTGCCTTGCCCAGACCCCGGCACACGCTAGCCACCCCTGAACGGGGTTCACAATCAAATCACCACAGCTGCCCGTTTATTCACACACCCTCTTGTCTCTGGGCGGGTTTCAGAGGGTCGTGATGGCACAAAGATCAGAGCAGGACAGGTGTGAGGGGTGGTCAGCTCATGTAATAGCCCCGGGGGAGGCCTCAGCACACCCAGCCGGCACCCAGGCCTGGGCACACGCCTGGCAGGCGGGCTGCACTTGGCTGGAAGCCCAGGCTGTGGTGGCTGACCCGCAGGAGTCCTTGCCCAGGTGCTGGGACTGCCTGAAGTCAAAGGACACAGCTGATGCTCCTTGTATCGTCCAGTTAGAGGATTAAAAATGCAATCACTTTTCTGATCACAAACACCTCTAGGTTGTGGAAGCTAAGACGTGAGGTTTTCACGGATTTCGAAAGATAAAGCAAAATAAATCAAAGACATTTAGGCAGCGCACCAAATGCCTTGATTTGAGAGGGCCAACCTCTGCAGGGTACCTGGGGAGCTTCTTCTGCAAGGAGTGATGGACCAAGAAACTGGAAAAGCCAGCAGCAATCCCTGTAGCATCCACCAGAAGGCCATGCAATCGCATCCCAGGACTGACCATTACCTGTGAGTAAAAACCAAACTGTTGTCCAGCAGAAACACCATTTCTGTTTGTATTTTATGTCCTTTTTGTGGGTCTTTTTTGTTTTCTTCCTGTTTTATTGAGATATAATTGACATACAACACTGTATCAGTTTAAGGTGTACAGCATAATGATTTGACTTAGATACATCATGAAATGATTTCACAATAAGTTTAGTGAACATACATCATCTCATTTAGATACAAAATTAAAGACATAGAAAAATATTTTTCCTTGTGATGAAAACTCTTAGGAT
Source organism: Globicephala melas (assembly GCF_963455315.2). Taxonomy (NCBI): domain Eukaryota; kingdom Metazoa; phylum Chordata; class Mammalia; order Artiodactyla; family Delphinidae; genus Globicephala; species Globicephala melas. The sequence goes on from NC_083328.1 coordinate 83,079,686, forward strand.
TTACGCTCTTAACAAATTTCATAGGTAATGTATAGCCGTGTTAATTATATTTATCATATTGTACATTACATCCCTAATACTTATTGATAATACTTATATATCTAAGTTTCCACCTTTTGACCACCTTCATCCAACTCCCCTCCCCACCCCACTTCCGGTAACCACAGATCTGATCTCTTTTTCTATGACTCTGTGTGTTTGTTTGTTTGTTTTTAAAGTATAATTGACCTACAACACTATGTTAGTTCCTATTACACAACATAATTATTTTGTAACTGGGAGTTTGTACCTCTTAATCTCCCTCACCGATTTCTTTCCTGTTTACATTTTAATTGTTAATATTGTCACTGTTGTTTTCCTTTTCAACTCCATTATTTGGGTACCATTCCTGCCCTGGCTGGTCTTTACAGTTAGCCAGGCCACTTTAAAGCTAGCCAGTGCCGAGGAGATCTGTTTCTGCTTATGTTACCAAGTCCGAGCTCATACTGTTCGCCACACGACAGGCCAAAATACATCAAGAGACAAGTTGTCGGGGCAAGGAATAGTGACTTTATTCAGAAAGCTGGCAGACCGAGAAGAGGGTGGACTCGTGTCCCAAAGAACCATCTTGTCTGAGTTAGAATCTAGGCTTCTTTTATACTAAAAGGGGAGGGGGTGTGGCTGGGTTTTGCAAACTACTTAGTACAGGAATCCTTTGCTCTTGCAGCTGTCCACCTAGGTCTGGTCAGGATGTTCCTATAAACCTCCAAGACAGATGTTATTCTCTGTTCTGCAACTTTTTATCTCCATATAAATGAGAAGTGTTATATTTTTTTAAAGGTCATCCCTGGTAGGCAGAGCCTTGGGAAAGAGCTATCCTGTATATTTCAGGCAATAGGCAACATTGTTTTACAAAAGGTGCAGGGTCAGCAGGACTTACCGCAGGCAACAGGGCACTAAGGTTAGAGGTAAAGGAACCATCCAAGGTGGAGTCAGGTTTGGTCTTCCCTGTTACACTGTTAGGCTGTAAAAAAAAAAGCCACTGTCAAAAAAAAGCACAACCTAAAAGTTGAGAATTGTATCTTACTAGGCGAACTTGCTGAGGACTTAAACCTGGGAAACAGCCTCTCAGCTAGCTCCAAGGGACTTCTCCACAGAGGTAAGAGAGGAGCCAGGATATAGAGGGGTTTTTGCAACAAAAGCCAGGTATTCAGAACATCAAAAGATTACTGTTAATTAAAGAAAACCAGACATCTCAAGTTAATGAATTTAGCACTTTTCTATGTATGGGAAGATGCAATTGTCTGGGCTCATTGAAATCATTCCTTTGATGTGCACCTTAACCATCTAGGGCCAGTATCTTGCTTCTCTCCATCCTGAATCCCCTCAGGGTTCACAGTTGGGGGTGGCTGCAGTGGCTGAGGGCTGGATGACAGCAACATCTTTTGTTTACTGACATGGCAGACAACATTCTTTGTCCACAGAACCCTAAGCTTATAAACTGAGCCCCAAATCACCAAAAATGCAGAGGGGTTCGACCTAGACATTGCTGTGTTGCCCTGCTCTCTTACAGAAATGTATTCAGAAGTGACACTTTCAATGTTAAGGCAAATGCAGTTGTAGTGTTTGGTAGAACACACACCTTAAGGTGAGGGGGCTATGTTCTAGTTTGGTGAGAATAGGACTGAGTTGACGCCCTGCATTCAATTTGTGCTTTTCCTGGAATTTCTTTTCTGTTCTTTCCGGAGGGGAAGGGCCGAAAAAGGACCATTCCAGGGCGCGGCGCTGGGCTTGCCACATTTGGGAGCGCCGCCTGAAGTTGGGCGCACAGCCTCCCGACGCCCTGCCGTTGGGCTGGTGGAGGCCGCAGCACTGCTAGGGTTGTATCAGTCCTCCTGTTTGCACTATTTCTTTTTGCGACCATGGCCCCGCCTTAAGTATTTCTAATTAAGAAACGAAACCTCAGGAAACCGAAACTTAACCAGCCGCTCTCGCTTCTGTAATTACGCCTGCTGACCCCCCCCCCCGCAACCGTCCAACCAATCAGACGGCGACTAGTGTCTCTGTTTGAAAGTCAACCAATTGGCGACTAGTGTCTCTGTTTAAAAGTCAACCAATCGGCGACTAGTGTCTCTGTTTAAAAGTCAACCAATCGGCGACTATGTTTGTACCGGTCTATAAAAGAGCTGTACTAAACTCCGCCAGCACCTCTTAGCGTCACCGGCAACGAGTGCGCGGAGGTCCAGGTTCGAACCTGCAATAAATGACCCTTGCCGTTTGGCTTTGACTCTCGACTCTGGTGGTCTTGTGGAGGGGCCTCGCGACCTTGGGCATTTCATTTGGGGGCTCGTCCGGGATGCCCCCAAGCCCACCAGACATCAGGTCAACGGGTCATCGCTGACAACCGATCGGTAAGTAAGCCGGCTCAGGGTACCTTCTGTTTTGGGGACTAGGACAGTCCTGGCGGACGCGCTATAGGACACCTAGTCGGGTGTGGTTGGAGACGTCCACCACGACCCATCTGGGGCTGGCAGCCCATCTGAAGCGCGCACGCGATAACCTCCCCTTCCTCCTTTTACAGACTCCGCTATTGGGACTGCTCTTAATCACTTTTGTTTTCAGAGTAACCTTTTCTAATCAATCTCTTCCAGGACCTAGACATGGGCCAAGCACAGAGTACCCCCCTCTCCCTCCTTCTCGCTAATTTCGGGGATGTAAAGTCCCGAGGACACAACTTCAGTCTGGATATCCGGAGAAGAAAACTAATTACCTTCTGCCGCTCTGAATGGCCAACTTTCGGGGTTGGCTGGCCCACCGAGGGTACCTTTTGTCTTCCTATAATCCTAAAAGTTAAATCTAGAGTTTTCTTGCCAGGAAAAGAAGGCCATCCGGACCAGATCCCCTACATCCTGGTATGGCAGGACCTGGTAGAAAACCCTCCTCCCTGGATGACCCCCTTTTTGTCATCAGGGTCATGTAAGATCCTTGCGGCCCGACCAACTAAACCTCCCAAGCCTCAGACCCGAACTGCACCCATACTCTCTGACAGCCAAGACCTCCTTCTCCTAGACCCCCCCCCATATCAATCTCCTCCTGTGGCCCCACAACCAGTCCCCCTTCCTGCTCCTGGCTCTGCTCCTCTCCCCTTGGTAGAACCTCCTGCGGCCCCTCCCGGAGGGCCACCCAGGCCAGAACCGGAGGACCGAGAGGCAGAGGCACTACCGGTCCCCCTGCCCAATGAAAATAATTCCCAGGGGCCGGCTGGGCGTACTCGCGGACGCACTCAGCGCGACCCAGGGTTCCGCCATCCTGATTCCACCATAGCCCTACCCCTGCGAGAAATAGGCCCTCCCGATGAGACAGGGAACCCCCGACTCCAGTATTGGCCATTCTCTACCAGTGACCTATATAATTGGAAAACCCAGAATGCCCGTTTTTCTGATAATCCTAAAGACTTGATAGCTCTTCTAGATAGCGTTATGTTCACTCATCAGCCCACCTGGGATGACTGCCAACAGCTCCTCCGGATCCTATTCACTACCGAAGAACGGGAGCGAATCCAGCTGGAGGCGAGAAAACTGGTTCCTGGAGATGATGGTCAACCCACCGCTAACCCTGACCTCATCAATGCAGCTTTTCCCTTAACTCGCCCCCCGCAGGATGAATGGGACTATAACACCGGAGAAGGTAGGGGACGACTGCTCATTTATCGCCAGACTCTAATGGCGGGTCTCCGGGCTGCCGCGCGCAAGCCCACTAATTTGGCCAAGGTATATTCAATCGTACAAGGTAAAACAGAAAGTCCCTCCTCTTATTTAGAAAGATTAATGGAAGCCTTTAGGCAGTATACCCCTATGGATCCAGAGGCCCCCGAAAATCAGGCCGCCATTGTAATGTCCTTCGTTAACCAGGCAGCCCCTGATATTAAAAAGAAACTCCAGAAGTTAGAAGATCTGGAGGGCAAACAGATACAGGACTTACTCCGTATCGCCCAGCGCGTCTTTAATAACCGGGACGCCCCAGAGGATAAACAACTTAAAGCCACTGAGAAAATGACTAAAGTCTTGGCGGCCATTGTTCAGAAAGATCAAGAGGGCCCCCCAGCCACTCGACCTCCCAGGCGACCATTGGACAGAGATCAATGTGCCTATTGCAAGGAAAAGGGCCACTGGGCTCGGGAATGCCCCAAGAAAAGGCAGCCGCGCCCCAACCAGGGGCAATGGCAACCGAACGCCACCCCAGTCCTGTTTACGCATGATACAAAGTAGGGGGGACGGGGTTCGGAGCCCCTCCCCGAACCCAGGGTAACCCTACGAGTGGAGGGGAAACCAGTCCAATTCCTGGTGGATACAGGGGCACAGCATTCGGTCTTGGTTAAGCCCCACGGGAAAATTTCTAACAAATCCTCCTGGGTCCAGGGAGCTACGGGAGTCAAACGTTACCTATGGACCACTCAGAGAACTGTGGACTTGGGCACGGGAAGGGTAACCCATACCTTTCTGGTCATTCCCGATAGCCCTTGCCCCTTACTGGGGAGGGACTTACTCACTAAAATGGGAGCACAAATTCATTTTCGGCCAGAGGGGCCAATCGTAACAGACCCTCACGACCAACCCATATCTGTGCTCACCCTGAACTTGGAAGATGAGTACCGACTTCACCAGGAACCACCCTCCCAAAATCAAGATATAGAGTCATGGCTTCAGCAGTTCCCCGAAGCATGGGCAGAAACAGGGGGGGTGGGACTAGCCAAACACCGCCCAGCCCTATTCATAGAGATCAAACCGGGGGCAGATCCTGCACGTGTCCGACAGTATCCCATGCCCCTAGAGGCCAAGACTGGTATCACTCCTCATATTCGCCGGCTTCTTGATCTGGGGATACTGCGTCCCTGCCAGTCGGCCTGGAATACACCCCTGCTGCCAGTCCGCAAACCTAACAGTAAAGACTACCGCCCAGTGCAGGACCTGAGGGAAGTCAACAGACGGGTCATAGACATCCATCCTACTGTGCCCAATCCATATACTCTTTTGAGCGCCCTTAGTCCAGAAAAACAATGGTATACTGTGCTGGACCTCAAAGATGCCTTTTTTAGTTTACCCTTGGCGCCCAAAAGTCAAGAACTCTTTGCCTTCGAATGGTCAGATCCCGAGAGAGGTATAAACGGACAACTCACCTGGACCAGACTTCCCCAAGGATTCAAAAACTCGCCTACCTTGTTTGATGAGGCCCTACACGAGGATCTCAGTGAGTACCGGAGACAAAACCCCAATATAACCCTCCTGCAGTATGTTGATGATCTCTTAATAGCTGCTGAGACCGCTGAAGCCTGCCTGCAGGGAACCAGAAACCTCCTACGGACTCTCGGCACCCTGGGATACCGAGCCTCTGCCAAGAAAGCACAGATCTGCAGGCCTGAGGTAACTTACCTGGGATACCTATTGAAAGGGGGGCAACGATGGCTCACAGATGCACGGAAGGAAACCGTCCTCCGCATCCCCAGACCCACCACGCCTCGACAGGTGAGGGAATTTTTGGGGTCGGCTGGGTTCTGCCGTTTATGGATACCCAAATTTGCTGAAATGGCCAAACCGCTATACCTAGCCACCAAAGAGCAGACGCCCTTTGAATGGACAGAAGAGGCTGAGCAGTCATTTCAGCAGATTAAAACTGCCTTGCTATCCGCACCCGCCCTGGGTCTCCCTGATGTCTCCAAGCCCTTCCACCTCTTTGTAGATGAAAGCAAAGGCATAGCTAAGGCCGTGTTGACCCAGCCCCTCGGTCCTTGGCCCAGACCTATTGCTTACCTATCAAAAAAATTGGACCCAGTGGCTGCCGGCTGGCCTCCTTGCCTCCGGATGATCGCCGCCACGGCCCTAATGGTAAAGGATGCTGACAAACTAACTATGGGGCAGGAGTTACATGTCACCACCCCCCACGCCATCGACGGGGTTCTCAAACAGCCTCCCGACCGATGGATGAGCAATGCTCGATTAGTCCACTACCAGGGTCTACTGTTAAATCCCCTCAGAATCAGCTACACTCCGCCGCGGGCATTAAACCCTGCCTCCCTATTACCTGACCCAGATTTGGACTCCCCACTCCATGACTGTGCAGAGGTACTGGCCCAGATCCATGGGGTTCGGGAAGACCTACGTGACCAGCCCCTACCGGATGCACAAGTCACATGGTTCACTGACGGCAGCAGCTTTGTCCAGCAAGGTCAGAGGTATGCGGGGGCAGCAGTAACATCAGAAACTGAGGTGATATGGGCAGAGACTCTCCCCCCAGGGACCTCAGCCCAAAAAGCTGAATTAATTGCCCTGACCCAAGCTCTCAAGATGAGCAAAGGCCAAAAAGCTACCATATACACAGACAGCCGGTATGCTTTCGCTACCGCACATATACATGGGGCAATATACCGAGAGCGGGGACTACTCACAGCAGAGGGCAAAGACATCAAGAACAAAGAGGAAATCCTGGCCTTGCTAGCGGCCATATGGGAACCCAAAAAGCTAGCCATTGTACACTGCCCGGGGCATCAAAAACCCACGAATCCAGTCACCCGAGGCAACAATTTGGCAGACCAGACGGCTCGAAAGGCGGCACACACTCCAATACCATTACTTCCCCTGCAACTGCCGGATCCAGGCCCCCGGGAACTACCGCCCCAACCCGACTACTCGGAGGATGACATCAGATGGATGAGCAAGCTTCCTCTAACCCAGGTTAGAGACGGATGGTGGCGGGACGCTAAGAACAATATCCTCCTTCCTGAGAGACTAGGAACCCTGGTCCTTGAACGGATCCACCGTAGCACCCACTTGGGCGCCCGACGGCTACAGGATCTCATCAGGCAGACTGGACTTAAAATTAAAAATGTCTCCGAGAAGACTGAACGACTGGTTGCTGACTGTGCAGTCTGCCAACTCCATAATGCCAGCACCCACCCGCCAACCACTGGCATCCGGGAGAGAGGAAACCAGCCTGGAGCCTACTGGGAAGTGGACTTCACGGAGGTAAAGCCTGGCAAATATGGGTATAAATATTTACTGGTGTTTATAGATACCTTTTCAGGTTGGACTGAGGCATTCCCAACCAAGAATGAGACTGCACGAATAGTAGCTAAGAAGCTACTAGAAGAGATCCTGCCCAGGTATGGCTTTCCAGTTATGATAGGGTCCGACAACGGGCCAGCCTTCGTTTCTAAGGTAAGTCAGGATCTGGCTTCCATACTTGGGGCTAATTGGAAATTACATTGTGCATACCGCCCCCAGAGTTCAGGACAGGTAGAAAGGATGAATAGAACTCTAAAAGAGACCTTGACTAAATTGACCATGGAGACTGGCGCTAACTGGGTAGTCCTACTCCCCTACGCTCTGTTTAGGGTGCGAAATTCCCCCTATAAGCTAGGATTTACTCCCTACGAAATAATGCATGGTAGGCCTCCTCCTATCATCCCTAACCTAAAGACTAACCTTATCCAATTGGACCCAGAAAATAATCTCCTGTCTTCCCTCCAAGCCTTACAGCGGATACACGAGACAATCTGGCCCAAACTAAAAGAGCTATATGCAACAGGACCCCCACCTACTCCACACCAGCTCCGGCCAGGTGACTGGGTCCTTGTCAAACGCCATCGACAAGAGACCCTAGAACCCAGGTGGAAAGGACCTTACCAGATCATCCTGACAACGCCGACAGCCATCAAGGTGGACAGCATAGCTGCCTGGATCCATCACACACACGTCAAGCCGGTGGACCCATTTTCTGACCTCATCAAGTCCACTAAAGCTGACGTCACCTGGACTGTTGACCGGAGTAAGAACAATCCCCTCAAACTGACTTTGCGCCGTACCCTCCCCCATGATGACCAAGGTACTGTTGATAGCCCTAATGATAGTCCTAACCCTCAACCCTCGGGCCACGAGGGGAGGATTCGGCCCTCCCCCCAATAAGAATACTTTAATACAACTACTATATGGTGCACCATGCGAGTGCAGGGGAGGTACTATGGAGACTCCTGTTGTTCCCCGAGGGTATACTCATATGCAGGACTGCGGGGGCATAACTGCGTATCTTGTTCAGGAATATAGGGTTACCGGGGCCTCTCAAAACTGGCAATGCTACCATAAGCCTAAGCCACTCCCCCCTCGAGCTACTTGCCCCTGTTCTACCTTCCAGGAATCGATGCATAGCATGTGCTATTCCTCTTACCAGCAATGTATAGGGGCCAATAACAAGACTTATTTCACAGCCATACTACAGAATAATAAAAGCCCCACCATTAGTGATGATAATAAATACCTTCAGGCTGGATGCACTGGCACCCCCGGGACCCCGGTATGCTGGAATACCAGGGCCCCCACACATATGTCAGACGGTGGGGGGCCCCAGGACGCAGTGCGCCAGATAGAAACCCGAAGACAAATAGAAGAGGCCTATCGGCATCTGTACCCACAGCTCAGCTACCACCCCCTAATTCTCCCTAAGGTCGATCCCTCTGAATTGGACTCCCAGACCATGTCCATACTAGAAGCTACTTTTGCGCTTTTGAATACCACCAACCCCAACTTAGCACAGGATTGCTGGCTCTGCCTTCCTCAAGGACCGCCCCGCCCTATAGCCATCCCCACCTTCGCCAATTTAAATATCAGCGAACGATGTAACCCTACTTCACTCCCCGAGCCATTCCCCATACAATTTTCAAAATTTTCAACCACCTTTAATACCTCATGCTTTGTCAAGAACGATTCCCTCTCTAACGCCAGTATTGACTTGGGAATCCTTTCATCCACTGGATGTAGTCAATATATCCCCGTGAACTCCTCCCTCTGTAGTCCTAATACCACTGTCTTTGTCTGTGGAAGTAACCTAGCATACACCTATTTACCCCCGAATTGGACAGGGGTCTGCACCCTGGCCACCCTTCTCCCCAATGTAGACCTGATCTCGGGAGACACCCCATTGCCCATTCCCAGCTTTGACCTCTGGGCAGGGAGAACCAAACGAGCCATTACAGTCCTACCCCTCCTGGTAGGATTAGGAATTACAGGAGCTGTGGCCACAGGGAGTACGGGTCTTGGGGTCTCCCTTCACTCCTATAGTCAGCTGTCTAGGCAATTAATAGAAGATGTAGAAACTCTCTCTGGGACCATTCAGGACTTACAGGACCAATTAGATTCGCTGGCCGAGGTGGTCCTACAGAATAGGAGGGGCTTAGACTTGCTGACAGCTGAACAGGGTGGGATATGCCTCGCCCTAAAAGAAAAATGTTGTTTCTATGCAAATAAATCAGGCATTGTAAGAAACAAGATCCACCAGCTCCAGGAAGACCTAGCTCGCCGCCGGCAAGAATTAGCGGATAATCCCCTTTGGTCAGGATTTCATGGGATGCTCCCCTTCCTCCTCCCCATCCTGGGCCCTCTACTATGCCTCCTTCTCCTCCTCACTATAGGTCCCTGTATACTCAGTAAAGTCATGAATTTTGTTCGCGAAAGAATAAATACAGTCCAGCTAATGATATTAAGAACACAATATCAGCCCTGCGAGGCCTCAGAAATTGAAGAAACGGAGCCTTGAGGACCCAAGATTGGCTCCTCTGGTTCATGAGAAAGGGGGGAATGAGGGGGCTATGTTCTAGTTTGGTGAGAATAGGACTGAGTTGACGCCCTGCATTCAATTTGTGCTTTTCCTGGAATTTCTTTTCTGTTCTTTCCGGAGGGGAAGGGCCGAAAAAGGACCATTCCAGGGCGCGGCGCTGGGCTTGCCACATTTGGGAGCGCCGCCTGAAGTTGGGCGCACAGCCTCCCGACGCCCTGCCGTTGGGCTGGTGGAGGCCGCAGCACTGCTAGGGTTGTATCAGTCCTCCTGTTTGCACTATTTCTTTTTGCGACCATGGCCCCGCCTTAAGTATTTCTAATTAAGAAACGAAACCTCAGGAAACCGAAACTTAACCAGCCGCTCTCGCTTCTGTAATTACGCCTGCTGACCCCCCCCCCCGCAACCGTCCAACCAATCAGACGGCGACTAGTGTCTCTGTTTGAAAGTCAACCAATTGGCGACTAGTGTCTCTGTTTAAAAGTCAACCAATCGGCGACTAGTGTCTCTGTTTAAAAGTCAACCAATCGGCGACTATGTTTGTACCGGTCTATAAAAGAGCTGTACTAAACTCCGCCAGCACCTCTTAGCGTCACCGGCAACGAGTGCGCGGAGGTCCAGGTTCGAACCTGCAATAAATGACCCTTGCCGTTTGGCTTTGACTCTCGACTCTGGTGGTCTTGTGGAGGGGCCTCGCGACCTTGGGCATTTCATTTGGGGGCTCGTCCGGGATGCCCCCAAGCCCACCAGACATCAGGTCAACGGGTCATCGCTGACAACCGATCGGTAAGTAAGCCGGCTCAGGGTACCTTCTGTTTTGGGGACTAGGACAGTCCTGGCGGACGCGCTATAGGACACCTAGTCGGGTGTGGTTGGAGACGTCCACCACGACCCATCTGGGGCTGGCAGCCCATCTGAAGCGCGCACGCGATAACCTCCCCTTCCTCCTTTTACAGACTCCGCTATTGGGACTGCTCTTAATCACTTTTGTTTTCAGAGTAACCTTTTCTAATCAATCTCTTCCAGGACCTAGACATGGGCCAAGCACAGAGTACCCCCCTCTCCCTCCTTCTCGCTAATTTCGGGGATGTAAAGTCCCGAGGACACAACTTCAGTCTGGATATCCGGAGAAGAAAACTAATTACCTTCTGCCGCTCTGAATGGCCAACTTTCGGGGTTGGCTGGCCCACCGAGGGTACCTTTTGTCTTCCTATAATCCTAAAAGTTAAATCTAGAGTTTTCTTGCCAGGAAAAGAAGGCCATCCGGACCAGATCCCCTACATCCTGGTATGGCAGGACCTGGTAGAAAACCCTCCTCCCTGGATGACCCCCTTTTTGTCATCAGGGTCATGTAAGATCCTTGCGGCCCGACCAACTAAACCTCCCAAGCCTCAGACCCGAACTGCACCCATACTCTCTGACAGCCAAGACCTCCTTCTCCTAGACCCCCCCCCATATCAATCTCCTCCTGTGGCCCCACAACCAGTCCCCCTTCCTGCTCCTGGCTCTGCTCCTCTCCCCTTGGTAGAACCTCCTGCGGCCCCTCCCGGAGGGCCACCCAGGCCAGAACCGGAGGACCGAGAGGCAGAGGCACTACCGGTCCCCCTGCCCAATGAAAATAATTCCCAGGGGCCGGCTGGGCGTACTCGCGGACGCACTCAGCGCGACCCAGGGTTCCGCCATCCTGATTCCACCATAGCCCTACCCCTGCGAGAAATAGGCCCTCCCGATGAGACAGGGAACCCCCGACTCCAGTATTGGCCATTCTCTACCAGTGACCTATATAATTGGAAAACCCAGAATGCCCGTTTTTCTGATAATCCTAAAGACTTGATAGCTCTTCTAGATAGCGTTATGTTCACTCATCAGCCCACCTGGGATGACTGCCAACAGCTCCTCCGGATCCTATTCACTACCGAAGAACGGGAGCGAATCCAGCTGGAGGCGAGAAAACTGGTTCCTGGAGATGATGGTCAACCCACCGCTAACCCTGACCTCATCAATGCAGCTTTTCCCTTAACTCGCCCCCCGCAGGATGAATGGGACTATAACACCGGAGAAGGTAGGGGACGACTGCTCATTTATCGCCAGACTCTAATGGCGGGTCTCCGGGCTGCCGCGCGCAAGCCCACTAATTTGGCCAAGGTATATTCAATCGTACAAGGTAAAACAGAAAGTCCCTCCTCTTATTTAGAAAGATTAATGGAAGCCTTTAGGCAGTATACCCCTATGGATCCAGAGGCCCCCGAAAATCAGGCCGCCATTGTAATGTCCTTCGTTAACCAGGCAGCCCCTGATATTAAAAAGAAACTCCAGAAGTTAGAAGATCTGGAGGGCAAACAGATACAGGACTTACTCCGTATCGCCCAGCGCGTCTTTAATAACCGGGACGCCCCAGAGGATAAACAACTTAAAGCCACTGAGAAAATGACTAAAGTCTTGGCGGCCATTGTTCAGAAAGATCAAGAGGGCCCCCCAGCCACTCGACCTCCCAGGCGACCATTGGACAGAGATCAATGTGCCTATTGCAAGGAAAAGGGCCACTGGGCTCGGGAATGCCCCAAGAAAAGGCAGCCGCGCCCCAACCAGGGGCAATGGCAACCGAACGCCACCCCAGTCCTGTTTACGCATGATACAAAGTAGGGGGGACGGGGTTCGGAGCCCCTCCCCGAACCCAGGGTAACCCTACGAGTGGAGGGGAAACCAGTCCAATTCCTGGTGGATACAGGGGCACAGCATTCGGTCTTGGTTAAGCCCCACGGGAAAATTTCTAACAAATCCTCCTGGGTCCAGGGAGCTACGGGAGTCAAACGTTACCTATGGACCACTCAGAGAACTGTGGACTTGGGCACGGGAAGGGTAACCCATACCTTTCTGGTCATTCCCGATAGCCCTTGCCCCTTACTGGGGAGGGACTTACTCACTAAAATGGGAGCACAAATTCATTTTCGGCCAGAGGGGCCAATCGTAACAGACCCTCACGACCAACCCATATCTGTGCTCACCCTGAACTTGGAAGATGAGTACCGACTTCACCAGGAACCACCCTCCCAAAATCAAGATATAGAGTCATGGCTTCAGCAGTTCCCCGAAGCATGGGCAGAAACAGGGGGGGTGGGACTAGCCAAACACCGCCCAGCCCTATTCATAGAGATCAAACCGGGGGCAGATCCTGCACGTGTCCGACAGTATCCCATGCCCCTAGAGGCCAAGACTGGTATCACTCCTCATATTCGCCGGCTTCTTGATCTGGGGATACTGCGTCCCTGCCAGTCGGCCTGGAATACACCCCTGCTGCCAGTCCGCAAACCTAACAGTAAAGACTACCGCCCAGTGCAGGACCTGAGGGAAGTCAACAGACGGGTCATAGACATCCATCCTACTGTGCCCAATCCATATACTCTTTTGAGCGCCCTTAGTCCAGAAAAACAATGGTATACTGTGCTGGACCTCAAAGATGCCTTTTTTAGTTTACCCTTGGCGCCCAAAAGTCAAGAACTCTTTGCCTTCGAATGGTCAGATCCCGAGAGAGGTATAAACGGACAACTCACCTGGACCAGACTTCCCCAAGGATTCAAAAACTCGCCTACCTTGTTTGATGAGGCCCTACACGAGGATCTCAGTGAGTACCGGAGACAAAACCCCAATATAACCCTCCTGCAGTATGTTGATGATCTCTTAATAGCTGCTGAGACCGCTGAAGCCTGCCTGCAGGGAACCAGAAACCTCCTACGGACTCTCGGCACCCTGGGATACCGAGCCTCTGCCAAGAAAGCACAGATCTGCAGGCCTGAGGTAACTTACCTGGGATACCTATTGAAAGGGGGGCAACGATGGCTCACAGATGCACGGAAGGAAACCGTCCTCCGCATCCCCAGACCCACCACGCCTCGACAGGTGAGGGAATTTTTGGGGTCGGCTGGGTTCTGCCGTTTATGGATACCCAAATTTGCTGAAATGGCCAAACCGCTATACCTAGCCACCAAAGAGCAGACGCCCTTTGAATGGACAGAAGAGGCTGAGCAGTCATTTCAGCAGATTAAAACTGCCTTGCTATCCGCACCCGCCCTGGGTCTCCCTGATGTCTCCAAGCCCTTCCACCTCTTTGTAGATGAAAGCAAAGGCATAGCTAAGGCCGTGTTGACCCAGCCCCTCGGTCCTTGGCCCAGACCTATTGCTTACCTATCAAAAAAATTGGACCCAGTGGCTGCCGGCTGGCCTCCTTGCCTCCGGATGATCGCCGCCACGGCCCTAATGGTAAAGGATGCTGACAAACTAACTATGGGGCAGGAGTTACATGTCACCACCCCCCACGCCATCGACGGGGTTCTCAAACAGCCTCCCGACCGATGGATGAGCAATGCTCGATTAGTCCACTACCAGGGTCTACTGTTAAATCCCCTCAGAATCAGCTACACTCCGCCGCGGGCATTAAACCCTGCCTCCCTATTACCTGACCCAGATTTGGACTCCCCACTCCATGACTGTGCAGAGGTACTGGCCCAGATCCATGGGGTTCGGGAAGACCTACGTGACCAGCCCCTACCGGATGCACAAGTCACATGGTTCACTGACGGCAGCAGCTTTGTCCAGCAAGGTCAGAGGTATGCGGGGGCAGCAGTAACATCAGAAACTGAGGTGATATGGGCAGAGACTCTCCCCCCAGGGACCTCAGCCCAAAAAGCTGAATTAATTGCCCTGACCCAAGCTCTCAAGATGAGCAAAGGCCAAAAAGCTACCATATACACAGACAGCCGGTATGCTTTCGCTACCGCACATATACATGGGGCAATATACCGAGAGCGGGGACTACTCACAGCAGAGGGCAAAGACATCAAGAACAAAGAGGAAATCCTGGCCTTGCTAGCGGCCATATGGGAACCCAAAAAGCTAGCCATTGTACACTGCCCGGGGCATCAAAAACCCACGAATCCAGTCACCCGAGGCAACAATTTGGCAGACCAGACGGCTCGAAAGGCGGCACACACTCCAATACCATTACTTCCCCTGCAACTGCCGGATCCAGGCCCCCGGGAACTACCGCCCCAACCCGACTACTCGGAGGATGACATCAGATGGATGAGCAAGCTTCCTCTAACCCAGGTTAGAGACGGATGGTGGCGGGACGCTAAGAACAATATCCTCCTTCCTGAGAGACTAGGAACCCTGGTCCTTGAACGGATCCACCGTAGCACCCACTTGGGCGCCCGACGGCTACAGGATCTCATCAGGCAGACTGGACTTAAAATTAAAAATGTCTCCGAGAAGACTGAACGACTGGTTGCTGACTGTGCAGTCTGCCAACTCCATAATGCCAGCACCCACCCGCCAACCACTGGCATCCGGGAGAGAGGAAACCAGCCTGGAGCCTACTGGGAAGTGGACTTCACGGAGGTAAAGCCTGGCAAATATGGGTATAAATATTTACTGGTGTTTATAGATACCTTTTCAGGTTGGACTGAGGCATTCCCAACCAAGAATGAGACTGCACGAATAGTAGCTAAGAAGCTACTAGAAGAGATCCTGCCCAGGTATGGCTTTCCAGTTATGATAGGGTCCGACAACGGGCCAGCCTTCGTTTCTAAGGTAAGTCAGGATCTGGCTTCCATACTTGGGGCTAATTGGAAATTACATTGTGCATACCGCCCCCAGAGTTCAGGACAGGTAGAAAGGATGAATAGAACTCTAAAAGAGACCTTGACTAAATTGACCATGGAGACTGGCGCTAACTGGGTAGTCCTACTCCCCTACGCTCTGTTTAGGGTGCGAAATTCCCCCTATAAGCTAGGATTTACTCCCTACGAAATAATGCATGGTAGGCCTCCTCCTATCATCCCTAACCTAAAGACTAACCTTATCCAATTGGACCCAGAAAATAATCTCCTGTCTTCCCTCCAAGCCTTACAGCGGATACACGAGACAATCTGGCCCAAACTAAAAGAGCTATATGCAACAGGACCCCCACCTACTCCACACCAGCTCCGGCCAGGTGACTGGGTCCTTGTCAAACGCCATCGACAAGAGACCCTAGAACCCAGGTGGAAAGGACCTTACCAGATCATCCTGACAACGCCGACAGCCATCAAGGTGGACAGCATAGCTGCCTGGATCCATCACACACACGTCAAGCCGGTGGACCCATTTTCTGACCTCATCAAGTCCACTAAAGCTGACGTCACCTGGACTGTTGACCGGAGTAAGAACAATCCCCTCAAACTGACTTTGCGCCGTACCCTCCCCCATGATGACCAAGGTACTGTTGATAGCCCTAATGATAGTCCTAACCCTCAACCCTCGGGCCACGAGGGGAGGATTCGGCCCTCCCCCCAATAAGAATACTTTAATACAACTACTATATGGTGCACCATGCGAGTGCAGGGGAGGTACTATGGAGACTCCTGTTGTTCCCCGAGGGTATACTCATATGCAGGACTGCGGGGGCATAACTGCGTATCTTGTTCAGGAATATAGGGTTACCGGGGCCTCTCAAAACTGGCAATGCTACCATAAGCCTAAGCCACTCCCCCCTCGAGCTACTTGCCCCTGTTCTACCTTCCAGGAATCGATGCATAGCATGTGCTATTCCTCTTACCAGCAATGTATAGGGGCCAATAACAAGACTTATTTCACAGCCATACTACAGAATAATAAAAGCCCCACCATTAGTGATGATAATAAATACCTTCAGGCTGGATGCACTGGCACCCCCGGGACCCCGGTATGCTGGAATACCAGGGCCCCCACACATATGTCAGACGGTGGGGGGCCCCAGGACGCAGTGCGCCAGATAGAAACCCGAAGACAAATAGAAGAGGCCTATCGGCATCTGTACCCACAGCTCAGCTACCACCCCCTAATTCTCCCTAAGGTCGATCCCTCTGAATTGGACTCCCAGACCATGTCCATACTAGAAGCTACTTTTGCGCTTTTGAATACCACCAACCCCAACTTAGCACAGGATTGCTGGCTCTGCCTTCCTCAAGGACCGCCCCGCCCTATAGCCATCCCCACCTTCGCCAATTTAAATATCAGCGAACGATGTAACCCTACTTCACTCCCCGAGCCATTCCCCATACAATTTTCAAAATTTTCAACCACCTTTAATACCTCATGCTTTGTCAAGAACGATTCCCTCTCTAACGCCAGTATTGACTTGGGAATCCTTTCATCCACTGGATGTAGTCAATATATCCCCGTGAACTCCTCCCTCTGTAGTCCTAATACCACTGTCTTTGTCTGTGGAAGTAACCTAGCATACACCTATTTACCCCCGAATTGGACAGGGGTCTGCACCCTGGCCACCCTTCTCCCCAATGTAGACCTGATCTCGGGAGACACCCCATTGCCCATTCCCAGCTTTGACCT
This sequence comes from Globicephala melas, assembly GCF_963455315.2. NCBI lineage: Eukaryota > Metazoa > Chordata > Mammalia > Artiodactyla > Delphinidae > Globicephala > Globicephala melas. The sequence goes on from NC_083328.1 coordinate 83,096,630, forward strand.
CTGGGCAGGGAGAACCAAACGAGCCATTACAGTCCTACCCCTCCTGGTAGGATTAGGAATTACAGGAGCTGTGGCCACAGGGAGTACGGGTCTTGGGGTCTCCCTTCACTCCTATAGTCAGCTGTCTAGGCAATTAATAGAAGATGTAGAAACTCTCTCTGGGACCATTCAGGACTTACAGGACCAATTAGATTCGCTGGCCGAGGTGGTCCTACAGAATAGGAGGGGCTTAGACTTGCTGACAGCTGAACAGGGTGGGATATGCCTCGCCCTAAAAGAAAAATGTTGTTTCTATGCAAATAAATCAGGCATTGTAAGAAACAAGATCCACCAGCTCCAGGAAGACCTAGCTCGCCGCCGGCAAGAATTAGCGGATAATCCCCTTTGGTCAGGATTTCATGGGATGCTCCCCTTCCTCCTCCCCATCCTGGGCCCTCTACTATGCCTCCTTCTCCTCCTCACTATAGGTCCCTGTATACTCAGTAAAGTCATGAATTTTGTTCGCGAAAGAATAAATACAGTCCAGCTAATGATATTAAGAACACAATATCAGCCCTGCGAGGCCTCAGAAATTGAAGAAACGGAGCCTTGAGGACCCAAGATTGGCTCCTCTGGTTCATGAGAAAGGGGGGAATGAGGGGGCTATGTTCTAGTTTGGTGAGAATAGGACTGAGTTGACGCCCTGCATTCAATTTGTGCTTTTCCTGGAATTTCTTTTCTGTTCTTTCCGGAGGGGAAGGGCCGAAAAAGGACCATTCCAGGGCGCGGCGCTGGGCTTGCCACATTTGGGAGCGCCGCCTGAAGTTGGGCGCACAGCCTCCCGACGCCCTGCCGTTGGGCTGGTGGAGGCCGCAGCACTGCTAGGGTTGTATCAGTCCTCCTGTTTGCACTATTTCTTTTTGCGACCATGGCCCCGCCTTAAGTATTTCTAATTAAGAAACGAAACCTCAGGAAACCGAAACTTAACCAGCCGCTCTCGCTTCTGTAATTACGCCTGCTGACCCCCCCCCCGCAACCGTCCAACCAATCAGACGGCGACTAGTGTCTCTGTTTGAAAGTCAACCAATTGGCGACTAGTGTCTCTGTTTAAAAGTCAACCAATCGGCGACTAGTGTCTCTGTTTAAAAGTCAACCAATCGGCGACTATGTTTGTACCGGTCTATAAAAGAGCTGTACTAAACTCCGCCAGCACCTCTTAGCGTCACCGGCAACGAGTGCGCGGAGGTCCAGGTTCGAACCTGCAATAAATGACCCTTGCCGTTTGGCTTTGACTCTCGACTCTGGTGGTCTTGTGGAGGGGCCTCGCGACCTTGGGCATTTCAAAGGCAGTTTTAAGCAAAACTTAAATACCCTTTTACGAGAAAGCAAGAGACCTCAAAAGGCCATGCCCAGGGTGGTTTCCTCAGACCCCCTCAGGGGTCCCTGCAGCATCCTGGACCCCTAGGAAGACTTTCAGGAAACATGTCAGAGACTCAGAGTACACTCAGCCCTCTGTATCCACGGGTGCATCATCCTCAGATACAACCAACTGCGGATCGAAAATATTCGGAAGAAAATTCAGAGAGTTCCAAAAAGCAACACTTGAATTTTCCACCTGGCAACTATTTACCTAGCATTAAGAGAGTATTTGCAACTATTTACCTAGCATTTACATTGTATTAGGTCACATAAGTACCCCAGAGATGATTTAAAGTGCGTGGGAGGATGAGCTTAGGTTATATGCAAATACTTGCCCATTTTAGAGAAGGTTCTTGAACATCCATGGATTTTGGTATCTTCTGGGGTCCTGGAATAAACCCCTCTATAGATCCCGGATACAGAGGGATGACCATAATTTTAATTTTAAACCTTAAAATTTTAGACTATCAAGTAGCCTTTGAATTACACTTTTACGTTGCAGCGGCAGGCTGGTATTTTTCTGTCTGGTAAAGTGTAAGTTTTTAAAAATCCCTTGTGGAATCTCCACACTCTGCATGTCCACGGGTCTGCAGACAGCCATTGGGAAACACTGGGCCACAAATTCAAGGAAGATAAAAGCAGAAGAAGCAAACAAAAGCGTCGGAGAAGTACCCCCTCCCAGATCAATGTTGTCGCTTTGGCAGCGCTATTGTTGTTTCTGTTGTTGGTTCACTATTTGCTTCAGGCCACACCTTTGCGCTGTCCGGCCCTCATGGATAGGACAGTGTATGTCCCCTCAGGCCAGATTTGCAGACACGTCCACCTGCCCTGCCCTTCTCCGTCTCTTGCCTTTGTCAGACATCACCCATTAATCGCGGTCTTCCCTCCCAGGGGGCAGCCTCACCAGCCCCAGATGAGCACTCCCCACTGCCTGGCTGCCTCCCTTCTGTCTGACCCCACAGGAAGTGTCACAGCACAAACGCACGGGCGTGCGATCCGTGTAAGTTCATTATCCTTTCTGGCTCCCATGTCCGCTGTCAAACCAGAGTCCTGCCTATGCCGTTGGTGTGAGGTTGAACGCGAGGGTGCAAAGACCTCTCACAGTCCTGGCGAATAATAGCCCCGGTGCGATGCAAGCTGCTGTCTAATCAGATCACCTTTGTTGTGATGTTCCAGGCTCCCTCGTTATTCAACAAGGGCTCCAGAGGCCCACAATGTATGTAAATTAGAGCAGCACGTGGAGATCTGGAGAGGGAAGGAAGGGGAGGAGAAAGAGTGAGAACGGAGGTCAGGATGTGAAATGGGCCCCCGGAGAGGCTGGAACGCAGATCACCCCCCAGGAGGCCGAGAGCACACTCAGCGGTGGGACACACGGGGGCTTCCAGCTCCAGCCTTGGGAACCGGGGCACGTGTGTGCTCCCTGTACTTGGCCGTGTTCTGGGCTTCAGTCAAGTCCAGAGAAACCTGACACACATTTTACATCAAAGCTCTTAAAATAATATTGAAAAATCTGTCTATCTATCTATCTGTCTGTCTGTCTGTCTATTTACCTACCTAGCACTTTTGGTATTAAAACGATCATCCCTATAGTAGGGAGTACAATGTGAGAGTCTTTTAAAATTTAAAACAAAATAAAAACAACTGTCAGAAAGGTAATGCTTGCATCCCACCCTTGATGGGTCCTCTGAGGGTTCCTGGCGAGTTTGCCCTGTCCGCCTTAGCTGGACTGAAGGGAGAGGGGATTGGAAATCGGAGGAGCCCTGCTGTGACCTTGCTCACAGGTTCTGCTCCCTGGAGGGCTTGGTGGCCACTGGTCCAGCGCAGCTGTTCCTGGTTAACTTGCATGAATTTTGTTGTTTCCATCATCTGGCGACTCTTTCTTCTGCTCAGACACTCCACCAGCATGGGTGCCACCTTGCGCCCTAGGCCCCCTGGCCACCCAAGCTGTGTTCCAGCCTCCAGGAGATGAGCAATGGTTCTTCCCTCTAGGAAACCATGGTGCCACCTTGAGTGCCTATTAGATGTGTATGGTATGTGGTAGGTGGAATCTTTTAAATATATTGATGCTCAGTTATTCTAATTTAATTGTTCTGATGTTAACCAGCCATCTACATTTTCTAAAAAAACCAACCCAGTTGATTGTAATTGAAAGCCTGAGTTGAGAGCTACTATCCCAGGCCAAAATGTACAAATAAGCAGCTCACATACCAGCATCCCATCTCCTCCTGTCAGACGGAGATCTCCAAGCCATCGCTATGATAGGCAAACTCTAAGGTGGTCCCATGACCTCTGTCATTTGGTGTTAAGCCCTGCATAGTCCCCTCCCTGTGCAGATCCCACTCCACTCCAGTGCAGACCTGTCATTTAGTTATGGAATGACTCACGTTCTGGGTTTGTGCAGTAACTTAAACTTTTGCTGTGTGGTTTGTAGTTTGTACGGATAGGTATCTCATCCAGAAGTATCAATAGATTCAGCTTCAGTGTATGAGGCAAGCACCTTGCACAGGTGGGCCCAGAACCATGGGGCACGTGTTTTTTTTTTATCTCACTTTTGTGATGGTGAACGAGCATGGAATTACTTCCCACATCATCACCTGATGGAGCCAGTAGATTCGTTCCCACCGATACCACACTTCCTGGTTTCAGTGTCCCTTGATAACTATTGCCTTGTCCCATTACTATTAGAGGGTCAAAAGAGTGATTTTTAAAACTGTGTCATTCCCCCGAATTTATATTAGCTAGCATTTTCTTCCCAAGAAGACTCCCTCATCACCTATGTGATGGCCCTGCAATACAGTCCAGTCCATACGAGATTGTCGAGATAATTGCTCTATTCTTTCCAGTTGTGTATCAGTTTTTAAGAATAACAAGATGGAGTTAGTGTTTAGGGACTAAAATCTGCAAACTAGGGGTGTTCATTTTTAAATACTACTGGGTTGTAGTCTTCTAAATCTTTGTAGGAGACAGAAAATATTTTATAAAGAAAATGTGTTTATACCAATATTTTCAATTTAACATTAAGATTACAGGGAGTTGCTTCTATTTTTATATATTGGAATGTAGTTGATTACAATGTTGTGGTAGTTGCAGGTGTACAGCAAAGTGATCAGTTATATATACACATGTATCTATTCTTTCTCGGGAGTTGCTTCGTTGACTTAAAATTTTTCTGGAAGGCTGAAAACCGTGGCTGCCAACGACAATAACATTAACATAATTGTGTACTTTATCTTACAATCTCTCTGTAATAGTTTCAAAATAGCCATCCCAGTAATGAAGCCAGGCTGACATTTCTTTGAGTGTTTTTCCTCAGAATATATCCTATTAGGACTATATAGCTAAAAGTGTGTTTTAAAGTCAATTGAGCCAATGATTTTCTCCGTGTGGTGATGTTACCAGTCTGATAGAATTTTAGGCTTGTTTCCTTTCCAAAAAAATTTTTTTGTTGTTAAGTATTTTTGTTTATTTATTTATTCATTTATTTATTTTAAAATTTTATATTGGACTATAGTTGATTTATAATGTTGTGTTAGTTTCAGGTGTACAGCAAAGCGATTCGGTTATACATATACATATATCTATTCTTTTTCAAATTCTTTTTCCATTTGGGTTTTTGCAGAATATTGAGTAGAGTTCCCTGTGCTACTCAGTAGGTCCTTGTCGGTTATCTATTTTATCCTTTTCAAATTTTAAAGATTGTTTTCCTTTTTAAATGTAATCCTTTTTTAATTATGCAAAAACATTTACATGGTGCCCAGATCAAAATGATATAAAAATGACAGCCAGAGAACTTGAGTGTCATCTCTGTCTTCTCCATCCTAATTTTCCCCTCCACCACTAGTCGCCCAGTTTATTAGATTTTGGCTATATTTACATTGTTTCTTTGTGATAATATAAGTGTTTACGTGGATGTATTTACCTGTCCCTTTTGCATTCCTCTTTTGATATTTTTTCCTGTGTGTCTTTGGGGACAGTCCTAGAAGTGAGATCAATAGGTCAGGGGGTAAACACACACAGGACTGTCCTGCAAGTCGCCTCACTCCCCTTTCCCAGGAATTGGCTTCCCACCAGCGACATTAGAGAGTGTCAGTTTCTCCACAGTATCAACCACAGAGCACGTTGCAAGCTGCTTTTTCAGTTTGTTAAGTGACTGTGTCTTGGTGTAATTTTAATTTGTATTTCTCATATTATAAATCAGGCTGAGTACCTGTTCATAGGATCAAGGACCGTTTGCATTTCTTGTTCTGTGAGTTTTCTGTCTATATCCTTAGCTTGTTTCTTAAGCTTCAGGGCTTGCTTGAATTCTGAGACTTTAGGGCTTCTGTATGTATTTGATAGATGAGGTTTTGGAGACTCGTTCCTGTGAGTGTACGAGTCAATCTTTTGTTCACTTTTACTGCTGAGTTGGCTGGGATGCGCCGGGATTCGGTTATCTATTCGCGCCAGTTGCTGGAGATTTGAATTTCTTTCCATTTGGGGCTATTATGAATAATGCCGAGTGTGAATAATACACCTACAATTTTGTGTGTATGTATGTTTTCATTTCTCTTGGATAAACACCTAAAAGTGGACTTGCCGGGTCTGTGATCAGTGTACGTTTAACTATATAAGGTGCTACCAGGCTGTCTTCCAAAGTGGCCGCACCATTTACCTTCCCACCAGCAATGTATTAGGTCTATTAGTATTTTTTTATGAATACATAAACATTTTTAAATCATAAGTTTTTATATTAAATACGGTAAATCTATCCATTTCTCTATTTATTCTGCATAAACAAAAGCTCTTTGGGATCCTCAACATTTTTTAAGAGTGCAAAGGGGTCACAAGACCAAGATGTTTGAAAACGGCAGTTTTAGAGCAAAACTGAGAAATAGAATGTGTTTTCTAGCAGGGAGCCCTGCTGTGTTTTTCTAGCCTGAGCCAAGTTCATTTTAAAGGAAACAAATTCTCAAAGTCCCTGAGACCATGCTTGAGGACATGAGGTTGAAGAACATCCGTTTAAGGGCTTCCCTGGTGGCGCAGTGGTTGGGAGTCCGCCTGCCGATGCAGGGGACGCGGGTTCGTGCCCCGGTCTGGGAAGATCACACATGCCGCGGAGCGGCTGGGCCCGTGAGCCATGGCCGCTGAGCCTGCGCGTCTGGAGCCTGTGCTCCGCAACGGGAGAGGCCGCAACAGTGAGAGGCCCGCGTACTGCAAAAAAAAAAAAAAAAAAAAAATCCATTTAAGAATATAAAATTCTGAAATATGCAGGTCTCGTTCAATAGCGCGTTCGCGCTGCAGCGGTGGGGTTTTCTCACTAGGCTGCTAAAACTGGCTTTGCTGCTCTCTTTTTTCACGCTTTTCATCGCAAAAATAACCCCCTAGCAATATGAAAAATTTCTCTTGTAAGCAGTTCACATTTTTTTTCACCCCAAACACTCCCCTGTGTCTTCGTCGGGTCTGCAAATGTGAATCTGAGAACGACTGAGTGACCCAATTTTACCATCGGGTAAAAGTGACGTAAGTGCTCTAGAAAAATCCCGCTTCTCCGTGTGTGATGACGATGCTCCTGTCACTCTCCTCTCTGCCTTCGTGGCCCTTGGGACACTAGAGCATCATAAGGGCCCTCCCTGGGGGCCTGGGGGCAGCTCACCCCTCGGGCTGCGGGCAGCCACTCCCTGGGGCTGGGATGGAGGACGAGCAGGTTGTGCTGGTCCCTTGACACCCAGGAGGGGGGACCCCAGGAAAGACTTTGCCTCGATCTTAGTGTGGCTCATGAGCTCTGTTGCCCTGTGGCCTCTCCAAGCACCTGTGTCCCCTCACAAGTGGACAAGGGGCCTCCACCTTCCGTGCGGCTGTGACATCACACAGGGCCTTAAGCAAGTGGAAGCTAGTTTATAATCACACTCCCATTGCTCGGTGTTGGTTCACGCTCCTTCCTTCCCACAGACGGCTACAGGGGCTCAGAGTGTCACATAAATGAGAGCAGAAGGACAGGGGTGGGGAACAGTGAGTACAAACAAGGGTCTGGCCATGAAGTGGTCCTGGGTAAGGCTCGGGTCACCCACCAGGTCCCGGGGTGGCACACGTGGACTCTGAGCTCGTGGCTGTCAGGGCAGGGGTCGCTCACCAACCACGGGGTCCTTGGCCGGGTTTGGGGGTTATGTGAAGTCGGGGTCCAGACTCTGGGCATCGTTTACCTTGAGCATTTGAAAAATTTAAATTGCATTTTAATTTTTTTAACCAAACGTCCCTATACAGGCAATTAATTTGGAATCACTACGTAACAATTAAAATGGAAAGTTCAGTGACTGAAAGATTCAGCAAAACCATCCCCTCCTCCCTGGCCCACCTGGCGCCCTCTGCCGTGCACCTGGCGTATTGCTTATGCGAGATTCAGATGCACGTTTGCAGAATCTCGGCTTCAGTCTTCCCAGCCACCACTAGAGGGAAGCGTCATCATATTAAGGATTCCTGAGGCTTCCCTGAGAAAAGCACTGGAGTATAAATATTCCTGTTTGTTCTGGAAAAGCTGAAGCCCCACGGGAGTAAGGACAATAGGAAAATGAACCTCCAGGTGCCCTAAGGCCCGATAGTGTCTAATATTTGGCCAGTTTTGTTACATCCATCCTACCTATAACCCTGTTTTCTTAAAGTGTCTTAAAGCAAATCCCGAACACGTCTGGATTCACCTGAAAATAATCCAATATGTGTCTTTTCCAGAAAAGGACTCATTAAATCCTTCGACATAGCCACCATCGCATCGTCACCCCTAACAAAATACCACCAATCCCTTGATACTATATAAGCCAGTTCCGCTTTTATTACTTCTTGATTATCTCAAAATGCCTCTTCGCAGTTGCTTTGTTCAAACTCACATCCAAACAAGGTCAGCACATTTGTGTTGGATGAAATGTCTCTAACATGTCTTTCCACTTACGGAGTTTCTTGCTTTCCTCATTTTTGTTCGCAAGTTTCGTTGTTATTTGGGGGGTGGGTATGGCATTTATCTTTTGAAGAAACTGAATATTTGTCCGGCTATAGGAGCCCCAGGTCTGGTTTAACTGCCCTAGCGCCCTGCATTCCTGGGAACTGGTGGTTAGACTGAGATGCTCCGTCAGTCTCAGGTCTGAGTCTTTGGGAAAGACCTCTGGGTGAGGCAGGTGTGAATCCCACTACCTCCCATCCAGAGGCAGAGAATATCAGGGTGTCTCCTTTGGGCTGTCCCACTTGGTTGAATCGGGTCCTTTCATCATAAAATTTGCCCGTCCACGTTTCACCGGATGGTGTGAGCAGGAGCTTCTGACTATGCCTAGCTCCATCGCTTCACTAGAAATTGCAAAACGACGATATTCTAATCACATCATTCCCTTGGCATTTTTAAGCTGGAATTCTATTTATAAGAACACGGAGAACTCTTTCCTCATCAACTACTTGGTTACTCTGGAATACGGTTTTTATGGGAACAGGAGGATAAATGCTTCATTTTTTTCCTTAATCTATTTTCATAATACAGAGTTGATGTCCTAGCAATTTGAGAGGTTTTTCTTCCCCTCGTAAACTCATGGCATTTCATACACTAGATGTATTCAGCCACTGCCCCCATTATTCTTCTGGGTGGTCATCTGTCTCATCGAGGCCAGTGGGAGCCTCTTCGGGTCAGCCCGTATCCCCGGGACTCAAAGACTTTGAGAGCGTCCTTGCCTCCTGGGGTGACCAGATGTTCGAGGCTCAGCTATGCATCTCCTGCCCCAGAAGTGGACTCAGCCCTTTCTCTGAGGAGCCCTGGTTCCCGTCAATTTAGGGAGGGTGGAGTGGGTGATGTGCTCACATCCACAGTTCTTGCACAAGGCAGGTAAGGGCTCTGATGGGGAAGGGGCCGTGGCATCAGATATTAGTGATGCAGCCCTTGCTTAATTATGGTACCCCCTATAAACTCCTAAGAATTGTAACTCATTTGAATTCTGCCTTCTACTCAAATCTCAGCTTTTGTTTTAATATCCAAGTAATCCATTCCTCCCTAAAACTCTGAGTACCGTGGCTATCCTAGGGAAATGTATGATTTTTATCCAAGGGCCTTACTCATGCCTGAGCTCAGGGCCCCGAGCTCACAGATGCTAGTTTGAAAGGATGAATTGAGCGAGAGAGCAGGTGTGCGCCCACCTGAGCCTGGGCCCCATTTCCCAGCCCTGCCCTTTCCTCCCTCTTCGTCTTTGCTGCCTGATCTATCTACTCCAAATGCCTATTTTGTTGCTGCAGCCTCTGTGTCTATATGATCCATATTAAGCCATCTTTGGAATAAGATGGGCTGTGAAGTGACGTGAAAATCAGAATATGAGAAGGGAAACCTCCTGTGTGTCGAGGGCTTTGCCGCCGTGGGCCAGACGCTGGGCCAGGTGATTCTGCACATCCCACCACACCCGCGGGACCACCTAACGAGATGGGCTTTGCTGCCACCGTTTTACAGAGGTGGGCACTGAGTTTCAGCAAGTTTACTCCCAAGGTCATGAGTGTTAGTAGCCCAAGCAGAGCTTACCGTTGGCCTCCAGCTGGTGCTCCAGGCTCTCTCCCCTTCTTACCCCTCTTGTTTCCTTCCTACCAGAATCGCTGGTAAATATCAAGGACAAGGTCATTTCCTTGGATCGCAGGGGATGGCACTCTTGCTAAGAAGCATGAAAAATAACGATTACCATATGCCCTTTGACCCCACCCCAGTGATGGACTTCGGGAATTCTTTTTTATGACAGTCACAGAACTCGGTACCCGCCCAAGACAACCATCTACGTTAGGCGTCCTCCACCGGCAATGCCCTAAGCCCCTCCCCGGAAGAGGAGGTAAAGTCCTTCAGTGATGTTTACTCTTCGGATACCTTATGAGGTTTTCAGTTTTTCTCTCACCCTGCTGACGTGGAATCACTAAAATCTAAAACTGTTTTCCCCAAAGCCCTACAAGCCAAATGACTTAATATAAACTTCAGAGAAGTCACCACAACAGATCAAATGTGTGGACAGTCCTCATACCTGCTGCTGTGCGGGCCACTCAAAAGTTCACGAGAACAACCAGTGCCACCGCGAGACTCATTCAAACCGCAAACCAGAAAATTCACCCAAATTGCCTCTGCCTGTCCTCACCTGGCCCCCAAAAGATGCTTCAGAACCAACACCTTCTTGATCGAATGCCTTCTAGACTTCAAAGCTGGATTTATAATTTGTTCCACAAGGACCATTTACTTTAGCTTGAAATGATAGTAAAATAATTTAGAACCACCAAGCTCTTAGTGGGACAAAATGGAATATATCACACACTTGATTAATTTTTAAAGGCGAGAATGAAGACGATAAGTGAAGATAATCAATGTAGGACCAAAAGAAAACCAATGGTAAGAGGATAAAAAGTAAGTTCAAAGATATTATCAATTTTATTTGACAGCAATGTATTAAATAATCCAATTAAAAGACAAAGATTGCCAGACTGGAAGAAAAAAACAAACTTGTTGCCGCCTTCAAGATAAACTACTTAAACCTAAGGGCAGAGAAAGTGTGAAGTGAACTCTTGGAAAAAGATGAATGTAAATACTAACCAAAAGAAAGTTGGCTTATCTATACGGGTACTAGTTATCAGGCAGAGTAAACTTTAACTTATGACACATTACTAGAGATAGAGTCATGTCACTATAATGGAAGGATCTGTGCACCAGGAAGGTGCGACGATGTAACTGCATATGCACCTGATAACATAGATTCAAAATATGTAAAACACATAGGGAGAATATTAGTAAGTTACCAGTGGTGGCCGTGGAGCAGGGTACCTATGAGGAGCTAGAGAAAGGAGAAGTCATATCTGGGACTAGATTAGGGCCAGACAACTCTATGGACATGAACTGACTTTGTCTTGGATGAAGCATGATTAAGTATTGAGCGGAAGGGCTGGTGTCTACTAAAAATCATATAGCAGTGTGTTCAAGCAGAGAGTGTGCTGGTAAACGTCCAGCCTCACAGATGATGTCAAGTTCCTCCAAGTGGCAAAATGCATGCAAATTCCTCCAGGCGCTGTGAACCAATCAAAAGATGGCAGATGAGCCTGTTACATTGAGGGAATACACAACCCAGACTCTACAAGGATAACTGTGAGAAATCAGTTACAAACACTATAAAGAGCCATCGTACCGTGTTCCCACAGACGTTGGCTTCATCCGCCACAGCCCACACAGCTAACGACATCTGGGTAGGCACCATAACGGAGTCAATTTGGGAAACAAAGCCAAAACCATGATGACCTCATCCCAAAGCATGATATAGCTGAATCCTCAGTTCTGCAACAGTGTTCGTCATCTATGTCCGGGGGCAAAGGAAGAGAAAGAAGACCTGGGGAAAGAGATCTAAAACAACAAGGGGCCGTTATAAAAGACTTTAGAAACAACTGGACTCGTTAGTCTGCAAAGTTCTGGAAAGGTTAAGAGAATGTGGTAGAATCTATGAAACCATGGAAGTTAGGGTTAGGAAAAGTCCAGACTCGTGATATATGTATTCGATCCTGAGATATGTCTGAGTTTCTGCCTCAAAGTTAGTGACTTACAACACCACAGATCTCTCGTCTTGCAGCTGTATTGCGTACAGGCCCGACGTGGGTCTCGCGGGGCTGGAGTCCAGGTGTGGGCAGGGCTCTGCTCCTTCCTGGGGTTCTGGGGGGAGAATCTTTTCTAGCTGCTGGCATCCACCTATATTCCCTGGTTCCTGACCTTTTCCTCCATCGTCAAAGCCAGCAAGTGGGCTGTCTCCGTCAGCTCGGACTGAAACAACACAGAGCCATAGGCTGGGGGGCTTAAACCACGGACGTTTCTTTTCTCACAGTTCTGGAGGCTGGAATCCAAGATCGAGGTGCCGCCAGGGTTGGTTTCTGGGGAGGCCTCTCTTCCTGGCCAGCCGTGTTTCCCTTCCCACGGTCCTCACGTGGGGCAGAGGCTGAGATCTCCCTCTCTGCCTCTTCTCACAAAGCCACAGATTGGGGACCCCGCCCCTCTGACCTCATTTAACCTAATTACCCCCTGAAGTCCCTATATCCTGACACAGTCACGGGAGTTAGGGCTTCAGTGAATATTCGGGGTGGGGGGTGGAGAAAATTCAGCTCATGGCACAGGACAGGTCCCTCTGACCTCCTCTGGCCTCCTTCTTCCAATCTGAAGGCTCCTGTGCTGGCCGGCCTGCCTGGCCTCGCCCCCATAATCCACGACAGTCTCCCCATTTGAAGTCGGCTCATCTGCCAGCCTAACTCACTGCACACTCGATTGCCTTTTGCCACGTAACCTAACATAGTCGAAGGTTCTGTGAATTGGGACGTGCACAGCCCAGGAGGCCATGGTACACAGAAGAAATGAGTGCTACCCGGGGGTCTGAAAGCAGCAGTTTTAGGACAGATAAGTGGAGGTTCTTTTTTTGTTTGTTTGTTTGTTTGTTTTTTGCGGTACGCGGACCTCTCACTGTCGTGGCCTCTCCGGTTGCGGAGCACAGGCTCCGGACGCGCAGGCTCAGCGGCCATGGCTCACGGGCCCAGCCGCTCCGCGGCATGTGGGATCTTCCCGGACTGGGGCACGAACCTGCGTCCCCTGCATCGGCAGGCGGACTCTCAACCACTGTGCCACCAGGGAAGCCCAAGTTGAGGTTCTTATTCCTTGTTTTATTGTGATAAAAGCACATAACACAAAACCATCCGGACCATGTTTACGTGTGCAGTGCAGTGGTGTTGTCTCTATGTATATCGCTGTGCATCTGATCTCTGGAACTTTCTCACCTTGAAAGACTGAAACTCTACCCGTGGAGCAAGTCCTCCTCCCCTGGCCCACCGTCGAACCTGCTAGGACTTTGATGACCGTGGATCCTCATGGAGTGGGCTCTCACCGTGTCTGTGTTTCGTGTCGGGCTCGTTTCACTCAGCACGATGTCCTCACGGCTCATCCCTGCTGTACGTAGCACAGCAAGTGTTCCCTTCTGCTTTAGACTGAATACCGTTCCACCGATGTCTACACCGCACGGTGCGTACCAGCCATCCACCAACCGATGTTTAAGCGTTTCCATGTTTCCTGTATCGTGAACAGCGCTGCAGTGAACACAGGTGTGCAAACAGCTCTTCGAGATCCTGTTTACAATCCTTTAGGGTTTATACGCAGAAGCGGGATTGCCGGATCGTAAGGGGATGTTGGGAGAGGCAGTCTCATGTGTGCCGTCTTTCGACCCCACTCGGCCACCAGTGGAGGGGCCTCGGGCCTGGAGCACATCCCCACCTCGCACGCAGCCTGTGTGGGCCCGGCCCCTCGTGCGGGCATCTCTCTCCCCAGGTCAGACTGTGTGTCGTCTCTGCTCTGTGTCACACGGCACCCGGCCAACCCCACTGTCTCTCTGTCCCCTGAGGGGAGGGGACGGGGCCCTTCTGATGAGACGGGAGGGGTGCGTCGGGCCAGTGGCCCCGGGTCGGCTTCCACGTGGGCCCGCCCACTGCTGAGGCTGGTCTTGCCATGTCTCTCCTCTGCGTGGCTCCATCCAGTGCTTTGCTGTGGTGTCTTTTTCTCGGTGTCTTGGGTACCACGAGGCCGAGGGCAGAGTCATTCAGACTTCCGCTCCCGGTGACAGATGACAGAGGCCACTTTCTGGACACTGGAGCAGTGAGCAAGGTCGCCAACAGGCACCCCGTGGCTTGGTGGGAACACGAAGCTCCTCGGCCCACTGCCACAGGGCAAAGCCGGCTCTGGGGGTGGAGGGTGACGGGCTGCTCAGGTGCCCTCCGCCACGGGTGTTCCCGTGGTGTCCCGGGGGTCGCGGACGATGTCAGAGGGAAGTAGGGGCCTGTGAGGGGCTCCACCAGGTCGGTCACTTGCTGGCCTCACTCTGCACAGAACCGCTGACGGGGCTGCTGAAATGAGATCCTTCTCTAGGGATGAAGTACAGAGTGAAGGGCAGACGTGGGCAGAAGCGGGGGAGCCCCAGGCAGCCTGGTTGGTGTGTCTGTTTGGTGAAGGGACATTGCAGACCCAAATGATTCAGGCGTTTGACATAGTCAGGGATGGACCGAGGTCTCCAGGACCCACTGGGACCAGGGACCCTCTACTCCTATCAGGATAAAGGGCAGAATGGGGGGAATTCAGATTCTTCTGGGGCTCTTGGGTGCTGGTTCCCACATGACCATATTTCCAGGTCCCCATTAGGGTGGGATTAAACGGATGACATTGGGGATTTGGGGGTGAATGTGATGATCTATGACACACGGGTGCTGATACGCCTGTGGGTGGGGTCTCTGGGCCATTGGGGGTGCTGGCAATGGTGGTCCCGCAGCAGAGTGCATTGTGGGCCCTGGCGTTTTGGCTGCTTGTGGCTCAGAATGTCACTGTCATCTGGGGGGGGTCTGACCCTCAGCAAAGAATTCAAGTCGTAACAGTGGGGCGTGTCCACTCCCACCCAATCCCCTACGTTACCCAAGCCCAGCGGGCTGTTCATCGCAAGCTGGGCTGCCCTCCAGGCGGATGGGGGATTGTTAACTCAGGGCTTGCTGCAGACAGGAATGTTACAGACCATCTGTCACCATTTAACAGCCCCGTTTGGCTGATCAAAAAGGCCTCCAGGACGTGGAAACTGGCAAGGGGCCATCCCAGGTTGGATCCACCCTCAGGGCCAGGTGTCCTCACTAAAATGGTCAGTGACAGCCCATTCCCCAGACGGGTAAGTCATTATTGACTTGGCGGTTTTTCTGGGCTCTAGATAAACAGGTGGTGCAGCCCTGCCCTGAGTCACTGACAAAATGACGTCACCAAGCTCAGCACGCTGGGTGATATTAAGGGATTGTCAGTTGCATTCAGGATGCCACTTCCCTCGTGGAATTGGACAATTGGGCCAAAAGGTTTGTGTGAAACCACAGGGGCAATGGGTCCGCAGGGAGGTGGCAAACAGTGTCTCAGCCTGGAGAGCTCTGTGGAGCGGGACAGGCTGCGGGCACTCGCCTCCCCCTGCAGAATCCTGGGCTGCGCCTGGTTAAAAAGAGCTCCCTGATGAAAACCCGCACAGCTGTGGACTTCACGCAGATTTGTTGGCTGAGAATGGAGTCTCTCGTCCTCGCTTCTGTTGTATCGGCCTGGCCAGTACACAACGACTCAGACTCTCCCCAAAGCCAGCAAGACTCAGTGGACCAGATGGCCAGGTGGTGATGGACAACAAAACAGACCTTGATGATCTGCTGGCAGAACCAGGTGGCGTCTGTGTCATTGGCAATACCCCTTGCTGCGTACACATCGATTCTTCAGGGGAGATGGGAACTGACAGAAGATCCTCACCTGGGCAGGTGGTTATCAGCTGCGCACCTGCTGAATTTGGGGCTCCAGGTTGAGGTCCATCCCCCAGGGAGGCCTGATCATTCTCGTGAGTCCAGTTCTCCTAATAACCTTGACAAAGTTCTGGCTCAAAATGACAGACTCTGTGAGCAAAGCGCGTTCATACAGGGGTTCAAGGCCCATTGGACCAGCTCACCTCTGAGTCAGGGGCAGATGGTGGTCCTACAGGACCTGACACGCTTTATCTCCAGGCCTCTCCAGGCAATGTTGGGGACATACTTATACTGAAAAATCATTCCTTTATTATATGAAGTTCCAAGTTTACCGAGTAAACTTGCAACCACACATGAAGCCTCTCCACCGACGGCAGAAGGGCCAGGAATTTACCTCTAAGACCCTCCTGGTCAGATGGCAGGGCGTACACCCAAAGGGGCCCTCAGGGGCCACACGGAGAGTTTTATTCAAACAGAACAAAACAGGGCCTTATATTAAAACAAACGTGGTTATATTTTGAATTAATATTAAAAAATTAAAATAAAACTTGTAAGATAAAGTGATTTTAAAAATATATTTGGGGCTTCCCTGGAGGCGCAGTGGTTGAGAGTCCGCCTGCCGCTGCAGGGGACACGGGTTCGTGCCCAGGTCTGGGAGGATCCCACGTGCCGCAGAGCGGCTGGGCCCGTGAGCCATGGCCGCTGAGCCTGCGCGTCCGGAGCCTGTGCTCCGCAACGGGAGGGGCCACAACAGTGAGAGGCCCGCGTACCGCAAAAAATATATATATGTATGTCGCGCCCCTGAAATTTTTGTTCCAGGATCCTCCGGTCACAAGTGAATTTCTTTGGGGAAAACGTGAGACTTTTGGGTGCAATCCTTCCAATGGCCACTAGAGGGCAACCTGACAGGGTGGTGATTCACAGCGTCCCCACCATAAAAAGAAAAACACCGTCTGCTAGTTTGTTGTTGTTTCTCCCATTTCTACGAATGTTATTGTCTTTCTTCTCCTCCTTGTGTTGCTCCTCCCTCCTCCCTCCCTCCTGCCACTCTGAGTTCCGTGTCCTGTGTCCAAATGTCCCCGCTGTCCCTCTGTGTGTCATCCTCTCCGTGGCCTCCCGACCCAGCAGTGGGCTGTTGGCACGCTGATAACAAGAGGCACCACTTTCCGCGGGTGCCTTCCCCACATGCCAAGCACGTGAGGGGCGCTGCTTGGGTACCACTCAGGATCCAGGAGCCACATCGTGTATTTACCTCGAGGGCATTTCAGGCAGGACACTGGCTGCTGGGGACGGCAGGGGCCAGGTCACTGAGTGGAGTGGGCCAGAGACAGGTGTAGGAGCCGGGCAGAGACACAGGCTCTGACGACGATGTTGCTGGGGCTGGGAGGGAGGGGGCTTCCTTTATTTCACTGTGGCAGGTCCAGCAGCCTCGCCCTACACCTCCGTCAAATCCGTTATTTCACCAAAACCCGTGTAAGGAATGTGCACAGCAGGCAAACCACATGACCTGCGGACGCCCTGCTGCCCTGGCTGGCCTTTTCTCAGAGGGGGGAAGCAAATACATTTTTATCTAAGTCACTAACTCGTGGTTTTCTCTCTGCATCTTTGCAGGTTTTCTGAGGAACAGCCTACAGAGGGCACCGGAGTCCCAGGGAAGTGGCCGGTGCAGGGAGGAGATGGCGGGGGCCCCTTTCTCTGCTCATGGGGTCACATGGGCCCTGGACCCCAGGAACTGCAGCCGCCTCCGAGGCCACCAGCACTCAGAGGTGGGATCTCTGGGCCTCTCCTGCCTGGGACTCTGGCTGGGACAGAGGGAACCATCCTGGGCTGACTGGATCTTCCAGACATCCGGGACGTTGAGCTGTCCTGGGCATCAGGGACCCATTACAGAGGCTCAGCCAGGTCCGTCGGTCTGGACAGTGGCCACCAGCATGGCCCTCCTGTGGGCAAGGCCACAGGCACCCAGGACTCCACTCTGGGCTCAGCTCAAAGGCTCTGACTCAGAGCCAGACCTTCTCACTTTCCCAGACTCCTTGAATCACGTCGCACTGGAACCACTGGCTCAGCATTCCACAGTAAGTCAGCAAATGTGCACTGAGATGCCACACACCGTGAACCAGAGGGCACAGGCCCTCACGCACGGGTTCCGCTAAAATGAATAGAATCCAGGTAAGCGTTAGCGTCCCCTAAAGCCTGCTGTGTGCTCAGAGCCACGTTGTTTGAAAGAAAGTCATAAAAGTACTTAAAAATAAATATTCCTACTCTTCAGTAACACCTCTGGAAGGAGTTACGTGGAAACCCCTCTCCCCCAGTCCTGGAGTCTTCCCCACGTGGGGACTGTCCCACTGGGTCCCTGCCTCCGCCCCCAGCTCCTCCAACATTACCCAGCACCCCCGTCCTCGGGGGGCACTTGCTGGAGCTGTGGCCACCCAGCAGCCCCCTCCCTTCTTTGGGAAAGCACCTCACTTCGCTAAAAGAGGGCATGTTCCTCTTGCGCCCATGGGATTTACTCTGAGTGGGGTGACCCCCAGCCCCTCCCAGGTCTTTGGTTCAGAGGGAGATGAGTATTTAAGGCAGAGAACTGTGATTCCCTAGACTCCCACTGCATGTGCACTAATGAGAGTGGCCTGGCCACGCCGCCTCTTTTTAGACGTATCTTCACACTTGCCATGTTCCCTCGAAGGCTCCCAGTATGAACGCAGAACGTTTCAGCCGAGCAGAAATGAGAAGAAAAGATCATTACTCTGCGTGAAATAAGCCACATGCAGAAGGACAAACAGTGCAGACTCCACTCGTGTGAGGTACTTACCTAAGTCAAATCCGTAGAGACAAGGAGTGGGATGGTGGGTGCCAGGGGCTGGGGCCTGGGGAGGGGGGGGCTACTCTTTAATGGAGATGGAGCATCAGTTTTTTTTTTTTTTTTTTTTTTTGTGGTATGCGGGCCTCTCACTGTCGTGGCCTCTCCTGTTGCGGAGCACAGGCTCCGGACGCGCAGGCTCAGCGGCCATGGCTCACGGGCCCAGCCGCTCCGCGGCATGTGGGATCTTCCCGGACCGGGGCACGAACCCGCGTCCCCCGCATCGGCAGGCGGACTCCCAACCACTGCGCCACCACGGAAGCCTGAGCATCAGTTTTACAGGATGAAAAAGTTCTGGAGACCAAGGGGGGTGATGGTTGCACAGCAGTGTGAATGTGCTTAATGCCACTGAACTTAACAATAGTCAAAATGGTAACTTCTAGGAAGTGTGTATTTTAACACAGTTTTTTAAAAAACATAAACTAAAGGAGGAGGAGGGGGGAATGAGTTAGGGGGAGGGGGGACCGGACAGGAAATGACTGGGGATGGGACGCCTCCATCCTGCCCAAGGTGGCCAGTCCTGGCTTCTAAATTGCAGGAGCAGAGGCTGACGACAGCCTGTCCAGGAGGCCCCAGGAATAAAAGGGAATATTTCAGGAAAGTTTCGCAGGGATCAGGGGCAAAAGAAACAAATTTTTTTTTTTTTTTTTTTGCGGTACGCGAGCCTCTCACTGCTGTGGCCTCTCCTGTCGCGGAGCACAGGCTCCGGACGCGCAGGCCCAGCGACCACGGCTCACGGGCCCAGCCGCTCCGCGGCATGTGGGATCCTCCCGAACCGGGGCACGAACCCATGTCCCCTGCATCGGCAGGCGGACTCCCAACCACTACGCCACCGGGGAAGCCCAGAAACAAAATATTTTAATGCAAAAACTGTTAAGGGAAAAAAATCATAGAAGACTTAAGCGGGTATCTTTTCTGTGGAAAACTAGATTCCTAGCCACCAACCTGGACTATCAGATTCTATGGGGTGTCTGTGACTTTCATTGCCTTTGAGCTATTTTCCAGCCCCGTAAAATATAGAAAATTGATGTAGGGTAGATTGGTCCTCAGAAATGCAGATGCCTTGGCCTGGTGGTGGTGGCGATGACACCCCTTCTGCCCCCAAGAAGCCAGCCTGTGTCTTCACTAAGGACATTCACGTCGGCGTCCTGATCGGCTGTCCTTTGGATTCTCCTTTGAACCACTTTTTACGTCCTGACAGTTTTTCCCATTACTTACTGACTACCATAAAATCTTTGACACAGGCTTATTTATATTTATATATGAAAATAGTGATCTTCCCTTTAAAAAAAAATTATACTTTAACAACATCAATGAGGAGAGAGCATAGAGGAGACCAGAAGATTCGCGGGAACTTTTAGACAGTTGAGAACGATGTAGCAGGAACTTCGCCCCACCTGGCCCTCCTCCCTGGGAGCTGCCTCTGGGGTTTCAACCTCTGTCTTCAAAAATGATTTGATGAAAAATTGCAGACTCGTGCTACAAATTGCCTGTTAACCCTAGAGGGGACCAGATCGGGATGTTGATGAAATGTCTGGAGCCGGGGCAGCCTTAGGTTCCCACGAGCATTTTGCTCACGTCTCAGGAAGCCGGAGTGCTGGGCTGAGCCCTGTGGCGATGGCCATCAGCTGGGGGGACCCAGGGCCGGTGGTCCCCAGAGGTGACGCTGAGGCCTCCTTCTCCCCTCCTGACCAAGCTCGGAGCTCTAAGCTTCAACCCCCCACTCAGATGATGGGTCCAAACACCGCCGGCAGAGGGAGGACAGGGGTGTCCACCCAGAGGACAAGGGCAGAGCTGGCCTTACCTGCCTGGCCCCAACCTGGGCACGTGGCAGGGCAGAGGGGTGGTGTGATAAAGGGATTTCCCATCACATCAGCAGAGAGGAAGGGAGGGAGGGGCAGAAACTCGGAGAACTGCGGGCCAAAATCAGACGTGCAGAGAGACAGGCAGAGACAGAGAGAGACAGTGAGAGAGAGAGAGAGAGAGAGAGACATCCAGAACAAGATCCAGAGACATGCAGAGATGAGCAGAGAGACCGTCTCTCACACAAGGGCCACGGGTCCCACGGCCCGACGCACACCGCACACCGTGTGACAGGCCAGCTTTCCTGCCTGGTGGAGCCTCAGGCCCTGCCCCGCCCGCCTCATGTGGGTCTTCCTGTACCCCCATCCCAACGTACAGGGTCCCCTCTTCCCCCATCAGTACCCTCCCTCTCACCGCCGGCGAGGCTGGGGGTTCAGTTGTGTGACCCATCCAGTCGGGATGACGCTGTGTGTCTGATTTTCAGCAATTTCAGCTCTGGGGCCACAGGACACGAGGGCTCCATCAGGGCCCACCCCGAAGCTCTTGGGGCATTTGTGGGCTGGAGCTGTGAATCCGAAGCCCTGAGACCATCCTTCTCTCTCACCTGTTTGTCCAGGGACAGTCACAGCCACCAACCAACACCGTCCTATTCCTTGGTTTTCCCAAAATCTCCAAAAGCATCACTTACGGCCCCTGAGCTCCTTGGTTCTTGCAAGGATGAGGTGACGAGGAGAAGCCGACGCAGATGTTCGTGCGCCTCTACCAACACTTCACGCCACGGACAGTCAGCGCTCACTTGAAATAGACTCTTAGCATCGTTCAATCTAATCAGGTGAGAGAGTGGATTCCAGAAACCCCAGAACCGGTTCAGACAACTCATGCTGAAAATTCTATTCCTCTAGAGCCACGCTCAGGACCAACGTCTGTGTGAGTCCGGCTCCTTCAGGTAAACAGAACCAAGAGGCCAGAGAGAGACACGGAAGAGGAGACTTATTGTAGAAATTTGTTCACGTGATTATGAGACCAAGGAGTCCCACGGTCTGCTACCTCCCGGCTGGAGCCCGGGGAACACTGGGGCTTAGTTCAGTGCAAGGGCCTGAAAGTGAGGGTGGCCGGCACAAGTCCCCGTCTGAGTCCAAAAGCCCGAGAGCCAGGAGGGCCGACGCCCGTGGGCAGGAGACGGACGTCCAGCTCAGGCAGAGAGAGGGCATCCCTTCCCCCACTTATGTGTTCTGTTCAGGTATCAAGAGATTGTGTGATCCCCACCCACACTGGGGGGGGGCATCCCCTTGCTCAGCCTCTGATGCAAATGCTAACCTCTCCGGAGACACCCCCTTCAGACACACCAAAAGGAATGTTCTTCCAGCTTCTGAGCTGGGCCTCCCTTGGCCCAGGCGAGTTGACACAGAATTAACCGTCACACCAGGGAGACTGTATCACCCAGATGAGGGGCATGAAAGGCAGTGATATTAACGATGAGACCAGGACAGCAAGCATAGGAGGGGATGGTCCCGTGTGAACTGGGGTGTCCAGGCCCAGACCTGACCATCCCTGTAGAAACCTCTGCCAACCCCAGCAGTGGAAGGAGAGCAGGGCCAGGAACTGGGGCTGGGATGAGGGAGCCGGCTCTCGGAGAAGAGCCTCTGGCTTGGTCACGGCACCAGGCCCCTCACCCTCCTGGGGCCCTGGCTGCAGCCCAGGGACTGAAAGAGGCCGACAGCCTGTCTGTCCCCTGAGCATCAGTGTCACTGGAAGATTCGGAGGGAAATTGTCTGTGTGGAGATGCTGCCCAAGTCTCATGGATTTTTCTAACGAAACAAAAGATTTATTGGAAGTGAATCATTTTGGTCCCAGACCATTGCAGAGCACACCTTGATTTTCTTCCGACTTGGGTTTAGACATTAAGAATCTCTGTCTGGAGGGAAAACAGATTCTCGGTGGCCAGGAGAGAAACACACACGCGTGTGCATGCGCGCGCACACACACACACACACACACACACACACACACACACACACACGATCCCATGACCCCAAGCCTGACTTGTCCGTAAGTTGCAGGGCAGTTGGATTTCGTAGCCTTGTAGACGGTCTCCCAGCCCCTTCCCAGGTCTCTGGGAAAACCCTGTGACGTCATCATATCTGCCTCCTTTGGGACATGAGGTTGTGGAAGAATTCCTGGCACACACAGAGACAGTGAACTTGGACCGTCACTGCTTTGGGGTTGTGTGTGTGTTGAGGGGAAGCTGATCACAGCCACCACCTGCTACCCAATTTGCAAATGCAAATGCAGTGCCCTTATTAACACATCGTCAGGAACTTCAAGGTGGTGACAGCAGAGCAGGAAACCAAGGATGGGCCCTTCTGAGCATATGGGGCCTCTGGCGACTGCCCAGGTCACATGCCCGGGAACAGCTCTGGTCACAGCCCCGCTGCCCCACTTCTACCTCTGACACGTGGCTTGGAATGGCACAGTCCAGCACAGACCTTTAAAAGCGAGAAGGGCCGGCCTGCAGCACAGTGTTCTGGGCCAGCACCCGGGTCCTCTCCTACCCGCCTCCAGGTGGCGGGGCCGCAGTGGGTTTGGAGCGCCTCCCCTCCCCTGGTCTCAGGCTGTGAGGTTCAGGTGAGCAGATCCTATCCCACCTCCATCCATTGTGCAGGCCACCAGCCCTGGGCAGTCAGCATCTTCCATCCCTTGGGGATAACCGTTGGTTCAGAGCTGGTCACGTAGCCGGGGTTATAAGGCCAGTCTCAGGGCTGCATCGGGAAGGAGAAGGAAGGTGTCTTGATGAGCGCTTGGACCCAGGTGTGCCCCTCACGCCCTCCTCCTCTGTGAGCTCGTGCATGCCCTTTCCGCTCCAGGTGGATGCACGGGGATTTCAGCCCATTGGAGGTGGAGTGAGGAGGCTCCAGTGGGGGGCTGGACGGCTGGGCAAAGTGGATGCCCTGTGCCCGTGGCTGGAAGGAGAGCTGCTAGCTGCCCTGCCTCTCTCAGCCCTGGCTTGTGTCAGACCCCGTCAGCGGGGACTCCTGCTGCCCCTCCTCTGTTCCGTGGCCCAGACACATCCACGGCCGTTCAGGACACTCCTACTGCTGTAGACTGCCGGAGGTCCTGGGGCGTCTGTCCACTTTACCAGCCAGGGTCTCTTCTGGGGGACTTGCTGCCAGCCTGCCTGGCGCTCTGGTCTAAATCAATACACTGACAGGCCCTCGTGGGCAGGAGAGGCTGCACCCAGGACTGGCCTTAAAGGGCCTTCAGGGATCCCGGGGGCAGCGGTGGGCTCTTCGGCGCCCTGGGTTTCTCGCAGGGGCTGCCCTCGCCAGCCTGCATTCGGCCTCAGAGCTGCTTGCAAGTAACATGGTCCGTGGCCAAGAGCGTGGGTCCTGGAGCCCAGCTCCCAGGCTTGAACTTGGTCATCCAGGCATTAGCCGTGGGGCCTTGGGTAACCTCTGTGAGCTTCCGTTTCCTCATTTGTAAGAGGGGGATAAGTCATAATCCCTTCTTCGTTGGATTGTTGTAAAGATTAAGTGGGATAAAGTGTTTAGCACGGGGGCCGGGCAGTAAGGCGTGTTCCATAAATGTGAAATATCATCACATTTCTTTCCCCTTCACGTTCTCTCCTGAAAGAACTTGCTCAGCCCCCAAAGAGACCAGGGACCCCAGACCCCAGCGGCTGGGTCGGGGGCGTCTGCTGAGCCTCGGGCGGGGCTCGCCAGCTTTGCTCCTGGTTGTGGCGACTCAGGACGGCCGTGCAGTCCTGTCACGTGGGGTGTTGTGTCGCCTGCAGACAGATGAGTGGCATCGAAGGCAATGGCCTGTGGACCGGCAGGGGAGCCCAGGAGCTGAGAGAGGGGGAGGGGGAGGGAGATGAGGGGACAGAGGGAGGGATGGGAGGACGGGGAGGGAGGGAGAGAGAAGGATATTAAGAAAGAGAGAGAGAGAGAGAGAGAGAGAGAGACCTGTCATAGTACTTTGCTTTTTATTATTGTTTTTTTATGACAGCCTTATTATTTTGCGGTTTTTGTGGGTCAGGACTTTGGACGTCCCTGACTGAAGGTCCCTCCTGAGTTCCGGTTGCTCCTGGGGGACAGTCTCATCTGGGGGCTCCCCTGAAGGGCCTTCGCCCTGGCGCTCAGCCACACACCGTCTCACGGACTCAGTGGCTCACGGCTGTGGGTGGCAGGCCACCGTCACGTCCCTGACGCCTGGGCCCTGCAAAGGGCGGCTCAGTGCGTGGCAGCTGCCCGCCATCGGGAAGAGCGAGGGAGACCTCACCCGGGACAGATACTGTAGTCCTTCTGTAACCTGATCTCATACGACAACCCCCCTCTTTTTTTTCCAGTTTATTTTTATGTGGTAAAACAGACGACATAAAATTTACCATCATATCCATTTCTAAGTGTACAGTTCAGTGGTATGAAGTACATTCGCATTGTTGTGCAGCCGTCACCCCCGTCCACCTCCAGAACTCTTTTCATCTTCCCCAACTGAAACTCTGTCCCCGTTAAACACTACCCACCCCCCCGCCCACCCCACCTCGTTCCCCACTCCCGAAGGCCCCAGCAACCACCGTTCTACTTTCTGTCTCTATGGATCTGACTCTGCTAGGGACCTCAGGCAAGTGCAATCATACAGTATTCTGGGGCTGCTTATTTCACTCAGCATAAGGTCCTCCAGGTTCATCCACGTTGCACCATGTGTCAGAACTTCCTCCCTTTTTAAGGCTGGATAATATTCCGTTGTATGGATGGACCACATTTTCTTATCCATTCATCCACCAATGGACGCTTGGGTTCTTCCATGTTTTAGCTGCTATGAACACGGGTGTACACATATCTCTTCGAGACCCCGCTTTCAATTTCTTGGGAAATAGATCCAGAAGTGTAATTGCCGGGTCATATGGTAACCCTATTTTTAGGTTTTTGAGGACCCTCCATACTGTTTTCCACAGCAGCTGTACCATTTTACACTTCACACTCCCATCAACAATATGCAAAGCTTTCCATTTCTCCAAATCCTCACCAACCTTTGTTATTGATTATTATTATTTTTATTATTATCTGATGATAGCCATCCTAATGGGTGTGAAGTGATACCTCGTTATAGTCTTGGTTTACATTTCCCTAATGATTCGTGATGTTGAACGCCTTTCTGTGTGATTACTGGCCATTTGTATATCTTTGGAGAAATGTTGAATTATTCAAATGCTTTGCCCATTTTTGAACGGAGTTGATTGTTTTCGTTGTTGGATTTTAGGAGTTCTCTGTGTTCTGGATATTAATCCCTTTTTAGCTATATAACTTGGAAATATTTTCTCCTATTCTAATGATCTCTTTTCGCACCAAGGCTGAGGGGGGAAAGGAGATAGCAGGCAGAGTGTGATTGAAAATTCTAACCCTCCGTTCAGCTACCTTCAGGCATAGCTGGAACCAGGGGCTCAACCCCAGCATCTCTGAGATCCTCCCCCTTCCATGTTGTTTCAATTCTGAAGCATGTGATGGCTCGCAGAAGCGCTGACCACTCACATCAGGACCAGTGGATTAAAAGGACTCCTCTCCCAGTCCGGTGAAAGTCCTAAGTGTGTACCTCCATAAACAAACTTTCCTGAATCGGTTATTGAGGCCAAATGTCTGGACTATGCTGATTGGTCAGACTGGGTCACCCCTGGCATTAGGGAGGCCGGGGAGGAAGATGCCCAGAGGCAAATGGAAATTTTTTTACCAGCAGAGGAAGACAGAGGCTGCAAAACAGATGTTCATTGACCTGAGTGGGCCTGGGAAGGTAGCGACTAGGGCCAATGCCTGTCCTCTCCAAGCCCAGCCCAGTGGGGATGGGGCAGATGTGTGGGTGCCTGACTGCATAGTGATGCCGTTTGTGCCCAACAGAAGGTGCGCCCGAGGCTGGGGACATGGACACAGGAGAACCAAGCGCATAGGGTGGGGAAGCAGGGAAGCTGAAGGAAAGACTTCGGAGCAGAGGCAGTGCTTAAGCTGGGTCTTGAAGGATGAGTAGGAGTTCGTCAGGGTGTGCCCAGTGGGCCTGGCAGAGAGCAAAGGCACTGAGACCTTGACTGGGGTTTGAATCCTGATGCTTCCTCTTCCTAGGGCAAGTTACATCATTTCTCTGAGCCTCGGCTTCCCCCTCTAAAAAATGGGGGAGGATCACTGTGCCTCCCTCTGAGAGCTGGTGGAAGAGGCAATAGGATGAAGCAATTGCTCAACAATTCATTCAAAGTCCCTGCTCTTCTGGAACTTGTATTTTCTCATCTGTAAAGTGGGGATGATCATTGTACCCTCCTCAAGGAGTTGTCATAAAGGGTAAATGAATATATGAATATATGGCACAGTGCCGCCTAGTGTTAGCTGGTAACTGTTGTTATTATAATCCCAAACTTCCGAAGATGAGTGACAGGTCTGCGGGGGAGATGCTGGAAGCAGGTGTGTGTGCCCAGGGAGGATGCAGGTGGGTGGGATGCCCAGCTACACCCGTGACAGCACTGCACTCAGCATCCACGTGGCCACAGACAAGCCCTTCCTTTTTGTTGCCTGCCCTCCTGCATCTGGAAAATGGACCGTATGAGGGCACCTGCGCATGGAGTTGCTGGGCCTGAACAGGAGGACCACTGAGGCCCTGAGCAGAGCTGCATTTGGGTGGTGGTGACGAGTGTTGTTGCTTTCGGGCTCTCGGGAACTGTGCCTGTTACACTGAGCCAGTCAGTCTGATGGCCTTGGTGCTGACGAGGGCCCTGAGGCCATCTCAGGCCAGAGACCCTGCCTCAAATGCAAAGCCCCCAGGGTCAGCAGAGCCTTTTCATCCTCTCAAGACTGAAGGCTCCCGGGTGGTGGTGGGTGGCGGAGGAGTTGTGATTGTTCTAGAGCTCAGAGGGCCTTGGGAGAGGGGCCTGGGCACACGGTTCTTGAGCTGGTTGGTGGCAGCAAGCGTCCCACATACGGTTGTCACCAAGCGAAATAGTAATGTTTTATTTTATTAAAAAGATAAATACTACGTATGTACATATATATAAAGCGAGTGTATGAGAAGCGCAGCAATGACTCCTGCATTTCACAGCAGTTATAGCAAAGGCGGCCAAGGCGCCTCCCGCATCGGGAGGGTCAGGCCCTGGCGCAGTTCTAGGCTCACTCTCATCTCCTTTCACCCTCTCCACGCCCATTTTACACACCAGAACACTGGGGCTCAGAGAAGTCAAGCGACTCGCCCAGCGTCCCACAGCGGCTCAACTGGGCAGCTTCTTTACAACGTAATTACGCGGGCGGCTGCACCTCCCGCCCTACTCTCCCTTTAACGTTTCCAAGGCGTCCTGGCTCTGAGGTCCCTCATCCTGGGCTGCGGAGCCCGCCGGGTCCCGGAGATCAAGGTCACGGCGGCGCCCCTCGGCGCCCCCTCCCGGCGGAGGGGCCGGCCTCGCATGGCGGCCCCGCCCCCGCCCCGCCCCTCCCCGCCCGGCGCTTCCCGCAGCTCTGGACTCTGCGCGGCGCAGGGCGGCCCCGCGGACGCAGCCCCGAGAGGCCCTCCGGCGGGATGCGCGGCCGGGGCGGGGGGCGCACCCGCTGGCCGGCCCCTGTGCTCTCGCTGCTCCGCGCCTTCGGGATCCGGGACGCCGCCGCCACCGCGCGAGGCCCGGCGCAAGGTAAGCGCGCGGCGCGGGGGGCGGGCGCGGGGCTGGGGGGCGGCTGGCCGGGAGCACGCGCCCTGCCCTGGGCCGCTGCGGGGTGGCTGGGATACCCGCTGCGCCCCCAGCACGGAGGTGGGCGCCTGCTGGCTCGGGCTGTCCCCGCAGTCGAGGCGGGCCACTCTGTCCCCAAAACAAGGGCAGTCAGTGCGCACAGTGGTCCGGAGCGCTGGCCTTGGCGTCGGCGGTCCCGGGATTGGAACCGTCCTGTGTTAGCTGCGTGAGCGTGTGCGCGTGGCACTTGACTTCGTTGTGCCTCGGTTTCCGCATCTGTAAGATGGGGTGCGATCCAGTACTTAAGTCTTGGGGCAGTAGCTGGGATCACGTGAGCAGCGCTTGCTACCCAGTGAGAGTTCCACACGTGTTCCTGGTCCCTTGTTCCCTCAGGAAGGACAGCGGGCCTCCCTCCACCTGTGCAGGGCGGGAGCTGCCAGGGTCCCTGCAGATAGACACCTGCTCCTGGAGTGGGTCCAGCTACAGTTAAAGGGACAGGATCTCAGGCGCGGGACTGAGGAAGCTGGAAAATGGCAGGCCTCCACCTGGTCCAGGGGAGAGGACCTGGGAGTGGGCGGGGCTTAGGTCTCCCCCTGTGGAGGCCAGAGAGCTTTGCCTGGATTTGCCGGCCATTGGTACGGTTGGCAACCAGGCTGAACACTGGTGCGGCCCTAGGAGAGTTAGGCCAATGTTTACCCCAGTGGCCCCTTGGTTGGAATCCCTGGGGGATCCCACCCCAGGCCTGCCCCTTAGAATCTCCTGGAGTCTGTCTTTTTAACCAGTGCCCCGGGTGATTCTGGGATCCAGCTTGTCTGGAAACTGGTTTAGAGACATCAGTGGTTCTCACCAGGGGTGTCCCCCACGCCGGTTTTGGTTGTTACAACTCCTCCCCGCAGTTCTACTGGCATCCAGTGGGGAGAAGCCAGGGAAGCTGCTGAACATCCCATGATGCCCAGAACCCCCCCCCCCCCCCCCCGCCCAACGCCATCCCCCAGAAAAAGAAGGAAAAAGAACGCGCAGATCCAGGCCAGTGGTGAGGAGGTTGGGAAACTCTGAGATCCACCGAGTCACTGGGTCGAGAAGGATGGGACTCTGGGGTTGTTGGGACCAGCAGGCGTCATTTGAGAGCCTGTTGTGTGCCAGGCCCTTTGCGGGGCCCTGAGGATGAGAAGCCCGCGGAGAAGCTTTGGGGCACCTCCGTGTGGTGAGAGGAGCCCCAGCCTAGAGGATGGGCGGCCCTTCTGTTGGTGAATCCACTCATCGTGAATACCAAGCACCCGTAAGCGTGAGGCCTTGTGCGGAGCCCTGGGGGTGCAGCAGACGAGAGGGAGGTGGCCCCCACCCCGGCACTCACCCTCTAGTGGGGGCAGAGGCGCCCTCACCCCGTGCCTGTACACAGTGGGTGCACACGAGCACCAGCTTCCTCCCCTGAAAGCATTCCCCCAAGCTTTACTTGGGTACTGAGTTTGTAGCAAGGTGTATTTGGGGTTAGATTTTGAGAAAGGACATTTCAAATTGTGACCTTCAGCCTCTTGGGAGTGTATTCGGAGCCGTCACAGTGTATGATCTGCCTGTGGACATGATGCAGTTCCTGCCCCACATGCTCATTTCAATTGTTGGGCATTTTTAAAATAGTTCCGTGGCTTCCGTATGAGCCTTGAAGGATGCAGGGCTCAGCCACTGCTAACCCACTTTCGCCAAGGAGGAAGCCGACTGTTTAGCGGGTCAGCAAGTGTTTGTATTAATCACTGAAAATGGCTCAGGCACTGACCTACATGCTGGGAATGCTGCAGAGCAAGGGGGTCAGCTTCCTGCCCTCAGGGAGCTTTGATTCTGGTGGGGGGAGAAAGACAATGGGTGTAGAGGCAAATAAAGTGAAACTAAAAGATAACCTCTGTGCAGAGCAACGTTGGAAGAAGATAAGGACAGAGAGGCGGTGATTGAGGATGGGAGCTGCTTTAGCCGGGGTGGCCAGGGGAGAGTCTTCCAAGAGGGATGTTTGGCTGCAGACTTGAATGGGGAGAAGCAGGGAGCCATGTGAGGATAGGGGGCGAGAGCATTCCCAGCATGAGGAAAAGCAGTGGCAGAGGCCCTGCATGGGACTTGGTGGCACTGGAGAACAGAAGAGGGTCATGAGGCTGGAGACCCTGGGCGAGGGGAGATGAGCCATGCCTGGCCAGGTGGGCCAGTAGACCCTGGACCCTGTGATGAGCTATGGGGGTTTCACATGTGCAACATGAGGCCATTGAGTATGTGGGTTTCACGTGTGTAGTATGAGGCCGTTGGCCAGCTTTAGGCTCAGGAATCGCATGAGTGGCCGTCCTGTGGCAGCAGGCCCCTGGTGGGGAGAGGGCCACCTGCTGCTGGGAGGGCAGGGGTGGGGACAGTGGGCAGCCCCGGGACCCTTAGGTGGTGGAGCTCACAGGCCCTGCTGAAGCCTTGGGGGCCTGAAATCCGGGCTGCTGGCTCCTTAGGTTTTGTGTCTAAGCCTGGGGTGGGAGCTCCTTCTGTGGACTTGCGGAAGGCTCGCTGGAGGAGGAGGGAGACTGCTGGGGGGGGAAGGTTGGGGAGAGGAGGCCACGTTCGCTAGGATAGGCCTGCTGACATCTTCGAGGATGTGCCGGATAGGCCGTCGTCTGTCTGAGTCTGAAGCTTTGGGTGGGCGGGCGGGCGGCCTGGAGCCTCCCATCCGAGATTCCCCGGCACCAGGCTGAGTCTTTGGGTTTCAGTGTTGCATTTCAGTGTTGGGTCAGTTAAAACCCCGTCCAAATACCGAATTTTGGTTTGGAGCAAGGGTCCGGGGACGCGGGGTAGAGCCAGGCTATGTGCCCGCCACTCTGGGTGTTCTGATGGTTGGGCAGTGGAGGTGTCCCCTGACCTCCCAAGGTCTGGACCCGGAAGGGGATCTGTCTGGCCGCCACCTGAAGCTCTGCTGCCCTGATTCCCGGAGCTTGCTTTGGGCAGGTCCTAGCTCCCAACCTTGAAGGGCTGGCGGGCTGTGTCTGTGGCCGGTGCTGCTTTAATTTAGGGACGAATGACCTGCTTATTCTTCCAGAGTTCGAAGTTGGCTTTGGAAACGCTGAGTTGTACTGGGATATTTCTGCATCACATGCGTTGTGGTTTTTTGTTTGTTTGTTTTTAATTTTTTTGAAGGGAAAAGAATGATTGATGAGAGCATGACATGTTCGAGCCGATGCTCGTTACAAGTTGTGGCGTTAGTGGCTGCACGAGGCCACTGCAAATGGAATGCTGGTCTCCCTGGCCCAGCCCAGGGCTCAGAGTTAGGGCTGCGCCAGGCTCCCAAAGGCAGCAGCTCTGAAGACCCAGCTTGGGGCTGAGCTGCCCAATTCTTTGGAAATCATAATGACAACCAGGTGTATTTAGCAGACTTTTCTGGTAGCAAGTGACCAACAATTTAGGAAACGGTAAATCCAAAGCTGGGCAGTCCCAGTAGCTCCAGCTAGCATCCTTTTGGCTGTTCAGGGCTCGGGCTGGGTCCCACCTCCCGCCCTTGGGAATGGGGGGTGCTGCGTGGCTGAGTCCTAGCTCACGGGCCAGTCCACAGGCTGCCCAGCCAGAGACGGAGCCTGCATCACCTCCGTAGCCAGACCTGAGGACCCCCGCTCCCGCCCTCCCTGGAGAAAATCAGTGTGATGGCAGCAGAAGGAGAGTGGGTGCTGGGCATTGCAAACCCCAGCACGTTTCCAGCTGCCCCAGCAGCACGGGAACCCCATACCTGTGCGCACCTGACCTGCAGAACCCACCATGGATCTGGAATCCTCTTCTGGCCTCAGCCTTCTTTCCTGTGACAGGTTTGTGTTTGAAGGCAAAGGCAGGGATTGCAACCTCCAGGCAGCAGCAGAAGGTCCTGCGAGGGTTCGCCATCCAGCTGAGACCTTCCCTTCCCTCCTGTCACCTGCCCAGGTGCCCAGGGAATTTTCCCGCCACTTACCCCTCATCCACCTAAATCTGCACCCCATCATCTTAAAGCTGGCTGATGAACTGGGCCAAGATGAATTGGCTGGTCACTCCATTTTTGCTTGAAGGGAGATGAGTGGTCCTCAGGCTTTAGAACGGGTCTGGCCTGTAGCTGGCACTTGGTAAATATTTGTCAGATGAATGCATGAGATGTTCTCCCACGCAGGCAATAGGTTTCTTTGGAGGGAAAAAAAAAAATATATATATATATATATATATAATTACATTAGTATTTCATGAACACCTTCTCCAAGTGAGAAGTGAAAACATTACAGGATCTCCTTGGAAAAACACTCCTTCCCTGCCCCTCCCTGGAGGGAACCCCTGTTACCATGAGTGTTTTTCCCACCAGACTGTCTTGCCACGTGCGTGTGGGTCTCGGCAGAATATGTACAGGATGGTTTCCTGTAAGTGTTTTTAAAGAGGTGGCGTTTGAATACAGCCGTCTTGTTCGGAAACTTACTGTTTTTATTCAACAGCATGTCTGGGAGATTTACCTGGATTCGTGGATTCTTCCTAATTGCTTTAGACTATTCCACCATTTGAGACCTTCTGTGGCTGCAGGCCGTGGAGGGCGTCCTCAGACCCCCTGTTCCCGGTGGTGCCTCTGTGAACATCCTCTAGGTGCATTTGTGCAAGTGTTTCTCTACAGGGCACGTTCTAAGACGTGGAAGTCCTGGGGCATAGAAAGAGCCTGTTGTAAATTTTACTTGGTTTAGCCAAATTGTTTCCCACAGTGGCTCTGTCACCCCCAAGGGCAGTGTCTGAGGAGCTAGCTTCTCTAGGTCCATTTGTTGAAGGTTGTCAGTCCCACAGGAGAAGAGTGGGACTTCTTGGTTTAATTTGTATTCCCGTGATTGCTGGAGAAGGTTTTTCTCATGCTGATTGGCCCTTTGGATTTCACTTTCTGTGAGTTGCTTCTTTGCTGTGGGGTTGTTAGTTTCTTTTTGTAATTGGTGTGTAAGAGCTATTCGTGTGTTCTGGGTTCTAATCCTCCCTTTGCTACAGAGATTTTTAATCTCCCTGCGGCTTGGCTTTTAATTTTGTTTATCGTGTCTTTGGCTGAGTAGAAATTTTAAAGTTTGTCTTCTTTAAGATACGGTTGACATATAACATGATATGAGTTTAGGTATATTACGCAATGATTCGCTGTTTGTATGTATGGCGAAATGATCAACACAATAAGTCTAGTTATCGTTCATTGCCACAGAGTTACGTGTGTGTGTGTGAGTGTGGTGAGAACGTTTGCCATCTACTCTCTTAGCAACTTTAAATGTACACTTCCAGTAACTATTGTCACCAAGCTGTACATTCCATCCCCACGTTTTCAGTTTTGAAGGGTGAAGTTCATCACGCTTTTTCTTTTTTTTTTTTTAAATAAATTTATTTATTTATTTGCTTTTGGCTGCGTTGGGTCTTCGTTGCTGCACGCGGGCTTTCTCTAGTTGCGGCAAGCGGGGGCTACTCTTCGTTGCGGTGTGCGGGCTTCTCGTTGAGGTGGCTGCTCTTGTTGCGGAGCATGGGCTCTAGGCGCACGGGCTTCAGTAGTTGTGGCACGTGGGCTCAGTAGCTGTGGCTTAGGGACTCTAGAGCGCAGGCTCAGTAGTTGTGGCGCATGGGCTTCGTTGCTACGAGGCACGTGGGATCTTCCCGGACCAGGGCTCGAAACTGTGTCCCCTGCGTTGGCAGGCGGATTCTTAACCACTGCACCACCCGGGAAGCCCCCATCCAGCTTTTTCTTTATGTCTTTGCATTTTGTGTCTTCTTTAAGAAATCCCTTTCTGCCTCACATTTGGAGCAAACACCTTGCCCCAGTTTGCCCAGGATGGTCCTGGTTTTAGCACTGAAATTCCTGTGTTCTGAGAACCCCTGAGTCCCAGGCAAACCGGGACAGTCGGTCATAAACATCTTCACCCATGTTTCCTTTTAATGAGTGTACAGCGTTTTTCTTTACATTTATGTTTCTAATCCACTGTAATTTACTTCTGTGAATAGTATGAGGTAAAATACGGATTTTTAAAAAACTTGAAGTAGAGTCGATTTACAATGTTGTATTGGTTTCAGGTGTACAGCAGAGTGATTCAATTATACGTGCATATATATATTTCAGATTCTTTTCCATTATAGGTTATTACAAGATATTGAATATAGTTCCCTGTGCTCTACACAGGGTCCTTGTTGTTTATCTGTTTTATGTATAATAGTGTGTATCTGTTAATCCCAAGCTCCTAATTTCTCTCTCCTGAATACAGATTTTTAATCAGGGCTCCAGGAGTCAAATGTTTCAATCAGGGAACCGTTGGTTCTGGTGGAAACATCCAGCCGTGCATATGGGCAGAGGAGGAAAGGTGGCCTGGGGGGCAGGCGTGTGACAAGGGGGCAGACCATGTCTCCCGAACCTAACATTGAAGCAGGTTTTGGGCGAGAGTTTCGTTTCTGATTTGATAAAATATATGGTTTTATTGATAACGATCAACGTTTCATTTTGCATTTGAGAAACCCCTTTTACCAAGAAGCACCGGCCCACAGGAGTCAGCTGTTTGGAGAATTCCAGGGGTTCCTCCTCATGGTCCAGCCGCTTCTCCCTCCCCCTTCCCCCCGGAAGGAGCCCTCCCCCCCCCCCCCCCCCCGTGCCCGTGGAGACCTGCGTCCTCGTGACTTAATAAAACCAGGGCACTGAGTCCCCCAACCCCTCCTCTGTTTGAGTTTCATTAAGGCAACCTGCCGCCTTTGGGATTTCTTCCAAAACTCAGTTGCAGTTTATTTTAAGGAAAAACACCACTACTGCAGCTCACACCCCTTGCATCAGACTCCTCCCAGCCGGACTGGGGAGCCAGCTGGGACGGTGGTGACGAGAGGGGCCGTGTCCCGGTGACTTGGGGTCTGCACTGTGTCCTCTGCAGTTGGGGGGGGTGACGGAGGACAAGGTGGGGTGCCTGTTGTCCTTTGAAGACTGGTGACCTTGGTTACCTGGGAAGATGTTGATTTTGCATAATTGTGATATTTTCTGGAAAGGTGACTCGTTCCACCAGTCACGGGTGCGAGTATGTGAGTCTTCATGAGGTCTTTCCCGGGATGGAATCCAGGGGCCCTGGGTGCTCAGAGCTGAGCCGTCCCTCTTCTTTTTCCTGCCCTTGGACACCAGCATCCTGGTTCCCAGGCCTTCAGGTTTGGACTGGGCCCGTACCACTGGTTTTCCTGGGTCTGCGGCTTGTTCCTGGCAAACCATGGGGCTTCTCTGCGTCCATAACCACGTGCCAGTCCGTCATCATAAGTGTCTGTCTGTACGTCTATACATCTCCTACTGGGTCTGTTTCTCTGGAGGACCCTGACTAATACAGCTGGTGTATTAGTCTGGTAAGGTTACCATAACAAACAACCACAGAAATTAAATTTCTCACAGTTCCGGAGGCTGGAAGTCCAGAATGAAGGTTTCGTCCGAGGCCTCTCTCCTTGGCTTGCTGACGGCTTTGCCCTCACGTGGCCCGTGTCCTCTGTGTGCGCCCCGCTGTCTCTCCCTGTGTCCAGGTTTCCTCTTCTTCTAGGGACGCCAGTCAGGCTGGCTTGGGGCCTCCCCAGCAAACCTCATTTAACCTTAATCACCTCTTTAAAGGCCCTGTCTCCAAACAGCATCACATTTGGGCGTACTGGGGGTGAGGGGCTTAAGTTCATGAATTTTGAGGGGACTCAATCCGTCCAGAAACCCTGTGAGGTTAGTGCCACTGTCTGTCGGTGGGGAGCTCAGCGGGGCTGTGGGCTGAGCCTCAGGTCTGCTCCACGAGGCCTTTGCATGGGAACCTGGGTCCCAAGAGGGAGCTTCCAAGAGACACAGCCTCCAGTTCTGACACCTTTTGTGATCTGGCCTTGGAAGTCACACCTCATCACTTCTGCCGTAGAATCAGCCCACCCAGATTGGGGGTAGGGAAGCAGACACCCATCTCTTTTTAAACATTTTAATTAAAATTTTTTTCTTTTAAATTAATTTTTATTGGAGTATAGTTCATTTACAATGTTGTGTTAGTTTCTGCTGTACAACGAAGTGAATCAGTTATACATATACATATATCCACTCTTTTTGAGATTCTTTTCCCCTATAGGTCATTACAGAGTACTGAGCAGAGTTCCTTAGGCTATACGGGAGGTCCTTGTTGATTATCTGTTTTATATGTAGTAGTGTGTATATGTCAATCCCAATCTTCCAAATTATCCCTCCCCCATCTTCCCCCTTGGTAACCATAAACTTGCTTTCTACATCTGTAACTCTTATTTCTGTTTTGTAAATAAGTTCATTTGTACCATTTTTTAAGATTCCACATATAAGCGATATCAGATGACATTTGTCTTTCTCTATTTGTCTGACTTACTTCACCCAGTATGACAATCTCTAGGTCCAGCCATGTCGCTGCAAATGGCATTATTTCATTCTTTTTATGGCTGGGTAATATTCCATTGTATATATGTGCCACATCTTCTTTATCCATTCATCTGTCGATGGACACTTAGGTTGCTTCCATGTCCTGGCTATTGGCAGTAATGCTGCAGTGAACACTGGGGTGCGTGTATCTTTTCGAATTATGGTTTTCTCCAGATATATACCCAGGAGTGGGATTGCTGGATCATATGCTAACTCTATTTTTAGTTTTTTAAGGAGCTTCCATACTGTTCTCCATAGTGGCTGCACCAATTCACATTCCCACCAACAGTGCAAGAGGGTTCCCTTTTCTCCACACCCTCTCCAGCATTTATTGTTTGTAGATTTTTAAATGATGGCCATTCTAGTGTGAGGTGACACTAGACACCCGTCTCTTAATGGGGGCCACGCAGACCCATGTGGTGAGATGTGAGGTGGGGTCGTATCCTGGCCGTATCTGGGAAATACCACCAGCCACACCATCTGAATGACCCCGACACAGCCCCCTTCCCAGTTCCCGTGTGGCCCTCACCGCTGAGTGTGCATGAAAGAGTCGACCCAGCAGCCTCTCTGCTCTCCCTAGAAAGGCCTGCTCGAGGGGTCGGCCTTCCGCTGGCGTCTGAGAACGTGGACTTGGGGAGGGTCCCTTCCATCTCAGGCTGGGAGAGTGGCTCCCTGCGCTAACTGTTTGCACAGAGAGTCGGGTGCACACTGGGGCCCTGCTTTCCTTCTGGGGTCTGCCTTCCTGCTCCCTGCGGGCAGACGGTGCCCACGGGACCAGCCCCCCAAGAGAAACGCTGGGCGCTGAGTCTCCAGTGAGCTTCCCGGGGCGACCACCTGTCTCACGTGTGGTCCCAACTCCTTGGTGGAGGAATTGTGTCCCGTGACTCCACAGGGAGAAGGTTCTGGAAGCTCATGACTGGTTTACCCAGGTGTCACCCACTCGCCTTGTCCCTTTGCTGACTGTGCTCCGTGTCCCCTCTGTAGTGAATCACGGCCGTGAATACGAGTGTACCTGAGTTCAGGGAGCCCCTCTAGTGAGTCCCCAAACCTGAGGGTGGTCCTGGAGACCCCAGCACCGTGGCCGTCTGTTCACTCTCTTGTTCGTGCTCCATCTTTCCCAGCCAGTATCGACCCAGGCCCGCGGCGACCAGCTCACTGTTGTGTGCACACCTGTGCCTAGCACGTGGCAGGTGGCCTTACCGAGAGCACGAACCACAGGTGGGGCTGGGAAATCCCACCTTTTCTCAGCCCACGGAGAGAGCCATCCTTGGGCTCCAGAAGTTTCTTCCTTCGGACAGCATCTGTTCTAACACAGAGCCTCTGGCTTCTCTGCAGAGGAGACCCATTTAGCAGAAAAAGCCCCCAACTCAGCAGCACTTTCCCCCCAGAATTGCAGGGAGCAGCTCACAGCCTCTCCGAAGCATCTCTCTCGGAGAGGCTACCCTGCTCTTCTGAAAGCGTATATTTTTAGACCGTTTCGAATTATTCACACACCCTTCCTACAGCAAACTTGAAACAGGTGTACGGAGGCCTACCTGGGCTCCATTCTCCAATACCGACCCCATGTACTTTGTACAGGTACTGACAGGCGCCCTTGGCAGGCACCTCCATCCGAGTCTTAATCAAAGCGTCTGCCTTGTCCGTTTCCCAGTCGGTCCGGGTCCGATTCTGCCACCAGCAGGTCTCCCGGAAGTCAGGCAGGCATCCTGCTGCTCGCATTGTGTGCATCCTCTATTTGGATGGTGGGGTCACTGCCACTGACCCACAGGGTGAGGACCAGAAATAGACCCTGCCCTAGATGAGGTTTCTGATACAAGGGAAGGACTGTCTCTCTCCACTTCATAGTGTGCAGAACAGCTGTGTGGAAAGGAATGTTATCTTTCGTCTGTGACTAAATCTCTTTTAACTCCTGTAATTCACACGCATGCAGATAATGGGATGCCAGCACGAGAGGAGGCTGCAAATTTCTGTTTCTATTTTTATTTTAAAGGCTTTGCTGTCTGTGCTTTTCCCTATAAGCCACACCCCCAAATCATGGTAAATTAGCTCCAAGTTTTTACCTCTTCCTTAAATATTGTGAGGATAAAAAGTAAGAGGAGGGATGCCTTTCATTTGTAGAACAGAGTGATTTCTAACTTGGAGAATTATGATGAAAGTGATGGATGTTTTGTAATGATCATCTGCGCCGGCTTTGTATGGGAGTCACCACGGTGGGAGAAGCCACGATGAAATCTCCTCTGGGGGGACAGTGATATCACACGAGCCGGGGCCCTCAGCTCTGCCCCTTTGCCTGCATGTCTGTATAGGAGGTGTGACCCCATTTGTCAGATGAGGAAAACCGAGGCTCAGAGAGATGGAGTAACTTGCCCAAGGTCACACAGCTGCCGGAGCTGCACCTGAACCTGGGCGGTCGACTTTGGCAGACGTTGGATTCTTAGCCCTTTGCTTGTTCCTGCCTCAGAATTTATGTTCTCTACCTTTTGTTCTGGAAGACAGTGCTAGTTCTTGGTACCTAATACAGGGGTCCTTAGTGAATGCCCCAACTCAGGCTGCACCGTGGAGGTGCCTGACTTGGAAACAAGGGGTCTGGTGGCAGGAGAGAGCCCTGCCCTGCAGGTGGCTTTCTGTGCCCCGCAGGTGGGACACCTGGGTGGCCGTCTCCACCTGTCCTCCTGTGTGGTTTGTGCCCTTCGTTTGAGTCTTGAGTGGTCTTGAGTCTTGGATGTGCGCACATCCCTCTTCCCAGGTGGTCTATGCGGGGTCACCCAGGGTCGTGCAGGGGTGGGAAAAGGACCCTTGCAGTCCGGCAGACCCGCATGACCAGCCCCCGAGCCTGGCCCTCCTGTGGGTGGAGGATACCACCGGGACTGGCGTCCTTGGTCACCCGGGAGGATGCGTGCGTTCCTCTTCTGTGGCTGCTGAAACGGAGGACTGCGAACTTGGTGGGCTAAGTGACATGTGTCTATCGTCACACGCCCCTTGTGGGTTAGAGGTGTGGAGGGCTCAGTGGTGCCCTGCTCTGGGGCCCACGGGCCAGAGGTGCGGGCAGGTCCTGGCATTCTGAGAGGGAAGCTGAGTCCTGCTCACAGGTGGCAGGACCCGGGTCCCCGTTTCCCTGTGGGCTGTTGGGGGTCCTTCTCTGCTTCCAGAGGCCGCTGTGTTCCCTGACTTCTGGCCCCTTTAGGACCCGCAGTGGTGGGCCGCATCCTTCTCGAATGCCTGGCCCTCCCTTTGCGCCCCTCGTGCTCTTCTGTCTTCTCTCTGCTCTGAGGGCTTCTGTGATTACACAGCCCCGTCTGGATCATCTCGGATAATCTCCCTGTCTTCAGGTCAGCTGATTAGAACCCTGGTTCCATCCGCAAAAGCCTTCACGGCAGTGCCTGGGGTCAAGTTTGATTGAGTAACCCGGGGCTGGGAATCTGGGGAGATTAGAATTCTGCCGTCCACACTGTGGGTAAGTGGATTAGCCCGGGGACCGGCCCATAATGAGCTACTAGGTGCGGACAGGGTGACACCACTGTGGTGAGATCCAGTTAAATCAGCCACGTGAGTTTGTGTTGGGGGAGAGCAGCAGTGTCCAGCTTCGAGGAATCCTGCTATTAAAACAGCCCCCCTCCCCAAATTATAGAGCACGTAAATCAGTTGGTAACTATCTGAATTGTAGCAGTTATCGTGTGTAGGAATCTTGTTTTATTGCAGTTCAGCTGGCATGGTACCTTTGCATCAGGAGTGGGCGGGACATACATAGTTACAATGTATCTGGGCTCTGCCCACTACCCTGCATTCTAGGCTGCCTGTGTCTCTCCCTGTCTGAATTGCAGCAGCCCCTGTCCACCCCCTCATCTCCCCGGCCCCTTTTGCCTCCCTCCAGTGGCCCCATAACCTTCCAAGAGAAGGGAAATCCGTTTTCTTTCCTGGATGGAGACCCTCCTGGGTTTTTCATTCCTCCCAGGATAAAATCTGTTCTCTGCCCCATGGGTCACGAGGCCCTTTGAGTCCTGGGGCCTGTCCCCCACTCTCACCGTGTGCCACCCCATCCCCAGCACTCCAGCTACCCAGCCCCTTCTCAGCCCTTCAGACCGCCCACTGCTCCCACCCCAGGGCCTTTGCACGTGCTGTTGTCGGGAGGGAGCCCTCCTCTCCCCTTCCCCACCCCCTGCAGTGCCTGGCACAACTATGAATAAATGAATCAATCAGTGAAACCCCAAACGGGGGCCTCACGTTCCTTAGGACACATCTCTTGAAACCCCAAACGGGGGCCTCATGTTCCTTAGGACACATCTCTTGAAACCCCAAACGGGGGCCTCACGTTCCTTAGGACACATCTCTTGAAACCCCAAACGGGGGCCTCATGTTCCTTAGGACACATCTCTTGAAACCCCAAACGGGGGCCTCACGTTCCTTAGGACACATCTCTTGAAACCCCAAACGGGGGCCTCACGTTCCTTAGGACACATCTCTGGGATCAAGGCTGGTGGCTCCGTGTGGTCTTCAGACCCACACCTTTCCGAATGCAGGGCCAGCCCCCCGTCTTTGCTGTGTGTCCCAGGTTCTGGTCGGAGCTAGAACCAACCCCACTCTAGATTTCTGCCCCTCCACTCCCTCCTGCCAACAGACCCCCAGGGCCCATTCCCCTAAAATCCTGGGGTTCCCTTTTATACCACGGTACCCCAGGTAGCCCTTGAAAAGAATGAACCAGGAGGGTCAGAGGCCCCCCAGAACTGCCACGTGGAGTGCCAGGACTGATCTCTGCTGCGCCCCAAGTTGTAGCCTCCACTACACGCGGAAATGAATGCTGTTCCCCCGTCCGCCGTGGAAGTCACTGGCACTACTGTTAATATTCCAGAATGTGGACTGGTGAACGCACCAGGATCGAACTGCCTAAATGACTGCCCCTCCCCCCATGAAATCCCAGCGGAGCCACCAGCTTTAAACTGCACAGCGGGTTAGTGAAATGTAGGCTCTGAAAGCGATCACAGCTTCTATGAAAATATGGACGCAGCCATCATTATTTATAGGTTTGCACAAGTGACTTCTTGGAATTATCGCTCCCGCCAAGGAACTTAGGAAGGATTTTTAAAAGTTTAAAGTACTATAAACCTGGTGCTGTGAACTTTCTGTAATTAATGGATCGGGCTCGCTGCCGTGTTTGAACTGTTACCCGGTAAAAGGCTGTCTCCCGTGCCTGCGATGGGTTGTTAGAGACATAAATCCGTGTGTGGTGAGGCAGTAAGCCCAGCTCTGGGGTCTCCCAAGGGAAAGGAAAGAAGCCCCTTTAGAATATAAATCCAGTAAACATACTCCAGTGCACACGTTGAATTGGAGGAAAGAGAAAGTGTCTGGGTGACAATGACCATTGTTTAAACATGAATTATCTTCTTTTAAAAGCCAGAGTCAAGTGGCTGGACCGTCGGGCGGTGAGCATAACTGCTGAAGAGCATTGCCAGCTTGCCCTTTTATTTATTATTAACATTCTAATCATCCACGTCTTTCAGAATCCCTTTCTCCACAGTTGTGGGCATCCCGTCCTCACGTGTGTCACTCCAGGGTCACAGGGTGGCTGCTGGAGCTCCAGACCCCGCAAGACACTCGGACAGGAGGCAGGCACGCTGCTGTCAGCACCTACCAGGGTGATGGTGACAGCTGCCTTTTCTGTGTGTCTCCCCGTCCGTCCATCAGCGGCGTTTCCCACAGAGGAAGCCAGCCCACTCCCTTCATTAGCTAGAAACAGGGCACACGCATCCTCCAACAAGGGAGGTGTATAGGATGTACCCAGGACGGGAGGTCCCCTGAGACTTTCGGCTTTGTGCTCCAACGCACCCCGGACACGCAGAAGCAGGAGCTGCCTGGGGCTGTTTTCTTTCCTTCCTGCAGAGGGCGCCCCCATCCCTCCCCTGGTTCGGCTTCTTGCTCCGTATTCTTTTGCCTCCATCCCTGCCATCCTATGGGGCCCTCCCGGCGGCCTGGATGTGCTTGGGGCACGTAAGACATCAGAAGGCCAGCGTCTTGCACCAGAGGACTTTTTGTGTCTCGAGTGCTGGGACCGAATGCCAGCACCCTACGAGGGAGGCCCTTCCCCGACTCACACGCGGGCTTAGAGGGGACACACAGTTAGGAAGTGATGGAACCCCCTCTCGTGCCCGGGTCTTAGACTCCGGCTCTAGATAGCCTGAGCACGGAAGACACTCTGAGGAGGGCTAAGCCTGGGGCCACCCACGGCCGTTTCTCAGGCCAGCTGTGGCTGCCGATGCCTTTCAGGGCGGGGACCATGGTTGGTGACATGGAGGCTTTTGTTTTAGAAGAGTTGGGTGTGTTTAGAAAAGAGCCACGGCTGGTATTGCATTGAGCACCACCCTGAGTAGCCTTATGGGCAAGGCTGGTGATGGAAACCCCAGCAAGGTCAAAGGGCAAAAGAAGCCAAGTTCAAGGCTAGGTCAGCCCTCAGGTCAGGGGAAGTTCCCACAGGCCATTGTTGGGCGCAGTTCCTTCTGTGACCAGCAGAGGGCGGGGCTCCCCTCCTCAGCGTGGGCTCCGTGGGACCTGCTTTGTCTTCACCCTTCCCTCTCCTTTGGCCTCCAGTCCCCACCCTGGGGGATGCTCTCTGGACCCTCTTGCATTGTTTCCGTTTCCCTAAGAGCTTGGACAGAGACTGTGGCTGGAGCAGTTCTTTTTAAGCGTTTGAGTTTGCTGGTTTAATTCTGTTCTGTGACGGGTAAGGAAGGGTCCCTGGAGCCTCAAGGAGAAACCTCAGGTCTGGAGGGCAGGAGCTGACGTGGGTCCTGAGGGTGCTGGGCCCCCCACTTTTGGAGCAGCGATGCGTTGACGCCCCTGTGCGCAGTCGTTGATTTGGTCAACGGATACCAGCTTCTTGGGCACCTGCAACGCCCCAGGCTTCTGCCTGACAAAGATCCCTGAACCCATGGTGGCGACCTGCTGGGGTCCCAGGTCCTTGGGCCATCAGCTCTGCAGGGGTCGTCGACATGCAAGGGGTCTCCAAGAGCACCGCTAGCACTGGTCCAGCTCTTGCCACGTGACCTCTGGGAACGGCCGGGCAGGAGTGACCATGCTCTTTCTAAGGTGAGGAATCACAGTTCCAGAGAGGGGTCCCCAGCCTGCAGCTGGTACCAGAGGGCCTGTGGGACGCAAAGCATGTGCCCTTTTGTCCCTCTCTCACCTGGGGTCCCTTCTGTGTCACCAGCTGCAGGAATCCTCTGGGGACCCACTTCTGAGCTCAGCACTTGTCTTGCACCGTGCTCACGACAGGGACCACAAGACACTGCATGGACAGGGTCCACACCCCCTCCTCCAGCCTAGCTCACACCTGGCCCCTCACTCTGCCTCTTTTTGGGGACTTCAGAGCTCTGTGCTGCTCCCACCTCATGGCCTTTGCCCAGACAGTTCCCTCTGCCTCCTTGACTTGTCTGATTAATCCCACTGAGACTTCAGTTTCAGGAAGAGCATCACTTCCTCAGACCAGGCTCTGCTCACCCAGGTTGGGCATCCCTCACTCTTGTGTTCACTGAAATCAATGGATTGATGGATTGCTTAGTTCTGAATCCTCTCTTCTCTGCAAGATCACGAGCTCTGAGAATTCAGGGTCCAGTAACGTCTTGTTTCATTGTGGTATTCCCAGAAAAATCCTACGTTTTGTCA
Organism: Globicephala melas; assembly: GCF_963455315.2. NCBI lineage: Eukaryota > Metazoa > Chordata > Mammalia > Artiodactyla > Delphinidae > Globicephala > Globicephala melas. The sequence continues at coordinate 83,140,703 of NC_083328.1, forward strand.
CAAAATAGATACTCAGGAAATATTTGACGGATGGCAGTAATCTGCATCTTTTTAAAATTGAGGTATAGTTGGTGGACAATATTCTATAAGTTTCAAGTGTACAGCATAGTGATTCCCAGTTTTCGTATTTTTCATCTGCACTTTGTGTAAGAAGGAAACCAACCCTGGAGACACCTGTGGGCGGGCTTGGGCCTCTGTGTGGTCCTTTTTCCACACACCTGCTAACAAGGGGCACGTCTGTGTGTATGGGTGGCTCTGCCAGCCTCAGAGTCACCTCTGCTGTCGTGTCCCCACCACGCCTGTCCTGGGCAGAGGAAGGCCCTCCCTTTCCTTCACCACTTCGTGTTTTCAGAAGGGACGAATTTTACAGGCTTCGTCATCTTTGTAGTTCTTTGAGGCAGCTGTGTTGAGACTGTCAGGGCTGCCCGGAGTCAGCAAATGGCTTTGGGTTTCTGATCAGGGACCAGAAGGGTGACCCCTGGGAGGACTTCAGTCTGATTCGGAGCCCAGGGCAGGGACAGGGGAGGTTGCAGTGAGACTGTGCCTAGCAGAGGTGAGAGGTGGAACCCAGTCATTCTTCAGATCAAAAGCTCAGCCCAGGTGCCTCTGTGTACCTGGTTTTGTTTTTTAAAACAGCCTCACTGAAATACTTTACGGACCATAAAGGTCACCTGTTTAAAGTGTAGAATTCCATAGCTTTTGGTACATTTACAGAGTGGTGAAACCATCACCATAATCTTATTTTAAAACACTTAGAACGTTTCTATCACCCCAAAAAGAACCCCCTTCCTCATGAGCAGCCCCTCCCTTTGCCCCCGTGCCCCCTCCCTGCCCTAGGTAACCACTAATCTGCCTTCCGTCTCTGTGGACATTTCACATAATGGAATCATATAGTATATATATGTATATTTCACATGCTGGAATCCTATAGTATATATATGTATATTTCACATGATGGAATCCTATAGTATATATATGTGTATTTGTGTGTGTGTGTGTGTGGCTGGCTTCTTTCACTTGGAACACTTTCAGGGTTCACCCATATTGTAGCAGGTGGCAGTATTTTATTCCTTTTTATGGCTGAATGATGTTACATTGGACGGTGCACCACATTTTATTTATCCGTTTATCATGGATGAAGACCCCCATGGGACCCTCCAGGCTGGGACCTGCGGACAGCAGCCTTCTGCACCCCTTGTGGGCCAGATCTTCCCAGGCCTCTAGACGGCCCTGGTCTGGGTGTGGATAACTTGGACGGCCTGAGTCTCTGCTGCAGGCAGTTCACCAGACTTTTGTTTCTACCGATCAGTAGAGGTGGGGTCACTAATGTTTTTAAACCTCAAACTATTTTTATTTTGGATCATTTCAAAGCCAGAGAAAAATATGATGACCAGCTCCACCTCTACCCGACTCAAATCAATATTGTACCAACATACACGCTGAAGAACTAACGTATTTGGTGGTCACCCTTGTCTTCCGTCCCTCACCTCTCTGAGGGGACTGCTGCTAAGCGCCCAAAGCCCCAGGTGCAGTGAGGACCCACATTTCCCCACACAGTGCTGTCCTTGGCCCTTCACTGGGGTTCACCCAACACCGCCAGGTGCTCCCCCTGCACCCCAACCCTGCTTTAGGTGCTGGCCGGATACAAAGAAGCAGCCCCAGGAAGGTCCCCAGCCCCTGCCCAGCTTCAGGACCCCTGGCAGGCTCCTCTGAGCCCCGGTTGTTTTCATCACCCACAGTAGGGCTGAGAGCAGCACCCTCTACCTGGGGTGGCTTGAGGGGCTGAGACAGGATCCTGCCCATCGGAGCTTCTCTGCACAGCAAGGCCGGGGCTGGGCGCACCCTCCCCCGGCATCCCTGTGGCCCTGCCACCTGAGGGTCTGGCCCCCTTCTTAGCCCAGGCTGTGTGACACAGCTCCCCTTTCTGTGTCCTTTACTGGGCTTTCCTCTTCTTCATCGCCCGAGCCTTAGCCGGAGGTGTGGGAGTTGCCTCTCTTTCTCCCACACCACCATCTAGAAGGGTTAGAATTGCTCATTAGCCCCTTGGGGGGCACTTCTGTAAGTGGCAGCCCTAGGCGGTGTCACCTCCCTTGCCTTGCCTGGTCTCATCAACTCCATCAAGGAATCTGGGGGAGGCCTCCCTGGAAGGTGCCAGGTGCCCCTCTGCCTCTCTCCTCCCCGGCGAGGGGCTGAGGGCTGGGGGGGAGGGGGAAGGAGGGCTGGGCAGTGGGGAGGAGGCTGTGGTGGGCGGGGACAAAGCTCCGGAGTGCCCCACCCCCCATCCCACGGTGGCCTCCAGATCCCCGAGAGAGGAAGGGCCCTGAAGCTGCTGGGGAGATTAGGCCCTGACCTCCGAGGGAGGCACCCTCAGGGTTTCCTCCCCGCCAGCGGGGAGCCGGAGGAAGCGGGGAGCCGGAGGAAGCGGGATGTGGAATCCTTGTTTCCAGAGAGCGGCTGCGGTGGGAGTGGGCGGTTCAGAACCCAGGATTCAGCCCTCTTCCTCGGGGCGGGCGGCGTGCAGTTCAGGTATTTGAGACCCCGCCCCATCCCCACGCTGGCTCTCGCTCCCCTCTCTCGTGACGTCAAGCTCCTCTCGCGGGGCATGATGGGAGAATCCTAATGTTTTCCAACAGATGCTCCAAGAACAGCTTTCAGATTAAAGCAATCGCCAGAGCAAAGATTCTTCTTTTTTCTTTTTTTTCCCCCGGGGGGTGGGAGGTGGGGTGGGGGGAGGGAGCGCCCCCAGAAATTCTCGGGCATCACCCCCTGCCCCAAGCACGCAATAAACACTGACAAGAAAAAGTTTTTATTTCCTGGTTCAACTTTTTTTTTTTTTCCTGGAATATAGACTGAAGAATGGGAATAAACACGAATAAATAACAGAGCGAGGCCGCGCACGCCGGGATGCGCCTGGCTGCAGCCGCGAGGCTATTGTCTCACCGCCCTGAAGCCAGCCCCGGCCTCGTCCTCCGGCTTCTTCCCTTTCCCTGTCCTTTTTTATTTTCCTTTTTAAAAAGCCGCCCCCTCCAGTCCCCTGGCCAGTGACCTTGGCCTCCTCGGATGCTCTGATTACACGCGGCTCCCACCAACTTGCCCCCACGCCGGCCGGGCCCATGGCCACGTCCGAGGACGGGAGCGGCTGCCTCGTGTCGCGGGGCCGCTCGCAGAGTGACCCCAGCGTCCTCACCGACTCCACGGCCACGTCCTCCGCGGACGCCGGGGAGAACCCAGGTAACGGGGTGGGCGGGGGAGGGCGGGGAGGGCCGGGGCAGGGGGCGCTGGGCGCCAAGTCCCGGGCGCTGCTGCGCGCCGGGGCTGCATTTGCGGAGCCGCGGCAGGACCCGGTCGCTCAGGCTCCCCATAAGGCGGCGGAGCCCTTTGTCCGGGGAGGAGCCGGTTCCCCGGGTAGAGCCCGGCACTCCGCATCTGCCCTCCTTGCGGGTTGGTGGGATCTGCTGGCCCCTCCGAGGGGCTTCCCTTCTTTGGGTGGTGACCAGCTGGGGGCCGGGAGTCAGACCTGTGGCCGCCTCTACCAGCGCCGGCTCCGAGCTCTGCTTCCCTCCCCCGCGGCCCCAGCTCCGGTGGCCCAGGAGGCCCGGCTGGGGCATCCCCCGCCCGGGCAGGGCAGCGCTTATGCGGCCGCCGCGCAGAGGGGTTCCGCGGGGCGCCCAAGTCGGCGGGGCCTGGCGCACCTGGGCGCGCCCGCCCGCCTCCCGGGACAGGTGTGCTGGCAGAGCTGCCACTGGGAGATGAAGGGCATGCGTGCACCAGGACGGAGCCTGATTTCATTAAATTATATGGACTTCGTTCATTCCCCCACCCCCCGCGGCAGCGTCGATTGTTTAGGTGATAAATCCGGTCACAAAGGAGTCTATACGGCTTGATTGATTACTTTCCAAAGAGGAAGAAAGGCCTAATAAAGCAGGAGGGGGGTGGTGGGAGGTGGGCTGTGCGCCCCGTCACCATGGAGACGCAGGAAGCAAAGTGATCATTAAAACCTTTCTCCACCAGAAGGCAATTTTCACTTCACAGGGAGAAGTCTGAGCTTCTGAAATGTAGGGTTCAAAAAAAGAATCAAAGCTGGTGTTTTGGTATCACGCCACAGGACTCCATTCGAATCTTAGAGAAGCACCATCCTGTCACAGGTTCTGTTTTGACAATAAGTTGCTCTTACCTTCCTTTGAGGATTGTCCCTCTCTAAATTCACTGACCCCAGATGGGGACTTGATCACGGTAAATGGTGGGCATCAAACTCCTGATACTCCCTGGGGCTGGGGTGAACCGGCTTTGTGGGGAGGGATTCCTTCACTCCGCTGGAACACAGAGGAGCTTCACTATTTAACTGCAAAGAAAGACGGGTTAAAAGGCAGCTCTGTGGGCGCCAGGGCCCAATCTGAAATTTTAAACAATAAACCCATGCAAGGCTTGTAAGATTTCTTTGTTAGGACTATTGACACTGTCATTTGGTCAAACTAAGGTACCCACCGGAGGAGATCCCTGGCCCTTTTTTTATATCTGGGAGGGCAAGTTAATTTCCTTAGAGTTTCAAGCAGAGGTAGCTCTGCGTAGACCCTTAAGGCTTTAATTAATCCATTTATTAGAAATCTGGGATTAAGCCCTCAGCACTCCATGGTGGATTGGTTTTCTCTGTGTTGGAGATGCACATCCATGATTGTTCCAATTATGGAAGTTGAGTGGCTCGTCATGAGAAAATCCTTTTCAGCTCCTTTTGTCTCCCTGGCAGTAAAAGGAAGCAAACTTGAAACAGGAATTATGGAGGATTTCGCTTTTTGGCTGTCTGTGAGTTGATGCCTCCGTGGGTGGGAACAGAGGGCTTGACAGGTGTCTTGTGCGGGTCCGCCTGGGAGAGAGGTGGAAGAGCTTGGATGTCCGTGATTAAGTGATACCACGGGAGGCTGAAAGCCCGAGTTCGTCTCTGGTTCAGATGCTCAAAATGGGACCCAGCGAGCAGACGCCTGAGGTAAAAAAAAGTCTCTAGTAGGTATAATTCTGTGAGTGGTAGAACCTTACTAAAAAGCAAAAATCAGTGAAGTATTTAAGGATTGTGTTCAGCACAGGAGTTCACGGTAGAAAGAGATTCAGAATCTTCAAGTTGGAAGCGACCTGGGAGCTTGGAGTGGGAAGGGTGATCAGGGAGCATTATCTACACCTGCTTTGCTTGGTCGGCTTGGCACGTGCTTGCATGCCTCTTCTGATGGGGGACTCACTTCTTTTCGATGCAGTGCATGCGTCTCTTTGGGCAGACCGATTTGAAAAGTCTTTTTCAAACGATCTGGGAAGGTCTGCTACCAGTCAGTTCTGATGTGATCTTCTCATGACGCACGTTACCTGGGTTTTCAGAGAGTCTGGTGTTGTTAGTTATCGCGCCCACCTGAGTCACTTCCTCACTAGGTTGAAGAGTCCCAGCCCTTCGCCTCCCTTGCCCTGTGGGACCTCTCCCATTTGTCCGCCTGCTGCTCTAAAGAGCTGCTTCTGAAATGTGAAGCTCACAAGCCAGCTGTGGAATAACCCGGTGCAAAGTCAGATAGAAGTGTCACCTCCTTCCATCTACATTCTGTGACTTTATAAAAACAGCCCAAGGTTGCATTTACCTTTCCCCCCTCCAAAATGCATCCTTAACGCGTCAGTATTCTCTCCACAAAAACTCAGAACAGGGCTTCCCTGGTGGCGCAGTGGTTGAGAGTCTGCCTGCCAATGCAGGGGACACGGGTTCGTGCCCCGGTCCGGGAAGATCCCACATGCCGCGGAGCGGCTGGGCCCGTGAGCCATGGCCGCTGAGCCTGCGCGTCCGGAGCCTGTGCTCCGCAACGGGAGAGGCCACAACAGAGAGAGGCCCGCGTACCGTAAAAAAAACACAAAAAACTCAGAACATTATGGGAAAGGTAAGCAATGACACCCCTTTCTGTCACTCTCCAGAGGTTATCTCTGTGACGAGTTCGGTGGAGCATCTGGACCTTTTCCTGCGTGTTTATATCTACAGGTTCTTGGGGAAAGGCATTTAAAAGAACTCAAGTGGTAACACACTGTATGGAAGGTTCTTCCATTTGGGTTTCTACTCAACACTGGGTCTCAGCGATCTCCCTTTCTTAATAACCACATAGTGTCGCAGGGAATATATTTTTCTCAGTTGAGCTATTAGATATTTGTGTCTTCAATTTTTAACTATTACAAGCAGCACAGCAGCGGTCATCCAGACAAAGCCTTCTTGTGCTCCTTTGTGAATTTCCTCTAGGGTATATCTGGGTCACAGGAGACTCACATTGAAAATTTTTCTGATACTGCGTCCTCCTGGAAAATGGACCATTGATGCTCCTTCAGAATCTGAGAGCACCCTTTCTCCAAAGGCTTGCCAGCACCTGAGGTCATCAGTCTGGTTTTTTCTCTCACACGAAGGGTGACGGGGGTCTCTTGTGTTTATTTGTGGCTCTTTGACTGCTGCTGAGCGTGAACATCTTTTTGTGGCCTTATTAGTGTGTTAAATCTCAGCGGCCAGGGACTGCGTGGCAGGGATGAACGATTCTCCCAGAGGCTCGCCCTAATGCTCCCTCCACACCGTTACTCCATTCACGATTCCTTTGGCAGCGTTCCTTTTACAGCGTTCTTCACTGCAAATCCTTACTCTGTACCCACAAGCGTGGTTAAGATTTTCCCCCAGGGCCTCCCTGGTGGCGCAGCGGTTGAGAGTCCGCCTGCCGGTGCAGGGGACGCGGGTTCGTGCCCCGGTCCGGGAGGATCCCACGTGCCGCGGAGCGGCTGGGCCCGTGAGCCACGGCCGCTGAGCCTGCGCGTCCGGAGCCTGTGCTCCGCAACGGGAGAGGCCACGACAGTGAGAGGCCCGTGTGCCGCAAAAAAAAAAAAGGTGACTTGGCATCCCATCACCTTGCCTCCCTCTGAGGGGTTCATACTCGCGAGGAGAAGTTTTGCTTTTTCTCGTTCCATTAGCTCTCAGGCCATGGGATGGGCTCTGCCCTGGCGTTGGTCCCGTGTGGACCTCCTTCTGGTCCGAACCCACGTCACCTCCTCACCTTGTCCCTTCACTGCTCTCGCCCGCTCATCCCCCACTTCCTGACATCCTCTCCTCCCCGGGTTTTCCCTGCATCCCGCGGCACGTCTTCCCAGCGCATCGCATGGGGGTTCCCACAGGGCCTTCTTCCTCCATTCTCAGCTCTCTCCCTGGTTCCCAGATGCCAGGACCAGAGACTGAGCCGAGTCACCCTGGACAGCTGTTTAGAATGTTTCCATGGGGACCTGCAATTTGTCTTTTTGAAGATTCTGCTGTGCAGCCAGGTGGGGGACCCTTTGATCTAGAGCGGGTTTCTCAACCTCGACACAGTTGCCATTGGTACTGGGATCCTCCTCTGCTCTGGGGGCCCCCCTGTGCTTTGTAGGATGTTCAGTAGCCTCCCTGACATCTGTCCACTAGACAACAGTAGCACCCCTGGTTGTGACGATCGAAAAATGTCCTCAGACGTTGCCAGATGTCCCCTGGGGGCAAAATCTCCCTGGAGAACTGCTGATGGAGCTCTTTCATTGTCAAACCCTAGCAGTGTATCAGGATCCCCTGGAAGGGTCGTTAACCGCCCCCCCCCCCCCGCCGCCCCGCGCCGCCCCGGTGTTTCCAGTTCAGCCTGTGTGGTGGGGGCCGGTGATGTGCATTTCTAACACGTGACCAGGTGACGCTGATGCTTCGGGTCAGGTGAGCACACCTGGGGACCCACTGAGCCTAGTCCTTTGCCACGGTCTCAGTCTGTGCTGACAAGTTCCGTGTGTGTGTGTGTGTGTGTGTGTGTGTGTGTGTGTGTGTGTGTGTCTGTCTGTCCATGTCCGCGTGTGTGTCCCTGTGGGACCTGCCTTGACCTGTCTGGCTCCTGAGCTCCAGACGTCTGGGTCCTGCTGACCTCTGCTTGCCCAGGTCTCGGGCCGATCTTACCTCCTCAGAGGGTCCTCTTTGTTCACCTGATGAGACGAAGTAGCTACCCTGCCCCCACCGCCCAGACCCCCTTCCTCCGTCCCAGTTTGCTCATGATCACCACCTGGGACTCTGGGCTCACTCTCGGTGGGCCGGGCTCCCTAGGCCAGGAGCGCAGCACAGACTTCTCCCACAGGAGGCCTCGGTAAGCATCTGTGGAACCAGGCACAGTGTCTTAGTGGACGAGGCCTGGGGCTGGCCAGATGGCTGGCCAGGGCCTCCGTGGATAAGCAGCTCAGTGGCAGCCTGAGAGTGGCTGGCAGGTCAGTGTGGAGGAGGCTGGGACCACATCTTTCTGCAGGGACAGATCCACCTCTGCTCATGGCCGGGAGAGGGAGAAGCCTCTCAGAGCATCCACTCCCCTCCTGAGCTGCAGACAGACTCACAGACACATCCGCACCCCAGACTCCAGGCTCCGGCATCCCTTTGCCTGAACCTTTTATTGGTGCCCCAGCGCGGGGTGGGGATGAGGGGGTCGCGGCCTGCTTTCTCCACGGCGTGGTTCTCCCCGGCTTCGTTCCTTGCACGTTCCCTTGCTCCGGAGTCCTGAGTTTTGGGGATCTCACTCTTGCAGAGTGTCTCCATGGCTTAATTAGCAGTAGAACTATGCAGTAATTACCTTGTCAGCTTCTTCTTGGGGGTTATTAAAAACAAAAGCTGCATGCTTAAAGAAATATGGAGTTTAGAAAACTTAGAATTTTTTCTGCTTATGAAAGTAGGAGGCTTTTGAAACTTCCCTTCCTCAACCCTCCTCACCCTATTGCGACACAGAAGGCAGTGACAAGGGACAGCTTCATCCCTGGGACCTTCCCAGGTGCTAGGTGTGGCTGTTCAGCAGAAGGCCAGCCACAGGCAGAGCCCAGGGTCTCCCTCCCGCCCCACCCCATCCCTCTCGGTCACTTCAGCCACTTTCCTTCTCCTCACTGGTCGCTCTGTGAAATGATCTCACTTATTTGACCAACTAACTTATTCTCTGTCTCTCCTGCCACATAGCACCCAATACAGTAGCCACTAGCTCCTTATGGCAATTTAAATCTAAATGAAATAAATTAACCTTAAAATTTTCTTTCCTCAGTCGCACGGGTCACATTTCAAGCACTCAGTTGCCACGTGTGGCTGGCGGCAGCCATGTTGGATCGTGTGGATCTAAAACATTCCATCCTTGGCGGCTCTGTCAGACAGCACTAGTCGGTGGAACACCCTGAGGGTCCTCTTGGCTGTGCTGCCCTTGGCTGTCCCCCCGGGGATGTTTGTTGACTGAATGGATAAGTCGAAGTGTGATTGACGTGGTCATAGAGCTCTTCTGCTGGAGCCCTTGGTTGATCATCTCACGCCCTTAAGGGGAGGACACCCAAGCAGGAGTCATTTCTTATCCACACAGGATTAATTTATTTCAATGCATTGAGCTCCTCCAGAGAACCTAAAATGTGCCATGGTTGGCCCTGGCTGGATGGGTCTCTTTGACAAAGAGAACGATGACAACCGAAGAGATTCTTTGCCTGGAATTGGATGAAGGGGTCCCAGGCCTGGCTCTGCCACGTACATGCTGTGTGACCTTGGGCAAGTCATTTCACCTCCTCTGAACCTCCATTTCCTGTCTGTAACATGGTGGTAGAGAATGTCCATAACTCCGGGTGGGGGAGGATTACTCAGCTGTTGTCTGTAACAGATGCTAGTCATTGGTTTCACAGCTGTGAAGAGGCAAGGCTCTCCTAGGACATCCCCTAATCGCCTTGAGATAATTCCATCTTCTGTGACTAATGTCGGAAGGGTGCAGACCCTGTGATGAAGACGTGGAGACAGCCTGTGGGTTGATCTGCAGCCCCTCCTCTAACTGGCTCTGTGTCAGGGCCAAGCTGGTCAACCTCTCTGGGCTTCATTTCCTCCACCTGTGAAATGTTTGTGCTGCGTGGACCTGGCCGTGGTCCCTGCGAGGACTCGGGGACCCACACCCCTCGCTGTCTCAGAACAGTGAGACCACAGGGTCCGTCCTCAGGAAGCAGTGATGAGAAGAAGGGGGGGGGGTCCGGTTCCGATTCTGATTCTGGTCTACCCAGAGGGCAGCAGCAGCGTGCCGTGTGGACATGTTGGTTCTAACAGTCTTCCCACCAGCCCGGGGCTCCTGACCTCACCTGCCCTTTCCCACACCGACCCTTTTCTACTCCCCGCAGCCTCCCTCCCTGCCCGGCCCCAGGTCTGTCCAGCCATCCTCATATGCTGCCCCCCGGCCCCCTTCCTGCCTCCCCCGCCGCCCCGACTGCAGGCCTACTGGAGTCTCCCCACCTTCTTTAAGTTATTGACTTTGGTTCTCTAATTATGGGATAGCACATTGGTGGTCTTGAAGTCAGATTTGAATGTGTGTGTATATATATATATATATATTTTGATTGTTTCATGAATTTGGTGACCTCTTAGGGAAAGGTACCTGTGTTGAAGGACACAGGTGACTCATTTTAACACTAGGCCTGGGAGTGGCCAGACCACCTGCAGGAGGCCGTGGGTGTGGAGGATGGGAATGTTCCAGGCCCCTCACCCATGCTTCCATCAGAGCATCATGTATGGGGTGGATGTCAAATGTCACAGGAATAGAGGCGAAAGGAAAACGTTTGAATATCAACAATGTATATCAGAGGGTTTGAGACCTACCATTATTGAATTTGAGAGCTGGGATCTATTCCATGTCCTATAAAATGGTTTAACCCAGGCCCCCAACTGCAGTGTCCACAGGGGCTGGTACCCCCGAAAACGGCCGAGTCAGGGAGTGGGATTTTGCACAGAACTGTTATCACCAGGCAGGAATGTGGTCCCAGGGGGACCCGAGCATCCTATTTTAAGAGACATGCTGGAAATCCCGATTTTTATGTGAAATGTGGTTTTTAAATATTAGCAAGTTTGTCAGTCAGGGATTGGTTTGGCTTCATGTAATAGAAAACCTAAGCGGTACTGGTTACAATAAGAGACGAGCATTTTACGTTCACCGGAAGTGCGGGCAGCACACCGGCCTCCCTGTCTCAGGGCCAAGGCTCTGCGATTTCCTTGCCGCCTCCTGGGGGCAAGAGGGTTGCCGTAGCTCCAGCCACACGTACGCTTTCTAGGCAGGAAGGAGGGGATGGTGACGGGTGGAGGCGTGTCCAGCTGCTTGGTCCTGACCTGGCTTTCCTGGGAGCCCCGCCCAGTGACATCCGCTTACACCTCCTTGGCCAGAAGGGTGTCAAACAGCCACTCCCACCTGCAGCGCCTGGGAAATGGGACGTTTGTTTGTTTTTTAAATTGACTATATTTATTGCAGTATAGTTGTTTTACGACGTTGTGTTAGTTTCTGCTGTACGGCAAAGTGAAGCAGCTATATGTACACACACATCCCCTCTGTTTGGGATTTCCTTCTCATTTAGGTCACCACAGAGCATTGAGTAGAGTTTCCTGTGCTATACAGTAGGTTCTCATTAGTTATCTATTGTATACATAGTATCGATCGTGAATATATGTCAGTCCCAGTCTCCCAATTCATCACCCCCCTTCCCCCTTGGTATCCATACGTTTGTTCTCTACGTATGTGTCTGTGTTTCTGCTTTTGTAAATAAGATCGCCTATACCAGTTTTTCAGATTCCATATATGCGCGTTAATATACAATTTTTTTTTCTATTTCTGATTTCCTTCACTCTGCATGACAGTCTCTAGGTTCATACATGTCTCTACAAATGACCCAATTTGTTTGTTTGGTTTTTTTGGGTTGTTTGTTTTGGGTATGTTCACGGCTACCCCTAACAAGAGCAGGTTCAGAACATGTGAAGAATGAGAGTGACTGCCAGGTGGTCACCTACTGTCCTCCTCACTTAAAAACAAAGCACGTGACCTGAGCCCAGCATATCTGGGGCTACCCTTACCCTTGGAAAGCTCACACAGAATCTCAGGGGAAGCTGAAGCACTTTTTTTTTTTTTTTTTTGCGGTACGCGGGCCTCTCACTGCTGTGGCCTCTCCCGCTGCAGAGCACAGGCTCCGGAAGCGCAGGCTCAGCGGCCATGGCTCACGGGCCCAGCCGCTCCGCGGCACGTGGGATCTTCCCGGACCGGGGCACGAACCCGTGTCCCCTGCATCGGCAGGCGGACTCTCAACCACTGCGCCACCAGGGAAGCCCCTGAAGCACTTTTTATACTTACGATATTTCTTTACCAAGAAATTAAAGGTTGGCCTGAGATGTGTGACTCAAGCCTGAACATTATGTCCATCCAAATTTTATTTAATAATATTAATCCTGGGAACAAGACTGACCCTCACGTAGCTGACAGTCTGGCAAATCATCAGTGGCTGGAGTGAAAATGTGCTTGTTGTCGCCTCTGTGTTACACATGGGGCATCTTACTTTTATTTAATCTTCCTCCAAACACTTGAGGTAGGGTCAGAGGGTGCGAGGGCCGTGGGCACATGTGTATGAAGAGCAGTTTGAATCTAGGTGAGTTTAATGCCTGGCCTACTCGGTATGCCCCGCCCACCCTGCATGCCCCACCCACCCTGCCCCGCCCACCCTGCATGCTCCACCCACCCTGTATGCCCTTTATTGGCTTCATTCTGCATGTTACAGGAAGGCCTTCTGTGCTTTAGATGAAACAGATCCCTGTGTTTATCCCATTCCTGGTTCAAGCAACCTATCCCGTAGATGCATGCACATCTGTAGTCACATAAACACACAGACGCAAGCAGATGTACTCTTCATTTTCCCAGTTCATTTCACTAGCATGGCCACTAGGACAAGATTTATTTATCGAAGGTCAGGCAAGGTGATGGCGGAGGACCAGCCGTGGGCAGAGTTGTGGAAGGTCCTGTCTTTAATGGGCTGGGGCGAGTCATTTGGGTGTGTCTCTTGGCAACACACCTTATCTCGTGGCCGTGACATAAGTAGACTTTGACATCGATTAGTCAGCAGTCAGAAAATGGGTTTGCCAAGACCCGAGTGGAAGGTGGGAGCTGTGGCTCTGGACTTAATAAATATGTTTATTGCACACTGTTGTGCAGCTGTTTTTGTTAAAGTTGCTGGGTTGGTCTTAATACTGTCACTCATGAGCGGTATTGTCATTACTTCATTTTTTGGTCCCATTACTTCTTGGAAGTTTGCATCCATGTGCAGCAGAATTTTTGCCTTGCTGTAATCAGTAGCTCAGGGGATTTAAATAGTCAGGAAAATCTGCCAAAAATGATCTTTCTGCTTCCCTTTGGCAGGAAAACATTGTCTTGGGCAACGTGAATTGTGGGGTGACTGTGTTTCTGCAGTCACGAGTCAAGTCATTGCTGACCTTGGCTCATTTGTCAGCAGGGTCTTTTGTGCAGAACTCCCCAGAGCTCGCCAGCCTCAGGGCTGTCCCAGCCTGAGCATTGCTCTGTGGGGTCCCCTTGGCCTTGCCCCACCTGCTCTATTTCCCTGTTATCCTCCAGGTGACCAGGGTTACACTCTCCATAGAGAGTGGTGGAATATGGTCCTCCTTCAAGTCACATTTGTTTGCAAACAAAAGAAGATGGGCTTAAAATATTAATACAGTAGCTGTGGTCATCCGTTGAGGAGACACAGGTGTGGCAGAAGTCACTAAGGTGGGATGGGTTTCGGTGAAGTGGGGCATGGTTTTATCATCTTGTACATTATCATCCATTCCTACGTGTTTACCTGCTGACGTAGGAAGTGCTGCTGTGTGCAGGGGGCATGGTGTGTGGGTGATGTGAAGAAGTATTGCCCCTCCTGGAAGCTCACCCTCTGGCTAGGGGCATACCGTTTTGACTTGTAAAATGACAGGACATGTATGTAATAAGTACCAGACCTCCCACGTTTGCCCCCTTCTGTGTGGCATCCACTTTGTCCTCTGCTGGAGCCTCCAGGCCTCCATGCTGCAGTGCTGGACGCTCTCCCCTCTGCTGTCTGCGGCTGGGCAGGGTCTGCAGTAGGCTGGGCAGCTCTTCTCCGCGCGCAGCTCATCCTCCTTAGACCCAGCGATGTTGTCTCACGGCAGTGGGGGACAGGCGCGGAGTCCCTTAGCGTCCGGGGCTCTCACTTCAGTCTAGTTCTGTTAGAGTGGGCACATGGCCGGTTTAAGTTCAAGGGGAGGGAATACAGCCTACCCCTTGGTGGGAGGGGCTTGGTCACATTCACGTTGGACTCTCCTGCTGCCTCTACCATGGTGGGGCCTTGGCCTTGCGGGGGGGGGGGCAACAGACAAGGTCTTGAGGGGAGCTGGCAGGTGCATGGACTCTTTGGCGTCCCTTGGTTTGCAGAACTTTGACAGCTCCACCTGACATCTCTGAACCTTGGTTTCCCCCTACGTCAAATGTCCCTGCCTGAGGGGTGGTGGTGAGGATTTGACGGGTTGGTTTCTGTGAAGCTTTTAGCACGGCGCCTGGAGCGCAGGGAGGCCCTGTCGCCATGAGCTGGGGTTCGCCCCCGCCTGTCGTCATGGACGCGCTTCCACCAAGGTCCTCTTGGAGGCCTCTGAACATTCTGGCTGATGACGGTGGGAAGCCCTGATTCTGGGCAGTTTTGAGACATCCATGGCTCCTACTGGTGCCTCGAGATCTTGAAAGAAGGGTCCCTCCTGGCCTGAGGTCACCGCTGCTGGGAGAAATCAGGCAGCCCTGTAGGACTCTCCCATCCTCCCCCCTGCATGGCCCTGGCTGGTTCCAGGGGTCGCCGGTGTGCACTGGGGGCTCCTCCGGGGGCACTGTGCCCGGCTTCCTAGTCGGGGAGCTGATCCGGGGGAGCCAGGATGCAGAGGTTGTATACCTGGCCCAACTGAAAGGTCAAGGTCAAAGGCTGAGTCACACTCCAGCTGGGACATGAGGCTGCCATGCTCTGAGCTGACCGTAGTCCCGGGGCTCCTTGAGGTCGGCTTGGGGCTCAGGAAGGAGGACACGTGGACGGTGGAGCCAGCCGCCGCCTGCGCCTCAACTTCTGTTCTTTCTTCTGCTAATTCTTGCGGCTAGCTGCCTCTGCCTTAATGGGAAATAATGCGAGATTTAGGGATAATTGATTATTTTATCTCGTCTTTTCAGTGGGAGGGGTAACGGGGGACATTTAATAACACACAACATGGAACAAACCAAGTGCTGCTTCCTGCTTGCGTTCTCCTGGGCAGGTGCTCTGGGTCGGGGGTGCGGGGACCGCATCCCGTTTGTCTCCCCCCCGGAATCTCATGGAAGTTGTCTTTTCCTTAAGATCCTTATTGCAAACAGCATTGACATTTTAATGTAATTATTTTCTTCTAATATTTTTCCAGCTCTTTCCACCCTCTGGGAAATGTATTTGTTTCTTTTTACTTTATAAAAATATGTCTTGTCCACTGTTCTGTCTTCAGCTCCAGGCCAGAGTCTTGCTTATAGTAGGTGCACAGGAAACATTCGTTTTATCCTAAGTACATGGTAGTGATACCAAGCAGCCCTTCCTTGTTCCTATTCCTATTCCATAAGGAAAAGTAAAATCGAGGGAAAAAATCCCCCACACAGGCAACAACAGCAAAGCATCAGGTTAAATGGTCTTGCCCTGTTGGAAATTCCTGGAGCAGGTCAACAGGCAGAGAGGGTGGTAGCTCAGAGGACAACGTATCAGTAATACTCGTGGCTAAAAATAAGCCTACAAATTTGTTAATAATTGGTCTCTGTCTTTTTTTTTGTTTGTTTTGTTTTGTTTTGTTTTTTTGCAGTATGCGGGCCTCTCACTGCTGTGGCCTCTCCCGCTGTGGAGCAGAGGCTCCGGACGCGCAGGCTCAGTGGCCATGGCTCACGGGCCCAGCCGCTCCGCGGCATGTGGGATCCTCCCAGACCGGGGCACGAACCCGTGTCCCCTGCATCGGCAGGCACACTCTCAACCACTGCGCCACCAAGGAAGCCCTCTGTATGGTTTTTTAAATTAACTAACAACACTTTCTTCCAGGAGGATATTAGCACAGAGCAGCTGTTTGCTCATAGGAAATGGAAATTCCAGTCACTGGGGTTTTCTCTGTTTGGTTGCATCTTGCTTGGTGAGCTCTTTGACTGGGAGGCTGTGGGAGCCCATTCACACTGCCCAGGGCGACATCCCAGGAGCCAGTGCTGGCTGGCGGGGGCGCGTGCGAGCCTGGGAGAGTCGCACAAAGATGGAGGCCGGTGCCTGCAGCTCACTGCGTGTGAGGTCCTCCTTCCCTCCCCCCCTCCTTTCTCTTTCCCACCCAGCAAATCGGTGCCTTCTATTAGGCCAGGCATGATGCCAGGCGAGGGGCTGCCGCGGAGAGCAGAGATGTGGCCCACACTGAGGGGTCTAGTGGGGTTGGGCTCAGATGCCAGTCGGGGGGGAAGGGGTAAGAGCTGCTCTGGGGCTGGCAGGCTGGGGGAGCTGAGGGAAGGTGTCCAGGGGCAGTGAGTTGAGACCCAGAAGGTGGTTGGAGTGAAGCAGGCCGAGTGGGAAGGAAAGGTGTGCTGGGCAGAGAGAACGGCCGTGCAAAGGCCAAGAGGCAGGAGGGAGCTTGGGGGGTTCGCGGGCTGAAGTCAGCCAGTGGCTGGAGGAGGGTGAGGGTGGCTGGATGCGTCATGGCACGCATGTGTGCACGTGTGCGTGTGCCCTGCTGTAACTTATCCTCATTTATAAAAGCCACAGGCAGTCATGGGCATGGTTAGGGCCATGACACGGCCCTCGTCGCTCCTGCAGACAGCTGGAGCCGTTGTGCCTGGGTGCCTCGGAGCTGGCCTTGTGGTCAGGCTAGAACCCCGGCCCTGCCAACTGCACCTGGCTGACCTCAGCAAGTCCCTCTATCAGGCGGCGCCTCAGTTTCCTCGTCTGTAGAATGGGGGCAGTGATAGTTCCTAACTCCTGCGGTGGTTGTGAGGCTGGGTAAAGTATGTGACCCCAGCCCAGTGCCTGCGCTGAATGTAAGTTAACTGTCACCCGCCTTCGGGCGCCTGTCCCGTGAATGTCACCAGTAGAGCAGAAGGCTCGGCCCCGGGGAACAACACCCTTTTCCTGGTTCACGCTGGGCAGTGAGTCTGCTGAGGCCACCTTGTCCTGCCTGTAGAGGGTGGTGCTCCGTGGTTGCTGGGAGACCTCAACCCGGTGCAGTTAACCATCTGGCTGCACACAGGAGGGTCTCTCGTGTTTCTAGCCCCTCTAGCTCCAGGACGAGCAGGGGTCAGAGATATCCCGTGAGCTGAGTTGGGTGCCGGTCCCACAGGGAGGAGGGTGGCCATGCAGCTAGAGCCATCTCCGGCCAGGCTCTGGTTATTCCTGACACCCCGGAGATGCACGTCTGTCCTGAAAGCCTTGAACTGCCATCTGAAGAAGTCCGAGCTTATCCTGTTGGAGGCGAACACTTGGGCTAACATGTTGCCCCGTTGTTAAATTTATTTCGAGGAGGGCTTCTAACACGACAGCAGCTTTGACCAAAAGAAATCTTCAGCAAACACCCAGAACCGTGTAGCCACGTGAGGTGTAGCCTTCAAAAGTGACCGCCCCCTTGGAAATATTGGCAGGGAAAGGAAAAGAAATGCTTTTCATGGGAGGTGGGGGACATCATTCTTTTTACAAACAGGTTTCTGGAGATGGGAAGAGTGGTATGTGCGCATGTCTTGTGGAGAAGCGTCCGTGATGGCCGGAGACGGGCGGAGCAGCGTTGGGAGGTTGGCTTGGTGTAGTCAGGCCCGGGCTGGGGTCTGTTACTTGTCAGCTGTCGGTTCCCCTTCTTTGGGCCTCAGTTTCCTCCTCTGTCAAATGGGAGCATTGTGATCATCTCCGCACCATGCGGTCACGGGTAGGATGAACTGACACAGTCTGGCAAGTGCACGTTCAGTGAGCGCTGTCCTTATCGTCCTGCAGACCGACCCCCTCTTCCTAGAGGCACCGCCGATGTTTCTTGTTTCTGAGATGCTCTCAGAACATGTCTGTGCATTATATTCTTCCTCTTGTTTTTAATCACAGAAGGGAGTGTGCTCTCCCCACCCCCTCCCCCCAGCCCTGTTCTCTACTTTGCTTTTTCCTCTTAAAACTATATCTTGGAGATATAGATATGAACTTTGAAAAAGTAGGGGCGAACCGGCCGAAGCGTGATGAGGGCAGAGGATGCGGGTCATGACCGTTCCAGGCAGAGGGAGCAGCAGGTGTGGTGGTCCCGGGCGGGAGGGGGCGTCGTGTTTGAGCGTGGGCCGCACGGCGGGGGGTCGGGGGGGAGATGGCAGGGCCCAGCCCGTGCAGAGTGCTGACGACCCCGCTGAGGCTTTGGGTCTTTATCCTGGGAGCAATGTGGAGCCTTTGAAGGTTGTATGAGAGGGTGACCAATGGATTTGGGACTGGGAAACGTCACCTGGCTGCTGCCTTGGGGGCACATGGGTCACCTGCGCACGTGTGTGTGTGTGTGTGTGTGTGTGGGGTGCAGCTCCCTGAGAGAGAAGATGGGCCAGAGTCTGGAAGAGGTAACGGAGAGAAGTAGATGGAGGTGGGATTCACAGGACACACGTTGCGGGTGCAGGCAGGGGCGGGGGAGGGAGTGAGTGAGGACGACACCAGGTGTGTGGCTTGTGCCCCTTGATGGGGGAGATTGGAGGAGGACCAGTTTGAGGGGAGGGGAAGAATTCAGTCAGAAGAGACAGTCAAAGGCAGATGCTCAGGAGGAACTGGATAGAAAAGGCTGTACTTGGACTGGAGAGAAATAAATCACATGGACATCCACATAGAGGCTTGTATGTCAATGGGATTTGTGCTCTCCCTGCACAGCCAGCCTCCTGGGACTTTGGGGGTGACTTTAAATGTCCCCCAGACTCTTCCCTGTCTGGCCTTACCCTGGGAGACCCCACCCAGCCGTCTGTCCACCCGCCCACAGTGCAGGCAAATGAGTTCCCTGTCCCCGTGGAGCGAGGCTCAGTGACCTGTGCTGGGCACACGGATGGTTTATGTCAAAGTCAGAGCTTGAGCCCTGGGGGTCGGTGGGGGGTGGGCGCTGCTAGGTTAACCTGCTATAGGCAGGTTACGTTGTGTGGCTTCCAGTCCTGACTCTGTGTGACCTCAGGCGAGTCACTTGCCCACTCTGTGCCCTCCACCTCCTGTAAAAAGGGGATTATGCTATTCAAGTTGTTTCTACAGCCGGCCTCACTCATTCCCTCAGACCCCACCGCCCTTGTGCATGTGACTTTGTCAGTCCTCCCATCAGGCAGGGAGGCTGCCCCCTGGCATCCTTGTACTTGCTCTGAACAGAGCACAGCAGGAGTGACGCAGCGTGACTCCTGGCCCAGAGCTTGGGCGCCTGGCAGCCTCTGTTCAGCCCTCTCACCTGCCGTGTGAAGCAGTTTGGACCATCCTGCTGGGGAGAACTGGGCGCCCCGGCCGACAGCTCTTGAGAGCAGAGCCGTCCAGGGTGTTTCCAGCCTGGCCAGACTCCCAGCTGAGGAGTGAGCCTGGCCCTCACCACGTCCAGCAGAGGGGCCCTGCCCAAGCCCAGCCCACAGCAAGTGGACAATGAAATGGTTATTATTTGGGGCCCCTGAGTTGTGGGTAGTGCGTTACGTCTCATAGATAACTGATAACCCACTCCAACTAGAGCATTTGAGGAGCCCGGGGCTACTTCTTGCCCTGAGTTACACTGTGGTCCTTTGTGCTGAGCTGCTGGGCAGGTGCTGACTTTTAAATGAGGTTTCTCTGTTTGTTTCTGGCGGACTCTGGCTCTGCGTTGAATTTGGAGGGGGTGCCCGTTACATCTGTGACCGTGTGCACCTGCCTTGTGGTGGCAGCTTTGGAGGTTTCTTTCCTGAGAGCCAGTAAGTGGGAGATCTCGGTGCTTGTGTTGTGCTGGGGCAGGCCGGCCCACCAAGGGCACCAGGGCTGGACCTGGTCTGTTCAACCCAGGAGTCGTGAGCCAGGAGTGGTCTTCACAACCCCTGTGGGGAGTTGGAAAAAATGAAATCAGTCTGAACTTTCTCCCTGGAATTCGCGATTGCTGGGTGTTAACAGGTGTTTCTTGGCCACCTGCTTTATGCCTGTCATTGTTTTCGGGGCTGGGAATTTAGCAGTAAAGACTGTGGTGTCCCTGCCTTCAAAGAGTCAGTAGTCTCCTGGGGCAAGGGAAGCAGAGAAAGAAATAGATGTGTAATGTGATGCCAGGTAGTTTTCAATGCCTACAGCCAGGCTGGCGGAAGGGGAGTGGTAGGGAGGGGTCAGAGGGCCTCTGAGCAAGGGCATCTGCAGAGAGACGAGGCAGAAGTGAGGGAATTAGTCCTGTAAATACCTTGGAGAATAGCCTTCCAGGCAGAGGGAACAGCAGGTGCAAAAGTCCTGAGGTAGCTGTGCACTTGAATGTTGGTGAACAGCAGACTGACGTGCAGTGACTGTTGGAGGTAGGCGTGCTGAGGCCAGTGAGCCCAGAGGCTCTGGGGGTTAGGATGTGGGGAGGCCCAGGTGGAGGCTTGGCCTGTGTTTCCAGAGCTAACACTTGGAAGGGGGTTGGTCTGCCTGCAGTGTAGAGGTTCGACCGTGCTGCGCAGGGCAGGAGGAGAAGGGCATTTAGTGAGACACTGTGGTGGCTGGGAGCACACTGCTTGCAGCGGGCATGTCTGGTGCCCGTGTCACCTGCTCCTGGACCCCCCCGCCTCTTTCCTCAGTTGTGCTTCCAACTCAACCCACGTGATGGGAGACAAGCTACCATGTTGGCACAGAAGAGGCAGTGGTTACAGTTTCAGGAATGCTGGGAGCTGGTGGATACTATGTTGGTACTTGAAACCCTCCAGGGTGGGAGCGTTTACACTGTGAACTTGGCGATGCCTCGTCACCTGCTCCCCTCCGTCCCCCAGGGGGTTGTTAAACCAGCACACCACCGCCAGGACCTCACGTCCAGCGCGAGCTGGGTGCTCCGCAACCCAGTCCCAAGCGGCAGAACTGGGGTCAGGACATCAGCAGAGTTAATGCCCGAGGGATGATCCTCTACTGACAGGATGGGGTCGATGTCCCAGTGTCCCATCCTTCAGGTGGGCGGTTCGTACAGAATCAAAACCCCACTGCCGGGATCCCGTGGTGGGGCAGGGTGGGGACTGGCACTGGGGCCGGGGTCCCGTGGGGCGGGGCTGGGGGGGGGGCGCTGGGACTGGGGCCAGGACCCGTGGGAGTGGGTGGGGGTCGCGGCTCCGCAGGCGGCGGGGGTCCCCGGGGCGCTGTGTCCCTCGGAGCCCCGGAGAGCTGCAGGGCGGGTCTTTGTCACGTTGAGAACCTGGGCCGTCGCCTGTGCAGGTGTGCGGGCTCGTTCATGGGAGGCGTGCGCTGGGGGAGCGGGCTTCCTGCACGAGGTCGCCCCTCAGGGGCTGATTGGAAGGAATCTCGTGACACCCCAGATTTTTACCATTAAAATGGTGGATTAAATGTTCATGCTGGTTCATCCTTTCCCATGATGGAGTGTGCACAGGACCCTGATTTGCAGCTCTGCTGTTTCTCTCTGTTTATTGAAAGCATCTACCTCACAGGACTGCCAGTATTGGTCCGTATCCTGTATTTCAGGAGCATTACCCTAACTGGCCATGAATACAGCTGTTGACAGGACCGAGGATTATGGAGTTTTGCATCTCCAGCTCTGTACCTGGATTCTGTGAGATGGTCCCCCATTTGCCCCGCACCGTTTGGTGAATGCTCCATGTTTTCTCCGTTGACATGAAACGCATCCCAGGAGATTCTTGGGCAGACTTCATGGCTTCTGAGCTGAGCTTGTGGTGACAGTGGTTCTTTGTGAAACCTCTCCAGGCGGGCAGAGACCTCAAACACGCCATTGAGAGCTGCAAACAAGTCAGACCTGCACCAGTACCGGCGTAGGTGAGGTCTCCAAATTGCAGCCTGGAATGATGTGAGCACGTGATTCCCATCTAGTTGGTTTCTGCACTCCACATACCATCACTCCAATAAAGTCAGGAGGTGACAGGGAAAAAAAAACAAAATCAAAAACCCCACTGCCTACAGCCATGACCTTGAGGATGTACTGAGTTGGGTTTTCCTGCATCCCTCCCTCCCTCCCTCCCACTCACTGACTCCTGCTTTCTGTGACAATCTTCCAGATAAACTGCCCTAAGTCCACGTCCAGCTCTGCTCTCGGGGAAAATCCAGCCAAGACAGTGGTAGAGCCGGAAGTGGTGAGAAGTGGCCACAATCTGGGTGTATTTCGAGGCAGGGATTTGCTGATGGATCAGATGTGTGGGGTGAGAGATAGAGAAAGGTCAAGGATGACCCTGAGGGTTTCGGTCTGAGCACCTAGAAGAAGGAAGGTGTCCCAGACAGAGACGGGGAGATGTGGAGAGAACCAGGTTGGGAGTCTGAGCTGGTGGGTGCTCGCTTCAGTTTTGGGCAGACTCTGGTCCTGCCCACACTGAGTGGAAGTGGTGGAGGAGCTGGGGAGAGGTGTGTGTGGATACCTGGGCTGAGACGGTGTGGATTAGTCAGGGTCCCCAGCTGGCATCTGTGATGCAGCTGTGCCTTCCTGTTTAAGAAGTACTGTTCTGGGCTTCCCTGGTGGCGCAGTGGTTGAGAGTCCGCCTGCCGATGCAGGGGACGCGGGTTCGTGCCCCGGTCCGGGAAGATCCCACGTGCCGCAGAGCGGCTGGGCCCGTGAGCCATGGCCGCTGAGCCTGCGCTTCCGGAGCCTGTGCTCTGCAGCGGGAGAGGCCACGGCAGTGAGAGGCCCGCGTACCGCAAAAAAAAAAAGAAAAAAAATAAAGAAGTACTGTTCTTTCTTCCTTTCCCTCCTTCCCTCCCCCCCCACTCTCTCATCTCTCATCTCTCTATCTAATCTATCATCTGTTTATATGTGTCTATCATCTATCTATCTCTCATAAATCTAGCTTCTATCTATCTCTTTATTATCTGTCATCTATCATTTGTCTATATCTGTCAAGCATATATTTATCATCTATCTATCTATCTGTCTATCTGTCACGCACCCCTTTGTCCATCCATCACTTGCTTCCCTCCCCCTCCCTTGGCATCCTGCTCAGCTAGAGCCTTGCCCCTGCTTGAATGCTCCAAGCGGTAAGCAAGTCCCTACCTCTTAAGGATTCTGCTTACAAGTTTCCAACTCGTGGGACCACTTCAGAACACTGTCTTCCAGGGACGGTGCTCACTCCTCTTTCCCGCCCCCCTCCTCCAGGCTTATTTCCACTCTTCACTGGCCAGGAGAGAGGCGCTTAGGAGTTCAGAGCTGTGGGTGCTCCCTGGCAGGGCCAGCCCCCAGTGCAGGGGAAGGAATGGGGCCCAGTCCCAGCGGGGGAGGTGCTCCCGTCTCAGCTGCAGCTCCCTGCTCTTGGCTGCCGCGCAAGGGCGTCTTTGTGCTCCTCGTGGACAAGGCTCGCCATTGAGACCGGCCTGGGGACACTGTGCACAAGCGAAGGACGGCTAGAAGCTAGAATCAGGCATTTCACAGGGAGCAACACCCGCACCCGTCCCCCAGCGGCTTCCGCGTGCCCGGAGGGGCCCTTGGCCGTGGGGCTGCGCTTCGAACAGGCTCTTCTCACTCGGGGAGAAAGCCCGCTCTGTTCTCTGCCCACATGAGCCCAAACACAAAGAATCGAAAGTGCGAGAGGATTGGTTCCTTTTCTCCTGCTCCTAGTGGGCCTCCAGCCCTGTCTGGGGGTGCATGAGTGTTCTGGAAGGTTCCCCGCAACTCATCTTCAGAGGGGCCGAGGGAAGCAGGCGTTGAGGAAGACTGGCAGGTAATCAGACAAAGGAGGTGGGAACACAGAGGAGACCAGACTTGGCTTTTTATAGTTTTGTATGTTTCCTAAACTTTTTTATTTTGAAATAAACTCACATGGAACTTGCAAAAAGTAGTACCGAGAGTTCCCCCAGCTTCTCTCAACGGTGACACCGTACCTGGAACAGGACGCTGGTGGACACGGGGAGACTGCCCTGGTGCAGTACTGTCACTAAACCAGGGGCCACAGCAAGTGTCACCACGCTGTACGTGCACCTTTTGTTTTGGTGTAAGTTGCATGACACTTTATTACATCTATAGAATCACCACACTTTTGGCCCCTGAGACGTGCAGGGGTGTTGGTGCCCACAAGCGGGGAGGCAGGCCCTGCCCCCAGCCCCTTGACTCCACGTGGTGCCCCGTCCATGCCCCAGGGGCAACGTCCTCTCGACCCCCCAGGCCCTGCTTCCTTGGTTCCCAGAGAGGCTTGGCACCCCGTCCCCTTCTGCCCGGGAAAGGCCAGGCTGCAGGGGCCCCCATCCCCTTCCTGGGGCTACAGGGGTTTCCTGGGGTGGCTGAACAAAGTACCGCAGGCTGGGTGGCTTGAGGAATAGAAAGGGATTCTCTCCTGGTTCTGGAGGCTGGAAGTCCCAGATCCAGGTGTCAGCAGGGCGGGTCCCCTCTGAGGCTCTGATTCATTCCCGGCCTCTCCCCTGGTGGGCAGATGGCCGTCTTCTCTCTGTGTCTTTTCACGTCATCTTCCCTCTTTGCACGTCAGTGTCAGTGGTTGTGCATCAGGCCCACCCATACATTTTAACTCATTTTAACTCATCATTCCTGTGAAGACCCTCTCTCCAAATGAGGTCACGTTCTCAGGAACTAGGGGCTAGGACTCCAGCACGTGAATTTCAGGGAGTTTTGGGGGACACAGTCCAACATCACAGTGGCCCTCCCTCCCATCCCCCTGAGGGCAGAGGCAGCCCATCTTCTTGCACCATCACGTCCTCCTGTTAGGCCCCCCTTAACCCACCACAGATGCGTCTCAGGCCTCCTTTCTCCCCGCTTCTCCCTTGGATGCAGGCAAGGGATTCCTCACTCTGGCAGCAGTGACCTGTGGCCTTTTCTACTACCTGTGCCACCTGGGGTCTGCTTCCCAGCACGTCCCCCCGAAGCTGGACCAGTCAGCTTTCGGTTGCAAGTGAAAAACATCCCAATTCAAATTGGCTTACCCTGGGGAGGTGGGAGTACTTACTGGTGCAGGTGGGAAACAAGCCTGGCCTCCTGCCCCTGGGTGTCAGCCATGTCACTGGAGTCTCCTTCTTTCCCTCCTCCTCTCTTGCTCTTCCCGTGTTGGACTCCTTCTCAGGCAGGCAGGCAGGCGTC
Organism: Globicephala melas; assembly: GCF_963455315.2. Taxonomy (NCBI): domain Eukaryota; kingdom Metazoa; phylum Chordata; class Mammalia; order Artiodactyla; family Delphinidae; genus Globicephala; species Globicephala melas. Next base: position 83,165,727 of record NC_083328.1, read on the forward strand.
TCCATAGGGTGGCTCTCGGCACTTCATAACTTCCTTCCAGCTTAGCAATCTCTGCAAAAAGGAAGTTCCCCCGGAAGGCAAATAAAGTGCATGGGACCGATGCTGATTCAGCTTGCCTGAGTCATGTGTCCAGCCTTGACCAATCATTGGTCAGAGAGTGAGGATGGAGGAACCTGATTGGCCAGCTGGGTAACACACCTGCCCTGAGCGCCTATGGGTGGATCAGCTTCATTGAAGCCCATGAACTGCGATGGGGAGGGTGGTCCCCAGAGGAAAGCTGGGACGTGGCCAGATGCAGGGGGAGTGGGGGCAGGGCGGGCAAACAGAGAACTGTCTGCCATGGCCACTCAGTGGAGTGGAGGTGAGCTTTCCAGGGCTGGAGCCCAGCCTTTGTTCCTGGGTGGTTCTCAGCTGCGTTTGTTGCACTTTCCATGCCATCAGCCACCTTCATCTTCAGTGTCTTCACCTTGGAGTCCGACCGGCCCCCCACCTCTGGCCCACCTCGCTTCCATTCTCTCTCTCTTTCTCTCTCTCTCAGAGCTTGTGAGCATTCTGTCCTAACATCCTGTTCTAACATTAAATACTTTTTTGCATTTACAATTCGTCCATGCTTCTAGGGATTCTTTGTTTACCATTTCCCTCTCTCACTAAGCTCCACCGCAGTTATGAGCTCCGGGGAGGAAGAGAGCCCATCTATGTTGTTCCCTGCATTGGCCAGCACCTGGGACAGCGACGAGCTTATTCTCAAATAGCTGTGTTGCCTGGGACAAGTTACTTAACTTCTCTGGTCTTGGGTTTCTTCAGCTATTACCTGTTGATCGTGGTTCTCACTTCACAGGTTTGTCGTGATAATGTCATGAGACAGCCTATGGAAAAGCACGTGGGGCTTGGCACTTAGGAAGAGCTGAACACATGGGTCCTGCTATGATACGTGCTGTGGCTTTTGACCGTGAGAAGTGGTGGGACGTGGTGGTTAGACTCTGGGGGCAACTGCCCGGGTTCTAGTCCAGCTTTTACCACTTACTAGCTGGGTGACCTTGTGCAAGTTCATCAACCTCTCTGTGCCTCCGTTTCCTCATCTGTAAAGTGAGAGTGGCAATAACACCAACCTGTAGGAGTTATTTATTAGCAAAGCACTTATGACGTTGCCTGGCTTGGGTGAGCCTACAGAAGCATTAGGTGCTGTCCTCGTCATTGGTGTTTGTTACTTTCATGCCACAGCTCACACGTTAGTTCTCTGGAGCTAGCTGTTAGAAGCAAGTTTATAACATCTTGCAAGAAATGAACAAAGTGCTTGGGATCTGGGTTCTGTTTCCAGGTCATGTTACTCTGCTTTAGTACGAATCCCTAAAGAATCTACCGTCACCCTCCCTGTCATCCATTTCCCGAGTTCACGTGACCGTGCCTTATGTAGTGTGTTCCCCGTGTTTACCTCCTGAGCGCATGTCCTGCCTCTGTGGTCTTTGCCGAGAGAGGTCCCGTGGGTGTGTGAGCTGCACACGTGCCCCCAACAGATCCCGAGGCTCCAGGCTGCTGCCGGATGCCACACAGGGCGCTGTCCAAGGGCAGCTTCTGTTTTCATGTCAGAAAATGGAGCAGAATAAATACAGTCATCTCTCTGGAATCGGAGATTAGCTCTTGTGATTTTGTGTAAGTTCTTCAAAACATAAAAAGAAAAGAAGTATCTTCCCAGTTCCATGGTTGTTTTCCTCAGAATAATCCCAGCGGGCGACACTGAGTAAGCGCCCTGCTCATCAAGATGGCCACTGTGGACCTGAGTTCTCACGCCCACGACTGATGGAGCGTCATTGGGCGGAAGCACCCCAGCTCCCGATGACAGTGATGATAAGTGACACCCGTGGGGATGGCTATAGACTAAGACCCCCCTGCAGCTGAAGGAAGAAACACTCGGGCAGAATTAAGAACACTGGGCAGTGGTTTAAATCCCAGCCCACCGTGGGGATGTTCGGATGCCCGTTTCCCAACCAGCCGATTAGAATGCTGATCTCCTGGGAGTCTATTGGGTAATTTTAGGAGGGAAGTGAACTGTTATATAAAGAATGTTTAAATTAGGTATACGTTTGCTTAATTTTTTTTTATTAGGAAAATAGTGCATTTCCATTCAAGTAGATGCCAAAGTTTTCCTTTTACACTTATTTAAGGAAACATTAAAAAAAATCTATTCATTGCAGGGAGGGTGGTGGCCGAGCGAGTGCAATTTGGAAGACACCGCGTTGTGCAGAGTTATGAAGCCGCTGCGTGGCAGAAGTGCTATTGGAGGTCCGGGGGGCATGGAGGAGGGGGCACAGTCCCGCACACCCTCGAGGAGCTTGCAGTCTAGAAGAGGGAAAGAGCGGCACACGAGGTGTTGTCATGGAAACAGGGAGTTGATAAGCCTGTCCAGGAAGCTCCTTAATGCTCTAGGAAATTCGAAGAGGAAGATTACGTATGTGGTGGAGGTGGAGGTGGGCGGAGGGATTTGGAGACGCTTCATGAAGGACAGGAGAGACTCTGTGGGGATTCTGGAGGTAAGTGGCCCCTGGCACGGCAGCTGGCACGTGGTGCGGGCTTGGTGACTGTTGACCGTCCTTGTTGAATGGAAGTCAGGCTGAGAAGAGCAGTGTAGACCTTCCGTGCTGGGAGAGAAGTGGTTCTCAGGGATCTATGGTCTTGAGCTAAAAACCCGGGGCCGATGCCCAGGCTCGGGGGCCCTCTAGTGGCATAATTAGTGAGAAGAGGTCCTTGGTCTAGCTCTTATTAGACCTCCACGTGCACCCGAATCTTCCGGGGAACTTGGTAGAATGTGGATTCTGACTCATCAGTCTGGGGTAGGGCCTGAGACTCTGCATTTCCAGCAAGCTTCCAAGCGATGCTGCCGCTCCGGTGCCCCCCATGGATACTCTCAGCCATCCCCCTCCAACGACAGGAGAAGGCTGCTCGCTCAGCAGAGGCCAGCGGCCTGGGAGAGCTGACTAGGGCAGAGAGGAGTGGGGTATCGTCTTGGTCCCGTTGGTAAATATGGCTCAACCAAGACAGCAAGGGTGGGCAGAGGTTGCCAACTTTTAAACTTTAACCAAATAGAGCTGTTTTAAAACAAAAGGACAACAGTGAAGAAAGCTCAGAACATCCAACTATTGTCACCATTATTTCCTAACAGAGGTAGAATTTTAAGTCCAAAGACTCCGGAACGCTCCACGCTCCAGCGGAGGACCACCTTTTAAAGTACGTTCAGCCAGTCTCAGGAACGCCTCACTGCTTGTCCTCGTTTCGGGGGGACTCGGGATGTGTCGCCCACAGGCTGGCACGGACCCACAGGCTGATGGTTGGGGCTGTGGCTGTGAGAACGGGGACTTCCGTGGTCCTCACCCGTGTCATCGTGTTCCTGAGAGCCCCCTGCGGGACCTCTGGTGGATGCTCTGTCCTTTCCCAGGAGGAAGGGGCCAAGCGGCGCCTGGGTGAGCAGAGCGCCCTCCCTTCCCCTGCACCTCCCTCCCCAGAGGTCTTCATCCTGGGATGTTGCATTAGCTCTGGGATTTGGGCTGGTGGCTCTCATCTGTAGCTACTGTGTGTCCCTCATGGGCCACGTGAGTCCCAGGCATCACTGCCTCAGTTTCACTTGCTTCTTCTCCACACGCTGGGGTTGAGCCCCAAAGCTGGGGAAGGTCCTGGGAGCCCACTCCTCTCCCTCCAGTGGTCCCCAGGCTGTCTGGCCGTGAGCGAGCACACACCATCTCCATCTAAGTGGAACCAGCCATCACCCTCCACTGTCCCTCTGCCCAGGGTGAGTGGTCCTTGGATGACTACATGGAAGGTTTGCCCATTGAGAGTCTATTCCAGGACTTCAGTTGGAGCTTTTGGAAAGGGATGTTTTCTCTCCACTAAGAGGTCGCTAAGCTGGTGGGACTCGAGCCTGGAGTGGCCGTTTCCCCAACCTGCTCAGGTGGGGCCTGCCTGAGAATGGATCCAGCCCAAAGGAAGGCTGAGCGAGGAGGTGAACATTGACTTCTGCTGGCATCCTTTCAGCCCGGGATCCGGTTGCGAGTGAAGCTGGCGCACCCCTGTATGTCTCAGTTAAACGCTTATATTCCCTTTAATGCTTCTGCTGGTTGGAATTGGGGTTCTGTCACTTGCACCCAAGAGCTCTGATTATCACAGGCGCCTAGAGAGAGGAAGTGGCTTTGCACAGATCAGAGGACTGATGGAAGTGCTGGGACCACCATCCAAAGACCCACCTGCTTTCCCAACAGCTCACTCTCCATCCTTCTCCCAGGCACCTACCCAGCCCTGTGGAGATGCCAAAAGATGACCCGTCTTCCCCATCAGTCTTTGGGGTGTCTGCCTCACTGAAGATTCCTGAGGTTTCAAAGAGGAGTGTCCTTGGCCAGCTGTGGGAGTTGATGGGGGCGTGACAGGAGGCATCTATCGGTGGCCTCTGCTGCTGGGAGGACCTGTATGACACCCAGTGACTTAGGCGGTGCTGGGGGTTCAGGCCTTTTTCACGAAAATGGGGCTTTGCTTGGACACTTTCACGTTGCCTGGGCTTGCGTGTCACAGAGAGCTCCGTAAGTCACTGACGAGGGTATTCTCAGGAGTTGCTAATGTCATATTTGATTTTAATAATGAGACACCCATGCTCACTATTTATTACCCACTGGTTCCTTGAGTGGTTTAAGAGTTCGAGGTTAATGGATCACACTATTAATTATTTAGAACGTGGAGACAGGAGGCTCTTACAAAACCAAGACTTTGTAATAGGTTAATTAATAGGTTCTTAACTGAACTATCATTTTGAATTTTCCAAAACCACTTTTTCTCCCAAACCACGCAGCTGTGGAAAGTTATTGGAAAACATCTGATTTTTACATCATTTCTTTGCTAGGTTTAAATATTAATATTCTTATTTTCCCACAGCCATTCAGTTCAGGGCTTTTGTTCTTCATTTTATTGCCTGTGAAATACATACAGTGGATTCAGACTTTCTGAAGCCTGTGGAAGGGTTCGCAACACAAGGTGATATTTTAATGCTTCGGAGGCCAGAAATTCGGTAGTAAAGTTTCCTTTCATTTTCACTGGACTGTGGATGGTTACAAGTGTAGCCGTTAGGGTCAGGGTGACCTAGGTGTGGATCCCAGCCCCTCCACTTAGGTTCGTTACTTGAACTTTCTGGCTCAGTTTCCTCCTTCAGGCAGTGGGGATACTGGTAGTCTTAACCTGCTTGGGTCACAGTGAAGAACAAATTAAAAAATGCAGCTACAGCGTCTATGGTGGTACCCAACAACAGGGTAATAGGCTGAGTGTTGGCTGTTAGTGATGATAAAATACTAGTGTTCACTACAGCAAGCATCGGCAAACTATGACCTCCGAGCCCGCCTCCTGTGTTTGTAAATAAAGTTTTATTGGAACAGAAGCACGCTCCTTCGTCCACATAGTGTCTGTGGCTGCTTACACATTTCAACAGTGGAGTTGAGTCGTTGCCCGGAGCCGTCTGGCCCACAAAGTCTGAAATATTGACTTTCTGGCCCTTTACAGCAGAACACATGTGCTGCCCCCTGCACATCCTTTCATGCTTTTATCTTTTCTGGTAACACTTGAGAGGTTTCTTTACAGATGAGCCATCTAACAGCTTTCTGCAAGGATGGGAGAGTTTGCATCTGGGCTGTGCTGTCCAGTGTGGCAGCCACTGGCCCCCCGTGGCTACTGAATGCCTGCAGTGAGGCCAGTGCTTGCAGAACTGAATCTTGCATTTGATTTAGCTTGAATTAATTTAGATTTAAATAGCTGTCTGTGGCTAGTGGCTAGCCCTTGGGGGCAGTGCAGCGAAGTGCTCTTTCTCCTGTCTCAGCGTGTCGGCCAGGTGGTATCTCATGTGGTCCCTGTGCTGAAGTCCTTTCTGGAGAATGCTGAGGCGGAGGTGCTTCTGTCTTTGGCAAGCGTCGGCAAGCTATGACCTGTGAGCTGAGTGAGGAGCACGGGGCAGGCTGCCTGCTTTGTTTGCTCTTATGTTTTTGCTTATTAAAAACATTTTTAGTGGCAAAAATAAATCTGTTTTTTTTGGGGGGTGAAATATTTGCTAAATGTAGAAAAGCACGAAGGAGAAAACTAAGATGTCTGATCCCATGATTTAGAGACAGAGCCCCGTCAGCAGTCTGGTCTTCGTGTTCGGTGTCACTTTCACACATTTGTGTACTGCAGAAGGGGGATGGTAGCGTCCACACGGTGCCCCCCCACGTTGTCCGTGGCCCTACACACACGGGCCTCCTAGGAGTCCCGGTCGAGGGCTGTGGGACTCTCAGTGGTGCAGCCGCCTCTCTGCAAGGCTCTCTGGGCTCTTACAGTAGGGACTTTACAAGCAGTGCAGTGACCAGTGCCCTTGCTGTAAAGTGTCTTTGTGTTTTTCCTGTTTATACAGAGTGGCCATGCGTCCTCCTAAGAGGCTTTTATCAGTTTATGTTCCTGCCAAAGGCATTGGGGTCTCTGCTCCCTCGCACGTTTGTTGGGGGTTCATGCCCCCAAATTACTGGTCTGCATTTGCATCACTGTGATTTTGAATAAGATATGTCCCCGGAAGTCACTGCTTGGACATACCTCTGGTCACGTTTCTCACTCCTTTTAATTTCTGGGTTGGGCCAGCTGTTAGGATGTGGTTCCTGGATCTTTGCGCTGTTTGGTGGGGCATGGGTCGGGCCTGCAGAGAGCAGATTTTAACAGCCGCTTGTATTTAGTGAGGCCTACGCTGTGCTTTGCAGGTTTTAGCTCATTCATTCCCCATAACCACCTGCAGATCCAGATGCTTTCCATCCCCATTTTACGGATGAGGAAACTGAGAACTCCCTCAAGTTCAGATGAATGGGTGACACAGCCTGGACTTGATTGGATGATGGACGCACACAGTGGGAGGTGCGGTGGAGGAGACAAGTGTGGGAGACGGGGCAGGAGACTACCCAGAGTAGGATTCACAGGCTCCGTGGCTCTGGCCAAAGACCTGTGGCCTTCTCAGAGCCTCAGTTTCCCCAGCTCCCAAGCAGATACCTTGCAGGGCCGTTTTACAGACACACAGAGAGTGTGGAAGGGCCCTGGCACCCATCAGTGATAAACGGTGGCTGTTATCTGTATCAGCAACTCTTATTAACACAATGATGGAAAATGTAGCGTAAAGATGATAAGTAGAAAGTGTCTGATACATAGTAGCTGCCGGGAGTGGTAGCTGTTATTTATTTTGTGAACATGTTACAGTGTGCGTGTTGCCACACTCTAACATAACAAGCGATCCAAACTTTGCTCTCCCAAGGACAGTGCTGAAAGCCCCTGATGGGCCTCAGACTGTCGTCTCGCAAACACAGACCTCTGATCCACGGCGGCCAGGAGCACTGCAGACTGACGTAGGCCAGAAGATTGCCGTGTTTCTAAAGCAGGCTGCTCCCCCAGGCTCCCCAGGGGTGTCGCATCCTCCCTGGCTTATCACGCCTCCACAGCTGGCGGTATGTTTCGTCCGTGAGATCTAATCATGGCTAATCGGTTCTGTGTCAGAGGGGGGACTTGCCACCAGCACTGGAGCCTCTGCTTTCCCGATGTTCTCCTGCAGCGCCTGACCGGCTGTGTCCGGGGACGGTGCTGGTCCTTCTGCTGCAGGCTAGAGACATCACAGCGTGAGCGGGTGGCCGGGGCTATGGGCGTATCCTAGGGCAACCTTCATTTCCAGTCCAGCTGTGCCTTCCACCCTCTCGCGGGGTTATGGAATTAGCCAGCCCCTGACATCTTAGCTCCCCCTGTGCTAAGTTGACTGCTGGTCAAAGTTCTGTGGATTAAATTCTCCACGAAGATGTACGTCCACAGTGGAAGCATCTCTTCTCAGAAGTGAAGTCTCTTCTTAAAGACTTGATTCCTGACTGTCCCTCTCATCCCAAGCATCGTGCCCAACTTGAACAGTTTGGAAATTAACCTTACAACCAACAAACAGACCACAGTGAAAAAAAAATCCCAACAAACAGCGAGGAAAAAGTCATTCTTTTGGCAGATCTGCCTCTTCTGGGGCCCGGATGATGGTAACTTTCACTCTTCTGGCAGAACCATCCTCCTTACTGTATCTTCCTTGTGGGGAAGTTGCTAGAAGGGAAGGTCAGGGATGGTCCTGTGATGGCAGCTAACGTCTTTATTGACGACTGCTCCTCTCTGCCAGGTACCACGCTTAGCTCTCACCTCACCTCCCTCAATCTCGGGGCAGCTCTAGGGGATTCCCACTATTATTATCCCCATTTTGAACTTGAGGAAACCGAGGCCCAGGGAAATGAGGCTGTGCACCCACAGCGCAGGACAGTGGCAGGGTCAGGATTCAAATGCACGCTGTGTTGCCTCACGCCCGGCTCTTAGCCCAGTGCTGTATGAGTTGCTGCCTGGGTTCTTTGACGTCACCCCACCAACCCCAAACCAAGCGGGGTCTTCTTGTATCAGTTCTTTCAGCATTTTAAAAGTACCTTTGTAGACAAATACCATATGAGATCACTTATATCTGGAATCTAAAAGGTGACGCACATGAACCTATCTATGAAACAGAAACAGAATCAGGGATATAGAGAATACACTGGTGGTTGCCAGGGGGGAGGGTAGGAGTGGGAGGTTGGGATTAGCAGATGCAAACTGGTATATATAGAATGGATGTACGACAGGGTCCTCCTGTATAGCACAGGGAACTATATTCAATATCCTGGGATAAACCATAATGGAAAAGAACATGAAAACGAATGTATATATATGTATAACTGAGTCACTTTGCTGTACAGCAGAAATTAACACAACATTGCAATTCAACTATACTTCAGTAAAGTACCTCTGTAGCACTCATCAAAACTGTCACTTAATTGTTATTTGGGTACTTAGTAGTTGGAAGTCTGTTCTGTAGGCGGAGCTGTGGACTTGTGAACACAGGGCCAGTATCCAGCTTGCTCTCCCAGTCCCTATACAGTGCCTCACACATAGTGGGTCTGAAGTGCTGGATGGGTGGATGGACGAATGGATGGATAGATGGGTGGGTGGGGAGATGATGGATAGGTGGATGGATGAATGATCAGCGGATGGACAGATCCACTGTGGTTGATGGATGAATGGATGGATGAGTAGGTAGAAGGATGAGGTGTGGGTGGACAGGTGGACGGATGGACAGTGGTGGAAGAATGGGTAGCTGGAAGGACAGATGCTTAAAGTAGAAGCAGAGACGTACTCTGGAGTAGGGGAGTTTCTCTCATGGCCCCCCAGGTTTGTTGTGATCAGCTCCTGGAGAAGCTTGCGACAAAGAACCTTGCATGTCTGTGTCTTCTTTCCTTTTGGCCAAGATGCCCTCATGGCAGTGCCTTGGTTACAGTCAGGAGAAGGTTCTCCCGGCCACATAGAAACCCAAGAGGCGGACAGGCACATCCCTGGTCAGCCTCCAGCTAACTTGACTCTCCAAACTTGAACCTTATCCCCCCCGCCCCCCGCTCCTGTCCTGGGCCTCTTCTGGGATGACTGACTGGAATGAGAATATTCACAAACCTGACTCTGAAGGATCTTGGGAGGCAGCTACAGAGAGGATCAGCCTCAGAAGGACTTAGGTTTGAGTTCCAGCTCCACCACCTGCTCGCTGTGTGGTTTGGGGCGAGTCCCTTTACCTCTCTGAACCTCCGTGTCCACGTCAGGGTGCCTGTGGTTCTGCTAAGGGGGGAGGGGTATGTATGCATGGAGCAAAGTCAGCACTACATCAGTGTCTAGCAGGTGTTAATTTCCCTTTCCATTTCACCCTCTTTGTTTCCTTTTTCTTAGACTCTTGGAAGAGATGTACTGTGTTGGAATTAGATTTCTGTAATTCTACTCTCTTCCTTCCTCCATATTCTCCATGAGAATGCAAAAAAAAAAAAAAAAAAAGGGACCTGACAAGCCAGCTGTGTTGCCCACTAGGCTGGCAGACGTTGTCTTGGTTCCAGTCCTGGCTCCGTGAGAGGAACTTCTGTGGACCAGTGGAAGAGGAGTCCTTGGTCCTGTGTGAGCCCATGGGGGGTGTGCCAGGGGATGGGGGTACAGCAGGAGAGCAGAGCAGATGGTTGATGGTGTAGGTGTGGATTCAGACCTACCTGGGTCAGCCCCTCACGAGCTGAGAAGTCCTGGGAAAGGTTTTGACCTCCTGTAGCACCAGCCTTGAAGGGTAGGTAGGACCGAGTGCAGCCAGTATGGAAAAACATGTCGGATGGACTCTATACCAAAGACTTTCCCCCGAGAGCCTGGTTGGATGTGGGCTGGGTCAGAGCAAGGTGGGGGATGCACATGGTCCTGGGGCCAGGCAGGCATTCACCGGCCAGGGTGAGTCATAGTGATGGGTCCCAGCCTCAAGGTGGGGAGACACGGGGAGCCCCTGCCCTGCCCGAAGACGATGCTGCTACTCTGCCCAGCTGGTTATGATGACGCGAGAACATGGGGTCAAGGGCGCTAGCTCTTGAACTTGAAAGTCTAGATTTTCATGGGAAATTTCTTGACTCTAAAAATGTTTTCTTCTGATTCATATCTTTAAAAAATGTGATGCACACCCAGCAGCGTATTTCTTACTCCAGCATTGCAGAAGGCAGAGATGAGAGTAGAAATGACGAGTCAGATGATGGGAGGAAATGGAAAATATGAATGGCCAAACTGATGAGTGCCTCAAACCAACAGGAGAGAAGGCAGCAGGAGAGGACATAAGCTTGGGTTCTAGGGAGATCACATGGACGACGGTGACTGTTTTGCAGTTGTGAACTTTTACCTTGCATCTCGGAGGAATGTGGTGTAACTTTAGAATAGGGGTGTTGCAAATGTAACAAACTATAAGGAGGATACGGACAAATACACCTGTCGTGCGAAAGGATTGTAAATGTGTCTTTGGAGATCAAGCCCTCAGCTTCTAAGTTATAAAAATGGACCAAAAAATGGACCAGCAGGGTAGGGACACATAACTGAATGTATGGTATTATTGTTATATGTCTCTCTCTCTCTCTCTCTCTCTCTCTCTCTTCCCCCCCCACCCCTTTCCTCCTCCCTCTGTCTCAGTTTCTCTGTGTCCCTCTGTCTTTCTCTCCCTCGATAGGTACGTAGATGGATAAGTAAATCTACAGATATGTGTGTACGTGTGTCTATAAAATATAATTATCATGTCAAGGACAACTCACAGCCTTCAGGGAGCAGTTAACTCCGCCCTCATGGTTCTCAGCGTTTCTTTATGTACAAATAAAGTATACAGGAACGATGCCCTAGTCCTATTTTATTAATGACTCTTCTGTTTATCTGTTTCAAGTCAAAGTTCTCAGAGCCCCAGTCTTCTCATGAAAAGCAGGTCCCTGTCGCTTAGGAAACCTGAATGGATGACCGATGGCTATTCTAGTCTCAGGGAGAATGTGGACAACTTCCCTTGTGACACACTCCCTGGTTCTCTGGGTGATTTTGTCCTGTTGAGGTCTGGACATAAAGTAGACTGCCTCTCTGCAGAGAACTAGACTCCCAGAGACTAGAACTAGACTCTCTCTGCAGAGAACTAGACTCTGGGAAGAAGAGGTCTGAATTAAATAGAAAAAGTGACTCAGACACGGGCAAGCACGCCAACGCCGATTCCACGTTCTCTGGCTTCCTTGATTGGGACAGTGTTATTTCTCTATTTCATTGTTTGCTTGTTTGTCTAATGCCCCTTTATTTTGTTTTTCTTTTTAGACTTTTTTTTTTTAAGGAAAAATACTCACTATTGAACATTTAGAAAACAAAATTAGTGAGAAGGAAATAAAAACGATTCACAAGCTCCCCACCTCCATCCAGAGATAACTCTTATGACTACTTTTCAGCTCCCTTCCAGACGTTTTTCTATGTAAACTATTTTTACTGTATTGGCATCTTTCAGTCTCTCCTTTATTACATTCATGTATCATAAGCATTGCACCATGTCTGTCTGTATACCTGAAACCATGATCTATAATGGTTTCATAATGCTCTCAAATACGAATTTGCCGAAATGTATTGATTGATTGCCCATTCCTCTTTCATCGGAAACTTAGTCTGTCTTGAGGCTTCTGTTTATTTTGGGGGTTTTCGCTATAATAAAGAACTCTGTGGTAGACTTCAGGCTACATACCTTTTTTGTGTGTATCTTTGATTATTTCTTCAGGCTAAATTTCTAGTAGCAGGATTCCTGAGTGAAAGGGAGTGGAGCAAGCCTTCAGATACGTTGTACCAGCATGTTCTCTGGCTGAAGGTGGAGTATTCATGGAGAGAAAGAGCAATCTAGTTGAACCAAATAGCCTTAAGTGATTTAACTTTTTTTTTTTCGCCCTTTGGCCGCACAGCATGGCATGTGGGATCTTAGTTCCCCGACCAGGGATCGAACCCGTGCCCCCCTGCAGTGGAAGCGCCGAGAGTCCTAACCACTGGACTGACAGGGAAGTCCCCGCCTTAAGTGATGTAATTCTGCGCCTCAAAGCTGGGGATCCGAGTGAGGTGGGAAATACCTAGCACCGCACCCCAGCACACAGTCAAGGAATGCCTTTCCCCTTCATGTCTCGTAATTTTTCCCATCTGTGAGAATTGAGTTTACACCTGCTTCCTTCCTCTCTCTAAAGGGGCCTTAACTGGGAAAAGCACGGGGGGAATTCAACACACGTGGAGCGATCTGTTTTTATTATTATTTCAAGCAGCTTGATGTAATATGATCCAACCAATTTTGTTAAGTTATGCCTGTTTTTTGAGTAATTCTACACAAAACTGTGTCTTTACTCCAAGAGGAGAACAGACATTGGCGTCGATCTTCACGAGATAATTAGACTCTAAAATTAGAAGGCAAACGGTGCCTATTCAAATGCATCTAAATAAAACCCCAGGGGGGAATTCATCCTACTTGGCAGTGCAGGCGAACTTGGGTGCACGCCTGATGGAGCAGTGAGAAGCTGAAAGGGAGCGATGGGGGCTGATCCGCGTGGAGCGCTCAGGGCACCTGCCTCCATGCTGCTGACGCAACCCCTTTCTTTTGTCTAAAAATACTTGGTTCCAAACGAAAGGGAGGCGGGGTTGGAGACCTTCCTGAATGTCTTGCGTCGTCCCAGTGTTCAGATCCTGCGAGGGTAGCCCCGGGGAGGTGTCAGTCCCATTTCCTGTTGTTCTGTGAGCCCATTGGAGAGCATTCCTGGCTGTCCTTGAGGAAGGAGGTAGGTCAGACAGCTCAGGGCTGAAGTGGCGTTTCCTGCCTTGATATAGCTGACCTGGAATGTTCCAGAGCAAGCCCTCCATCCACCCGTCCAGCCTGCAGATGTTTATTTCGTGTCTGCTAAAGGTCATGGATGCAATGGGCAGCTTAGAGTCTAGTGGGGTGAGAGAGGCTCCTTCAATAAGTTAAGGTCCATCGGATGCCTGCTACATGCCGGCACAGGGCTGGGGCCGCGGCCCCCCCATGAGCAAAAGGGACGTGACATCCTTCTCAACAGACCTGGCCCTCTGCTGGAGAAGGTGGCCACTAATCCATGAATCACCAGCAAGTTTATAGTGAAAAAGGGAGCTAAGTGGGCCGTGTCCCTGGAGAAACATGTATGTGTTGCACTTTGTGGTGAAAACAGCCTTGGATGAACTTTTGTCTGTTGTGACGTGACATGAAATGAAGGGTGGAGAAGAATGACTGTCACATCAGTTGTTCAGTTTCAAGTTAATCTTCTCTTCCTTGTCTCTGTGTGCCCCCCACTACATTGTGAACTCTGAAAAGGTGGGACCCCAGGGTCTAGCCCAGGGCTGGGACTTAGTAGCAGATCTTGTGTGTGGGATGGATGGATGGACGCGCTGAGTCTGCAAGACGCTCCCCTACTGTGCTGCAGTGCGGCCCGAGCACCTGGAGATGGCGCTGTAGGGAACAGGTGCGTTCCCAGCCAGGTCGATCCCTTTACTGCCTTTGCACCTGCCCCTTCCCTTCGCATCAGCTACCCCGCCTTGCCGGTACTGCTCTGTTGGCGGGTCTTTTTTTCTGTTGTTTTTAACCAGGGCTGAGCTGACCTCCCTGAACCCAGATAACAGGTGCTCAGTCTTTTTAGAACAAACAGAAGTCCTGTTTAGACTCTGGAGGGAAGGGTGGGGGAGGGAGAGGGGAAGGGAGGGAGGGAGAAAGGGAAGGAAAGAAGGAAGACCTTTGCCTGGAACAGCCTTCCCTCAGATCTTAGCACCACTGGCTCCTCATCATTCCCGTTTCAGCTCCAGAGCGCCCTCCCCGGCCACCGCAGCTCAGTTGTCCCCCCACAGCCACCCCTGCACTCCCCTCCTACTCCCGCTGCATTTCCCTGGACACACTTAGCACCACCCAGAAATAGATTATTTATACACAATTGAATCTTGCTTTTATCAGTTATATAGGAAATGCAAAATATACATTCGAGTGTGTGTGCACCTGTTTTCACCCTGTGAATATTGTTTAAATGAAAGCAGTCTTTCCCAGCACCCAGCACAGTGCCTGGCCCACAGTGAAGGCTGAAATATGACTTGAATGAATGAATGAGTTTCCCTTTTCCCTCCTCTTTGCTGTATTTTTCATGAGGCTGTTGAACCCAGGACCCCTGCCCACTGGCTATTCCAGGATCTTAACACCCCTGAGGAGACCCCATGGCGTGTCTCCAACAGAAACCCTGACAGAGACAGTGTCAGGCCCAAGTCCCCTTTGATATTTTATTCTTTTCTTTCTCCTTTCCCACTGATTTCCTGAATCCCTTTGACAGACGAGCTCCACAGTTTCAGAAGGAGAGAAACATGTTATCATCATGTGTGTCCACGTGTGGGCACACATGCCCCGTAGAAGGTCATCTCCCACAGCGTCCAGATTCCTAACTTGGTTTCCTGAGTGTAATAAGGATGATAGGATCCCCAGATCCAGGTCCCAGACCCGCCACTCACGTGCTTGTGACCCTCATGGCCTTCCTCAGCTGTGGTTCCTCATCTGTGAAGTCTAGGACTTGGATTATGTCATTTCTGCCTTTCCTTCCGGTTTTGAAACTTTCCACGTGACTCTGTTTCATGTAGCCTGTTGATTGTGGGGCACATCCCTGTGGTTAATTGCACACGATGTAGGTGCCTTCCCTTCAGAAGGCTTTTTATCTCATCGGTCAAGATTCTTTTGGTTGCGTGTGGCTTTAGTTGCCATCGAGAAACCCAAGTACACTGGCTTCATGTAAAGGGTATTTATTGGCTGAAAAATCTGATGAGTCCGGGGGACCCTGACGTGCGCCCGTTGGATCCAGAGGGTCTCATTTTATCATCAGTGTTCACTTCCTCTCCATCTCCTGACCTGGGACTCTGTGCTGGCCCGCTCCTAGGCCAGCTCTTCCTTCTTTTGGGGCCCTTGTAGGCTCCAGGCTCCAGCCCACTCGGGGAAAGAGGAGACTTCCCCTTTCCTACTAGTTCAAAAAGAAAACAAAACTCTAGGAAATTGTGTCTTATTGGCCTGGAGGTGGTCAGCTTCTGTGAAATCATATGGAAAGAATTGGCAAGGGGTGGGTCCCCCAAAGGAGACCCAGGGCTGCAACCAGAAAAAGGGCATAATAGCTGTTGGGTAAGAAAAAAAGTCCGTCTTACAGTCTTCAAAAGAGCTCTCCTTGAAAATTTCCTAGCGATTCCTTAACCAGCGAGAAAATGTCTTGAATCTGGGGGTGGGGGAAGTAGTTGGAAGACCTTCTGGGGTTGATGATACCATTTGCCTTCCTTCCCTGAAACAGGCTTGCACTGACCTTGGTGCTTAATGTGGGCCTGTCCTTTCCTTCCTCACCAGCATCCGTCCCTGTCACGTCCTTTCAGCACTCATTAAAGGGGAGACTTTGGGATTATTAGGCTGATGGTTTGGGTCGATGTGATTCAGTGTGGGGTGTGTGAGGGTGTGAGAGGCTCTTAGAGAAATGACATACAAATAGCAGTAGAGAGCGTGCCTCGCCCGTGGAAGGGCTGGGGATGACTTGGGAACTACCTCCTCCAGAAGGTGTGCTCATAGTAGGGGACCTCATTCTCCTCTGTTGGAAACACCTGTGATGAAATGATAAGACGGGAAGTGTGGCCGTCGAGTCTTCCGTTTCCCTTGCTCCATCCAGCTCAGTGCTGCTGACTTAGAAGTACAATCAGGAATCAAATGATTTTCCACTCCAGAGTTTGCGTGCTGGGTCGTTGTTTACTGAGTTCAGTTAATTTCTGAGTTTTCTTTCTATGACTTGACCTCACTTTTTTTTTTTAAAAAAAGGCTAATGAGAGTGAAATTTTATGGTAAGCACCTTGAAAAGCAAATAGCAAATAATGAAATTATTATATGAAATTATTCCATCTATGAAATTGTTATAAGAAAAGTTATTATGGTAATGGTTAGAGTAAAACAACTCTATTTAATGCCTGATGGTTGTAGAGATTACAGCCAAGATATAGAATTGTATTTTTCTTTAAGTATTTTTCAAAGCATGCATTTTCATATGATCTCTGTCGTACACGGTCACATGCATTAATGCAGTAAACTCATCAAAGGGTAAACCACGTGTAGTGGCCTGATGTTTTCTTTCTTTAAATACAGTGCATATTTCATGTTGTAAATTAGGGGCTAAATTATACCAGGTACATTTTGTGGTAATATAATGGGGATTTGGGGTTTCATTGAGTTTCTATTTATTTTTACTTGGTTTTGAAGGCCTTCTCTGTACCTCAACCTATTAGAAAGAAGCATCCTTTTAGAATCACAGTTAGAAATGCTTGTTCCTATTAAGAACTCAGATGCCAGTACCAACTGATTACTTGAAGGCTTTTTACCGGTTCATGACTCAGTAATATTCAGTGGCGTCTTTCCTGTAGTGTAAAAATATCACTGATAAATTGGAGTGTGTCTTCCGTATAAGATACAGATTGTTCCACATGCACGTGATCAGTGTTTACCTTCACGTGTTGAAAATAAGAAACAGGGCTTCCCTGGTGGCACAGTGGTTGAGAGTCCGCCTGCCGATGCAGGGGACACGGGTTCGTGCCCCGGTCTGGGAAGATCCCACATGCCGTGGAGCGGCTGGGCCCGTGAGCCATGGCCGCTGAGCCTGCGCGTCCGGAGCCTGTGCTCCACAACGGGAGAGGCCACAACAGTGGGAGGGCCACGTACCAAAAAAAAAGAAACAAAAACCTCATAATGCGGTTTTCCACATTATCTTTGTTGGCAATGAGAATACACTTCTACAAATTAGCTTTTATTTGACTTACCTGAGTTATTTTAGAGATATTATTGCACAATTGCTAATTGGTAGGTTTCTAAATTCTTTAGTGTTGAAACTCAAGTGGTGTTTTCCCGTATACTTTTTTCCCTTCAGGTCAAAAGTTAAATTTGGCACATCTGTTAAAACACAAATGAGTAATTTATAGAGGTGCATGTATTTTATTTTTATGGATATAGAAATAGATATAAAGGGACTTGTGAGACAAATGAGCATAAAAAATCAAACTATAAAGAATGAAATACTAGACTCTGGGTACAGGATAATATTCATAATACAAAATGTGGAGAGTTTTTTGGTCATGTTTTCAAAAACAGGGTTCTTAGAAGTCTGTATTTCAGCTGTGAAACACAGAAAACAAAGAAATAGTTGAACATCAGCAGAACCACCAATTCAGAAACAAAACGGGAAATTCCAAACGGATCTGCATGACTATGTTTGCATTTTTCTCTAAAATTAATGAAGTATATGCTTTATATATCTGCACACGTCCAAGATTTATATGAGGGGTTACAGATGCTAAGTTCTCAGGGATGAGAATAGATAATACAAGCTGTTCTCTGTCTTTTGCATTATGTCGATTGTTCCTGGAGGGGGAAAAATTCACTTTAAAAAGCCAATTGAAAGTAAATTTTCCCATTCCGTTAACATTAAAACAATGAGATCCTATTTCCACCCATCAGACTGGCAAAAACCAAGCCATAGGAGGACGGCAAGTTTTTGTGAACTTTGGAGAAACGGGAACTTTTACGTGCTGTTGATGTTAGCATAAATGGCTACGGCCAGTTTGGAAAGCAATGTGGCGTACGTCCTTGAGTTCGAAACGCTGTGACCCAGCAGTACCTGCCCAGGCCTTTACCCTGGAGAAGATCGCATCCATGAGCAGGAGGAGAGTCATCAGGGATGTTTATCACAGCATTGATTCAATAGCAAAAAAAAAAAAAAAAAAATGGGGGGTGCATAAAAGGGGAACAGGAAATCGTGAGCAGGAAAATTCACACTTCAGTCAGTAGTCATTGCCTCTGTAGTGGTGGCAGGGTTGGGGGATGTGAGTGGGCTCCTGAGGTTACTGCAGGGGCTTAAGCTCCATCTGTAATGTTTGTTTCTTCTAATAAAAAGAAAACCCGTCTTAAGCAACTGTGGTAAGTGTTCATCTTTGCAAGTTGTGGCTGTTGGATATACACACGTTTATTTTCTGTGCATGTGTGTTATTTAAAAGAGATCAACCCATTCAGACTGCATTCTCTAAACCAGTGGAATTTTTAATATTAGAAACTAGAATAAGAACCACCGAAGAATGTTGTAAGTCATGAAGTGTTGCCTTCATAGTTAGTTGCCAGGATGTATTAACTAATAAAAAACTAATAAAAAACTAATAAAAAAAAATAGTTAAAAAAATAAAAACACTGTTATATTGTCATTACAAACTGGCTGTATAAGCCTTATGGAAGGAAATTGGGCTATATTTAGCAAAATTACTTATGCAGTTACCCTTTGAACCAGTAATCCCACTTCTAGGAATCTATCCCAAAATATCTTGGCAAAATATAAAATAGCACAAATGCAAACCTCTTTATTTTGTCATTATTCATTATAGCAAAATGTTGGAAACAACCCACATGTTCATGGTAGTGGATTGGTTGGATAAACAATGGTATATCCACACAGTGGAATACTGGATGGTTATAAAGAAAAATGAGGTTGCTCTCTTTACCACCGTGGAGTGATCCCTAGGATATATCACTGAGTGGGAGAAAATCAAGATAGAACAGTGTTTATAGTATACTAGCTTTTGTGTAATAGGGGGGAAGAGATGTATGTGTGCGTTTGTGTGTGTGTGTGTGTGTGTGTGTGCATGTGTGTACTGAGATTATCTAAAGGAAACTCTGGAAGCATAAAGCAAAAACTAAGAAAAATGGTTGCCTGTAGGGAAGAGAGCCACAGGGTGGAGGGGACAGATATGGAAGTGAGACCTCTATAAGAGTACTTGGTTACATAATTTTGAGCTCTGAAACGTATATAGTTTACATATTCAAAAACTTAAAAAGGGAAAAATTGAATCAGATGTATTAATAATAATTGAACCTAACTGTATATCAAGTTGGTGGCTTAACCTCAGAGGAAGTAATTTCTTCAAGTGACTTTAAAACCAAGTATTTTAACTGTCTATTCCTGGTGGGGTATAGTTTAAGGACACACATGCATATATAAAAACAAAGAAGTCATGAACTGCATTCATTAGTCTTATTGTTAGTTGTAATATTGATATTGTTACTTTGAAATTATTATAGGAATAATTTTGCAAAAAGCAAATAAGAAATACGGTAGTGTTAGGAATCAAGATTCTTAGCATGATAGAAAAGATATAATTTTTAAAGCTACCTAGACTCCTATAATATTAAATCTGAATTGGAAATACCAACATGAATTCATAATATTCTTTGCTCTTACAATATCTACTTTACAACCTGTTCACTGAAAACACTTGGAAGCAGTGATAGCCCTGTGGCAATGAACACCCCCTACTGCCCAGATTTTGCTAGCTAAATACCATTTCCCATTAAAAGGAAGCAGTTTCTTGGAGAAATGACTGATTCCTCGTCTGAGATGCGTTATCATGCCAGAAAGCAAGGAAGCTATCAAAGATTAATGGGGTTATGTCAAAAGAATATAGGAACTAAATTGGGTGATTTTCTGCTGGCTAAGAGGAGGTGCTTGCATGTCAAACAGAATAATGACTGCAATTGATTGAAATACATCAAAATTATTTTTAAAAATCCATGCTTTCAGAATGATACTTCAATAGATAATTGGTCACCATTTTATGTTGCTAGGGAACCAGCTCACTATTCTGAAAGTCGCCACATAAAAATCAAGCATTTATTCTGCCTACCATATTTCAGGGTATCCAAATAGTTGCTGATGCGAAGCTCTCCTCTGTAGAAAAGTTCCAATTAATACATGTACAAAGAAAGATAAAATTAGAAAATTACCTTTTGACCACCTTAATGAAATAACGGGTCTAGGTAATCATCATCAATGAGTGTTACATCTTTTCCCATCCTTTTACACACAACCTGTTTGCATCTTTGATTCTAAAGTGTTTCTCTTGTAGACAGGGTAAAGTTGGATCTGATCTGATTTTTTATTCAGTCTGTCAATCTCTACCTTTTGTTGGGTTCTCTAATCTATTCACCTTTAATGTTATTGACATAGTTGGTTTTGCATCTGGGTATTTTAGTTTTCGTTTCCTATGACTCATATGTCTTTTTTGTTCCTCTATTCCTCCTTCACTATTTTCTTTGAATTGGTGAATTTTTAGTGTAACATTTAATTTCCTTAATGCCTTTTGAGTTATTTTCTTAGTGGTTTCTCTAAAGCTTACCAAATACATTTTAACTTATCAGAATACTTCAAATTTATGCTAATTTAATTTCAGTCAGGTATAGAAACATTACTCCTATAACGTTCTCTTCTCCTCTCTTTTTGTGCTATAATTATTACATATATTACATCTATATATGTTGCAAACGCTGATACATTTTTATAATTATTACTTTATATGAGTTTATATCTTTAAAAAAGCAAAGAGAATAAAGAATAGCAAGTATATATTTATAATGTTTGTTACATGAACCTTCTCATTTACCATTTATGGTTCTCGTTCTTTGTTACTGAGGATTCAAGTTACCATCTGGCGTGATTTCCTTACTCCCGTACAGCTTTGTCCCACACACTTCCTTTGTATTGTTACTGATATGTAATTGGTTTTTAAATCAGTTAACAAAAGAAAGCAGAAGGATATGCATTCACCCTGTCATATATAATTGCAAACATACATTTATAATTATGTAATCACTTTGCTGGTGTTCTTTGTTTTTGCATGTATGTTGATTTGAATTACTGTCTGGTGTCACTTGCTTTCAGCCTGAAAAATTTTCCTAGCATTTCTTATAAGGCAGGTATGCTATCAATGAATCCTATGTTTTATTTATATATGAATATCTTTAATTCACCTTCATTTTTAAAAGATAGTTTTGCTGGATATAAGATTCGTGGTTGACAGCTTTTTCCTCAGTTTGAATATGTCATCCCACTGCCTTCTGGTTTCCATTGTTGCTGATGAGAAGTCAGATGTTAATCTTGGGTCCCCTTGTTCATCACTAGTTGGTTTTCTTCTGCTACTTTCAAGATTTTCTCTTTGTTTTTATCTTTCAACATTGTATCTGGATGTGGATCTCTTTGAATTTATCTTCTTTAGAGTTTTTTTTAGCATCTTGGATTAATTTTTTTAAAAATCACGTTTGAGAAGTTTCAGCCATTATTTCTTCCAGCATTTTTCCTGCTCCTCTCTCACTCTCCTCTCATTCTGGGACTCCTGGCGTGCATACGCTGGTGCACTTAATGGTGACCCCAAATTTTCTGAGCCTTTGTTTATTTTCCTTTGTTCTTTTTCTTTACTTTTTTATCTCTGTTTTTCAGATTGAATACTCTCCACTTTCAGGTTTGATATTTCTTTTTTTCCTGCACGTTCAAGCTACTATTGATCTCCTCTAGTAAATTTTTCATTTTAGTTATTGTAATTTTCTATTCCAAATTTCCATTTGATTCTTGTAAATAACTTCTCTCTCCTGCTTATCACTTTTTGATAAGACATTGCTGTTAGACCTCCCATTTCCTCTCTAAGAATAGTTTTCTTTTTTTTCATTTTAACATCTTTATTGGAGTATAATTGCTTTACAATGGTGTGTTAGTTTCTGCTTTATAACAAAGTGAATCAGTTATACATATACATATGTTCCCATATCTCTTCCCTCTTGTGTGTCCCTCCCTCCCACCCTCCCTATCCCACCCCTCCAGGCGGTCACAAAGCACCGAGCTGATCTCCCTGTGCTATGCGGCTGCTTCCCGCTAGCTATCTGTTTTACGTTTGGTAGTGTATATATGTCCATGCCACTCTCTCACTTTGTCACAGCTTACCCTTCCCCCTCCCCATATCGTCAAGTCCATTCTCTAGTAGGTCTGTGTCTTTATTCCCGTCTTACCCCTAGGTTCTTCATGACATATTTTTTTTCTTAGAATCCATATATATGTGTTAGCATATGGTATTTGTCTTTCTCTTTCTGACTTACTTCACTCTGTATGACAGACTCTAGGCCTATGCACCTCACTACAAATAACTCAATTTCGTTTCTTTTCATGGCTGAGTAATATTCCATTGTATATATGTGCTACATCTTCTTTATCCACTTGTCCGATGATGGACACTTAGGTCGCTTCCATGTCCTGGCTATTGTAAATAGAGCTGCAATGAACATTTTGGTACCTGACTCTTTGAATTATGGTTTTCTCAGGGTATATGCCCAGTAGTGGGATTGCTGGGTCATATGGTCGTTCTATTTGTAGTTTTTTAAGGAACCTCCATACTTTTCTCCATAGTGCCTGTACCAATTCACATTCCCACCAGCAGTGCAAGTGTGTTCCCTTTTCTCCACACCCTCTCCAGCATTTATTGTTTCTAGATTTTTTGATGATGGCCATTCTGATCAGTGTGAGATGATATCTCATTGTAGTTTTGATTTGCATTTCTCTAATGATTAATGATGTTGAGCATTCTTTCATGTGTTTCTTGGCAGTCTGTATATCTTCTCTGGAGAAATGTCTATTTAGGTCTTCTGCCCATTTTTCGATTGGATTGTTTGTTTTTTTGTTATTGAGCTGCATGTGCTGCTTGTAAATTGTGGAGATTAATCCTTTGTCAGTTGCTTCATTTGCAAATATTTTCTCCCATTCTGAAGGTTGTTTTATGATATTGTTTATGGTTTCTTTTGCTGTGCAAAAGCTTTGAAGTTTCATTAGGTCCCATTTGTTTATTTTTATTTCCATTTCTCTAGGAGGTGGGTCAAAAAGGATCTTGCTGTGATTTATGTCATAGAGTGTTCTGCCTATGTTTTCCTCTAAGAGTTTGATAGTTTCTGGCCTTACATTTAGGTCTTTAATCCATTTTGAGCTTTTTTTTTTTTTTTTTTTTTTTTGCGATACGCGGGCCTCTCACTGTTGTGGCCTCTCCCGTTGTGGAGAACAGGCTCCAGACGCACAGGCTCAGCGGCCATGGCTCACGGGCCCAGCCGCTCCGCAGCATGTGGGATCTTCCCGGACTAGGGCATGAACCTGCATCCCCCGCATCGGCAGGTGGACTCTCAACCACTGTGCCACCAGGGAAGCCCTGAGCTTATTTTTGTGTATGGTGTTAGGGAGTGTTCTAATCTCATACTTTTACATGTACCTGTCCAGTTTCCCAGCACCACTTATTGAAGAGGCTGTCCTTTCTCCACTGTACATTCCTGCCTCCTTTATCAAGGATAAGGTGACCATATGTGCATGGGTTTATCTCTGGGCTTTCTATCCTGTTCCATTGATCTATATTTCTGTTTTTGTGCAAGTACCATACTGTCTTGATTACTGAAGCTTTGTAGTATAGTCTGAAGTCAGGGAGCCTGATTCCTCCAGCTCCATTTCTCGTTCTCAAGATTGCTTTGGCTATTCAGGGTCTTTTGTGTTTCCATACAATTTGTGAAGTTTTTTGTTATAGTTCTGTGGAAGTGGTAGTTTGATAGGGATTGCATTGAATCTGTAGATTGCTTTGGGTAGTAGAGTTATTTTCACAATGTTGATTCTTCCAACCCAAGAACATGGTATATCTCTCCATCTATTTGTATCATCTTTAATTTCTTTCATCAGTGTCTTATAATTTTCTGCATACAGGTCTTTTATCTCCTTAGGTAGGTTTATTCCTAGATATTTTATTCTTTTTGTTGCAGTCGTAAATGGGAGTGTTTTCTTGATTTCACTTTCAGATTTTTCATCATTAGTGTATCGGAATGCAAGAGATTTCTGTGCATTAATTTTGTATCCTGCTACTTTACCAAATTCATTGATTAGCTCTAGTAGTTTTCTGGTGGCATCTTTAGGATTCTCTATGTATAGTATCATGTCATCTGCAAACAGTGACAGCTTTGCTTCTTCTTTTCTGATTTGGATTCCTTTTATTTCCTTTTCTTCTCTGATTGCTGTGGCTAAAACTTCCAAAACTATGTTGAATAAGAGTGGTGAGAGTGGGCAACCTTGTCTTGTTCCTGATCTTAGTGGAAATTCTTCCAGGTTTTCACCATTGAGGACAATGTTGGCTGTGGGTTTGTCATATATGGCCTTTATTATGCCGAGGAAAGTTCCCTCTATGCCTACTTTCTGGAGGGTTTTTATCATAAATGGGTGTTGAATTTTGTCGAAAGCTTTCTCTGCATCTATTGAGATTATCATATGGTTTTTCTCCTTCAACTTGTTAATATGGTGTATCATGTTGATTGATTTGCGTATATTAAAGAATCCTTGCATTCCTGGAATAAACCCCACTTGATCATGGTGTATGATCCTTTTAATGTGCTTTTGGATTCTGTTTGCTAGTATTTTGTTGAGGATTTTTGCATCTATGTTCATCAGTGATATTGGCCTGTAGTTTTCTTTCTCTGTGACATCCTTGTCTGGTTTTGGTATCAGGGTGGTGATAGCCTCATAGAATGAGTTTGGGAGTGTTCCTCCCTCTGCTATATTTTGGAAGAGTTTGAGAAGGATAGGTGTTAGTTCTTCTCTAAGTGTTTGATAGAATTCGCCTGTGAAGCCATCTGGTCCTGGGCTTTTGTTTGTTGGAAGATTTTCAATCACAGTTTCAATTTCAGTGCTTGTGATTGGTCTGTTCATATTTTCTATTTCTTCCTGATTCAGTCTTGGCAGGTTGTGCATTTCTAAGAATTTGTCCATTTCTTCCAGGTTGTCCATTTTATTGGCATATAGTTGCTTGTAGTAATCTCTCATGATCCTTTGTATTTCTGCAGTGTCAGTCGTTACTTCTCCTTTTTCATTTCTGATTCTATTGATTTGAGTCTTCTCCCTTTTTTTCTTGATGAATCTGGCTTATGGTTTATCAATTTTGTTTATCTTCTCAAAGAACCAGCTTTTAGTTTTATTGATCTTTGCTATCGTTTCCTTCATTTCTTATCTGATTTTTATGATTTCTTTCCTTCTGTTAACTTTGGGGTTTTTTGGTTCTTGTTTCTCTAATTGCATTAGGTGCAAGGTTAGGTTGTTTATTCAAGATGTTTCCTGTTTCTTAAGGTAGGATTGTATTGCTATAAACTTCCCTCTTACAACTGCTTTTGCTGCATCCCATAGGTTTTGGGTCGTTGTGTTTTCATTGTCATTTGTTTCCAGGTATTTTTTGATTTCCTCTTTGATTTCTTCACTGATCACTTCGTTATTAAGTAGTGTATTGTTTAGCCTCCATGTGTTTGTATTTTTTACAGATCTTTTCCTGTAATTGATATCTAGTCTCATAGCGTTGTGGTCGGAAAAGATACTTGATACAATTTCAATTTTCTTAAATTTACCAAGGCTTGATTTGTGACCCAAGATATGATCTATCCTAGAGAATGTTCCATTAGCACTTGAGAAAAATGTGTATTCTGTTGTTTTTGGATGGAATGTCCTATAAATATCAATTAAGCCCATCTTGTTTAATGTATCATTTAAAGCTTGTGTTTCCTTATTTATTTTCAGTTTGGATGATCTGTCCATGGGTGAAAGTGGGGTGTTAAAGTCCCCTACTATGAATGTGTTACTGTCGATTTCCCCTTTTATGGCTGTTAGTATTTGCCTTATGTATTGAGGTGCTCCTATGTTGGGTGCATAAATATTTACAATTGTTATATCTTCTTCTTGGATTGATCCCTTGATTATTATGTAGTGTCCTTCTTTGTCCCTTGTAATAGTCTTTATTTTAAAGTCTATTTTGTCTGATATGAGAATTGCTACTCCAGCTTTCTTTTGGTTTCCATTTGCATGGAATATCTGTTTCCATCCCCTTACTTTCAGTCTCTGTGTCTCTAGGTCTGAAGTGGGTCTCTTGTAGACAGCATATATATGGGTCTTGTTTTTCTATCCATTCAGCCAATCTGTGTCTTTTGGTGGGAGCATTTAGTCCATTTACATTTAAGGTAATTATCGATGTGTATGTTCCTATTCACATTTTCTTAATTGTTTTGGGCTCATTGTTGTAGGTCTTTTCCTTCTCTTGTATTTCTTGCCTAGAGAAGTTCCTTTAGCATTTGTTGTAAAGCTGGTTTGGTGGTGCTGAACTCTCTCAGCTTTTGCTTGTCTGTAAAGGTTTTAATTTCTCCATCAAATCTGAATGAGATCCTTGCTGGGTAGAGTAATCTTGGTTGCAGGTTTTTCTCCTTCATCACTTTTAATATGTCCTGCCAGTCCCTTCTGGCTTGCAGAGTTTCTTCTGAAAGATCAGCTGTTAACCTTATGGGGATTCCCTTGTGTGTTATTTGTTGTTTTTCCTTTGCTGCTTTTAATATGTTTTCTTTGTATTTAATTTTTGACAGTTTTATTAGTATGTGTCTTGGTGTATTTCTCCTTGGATTTATCCTGTATGGGACTCTCTGTGCTTCCTGGACTTGACTATTTCCTTTCCCATATTAGGGAAGTTTTCAACTATCATCTCTTCAAATATTTTCTCCGTCCCTTTCTTTTTCTCTTCTTCTTCTGGAACCCCTATAATTCGATTGTTGGTGCGTTTAATGTTGTCCCAGAGGTCTCTGAGACTGTCCTCAGTTCTTTTCATTCTTTTTCTTTATTCTGCTCTGCAGTAGTTATTTCCACTCTTTTATCTTCCAGGTCACTTATCTGTTCTTCCACCTCAGTTATTCTGCTATTGATCCCATCTAGAGTATTTTTAATTTCATTTATTGTGTTGTTCATCGTTGCTTGTTTCATCTTTAGTTTTTCTAGGTCCTTGTTAAATGTTTCTTGCATTTTGTCTATTCTATTTCCAAGATTTTGGATCATCTTTACTATCATTATTCTGAATTCTTTATCAGGTAGACTGCCTATTTCCTCTTCATTTGTTAGGTCTGGTGGGTTTTTATCTTGCTCCTTCATCTGCTGTGTGTTTTTCTGTCTTCTCATTTTGCTTATCTTACTGTGTTTGGGGTCTCCTTTTTGCAGGCTGCAGGTTCGTAATTCCCATTGTTTTTGGTGTCTGTCCCCAGTGGCTAAGGTTGGTTCAGTGGGTTGTGTAGGCTTCCTGGTGGAGGGGACTAGTGCCTGTGCTCTGGTGGATGCGGCTGGATCTTGTCTTTCTGGTGGGCAGGTCCACGTCTGGTGGTGTGTTTTGGGGTGTCTGTGGACTTATTATGATTTCAGGCAGCCTCTCTGCTAATGGGTGGGGTTGTTTGCCTGTCTTGCTAGTTGTTTGGCATAGGGTGTCCAGCACTGTAGCTTGCTGGTCGTTGAGTGAAGCTGGGTGCTAGTGTTGAGGTGGAGATCTCTGGGAAATTTTCACCATTGGATATTACATGGAGCTGGGAGGTCTCTTGTGGACCAGTGTCCTGAAGTTGGCTCTCCCACCTCAGAGGTACAGCACTGACTCCTGGCTGCAGCACCAAGAGCCTTTCATCCACACGGCTCAGAATAAAAGTAGAAAGAAAGAAAGAAAAGAAAGAAAGAAAGAGAGAGAGAGAGAGAAGGGGGAGGGAGGGAGGGAGGAAGAAAGGAACAAAGAAGATAAAATAAAATAAAGATAAAATAAAATAAAGTTATTAAAATAAAAAATAATTATTAAGAGAAAAAAAATTTTTAGTAAAAAAAAAAGGATGGACAGAACGCTAGGACAAATGGTGAAAGCAAAGCTATACAGACAAAATCTAACACAGAAGCATACATATACTCAGAAAAATAGGAAAAGGGGAAAAATCATAAATCTTGCTCTCAAAGTCCACCTCCTCAATTTGGGATGATCCGTTGTCTATTCATGTATTCCACAGCTGCAGGTACATCAAGTTGATTGTGGAGCTTTAATCCGCTGCTCCTGAGGCTGCTGGGAGAGATTTCCCTTTGTCGTCTTTGTTCGCACAGCTCCAGGGGCTCAGCTTTGGATTTGCCCCCCGCTCTGCGTGTAGGTCGCTAGAGGGCGTCTGTTCTTCGCTCAGACAGGACAGGGTTAAAGGAGCCGCTGATTCGGGGGCTCTGGCTCACTCAGGCCGGGGGAGGGAGGGGCACGGAGGCGGGGCGGGCCTGCGGCGGCAGAGGCCGGCGTGATGTTGCACCAGCGTGAGGGGGCGCCGTGCGTTCTCCTGGGGAAGTTGTCCCTGGATCCCGGGACCCTGGCGGTGGCGGGCTGCACAGGCTCCCCGGGAGGGGGGTGTGGACAGTGACCTGTGCTCGCACACAGGCTTCTTGGTGGCGGCGGCAGCAGCCTTAGCATCTCATGCCCGTCTCTGGGGTCCGCGCTTTTAGCCGCGGCTCGCGCCCGTCTCTGGAGCTCCTTTAAGCGGCGCTCTTAATCCCCTCTCCTCGCGCACCAGGAAACAAAGAGGGAAGAAAAAGTCTCTTGCCTCTTCGGCAGCTCCAGACTTTTCCCTGGACTCCCTCCCGGCCAGCCGTGGTGCACTAACCCCCTGCAGGCTGTGTTCACCCCGCCAACCCCAGTCCTCTGCCTGCGCTCCGACAGAAACCCGAGCCTCAGCTCCCAGCCCCGCCCACCCCGGCGGGCGAGCAGACAAGCCTCCCGGGCTGGTGAGTGCCGGTCGGCACCGATCCTCTGTGCGGGAATCTCTCCGCTTTGCCCTCCGCACCCCTGTTGCTGTGCTCTCCTCTGCGGCCCCGAAGCTTCCCCCTCCGCCACCCGCAGTCTCTGCCCGCGAAGGGGCTCCTAGTGTGTGGAAACCGTTCCTCCTTCACAGCTCCCTCCCACTGGTGCAGGTCCCATCCCTATTCCTTTGTCTCTGCTTATTCTTTTTCCCTACCCAGGTACGTGGGGACTTTCTTGCCTTTTGGGAGGTCTGAGGTCGTCTGCCCGCGTTCAGTAGGTGTTCTGTAGGAGTTGTTCCACGTGTAGTTGTTCCACATGTCTTTCTGGTGTGTCTCTGGGGATGAAGGTGATCTCCGCGTCTTACTCTTCCGCCATCTTGCCCGTCTCTCCGAGAATAGTTTTCTTTAGTCTTCGAACGTATTTATAATAGCTGCTTTGACGTCTTTGTCTGTTAAGTCCGACATCTGGGTCCTTTCATAGGCTGTTTCAGTTGTTTGCTTTTTTCCTTATGTACTGGTCACGTTTTCCTGTTTGTTTACACACTTTATAACTATTTTTCCCCAAATGGGGGTTTTAGATAATATATTTTAGCAACACTGGATACTGATTTTCCCTTCTCTCAGGCTTGTTGTTTGCTTAGTTATATGTTTTGTGACTTACATAGGCTGTTTCTTTGTTTAACACCACCCCCACCCACCCCCACCCACCCCTATCCCCAATGTGGAGTCCTTGGCGTTGCTTCTCAGCGGATGCGTCCTTGGAGATGTGCACAGTCACTCTGAGATGACAGTACTTTTAGAAGGTCTCTCTCTGAGGGTTTCTTTTCCTAATTTTTCTTTTAAGCTGTTGACTTCTGTTGGTATCACACGAAGCTGTTAGGCCCCACTAACTGCCAACTGATTGCTCTATTACTTCCAACAATACTCAAGGGCTTAAGTTCCTCTACAGTCTGATCCAATTATATTTGTACCCTTTTGCCAAAGAGCCGATCTTTGGCCAAGAGGGCTATTCTTAGCTGTCTCTTTCTCTGATAAAATAGCTGATCTACAATTTAGCTTGTTGCTGTTGTGGAGCTACCAGCCTCCTATACCTGTCTTCAAGTTCACTGATCATTTCCCTTGCTCTGCCTAGTCTGTCATTAAGCCCATATAATGAATTCTTCATTTCTGATATTGTATTTTCCACTGTAGCATTTCTATTAGGATCATTCTTTTAGTTTCTATGTGTTTCAATTCTCCATCTCTTCAGACATGTTATCTACCTTTTACACGCCATTCTTTAGGATTTTTATCATCGTTAAAGTCCCTATCTGTTAGTTTCAATAGCTAGTCTACTGAAATTAAGAGGAATTTATATTTGGAGACTACCTAGGTCTTCTCCTCTTGTCTATCTTCTCCCTTGATCATGGATCAAATTTTATTGCCTCTTCACGCATCTTACTTTTTACCACATGTAAGACATTTTGTATCAAATAACAGTATATTCCTCTGCTTTCAGGCTATCAGTGGTGGAGCACAGAGTCAGTCTTGTCCATGGTTGAGCTGAGTCTGGACTTTTTGTTTTGTTTTGTTTTTGTTTTTTTGCGGTACGCGGGCCTCTCACTGCTGTGGCCTCTCCCGCTGCAGAGCACAGGCTCCGGACGCGCAGGCTCAGCGGCCATGGCTCACGGGCCCAGCCGCTCCGTGGCATGTGGGATCCTCCCGGACCGGGGCACGAACCCGTGTCCCCTGCATCGGCAGGCGGACTCTCAACCACTGCGCCACCAGGGAAGCCCTGGACTTTTTTGTAGGTTTGGTTTGATACAGTTCACTGCAGCCTTCAAGTGCTTTGGAAGGAGGGTCAGGACTTTCCTTCTGCATGGCTTGGGCTCTGAGCACTGAGAGGTCTCTTTCTGTTTACATCTGAGGTCCCAGCTTTCTGAACCTTGAGACTTCTTTCTCTGTGTTGTAGCCTGGCTGGCAGACATGGGGGCCACAGAGACTTACTGTTGCTCTCTGGCCCCACTGGAGAGCTCTCTCTGGTCTGTTGCCCTGCTCCCAAACTTGGGAGGGCAGTTGTCTAACACTCAGTGAAGGTCTGTGATGCCTTGAAGGGGTTTCCTCCACTCTCCCCTGCACGCTAGACCTCAGTAGCTGAAAGCCTGGAGTTTCCAGGATGGATTTCTCTTGAGTTTCCCCCTTGGCCCCCCACTTTCAAAGGGCTGCTGTCTGTCACTTGGGGAAGCCACTCCCTATCTTGGGGTCTTTCAGTCTTCTCGATTTACCTGTGGGAAAGAGGAGCCCGTGGATACAAACTCGCTCTGTGGCTGGAGCTGCTCCACCCTCTAATCTGTCATCTGGCCATCAGAGCTTCCTTCAACTGGCAGCACGTTCCTGCCCGTCCTGTGCTTCCCTCACCACTCTCTCAGGGGTGAGAGCAGTCAGCTAGCAAACTCCTTCAATAATATTTTCTATCACTCCATTACCATACTCTGGATTTCATACACATGTTAGTCATACGGAAGCGCTGCATGTTCACAGTAAGGACAGCGTTTTCTTGGAGAGCCAGAAAGTGAGTTGTTTAATGAAACATCTCTAATTTAGTTAATTTTTTTTAAAACAGGGAAATTTTATGGTAGTCATTGCCTTTGTCTGTGAAGATTATAGAAAAGGGAAATCAGGAGACCAGCGAAGGAAATCACTCCACTTTTGGAAAATACTTTGTTTGCCCTTACTTACGTCCTTTTTCAAACTTCTGAAGGTTGAGGAAGAGAATGGGGCTGCCTGAATGTCTGTTTGACGGGATCTCTTCATGCTGTGGTTTCTCATTTTTCTAATTTCAACTTTCAGAATTTTAAAGCAGACAGTGGCTTGTCCAACTTTACAAAGCTTCTTAGTTACCTGATAGTGAGAGGAGAATTGGGCTGAAGGCATAATTGGAAGAAGAGCTCACCCAAGTACCATGACTTTACTCTGATTTAAGGAAGTTTCAGCCAGAGAAAGTGGTCATTTCCAACTGGGCTGTTCTTATATTGCTATGTTGTGAGGTGTGTGATTCCAAAGTTATTCCCTGTAGTAGGGATAAATCCAAGTGGTCATTTCTATCGTAATGCTCCATGGGTAATTGCCAGGATCCTCATTTTAGGACTTGGTTCTTTGACTGCCATGACTGCAACATGTATCCGTGAATACATTTGGTCCAATCTCCTTAACCGTGTTGGAAACTGGTCCAGCTTGGCCTCCCATAGGGAACTCTTTCTGTGGCCAAAGATGCCAATACATGTAATTTCCTACATGCTTGTGGCCTCAGCTCCCTCGGACGTCAGGCTGGCCATGCAGTGACAGACCTGCCTCTCAGTGGGAGTTCTCAGGATGTCTAATCAGATGGAAATCTGACCTGTATGCACGACTGGCCTTGGCAGTTAGATGGTGCAGAAAACCAAATCTGCCCTGGCTTTACTAGTTCACGAGGTGAGTGCTGGCCACAGTCCCGCTTGCTGTGGACCCATTGCCTTCCAGTTGGATGTCTTTGGGTTGGATCCGTTTCTCGTGAACCCACAAAAGGAAATCAGCGCTGTTAGGAGATCATGTGGAGACGTAAACCCGGAACTCCAGGGACTTTCCAGGTGCATCTGTGGACCATACATTCATTCATGCACTTACCTCCATCTGTTGGGGACCTACTATGTGCCAGGCTCCATGCAAGACCCTGGGGTTATGGGGGTAACCAGGAAATAGTTCTGCCCACAGGGGGATCATAGTCTAGAGGGAGAGATGGACACAGAACAAGAAATGACAGATGGGCATGTGTGCAGAAGCCAGGATCTGGTGGGCACTTGGCAGGGGACCTTGACCGAGCCTGGGGTGGGGGCAGGGGCAGAGGTGGTTTCCCCCAAGGAAGCCGCCTATACCCTGAGATCCCCAGGAGGAGTAACATTCCCAGATGAGGAGGGAGAGAAGCGGCAGGCGGAGAGTATTCAGGTAGAGAGGACCCGGTGTGCAAGGGTCCCCAGTGGGAGCCGGCAGTGTGTTTCCACGAAGGCAAAGGCCAGCGTGTCTGAGGGCAGGAAGGTGAGATGATGTGGAGAAGTAGGTGAGACCACGTCATGGGGCTTCGTAGCTACGTGAAGGAATCTGGATTTTATCCTAAAAACAAGGGGGAAGAAGTAGAAGGATGCGAAGTAGAGGAGTGAGCTGATTAGATTTGCATTTTCTTTCTTTCTTTTTTTTTTTTTTGCGGTACGCGGGCCTCTCACTGTTGTGGCCTCTCCCGTTGCGGAGCACAGGCTCTGGACGCGCAGGCTCAGCGGCCATGGCTCACGGGCCCAGCCGCTCCGCGGCATGTGGGATCTTCCCGGACCGGGGCACGAACCCGTGTCCCCTGCATCGGCAGGCGGACTCTTAACCACTGCGCCACCAGGGAAGCCCTAGATTTGCATTTTCAAGAGATCCCCCTGGTGCAGAAGGGGCTGGAGGGTGCAGCTGGTGGAGGGAAGGGGGCTTCTTTGCAGACACCCAGGCAGGAGGCTCTGGGGCCCTGGTCCTGGGCTGGAGGTAGGGAGTGGGTTGGAGCGACCTGGAGTAACTCTGAGTATTTTAAGAGTAAACTTCATGTGACTTGATGATGGAATTAACTGGGTGGGTGAAGGACAGCCTGCGAGTTTCCTCAACAACAAGCACAAACTGGGGAGCTTAAAACAACAGAAATTTATTTGTTTCCCAGTCCAGGAGGCCAGCAATCTGAAATCAAGGTGTGAGCAGGGCCATGCTCCCTCTGCAGGCTCTGGGGGAGGGTCCTTCCTGCCTCTTCCAGCTCCTGGGGCTCCTGGCATCCCTGGCGTGTGGCTTCATCACGAATCCCTGCCTCCGTCTTCACGTGGCTTCTCCCTGTGTCCTCACCTCTTTTTATAAGGATGCCAGTCATCGGATTTAGGACCCACCAGGGAGATCTCATTTTAATGAACTAATTACATCTGCAAAGACCCTATGTCTAAATAAGGTCTCATTCTGAGGTTCTGGGTAGACATGAATTTGGGGGGGAGCACCCCTGAACCCACTACAGGGAGGGAGGAGGAGTCAAGGATGGATCCAGACTTCCTGCTTGAGTAGCTGGGTGGGACAGACAGAGAGCAGCGTAAAGACATCAGGACCACTGATCCGGGGACACGAGATCACGGGTGCGCGGGCGGTGAGACCGGACCTGGTGGCAGCCTCGGGCGTCTCGCCTTAACCTCTTCTCCTTTTTCACGTGAGTGAGGCTGGAAACCTTTCGGTTCATCCTTACTTGGCGAAAGCTGTTCTGAAAAGCTGATGCCTAGATTGTCGGCTCAGCTCAGTAAAGGCTGTGAGGACCTTCACAGCGTGGGGACCCCCGAGGCCTCACACAGTGCCAGGTTCAGCGTCGGGGCTGGGAGGGCCCAGCTTCCCCGGGCTCTCGGCGCTGACCAGCTTGGCCACTTCCCAGCTGTGTGGCCTCGGGGAGGTCTCTGAGCTTCTCAGGTTGCTTCCTTTGTACAACAGAGTTGAAAACACGAACAGGGTCATGGAAAGAATCATGTAATGCTTGAAAGTGCTCGACACAGAACCAGTCTGGGTTTGGTTTTGTTTTTACTTTTAATGGAGGAGTTCCGCCTCAGGATTCTACTTTACATTCACCAAACCCGTCGGCTGGAGAGTGTCCGCGATTACGCGACACTTGGTGAAACGTCCACGTTCCTCCTGAGCGTGAATTACTGACACACGCTTGTGATTCGTCCTTTCCTAAACACTCAGGTGAGAAAAATCCCACTTCATTGTAGATTCTCTTTTATTAAGGAAATACTTTATTTAGGAGCCTGGGAAAATGGTGGTTGATGGATAAATAATAAGCAGGTGGATAAGAAAAACGGTAACCTTCCCTCAGAAAAAGACGGCAAGGAAGTGAAACATCAGCAAAAGGAGTGATGCTAAAGAACTTTGCATTTAGAGAGAGAGAGAGATCACTTGTCGGTTCCTGTCTTCAGTTTCCTTCGGTTGCCCAGCTTCGTTACCGTACCCTTAGAATGGCTCTTCCTCCAGCACTAAGTCAAGCAGCCAGCACTCTATACAGCTGTGCCTGCCCTCAACCTCCACGTGACTCTGTACCCCAGCCCCCCTCCTTCCTGTCCCATAGCCCTTTCCTGGCACGGTTTCCTCGCTGACCCAGCCTGGATCCCAGAACCAGGCATGGTCTCAGTCTCCGTTGGATCTCAGCCTTGACCTATAGCCCCCATCCCCAGCCTTCAGACGTCTCTCTCCTGGTCTCAGGGTTCCGGCTCCTCACTGATGGCAGAAATGACGACCGTGCCTTAGCCATTTCCCCAGCCTCGGCCAAGCCCAGAGAGCTGCTTGCCCATCTTCTTGTATATCCCAGTCTCACAGACTTGTTAAGACCTTCATCCAGGTCTCATGTGCCTCACTTACTGGAAGCACCAGACATCTTCTGCCAACCATCTGGATGCCAGGATGCTGTCTTTCACAAGTCAGCTCTCAGAATCTGACGTCCCCTGTGAAACCTTCTGCCCTGATTCATCAGAGGACAGTGAATGTCCTTCTGTTAACCATTATAGCCTGGACCGAGGCTTCTCCTGGTCCCTTCACATGTTCTCAACCCTCACACGTGCCTAAGGTGCTTGCTCTTACCTCCTACCCTGAGAGTATGACACGCTTACTTTGCACCTGGTTCACTTTGTTTTCTTTTCTTTTGTCACCAAACATAAGGATTTATTGCAAGTAGTCCAAACTGAAGTTTAGTTTCCAAAATTGCAGGCATGAGCAGTGTTTCTCAATGGAATACCCACTTTAGTGAAATTTACTTCAATGGTCCTCCTTCTGTTGGATAATTTGCTTCAAAGTTTTCAGCCTGGTTGCGAATACAGCAGAAGAGCCTTCGTGCATGTGGTGTTCTCTGTATTTAGGGCTCTTTCTTCAGGATAGATTCTGAGACATGAAGAAGTTCAACGTTCTGCACCTCTTGAAAAATAATGCAGCATTGCCATTCCGGGGGCTTGTGGTGATTTAAAGTGCTCCTAGCAATACACAAAGGTGTTTGATTTCACCACTCCCCCTGGAGGAGTGGGAAATGAGATAGAACATCAGCTGGGGATGAGGAGAGAGCCTGGAAGTGCTCAGTGCCCAGTCAAATACAGTGAACGTCTCACCTTCCCATCTGTCCTAAAGGTCCAGGTAGAATCCCAATCTCATGTTGACCCAGCAGGTCACCTGTCTCTGGGGTTTGGTCTCGTAGACCAAAGGAGACGTGAGCACAGAGTTGGCCTCCCTGCCAAGCAGCTGTGCGAACTTCACCCTCTCAGCAGCGGATTCCCGGTAAGCCTGACCGAGAGCGTGTCTTGGGAAAGTGAGCTTTGCGTCAATCATGTAGACCCTGCTCTTGCTTCAGAGTCGGAATCATCTGCTTAATTACTGGCTGGAGATAACCAGTGGGTTCTGCTGAGCTGGCCACAAGTGTGTGCTGGGAATGGCAGGCTCTTTCCTAAGTCCTAGTGGGGCTTGTTTGTTTCACGGAGATGGTACAGCCCCTTGCTCCGTGGCCGTTTTGATTTGTTCTCAGAGAATACAAAGCTGTCCCCCATCAGAAACATACATCCTCCCTCTCCATAGAGGATCCTTCTTCCGTATCAGTCCAGGTTCTCCCAAAGTAAGCTCCTTCCTGGTGGGCAACTCAGCAACGACGTACCAAGAGAGATGGACAGTTCAGCTGAGCAACAGAACCTTAAGCTTTGTTAGCAGACACGTGTCTTCAAGTTCTGCCCCTTTCATTGGCTCGTGGTGTGAGCTCAGCCTGGTGGCTGGAACCCTCTGAGCCTCACTTCCCACATCTGTAAAATGGGGACAAAGGCTGTCTCTGCCCCCTCGGGCTTCAGGCAGAGCACTCCGTGTGCTCTCCCCCTCCTCGCCAGGGAAGCTCAAAGGTAAG
Organism: Globicephala melas; assembly: GCF_963455315.2. Taxonomy (NCBI): domain Eukaryota; kingdom Metazoa; phylum Chordata; class Mammalia; order Artiodactyla; family Delphinidae; genus Globicephala; species Globicephala melas. Next base: position 83,202,543 of record NC_083328.1, read on the forward strand.
TCACAGTTCCCTCTAAGCCGTGATGCCTTCTCCTTTCTCTCTTAAGCCTGGTTGAAAGCCACAGAGTCTAGAGGCAGCCCAGGGAGGTGGCCCAGCCCTGCTTTTCTCTGAATCTGGCAGAAAGGAAGGATAGAAACCCAAGGTCCAAACAGGCAGCCCGGGGGCCAAGTTTAGCCTGTAGATGTGGTTGGTTTGGTTTGAACGGTGTGTGTGTATGTGTGTGTGTGTGTGTGTGTGTGTGTGTGTGTGTGTATAACTGAACGAGGATTTAACAGCTGGGGGATTCTACACAAACATCTGGACTTCTGGCATGGCTTGAAAACCTCAGAGCTTCAGGCAATGCCGAGCTGCCACAATGGGCCTCTCTTGAGGACAAGGTTTCCCTCCATTTTGTTCACTGCTCTGTTTCCACGGCCTAAAGCCATGCTTGGAGGTGTTCTCGATTTGCAAAACTGGAAGAACGGATGGCCAAGTGCTGGCCGCCCACTTTGGGCAAGACCCACCCCGTCCAGTGTGTCAAAGCCCCCGCCCCCTGCATGGAGAGCTCACACCTGGTCCACCTTCACATACCTGTGTCCCCAGCCTGGCCTCTCGGTAACAGCCGTGGGCATAAAGTGTGTGTCCTTCATTCTAAAATGTGGTCCATCAGACCCCAGCTAGAAACGCTTCCAGAAATTCCGCCGCGAGGAAGCCTAGATGCCTGCGGCTGTGACCACAGCTCTCACGAGTGACCGCATTCTGGGGCGGGGTCAGGCAGACGTCACTGGCTGCCGTTGCCAGGGCAGTGCCCACGGTGTAGTGTCTGTGCTGCGTGGACAAAGAGAAGGGATGTTGTTTAAGGGGCCAGCAATGCTCCTCTTATTGTGCATTTTCCAGGGAAAATAAGTCTCGGACCCCCAGTTAGAGGCAAAAGCCGTACAACCCACGTCCAGATGTCCCTGTGTTCTTCTTCCTTCCAGAGCAGCGGTTCTCCACTGGGGGTGGTTTTGGCGATGTCTGCAGACATTTTGGTTGACACAACTGGGAGGAAGTTCTATTGGCCTCTAGAGGGTAGAGACCAGCGACGCTGCTAAACATCCCGCGGCGCATGGGGCACCCCCATGGCAGAGCATGGCTGGGCCGCAGCGTCTGCAGCGCCGGGGCTGAGAAGCCCTGTGCTAGGGCCACAACACCTGGTGCTCCCCCAGCCCTGCTTCATCGCTGCGGGCCTCGGCCCACCGCCTCTCTGAGCCTCAGTTTCCCGTCTCTAGTTCGGGGATGATAGGAAGGCCCATCCCTTGTGGACACGTGGGGCTGGAAAGGAGATAACCTGTGTGCAGGTCCCAGGCGTCCCGGGAAGGCAGTAGTCATATAGCGCTCGGCTGCGAGCTAACTGTGACCTCAGGCTTGTCACGTGCCCGCTCTGAGCCTCAGTTTCCCCTCCTGGACATCAGGGAGAGTGATATCGCACCCTTCTGGGATGTGAGATTAAACAGGACTCTGCCCGTGCTCGGCACACGGCACGTGAGGATACCCGTGAGCGTTGCCGTCTGCCTCTCAGCCCCTGCTCCTGGCTTCCCCTGGCACAGCTGTGCCTTAGGTGCAGCTCCCCGCCTCTCCCCCTGCCCTCACAGCCGCATTCCTCATCCACGAGGTGGGTAAACCCACCCCGACCCACACTCTCCAGGAGGATTCGGGAAGTCCGCTGAGTCTGACCTTTGGTGGATGGACAGCTCACAGGGGAGCGGGGAGACAGTGGATGGGCTTCCAGGGGAGAGATGGGCGTGGCTTAGTCTAGGCTGGTGTTGATGGGGGTGGCGAGGAGGGGACGGAATTGAGAGAGATCCTGAGGGCAGAGCCCAGCGGAGTTGCCAGTGGATGGTGTGGTCTGTCCCAGAGAACTGTGAGGTGTCCGGGGACGGGAGCGCACCTCGTTTCACTGGTTTCTCCCCAGCGTCTGGGTCGATATGGTTTGTGGATTTAAATAAGCTGGGAGCTTTCGGGGCCTCCTTCTGGGATAATCCTGACTCATCTGTCATCTTCTCATGGTTTATATGCCATTGTGGCAGGAGTGTCCTGAGACTGGGGTGGGGTCTCCCTCCCACCTGAGCCTCTTTGGGTCTCAATTTCCCCATCTGTACCATGGGGATGAAATCCCTCCCTCCATGGCCTCTTGTGAGGATTCAGTAAGACCTGGTATTGGAAGACCCGGCAGTGATGGGGTCCCTGGAGCACAGATGGGAGGAACGTGATGATGAATCGTCCTCGTGAGAGCTGGTCCCGGGGCGCTGCGTGCCTCCTGGGAGCCTGGCACCAGGCTCAGCGGCGTTTCTGCTGTTAACCCCGTCTGGCTCAGTGACTTGGCCTGGGTCACTGCTCACAGCCGGGTTCTGGGGCTCCGCGTGTGGCAGGTGCACAGCTGGGTCGGGAGCTCCCGGGAGCAGGCCTTGTACCTGACCTTGCTTGGTGCTCCCTTGGGACTGCCCTGAGCTGGACAGTGATTCGTGGACCCTGGATGTCGGCACCTCGGAGCTGCGGAGGGCCGCCCCCAGGCCCGGGTCAGACAGGAGTGGCTTCTGTGCCACCTCCTAACGTGTGGCCTTGGGAGCTCATTTTACCTCTTGCAGCCTCAGTCTCCCTGCCAGACAGAAGTGCCCGCCCTCAGGACGCTCACGAGTGAGGGTGAGACCAGGCCTGGCAAAGGGGGCCCGGCGCTCCCCCCGCCTGGCAGCCCCGCGCTGCCTGCGGAGCTGCTTTGCACGCGAGTCGAGGGAGAGTGAACCGTTTATGTTTCCGTCCTCTGCCTTCAGCCGAGATTCCAGTCCTCAGTCTTCCTGACCCTGAAAAGGGGCAGAAATTGGCTGCCCACTTCAGCTGTAAGCGCATCGGGCTGGCCCCTCCCCGGCGGGATGGCAGAGAGGTCCCATTAGCAGGGCAAGGCCTCTTTTCTGAAAGGCAGAAGCAGCCTATCCGTGGCTGCTGGAATTAGAGGTTTCCAGAGAGACCCCAAACGCGGCTAACTCCCAAAAAATGTTCCGCGTTTGTGTGCTCGCTCCAGGGCTGTGTGAGGGGGGCCTGACTCTCCTCTGAGCCCTGCCCTTGGGATTGCCTCCCCCCCAACCCGCCCCCCCCCCCAGCTCTTCGTTGGAGCCTTTATACTGTGTGATAAGCACTTTGCTTACCTCACACCAGCCCTGGGGAGGGGGATCCACGCTGTACACTTGGGGAAACGGAGGTACACAGTGGGGCGTGAAGCCCTGGCTGCAATGTGGTGGACACAGAACTCAGGCCCGGGTCAGCCTTGCTCCAGAGCCCAGCCCCCAACACCTGGGTTTTTCCTCCATCAGCAGGAAGGATCTGGGCCCCTCTGGGTGTGCAGTGAAGCAGACTCAATAGCAAGACCTTCACTAATCAGCTCCTGGCCCTGGCCTAAACCCCTGACAGCCTTATTACCCCCTTTGCAGGTGAGAACACTGAGGCCCAGAGGAGTTGTTGCTTTCCCAAGTTGACACCGTCATGAGGTGGTGACAGCAGGATTCAGACCCAAGCTGCCTTTCTCTAGATTAGAAATCCCAGCCAGGGACAGTTCTTCCCCCTCCAGGGGACATCACAATGTCTGGAGACACTTGGGTCGTCAGAATTGGGGCTGGGGGCTTCTGGCATCTCACGGGGAGAGGTCGGGGTGCTGCTGGACGTCCTACGATGCACGCTACGGGCCCCCGATGCCAACAGTGCTGAGGCTGAGAAACCCCGCTCTGGGCCCCTCCTCGCTGGGCGGTCATCCCTAAGCCAGCCATAGAGGTATAGATGCAGTAGGTGCTGGGCCTTCAGCTGAGCCTCCCCTTCCGTCTGCTGCCCATCCGGGCCTGGAGTAGAAGGTGCAGTGAGGGTCCCTGCCGTCAGCACCTTCTGACCGAGGTTGGAGGTCAGAGTCCCATTCTCCTGCCGTGGTCCCTCCCAGCTTGGCTCTGGGCAGCCTCCCTGACCTAAGCCTGTAGCAGCCATCTCGTGACGGTGCAGGGCCAAGGTGCCCTCTCCCCAAGGTCAGCGTGGCAGCAGTGGGGGTAGAGGAGAGCACCCCTCTGATCGATGGGCCCCGCCTTAGGCCAGGAGAAGTTGCTGGCGCAGTGGGTTTTGAATGTGGGACTTAGGGCTTTGGTTCTGGTGACTTCTGCCAGACTGCGGCCAGCTGCTGGCCTGGGCAGTGTCCTGCCAGCGCTGGGGAGCAAATCGTGGGCACTCAGCAGAGCAGGGGGGGCTTGGTCCATGAGCTGATGGCTCAGGCCCTGGGCCGCTCTCCGCACCCCATCCCCACCTGCACTCCTGTAATGTCTGCATGTAGAAATGTTTACAGATAATAATGGTGTTCGGCCCCAAAAGGCAGACAGGAGCGTCCTGACAATTGCAGTGCGGCTCCGGGTTGGAGCTTTTCTCAGGGAGCTGAGCTAGTCCGGAGCGCTGCAGGGCTGTTTGCCAATCACTGCCTCCGAGGGAGGTTTGGAGAGACAGGATCCAGGCGCCTGCAGGGAGACAGAGTTCCCTGGGAGAATGAGGACCTTAATTCAGAACGATTCTTTGACCAGAAGGTAAGTGGGATTCCCCCAGACGCCTCCGAAGGAGGGAGGGGTGTAGGCGTCTTCTGTAGGGGAGGCCTCTTAGGAAGGCACAGACTTTGCAAAAGTGAACAGAACCAGGGCCAGCGGAGGGGGAAAGACTGCCCCGCCCCGCCATGAATCAGATGGCCAGGTTGGGAGTCTGGGCTGAGAGATGGGTGTGCCCTTCTCCCCACAGATGGGTCGATTTTATGTGTCTGGTGGGTCAGGCCAGGATTAGCCAGCAGTCCTGCCCTTCAGCCACAGAGACCAGAAAAAGAGTCTTTTGTTTCCACAGGAATGCTATTTTAACCTATTACTTCTGGGCTAAAAATAAAAATCCCACCTGGATGCCTTTTCATCTCCAGCTTGTAAGCTGATTCCCAGGGAATAATAGGTGGTCGTCGATGTGCATTTTGACTGCATGGGGTCCTATTCTGAAGCCAGGTTTTGTCAAAATTCAAAGTAGGGGAGGTTTCCAACAGTGGAGGTTTAAACCTTCATTTAGCATCAGGGAAAAAAATGGCACAGTCAGGAGGCGTTGCACTCTGGGAATCTCCACCACAGAGTCCCTGCTTGGGAGGCGGGGCGTGGGGAGGAGCGTACGTTGTGCTTTTCTGTGAGTTTGCATTTAGCATAGTTTTTGGATTTGGGGTTCTGAAGAATGGTTTGCCGGTGAGGTTGGATATCTGAAGTTGGGGCCAAAGAGGGAAATGGGGAAACTAATTCTGAGTGGTAATATGGGTCGTGGGAAGTTCTTGAAAGCAAAATTGGTTCCCGACTGTGCCCTGCTGTCTTTCTAAGCTGCAAGTTTTTGGCCCCAGAGGGAAATGGTGATCTGTATCCTAATTTCTTCAGGAGACGGCAGTTGTCTGAACGCCAAATCCCCTCCCCTGAAATGCTTGCTTTTTTTCTTAGCGGGGGGTGGGGGGGGTGGGGGGTGGGGGGGTGGGGGGGTGGGGAGCAAAGATGGTAAGTTAGCAGTTCTTTTGTGGGATGTCCTTGGCATGTTACGCTGTGAGGATGAATTACAGATTTATGCAAATTCATAATGATGGTAACCACTTACAAAAATCTAAGCGTAACAGATCATTAAAAAACACCATGCTTGAAGTTCATTCAGAAATCATCAAGGGTATATTGTTTGATTAAGGAGAGAAGGGAACACTTGTCCTAGAGCCATCATGTCAGCTGTCACCTAGGTGTGACTCTCTGAGAAGCAAATATTCCCAGTAAGACACGCTGCAAATTTGCTGCTGTTTAGTTTAATCTCACAACTTTTACCAGGCGAGCTGAAAGAAGAAGCCCTTATGAAAGCGCAGTTGCCTTACCATAAAGGACCTTCCCTCCAGAGCCACACCCATGGGTGGCTTGGCAGTTTGTAGTTCTCTGCCCACATGGAGTAGATATAGACTTTCTTTTCCCTGTATTATTATTATTATTATTTTGGCATTAACTCTTTGGTTACCAGGCAATTGAGCCCTGAGTCAGTATGATTGGCAGCCTGTGACTTATGCGATTGTTAATTACATTGTTGTTACATAAGGCAATAGCTTTACTTGTGGGGTGACTGACTGCTGTACCTTGCAAGTGCAGAACGTTCTATTTTTAGACTGTAAAGTATCATCCTGGGAGCAACCTGCTCACTCCTGCCTCCCCTGGGGCCCTTCGCTTTGTACCCGTGGAGCTGTGGGCATGAGGGCACATGGTATATGGACAGAGCAGCCAGCTTCTTGTGTCCAGGGCCCGCTGGGACCTAAGGAGTGGCCAGAGGCTGTTTTTCTTTCTGGTCCTGGAGTTGATGAACCAGAGCCCTTTCTGCTCAGCCTTGTGGTGCTATTTTTAGCTCCCTTTCTTCATTGCTTCTTGACACAATTTGACATGTCACAGCAGAATCCCATCTACTTGCAGAGCTTACTGTGTTCTGCAATCTGTTTTTTGTGGGACAGAAATACTCTTTGCCTGAGCGTATTGTATTGTCGTTACTTAGGCGGGAGGTTAAGATAATACCCATTAACTTCAAAAGATACATGCAAAATAAAATCTAACGGTTTATTTTATTTCTGTGCTAATTTCCCGGCTGGCTGGCTGGCTGGCTGGCTGGCTGGCTGGCTGGCGTGAGCACCTGGATGGGAGGGAGGGAGTATTCTTCCAGCTGTTGGCTCAGAGGGCAGAGAGCAGTGGTCCAGAGTTTGAGAACCTGCATCAGAATCCCCCGGGGAGGGGGGCAGGGCTTGTCACAGGAGCCATTGCAGCCCCACCTGCAGAGTTTCTGATTCTGCAGGTCTGGGATGGGTGTGAGAATTTGCATTTCTAGTGTATTCCCGGGTGATGCCCCTGGTCCGGACCACTCTTAGAATCACAGTGAAGGTCAGTAAATAATTAGAGTGGGGAGAAAAGGCCTAATTCTAGAGCCAATTTAGAAAGTGTTCAGATAGCAGAGCAGGAGGTTTCTATTGGTTTGTATCCTGTCCACATGGTTGAAGGTGAACTTGATAGGAAAAGAAATGTTTACAGAAAAACTTTATTTCACAAAAAGGCTGAGTATTAGATGATCCAGGGACTTAGTTGGTTGGATGTGACATTACTTCAGGGGGATAAGGCTGAACTGTGGAGAGGTGAAGTGTCACAATTTTAGACCACTTACTTTGAGATGGTTCAACAGTGCCCACGGTCTGTAAGAGACGTATGTGTGAGTAAATATATGAACACATAGAACAAAATATTAACAATTGCTGAACCTGGGGGTGTTCATTATCTAGTCTTAACACTTTTCTGCACGTTCAAAAATCATATTAGCACGTTAGGAACCGTAATAGGGCTGAGGGCTCATCTTGTCTTTTTTGTGTGTGCCTCATGATGGGTGTTTAGAGCTAAGTTGCTCTGGGTGTGTCGGGCACGTGCGTGGACACACACACAGCCCCGTCGCTGTTACAGTTAGTCCCTGGGACACGATCATGCCCCTGGTTCATGTCTCTTTCGGGCTGTCTTACTGGCACTGGTGTAAAGTTCCTTCCTGGAACTCGGCTTCTTCCCTGACATAAGCCCCCTACTGCAGTTGCGCCCCTGTGTTGTTAACAGAAGAATTCCATACGCTTAGGACCTGTGACACTGCGGGGAGAAGCTCCTAGAACCTGACTGGGGACAAAGAGGTGGGTGGAATTAGTACCAGCTGGAGAGCTCTTCTCCCGGAACAAAAGGGTGGCCCGGAGTCCAGGCTCAGGGCTCTCGCGTCGAGGGGGAAACACGGTGCAGGGGTGTGTGGGGTCAGGCGCCCACCGTGGGCCCCGCGAGTCGCTGCCATCAGGCCCTAGGACTGTCTCCTTTCCTTCCTTCCTCCCGTTCCCATCTCTCCGTTTTCTTTCCTTCTTTTTCCCGCACGGCTTCTGATCCAAGTAAGTAGCACAATAGGAATCCAGAATTATTAAATTTCACCCTGGGAAATAAAGCACCTCACCTGTGTCTTCCCAGCAGCTCCCCCCACCCCACCACGGGTGAGCACACAGCGCGTGCTGGCTCTTTGCCCATCTCCCTCATCCTCACTAGGGCCTGGAAGGCAGGTCCTACCGTTGCTGCCGTTTGACAGATGGGCAAACTGAGGTTTAGAAGTGTAAGGAAGTTGCCCCTCATCCCAATCTTGAGCCCATTGACCCCCAAGCCCACATTCTTCCCCACTAATGTGGTGGGGAGAGCAGGGCAGGGTGGGGAGTCCTCTGGTCCCTTCTGGGCTCTGCTGCCCACCCTCAGGCCTGGCTACTCACTCCCTCGAGGGAGGGTAACCAAGTGCTCAGCCTTGGGGCTTGGAGATAGACTGGCCGGGTCTGCGTCTCCCGGCGAGTAATTCGTGTGAGCTTCCAAACAGGGGGTACTTGATACGGGGACCGTAGGCCCACACTGATGAGAATATTTACTGTCTGGCCTGTTGCAGACAAAGTTTGCTGACTTGTGATTTTTCCCATGAGGTAGCTGTCTGGGTGGAGATCAGACACACACACCACACAGAGGAAATGCAGCAAGATCTTAACGATGGTGGAGTCTCGGTGGTATATACATAATTGTTCAGTTTACTATTTTTTCTACTTTTCTGTATGTTAAAAAAATGGTAAGACATTTTGATAACCGTAATAGTGCTGACCCCCAGGTCTCTAGAGGAATGCCACAGGGCTCTATCCTAAGTCCTGCAGCATCAGTATTTGCCTTAACACCTTGGCAGGTTAACAACTGGGTAGACGATGGAATTGATAAAAGCATTAACAGTGTGACCGACGTACTCAGGAGTCCAAGAGGCAAACATATATCTCAGCAGACCCCTTGGGAGGCTGAGACGACAACAAGTTTCATGTTGCTAAACTTCAAGCCCCCAGGTTAGATTCACAAAGCTCACTGCCCAGGCCCCACCGGGAGTAGCCGTGGGTGGGAATCTAGCCTCTTCATTGAACTAAACCGATGTCTACTGCCCCAGAGTGTGGGCACTGTTCTGGCTGTCGGGATATCGGTGAGCAGAGCAGGCACGTTAGCTGGTCCCTGGGGGCCTGCATCTGATGGGAGAGGGGCGGCAATAGCCAGTACCCATCACCCCGCACGCTGGTCATAAATGTGGTGGGAAATTGGCAGGGGAAGGGAGGGCAGGGGGACGGGAGCCTACATGTGGTGGGCGGGAGACAGCTGAGTGTTTGAATCAGGGTGGGCATCACTGAGGAGGTGACATTGGAGCCAGAACTGGAGGGCAGTGAGGAAATGAACCATTGGATATCGGGGGCAGGGGGGCGGGAACCATCAGGGCAAAGGCCCCCTGTGGGAGCCCCCGGGGGTCCAGGAGCTGTAGGAGAGAGCCGGCAAGGTCGTAGGAGGGGGCTGCCAGGACTTTGGGTTTTGTGCCCAGTGTGCCAGGAGCCATCGGAAGGTTTGAAACCCAGAGACTTGAGATCGGATGTAGGATTTCGGGGACCCCCAGGCCACTGTGTGAGGGCAGGCAAGGGCCAGGGAGTCAGGCCAGTCCCGAGGTCACTGCTGCGATCCAGGTGGAGATGGCAGTGACTGACCACGGCAGGGCAGGGGTGGGCGCAGGTAGAAGGTGGAGCCAGTGGGATCGGCCGAGGGAGTGACAGGACGGGAGGGCTGAGGGTGACCCTCAGCTTCTGTCCTGAGAATCAGGAGGACGGAATTCCCTTCCTGGCCTTGGAGGGGACGGCCGTGGGTAGAGCAGGTTATGGGGGAGAGAAGTTCATTTGGGCCACGTTGAGCTTGAGGTGTCAGTAGGACATCCACTGCTGTGGACACAGCAGGTGGCACCTGGTGGCCTGAGCCTGGCGTCCAGTAAAGGGCTGGGCAGCAGCTCTGCATCTTGACGGCTCTGCATCGCGGATGTGGCGGATAGACATACAGCACGTTCTCTGATGAGCCCTCTCCCAACTCGCCTGTCTGCCACCTTTAGGGTACTTGGCCGAATATTTTCTTTTAATTTTTTTTTTTTTGTTTTTTTTGTTTTTGTGGTACGCGGGCCTCTCACTGCTGCGGCCTCTCCCGTTGCGGAGCACAGGCTCCGGACGCGCAGGCTCAGCGGCCACGGCTCACGGGCCCAGCCGCTCCGCGGCATGTGGGATCTTCCCGGACCGGGGCACGAACCCGTGCCCCCTGCATCGGCAGGCGGACTCTCAACCACTGCGCCACCAGGAAAGCCCTCTTTTAATTTTTATTAAAAGGAAGTCTATTTATTTTTACCTAAAACTCGTTTTAAAAGGGAATCTTTTGCTGTGACTTCAAGTGGGAAACCCCTTGCTTTTAATAAAAGGTAGCCATAAAAGTAAAACAATGACTATAAAATAACATTTAGTTCAAACTAGACATGACCTCGCACCAAGATCTCTGACCCAGAAGACCCTCTGTACTTGTTAAAACACCAATATCTGCAAGGGTAGGGGGGCATCAGAATCATCTTAGCCCCGAACTAAGACTCTCCCCTACTGTCCTCTGGAAGAGTAGAGGGGAATTGAAAAGGGACTAACCTCTGTTACTTTGCACTGGGTCCATGAGCCCCCGAAAATCACCTTATCACCCTCGTATCTGTGCCTGGATCTTTCTGAGCGAGCAGCTGATAGGTGGAGAATGTATACAGTAGTGGAGCTTAGGGTCTAGCTTGACCCTCTGCTCAAGGTTGAGTTCCCTTTGAGATGCTGTGTTTTCTGGAGGACTTTGGCAAACTGGAATTTGCAAGAACACTGAGAGGGACTGTGGCTGTTTATTCTAGAACAGACTGAAGGGATAGCAACCCTGGAAAGAAAGGGGGGGATTTGTCCCTCCTGGTTCCAGAGGGTGGCACTGGGACCTACAGGGAGGCTACAGCAGACAGCTTTCAATTCCCTCTGAGCACACGCTTCCGCGCTGAGAATTCTCATTGGAGCTTTTGTTTTTAAATTAAATCATCCGCTTCCTGACTCATCTCTTTCCTCTGGGGTGTTGCTTTTTCCTGTTTCTGTGGTCTCTTTTTCACGTTGCAGCCTTTCCTCCAGTGCCATGGTTGACCTTTTCTGAAGCAGCAGAGAGCAGCAGAGCGCACAGGGGCCGGGCGCCTGCGTCACAGATTGTGCCTCAGGCTGTCCTGGTCTGGAGCTGGCCTTTGTGCTGAGGGCTCTTGCAGATGCTTCTCATTGCGCGTGGTCTGGGGGCAGGCACGGGGGCCCAGTATTCTGTGCCTGGAGATGGGAGCTGTCTGTGTTATCTGTGGTCCTCCCTTTGGCTGATGGTGAGAAAGGAGTTCACCGTCATGGGAAGTACGTAAGCAGAATCCGCGGATGGAAGGGCTTCTGGACCTCTGAGGTCCTTCCTGTTGTGCGTTTGTATAGTTTTGCCTCTGCGACCTCTCCTTCAGGACTCCTTCCCTCGGTGGGGAGCGTCTGGAGCGTAGTGTCTGCTGACCTGCTGTCACATCACGCCCAGCCCCAGTCGGGCTCTGGAATGTTGACTGGGTGGGTGGGTGGAAGTATCTGCCGCTGAAGCCAGCTGCCCGACGCAAGGCCACCGAACCCAGCTTGGCCCCCATGTCCAGCCTCCACGCCTCAGCTGGAACGTCCTCATCGCTCCCCCCAGCTCTCCAGGTCCTGCCTGTGCAGCCAGGACCCCTGTTGTATGAAGTCTTGACCCGCCACCTCCACCTCAGTCCCCTTTGTGGCCCCCCTGCTACCGTCCTGCGGCCACCCACTCTCATTTGGCTTCTCGTGGTCTCCCTGCTCCACCCTCACCTCTGGGAGAGCCCGGGAGGCTCTCAAAGTGCAGATAGATCTTGTCCCAGCCCTGCTTCCCATTGCCCTTGGATAAAACCCATCCCCCCAACCATGGCCTCTGAGACATGCCTCCCTCGGTCACCGCATCCTCCATCCCTGGGAGTGGCGGCTGTGTGGTCATGGTCGGGAGTTTGGAGTTGGAGCCTCGGACCACCTGGGTTTGGATCTGGCTCCCTGCTTGCTTGCTTTGTGGCTTCCTTTCTTATTTTCCTCCTCTGTAAACAGGTGATGCTGAAAGTACCCACCTCATAGGTTGTTCTGAGGATAGACAAGTCAAGGGTGAAAGGCTGAGCACACCTCCAGGCTCACGGTTGGTGCCACCTAAGTGTTTTCTTTTGTTGTTTCTCTCCTTGCTACGCACAGCTTTCTAGCCCCTTTCACCTTTCTTTTTTTTTTTAAACATCTTTCTTGGAGCATAATTGCTTTACAATGGTGTGTTAGTTTCTGCTGTACAACAAAGTGAATCAGCTCTGTGCATGCGAATATCCCCGTATCCCCTCCCTCTTGCGTCTCCCTCCCACCCTCCCTATCCCACCCCTCCAGGTGGTCACAAAGCACCGAGCTGAAGATGTGACACGTATATACAATGGAATATTACTCAGCCATAAAAAGAAACGAAATGGAGTTATTTGTAGTGAGGTGGATGGACCTAGAGTCTGTCATACAGAGTGAAGTAAGTCAGAAAGAGAAAAACAGATACTGTATGCTAACACGTATATATGGACTCTAAAAAAAAAATGGTTCTGAAGAACCTAGGGACAGGACAGGAATAAAGATGCAGACGTAGAGAATGGACTTGAGGACACGGGGAGGGGGAGGGGTAAGCTGGGATGAAGTGAGAGAGTGACATGGACATATACACACTCCCCGTTCGCCTTTTTTTCACATTCCTTGAATTTGTCAGATGATTTCCCATGGCTGCTCGTCCTGTCCCTTCACTAAGGACACTGTCCCCTGTCTTGTCACTGTCCCTGTTATTTTGGGGGTCTCGGGTTAAATGTCACCTCCCCTCTAACCATCCCATTTAAGGTAGGTGCCCCCACCCACGTTCCATGGGGTGCTTTTGTCTGCTGATGAGTTGCGTTTGCGCCAACCAGAATGTGCCCGTCACAGGGCTGTGGGCCTTGCCTGTAGTTTCCTCCGCTGCTTGGAGGGAGGCCGCCAATGACTGTCCGTCTGTTACCAAACCACACTCAGGTCCTCTTGCCCACGTGCAGTACAGCCAGTCCGCTGACGCTGGGTTGTGGTGGAGGAAAGCACAGCGTTTATCGCAGGCACCAAGCAAGGAGCTGTGGGCAGCTGGTGCTCAGGAAGCCCGAACTCCCCAGTGGGTTTCAGCAAAGCATGTTTACAGGCCAGGTGAAGGAGGGGGTCCCAGGGCGTGTGATCAGCTCGTGCACAATTCTCTGACTGGTTGATGGTGAGGTTACAGGGCGGTGTCACAGGGGTTAACAGAATCCTCTGGTGCAGGAGGTCTGGGGGCCGTGTGCTCAGTATCATCAGGTCGTTAATTTCTTCCATTCGGTGGTGGTTTTAGCACCTGATAAACAGCTCAGGAAACGTGCATCAGATACTTTTATGTGGGTGCTTCAGAGAGGAGCTAAAGCAGAGGATATGGGGGCGGGATCTGTCCCGAGAAGGCTCCACAGCGTCCCTCGGGGTTATGTGTCGGCTGAATGAATGAAGGAAGGAACACACGGACTGTTGAACCACGGTGCGAGGGGCTGTATCATTCACACGGCGTGAGGTGTGGGCCGCACCCTATGCCTAACTTCTCCTCTGTGTTTCCCCTCTGAATGCATAAGGTGCCGGCCTCAAGGGCAGGAATGCCAGCTCGTGCCTTGCAAGGTGTCAGGTTCGTAGGTGCAGCGCCATGCTATGAATGAGACTGAAAGGGGATGAGCAGAGGGGGTCAGGGTCGTGGTTCTGGAGGTCACGTGATCCTGACCCCTACTACTCATGAGCCCAGTGACCTCGGCCAACTTTATTTTATCCCTCAGTGCCGCAGTCTCCTTATCTGTAAAATGAGAGTGATAATAGTACCTGTCTTAAGGGTTGTTGGGAAGATTAAATGAGTTAGTTCTATTTCAAGGTCTGGACCAGTGTCAGTGTCTGGCACATGGTAATTGCTGTGTAAATGGGGCTGATTTGATGATGATGATCGATGATGATGATAATGTTTTGTAATAGATTTAAAATGTGGAGTAGCAGAGAATTAAAGAAAAGGCTAGCGAACTAAAGAGAGGAAAGCCAGGATCCAGGAAACGTTTGCCAGGGAACGCATGAGCCCTGTTTGCAGTGTCAGGTGGATTCAGACTCATGAACTTTACTGAAGCTGAAATGTACTGAAGCTGATGGCAGGATCCATTTCCCAGAGCATGGACGCAGCCCCCAGCAGGTGTCAGAGATGATTTTCCAGCAGTGCGTTTCACATTCTCTGTGGAATAGGACCTGTTTTAAAATTTCCAATATGCTACAAACTATTCTCTTTAGTGCGGAGAGGAACATTGTGGTGCTTCACCCTAGAGGGAAGAGGGTGGAGTGAATGGTACCTGGGACAGATCCCTACCTTGTTGCCACTGGCTACACACACTTGCCCGGTGGGCAGTGGTCCCAGATGCCCTGCTGCTGTTTCTGATGTAACTCAGATGGGGCTTTGACTGTCATGGGATCCCATGGTCGGATGGCTGTTCTCTTTGAATTCTATTTCCGTTTTCTGGTTGTAGATCAAGGAGAAAATTTTAGTTTGTGGCTGGTGTGTCTTTGACACTGGATGCTGGTTGATTTCTCTTTTCTAGCAAGCAAAGAACAGCCTCAGACACGGAGCCCTGCAAGGGTACAGAGCCTGCCGGAATAGAATTATATCGACTTGTTTCCATTGTAGTTATTTTGTGGCCACTTAACATTTCTGGAAATGGATTCTTTCTTATTAAAGCAGAGGTGTAAAGTTTCTTTAATAGATACATTTATGTAGGTACAAAAAGTGAGTTGACTTAAGATGTAAATTATCCTGTAGCTGATTGTACATATATGACAAATATAACGAAAATGGTACAGGGAGGATTCTTGACAAATCTGCAGGAGACGAATGGAAGGTGGGGTCAGGGAAGTGGGAGTTGATGGAGTGGAAGTTTGGGGGTCATTTGGGGCCATGTGAGCCCCTCCCCAGCTCCCTGGTGGGATAGCATAAAGAACATGCCTGCTCCGCCTTGAACATCCACTTTGGGAGAAGCCACAGGAAGCTGTTATTCTTAGTACCAGAGAAGCCTGGTTTGCTTCATTTTTCAGATTCGGAGAACGTTGTGTCTGGTTTTGTTTCTGTCTTCACCAGGGTTGCTAGGAAGCCCGGCATCCAACTTCATTTCAAACCTCCAATCTTTGCACAGAATATAGTATGTGTTTTGTGTATTTAAGCCAAAATCATGTATTTTCTTTCCTCCTCTAGTTTTATCTCTTTTTCTTTTTTAGATTGCTGTAGGCATTTTTGTAAGCCAGCTTACCTCCTTTTTGGAACACGATGGGGGTGATGATTAAATGCTGGATAAATAAATAATGATGAAACTCTCTTCTGTAACTGTGAGACTGGGGGCAGCTTCGTTACTGGAGCTTCTGGAGGTGATCAGGACCAAGAGGCAGGCAGAGCATCGTAGGACGCGAAGAGCCTTTGTTCTGAGAGGCTCGGGCTGGGTGACGTCACGGTTGTTCTGAACGCTAATTTCTATTATTTGGTGGTGTTCATATCTCAGGCCTCTATTTAAGATACAACATAGATTTCAAGGCACATATTTGCATTCTGTGTGGGCTGAGGTGCCTGGCTTCATTCTCTCTAAATATACCCACACCGCCCCATGGGTATTTTTAAATGCACGTCTTAAGAGCCAACTTTTCTACAGGGAGTGGGCTTATCATTGTGCCAGGGGAATTGCCATGTGGGTTTGCCAGGGCTGAGGGCAGAGACATTAACTCCCTGGGGGGAGAGCCCTTCCCCTTGCAGCCCGTGGCAGGGCTGCCCTGGGGGATCGCTCCCTAGCAGGGGGGGACTCAGTCCCTGGTGTCTGTCCTCACAGTTGCTGGAATGGCCAGGAGGCCAAGCGGCCTGAAGGTCATGTCTGAGGTCAGGTAGGGAGGATGACTCAGGAGAAAGATGGTTTGTCAAATAGTGGAGCGTGACACAGACAGCAGGGCCTGGCGAGATTGAGTCCTGTGTTTTCTCACGCTTGTCTGAGGGTCGTTCAGAACATCGTGGGGATCCCCCAGGGGCCTGCTTGGAATTGGGGGGCGCCAGGCTGTGTGGGCTCCGTCCCCTGTCCCCTCTCATGTGACCTGTTTGGATACTAGGATGCTGTGTGAATTGGTTTGGAGTCCAGACTTGGCCCTTGAGACAAGGGGGAAAGTCCCGCAGTAGCCCAGCCCCCTGACTTGACACGATGGGAAACCGAGGCTCAGAAAGGGACCCAAGGCTGCAATTCCTCATCCTCCTGCAGTGTTCCCAGGGGATGACGCTGAGTCTCCCCTGGCCACTAAAGCCAGAAACCTGGGAATCAACCTGACTCGGCCTTTTCCCTTCTCACCCTGCATCCCTGCATCCTGCAGGCTCCGCCG
The DNA here is from genome assembly GCF_963455315.2 of Globicephala melas. Classification (NCBI taxonomy): domain Eukaryota; kingdom Metazoa; phylum Chordata; class Mammalia; order Artiodactyla; family Delphinidae; genus Globicephala; species Globicephala melas. Next base: position 83,218,996 of record NC_083328.1, read on the forward strand.
CTGAGTACCTCTCAGATCCATCTGCTTCCCATCACCCCTAGCCACGACCACCGAGGTCCAGGCCTCCTCCTGTCTCCTCTGGGAGGATGCAGCTGCATCCTGACCCACCCCTGCTTCCTCCGGTAGGCCCACCTAATTGGGTTTCTGGTGGGTAATTGGAGTGATCTTTTTAAACCTCAGATCTCATTATGGCAGTCTCCCAATCCCCGGCCCCCGCCCCCATGTTCTGATCTTGCTTAAAATTTCTCAGGGGCTGCCCATGACTTGTAAGACTAAAGACACCCACACTCCTCACTGTACCTGTCCTGCCTGCCTGCTCCGGCCCCTCTCTGCCCCTCTGGCCACATGATGGTGTGGCCCCGTCTTCATACGGCCCCAGCACGTTCCTGGTCCTTCGGGACACCCAGAACCAACTGTTCGGTGTCTCAGTTGGGGTCCTCTCTGGCTTTCTCTCTTTTACCCACTGGACTGTCAGCTCCATGAAAGCCAAGTACCCCTACCTCCTGCCCCCCGAGTCCCGGTGCCTCCCAGGGTGCAGTCAGTATGTGCCGAGGAGACAGAGACCTTAGGTGTTATGTGGAGGCCGTGTGATGTACGTAGATGTCTGAGGTCCAAGCGGGAAGTGTCTTCCTTCTCATAGTCCCGCTAGTAAATCCTTCTTCATTGGGCCACTGAAGCATCATGTTGTGGAGTTTCAGATTCAGGGACCCCAGGCAAGGGGACCATCTTCAGTTCACCATCCCCAGAGCCCCTGCCTTTTGTACCCAGAAGGGTCTCCAGTGCTGCCGGGACTCTCCCTATTTAACTGATTATTTGCCATCTGTCATAGCGCCAGAGCCTAGCCATCAGAGGTCACCGGTGACGGTCCTGCAGTAGATAAGCTAGTTTTGTTGCAGGAGGGTGTGTATGGGAGGGTGTCCACCCAGGGGCCTTGGTAGCATCCCGGCCAGGAGGGCTGGGAGGGGCTTCGTACATGGTTTGGGGCATGCGATGGTTGATAATAGAAGGAATGAGGAAGTGAGGCCCAGGATTGGATATTGTCCAGAATAGCCTTCCACTGTGGGGTATCTCAGTGGTCTTTGCTGAGGAGCTGGGAGAACAAATTGGGTGGGGATGTCTCGGTAGGAAAGCAGGATTCATTCATATGAGGGATCCTTTGTACTTTCCGTGTGGCCTCATGTGTGTCCTGGTGGAAACCTTGTCTCTCTTCTGCTGGAATCGTCCTCTGATTGTCAACAGGGATGATTTTCACTTTGCTCACTTCTCTACCATTTTTTTTTCTTTCTTCTATTTCATATATTAGGGAGTTTAGCTGTTTGTCTGAGGTATGATTTGCAAATATTTTTTCTTGGTTTGATGACAGTCTTTTGACTTACAGTGATTTTTGTCATACAGAAATTTTCATTTTATGTAGGGCGAATGTATCAAAATTTTCTTTCTTTTGTGGCTTCTGGGTGTCATGTCATCGTTAGAAAGGGCTTCTGTAGCCCAAGCTTATTTTTTACATGTTTTCTTTTAGTAGAAATAGAATGTTATACAGGTGAAACTGATATGATGCTATAAACCAACATGACCTCAATAAAAATTTTTTTTTAAATCAATGTTTCCTTTTACTTTTTCTATGCTGTCATTTTCTTTTTATGTTTAAAGCTTTCGTAAATCTGGGATTTATCTTGATGTCAATGTGAGGGACACCATCCTACTTTTATTCCAGTTTGCCACCAATTGTTGTAACTCCCTGTATTGAGTCATCCCACTTTCCCCTGATTTTCATTGCCTTCTCTATAAATATATTAAATCCATGTGATTTGGGGTCTGTATTTGGATTTTTCATTTTGTCCCATTGAAATCTGTCTGTTCTCGCAACAAAATCACTTTGTTGTCATTATGATCATGGTATATGATATGTTTTGATAAGAGGGAAGTTTGTTCCTTTCATCTTTATTCGTCTTTCAGTCTTTTCCTGGTTCTTCTTGTTTACTTTTTTCATTTAAATTTTAGCTTGTCTACTATCTGTCTTTTAAATCTCTGATCAATTTCTTACCAGGAATTTAGTCCCACAGGAATGACTGGATTTAAACCTGGAAGAAGGCTTGGAGAGCCCTTGTCTAACTCTCTCATTTTCTAGAGAGAACAGTGATTCTATGAAAGTGATGCTGTGAGTTAGCAGTGGTGATGAACCAGGAAATCCCCCCATTCCCGTTCCTCAACTCGATTCCCCACTCCCCAGCCAGAGCCTCTAGCTCGAAGGCTGGTCTTGCCCACTGCCAAGGAAACACTTCATCAGCGAGGCTTAGTGCACCCCTACGAAGTCAATTTGATCTCAGTCAAAGCTCCTCCTTCTGCTACGTTGATTTTACTGGAAAGGATGGAGCTGAGGGATTCAACCTCGATTTTCATTTTGCTATTCACATTCTGAGCAAAGCTACAATGTAGTCAACACCACTTCTTTGTTTCCGTGTCGGGAAGGAAGTTTTATTGGAAGGGTCGGCTCCATTGAACTTGTGGGCAAAATCTTAAAAGTACCCAGGGCAAGGCATTCAGCAAGGAAGTGAGCGGTGTGAGACGGAGTCTGAGGAACAAAGGCCTTGCAAGCATTGACCCAGCGGGGCCGCTGGACTGGAATGGTAATAAATAGAATTGGGTGAGAATCCAGGAGGTCACACGTGGTGCGGTCTCGGAGGCGTCCTTGTTTGTGCTTTGCTTGGAGTGAGCATTGGCTTATAAATGGCGCCTGGCCAGCTGCCCGATGATGATTCTGACTGTCCCTTGCCGAAGGCCTGTCCTGGTAGCTGGGTTGTGAGACTGTCATGGGTCTCTGTGACCTCACTCGGAGGGGGAGGGTAGGCAGTGACAGATGCTGCTGCTATTAGCAATGAACGTTTCTGGACCACACGCCCGGTGCCGTCCTCCACATGCTTTGTGAATTAACCCTTTAGTCTTCAAACAACTTTTTATCCCCATATTACAGACGAGGAAACTGAGCCCCAGAGAGGTGAGGGCAGAGCCACCTACTGCTCACAGCTCCCCGCTAGGATGTAGGTATAGGAAAATAAAAACAGCATCAGATGTAACCCCACAACCCAGAGATGAGCACTGTTGACATCCTGGTCGAGCCCATGACAGTGTTTTTCCCTCTTTGTGTGTGTGTAAGTATGGATGCCATAAACAAAACTGGAATCATGCTGTTTACGCTGTATCCTGTGTTTTAACCTCATGTTACTTTGTGGACGTTTTCACATGAATATCTTAGTGACTGAGTATTTTTGGCTCAGGCATTTTCATCTTACCTCTTGAAGTCAATTTCTATCTAGAAAATGGGGGTGATCACGAGATCAGCCTCATAGAGGGTGTCTATTTTGCTTTGATTTGGGGAGGGTTAAACGAACTCATGCACTTAGCCCCATCCTGTAACATCCGCTCTAAACTTTAGTACATGTGCATTTATTTGGGACGAGAGCAAACAGTGTGCTAGGCTATTTGGAAGGTCATATGTAGAGAGAAATGCTTTGAAGGCTTTGGTACTAGCACAAAATAAAATTAAATGGAGGTCAAATCATAGAGCACTTAGGGATTCCGGAAGTGTCCAGACCGACAGTGGCTGGCTGTAAATTACAGAAGTAACCCAACGGTGCTGCCTCTAAGATTCTGAACACAGCATCAATTAGCACCAAACAATGGACAGCCAGCCTCTTTTCAGGGCTTACTGAGAGCCTCTAAAGAGTGTCACCAATGGAGGGAGAGATCGGAACGATGACCCGAGATGCTGCCTTTAAGTGTGTGTTGACCTGTCCGGAAGGAGGGACCTGCCCGTTCTCCCTAAGTGGCCGAGCGCGGTGGGAGTCCACCTTGGGCTGTATTTCTTGCTCCCTTGCTGCTTTAGTGGTGCTCATCGTACCTAAGTGCAGTTTGTACCCTCAGACTGGGGCGTTTGTATTCCAGCCACTTCGCTGAGAAGGCCCAGGGCGACTCGGTGAATGCTAAGGAACGGCTCCTGCCCTGGCCCAGCCTGTGCCCAGCTCCCTGGGCAGCTGCCCGGTGTGGGGGGGGGAGGTGGGAGACGCATGCCAATGGGCTTTGAAGAGAGGCTGGTCAGCTTCTGACCACTTGGAGTTGACAGTTCCCAGAGTGGCCCCTTAGGATGCCCAGATCTGCTTCAGGGAGACCTTGAAGGCCTCTGAATTTCCTCCCTGCCTCATTCTGGCTTTACCTGAATCAATATGGGGACATTGCTGTGTGTCATGCTTTCCTATTGCGGGGTCTCTGGCTCACCAGGTGGATGGACACTGAGACTGCCAGCAATAATAATAATAAAAAAACTCTCAGCGTTGAACAGAGGATGCTGGGATTTAAGCAGATGTTTGGGCAGAGAGGAGGAGCAGGGCTGGGGGTGGAGCTGGAGGATGATGTGACAGTATCACTCATATGTGTCGTCCCCTTTGCTTCTCACTAGGGATGCATGAGGTTAGTGTCGCCCCACTTACCAGGTTATGAAACAAAGGCTTAGCAGGTGGAGGTAAATCAACCCAGGTGTGGACAGGGCTTCTCTAGGGCCTTTGACAAAGGATGTAGGCACTTGTGGTCCCCGTGGGAATCTTCCTCGCCGCCTTCTTTGTCAGTGTGTGCGCTCATAATGTTTTGAGTTGCTGCTGGAAGACTGAATTCAGATGCTCCCTAGATCCATGTCATGACTGTACGGAAATAGGAAAACGATACTTATTTCCTTGCTGGCTCAGACCTACTTCTTTATCCCTGTCCTACACACAGAGGCCCCTACAACGTATCAAGTGGTGGGGAGGGGACTTCGGAAGCCAGGAGACTTGGCTGCAGACTCATCCACTGTTTCTTAGTCCTGGGGCCTTTGGCAACTCACCTCCCACTTCCTCGGCCTCCTAGCAGCTGTGGCTACTAGTCACCCGTGAGGATGGAGGACGTAGTCATTTGTGTGGTCATTTCCAGGCCAAGAAAGGACTGGAGAAGATTAGAAGGAAGGCGGGAGAGAAAAGAAAGGGCAGGATATCTTCCACCCAAATTTGCCAGTGTCATGTGTTGGCAAAAAGGTGGGTGAGACAGCTTTCAAACATTGCGGATGTAAACCGGGATGGCCATTCTGGAGTGGCAGTATGGCCATATCAAGTGAGATTGGAAACGTGCATGCACCCCATATCTATTTCTAGGCAAGGGGAAGTGGGCGCGGAGGCGTGGGCCAGGGTGGACCTCACGATTAGAGTGTGTGTGTCATAATGAAACCCTGAAAGCAACCTAAATGGCTGTTAGTAAGGGGCCAGATATATCAGATACGGTGTGTTCCTACCTCGAGGCTCTAGGCGGTCGTTTAAAGCAATGAACTAAATTTCTGTGACAGAGGAGAGTTGCAAGACCAAAATTTACAGTGTGATATTATGTGCGTAAACCTAAACCTCCCCAACAAAACAATATGACGCATATCAGATAAGCATGGTATGAGGAAGGGGTGGGGAGGGAGAGAAGGGGGAAGGAGGGAGGAGAGAGAGAGAATAAGTGAGAGTGTGTGAGTGAGCATTCTAAATGTTGGGCTAGAAGGACGTATAGGAAATCCATGATCATTGACCCCTGCTGGGGGTGTTGAACGCGGCAAAGGAGGAGTTCACCTTTATCAATAATGCTCCATTGTATATGTTACATATATCATTATGCACTATGTATATTATATATGTCATTACACACTATGTATCATACACGCTATATATTGTATATATCATACATACTATCTATGTTTTAGATATCATTGCACACTGTATATGTCATATATATCATTGCACACTACGTATATCACACACACACACCAAACGAAAGCTTTAACAACCTCCAGTATTGTACGTTTGATATATTGTTCTGTGTGCTTTAAATTTTTAAAAAATTATTCAGAGAAATTAGAGAAACAATTTTAAAAGAAAGAGATTTGTTTGGGGAGGGAAAAAGGCTGGACAGCTGAAGATTCATGGTTTAAGTTCAAGGTCAAATTTGACTGACTTTGTAAGGTACTCTTCTTTTCTCCTAGAGAGTGTTTTTCAGCAGACACTTATTAATCGCCTGTTGTATACACAGTCTACAGGACTGTCCACGGTGCTAGTTCTTCAACTGCTAGGCTCGCAAATAAATCCCCTAATTGAGTTCATCTTTGATGATCTTTTCCTCTCTGATAAGGACTCACATTGTCACATAAGCTTTGGCCCGTATGAACTACAGAGTACTGAAAGTGAATGAGCAATGCCTGGGAAGTACATTCATTCAGAAGCATGACTTTCCCAGATGTTCTGGTGTTTCTGCTGATCCCAAATTCCCAAGGCCAAAATAAGTACAAAGGTCACATCTGAGCTGCACAAACATCAGAAAATTGTTGGCGTATTAAGTGGAAGGGGTGTCATTTCTTATTTTTTATGGGCCCGGAGGACTCCAAGAATAGGGAAACATCTCGGACCAAACCCGAAGAGGACAGACCTGGCTGGCCCATTGGCTGTTATCTTTATCTGCTTCCACAGCGTGGGGTTCGGGCTGTGGTTTGCAAGGAGACGGCACTGCTGCCTTATCTTGTTCTAAGTCTTGGGCTGGAACCAATATGGCGCCCTCTAGATTCTGAGCCAAGAGCTACGAGAAACATGGCCCGAACAAACCACTTCCTATCCAGAAGTCACTGGTTCTTGAGGAATCCACTGATTGCTCATTCACCCCTAGTGACTCGTAAAGACCTGACATTCCTCTTTATGCTATTAAAAAGAAGGCTCCCAGTTCTGTCGACTCCAGTCTCCGGTATGTTCTGATTCCTTTCAAATCTCTGTATGGGCTTGGCAATTATGTTTGGTCTGGCAAATGTTTTTCTTTTTTCCCCCTTCTTCCTTACATTTATTCTAAAAATATTTGAATAGATAATATTTGACTTGCTTTTGTAAGGTAAACAAATTAAGCATCATGAGAGATGGGTAATGCTATTGTAAGTACTATTTCTACCATCACCATCACTTTTACTAGACAGTACAAAGGTTCCCTTCTCTGATTCTCTGGTGGTTCAGTCCTCTTCGGCTGGGGCAACCACTGTTCTGAGTTCCTTCTTTGTGATTCCTGGCAGATATACTTAAGTCTTCTATGTGCATATGTGTGCATGTGCGACCCTGCTTTTTCACCGTAATGATGGTTCACTATATACATCATTACATCAAGGCTGTTTGGTGCCTTTCTTACTTGCCAGTATTTCCGGTAGATCATCCCATATCCATTTACATCAATCTTCCTCATTCTTTTTTTTTTCTTTTTGCGGTACGTGGGCCTCTCACTGTTGTGGCCTCTCCCGTTGCGGAGCACAGGCTCTGGACGCGCAGGCTCAGCGGCCATGGCTCACGGGCCCAGCCGCTCCACGGCATGTGGGATCGTCCCGGACCGGGGCACGAACCCGTGTCCCATGCATCGGCAGGTGGACTCTCAACCACTGCGCCACCAGGGGAGCCCCTCATTCTTTTTACATGTTCCTGATGTTCTAAGGAGAGCAGGTAGCAAACTGCTCTTCTCTGGCACCCCATAGGTGGGCACTGAGGCTGTTTCTAAACATTTGTCCATAAAATCAGCTCTACCGTGAATAATCTTATACCTGTGTATCCATCTTTAGTGTCAGGTTCAGGTTCATTTGTAACATCTGTTCTGAAGATTGTTAACTGCTGAGTCAAATCATACGTGCATTTTAAGTTTGGATAGATATGAAACATTGGCCTGCAAATGTATTATACCAATTTATAATCACACCAGAATTAGTAGGGACTCTGTTTTCTGACCCCCTCACTAAGCCAGGTCACTGAAAATTCTAAGAGATGTGTCAACAAGAGTAGTGATCTTAAAACACAGAAGTCATTTTTTGACTTAAATTCAAGCTGTATTTACCATCGAAATGATGTAATGTCTTTGCTTCAAAATAATGCAGCGGGGCAGGGGTGATTGAATGGGAGTTGGCGGGGGTGTACATGAGAGGCGATCCCCCACGTATTAGGAGTCCTTGGAGCTGAGTGGTGGGTACATGGCCGCTCGTTTTTTTCATGCTATGTACTTTTGTAGGCACTTGAATTTCTTTATACTTTTTATAACGGGAATTTTCAAGTCACATGTGAAACAGTTTTTACCGTCTAATCCACACAGGAAACATTTGGACAATAATCTATCATGGATTTTTATTTTTCTGCCTGTGTTCAGTAAAAGCTCATCGTGTACCAGGCAGCAGACGAAATGCCTGATGTGATCATCTTTACTCACTCCCGGAATCCCTGCAAGGTCAGGAGGTGATGATTTTATTTCTGTTTTACAGATGAGGAAACAGAGGTTTTGAGAGATTAGAACCAGGAAAGCAAGACATCTGACAAAGTGTCACACCATGTATGGCTGGCTGGCCCTTTGCCTGGTGGTTGCCCCCTGAATGCCACCTGCCTGCCAGCCTCTGGGGACGCTGGTCACTCAGGTCCTGTCCCAGCAGGACAGGAGAGACTGGAATAGATGTGAATGGATTGTTTGAACATCCCACCAGCAACTCTTCTTTTATAATAGGTTTAATTTTCAAGAGCAGTTTTAGGTTTGCAGAAAAATTGTACGGAAGACACAGAGTTCCCATAGACCTTCCCCACTCCCCACGCCCAGTTCCTCCTCTTATTAGTGTTTCGCATTAGTGTGGTACATTTGTTACCACTGAAACGCAACACTGATACATTGTTGCTAACTCAAGTTCATACTTTGTATCAGGGTTAGGTCTTGGTGGTGCACGTTCTGTGGGTTTTGACAAATGTGCCATGTTGTGTAGCCACCATTATGGTATCATACAGAAGAGTTTCACTGGCCTGAAAGTCCCCTTCGTGCCACCTGTTCACCCCCCCTTCCCCCGCCCCGAAGCCTTGGCCACTGCTAATCATTTTACTGTCACTGTGCCTTCCCCAGGCTGTCCTATCGTTGGAAACATACAACACGCAGCCTTTTCAGACTGGATTCTTAGCAACACACCTTTAAGTTTCCTCCATGTCTTTTTGTGTCTTGTTTTGTTTCTATCACTGAATACTGTTCCTTTGCATGGATGTACCACAGTTCGCTCATTTACCTGTTGAAGGACATCTTGAGGGCTTCCAATTCTTGGCACACACACAAAATTGAAATTTACATTTTCAAAATGGTTAGATTTCACTTGTGAACCTTGTTGCACTTAGAGCACCATCAGATGCTCCCCACGGCCTGAGGCTCAAATGGCCTGGTCTCCATCGCCCTCACCTCCCGGCCCGGCTTCCTCTCCTGCTTGCGTCCCTTCCCTCCTAATGTGCAGCCGCTCCAGCCTTCTTCCAGTTCTTCCACATGCCTTGCTGGATCCCGCCTCAGCACCTTCCGGCTTACTCTCCCCTCTGTGCAGAAAGCTCTTACCCCAAGTTTTTGCACTGTCTAGGTCCCAGCTCAAATGACACCTCCTCTGAGAAGCCCTCCCTCACTGAAAGAAATCCGTACTTCCCAGTAACCCTCCTTCACAAACTCCTGTTTTGATTTCCTTTAGTGCATTTTTCGCTCCCTGAAATGGTCCTAGCTGTTTGCTTGTTTGTTACCCGTCTCCCCACAGACAGAGGGCGGGACCACATCTGGCTCATCCCTGGCTGTATCCCCCAGCCCTAGAACAGTGCCTGGGGCACAGTGAAGAGGCTCGAAGAACATTTGTGGGATGAACGAATGATTCATTGATCGGTATGACTGCTCTGATGCCCTCAAGTTGATAGCCTTACCTCTGCACTGATCACATTCGCCCATTAAATATAAGATGGGGAAAGTACATCTTCAGTGACATGTGTTGTGTCTCGGGCAGCTTATGGGGAGACCTGTAACATGTTTTCACGCAGCTTCTGCTGGAGGTTAGTCTACACACCCCCTCCCTCTGTAACAGCAGGATGGAGCCGTCAGTGTAACAGAAGGGATGGAGACATCAGTGTTGTATCATTCTGAACCAACATGTTACAAGAATCAATTTCAAAGAGATCCCTTAGAAATGCCTCTTCTCTCCTTTACCTCCCCATCTATTTAGACCCTGAAAGGTGTTTATGTTGATTCTGCCATTCTCCATTCCTGAGGTGCAGATAAGCACCATAAATATGTTAGTATTGAACAGGTCTTGAAATTTACTGACATAATTTCCATTGTCTTGTCAGTTCTCACAAGCACGAATGGCCTTTTCTTGGTGTGTTGAATGACCCACAGTTGGGGACGGTTCGAAGGCATTTTATGAGGACATTTAGTCATTGGGGACCACTTGTTTCTGACTCATGCATTCATTTTAAGTCTAAATCTTCTGAAAGGTCATTTAGATTTTGCAAACGTAGTAGGCGGGTCCCTGTCTCACATCCTTTCTCCTTGCCCATTCTTGCTTTCAACAAAGGAAATTATTTTCAGGAAAAGAAGATTTAGATGATGTACAACCAGCCCAAGAAGAATATAGCTTTATACACACATTGGTGAAGTGTTTGCATCTTTTCTTGGGGGAAGGATTGTGTCCAAGGTAGGAGGTGGTGAGAATTCTAACCAAAGTCTCTTTTCTAATTATGAAATTCGCACATGTGTATGATGGAAACATTTTCAGGTAAGTGTAAGAAGAAAATAATTATTATGCAAGGACCTCTAAATATCACATTCTGGTGTATTTCCTCTGTGTGATCTCATTAGTCTGTAAACTCGGCCCCTGAGAAGATGCTCAGTGACAATTTACTGAATGAATGAACGTACATATGTGTCACATCTTTCAAAGCAAAGTTTGGCTAGTTTTCTGTATTTAGTTTTGTATTCTTTTTTTCCATTCAATACCAGCCATTCCTCATTTTCAAAAGGTTTTTTGAAAACAGGGTTTTAAGTGGCGGGATGTTATCTCATTTTATTCCCCAGGTTTTTATTAGTTATCTATTTTATACATATTAGTGTATATATGTCAATCCCAATCTCCCAATTCATCCCACCACCCTCCTCCCCGCTTTCCCCCTTTGGTATCCATATATTTGTTCTCTACATCTGTGTCTCTATTTCTGCCTTGCAAACTGGTTCATCTGTACCGTTTTTCTAGATTCCACATATATGCATTAATATACGATATTAGCTTTTCTCTTTCTGACTTACTTCCCTCTGTATGACAGTCTCTAGGTCCATCCAAGTCTCTACAAATGACCCAATTTCATTCCTTTTTATGGCCAAGTAATATTCCATTGTATATGTGTACCACATCTTCTTTATCCATTCATCTGTTGATGGGCATTTAGGTTGCTTCCATGACCTGGCTATTGTAAATAGTGCTGCAGTGAACATTGGGGTGCGTGTGTCTTTTGGAATTATGGTTTTCTCTGGGTATAGGCCCAGTAGTGGGATTGCTGGGTCATATGGTAATTCTATTTTTAGATTTTTAAGGAACCTCCATACTCTTCTCCATAGTGGCTGTATCAATTTACATTCCCACCAACGGTGCAAGAGGGTTCCCTTTTCTCCACACCCTCTCCAGTTTTGTTGTTTGTAGATTTTCTGATGATGCCCGTTCTAACCGATTTGCATTTCTCTGATAATTCGTGATGTTGAGCAGCTTTTCATGTGCCTCTTGGCCATTTTTATGTCTTCTTTAGAGAACTGTATGTTTAGGTCTTCTGCCCATTTTTGGATTGGGTTGTTTGTTTTTTTAATATTGAGCTGCATGAGCTGTTTATATATTTTGGAGATTAATCCTATTGATTCATTTGCAAATATTTTCTCCCATTCTGAGGGTTGTCTTTTTGTCTTGTTTATAGTTTACTTTGCTGTGCAAAAGCTTTTAAGTTTCATGAGGTCCCATTTATTTATTTTTGGTTTTATTTCCATTACTCTAGGAGGTGGGTCAAAAAAGATCTTACTGTGATTTATGTCAAAGAGCATTCTTCCTATGTTTTCCTCTAAGAGTTTTATAGTATCCAGTCTCACATTTAGGTCTTTAATCCACTTGCAGTTTATTTGTGTGTATGGTGTTAGGGAGTGTTCTAACTTCATTCTTTTACAGGTAGCTGTCCAGTTTTCCCAGCACCACTTATTGAAGGGACTGTCTTTTCTCCATTGTGTATCCTTGCCTCCTTTGTTATAGATTAGTTGACCATAGGTGTGTGGGTTTATCTCTGGGCTTTCTATCCTGTTCCATTGATCTGTATTTCTGTTTTTGGGCCAGTACCATATTGTCTTGATTACTGTAGCTTTGTAGTATAGCCTGAAGTCAGGGGCTCTGATTCCTTTAGCTCTGTTTTTTTTCCCTCAAGATTGCTTTGGCTATTCGGGGTCTTTTGTGTCTCCATAAAAAATTTAAGACTTTTTGTTCTAGTTCTGTAAAAAATGCCAGTGGTAATTTGATAGGGATTGCATTGAGGCTGTAGATTGCTTTGGGTAGTATAGTCATTTTCACAATATTGATTCTTCCAATCCAAGAACATGGTATATCTCCCCATCTGTTTGTGTCATCTTTGATTTCTTTCATCAGTGTCTCATAGTTTTCTGAGTACAGGTCTTTTACCTCCTTAGGTAGGTTTATTCCTAGGTATTTTATTCTTTTTGTTGCAGTGGTGAATGGGATTGTTTCCTTAATTTCTCTTTCTGATCTTTCATTGTTAGTGTATAGGAATGCCAGAGATTTCTGTGCATTAATTTTGTATCCTGCTACTTTACCAAATTCATTGATTAGCTCTAGTAGTTTTCTGGTGGCATCTCTAGGATTTTCTATTTATAGTGTCATGTCATCTGCAAACAGTGGCAGTTTTACTTCTTCTTTTCCAATTTGTATTCCTTTTGTTTCTTTTTCTTCTCTGATTGCCATGGCTAGGACTTCCAAAACTATGTTGAATAATAGTGGCGAGAGTGGACATCCTTGTCTTTTTCCTGATCTTAGAGGAAATGCTTTCAGTTTTTCACCATTGAGAATGTTTGCTGTGGGTTTGCCATATATGGCCTTTATTATGTTGAGGTAGTCTCCCTCTATGCCCACTTTCTGGAGAGTTTTTATCATAAATAGGTGTTCAGTTTTTTCAAAAGCTTTTTCTGCATCTGTTGAGATGATCATATGGTTTTTATTCTTCAATTTATTAATATGGTGTATCACATTGATTGATTTGCGTATATCAAAGAATTCTTGCATCCCTGGGATAAATCCCACTTGATCATGGTGTATGATCCTTTTAATGTGTTGCTGGATTCTGTTTGCTAGTATTTTGTTGAGCAGTTTTGCATATATATTCATCAGTGGTATTGGTCTGTAATTTTCTTTTTTTTTGTAGTATCTTTGTCTGGTTTTGGTATCAGGGTGATGGTGGCCTCGTAGAATGAGTTGGGAGTGTTCCTTCCTCTGCAATTTTTTGGGAGAGTTTGAGAAGGATGTGTGTTAGCGCTTCTCTAAATGTTTGATAGAATTCACCTGTGAAGCCATCTAGTCCTGGACTTTGTTGGAAGATTTTTAATCACAGTTTCAATTTCATTACTTGTGATTGTTCATATTTTCTATTTCTTCCTGGTTCAGTCTGGGAAGGTTATACCTTTCTAAGAATTTGCCCCTTTCTTCCAGGCTGTCCATTTTATTGGCATAGAGTTGCTTGTAGTAGTCTCTTTTGATGCTTTGTATTTCTGCTGTGTCCGTTGTAACTTCTCCTTTTTCATTTCTAATTTTATTGATTTGAGTCCTCTCCCTCTTTTTCTTGATGCGTCCAGCTAAAGGTTTATCAGTTTTGTTTATCTTGTCAAAGAACCAGCTTTTAGTTTTATTGATCTTTGCTGTTGTTTTCTTTGTTTCTATTTCATTTATTTCTGCTCTGATCTTTATGCTTTCTTTCCTTCTACCAACTTTGGGTTTTGTTTGTTCTTCTTTCTCTAGTTCCTTTCTCTAGGTTCCTTTACACCTAAAGGTGTAAATTGTTTATTTGAGATTTTTATTGTTTCTTGAGGTAGGATTGTATTGCTATAAACTTCCCTCTTAGAACTGCTTTTTGCTGGGCCCCCAGGTTGGGAAGCCTCACATGGGGCTCAGAACCTTCACTCCAGTGGGTGGACTTCTGTGGTATAAGTTCTCTTAGTTTGTGAGTCACCCACCCAGCGTTTATGGGATTTGATTTTATTGTGATCGTGCCCCTCCTACCGTCTCATTGTGGCTTCCCCTTTGTCTTTGGATGTGGGGTATCTTTTTTGGTGAGTTCCAGTGTCTTCCCGTTGATGATTGTTCAGCAGTTAGTTGTGATTCTGGTGCTCTCGCAGGAGGGAGTCCAGAATGTTATCTCATTGAATGAAAAGCTGTGTTGGAAATCCTCTTGTACTGCAAAGTTTGAGACCATCTTCATTCATTTCCTTGCAATCAGTCTCTAGAAGTGGAAGTCTTGGATTAAAGGGCCTGAACATTTTTAAGGCTTTTATACATTTTTGCTAAATAACTCTCCAGGGAGAAAGTGCCTAGGTTCATTCCCATCAGCAAAGAAGAAACTGGTTCTTCTATTCATGCCCCCAGAAATGCGGTGCTGGGGGTCCTCTTACCGTATCGATATATTTCTGTTGTGTATGTTAATATTTTCTGCAGCGACTCAGTAGCATTCTCAGTTGTCTTTAATGGGATATTTTCACGTTCAGAAGTTCTAAAGATTATTAGAGCAAATGTACTAGTATCTTTTCTTTACAGCTTTGCCAATTGCTTTTATACTTAAGAAGGTCATCCCCACCACCAAGAACCTTCTTCTTGTTCTTTTCTAGGTTCTTTTTCTTTATATTTGACCTTCAGCTCATGCATTTTCATGTGAGGAGTGATGTCCTGACCTTCTGAGTTAGGTCAGAGACTCAGCCACACCCTTCAGATAGTTCATATTTGCCACTGATTTGAAATGCATGTTTTGTAATATACCTACTTCTTTTATTTATATTAGGTTCTTCTCCTGAACTTTTAATTTTCTTTTATTTACCTGGGTCTGTCCTTTTAATAACTACAGTTTTAGTATATATTTTAATATTTAGCCTCCCTAAAAACCTATTTATATATTAAAATTAATTATAACTATATATTAATTAAAGTATACTTAGTATATACTTTAATAGGAGGCCTCCCTCATTATACGTCTCTCAGTTTTATTGGCCATTCTATCATATGTATTCTATAAGAATTATTATGATTTATATCACATTAGATTATAATATACAGTTAGAATTGCATGAGATTTACAGAATCATCTTAGAGAACTGATATCTTCACCAAATTGAGTCATCCCATTCAAGAACCTGATAACATATCTTTGGTTTTTGAGACCTTTTTAAAAATCAGTGTAATTCTCAGTTTAGATGTTACTGTTTCCTCCCGAGGAATTCAACAATTTTTTATGAGTTTTATGTCTCTGTGTTTCATGTTTCGCACTTGTTACTGTGAATGGGATTTTCATTTTCTTTGTGTCAGCTGGGTGACTGTTGCTAACTAATTAGGAAGAAAATACTGATTTGGGTCCATTCATTTTGTAACAGATTATCTTAAAAACTTTCACAGTATTTAGAATAGTTCTCTAGTTAGCTCTCTTCAGTTTTCTGAGCATAGATTTAATTGATCAGCTACCCACATAGCCAATAATGACTGACGCTTTCTGTAGAATGTTCAGCCGTGGCTCACAATGTCCACCCTAACTGAGATGGCCCTGGTTCAAGGGCAGTTCTGGTCCATGGTTCCTGCTCTGTCTTCTGTGGAGAAGGATGCTCTGGCTAGCCTTAAATTGCCCTTTCTCTCCAGTAGGCACGAGGCCCCAGAATAAGTAAATAAAGGTTAAGCAGCTCACCTCTGATTAGCAGTTAGTTGGCAAGTGGCCACGTAGGGCTGAGACCCTGCCTTCTGAGGCTGGGCCCTCCTGTTGCCCCCGTCCTGCCTTTTCGGGATACCCTGCCGCTTGTCCGCTTGCTGGCTCCTGTTCTAATCCAGCGAAATCTCCTTACTTCACACCTCTTCTCTGCTGCTCCCTCTGCCAGGACAAGCATCCTCTCCCCTTCCGCATCTTGCTTATGCTGTGCATTCAGAACCTCCTCTTCCAGGAAGCCTTCCTGAACCTTCCCACTAAGCCAGTCTCCCTGGTCCCTGCTTCCAAGACGAGCACTTTCATTCCTCCTCCCCACAGGATTGTAGGCTCCCCCGAAAGGGACCCTTGGGTCTTGTCCGCAGATGGGGCCCAGTATGTAGTGAGCACACTATGTATGCAGGACCTACCTGGCAGGTGTCAGGGGAATGGTGGGAGGGGCAAGGGTGCAAACTAGGTCTGTTTGTTATCCGGGTCTGCCCCTGCCCACCCCCGCCCAACAGGCAGGCAGCTGAGGGTGCTAGCCTGCAGCATCTGGGCGTCTGTAAAGGATAGTACAGTCGATGTGGGAGCTTCAGACTGTGGGTTTATGTCCCAGGTAACGGGAAGAATCGTGTACTGCTGACAAAGGCCCCTCAAAGGGCAGGTGAGGTCTGGGACTGTTCCCTAAGAGAGGAAGAAAGGACCTCGAGGTTCCAAACCTGCAGCGAGTTTCAGATAATTCCTCCCCCGTGCCTTTCTGACAGTCTTT
Source organism: Globicephala melas (assembly GCF_963455315.2). Taxonomy (NCBI): domain Eukaryota; kingdom Metazoa; phylum Chordata; class Mammalia; order Artiodactyla; family Delphinidae; genus Globicephala; species Globicephala melas. The sequence continues at coordinate 83,235,574 of NC_083328.1, forward strand.
TCTGTGGCTTTTGCGAACATGGGAATAGTGACCCATGGCACCCGACACCCCCTGCCCCGCCCCCCAGTGGCCTGACCTGCAGGATGCTCGTCAATGCCACGCCCACCGCCAGGCCTCAGGCATTTCCAGCTCCCGGAAGCCAGGGCTCCTCAGCCTCCTGCCTGGACCACACTGGTATTAGTGGACATCACGCCTGGGCCTGGAAGGATAATTGGGCTCTTTCCCCGAGAGCTGTTAATTGGAGAAAGAAGTGTTTGTTCTGCTTTGCTGGTTCCAATCTTGTGATTTTGCATAGAACGTGAACACACTCGGTCACACACATACACGAAGAACCAGAACAACTGAGCCCTTCTGTTTGAGAAGCCAAGCTCGCCCAACGGAAGGGGAGCCGTGCCCAGCCTGGCTTCTGGGGGCGCAGCCCTGGGCTCTTTCTGCGTTGACCTGGGGAGGAGCCATCAGCATCCTTTCCTGGTTGTACAATACCCACAATTGCTCAGGACCTCAGATGTCTGTGGGCCGTTACCTCAGAGCTTCCCCCAAAGCATCTTATTATTTTCTCCTAAAGAAATGCACATCTCTTTGTGTTTCCTAACCTGCACAGGGGAAGAAGGGTCTGACTTGAAGTGGTGTAAATGAAAAAAGGGCACTGATGGAATCGCAAGGATGAAACGTCCAAGGTCGGCCAGGCAGCTGTGTCCAGTGGTACACACTGTGTCAGCAGGAACCTTCTCTCTCATGTCTGCTCTGTGCCCATCTGGTTTGGCTTCACCCCCCCAGCAGGCTCTCCCCACGGAGTAGCAAATGGCTGTCAGAGCCCCAGGCTCGTGTTCTCATAGTTTAGCAATCCTTACTTGGAAACCCAAATGTTAATCCCAGCAGTTCCATAAAAAGTCCTGGAGTTGATTCTCATGGGTCCAGCCCAGTCACACGTCCATGCCTGAGCCGATCACTGCGGCCAGTGAAAAGCGACACTCCGATCTGCTCGCTCAGGCCTGGGTCACGTGTCTGTACGTTAGGGCTGTGGGTGGGTGGGAGGGAGAGCTGGCCGCGCCCGAGAGGGGGATTAGTCAGGATTAGCTGGGCTCCTGCTGCTATAACATCCTGAATGTTTGAGGGGCTCACGACCATGCCTATTCCTCTCTGATTCTCTGCGTTGATTATGGGACAGCAAAGGGACTCTGCTGACCACATGCTCGGGAACCAGCCTGAAAGAGGCTCCATCTCAACACGTGTCTCCATGGCCATAGAGGCCAGATACGGGAACACGGAGATCCATGTCGTGGCTCCTAAAGTGTCCGCCCAGAGTGGCACGTGTCACTTCCACGGATGCATTGGGTCAAAGCCAGGCTTGGAGTTTTCCTTCTCTCTACTTTTTCAGGTTGGTTCCTGGAAAGATTTCTTTAAATCCTCCCTAGCTCACCCCCTTGACTCAGTAGTCTTATCTTAACAAGCCAAGAGTCCTATTTATTTGGGTACCATGGATAAGAGTGGAAAAGTAGAAGCAGCCTCATTCATCCATCCCCTTCTCCCACTTTTGGTCCCAAGCCAGCTGATCCAGGGGTCTAAGTGGACCTCAGGAGGGATGAGTCTGTGAGACACCAGATGATAACAGTCCTCCTGGATGGTGACTAGGCTCTAATTTTTGGAGCTTGATTTGTTCTTTGAGAGACAGGGGTAGGGTTAAGTTGGGGCTCAGAGCATCATCTGACCTAGCAAAATGGACAGCTGAGTTCACTGGCCACCCCCTTCAGGCAGACACACACTTTCTAATTCCCCACAGTCTCCAGCTGGCCTTTTAATTTATTTATTTATTGAAGTAGGTTTACAATATTGTGTTAGTTTCAGGTGTACAGCACTGTGATTTGGTTATACCTATGTGTGTATATATACACACATATGAGATATCTATATTCTTTTTTTCAATTCTTTTCTGTGATAGTTTATTATAAGATATTGACTATAGTTCCCTGTGCTCTACAGTAGATCCTTGTTGTTTATCTGTTTTATATATGATAGTATGGATTTGTTAATCCCATACTCCCCATTTATCCCACCCCCTTCCTTTTAGAAAACAAACCATAAGTTTGTTTTCTATGTCCATGAGTCTGTTTCTATTTTGTAAATAAGTTCATTTGTACTGTTTTTAAGATTCCACATGTAAGTGATATCATATAATATTTGTCTTTGTCTGATTTCACTCAGTATGCCAATCTCTAAGCCCATCCACGTTGCTGCAAATGGCATTGTTTCATTTTTTATGGCAGAGTAATATTCCATTGTATATACGTACCACATCTTCTTTATCCATTCATCTGTTGAGGGACATGTAGGTTGCTTCCATGTCTTGTCTGTTGTATATAGTGCTGTCCAGCTAGCCTTTTTCATTCTTTTTAAGTTCTTATGTGTTTCCTGGAAATACCTGACCCCTTTCACCAGAGCCTTCAGCTCTGCCAGTTTCATACGCAGCTCCATCAGTGACTTCCTAGTTCCCAGGTACATCTTTTTCATCCTTGTTAGCTGTTAGTCTGGAGTTCAAGTCCCTCCAGGGTCTGCCCCCACCTTTCCTTCTCACCTCTCTCTCCGTTGCCTCCCCTCATTCCCCAGCCCAACGTTTTGCTGTTCCTGCATCACAGCTTTCCTTTCGTCTGAAAGCTCTTCCCCACCCGTCAGGATCCTCCCCACCCTTCAAAGCCCAGGTCAAATGCTACACCGTCAGGAATTGGATGGCAGGAATGGAATATTTTTCCTGCATCTGAGAACATTACATGCTTATTATAGAATATTTATAAATGAAATGAAAATCACCTTCCATCATGTCACCCGGAGTTAATCACTGCAAATATTTGCATATATCCCACGCATCCTTTTTAATGCAAACATATGCACAGACTCTTTTCTAATACTGATACCATATTGTAGATATAATTACAGATCCTGATTTTAAATATAGCATTGTGTCTTGAAAATTTTTCAACATCATTAAATATTTTTCAAATACATGATTTTTATTGCACGCCTGAAATTCTGTCCTCTCTCTCTTCTGCAGTATATATAAACATTCCTCTTACTGTTGGACTATTTAGATTGTTTTAGTGTCATAACTTATTATAGAGATTCTTTTGGATTTTCTAAAAACATTTCTCTAGGGAACAAAAGATGGCTTCATTTCTTCCTATCCACTCCTTAAAGTTTTTGTTTCACATTGTACTGGTTAAAATCTTCAGTACAATCTTAGACAAAGACATTTTTTTCTCATTCCCAATCAGAAAGAAAACTTTCAGTATTTCATCATTAAGCATGAGTTTGCAACAGGTACTTTGCATGTATTCCTTTTTTTTTTAACATCTTTATTGGAGTATAATTGCTTTACAATGTTGTGTAAGTTTCTGCTCTCCTCGTCCCAATTTGCTAACAGTTTTTGTTTGTTTGTTTGTTTGTTTGTTGGGTCTTCGTTGCTGCATGTGGGCTTTCTCTAGTTGCATTGAGCAGGGTCTCCTCTTCGTTGTGGTGTGCGGGCTTCTCACTGCGGTGGCTTCTCTTGTTGCGGAGCACGGGCTCTAGGTGTGCAGGTTTCAGTAGTTGTGGCACGCGGGCTCAGTAGTTGTGGCTCCTGGGCTCTAGAGCGCAGGCTCAGTAGTTGCGGCACACGGGCTTAGTTGCTCCACGGCATGTGGGATCTTCTGGGACCAGGGATCGAACCCATGTCCCCTGCATTGGCAGGTGGATTCTTAACCGCTGTGCCACCAGGGAAGTCCCCAGTTTGCTAACAGTTTTTAATCCTGAAAGGGTGTGGAGTTCTAGCAAATGCTGTTTTTATGTCTATTGAAATGATCATATGATTTTCCCCTTTATTCAGTTAATGTGGTTTAATCACTGACTGATTTTTTAATGTTGAACCAACCTTACAGTTGGAATAAGCTGGTTTGTGATGTTTCTCTTTCTACACATCTCTGTTTCTGATTTTTAACGTTTGTGTAGGGTTTCTGTGTCTGTTCACGAGAGAGGTTGGCCTCTTGTTCTCACTTCTAGTGATGCCCTTTTCTGGTCCTGGCATTAAGGTGATTCTGGCCTCCTAAAATAGGTTCCCTCTTTTTTGATTCTCTCTGAGATTGATGTTATTTCTTCCTTAAGAGCTTGGAGGGATTCACCATTGAGCCAATGCATCCTTCAACAGCTACTTGAATGTTTAGAAGAGGTGACATCATTCTCAGACGTTTGCAAACTAAGAAAAACGGAAAGAGGTAGAGGCAGAGGTGCCTGTCCACATTCCCCTTAGGGGGAAGGATTCATTCATTCAGTCAGAGCGTCTCAGATGTCTGGCCCACACCACACACTGCCAGGCGTGGGGATACGTGGGGAGGGAGCCACACACAGAGGTGCTGCCCCGGGACAGAGGAGTGTTCTCAACTCGGGGATGAGCATGTGTCCATGCACTTAGGACCCCTCGTCCTGTTACCAAGTCCAAGCTCATACTGCTCACTGCACGACAAGCCAGTAAATTGAGAGATGAGTTGTTGGGACAAGGAATAGTGACTTTATTCAGAAGCCAGCAGACTGAGAAGAGGGTGGACTCGTGTGCCAAAGAACCATCTCGCCTGACTTAGAATTCAGGCTTCTTTATACTAGAATGGGAGGGAGTAAAGTCACACATTTCCTGATTCCAGTCGGCCTCCAGAGGGGATGTGTTCATTTCTTCCTCCCTGCAGTCATTCACAGGTGAGCCTGGTCAGGAGGTTTCCTGTGAGCGAAACAAAGGTATTTTAGCTTAATGCTCATTACCTGGGAGGCAGGGTCCCCAGAGATGGGCCACTGTGTATAATTTAAGCTTATAGGCAACATCCCTTTAGGGATGAACTTAGAACAAAGGCTCTTTCCTGTTACAGTCCCACCCCTCACCCTGCATATTGGCCCCGCCTCCTTCTCCAGCTTCACCTGGCTCGCTGCCCTCCATGACTTTAGCCTGCATTTTCATCTCTTAGGTGTGAGGTATATAGTATAGTAATAGATTACTTGGGGTATAATAGGGCAAGAAACTAGGAGCTGACTGCTACTGAAGAGATAGCTTGCTATAGTTCATGCTGTGCCACGGGGGGGCCCACTTAGGGGGTGGTCCCCGCAAGTACTGGGTGGGCGAGGGGAAAACGTGGACGAGAGCCTTTATTGTGGTTTCCTTGGGAGGGAACAGGCAGGGCAGGGAACCTAAGTTGGGGGTGGCGAGTTTGAATAATTCTAACAGGCTCTGGAGTGTGTAGGGGATGTCCCTCTTGGTCTGGTACCTGGCCCCGGGGTGATTAAGGCAGGTGGATAGTGGCCCAGAATATGAGACCCCAGTAAGGGCAGGGGCTGGAGTGTAACTCTGGGTTGGCTGGTCTATATTGGAAACCATGGTCATGGGCGAGTTGTATACTGTCTCTGGGAGTTGGCTCCCTGGGGGACCATAGTCCCTCAAGGGTCAGCAAGGCTCTAGATGTCAGAGCATCAGAAAACAGAGGACAAAAGACATGGTCATACACACACCCAGGCTAAGTGAGCTTCTCCAGGACCACAGTCTCAGAGCCCTGTGCTCTTCCCTCTCCACACTTACTGTGGTTGCAGTTTACAGACTTGCAGTTTAATTGTGTAATTATTTTGGTTTTAATGTCACTTGTCCTCATCAAATTGCGGTGCTACTTAAGGACAAAAGCTGTACTCATTCTGCTTGCCAAGGAAGCCCTTGTGCCCAGTGCAAGGCCAGGCACACAGTAGGTGCTCAATAAATGTGCCTTCCCTTCCTTTCTAAAGGGTTCCTGAGGGCCATTAGTAGGAAGAAACCCAAGTGCAGATTAAGACCAAATCCAGCTTGCTCCTGATGTGTCCCCATTCCCAGCACTGGTCGCTGTTTCATTATTAGTGGAATGAACGAAATGAATCAATGAAGTGTAATTGAAGTTTATTATACTCATAAAGGAAGACAGAGATTAAATAGAGTCATCACAGTAAGATGATTTTGAGAAATTACTTTAGTCCTGCACTCATTTTGTTTCCATCACTAATGGTACACAGAGACAATTTTTTTTGTTGTTTTCATGAAAAGTTAACAGGACCCTTGAGTGTTCATTCAGTGTATCCTTTTTGGCAGGATTAATAATGAAAATAGCTGGCTAACTTTTTTAATTGAACTTTTTATTGAGATTATTGTAGATGTACATGCAGTGTGAGAAGTCATGCAGGGAGATGGTGTGGCCTTTGCCCAGTTGCCCCCAGTGCTAAACTAGAGAGTGATAACCCAACTGGGTTATTGACATGGATGCAACCCCCTGGACTTACCACGTCGGCTAACTTGTCATTTACATTCGCGGCGCTGTGCTGAGTGCTTCATCTCATCTAATGGATAAAACCACCCTCGAAGGGAGGCTGCATTAGGGCGTGTGTTCTAGGGCCTGGGGCTCCCACTCTCAGAGCTGGGAAGTGAGTTAGCCTTGGTCTTGCAGATCCTAAGTGGTGAAGCTGAATACACACCACGAAGACCGACATCCCAGCCTGTGCCATTTACCACGTTGACAGGAACGTGATGTCAACATGACCTGCCCCTCGTTAGAGATCTTTAGAGAAGAAAATGACTTGAGGAACAAAAAGAATTTTGTTGTCAGGTGTGTTTTTTGAGTATTCCTTCAGAATCGCATTTTCTGAAAGTCTAAAGAAAACTGCAAAAATTCAAGGCACCCAAGTCTCTGAAGAAGCTCTCTGAGTTTACCTGTGTCTGATTCATAGTCTTTCAACTTAGCGGTAGATGGAGTTATCCTCCGTGGCAGTGCCTTCATATCCTGGGGTAGCTCCCCCATCCAGGTTTGCAGACGTTCCTACAGGGCTTGGGGAAAGGTCCTAGGTGGTAAGAAACCTGCGTGGACAGTGTCCTCGTGTGTTCTTAGAAGCTAGGTGGCCGGGGCAGCCTAGACGTTAGGTGGCCAAGAGCAAAACAATTCTTTTTTCTGTCTTTCTTCCAAACACCTTGTCACTTGGAAGATTTGAGACGGCTTCCGCAAGGCCTGGTGACTGGGCAGTTGTGTCAGCGGGCTGCATATTCTCTCCTGCTCATGGGATGGTGTTGAAGGCCACCTGGTTCTCCCGGTCGCCGTGTGGCTGTGAATGACCCTGGACTTCTTACAGCCCGACATTTCCATCTGGTCCCATCCGGGAGGGGAATGTGGAAGCTGGGTTTGTGGCCGAGCTTCAGTGGGACCTCAGCCCCAGGATCACTGGTTCCACTTGCCTGGCCGGACCTTTGGCAGAAATCTTTCCTTGTGTGTGAAAGTAGAAGAAAAGGGCAGTCAGTTACAGCGTAAGGAGAGGCTCCAGTGCGGGGATGACCCCTCCTGATGATGTAGGGAAGACTCTCCCCTGAACACTTCTAACCCTATTTCATCTTCGTTCATCTCGTAATAAAATGAGATCTAATTTTAACTTCTGTTAGGCTGAACTGTACAAAATTACCATTTTTGCAGGTCAGTGACTGCCGAATTTTGGCTGTTTCGAACGGCTCAGTCTAATCTAGGACAAGTTAAATTAAACCTGAGGCATATGCAGATCATCACTTAGCGTGGCTCTTGTTTTGAAAAGGATGTCAAGATATTTCAGCTGCGTTTCTGTCCTGTGTTGTGAGCACCTGTTAATGGTTAAGGCACTGTGGTAGCGCTACGCGTGGCCTCCCGCTGTCACTGAAAGCCCTCGGCCTCTCCGAGGGGCAGAAATCTCATCGCCAGGGACATTCCTTATCTAGATGAGAACCCATCAGATCTCATGAAAACTTAATGTGGCAAAGGGTATAGTTGCATGAGGGTTTTTTTTTTTTTTTTAAATAAATCAGTTCGTAATCCTTGGTAACACCAGATGAACATAATAATGGGTCTCCCCCGGGGGTTGTGGCGCTGACAACGCTAGGGTGGAATTCACTCTGTCTTATTTGCGGTTTTCCCTTAAGGAGAATTCCTGCCTTTTGTTTTTCCTTCCTGAAGTAGATTTCAGGGTTGACAGATTCTGGGGGTTTTGACTGGATTTTGTGCTCTTAGCCTGCAGGATGGAGCAATCTAGCCCTTTAGCCTACCCGCCCCGCCCCCGCCCCCCCCCCGAGACGTGGTGGAATCAGACCTGCAGACCCGAGCTGAGCCTCGATGTTGGGGGGCTTTAAACAGGCTTTGGGGGAATTTGTCAGGCTCACCCAAGCATGCGTCTTTGCGGCGGGTTCCCCTCCAGGCTCATCACAGACGCAGCTGATGCTGACGTTAGCATCGTCGCATATCCGCATATCGCAGTCAAGGACCCCTGGGAGACCCGGAGGGGTCTGTGACCTGCCTGCGGTCATGGGGCAGCGTGACGTGGAGCCACCCGCCTCTCCTGGCTCTGGAGCCCAGGCTCCTTCCGAGATGTCCGATGGGATCGTAAGCTCCTTGAAAGCAGGGCCCTGTGCTTGCACGACTCAGTGTCCCCGCCGCCCCGGCTTTGTGCCATGAGGCGGGCCGTGAGTGCAGGGGAAAGGCCCCTTGTGCTGCGGGCTGTGGAGGTCTTCCAGTGAAGAAGGGGCAGCACCACCAAATGGCCCTCGGGAGGCCACCAAGCTCACCATCCCTTTGTGTGAGCCCTGCACAGAGCTGAGTGGCCACGTTGGGTGCACGTACATATCAATAAATGTTAAAACCACCCACGAGGATCCCAGGGTTCACATGGACAGGCACGTGGAGACTGAAACAGATAGAGGCCACGGCCTCTTAGGTCTCCCAATTCCTGTCCCCTTTCCTGTCCAATAATGCTGTCTCTGGTGACCCCAACCCCGGGCGGCACACAGCTGACGGCATCCGCTCAGCACGCTGCCGCGTTCGCTGGTCCCCGTGTTTGTGCCTTTGGGCTGGTCTTCCTCGTTCAGGACCTCAAGGAGCATGAGCCACACAGAGTTCTCTACCTTCCTTTGATCTGAGAACGCTGGTTCTTCCTGGTTTTTGTTTGCTGTGCACTTCTTCCCAGATCTTTAAAAAGGACTGTGCTTCGTCCAAGCATCTTAAGGCTCTTGCTATAATGGCCACTTCTCCTAAAAGCATCCAACCCAGTCCTTGCAGATTCCAGGAGGAGCCACTGATCTTTTTTTCATTCATCTTTGGTGTTTTGCCTTTAGAAGGGAATATCCGTCCTGTTGAAAATGAAAGACTTGATAAAAGTGCTCTCTATGACTCCCTTGAAAATTGTGAGATCTAGCCCAGGATCTCCGTGGTGTCTTCACTCATCCAACAGATATCTATTGAGTATCGACTGTGATTCAGGAAGGCCACCCAAAAAGCCTGGAAAAACGGATGACAAAGATGCTGTGTGCTGGGCACCGTATCAAGCTGTCCACATGCATGAACTCATTTCATCCTGCCAACAACCCTTTGGGGTAGGTACTCATGTCATCTCTATGTCATGGATGTCAGGAAACCGGGGCTCAGAGAGGTGAAGTACTTTGTCCAAGTCTCAACAGTTAAGAAGAGCTTGCATCCCCACCCGGTCCGTTCTGGCTCGTGGAACCCAAACGTGGCAATGCTGCATGGTGCTTTGTGGGATAAACCCACGTCGCCTGCTGTTTTTTCAAGGGTCCTTACGGAGGGCTTTGTGTGAAATTCTGCCCTGACTGATGGTGGGCGAGACACACCTGTCTCTCCTGATGGCGTCATTCCAGCAAGAGATCCAGTGAAACGAGCAATTTGGATGCTGTGAGTGAGATGTGATGATCGGCGGGGGGGGGGGGGGGGGGAGTGATGATGATATGAGGGCTCAGGGTGCACAGAGCAGGGCCCCCAGTCCTGAGCTGGGAATGGCTTTTGGAAGGAAGTGAAATTTAAGCTGTGACCCAGAGTAGGAGTTGGCCAGGTCAGGAGAAGGGTGTTCTAAGGGGAAGCATGGGTAAAATTCGTGAAGCAAAAAAAAGAGATCCCGCGGAACGAAGTTGCGGCCAGTCTGGTTGCAGTGATGAGCGATGAGGTGGAGGGAAGGCAGCACCAGACCCCACGGGGAGGACGCTCTGGGCCTCTTGCGCTCCCATCCTCAGGGCAGTGGATCTGAGCAAAGGGTGACTTGGCGTCCAAGAGAAAGTTACTGAGCCTCTGCTGCCCTGGGTGAACAATGGTGGACAGACAGGCAGAGCCCCTGCTCTTGCGGAGCTTGTGTTCCAGTGGAAAAGCAGGTAAACACACAAGACAGCGTCAGAGAGCAACATGTACCCCAAAGGAAGTGAACCAAGGTGAAGTGAGCTGCAGAAGGTACGGGAAGGCCGGGTAGAGAGGGTCGGAGGGGAGGGATTTGGGGATGAACAGTAAGCAGTGTGGCAATGTTGGGGAAAAACATTCCAGGCAGGGGTGACAGCGGGTGCAAAGGCCCTGAGGCAGCAACAAACTGGGCATGCTCAAAGACCACAGAGCACAGTCAGTGCGGCTGGAACGCAGAGAGCGAGGTGGGGCAGGTGCCGGGAGAGGCCAGAGGGGCCTCAAGGAGTTTGGATTTGATCCTAAATGCGGGGGAAGCCACTAGAGGCGTAGGCTGGGGATGGCAGAGGCTGATTTTATTTTTGACCATCACTCTGCTTCTGTGCGGGTAACATTGTGGAGCAGCAAGAATGGAAGTTGGGATGAGGGCAGGGACGTGAGCTCCTGCCGTTGTCTACACTACAGAAGGTGGTGAATTGACTTGAGCGGTGGCCCTGGGGAGAGGAACCCAGATGGGTTTGGGAGATGTTGCAAAGTGAGCTTGCTTTGATACGGAGCCTTTGATTGGATGCAGTGAGGGCCACAGCTTTTGGGAGACAGTCCGGGTTCTGAGTTCCATCCCAACATCAGAGAGACTCCCACCCAGAGAGGGCGGGAGGGAAAGACCCCTGTGGTTCTCAACCAGCTCAGAGAAGGACCTGAATGAGGATGCGGGCAGGCCCTGACCACCTTGTGTTTTTCTCTTTTTTCAACAGCTTTTTTGAGCTATAATTCACATACCATACAAGTCACCCACCTTACAATTCAATGGCTTTTATTAGTATATTCATAGGGTTGTGCAACTGTCACCACAATCCAGTTTTAGAACATTTTCATTACCCTCCCAAAGAAGCCTCATACCCATTAATTAACCCCATGTCCCCCTCCCCCAGCCCCTGGCCACCACGAATCTATTTCCTGTCTCTGTGGATTTACCAATCCTAGATGTTTCATTTCAATGCAGTCATAGAACAAGTGATCTTTTGTGAGTGGATTATTTCACGTAGCGTAACGTTCTCAGGGTTTACCCATGTATCAATATTTCATTCCTTTTTATGACTGAATACTATTCCACTGTATGGAGACCCTGCATTTTATGTATGTTCATCCTTTGTTGACTTTTCCCCCCACTTTTTGGCTGATATGTTAAAGCTGCTATGAACATTCATGTACTTAATGGTTGAGGAAGGAAATGATTTCTGAGGCCAAGACCTGAGGGGTCCCCAAGGGCTTCGTTTAGACAGTGCATTTAAACTTCCACGTGGGGATTTGCTTGTTATGCTGGGAATCGTAACCAAGGACCATCCAACATTTTACGTTGATAGAGGGATCTTGAGAGTAATGACTCTTTAAAAAGGCATTTCGATGGGAAGGACTGAGGTCGATTGGGGTCCACAGCCTCTCTGAGGTTTGTGAAAAGCATCCAGACAAGGCACCCTCGGGGCCCTGGTACGAGTTGAAGCCCACTCTTCACATTACCAGTGCTGTGTGATCTTGGGCCAGTCACTGTGCCTTTCTGGTCTGTACTTGTCTCATGGCCCCATGGTTCCTGATGGAAATGTGGGCGAGATGCATGGGCAGTGAAGATTTTCATAGAAAGGTGTGAGTGTGAATATTCCAAGCTGCCTCTTTCCAGGTAGTTTTGCACTTCTTTTTTTTTTTTTCTGGATAAAAATTACTCAGCCCATCTCATCCTTCTCATCTGCTCTGGAGTACCTCCTTGGGGTAGTTTGTCTAGTCCCCCATCACATGCTCCCATGCAGCTCTCTCCCATCTACCCCAAAATGCTTACCCGGCTTTCGTGGTGCACTTACGCATTTGGTTTGCTGGTTGACGTCTGTGAGCCCAGTGAGGGCAGGCACTGCGTCTAATTTTGCTCATTGGCTTTCCTCCGGCACCTCACCCAGAGTAGACGGTTGTCTTTGTTTGGTATTTTGCAGGGTGACCCTGGGATGAGGGTTTGAGGGTGAGTAACTCTTAAAAGCGCTCCCAGGAGAAACTGGTGACAGAACAGGGGCAGCTGCTCCGGGAAGGGGAGGGGCAGGCGGAGGGTGATCTCAGGCCGTGTGGCCCCCATTACCGCCTTCTCTCCGTGCACGAGGGCAAAGGGCAACTCAGCTGCAGGAGCCCGAGGGGTGAGGGGTGAGGGGGCAGCTTAGAGCAAAAGCACATGGAAGCCGGGCAGGGCCATGACCGTGGTGCAAGGACTCCAGGACCTAGGGAGAGCCCTGCCAGTGCCTGTCCTGGGTCAGTCCCCAGCCAGCGTCCTGGCCGCGCCTTGAAGAACTAAGGCGGCTAAGGGCTGCCGGCGAGCTCAGGATGTGCACCGTTTCCCGTGTGCTCAGACACAGGGAGAGTGTTTTGGAGTGCCAGCTCAGGTGGCCCCACGTGGCGACGGCCTGAGCCCAGTTTACCATCCCCGCAGCCAGAGCGCTTAGACATGTGTGATCCTTAACGCGTTTGTAGTTTAGGGGGATTGCAAAGTCTGCGCAAAGCGTGAGCCTTTTTGTTTCTATGGCTCCTTCAACTCGGCATGAATCATGGGCCTGATGTATGTGTGGGTTATTGTTTGGCATCCTGACCAGCTTTCTTCTGGATCCCAGAGTCCTAATTCTGTGAAGACGACACGTGTGAACGAGGAGGCCAGGCCCAGAGGCAGCCTGGAAGTGAGTCGGCATTGAGTACCCGGTACAGACCTGCTGGGGCTGGGATCATTGCATCCTTTATTCCCCGGGACACCGGGCTTCCTCGGCACCAGGCCAGGCCCCACTCAGATGCAGGCGAGCGGGAAACCATACGACCCTTTGCTTCTCATTTCACCCAGAAACCACTGGGTGGGCTTTACAGGTCTGTCTCCGGCTCTAGGACATGTCAGGGAGCTCCACTGGGTCGGACAGGCTTTCTGGTTTTTAATTGAGCTAAAAGACCCGTAACGTAACATTTAACATTTTAACCATTTTAAAAGGTACAATTCACATTGTCGTGCAACCATCCCCATTCTTTAATTCCAGAACTTTTCAGCACTAAACAGAAAGTCTAGACCCATTTAGCAGTCACTACCCATTCCCCTCTCCCCCCAGCCCTGACAACCACCAATTTACGTTGTGTCCCTGTGGGTTACCTGTTCTGGGAGTTTCATGTCAATGGGCGCAGATGGTATGTGGTCTTTGTGACTGGCCTCGTGCTTCCTGTGTTCATCCACACTGTGGCGTGTGTCAGTGATTCATTCCTGCTGGGGATGTAAAATGGTGCAGCCACCCTGGAGGATGGACTGGCATTTCCTCCAAAACCGAAACTTATACCAAAGGGGAAAGTGGGGCGGGCAGAGGGATAAATTAGGAGTTTGAGATTAACAGATACACACTACTATATACAATATATATAAACTAGATAAACAACAAGGACCTACTGTATAGTACAGAGAACTATATTTAAAATCTTATAATAACCTATAAAGGAGAATATATAAACCTGAATCACTTTGCTATATACTGGAAAATAACACAACACTGTAAATCAACTATACTTCAATTAAAAAAAAAAGTGAGGGGCTTCCCTGGTGGCGCAGTGGTTGAGAGTCCACCTGCCGATGCGGGGGACACGGGTTCGTGCCCCGGTCTGGGAGGATCCCACTTGCCGCAGAGCGGCTGGGCCCGTGAGCCGTGGCCGCTGAGCCTGCACGTCCGGAGCCTGTGCTCCACAACGGGAGAGGCCACAACAGTGAGAGGCCCGCGTACCGCAGAAAAAAAAAAAGGTATTTCCCTGGTGGTCCAGTGGTAAAGAATCTGCCTTACAATGCAGGGGACGCGGGTTCAATCGCTGGTCAGGGAACTAAGATGCCACGGGGCAGTTAAGCCCTCGTGCCACGACTACTGAACTTGCATGCCTCAACTATAGCCTGTGTGCTGCAAACTACAGAGCCCATGCGTCCTGGAGCCCGCGCGCCACAACTAAAGAAGAGAAAACCCGCCCGCCGCAACTAGAGAGAAGCCTGCACACAGCAATGAAGAGCCCACGCACCACAACTAAGACCTGACACAGCCAAAAATAAATAAATAATAAAAATAAATCTAAAAAAAACAAACAGAGCTACCACAGGACCCAGCGATTCCACTCCTAGGTATATACCTAGAAGAATTGAAAACAGGTGTTCAAACAAAAACTTGTATGTGAATGTTCATAGCATCACTATTTACAACCACCAAAAGGCGGAAACCACCCAAATGGCCATCAGGGGATGAATGGAGAAACAAAATGTGATACATTCAAACAATGGAGTATTATCTTTTCTTTTTTTAGTATTTATTAGAGCTAACTTAACTCTTCCTGACATGTCAGAGCTCACCACAGGTGTCCTCACTTTCCCAGGAAGTCTTACCTGAGTCCGGAGACCAGTCCTTTCTCTGCCCACAGAATCCTGCCTCAGTCTCCATCACAGTGCCTTGTCCATCATCAGTTCATTCACTGATTCCTTCCAGAGTATCTCCCAGGACCCCGCTGTGGCTGGGCCTGCATCTCTCCAGCGGGCAGAGACTGTGAGATCAGCTCACCTCAGGGAGGGGCGCGTGCTCTGAAGGGGTGAGGTGTGCTGGGCCCGTGCCGGAGTCTCACTGTGCCTCAGTGCACCTCCCATGGAGGAGACCGTGGTACCAAGACCCCAGAGACGAGAAGGAGGCTGCTTCGTAAAGGCGGGAGGGAGAGGGAGCCTCCAGGGCCGCCAAGTGCAGGGGTCTGGAGGTGGAAGGAGGGTGGAGAAGCTGAAGACCCCCAGGGTCGGGGCTGCTGGTGAGGGCAGTGGTCACGGGGCGTGAGGAACCACGTGGGATTTTATTCCAGGTGCAACTGGAAGCCACCGGCGGGGTTTAAGCAGGGAAAGGTGGGGGTCAGGGGACATGGTGTGACATGACCCAGGGGAGGATGTTGCAGGAACCTGGGAGCAATGAGGGTGACCTGGACCCGGGTGGGTCCAGGGGAGGGAGGAGTGGTAAAGTCGCACTGTCTCAATTGCCCATTCACACGACTGTCACCTTCTTCCACCCCCAGACCCTGGGACTGGGCGGGCAGGGGCCAGGTCTCAGGCACAGAGTAGGCGCTCAGGAAAGTGGACCGAAGTGTGAGCGAGTCAGTGCAGTGTGGGTGCAGCGGGGAGTGGACAGAGCTGGCTGCATCCTCCACCCTGAGCGGCTCCCTGGCGGCCCAGAGTGGTGGCTGGGACTGGTGCCGCTTGGGCTGGCCCTCACTGGGGACGCCAGAGGGGGCTGCTGTCCAGCGGCAGCGGGAGGTCCTTAGGGATGTCTGAGCAGACAGGTGACACCGCAGGAGCAGGTTCCCAGGACTGGCCCGTCACTGGCTGTTGCTTGTCCCCAGGAAGAGTGTGCTGTTCGGTTGCTGGCTTGTCTGCCGTCTCCATCTTGTTGTGTCGCTTCCGTGACAGTCACCAGAGGTGCCAGGGCCAGAACAGGGGCCTTCGGAGAAGCAAGAACCCCGATGACAACAGATGTGCAGATGCTTACAGGTGTTCAGGCATCACATCCATGGCTCTTGGGTGAAAGTTCTCGGTGAGCAGCCAGAGCTCAACCGATGAGGTGCCAGAAGGAGGCCGAGCCAGGCGAAAACATAGCACATGGCAGGAAGGCCCATTCAATTCACGAGGCAACCCAACGTGCGAAATCCTGAGAACCCTGCCTTGTTCTGGTAGGATGATAACCTTCAGATGTGCCTGGACCAGCTCCCCACCCTGGGCAGGGGCTGTGAACTTGATCATAGGAGGATCTGTAGCTCCCCTCAATACCTGCTGAGCCCTTGCTGGGTCCCCCTGGGCTGTTTGGGGGTTAGGGAGGCAGTTATACAGGACACACTTGGTCTCTGCTTGTAACAGGGAAGAACCTTCCGTGGTCTCTTACAAGTTCATCACTAAGGGGATGTTGCCTATAAGCTTAAAATTATGCATAATGGCCCGTCTCTGGAAACCCTCCCTCTCAGGTAATGAGTATTAGGCTAAAATACCTTTTGCTCACAGGAAACTCCTGACCAGGCCCACCTGTGAATGACTGCAGGAAGGAAGAAAGTAACACATTCCCTCCGGAGGCTGATGGGAACCAGGAAGTGTTTGACTTTACTCCCTCCCCTTTTAGTATAAAAGAAGCCTGAATTCTAACTCAGGCAAGAGGGTTCTTTGGCACGTGAGTTCACCCTCTTCTTGGTCTGCCAGCTTTCCAAATAAAGTCGCCATTCCTGGCCCCAGCAACTCACCTCTCGATTTACTGGTCTGTCGTGTGGCCAGCAGTACAAACTTGGACTCAGCAACTTGCTCTCGTGGTCAAATAGCCAAGATGGACATTAAACTAATGAACATGAAATCAATAGCTAATTATAAATTCTATTGAAGACTATGGCAGAAAAACTAACAGGAAACCTAACAGGTGAGTATAGAGGATGGGGCCATGAGGAATGAGTAAGAGTTCATCAGGGAAAAGTGTGGCCTCTAGAGGGATTGGCCTGGGAGGCGGCCCTGTGGTGGGAGGACAGAAAGAGACAGACAGAACTAGGGCATAGTGGGGCAAGGGCTTGGCATGGTGTGAGATAAGCAGAGACCAGGACTCTGGGGTCACAGTTGAGGTTTTATATTTCATTCTAGACGCCACTATGACATTAAGCAGGGCAGTGATGCGAGGCCCCGTTTGCTTAGGGGAGCAGGATTAGTGGATGCCTGGAAACCAGGGAGGAGGCTGCAGAATAGGGTGGGCAGAGTGCAGCTGGCCTGGAGCCCAGGGGTTAGAGGTGGGCAGGACAGTAAAGGCTCAGAATCAGAAAATGTTCCTTTTCTCCCTTTTTCTTCCTGGGGTGTCCAGTAGTACTTTTTCCCTGAAGACATTTCCAAAGGGACCATTTAAGGCAGGCGTTGGCAAGTGACAGACCGTGGACCAAATCCTCCTGCCGCTGGTTTTTGCAAATAAAGTTTTATTTAAATATAGCCACGCCCATTGATTTACATATCATCTACTGCTGTTTTCATGCTACGGCAGCAGAGTTGGGTAATTGTAGCAGAAGTTGTCTGGCCCTCAAAGCCCAAGTGACTTACCATTGAAGTCTAAGATATTTACTATCTGGCCCTTTACAGAAAATACTTGCCCATCCTTGACCTAAGCAAAATGCGTCTGGGACACATTTTCTAAACACAAATCTGTTGGCTTAGAATCTTCCCAGCATTTAAAACGTGTTTAGTTCCTGTGAAAAATGCTAAAGTATGCATATTTTAAAATGAACATTTGTATGTCCTTAAGCGTTGACTGACATTATTTAAGAATCTCATCTTACACTTCAGGGTTGGAAAGTCAGAGTTGGAACTTGGGCTTTGAAGATGTTGGGCGATGTTATTTGTCTAAATTTATACTGTGATGCTAAACTCTCCTGATGCATTATTTTACCGTTTATGTCTTCTCTCTGAAACACTGCTTTGTCTCCGCTCTGTAAAATAGCATCTTTAAGAGGATGCCTCTGAAACCAGCTTTTAGTCTTTGCAAAGTCTTTGGGCTTCTTGCAAAATCATTTTTATGAGCGTTTGCTTGTGTGCAGATACGGAGCATCCTACGAAACCCAATGACGACAAAGCCGATTTTCCAGATCCTTCCTTTTTCCTTCCCTGACCCCGTCGTCTTCATGTTTCAACTCCTGGTTCTAAGCTCTGTGCAGCCTTTTTGGATTCACTTGATTTACAGATTTGAGCTGATTTCACTTGGAGAATTGGCCATATGTCTGGCAGACACCCGCCACCATTGGCAGAATTATGGGGTTGATGCTAAACAGATGGGCTTTCTAGTTAGATGTGCTGTTTTTTCCACGATACATATGAGGGAAAAAAGAAGCCACTTTTAATAATGTCTTGATTTTTCCACTGGTGTCAGAGGCGTGAAGGATGCCCATTTCTCTAGAGTTAATTTCAGCAGCATTTCCGTGTAGGAGACCTTAGACAGCTGGAAGAGGCTTAGAGACTCGGGAAATTTTGAGACCCAACCTCTGCTAAGATCTTAGAGAATCCTGTTACCCTTGGAATACAGATATCGGGGAAAAGAGTGTTAACTTCCAAAAGTAAATTGTCCTTAGCACTACTTAGCAGGACTACGTTGAAAGTGCTTAATCTCAGGTCTAGTGCTCAAACTCCATGTGGCAGCTTTTGTGGGGTTCTTGCTGTCTGGACAGCAAGATGTAAATGCGGGTTGGCTGACCCATCTGTCTAGGAAAAGCTGGCCAAGCGGCTGAACGGGATTGCTTTTACTGCAGGACTTCTCAGAGGCTTTACTATGATAATGTATGGCGGCGCTCTTCAGAGAAGCCTTTTGGTGTAGGTAGTGTTTCCCAAGTGTCTTCATTCACAAAGCATCGCCCCTGCTAGGGTTCCATGGGACATGCTTTGGGAAACACTGGTGTCATGCCCAGATGGGGAACTTTAGGTCGGAGAACTTGGGCTCCAATGCCGGACCCACCACTTCCCAGCTGTATGACTTTCCACGCGGGCCCCCCATAGCCTCCACTTCCTAAATGTAAAATGGAGCTGCAAATGTAATCCCCGCCTCCTGGGGTTGTTTGTTTGTATTGAACATCCAAAAGGACTTGGTGGCCTCCCTGCGAGCATTCAAAGGTATGTTCTCCTACGAGAACATACTCCTACTGTTCCATTCACAGTATTCCAGGGGCTGTTATTCACTCGGAAGCTCAGCCAGGCTCTTGAGTTTCCTTCTGTATGTTCCTTAGCACCTCCACTAATGGGGAAGGGAGAGAAAGGAGATGCTGTCTGCTTAGGGGGTGGCTGGGAGAAATGGCGGGGCAGCATGGGGCCAGGAAGTTGCTTAGGAATTATAGTTATCCCCCTCTGGCAGGGGGCACAGAGGTGGCTCAGCTCTTTGTTCATTACCATTGACCCGCGTTTTGATTCATTTTCAGTTTTTGTATCACAGGATCAATCTCTTTCATTCCTTCATTCATTCACTCGGGTCCCCAGCACTGTCCTGGGCACCTGAGAAGGAGGAAGAGCCCGCTGTGGGGTCTCTGTTTCCTCCAGACTGGAAAGGCAGCAGTTTTTCCACCCCAGGGGGCTGTCAGCGTTCACAGCTTCTGATGCATTCGCTCGCAGAGCTGTAGGGAGGACTCTGCAGAGCTGCTGGGGATAGAGCCGCAGACCTTGAGGAATTCTTTCCCCCTTGAAATAAATGCTCCCGTCTTGCTAAGCCTGCCTCCCCTGCCACACCCCCTCCTGGAAGCTGTTCACCGGTGGCCCTAGTTCTGCGTCTTTTAACCCTTAGGGTCTTTTAACCCTAAATGCCGTGATTTTAGTATACGTGGCTTTTTTTTTTTTTTTTTTTTGCTGTACGCGGACCTGTCACTGTTGTGGCCTCTCCCGTTGCGGAGCACAGGCTCCGGATGCGCAGGCTCAGCGGCCATGGCTCACGGGCGCAGCCGCTCCACGGCATGTGGGATCTTCCCGGACCGGGGCCTGAACCTGTGTCCCCTGCATCGGCAGGCGGACTCTCAACCACTGCGCCACCAGGGAAGCCCAGTATATGTTGCTTTAATGCTCTTCTCTCCTCCTTCACCCTGTATCCCAGATAACAGTGCTGTCATCATCTGCTCTGGGGTTAGGACGAGGGCTTTGGGAGCAGGTGTCCTGATTTCCAAGCCCACTGTGTCACTTTAGCCACGTGACCTGGGAAAACTGTTTCCCATCTCTGCTTCCATTTTCCTCATCATAACGAGAGTGATGACGGTAACGACCTGCCTTCTTGGGTCTTGATGGGACAGGAATGAGCTGATTCACGTCAGGTGCTCAGGACACAGCTGTCACACAGTAAGTGTCCAGCAGATGCTGCAGTTGCTGGTGACAGTGGTGACAGAACAAACCTTGGTTTCCTTGACTCTTCTGTGTGTGTTACTGGCCCACACTGGTTTCTCACCCAGCTCTGGCGAGGACTCTGCCTCAGCAACGTCTCTGGATTCCTGTCTCCCTTCTCTGCTGTCCCACTGCTCTCGCCCTGCCTGTCCCTTCTCAGTGGGCCTCCTGGCCGTCTGCTTTGTTCCATGAAGCTGCCGCCCACACGGACGTTCTCTGCGGGGCTGATCTGGTACCAGATCCCTCAGTGATTCCCTGCCCTCAGGGCTCCTATCACGGCCACATACAGCTCTTCTTGTCTGGTCCCCAGACTGCTGTCCATCCCCTCCATCGAGAAACCAAGAGAGCTCCAGCCTAAGGGTTCTCAGGTTCAAGTACACAGACCCATGCCAGCAAATTAGGAACACAAAGGACAACACAGGCTTGCTCTTTTTTCATTTATCAATATATTTATCGATATATCAGTAATAAAGATGCCTTTCTTACTTTGAGATGAGCTTTTCCTGTTACTGATAGTCGGTGGTGATGATGATGATTTTGTTTCCGTGTGGGTGTGTGTGTGTGTGGGTGGGTGGGTGTGTGTTGGTCGTTAGCTGGCACCGTGGGAAGCTGGTATCTCTCTGTGGATCCCCGTTTTATACACGGAGATTTTCCGGGGCTCTGAACCTCTGACTGGCGGTGTCAGATCTCGCTCCGCTGCTTTGCCATTATCTTCCAAACACCATGTGCGATCACGCTTTTATGGGTTTGCACCTTTTATTCAATTCCTAGTCAACCTCCAAGGCCCAACTCCAAAATCACCCCCACCTGCAGTAGCCTTCTCCGAGTCCGCCCGCTCCAGGCAAGAAGAGTTACTTCCCCTGCGGTTGTAATCCTCCATCCTGGTTCCTCCTGGTGATTCCGTGCACCTTGATTTTCTCCGTGGTCAGTGGGCCCACTAGGGCAGGGGGGTGTCCAGCACCTCTTTCTTCTACCTCATACCTGGCACAGTGCTTTGTTTAAAGAAGCTGGTCGCTGCGTATTGCCAGATGGATTCTTTGGGGGCAGGGAAGGACTCACCGAAGAAATAGAGGCCACACTCTGTTGACCCACATCCCCACTTCCATAGCTCGTATCACGTTCTGAAGGCGTCTCACTGCAAGCAGGCGAGCTTCACGCAGAGCAAGACAGCGTGTCAGTGTGCGTTCACTGCGCTGTCTCAGACTCAGAGCAGCCCTGGCACACAGCAGGCCTCAGCGGATGCTTGATGAATGAATTTGTGAGTGAATGAATGAAACAGGCAAAAGGTCCTGTTTGAATATTGTCTGATACGGATGGTGCCTGTCTTCCCTGTGAGGCCAGCCGTGCAGCGCGTGGCACCTGGTAATCGGGGAGCGGAGCTTCCTTTCCACTGTGTTTTGGGGAAGGTGACCTGGTGAAGTGGAAGGAGACAGGGCCGGGTCAGGGGACAGAAGATGACGAAGCAGAAATGCCAGACATCCCTAAGGCGAGGACTGTGGAGTCAGATGGACGGGGACCACATCCTGGCTCCAGCCCTGGCAGCTCAGCATCTCAGATTCACAGGTCGCGCAGGTGTTTATTAGAGCACTTCCTGGGTGCCAGGCGCCAGTAAAGATGCCAGGGACCCATGACGAGCAAGGTGGCCACAGTTCCTGTTCTCATAAAGCTTAACGTTGGTTCCAGTGGGAAAGATAGATGATAACAATAAATAACAGATCCCAGGATGATATCTGAGGGTGATCAGAGCTAGGACGGAAGGGGATATTAGGAAGAAAGGAGTTGGCCCTGAGCCAGGCATGGAAGTTAGTCCGTAAGCTCAGTGCCCTCAGCCATGGCATTGGTGTCCTTCACTGCCTGGTTCTAGAAGTGCCTGACTTGTAGGTCTGTGGGATCCGTTGATGGCGTGGTGGCAGTGGGTCCTGGGGGACGAGGGCCCTGACTGCCGTTAACCTCAGAGGGGACGGGGAGAGGGCTGGAGTTGTGGAAGGGACCAGAGGTGGGAGGGGCTGGAGCTGCACCTTCAGCCCCAGGGCGGGGCGCCTGGCCCATCCATCGTTTGGGAGCCTGGACGGCCTCCTGCCTGCCCTGCAGCCGCATGTTGTACTTTCCCAGCAGATGCGGGGAAACATTTTTCATTAATTAACTGCTAATGCTTCACAGGCGGCAGAGGTGCCCCTGGAGCTTAGCGCCGCGTGCTATTCAGAGGCTGCAGGGGTCTGCTGATGTGTTGGATCTGGGAATCCTCCCTGATGTGGGAAGGAGGTTCCCGGGCAACTCCAGGGATGCTGAGCGAATTCAAGGGCTGGGGATAGAGGGTGGTGGCGGTCCCCCACCCTCCCTTCTCTCTGTGTGACGCACACGTACAGGTGCACGCACGCCCTCCCATATAGGCACACGCATGCACATATGCACACACCCTCTCTGCTAGACACGCGCCTGCCCACATTCACTCCCACCCTCCAGTGTGAGTGGGCCACACGGTACCCAGGAGGGCCCGCCCCCCCCGCTCCCTCGGACCCCCATGCACACCGTCGGTGACCCATTCATGCCCTTGGGTGGCTTGTAAGTGATTCCTTCACTGGACGGAGCATCTCTTCTGAAATTGCTGGCCTTGGGTTATGAGTGACGGCCCTCGGGAGCCCTCACCCTGCCTGGCCCTGGGTCCAGGCGGGCGGAGAGGGCGCTGGAGGTGCAGGCTTCAGACCTCTGGAGCCTGTCCCCACCTTTGCTCCCCCAGTGACAGCAGGCCCCTGGGGAGTCGCTCAGACTAAGGTGTCTTCCTGGTCGCGCACATTGGATATTTGGTAGATGAACAGATCAGGTCGTTTGAGCTGAAGAGACCCAGTCGCTCCTGCTGAATTCTGAATCAGGTTCAAGCCCCTGCGTGCCTCCCCAGCTGCATCCGTGGCCCTCATACCCTGCGCTCTTCCTCCAAGCCCTCGACCTCGCTCTTCCTCTGCCTGGGACCCTCTTCCCTGCCCCCGCTCCCATCTACACTGCTGGCTCCCTTTCACCCAGGCTTCTGCTCCAGTAACGCGCTCAGAGCAGCCTTTCATAACCCTCCGTTGCCAGTCAGCCCCCGCGTCTCCCCCGGCTCCCTGAGCAGATGCTGGGTTCTGTCCATCCGTCCTCATGTCTGGAAGGATCTCCTTCACCACATGGGTTCCTATCTTACGTGTTCTGGGCACCAGGGATTCAGCTGCAAACCAACCATCGAAGGCAGACCCTGCTCTCAAATTAGGGAGGTGACTGAGCAAAAGGCAAACAAATAACTGTGCATCTGCGTGTGGGTCTGTGTGTGTGCGTGTCTGTGTGTGCGCACGCAGACATACACACACACACCAGGTGATGAATGTGATGGGGAAAGGTAAGGAGAGGAAGGCAGCAGGGAACTAACTATGGGGCGAGCAGGGTTGGTTTCTTAACGTCCCCCCTCCCGTTGTCCGTCTCCCGCTGGCCGCTAGAAGCCCCACAGAGGCAGGGATTCTTTCTGTTCACCTCTGCACATTCTCCTCCTGGTGCGATTCCGGCACATGGCTGGTGTCAATAAGTTTTTGTTGAATAGATGAATGAATGAGTGAATGGATGAGTGAATGAATCCTCAAGGGGAGAGTGGTGTGCAGTCTGTTCAGTGGTCGGCATGCCCCGCCTGTGCCCCAGGCTGTGCGGTGAGGACCCAGGTGTGTCAGAAGTGAGGTGGGAACCACAGTACCTGCTCCAGCCACTGTGGGGAGGGACCAGGGAGGCAACGTATTAAAATAGTGATGGTGGGGGCTTCCCTGGTGGTGCAGTGGTTGAGAGTCCGCCTGCCGATGCGGGGGACGCGGGTTTGTGCCCCGGTCTGGGAGGATCCCACATGCCGCGGAGCGGCTGGGCCCATGAGCTATGGCCGCTGAGCCTGCGCGTCCGGAGCCTGTGCTCCACAACGGGAGAGGCCACAACAGTGAGAGCCCCGCGTACTGCAAAAAAAAATAATAATAAATAAATAAATAAATAAAATAGTGATGTGGAGGGAGGGGGGAAGGGGTGTTGAGGAGGGGGCCACAATGTCCCTTCTGCCCACCTCCCATTGGTTCAAGCAAGCCACATGGTGAGCCCCCAGGTAAGGACTTGGGAAATCCCTTGTACGCCCTATTCCCCCAGCAAGGCCGGGGTAAAGGTGAAAATGCAGGGAGGACAGTGGTGTCAACACTTCAGCCCCAGGTAGTGAATGACAGAGCCAGGGTGTGAGCCTGGATCCCTGCTTCTGGTAGCTGCATCCTAACAGTTACGACGTTCTGGTTTCCATAACATGCCATAGATGCTAATGCACAATAATGCTGCTGATGAAATGGAACAGGGGGCTAGTGGGCAGGGGTGAGGTGGGCGGGGCTTGGGAGCAGATTTCCGAGACCTTTACAGCCTTGGCAATTTTGTCCTAAATGAGAAGGGAGGCCACAGGGAGTAAGCAGGAAAGCGATACGATCAGACTTACATTTATAGGGGTTCACGGGGACACCAGTTAGAAGGCTTCTGTGAGCATCTGGGGTAGAGATGCTGGTGGCCTGGACTAAAGTCACAGTGATACAGGGGGCAGATGGAGTGAGGTTTGGGGTCTGATTTGTAGTTTATTCTATGTGCTGCTCCTTTTTGCTTTGGCTGCCAGGAAGCTCAGAGCCACACGTGGTGTCTCTAACCCCTGATGCGGTGGCTCTGTCCAGACTCCCCTTCCTCTGGATTTCCTCGGACACTCATTTGTCTTGTTGGGCATGTGTTTCTGATAATGGCTGCCCATCCTTTGTGGAGTGAGATGAGATATAAATAAAGCGATGACAGTTCTTCCTCATCTACATGCGTATCTCTGGGGATCTTCGTCTTTATCTTCAAACCAGCCTGGAAGCTTGGGGAGACCAGGCCGTTTCTTTCTCCTTTGTGCCAAAAATGCCTCCAGGACAGTCAGCTTTTCTGGGGCCACATGGCACCGGCGGTTCCACTCCCATCTGGCATCCGTGGGCGGAGGAAGGAAAGGAGAGGATAATAACACGCAGTGAACTGACTCTTGAGGAGAGGAGGACCATCTGCATCCTGCACGCCTGGAGTGCGGCGCTGGGGGTCGTGACCTTGCCCTGGCTCACTGACTTCCCCACCCGAACTTCCTGGGCCCCTACTAGGCGCCAGGCACTGGGCTTACAGCTGAACCCAAGGTAGAAAATGTCATGGGCTTAGGAGCCTGGCTGGTTTGCTAAGTCCGCAGAGAGAAGTCCTCCAACGAGACCCCTGGGCTGTCTGTCCACACGAGGTTTCTTTGTGGACCCCCTGCGGACCCAGCCTCTGGTGTACACTTAACACTCAATTAAATAACAGCTGTAGACAGGGGCTTCCCTGGCGGTCCAGTGGTTAAGACTCTGCGCTTCCACTGCAGGGGTCGTGGGTTCGATCCCTGGTTGGGGAAGTAAGATCCTGCATGCTGCACGGAAAAAAAACAGCTGGAGAGAGTGGTTGGCTTTGTTTGGACGGTGTTGGTTTACGCCTCCTGTTGTGTTCCATCCATGTGTGTCCTGCTTTGGGTGATAAAGTTATATCGTCACCCTAGAAGCAGCTTAGAGATACGAGAGGGGCCTCTGGAGTCAGGCCGCCCGAGGCCATCATCCCCTCGCTCTGGCAGCTAACAGAATGGCTTGTGGCTCCGAGCCCCAGTGCACCCATTTGTAAAATGGATATAATAACAGGCTCCACCTCATGGATTTACTATGGGGGTAAAATATGTTAGCACTCGGCCCAGAACAAGTAGTGACTAACTTTTGCTCCATAGTAATTATCGTATTACTTACACAATATAAATGATTATGAAAATGTCTACTGAGAGCCACCCGTGCTGGCACGGCATGTTAGGCAGAATGGGTAGACAGTTTCAAAACACAGATAACATTACTTCACGTGGATCGTAACATGCTATCGATAAACTGTGTATTATGTGTGTCTACCTGTTTCCAGACGTCATGGCCACCGTATGGTCACACAGAATTTTCCTCTCAACCCTAGGCATCAGGGATGATGATAAGCTTCATTTTCCAGATGTGGAAACTGAGGCTCAGAGGGGCTGAGTGGCTTGGGCTGCTGACGGGCACAGCCCTCTGGAAGTCAAACCTCAGGGGTTGCTCTGGAGGCTGCCGGCTGGGGCTGCCTGTCCCTGGGACGCCCGTCCCATGGGGCGTTGGGCTGGGTCTTTTGATGACCGCCCATCCCAGGTCCTGGCCCCTCCGACTGCTGGTGGCCCCCCCTGGCCTGGTCCTCGCTCTCTCCAGCCCTGCTGTTCCTGCATCTTTGGGTGTCTCTAGGGCTTCCTGGTTCTGGATAAACTCTGCCCCTTCTCACAGGCAGCAGGAGGTGAATTAACCCAACTGAACGTGGGCTGGTACTTGATGGAACAAGCCCCGTCTCCATCGCCTGGCCCACCCTCTTGAGCCCCAGGCTTTGGAGGATCACTGGTGGCCCCAGGGAGGAGGGGAGTCACCTCGGGCCCCCCAGGCTGTCGTGTGGGCTTGGTCATCACTGACCGCCTCGCTGGGTTTTCGCCTTCCAGATGAGATGGACCAAACCCCCGCAGTGCGCTCTGAATATCTGCTCTCAGGGATTCGAACTCCCCCCGTGAGGAGAAACAGCAAACTGGCCACCCTGGGCAGAATCTTCAAACCCTGGAAATGGAGGAAAAAGAAAAATGAAAAATTGAAGCAGACAACGTCCGGTGAGCACCAGGGAGAGGGGGCCTGGCGTCACCGTCACCGCGCTTTCTGTGGCTGGTGTTGGGAGGGGCAGGCTGTGCTCTGTGGCCTGTGACGGCCAGGAGCTGTTCAACCTCCTGCGGGTCCCCTCTCTCCACCAGCCCTTCCAGGTCCCTGGTGGGGGCGGGGGCGGGGAAGCAGCTCTAGGTCCCACCCGAAGCCCACTCACGCCCAGACCGTAAGGGGCACACACGTCACCCTCGACCTAGTTAAAAATGCAGACTCAAGGTCAGTGCAAGGCCAGGCTGGAGCTGAGGCCTGGCTTGTAACCATCTCTCCTTCCTGACCACACCGGAGTGGGGAGCACCCAGCCCTCCTGCACCTGGACCCTCACTTTGACAACCCTGGGGCCTGGGTCCCACCGTCCCCAAGAGCCCCCTGGGGGATTCACTCAGAGGGTCGGGGCCTCAGTTTGGCCTCGATACCGACGCTCGCCGGCTCCTAAGCTCCTCCTGAAGAGGCAGCTCCTACCTGGGCAGCCCCGTCCGGATGCCCTCCCACTAAAGGACCCCAGAGCTCCCCTCACTCACCTTCAGCTCTGTGGGAAGCTGGGTTACGAGAGGCTGGACCGCTGCCCCCGCCCCCTCGAACTCCAAGCCAGGAGCTCTGGCCACGAGACTGATGCAGGGGATGCACGTGGTGACGACAACACAACTGGCCGTAAGAGTCAAAGCGACACCGCACGTTTCTAACAACGAAGTGCTCAGAAGCCCCCGTATCACAGCGCCCCTGCCCATGTCAGGAACGGGAAGCGGGATCAGATGGGCAGCCGCTGCCAGGGCCAGGCAGCAGCAGGTTGTGGGCTTGGGGTTGGAGCCCTGGCAGCCGGGCTCGGGTCTGGTTCCTGGGCGATGGGGTGCCCTCGGTGAAGCGGAGGTCGGTGCCCTGAGAAGCAGACCCCAGGGGAGACAGCACCTCGGCTCCCACAGGCCTGTTAGCTGCTGCTGGAAACAGTCGGCGAGGGAGCTGCTCGTGTGGAGTTAGTCCTGGGCCTCGGGGACCCGCCTGCTAAGTGCCCGTCTTGGGCTGTTGCCTCTGGCGGTCCCTGTGGTCCCAGCCTTGAAGTGGTGCAGACTCCCGGGCTCAGGGGACGGCAGAGGCAAAGCCAGTGGGGCGGGGGGCAGGGGGGGCTTCTAACAGCAGCGGGGGGTACTTCCACCCACACTTTTTATGCAATTTACAAACTTATTTTTTTAACTACCCAAGAAGTTGATGGACAGATTCTCCTCGTCAAGGATGAAAGCAGAACAAACGTCGATATTCGATGAACCTCGTGTGGCTCCTGTGTGCCAGGCACAGAGTAGACAGGGAGACCCAGACCCTGCCCGCTTAGAGCTTTCCGCCAACTGGGGGGCCAGGCGACAGACAAGCACGTGTGACAGTCACGACCTTGGCGGGGCTGAGGAGGAGGTGGGGGGTGGGCGTTGCCCTGGGCTGAGTGGCCTGAGAAGGTCCAGGTGAGGAGGTGACACTGAGCTGAGACGTAATCGGTTCCCTGGAGGGAAGCAGGGAAGAGCATCGCAGCCAGGGGAACAGCTGTGCAAACGCACCGAGCTGGGGAAGCCTCGCCCGGGCATCAGTGAAAGGCTTAGGGGGCCAGAGCAGGGTGACCTCTGTGACCTTGGGGAGCCCCTGATGCTCTCTGGGCCGTGGGGTTGGAGGGTGAGCTGCGTGCTCTCGGGACCCTGTGTCCCTGGCCCACTTGGCACTGGGCTGCGGGGAGCAACCTGTGAGTTTTTCAGGATGCTGTGCGGGCCCTGCCGGGGGACTGAGGGTCTCCAGGTTAAGACCTGCAGCATCCCTGCCTTCGGGCAGGCATCCCCGTTGGGCCCTTTATCAGGCATTTGGAATTCTGCAGATAGCGCTGCATTTCGTTTATTTATGCTAAACCGTTCTTTCCCCCCAGAGTGTGGGATGTTATTTATTTCAGCCTATCCAATCCCCGTCTTCACAGGCATCCTTGGTTAGGATGAGATGAAGTAAAAATAAAGATGATTTAGAGAGAGGAAAAAAAAAAAACAATGCAGACAGTGGTTTGGGCAGAGTGGGGACCAGTGACACCATGAAGGTGGCTCTCGGAAGCCTGAAGTCTGGGAAGTGGCATCTGAGCCCGTACCTGCTCTGGGAGGAGGGGAGGGGGGCTTGGGCCGTGGGGACAGGTGTCCTGAGTTGCAGACAGCAGCCCCTGGCAAGTGCCTCTTCAGGTCATTGGGAGGACTTACAAGTCAGTGCATCTGAGCAGGGTGCTACCAAGGCTGCCACCAGCACTGGTCACAGCGTGGTCCCTCCATCCTGGAGACCTTCACCCTCGTCCTGCTCGCGTCTTGTTTTTGGACTGGGCGGCACCTCCCAAAGCCAGAGTTCCGTTTCTCAGTTTTATCCACACTGCTGGCACCTGGAAATTGGATTGGAAATTGGACTCAGAAAGGAAATTATGTTCCCTTTGCCCCCAGTTGTCTTTTTCTCGGTATGTTTGGGTTTTCTATATTCATCCCTCAGCGTAAACACCCTCAGGGAAGCAGCCGTGTTTCCCCAGACGCCCTGCCCCCATGCCCTCTGGTTCTGGTTGATGCCACTCGCCCAGATGTTTGTCATCTGTCCCAAAGCTCTGGCTCTCAGGCAGAGTCCATGCCTGTCTTGCTCCCCTGTGCCCGGCACACAGTAGGTGCTCAGTAAATATTTTTTAATAAATAACTTCATGGTCATTGCCTGTTTGTCATTGGCCACTAGACTTTAAGCTCTGCTACTCGAGCGGCTGTTTCGTTCCCACGTGGGGCAGGGCATTCATACATGTGGGTGACCCAGGGCCCTTTGTGATCCAGGCTTATAGCCGTTACTTTGTCCGTATCTTTTAAAGAGAGGGTCTGAGGGGTGTCATGGGTTCGTGTTTGGAAATTGGGTTCTACTGCAGGCAAATTGTTTTCTGGACAGTTAGGGAGAAGAAGGAGAGCAGAGTGAGACCGGCCCCTGGGAGGGGAGAGGCAGGGGCAGGGGGCCAGTCGCTGGAGGGTTTGCCCTGGGATGAGGGGGCTGGAAGGGCTGTTCCAAAGGAGGAATTGACGAGGTTCGTTCCGCACGTTGGGCTCGGTGGAGGGGGATCGGGGCCCGGCCGCCTCCTTCCTGTTCGATTGGCACATTTTTTTTTTTAAAGCTACTATTTCTTTCTTTCTTTTTATTTTAAAGGAACATTATTTATTTATTGGCTGCATTGGGTCTCCGTTGTCTGCACATGGGCTTTCTTTAGTTGCAGCGCGCGGGGGCTACTCTTCATCGCGGTACGCGGGCTTCTCGTTGCGGCAGCTTCTCTTGCTGTGGAGCACGGGCTCTAGGCGTCGGGCTTCAGCAGTTGTGGCATGTGGGCTTCAGTGGTTGTGGCTCGTGGGCTCTAGAGCGCAGGCTCAGTAGTTGTGGCGCACGGGCTTAGTTGCTCCGCGGCATGTGGGATCTTCCCGGACCAGGGATCGAACCCGTGTCCCCTGCCTTGGCAGGCGGATTCTTAAGGGAAGTCCCTACTGGCACATTCTTTGAAAGCATGAACCTGGGGCTCATCGGAGGAGCCTCTGGTGGGACAGAAGACTGGTCTGTGAACAGACAAAAGGGCGGTCGGGATGTATTTAGCAGGTGAAAACAGAACCGCAGAAAAGCACCCCAGGGTATTTGGGGGACAAGGTCTTGGGCTGGAAAATGAAGGCGTAGTCGGCGGAGGGTGGGGATGGGAGCCTAGAGAGGGTGGTACACGGGGCATCGCTTCTCAGATGAGCCACGCAAGCCACTGCCTTAAACAGTGCTCACGGTACCTCCCTTCTGCCCTGCTCAGCACATTGCTTAGGGGGGAGCTCGGGTTCCTGAACCACAGCCCCATCTGGGGGCCCCTAACCCACGGTCACCTGCTGCCTCTCTGCTGTCTTCCTACGCTGGAGGTGGCGCTGGCCGGGCTCGGGCGGGGCCCTGCGGCGCTCTGCCCATGACTCACCTGGATGTCTGTGTTGTGTGTGCAGCCTTGGAGAAGAAGATGGCCAGCAGGCAAGGTCGGGAGGACCTCATCAAGAAGGGGCTCCTGGAGATGATGGAGCAGGGTAAGTGGGCCACCCCGGGCCGGGCTGGGGGTCTCAAGGGGGTCCAGCAAGCCCATCAGGGTGGCGTGGAAGTCGGAGGAGTCCGGTGTCCAGCTGTGGCTCCTGGACCTGAATGAGGCCTCCGTGGGTCCAGTGAGGACCCACGGCTCAGCCCCCGGGCCTCTGAGGACCCATTGGTGAGTCTAAGAGTCAGCTGCTCATGGGGCGTGGAGCTGAGTGCAGCCACCTGCCCTGGGGATGAGGGGTGGCTTCCCGCCCCAGCTGGGTGTGGGTGAAGCTAGTGGCTAGTCCTGGTTTTTTGTTTTTTCATATTCAGAGTTTAATCCTGGATTCGGGTGAGTTATTTGTTCCCCATGACCACCTAGTGTTACAGCTACCGTTTATTAAGGATCAATTATATGCTGGGTGCTCTGCTGGGCGTTCTACCCGCCTTCAACCTTTTGTCCTCACAGCATCCTTGTGACTGGGTGTGGTGTTATCACCCGGTCTCCAGGTGAGCAATGGGAGGGCCTGGGAGGTAGCTGCCCTGCGTCACGCAGCCGGAGGGCCCGGATGCTGTTCAGACTCTGGTCCAGAAACCTTCGTCACCGTGGTGTCTGCGAAGCCGCCCTTGTTTGCATCTTTCAGAAGCACCAGGTTTTATCACTCACACAATTAATTTAAGGATTCTTGGGTTCGCCCATCTTCCTCCCTTGGTGATGGCGTGAGGCACAGGACTTGGGTCCTGACACTAAACTTTCATGCTTTCCAGTTCTCTGAGACCCTAAAGCTTGGCAGGGGTGGTGGGGTCTCAGACAACCTCACTGCTGCCTGCAGGTCTCTCTGGAGCTGGACCAAGCTCTTGCCTCCTGATTGAAAGAACCTGGCCTCACAGAGCCAATTCTGTGAGGCTCACGTGAATAAATGGCATTCCTTTCTGCCTTTTAGCCTTAAAATATTATTGGTGTCTTTGTCATTTGGCCCAGGTATCAGGAAGTAGAAAGGGAGCCCATGGAGTCCGTGAATCCGGATTTATAACGTGCTCCGCGTCTGGTAGGGCCCTTGTGGTCATTCCTCTTCTTTAGATGCAAAGGGAAAAGTACTTTGGTGATGATGCTGTTTTCATGGGAAGCATACGTGGGAAATTGCTTAGTGCTAATAATCAAACTTTGTCTGTAAAAAAAACTTGGTATCAAGTCCTGTGACGTTCGGATGTTAGACGCTCCAGGCTGACTCAGATTTGGGAAAATGTCTTTGCCGAGATGGAGATCTGGACTGTGTGAATTTGGATGGAACCAAAAAGCTCCAAACTCTGGCATTTTGAATATGTTGCCAACAAAACTTACCTTAACTCTTGGGGCGGGAGGAGGGAAAATGAAAACAATATGAAGGTCTGTTTATCATCTGTTTTTAAAAATATTATCACTGATGAAGGAAAACATGGATTTGATTTCCGTCAAAGATAAAGTGATAGGTGAATCATTAAAGGGAAAACCTTCCAGGAGAAGGGCGGTTTTTCCTTTCCTAAACTCTGAATCTTTGTAAAACGATTTTGTCTGGGGCCTCAGTACAGAGAGCCAGCCGCCGAGTTGATGGGGTGAGCCCGTGGCTGACGCGCTCAGGGGCCGGCTCTCCTGGCTTCTGTGTTTGGCGGGGAGATCTCACGCCGGCCCACCTGCTTTAGATTGGGGTCAGCGAGCCTTTTCTGGAGAGAGTCAGACAGTAGATTATTTTAGGCTGTGAGGTCCATACTTACCCCTGCTGTTATCAGGCACAAGCAGCCCCAGACACTACACAAAGTTGTGGGTTTGGCTGGGTGCTGGTAACACTTTATTTAGGGACATTGAAATTTGAATTTCATATAACTTCCATGTGCTATCAAGTATTATTTTTCTTTTTCAGCCATTTAAAGAGGTAGAATCCCTTCGTAGCTCGGGGCTCTGTGGAACAGACGGCGGGCTAGATGTGGCCCCCAGGGTGTAGTTTGCCAACCCTGACTTTAGATCACTCTTTCTCTCTGGCTAAGTGATTGTGGACCAGGAAATGGAGGGGCCTGAAACACAGTCTCTTTGCTCAAGAATTGACAATGCGCTCGTTAACTGACGCCGCACCATTTTACTGAGCATCTGCTAGGGGCCAGGGTCTGTGTTAGCTGCTGAGGATACAGGTGAGCAAAATACCTTTCTCCCAGAACTCACAGTCCCGTGGGGAACAAACATGAGATAATCCCACAAATCAATACAAAATCACAGCTGAGCTGAGTATGGTGAAGGAAAGCACGTAGCACCTGAAGAACGTGAGTTGGGCCCCTGACCTGGTCCGGGGCTGGGGGGAGGTGATGGTGGAGTGGGTCTAATAGCAGGAGTCAACAGGCTGCTTCTCAGAACTTGCTACAATTAGGGTCACCTGGAGAGCTCTTCAATCAGAGGTGCTGGGGGTGGGGCCTAGGCGTCCGGAGTTTATAAGCCCAGCTGCTTCCAACGTTGGTGCCCCAAGGCTGAGAAGCAGAGAGCGATGGGAGGCTGGGGAGCGTCTTCCAGCCCAGTGGAGCAGCCCGCGCAGGACCCCGTGGGGGAAGGAGCAGGCACCCCGAGGAGGAGGAGAGAGAAGGTGGGTGCGGGTTAGGGGAGGTGAGAAAGCGGGGGCTGTCTGACAGGGTCTTGCGTCCTCCTGCCTCTCCCTGCAGCATGGACGGAATGGAGAGAATTCGACTCCCCAGCAGGCGGCTGGGTGACAGGCACCCCTGTGGCCGTGGCACCCCGGGCAGCCACGGGACAGGTGGGCTGAGTCTGCAGTGAGCCTGCGGGGCTCCCGCTGGGGGGTGCGTGTTAGAAGCAGGGAGCAGGCGTTGCCCCTGGGAAGGGACCGGGTCTGGGGGAGGGGGCAGGGGTGTGGGCTCACCACCCACTCATCTCTCTTAAACTCTTAACTGTATTACCTCTAATGGACGCACAGGGGTAAGGGGAGATGTGAGAGTGTTTGCCGACAGGCTCCTGGGGTGCATACCTCTTGGAGCGATTGTTTCTGTCCTGCACTTGCTGAGAAAATGCCTTTTCTCACTGGGGTGAAGTCGAGCTCTAGGTCAGCCTCTGTCGGTCCCGAATTTGTCCTGGAGGTGGGACAGCAGGGCTCCTGCTGGGTTGATCCGTGGCCCCGGGAGTTGAACCGCCCCCTCCCCCTTCAGAGATGGCCCCCGGCTTGAATTTAGGAATCATCCTCATCGCCACCACCTGCGCCCAGCTCGGCTGGCCGGCTTCGTAGCCAGGAGCGCCCCCCTGTGGTTGGCTGCCCCCTACCCCGCACTGAGCCTGGACTTCACACCCAGGGGGCACCTGGGGGGCTGAGCGAGACTCCGACACTGACCGAGGGGCCCAGAGAGGCCCCCCACAGGCTGGGGCCACAGACCCTCCCAGAGCTGCCTGCAGTTCTTAGCAGCCTCAGGAACTCACACTTGAACGTCCTAGGCCAGGCCAAACCCAGGAAGGTCCTCTGCCCTGCACAGGTGTGCACACGCGTGCACATGGACACGCCCCTGGGTCAGCCCCCTGGAGTCTGCCCACAAAGCGGTCAGGAGCCGGCTGCGTGAGCCGGCTGTGGACGGGCCTGCAGGAGAGAGCCTGCACGTCCCGGAGGTGAGCCTGTGTCCAGGGCATGGGTTTGCCCTCCCCGCTCTCCGGGGGGGGTTGTTATTTTGTGATACTGTGAACACATGCGTTTTATGAACCCCTCTGACCTATCCTTGGTTCCTGAAGGTCTGGGAATCTGCCGGATCGAGGAAGGACCCTACTAGTATGGTTAGGAGTTGTGTGAGATGCGGCCAGGTCTGCATGAGGGACCGGGAGCTGACCTTTTCCTCTCACTCCGTCTTCACAGCTTTGACCAGCAACACATCTGTGACAGGCGAGGGCAGGCTGGTGTCCCAGCCCCTGCACCAGGTCCCTGGCCCACATACGATGAGTGAGGACAGGAGCTGGCCCATTTCTCTGTCCAGACGCCGCGTGTGCCCTGAGTGACGTTACTCCATCCTCCTCAATGTGTCTGCTTGACTTTGCCTTAATAGTTTAAGGACTTTCATACTCTATCACTGGATATAAGGAGGAGGTGGCTGTTACCGCGGTGCTGTGTTCCGTGACCTGAAAGACACGAGGTCCCTGTCCTCGGGGCAGTTGGCAGTGACGAGTCAAGTCTGTCTGGCTTCTGTGTGGCAGGAGCGCCAGGGGCTGTGTGTGTGTGCGTGCACGTGCGTGCAGGCGTTTGCGTGCGGGGTACGTGTGCATACAGGTGTGTGCGTGCGTGTGCATGAAGGCGTGTGCGTGCGGGGTGCGTGCTTGCTTGGGGCATGTCCCCTCTCAGCGTGGCTGCTCTGCGTATAACCCAGCCTCCGGCCCCAGCTCCCCTCTGCCGCCCTCAGAAGCGCCTGGCCGGGAGGGAGCGCCCACAGTATAGTGAGAGGAGCAGGGGACCAGCTGCCCACAGCTCCCCCCGCCCCGCCTGCCAGCATTGCTTAGCAACGACCCTGCCGCCCAGGCTATTTTGAGAACTGTGACTTTTCACTGAACATGATTATGAGCCGGAGCTCTGAGCACAGCCCAGAAAAGTCCTGCAAGTCCGCTAAGACGTAAAAGTAGGTGGAGGAATCCCGGGGCTGTGCGTCCGGGTGCAGCCTTTGCCGAGCCCGGGTGGAGGGTGGGGACCTTTGGGTCTCGCAGTTTCAGTGTTCTGACCATTTCGTTGATGATGATGGAGATGCCGTTACTATTAACAACGGGGATCGTCACCAGCAGCAAATGACCCGCCGCTCCTAAGATTCGGTGTCACCATCTGTAAAGGGTGGGTGGTAGCCACACCTAACGGAGCGGGGAGCTGTGACATTCAGGTGAGATGGTGCCAGCAGAGTGCCGTGCTGTGTCTCTAGCTGTGCACAGCCTCAGTCAGTGCTGGCTGTCACCTCTGTCACCAGCGGCCAAGTAAGCTGGTAGCAGAGACTGTCACAGGTGTGTTTCAAGTATGAGTAAACCAGTCATGAGAGAGGGTCCAGGAAGCTGTAGTTTTGAGCTTGGTGACATCTCACTGTGTCCACTGGGTGGCTTCTCTTGGCTTGTGTCTTGGTCTTCTCCTGGGTGGAGGTTGGTTGGCTGCTGGTCACATCTGGCCCGAGGTCTGTCTTCTTAAAGCCCCCTTGAGCTAAGAATGGTTTTAAACTTAAAGGACTTTTGTAAAAAATAAACAACAAAGATGAATATGGACCATGGATTTGTGGCATGTGGCCCAGAAAGTCTAAAATACAAATACTGGCCATCGGCTTCTTTCTAGGGAAGGGTAGCCGGTCCCTGGTCTAGACCCACCCCCCAGGCTAGGTGCCATGGCTGCATAGATGGCATCTTCCGAGACCCAAGTCTCTAGACTCCTGCTGTTCTGCCCTCCCCGCTAGGGGGCGTGCAGCAGACGGTAGATGGTGAACAGTGATTACAAGTGCACGTCCCCTGCAGGGTCACGTTACAGGCCTGGGCTGAGTCCTGGGCGTGGGGAGGGCCCTGTTGATACCACGTGGGCCGAGGGGCCCAGGCCGAGTGGCAGACCATCACCCTTGTCATCGTCCTCCTTGTCCCCTTTGTGAGCAGCAGTGAGGGTAATGACAAGCACGTGCATGGTGTTTGCTTCATGCCAGATGCGTTATGGACGTTCACTCACTGAATTCTCACTCTGACTCTGCGAAGCCAGGAGTATTAGCCTCATTTTATAGAAGAGGAAATTGAGGCCTGGAGACATTTGCTGCCTGGGCACAAGAAACCCCATGTGCTGTGGGGTGGGATGAGTAGAGAGGGTGACCTTATACCTTTTGTCCCACCTGGGCACTTTGGGGAGTGGAAGGGACACTGCTACCTGACAGCAGGGAGGAGCCAGGACTGACTTAAGCAACGGACCCCCGGCTCTGAAATAAATCTCTCCTCTCCCCGCTGCCTCCAAGCAAGGCTGGTTCCCCCACGCTGCTGCCTCCCAGCCGTGTGGACGTGTGCAGCCTACGCTGACACGCTGCACTGCGGCGGCCTGGATGCCCTGGCTGTGGGGCCTAGGGTTGAGCCGGGGGCTTTGTGGGTGCTGCATGAACTGGGCTGTGAGCTGTGTCTCCAAAGGCTGAGTACGATCGGCTGGCTGAGCCTCCCTGCCTGGACCTGCCACTCTGGTTGTGTGATCTGGACCAGTTGTGATGCTCTTGAGCGCCCGGCCCCACAGCACTAAGATATGACCCAAGGTGATCAACCAGTCAAAGGCCAGACCCTCAAAGGCTTCAGCCACTGAGCCCCAGCAAGGGGAGGGCCGGGTCCTCCTTTCAGCCCTACTAGGAGCCTGGTGTCCTCCGTTCTGAGATGCCACCTGCCTAGACCAAGGACTCCCTGATTCCCGCCTCAGCCCTTGGCTGTGCCTTTGTTGGACTGGCAGTGCCACGTGTGGCCAGCTGTGTGGCTGCCCACAGTTTAAGCCACCTGGGGGGTAAGGATTGTCTTGTTAATCTCCGTCTTTACACCGTTGGCACAATGCTGGACCCAATAAACGAGAAGCGTTTGTGTGACGGGGGACTCATGGTAGGATGGTGGGTGCTGAGGTGAAAGGTAATTTGTAGCCTCGATAGTAACAACCCAGCACCTCCGGGATGGGCAGCAGTTAGGGCTTGTCATCACCTGTCTGGGTGGCCTTGGCTGGCAGGATGGGGGTGCCTTGGCTCTGCTCCCCTCCCCCGCCATCTCTCATCCCCAGCAGGCTGGCTGGGCCTGTCCTCAGGGGGAGGTCCGGGTACAGGAGAGATGTGCAGGAATGGGCAGGTACTTTTAAAGTCGCTGCTGCTTCACACCTGCTCACTTCCCATTGGCCGAAGCCACAGGGCAGAGGCCGAGGGTTGGGGGCGCCACGAAGGCGAGGACATGGGTGGGAGGCATTGTCGAAGTAAGAGCGCGCAGGCTGGAAGTGGTGCGGCCAGAGGGCAGCGGGTGTTGTGACGCTCGGTGCTGCCTTAGGAAGGCTCTGGAAAGGGATCCCCAGGGTGTGCGAGAGCGTGCAGGGACCACACCAGGCCTGGGATAGCGGACTTCCCAGGAAGTCACTTCGCGCGTGAATGAAAGCAGGTAGGAAGGGAGTCAGGCTCAGCTGACAGCTGAATTTCCTTGCAGACGCTGAGAGCAAGGCGTGCAGCCCCGACGGAGATCCCCGAGTTGCACAGAGTGAACCTTCCACTCCCAAGCAGGAGCCGCTGACCTCGGCGGAAGCCCAGCTGGGGAGCCCTTTGGCCACTGGGACGGACCAGGCTTCCCTGGATGAGACGCTGTCCTCGGACACCCCTTCAGACGATGCAGGTATTGATTGGACCCTGGGCTTGAGCTGCTCCCAGGAGGCCATCCGCCTGGGTGGCGACTGAGGTCCCCAGCCCGAGCTGGGCAGCAGCCGTGGTAGAAGACCGTCCTCAGAGGCGCAGCCGTGCCCCGAGCCCTGCCACGCTCCACCACGTGGTTGAGTTTAAATGTTTGCTGGGTGTTTCTCCAGCATCTTCCCAAGTCCGGCAGAGCAGTGGATGAAGGTGCTTCCAGATGGTCACAGGTCCCTTACCATCCACCCTCCTCCCGGGGTGTCTTCGCTTGTTCCCTCCGAACTTCTGAGCGGGAAAATTCTCTCCAAAGAAGCCGATGTCTGGGAGCATCTTAGCTACCCCAAGGCAGTAGGGCAGGATGGAGAAAAGAATGGCCTGTATCGGGTTATCTGCGGGGTGGGAGGAGCTCAGGGCAGCGTCTGCCACGTTGAGTGATTCTTGGTGGGAGCCGTGGTGGTGGTTCTTGTGATTTCAGTTGAATAGACCAGGGCAGTTGTCAGGTATGGGGAAGGGGAGGAGAGAGGGAGTGAGAGAGGGATGGAGAGGAGGAAAAGCACAAACCCACCACAGAAACTGTGTGCTGTGAAGTCTCTACCCCCTGCTCGCTCTGACCTGTTAGCAGTGTTTTCATAGAAACCTTCCAGGCAACCTGGCCGTCAGGCAGGAGGCCTGCTCCCTCGTAGAACTGCAGCTGTAAACATTGCCAGGCCCGGCGTGGCGGCTGCGACGTGTCCTGCGTCCCCACGGTGTTGGGCTGAGAAATTCGGGCGTGTGCACGGGCCTCTTTGGCCGGGGCCTCTCTGGCTGGCTCTTTGGTTTCAGAGCCGGGGGTTGAGGGGGGCACCTGTGCTCCGCTGCTGCTTCCCCAGACACCACTCACACCTGCACTTTCCCTGCTGCCCCGGCATCCCTCTGGCCTTCGCGGGCACCTGTCGAGAGGCATGCCCTACTCTCCCTGGGGATGGCTGTCCCTCTCCAGTTTCACCCCAGCTTGGAGACACGATAGGAGTTTGGGGTCTGAAGGGCTGTGGCCCTTGGGACAGTCCTGGCCTCTCCTGCAGAGACCCTTCTGTCACCGCCGTGTCCCTGTGTCCCCCACCATCTGACTTCAGTCGGGCCAGCGGTTGGCGGGATTCTGATGGCCAGCTGAAGCATTGCCTTCCGCCTGGAGTCCTAGCAGCCCAGCACTGCCCTTGACCGCGGAGCCTCCC
Organism: Globicephala melas; assembly: GCF_963455315.2. Lineage (NCBI taxonomy): Eukaryota > Metazoa > Chordata > Mammalia > Artiodactyla > Delphinidae > Globicephala > Globicephala melas. The sequence continues at coordinate 83,275,088 of NC_083328.1, forward strand.
TTCTGCGGGCCGCTGCACCCCGCCTCCCACTGGCGCCCCTCCCTGGCAGACTTTCTGCTCCCGTCGGCGCCCCCTCTAACCTCAGGTGCTTTCTGTCCACGCTCTTGATTTGGGGATGGATTCTTGAGACCAGAGTTGGTTTGTTGAGATCACAGATCTGCATGAAGGACTTTTCTCCTGGTGAGACGTGCTGTTGGGTCTGGGGTTGTGATGCTAATGTGTCTGGGTCGCTCCTCCCGGGTGGGTGTGAGCAGGTGAGCAAACCTGGTGACCCCTGGGCTAAGTCCCTGCAGGGCTCTGGAGCCTGGGACAGCCCAGCTGGGGTAGAGGGATGAGTAGAACTTGTCCGGCCAGAGAGTGAGGGAGAGAGCGTCCTGGCGGGCAGAGGGACCCTTGCAAGGACTGAGAACAGGGTCAGCTGCTTTCTCTGTAAAGGGCCGGCTGTAAATCTCATTGGCTTTGTGGCTAGGAAGGTCTCACCTCTGCCAGGTGAGGATGTGCAAAAGGAAGAGGAATGGCTGGGTGCTAGCAAGCTTTATTTGCAAACAGCCCACGGACTGGACTTTGGTTGCTGTGGGTGGCCTGGGAGTAGGAAAGACCGTGGGACTTTGGCAGAGCTGTAGGTAGATGTGGTCAGAGCCAGGATAGGCTGGAGAGAGAGAGGACTGGGCCGGACAGCCCTTCCCCGAGGGCAGCCCTTCCCCGAGGGCGGTTGGTTGGAGCCACAGTGGGGTTTGCACTGTAGGAGAAGCCCTGGGCCTCTGGTCAGTGTGTAGTCTGTGGTGATGGGAGGCAGCTCCATCCCTCACTGGGCCTCTTCCTTCGCTCTGGCCCCAGAGGTCCTGAGCCCCTGGGGTGGGAGAGATGATGTTATCTGGTGGCACGCGTACACAACTTGAAAACGTTTTAGTAGTAATGTTCATTTTCATTAATTAGAGCAAGTGGTATGGGTTTCTCATTCAGGGTAGTGATAGCTTCTTAATAAATAAATTGAAATTAAAAGCATGGCTTCACTTAGAGTAAAATACAGCAGACAAAAATATGGAAAAGTACAGGGCCATGTCCAATCTCCAAAGCAGGGCTGATTCATTCCTTTGGGCTGTGGTCAGTGTATTAGCAGCTACTGACCTTTATCATAATGCTGATGACAACAGGGGCCATCACGCTCGGCCGCTTGTGTGCAGGACGCTGTTCTAAGCGCTGTCATGTATATTGGCTCATGTGACCCCCAGGTGATTGATTGATGCTGTTTGCCCCCTTTTACTCATAAAGGAGGTACCCAGGTTAAGTAACTCATCCAAGGGTATAGAATTAGGGAATTGAGAGCAACGTCTTCGACATCAGGTTGACCTGGGTTTGAGATGTGACCGGGTGCCTCACCAAGCTGTGTGACCATGGACAAGTCACTCAACCTCTCTGAACCTGAGTCATCAACTATAAATGGAGATAATGTTGCACTTCTCAGGGTTGCTAAAATTAAACCACTTAGCTCAGTCGTCACTCACACTGAGCGCTCAGAAAGTGTTTGCTGTTGCTCCCAGGGATTGTCCTGTCTTTATCATCATCATCACTTTATCATTGTCATGGAAAAGCAGCCCTTGGAGGGAGGGTGATGCATTAAAGCCTGGTATTGGGTTGCCTGCAAATGCCCCACAGAGGCCCTGCGTCTAAAAGCACGTGTGGGTGGGGATGTGGGTGCACCTGCACTTTGCTATTGAGCGGGGGATCCCCCCCCCACCCCCCACCGGAGTCTCTTGCAGCCCTGCAGGCCTGGAATCCTCCACCAAGAACACTGACCAGGGCTGCGGCTCCTGGTCTCTACCGAGAGGACTGGCCTTGAGCAAAGCCCCTTCAGTGAGGGAGTGGATTGTAATCTAACTCAGACACCTTAAACTCATTTCTTCAAACACTGCCTGGGCTTAAAAATCGGGAGCATTCGTGAAAAATCCACACGTGCAGCTATAGCTGCTTTTCAACAATCAAAGTCCGCGCCCACTGGGCCCGTGTTCCCACGCAGCTGCGGTCTCTGGGAGCTGAGAAGAGGTTATCTCCTTTGCAGGGGGGAGGGGGGGGCAGGGTGCTCACCTCTCAGCTCCTGCTTGGGCCCTTGGGTGTATGAGTTTGTGATCCCTTCCATGAAGGTGAAGAGCCTGGTCTTGGGAATCAACCCCTGTGCTGCGCTGGGGGCGATGCCTCTCCTTGGCCAGGTGGTGACACCTGGATTGGGGCTGCTGCTTCTGTGTGCCCCAAACCGTGGGGTAGGGCTGGGGGCATGGGGGTTATAGCCAAGGATTGCAGATAGCTCAGGAAGGAAACACCGTCAAAGATTCTGACCGTGGTTTTCTTTGATCCTCAGTTTGGGTTTAGTGATTTGGGTTGACTTTGGACTTTTGTGTTTGGGGTGATTCCTGGTTTTGTTTGGGTCATGCTGTGTCAGCCACAGAGCATCCCCTAAACAAAGCCCAGGAGAACCCCTTGTTTCAACGTTAAGTGGGACAGGGTCCCGTTCAGTGTTTCTGTCGTGCAGGGGCTGAGCTCTGGCGTGCCCAACAGTGCACTAATTAAAAGGAAAAGTGGCACTCGGCATCTTCTGTGTGTGCTATATTATCTTAGCCCCATTTTTTGTTTTTGCTTTTAGATTAGAAAGCTGTGGCCCAGAGAGGTTAAGTCACTTGCCCGAGGCCACAGAGCACATAAGTGGTAAAGCTGGGGGTTGATCCAGAGAACATGTCAGGTGTCACTGGGGTTCTGTGAAACTGACCACGGCAGCTGTCCCCCCAGCCCTCTAGGTCCCTCCTCTCAGGCTGGTCTCTCTCGGTCTCAGAATGTCTCCAGTGGGTGATAACTGGGTATAAAGCAAGCCCACCACCCAGCAGCACGCCCCAGGCAAAAGGGCCTCGGCTGGGAGCTCAGTTGGTGAGAAGCGCCCTCTGCTGGTCAGGGCTGGACAGGGACAGCCCCGATGGAGGGATCCAGATGCGGGGAACATGCAAAGCTGATGTCGGCGTGTACATTTAAAAAAAAATTTTTTTTGGATATAACACTTGAGACTTTAACAGATGTTAACGTTTCAGTTTTGAGAAGATTACTTAATACAGTGGTAGCTGCACACTCGCGTGAGATGTGCAGAAAGGTGCAGATTGGCAAAGGAGGCGCTGAGACGCCGGTTTCCCAGACGAGGGTCCCTCAGACAGGTCAGGGTGTGAGGGGCTCAGTGTGGAGAGACACCAGAGGAGGGTGTTTGGGGTGAGTTCCTGGCGTGTCGGGTCCCGGGGCCCTCAGAGCAGAGGGTGGGGGACCCGCTGCATCTTGGGCTAGTGGCGGGGGGGACCTCCCTGGGGCTGTTAGAATCTTACTCTGCGACCTCTCTGGTTGAAGGGCTGTGACCACTGACTCGCTCCCAGAAATCCAGAGCTGCCCTGTCCACTAGCTGCGTGGCTATTTCAATGAATTAAAACCAAAGAAAATAAATCTATCTCCCCCGTTGCACCGGCCACTTGTCAGCTGCTCGCTGTAGCAGACAAGGAGGCGTTTCTGTCATCTGAGAAAGGTCTACTGGGTGGCACTGAGGGTGAGGGGTGGCCACACGTCCACTTGGGTGCACAGCCAAGGGAGTTTGCTGTTCGGGTCGCCAGCCCTTCCAGAGTTTTCTGCACCAACAGAGACCTTATAACCTGCAAAGCCAAAGCCCTTTACAGAGAAAGCTTGCTGACCCTCATTTAGAGAATGGGTTTGGGGTGCCATGGGCGGAAGGGAAGGAGCTTGAAGGTCATTGCTGAGGTTCAGGCAGAGGCTGTGGCAGCTGACACTGGGAGGACAATATTTCCGAGACATATTTTGGAAGCAGAGTGCCCAGGATGTATTCGTGAATTAGATACGAGGGGTGGGCATGAGATGGAGAGGACAGGAGAGGGATTGAGCATTGTGTCCAGTCTGGCTGGACAGCTTGGGGGGTGGGGGGAGTGTGTACTGAGTCTGGTGAAGGTGGGGCTCTGTCTTGGTCAGTGCCATGTCCACAGCTCCTAGGGCCCCATAACTGTTCAAGGACACTTGTGGGATGGATGGATGGATGGATGGATGAGTGAGAGAGAAGAGGGACTGGGGAGGGGTTTCTCCTGGGAAATCAAGAGATGGGTTTGCGCGTGATTCATTTTGACTATTTGACCTCCAGATGGAGGTGTCAATGTGGCCGATGATGGATGAGTCTGGAGCTCCGAGAAAGGGTCAAGGGGGTTGACAGAGATGAGATGGATTTGAAGCCAGAGGACTGGAGGAGAGAATTAGGTGAGAGAGTGGGTTAATGGGGAAGAGGACCAAGGGCTGGGTCCTGGGGCAGCCCAGGGGGAGCCTGAGAGGGGCTGAGCAGCTGCAGCTAGAGCAGCAGGAGGGAACCAGGGGACGAGGTGTCCAGGACCGCAGGGGAGGGTGCAGGGATGGACATGGCAGGACTGTGCTGAGACAGAGCCGGGGAGACCTGCTCTGGCCAAGCGGGTGTGGGGACCCTGACCCAGGGCCGTCTCCTTGTTAACCCTTCTCTCGGCAGCCCTCCCAAGGGGACCCATGGAGCCCAGTTCAAACACGCCCACCCTGTCCAGACTCCCAGGTCCGTGCGGGGAGACCAAGGCCCAGAGGGAGCAACTGGCTGGTCGGGGTTTCCATGATGGCAGCGCCCGGGAGAGTATGTCACAGCTGTGGGTCTCACCACAGGCCTCCCTCGCCAAGAGACACCACAGAGCATCCCCTTAGAAGTCTAAGTAGTGTCTGCCTCAAGCAGGGGCTCTCAACCACGGGCGTCCTCCCCTCCAGGGGGCATGGGGCAGTGTCTGAAGATAGTTTTGGTTGTCACTCCGGCATCTGGCAGATAGAGCCCAGGGCTTGCTGCTGAACATTTTACAGGCAAAGAATTATATCTGGCCCCAAACGTCAATACCGCCGAAGTTGAGAACCCCTGACCTAGAATGAGAGGAAAACTCATCCATGTTCCAAAATAATGCTTCGATCCCTGGCAGTGTGGCCCGTGACCGTCCAAAGTGCTGAATAGCTTCAGACATCCCCTCCGCGACCTCATGGGAGTCTCCCTCCCTTGTAGTGGGCAGGAGAGGCTGTTTTATACAGATGTTTGTACAGATGAGGAAACTGAGGCTCAGCGAGGTGGAGACCAAGGCCGTTCCTCTGGAAATGAGTCAGTCACAACAGAGGCAAAGGATGGATGGGGGAGACTGGTGTGGTGAGCTTGAGGTCAGGTGAGCCATTCCTGTGCCACCTGTCTCCCCCGAAACCGTGACATTGGGAGCATGCTGGATGCCTAGAGGATAGAAACCAAGCCTGGACCGAGTGCTCAAGCTCACTCCGGCCCCTCAGCCGGTGCTTCCGGCTGCAAGCTTGGCCACTGAGGGCCCGGGAGCATGGCCTCCCGAGGATCAGGGTCCACTGCCCTGCTCTGATTCGCACAAGCCAGGAGGCCCAGTGCCCACATGGAGAAAAGGGACCTTTCCACACTCACCTGTGGCCTAACCGAGGAAAACACACAACTGTTTTTACCTAGAAGCACAAAATGTTTATTTTAATGTTATTTTTGCAAAACTTATTAACTAAAACAGTCAGAATTGTAGAGTCTTAGAAGTTGCGGGTCACAGTTCATGGGACATAACAATAGTCTTGAAGTCTAGGAGTCTTTAGAAAAAACGCCTATGAACAAATATTACTTTTGAGGACAGTTTTATTATTATTGTCAATAATAAAATAAAACCATGGTGTTTTCACATGGGTATCCGTGCAGGGCATAAGGTAAGGAGCCTTCTGCAGTGGCTGTTCTCAGCTCAGACTAACCTCATGATACAAACCTGACTCTGTCTCTGCAGCGGGTGGGAAGGGGACGTTTCTCTTCCCAGATCTTGCTTATCAGGATTTGGGAGGGCCACAGCCCTTCTGAGGCAAAGACTGCATTTCTGTGAGCTTCCCAGGGAAAAGGCCTGGCCCGAGAGGTATTCAGCTGCCAACAGGGACGCCAAAAGGACAGAAATGGTGATAAGCAATGGGATGCCTGGGCCTGCAGTGGTCCTTTCTAGAGGTTCACTGAAGCTTTGTGAGGGCCGTGATCAAGCCAGCCTCGGTCAGCACCACGGACAGTGCCACACCCCCCCCCCCCCCCCCCCCCCACAGAAGCGTTCTCATCCCGCACGGTGACTTTAGGGCCAGCTCTGTCAGGCTGTTCCCAGAGGATGTTAGGATCTTCCCCCTTAGGTGGTTGCAAAGATGAAATTAGACGTTGTGGGGCGGGGCACCCGGGGTGTGTGCTCTGAGCGGGCAGGGGGGCTGGGGTCCCGAGGTGGGGATGGGAGGCCGCCTCTCTTCTTGTGTCGGGGATGGTAGGTTTGGGTTTGAGCTCCCCCCGCTCCCCCCAGCCCCTGGTCTGATGGGCTCATTTTCCCCTGTAAAGCTGGAGGTGAGGCCGCACAGGAGGAGGGCGTGAGAAGCTGCAGGTAGGAGAGAGAGAAGGTCTGAAGCAGAGTGACCACCTGCTGGGGCAGAACCAAGGGCCCTGAGGGTGGTGGTCCTGAGATGGCCAGGACTGGGGCTTCTGTGTCGCCGTCTGTCTCCCACAGCACTCCCCAGGGACAGGAGCTGGCAGATGAAGGCTTCATCCAGAGATGGGGTGTTCCCAGGTAGCTAAACGCAAAGGAAGGGCGGCAGAGGGCTTGGGGGTATTGGTGAGACGGCTCTTGAGTGATGGATGGTGGAACTCGAGCTGGAGAAAGAGAGAAGGGGAAGTTGATGGGTTGGGAGAAAGCCCAGGGGTGGACAGGCCAGGGGAGGGGGGAGCAGTGCTTCGGGAGGGGGAGAAGCCTGAGCCAGCAGCTGGGAGGAGAGGGGATGGGGGCTGTGGACGGGCTGACCCTTCCTCAGAGCTGAAGCTCCCTGCTGTTCCCCTGCCACTCAGCTCACAGCCCTCACTCGGGCGGGACTGTTGTTACCCGGGCACGTAAAATCAATCACTGCGGGATCTGAGGGTCTGCGGCGCGCCAGCCGCACATCTCATTGTCGCTTCTTGATTAAATCTCACAATCCTGTGAGGGACTCTTGCTGTTAGTCCGATGTCGTCCACGGGTAAATGGGGACACAGGAGATTAGGAACTCGTCCGAGGTCGCAGAGTAAGTGCAGGGGCCAACTGACATCTGATTCCAAAGCCTGTGTTTGTGACCAGCAGCCGCAGGTGAGGTGGGAGCTTCAGTACTACCTACTGAGTGGAAAAGGGACAGCATCGCCCACGCCCTTGAAGTTATTTCCCTCTCTCCCCGCTCCCTCCTCTCTGCTTCTGATGTTTCTGTTGATAGTAGAACTCACGGGGAGTGACATGTGTGCGAGAGGTGACCCCTCTGTACCCTGCTCCGTGATATCGAGCCCACCCAGCCAAGCTCCCTTGCTGTCTTCACACCCACCCCAGCCAGAGGAGCTGTGGTGTGTGAACTCTCTGTTTTGCTTTTGAACCAGCCAAGATGTCGTCCGCATCCAGAGATGAAGAAGCAGGTGCTGCTGGCAGCCTCCCACCCTCCACGGACGAGCTCTCTCAAGCCTTAGCTGGGTCCGACCCCCTGGACAGTCCTCCCAGACCCCTGGAGAGATCCGTGGGCCAGCTCCCCAGCCCCCCGCTGCTGCCCACCCCGCCGCCCAAGGCAGGCTCCAGGACCACGAGGAGCGTCACAGGTGGGCCTGCGTGCATCCACCCATCCACCTTGCTGCCTTTTTCCTTCCGTTCATCCATCCATGCCTCCGACCCATCCTGACTGGGCTCCCGCTGCGGGCCGGTTCTCACCCTTGGCTTCTGCGATGCTCTGGGGCTCTGGGCGGGTCCAGGGGAGCAGAGCTGGAGAGGGGAGGGCGGTCCTTAGCCAGGAGGAGCCCTGGTTGTCAGAGGCAGACAGCCCGGGCTCCCTCAGACACATGTGGGGCAGCGCTCAAAGGTTTCTTCCGGAAGGGATGCAGGAGGCGCAGCCACAGCCCCCAGGATGGGGGCTTTATCTTTCTGGACATTCAGGTGTCTGCCTGTCCTTCTCTTTCTGCTTCTGAGTCAGTGTCTGTCTGTCTGTCTCCTTACCTCCCCCCCCCCTCATCCCCTCTTTTCTCTCCCTCCCTGCCACTCCCCATCTCCCCTTCCTCTGTCTCTCTGTCCATCTCATGATCTCTGCTCATCTCTGTGAGAGCTCCGTCCAGCAAGGCGGAGCCAGGAATCCACCCTGGACTGTAGGGTGGTGGTCAGAGAGGGGAGCACGGCTGAGCAGAGGCCCGCGAAGGCATCGCCTCCTGTAGCTTTGGCCACACTGGCTGAAGGGTCCCAGGAAGTAGGGGCGTTGTCTTTTCAAGTTTGGGTATTTCTTGTCCCGTCCCTGCTGGAAACAGGAGACACACACTGCAGGTCTCAGGGGGAAAGCAGGCCTTTCACAAAGAGGCGATTGTTTAAGAGTAAAGCCTTGCGTGCCGCCTCTGAGGGCGGGGCCAGGAGGATGAGAGTGGATAGCAGGGTTCAGCTTTGCTCTAATCCTTGGCCACCACCTGTAATACGACTACTCACAGCTTGTCAGGATCTGCCCACCCCCAGGCACCGCAAGGAGGCCAGCCCCTCTGGGGAGGGAACGTGTCCCCACTTGACGGTTGAGGGAACTCTGCCATCACGCCTAGTCCCAGCGCCTGCGTATAGCAGGTGCTCAGCGAGTGTGGGTAACTGTGATCGAAGGAGCAGTCAGGTGATCTGACCCCTCTGTCTGCTTTCTGCCTCTTTCTCCATCTCTGGGAGTCAGTCACTCCCAGAGTGACATGACCACACAGACTAAAGTTTTGAGGCAAATAGTCTGCATCTTGTTACGGTCTGTGTGCGAATCCCCCTTCTATCCATTGAAACGTGAGACAGTTGGAAATCCACTGGATAAGGCACCATCCGCCCCACTTCCTTCGGGCTCCTGTATAATTAGTTCAGGGACCCTCTGTCCCCGTTGTGCTTAGACAGGATCAGACATCAGCCTGTTTCATGTCCCGTGAGTCCTCTCTCCCCGTGTCCTAAGTCCTGGGTCAGCTTCTCTGACTCCCCCCAGCCCCTCAGGGGCGAGGAGCTCCTGAACCTCGGAGACCTTTTCTGACAAGTCACCGAGGAGGAGTCGGGACTGGATTAGGGCGGGAGGGGGGGGAGGGTTACAAGCTTTGGCCTGGATCTCTTACAGCTGAGACTGCATTTTGGCAACTTGGTCTTCATTTCCTTTACGGGGAAATAGTTGCTTCAGCACGTGGCCACTAGGTGGCAGCAGAGGAAGAGAAAGGCCCTTCACCTGGGCTTAACTGGGGCACAAGGGGACGGACGCTACACACTCCGTGCTCCCCACCCACCCCGGTGCTCGCTCGGCTGAGATAGCCACAGCGGCCCCCACCCCACGCGCTTCCTCAGCCCACCCTCCCCCAGGTGTCAGGGAGCCACCTGCACCCAGATCCCACACACAGACTTGCTGTGCTGGGTCTGCGTGGTGTCTAATAGTTTAAAACTGTGTTGCCAACATTTCAAACATATCAAACTATGTTTAAGTATTAAACACATTATATATCTATATTTATCTGAATCACCTTGCTGCACAGCTGAGACTAACACAACATTGTAAACCAACTATACTTCAATTCCAAAAAAGAAAAAAAGGAAAAAAATATCAAATATGTTTAACGGGCAGCCTTTGGGGCCCTGGGACTTGCCGTCATCAGGCCACATCTCGTCCCAAGGAGAATGGGAGAGCCGTGATCAGAAGGCCCCTTCTGGTGAGGTGCAGGGTTGGCGGCGGACGTGAACGGATGGCGTGGGGAAGCAGAGGGGGCCGTGGGAGTGGTCCAGGATGAGCGACGGCTGTAGAGCTTGGGGAGTTCTTCCACGTTCCGCAAAAGGAAGTATGGCTTCAGGAGTTTGTAGGAGAGACATGGGAAGGAGGCTTTCGGTGCCTGAGACCTTGCAGGGGGCCTGTGGGCACTGCCATGGGCTCAGCTCAGGGATGGAGGATGGACTGGAACCGGTCAGGGACAAACCTCGTCTCCGGCTTTGGGGGCGAAGGGACATGGTGTAGCATCTGGTACTAGTGGGTTCCCCTGGCCGGGAGCCCTGTGTCCCCTCTGCTCACAGGCTCCTGTGTTTCTGCAAAGCCCCACTTCCCCGCCCCCAAAGACTTATCTTCTTGTTGGTTCTTCTTACGCCCCAGGCCAGGCCACACTCTTCCAAGGCTCTGGCGGGAAGAGTACTGACCCTCCTGTCCGAGGCCAGCTTTCCACGCCCACGGGGTCCCCACATCTCACCGCTGTCCACCGGCCGCTGCCCCCCAGCCGAGTCATCGAGGAGCTGCACAGGGCGCTGGCCACCAAGCACCGCCAGGACAGGTGAGGCCCCTCCCCTGGCAGCGGGACCTGTGTGCCCACATCCCCATCTGCGGCCAGCCTTATGGGTGGCAGTTATGGGGGGCGGGCTCCGGGTTGAACTCAATGCTCTGCTGTCCCCGGCTTGGAATTCCTAGCTTCTGAGCAAGGAGCTCGTGTTTTCATTTTGCACTGGGCTGTGCAGCTGGTCTGTAGCTGGTCTCAGTTGCCACTTTCCGGGCGGGGTCAAGTGGGTGACGTGCACCGTGGGGACCAGCCACAAAGTCCCTGCATTTCCCCCGGAGGATCCAGGGATCCAGGGTTGGGTGGGAGCATCCCGGGGGAGAATTGAGAGGGAGAAGTAGCTGTTACGTTGTCTCGGGACTCGGACGGCTTCCCGTTTTCATCAGGCAAGAGCACAAGTAAGCCTGCTCGGAAGCTGACTCTTATTCTTGGTCTCATATGCCTCATAGACTGAGGATAAGTGAGTCATCGAAGGGCAAAACAGACAATGGGATACACGTGTGGCTTGGCAGAAATATTGGACAAATAAAATGCCCTGCTCAGTTCTGAGGAAATCCTTGATCTGAGTGTTTGCTGCTCTCAGCCTTGGCGGGGTTTATTACGTGCATGTCTGTGACATTCGGGTCAGCACGTCCTAAGCAGCCGTTTGCCTTGGACTCGGAGCCGCGTGTGCCTCCGGCGCGTCTTGTCCTGTGTATCGGCTGCACATACTTGGGGGTCGTCTTTGCAACGCCCGTTATAAGTCTTCAAGTCGACTTTGCAGGGTTTGCAGGTGAAGCTGGACAACATATAACACGAACTGCCTTTCTGGTTCAGTTTCCAAGGCAGGGACAGTAAGGGGTCCCCGAAGAAACGCGTGGACGTCCGGCTGTCGAGGACGTGCAGCGTGGAGCGGGGCAAGGAGCGGGGCGAGGCTTGGAGCTTTGATGGAGTCTCGGACGGCAAGTGGACCGTGGCTCAGGAGTCCGAGGAGAATAAGGAGAACCTGATCATGAATTCCGAACTCAAGGATGACCTGCTTTTGTATCAAGACGAAGAGGCCCTGAATGACTCCATCATCTCTGGTGAGCGGAGGGTGGATCCTGCGGGGTGGGAACCTCCCACCAGAGGTGCGCATCCGCCAGCACAGAGGGGGCGGGGGAGTGATGGAGAGAGATACCCCCCCCCCTTGTTTCATGAGCAGGCTGCCTGCGGGCAGGCTCAGGGCACAGTTAGGATGGACCTGAGTGAGTTTGCTTTATTCTGCCCATTGCATATTCATTTTCACGTGTGTTGGAAAAACAGAAGTGGCTCAGTAAGTGACAGAGCATCACTGCTTGGGATGACACGGCAGGAGGTGGTGTCGGTGGCACTCGGATGGCCAGCGTTTGGAAAATGTAGCAGAAAATGTTAATAGGAAAACGAGATGAGATGGAAGTGGGAGGGAGGGAAGGAGAGAGGGGCTGATGCCAGCAGTCGTCTCGGAAATACTATAAGCCCGGCAGCATCTGTTAGTTCAGGACCACGTGTTCACGAGGCCCTAGGAGGTCTCTGTCTGTCCTCACAACATGTTCTAAAGATCAGGGTATTTGGTCTGTCTTACCCTTGAAGATCTGGTGACTCAGAGAGACAGAGCATCGTAGACCCCTCGTGATGCAGGTAAAAGGGTGCTGAGTCCTGGTGCAGGCTGTGCAGGCTTCGTCTCTTGTAGGAGGGTCAAGGGTGGACGTGCCTCTAAGGCCTTTGGGGGAGGATTCTTGTTCCTAAGTGAGGGGTTATTGTTCTTCCTGAAAGCATCTCATGGTGACCATCACTGCCACAGGCAGAGCTCTGGGTGGAGCCACTGGGGACCTGGTCTGGTGTTGGTGGAGAGTCGGGAAGGGGCTGGCATTGAAACTGAGCTGGCTGGTATTAAGCGGGTACAGGCAGGGCGAATCGTGACCAGGTGGACAGACCAGGAGCCCAGGGCTAGACACTGGCCTTGACTGTCATCCCCTCCTGTGACCTCGCGTACCTCTGGGCCTTCTCCACGCTGGTCTAGAGAAGCACTTCCGGGAGCATGTGCTGCGGTACATGTGGGGTGACACAGCACCCACGAGGTTGGAAGAGGCTGATAGATAGTCGAACTGAGGTCTTCGTGGCAGAAACTCACAGCCATAGGGCCCTGGACGTCTAAGAAGAGGATGAAGCTTGTGATGTTTCCCAAACTTCTCTGGCCCTGGGACCCTTTCCCTTAAACACCCGTCAGCATCCTGCCGGATGGGGTGACGTGGGACACATCTGAGAACGGCTGGCGTAGACAGGGCTCACGGGCTGGAGCAGGTCCCTCAACCTCGGCACCAGTGACATTGGGGGCTGGACAGTTCTCTGTGGTGGTGCTGCCCTGGGCCTTGTAGGGTGTCTGGAGCCTCCCTGGCTTCTGCTCGCTGGACTGCACTCCCTCTGGCTCTAGGCGAGGGTTCTTCCTGCCTCTTTCAGCTGCCGGGGGCTCCAGTGGTCCTTGCCTTGTGGCCACAGCGCTCTGATCTCTGCCTCCATCTTCACATCAGCTCTTCGTGTCCTCTCCTTTTCTTCTAAGGACACTCATCATTGGTTTTAGGGCCCAGCTGGATAATCTGGGATGATCTCCTCATTTTGAGATCCTTACCTTAATTACATCTGCAAAAGCAAATTACATCTTTTTTTTTTTTCCAAATAAGGTCACATTCCCAGGTTCCAGGTGCACCAATCTTTGGGGGTCACTGTTCTACCCAACACTGTCACCCCGATGGTGTAGCATGTTCCTTTTCTTATTGAGCCAAGGTCGCCCCTGGGACCTTTTACCCCCAACCCCACGCCCGGGTCCTCAGCAGTGGGACCAGTCCACGCGCCTCAGACGAGACCTGCTGTGGGAAGGAGCGGGTCCCCGCCTGCCTCGCCCCCGACCCCTCACTGATCAGCTCCGACCTTCTCCTCCCTGTTCTGATGACGGCGCTGTGAACCTCCCTTCAGGGCTTTGACACAGTTGCCGTTTTACCCTGACTTCTGTCCTTGTCTGACTGTTGTCTGTCTCCCCACGAGTCTATCATTATTCAATTGTTACTGATGACCTAATGTATGTGTTTGACTACTGTGCCCCCTCGTCCCCATGTGCCTGGTTCTAAGCAGGAGTCAGTGAGCAGCTGCTGGATGAGTGGCTTTAAATACCACCTGCCAATCCGACAGGTCCTCCAGCCCACGTGGCCCGAGCTCCAAGGGGTTGTCCTGTTAACTCAGCACGTCCCCCTGGGGTCTTGGAGGTGCGGCTGACCCGACATCTTTGGATCGGAGCTCTTGATCTTTGCCTTCAAACCCAGACCGTTCCCTGTCCTTGTGAGCAGGGCCTCTGACCTTCTGTGGCCTGGGGCCACCGTGCCGCTCTCTGGACTTTGCACCTGACACGCAAATGACTCCTCCTTGGAGACGTCGGGCCAGTCCCCCTCTGCTGCGCTCAGCCTCCCCCGAGGCTCCCTGCCTGCGCCATCACCTCTGTTCTAGCCTCTCCACACAGACAGACGTCAGGGAACGTCACCCCTTGCTCACATTCCTCCAGTGGCTTCCGAGGGGTTGAACGCCCTGACCTCACCAGGATCTGCATGGCCTGTCCCTGTCCCCCGGGCTGTCTCCTCTCCATGCCCCCTGGGACCCAGCCACACACCCTCCCTGCTTCTTACACGCCCTGACCACAGGGCTCCCATGCTCACCACGCAGGAGGTGTGTGCGGCTCCACGGGGTTTAAAACACCGCTTCCTCCAGGAAGCCGGCAGGCATAACAAGCGACTCCTCTGCCAGTCCCTACGCACACAATAAATGTCAGTGAATGATGGGGTGTCGGGATGAAAGGAGATGGTGTCTGTAGCCTCACGTGGCAGATCAGCCATTTCGCCACCTCCGAGGGTTCTCGCAGGACGTGGGGCAAACCTGAGTCTCTTGTTGTTTGTCTTCTCAAACCGGCGTCCTTAAATGAACTTGGCGTTTGACTGTGGTGACAGGAAGAGGGAGGGTGGAACTCATTCTAGAAACTCTGCTGTTGTTAACATGCCCAGGATCCCACCAGGCTGTGCTCAGGAAGGAGTGCACTGACTGTGTTTGCAAACCCAGGTAAAGCCACCCCTCTTGTGGGCATCGTTGTCTGGGGCTCAAGGTCAAGGGCTCACATCCAACCCTAAGAGCATCCTGTGGAGGGCTGGGCGCATTGCACGCAGTGAGGCAGATCTGGGGATTCCCGACGCCCACACACTGACCCCTGACATCTGTAGTTGAGGCCACGGTACACAGTCCGGGGTCCCTGAACCCCTGAGATCCAGGGCAGAAAGTGGATTCTTTGCCTTTATCATATTCTCACGTGTGTTTGCAACTTCCTCAAAGTTACGAATCTCTGGGACACTATGCTTGGAGGAAAAAAAATTCAATATCGGTTCTGGGAAAAGTCTATAAATCTTACTTTTGGGGCAAAGTGGTTCCTAGCGGGAAAGGCTCATAAACGTATTCTGCTTGGCCTGGTAGCACGGTGGCAAATATCAGCTTTTATTTCCTTTGCTCGAGTTCAAACCCCGCTCCCAGCATCACGCTGGTGTGTTCTTTGTAGATCTCTGTGGTGCAGAGGCAGCGGCTTCATCCATTATTAACCATAGAAACTGCACTGGTATTTATTTATTTATCCTCATAACTCACTGTCGATGGAGCCTTTGCAGGTGGCGTCTCATCCAGCGTGAACACCCCAGGACGTGCTTGTTATCGAACATCTCGCCAGCCTGAATTCTCTAGTAGTAGCTACATCAGGGTTTAATTTCTGGGGGTGGTGGAGACCCCATCCGAGGCAGCCCCGCTCCTGAATCAGCTCCAACACTGTCCTGCTGGATCCGGTTGGAGTGAAAAATGTATTTGCTTTAGTCTGGGTCTGGCCGTTGGATTTCCATGCAGGGCACGTACGATGTCTCGATCAACACAAAGATGCGTTACAGGCTGTTGTGTTTGTGCCTCGTGTGCTGTGTTTATGCTCCCACATAGGCTTGCATGTGTGTGTGTCCACACGGTACCTTTGTGGGCGTGTGCAGTCAGTGCCAGGTAATTGGGGACATTCTCAAGTCCATCAAAGGTGATTTTTTAAAAGATTTTGTTTTTTAGAGCAATTTTAGGTTCACAGCAAATTAAGAAGAAATATAGACTTTTCCTTGTTCCCCTGCCCCATACCTGCACAGCGCCCTCCATTAGCAGCATCCCCTCCAGTTGTTACAACTGATGAACCTGCACTGGCACACAGTCACCTAAAGTCCATAATTTGTTAGAGTTTATTCTTGGTGTTGTACGTTCTATGGGTTTGGACAAATGTATAATGACGTGTCCGTCCTTACAGTATCATATGGAGAAGTTCCACTGCCCTGAAAATCCTCTGGGCTCTGCCTGTTCATCCCTCCCTCCCCCCAACCCCTGGCAACCACTGATCTTTTTACTGTCTCCATAGTTTTGTCTTTTCCAGAAGGTCGTATTTGGAATAATATAGTAGGTAGTCTTTTCAGATTGGCTTCTTTCACTTAATAATATACATTTATGTTTCTGCCTTGCCATTTCATGGCTAGATGATATTTAATTTTTTTTCTTATTTTTTTCTTCCAGTTTTGTTGAGATATAAATGACGCGTAACGCTGTGTAAATTTAAGGTGTATACAGCATAATGTTTTTCACTTACATACATCCTGAAGTACCACAATATGTTTAATAAACATCCATCATCTCATATAGATACAAATTTAAAGAAATAGAAAAAATATTTTTTCCTTGTGACGAGAACTCTTAGGATTTACTCTTTTGAAACTTTCATATGTAACACACATCAGTGTTAATTACATTTATCGTATTTCTCGTCTTGTACGTTACATCCCTAGTACTTATCTTATACCTTATCTTATCTTATACCTGGCAGTTTATACCTTTGGACCACCTTCATCCAATTCCCCCTGCTTCCATCTCCCACCTCTGGCAACCACAAATCAGATCTCTTTTTTCTACGAGTTTGTTTTTGAAGTACAGTTGACCTACAACACTGCATTAGTTCCTGGTATACACCATAGCGATTCAATATTTCTATACATTTCAAAATGATCTCCATGACGAATCTAGTTACCGTCTGTCACCATACGAAGATATCACGTAATTATCGGCTGTACTCCCCACACTGTGCATTTCATACCCGTGGCTCATTTATTTTGTAACTGGGAGTTTGTACCTCTTAATCTCCCTCACCTGTGTCTCTCCTCCCCCACCCCCTCGTTTCTTTTTAATGCAGAATAATATTCCACTGTCTGGCTGTATCCCAGTTTATTTATCCCTTCACCTACTGAAGGAGGTCTTGGTTGTTTCTAAGTTTTGGCAACTATGACTAAAGCTGTTATAAACATCCATGTGCAGGTTTTTGTGTGGGTATAAGTTTTCAGCTCCTTTGGGTAAATACCAAAGAGTGAAGCGGTTGGATCATAGGTTAAG
Organism: Globicephala melas; assembly: GCF_963455315.2. Classification (NCBI taxonomy): domain Eukaryota; kingdom Metazoa; phylum Chordata; class Mammalia; order Artiodactyla; family Delphinidae; genus Globicephala; species Globicephala melas. Next base: position 83,291,967 of record NC_083328.1, read on the forward strand.
AGGATGTTGAGTGTCGTAAGAAACCACCGAACAGCCTTCCAAGGTGACTGCTCCATTTTGCATTCCACCAGCAACGGATGGAAGTTCCTGTTCCCCCACATCTTCGCCAGCATTTGGTGTTTGTCAGTGTTCTGGACTTTGGCCACTCTTATAGGTTTGTAGTGGTACCTCATTATTGTTTTAACTTGCATTTTCCTAATGACGCATGATATGGTGCATCTTTTCATGTGTTGATTTAACATCTGTATATCTGCTTTGGTGAGGTGTCCGTTAAGATTTTTGGCCCGTTTTTTAATTGGGTGATTTGTTTTTTTATTGTTGAGTTTTAAGAGTTTTTTTTTAATATATTTTGGATGACATCCCTTTATCAGATGTGTCTTTTGCAAATATTTATTCCCAGTCCATGACTCTTCTTCTTATACTCTCAATATTGTCTTTAACAGAACAGAAGTTTTAACTTAGTAAACTCCAGCTTATCAATTTTTTCTTCCTTGGAGTGTGCCTTTGGTCTTGTATCTAAAAGTGATTACCATACATAAGGTCACTTAGGTTTCCTCCTAGGTGATCTAGAACTTTTATAGTGTTGTGTTTTGCATTTCAGTCTGTGGTCCATTTTGACTTAATTTTTGTGAAAGGTGAAAGTTCTGTGTCTAGATTCATTTTTTATTTTTATTCTTTTGCATGTTGATGTCCAATTGTTCCAGCACCATTTGTGCAAAGATTATCATTGCTTTATTGTATTGCTTTTGCTCCTTCGTCAAAGATCAGTTAACTGTATTTATGTGGGTCTATTTCTGAACTCACTATTTTGTTCTATTGATGTATTTGTCTATTCTTTCACCAATACCACACTATAAACTAAGTCGAGTAGTGTCAGTCTTCCAACTTTGTTCTCCAGTATCGTGTTGGCTATTCTTAGTCTTTTGCCTGTCTATATAAACTTTAGAATGTCTGCCAGTATCCACAAAATACCTTGTTGGGATTTGGATTGGGATTGCATTGAACCTATAGATCACATTAGGAAAAACTGATGTCTTGACAGTATTCAGCCTTCCTGTCCACGAACATGGAATATCTCTCCATTTATTTGGTTCTTCTTTAATTTTGTTCATTAGAGTTTTGTAGTTTTCCTCGTATAGATCTTGTGTATATGTTGTTGGATTTATATATAACTGTTTCATTTTGGGGGCTGTTAATATAAAGGCATTATGTTTTTAATTTCAAATTCCAGTTGTTCATTGTTGGTATAATGGAAAGCAGTTGACTCTTGTATATTTACCTTGTATCCTGCAACCTTGCTACAATCACTGATTAGTTCCAGGAGTTTTTCATTGATTCTTTTGGATTTTCTACATAGATATTGTGTCATCAGAAAACAAAGACAGTTTTATGTCTTCTCACTCTGTGTACTTTTTATTTCCTTTCCTTCTCTTTTTGCATTACCTCCTATTCCAGTATGATACTGAAAAGGAATGATGGAAAAGACATCTTGCTTTGTTCCTGATCTTCGTGGGAAAGCTTTGAGTTTCTCACCATGAAGGATGTTGTTAGCGCTCGGTTTTTGTAGATATTATCAAGTTGAAGAAGTTCCTCTTTGCTAAGTTTACTGCTGTGGTTTTTTTAATTGAGGTAACGTTGGTTTATAACATTATGAGTTTCATGTGTACAGCACTATATTTTTACTTCTGCGTACACTACAGTGTGCTCACCACCCCAAATTGAGTTTCTATCCATTATCATGCAATCGACCCCCTTTGTCCATTTTGCCTTCCCCCTTGTTTCCCTCTGGTAACCGCTACTCTGTTCTCTGTATCTACATTTTGGTTTGGTTTATTTATTTGTTTTTTATGTTGCACACATGAGTGATTTCATTTGGTGTTTGTCTTTCTCTGTGAGACTTGTCTCCCTTAGCATAATCTCCTACAGGTCCATTCATGCTGTTGCGAATGGCAGGATTTTATCTTTTTTATGACTGAGTAGTATTCTGCTATGTGTGTGTCCGTGTGTGTGTATGTATGTATGTACACAACTTCTTTATCCCTTCATCTCTTGATGGGCAGTTAGGTTGTTTCCATATCTCTTGGCTATTGTAAATCATACTGTGATGAACATAGGAGTGCATATATCCTTTTGAATTAGTGTTTTTGTATTCTTCAGATAAATAACCAGATGTGGAATAGCTGGATTGTATGGTAATTCTATTCTTATTTTTTGGAGGAATCTCTATATTGTTTTCCATAGTGGCTGCACCAACTTACGTTCTCAGCAACTGAGTATAAGGGTTCCCTTTTCTCCACATCCTCTCCAACCCTTGTTATTTCTTGCTTTTCTGATAATAGTCATTCTAACAGGCATGAAGTGATACTCACTGTAGTTCTGATTTGAATTCCCCTAATAATTAGTGATGTTGAACATCTTTTCACATGCCTGTTGGCCATCTGTATGTCTTTTTTTGAAAAATGTCTGTTCAGATCTGCCCACTATTCAATCAGATTTTGTGTTTTGGAGTTGTTGAGTTGTATGAGTTCTTCATATATTTTGGATATTAACCCTTATTGCATATGTGATTTGCAAATACCTTCTTCCCATCAGGTAGGTTGTCTTTTAGTTTTGTTGACGGCTTCCTTTGCTGTGCAGAAGCTTTTTTAGTTTGAGGCAATCCTATTTGTTTATTTTTGCTTTTGTTTCCTTTGCTTGAGGAGACATTACATGGAAAGGTATTGCTAAGACTGATGTAAAAAGAGCATCCTGCCTATGTTTTCTTCTAGGAGTTTTATGGTTTCAGGTCTTATATTCAAGTCTTTAATCCATTTTGAGTTAATTTTTGTGTATGGTGTGAGACAGTGGTCTAGTTTCTTATCTATCTAGTTTTCTCAGCACCATTTATTGAAGATACTGTCCTTTCTCTGTAGTATGTTCTTAGCTCTTTTGTTGTAAATTATTTGTCCATATATATGCAGGTTTATTTCTAAGATCTCAATAATGTTCTGTTTTTGATCTATGTATCTGTTTTTCTGCCAATTCCATGCTGTTTTGATTACGGCTTTTGTAATATAGTTTGAAATCAGGGTGTGTGATACCTCAAGATTTGTTGTTTTCTCTCAGGATTGCTTGGGTATTTGTGGTCTTTTGTGCTTCCATATAAATTTTAGAATTTTTTGTTCTATTTCTGTGAAAAATGTCATTGGGATTTTGATAAGGATTGCATTGACTCTGTAGATTGCTTTAGGTAATGTGAACTTTTGAAAAATGTTAATTCTTTTAATCCAATGAGGACCCAGAGTATCTTTCTGTTTCTTTGTATCTTCTTCAATTTATTTCAGCAATATCTTACATTTTTCAGTGTATGAGTCTTTCACCTTCTTGATTAAAATTACTTCTTTTTTGGTACCAATTGTAAATAGAATTGTTAATTTTACTTTATGCTAGCTTATTGTTAGTTTATAGGAATGCAGTGGATTTTCATATATTGTTTTTGTACCCTGCAACTTTATTGTAATCATTATCTTGAGTAGCTTTTCGGTGGAGTCTTTGGGATTTTCTATACATAAAAATTACGTTGTCTACAGACAGTGACAATTTTACTTCTTCCTTTCCCGTTTGGATGTCTTTCATTTCTTTTTCTTGCCTAATTTCTTTAGCTAGGACTTTCAATGCTGCATTGAACAAGAATGGTGAGAGTGGGCACCCTTGTCTTCTTCCTGATCTTAGAGGGATAACTTTCAGTTTTCCACTATTGTGTATAATGTCAGCTGTGGGTTGGTTTGTCAAATGAGGCCTTTATTAGGTTGAGGCACGTTCCTCATATACCCATTTTATTGAGAGTTTTTCTCATAAATGGCTGTTGAATCTTGTCGTATGCTTTTTCTGCATCTACTGAGATGATCATATGATTTTTATCCTTCATTTTGTTAGTGTGGTGTATCATATTGATTGATTTGTGGATGTTGAACCATCCTTGCATCCCTAGAGTAAGCCCCACTTGATCATGGTGTATGATCCTCTTAAGGTAGCACATGTGTTCAGTTTGCTAATATTTTGTTGAGGATTTTTGTGTTTATGTTCATCAGAAATATTGGCCTGTAATTTTCTTTTTTTGTGTTGTGTTTGTCTGGTTTTGGTATCAGGAAGATGCGGGCCTCTTAAAATGAGTTAGGAAGTGTTCCATTTTCTTCAACTTTTTGGGTGAGTTTGAGAAGGATAGATATTAAATCCTTGAATGTTTGGCAAGATTCACCTGTGAAGCTGTCGGCCCTGGACGTTTGTTTCTGGAGAAGTTTTTTTTATGACTCTTTCAGTCTTCTTACTAGTGATCAGTCCTTTCAGATTTTCTATTTCTTCATGATTCAGTCTTGGAAATTTGTATGATTCTAAGAATTTTTTCATTTCTTCTAGGTTTCCCAGTTGGTTGGGAGTACAGCTATTTTCTCTCTTTTTTTTCTTAAACATCTTTATTGGGGTATAATTCCTTTACAATGGTGTGTTAGTTTCTGCTTTATAACAAAGTGAATCAGTTATACATATACATATGTTCCCATATCTCTTCCCTCTTGCGTCTCCCTCCCTCCCACCCTCCCTATCCCACCCCTCCAGGCGGTCACAAAGCACCGAGCTGATATCCCTGTGCTATGCGGCTGCTTCCCACTAGCTATCTACCTTACGTTTGTTAGTGTATATATGTCCATGCCTCTCTCTCGCTTTGTCACCCTTCCCCCTCCCCATATCCTCAAGCCCGTTCTCCAGTAGGTCTGTGTCTTTATTCCTGTCTTAACCCTAGGTTCTTCATGACATTTTTTTTCTTAAATTCCATATATATGTGTTAGCATACGGTATTTGTCTTTCTCTTTCTGACTTACTTCACTCTGTATGACAGACACTAGATCTACCCACCTCATTACAAATAGCTCAATTTCGTTTCTTTTTATGGCTGAGTAATGTTCCATTGTATATATGTGCCACATCTTCTTTATCCATTCATCCGATGATGGGCACTTAGGTTGTTTCCATCTCCGGGCTATTGTAAATAGAGCTGCAATGAACATTTTGGTACATGACTCTTTTTGAATTATGGTTTTCTCAGGGTATATGCCCAATAGTGGGATCGCTGGGTCATATGGTAGTTCTATTTGTAGTTTTTTAAGGACCCTCCATACTGTTCTCCATAGTGGCTGAACCAATTCACATTCCCACCAGCAGTGCAGGAGTGTTCCCTTTTCTCCACACCCTCTCCAGCATTTATTGTTTCTAGATTTGTTGATGATGGCCATTCTGACTGGTGTGAGATGATATCTCATTGTAGTTTTGATTTGCATTTCTCTAATGATTAATGATGTTGAGCATTCTTTCATGTGTTTGTTGGCAGTCTGTATATCTTCTTTGGAGAAATGTCTATTTAGGTCTTCTGCCCATTTTCGGATTGGGTTCTTTGTGTTTTTGTTATTGAGCTGCATGAGCTGCTTGTAAATTTTGAAAATTAATCCTTTGTCAGTTGCTTCATTTGCAAATATTTTCTCCCATTCTGAGGGTTGTCTTTTGGTCTTGTTTATGGTTTCCTTTGTTGTGCAAAAGCTTTGAAGTTTCATTAGGTCCCATTTGTTTATTTTTGTTTTTATTTCCATTTCTCTAGGAGGTGGGTCAAAAAGGATCTTGCTGTGATTTATGTCATAGAGTGTCCTGCCTATGTTTTCCTCTAAGAATTTGATAGTTTCTGGCCTTACATTTAGGTCTTTAATCCATTTTGAGCTTAGTTTTGTGTATGGTGTTAGGGAGTGATCTAATCTCATACTTTTACATGTACCTGTCCAGTTTTCCCAGCACCACTTATTGAAGAGGCTGTCCTTTCTCCACTGTACATTCCTGCCTCCTTTATCAAAGATAAGGTGACCATATGTGCATGGGTTTATCTCTGGGCTTTCTATCCTGTTCCTTGATCTATCTTTCTGTTTTTGTGCCAGTACCATACTGTCTTGATTACTGTAGCTTTGTAGTATAGTATGAAGTCAGGGAGCCTGCTTCCTCCAGCTCCGTTTTTTGTTCTCAAGATTGCTTTGGCTATTCGGGGTCTTTCGTGTTTCCATACAAATTGTGAAATTTTTTGTTCTAGTTCTGTGAAAAATGCCAGTGGTAGTTTGATAGGGATTGCATTGAATCTGTAGATTGCTTTGGGTAGTAGAGTCATTTTCACAATGTTGATTCTTCCAATCCAAGAACATGGTATATCTCTCCATCTATTTGTATCATCTTTAATTTCTTTCATCAGTGTCTTATAATTTTCTGCATACAGGTGTTTTGTCTCCATAGGTAGGTTTCTTCCTAGATATTTTATTCTTTTTGTTGCAGTCGTAAATCGGAGTGTTTTCTTGATTTCGCTTTCAGATTTTTCATCATTAGTGTATAGGAATGCAAGAGATTTCTGTGCATTAATTTTGTATCCTGCAACTTTACCACATTCATTGATTAGCTCTAGTAGTTTTCTGGTAGCATCTTTAGGATTCTCTATGTATAGTATCATGTCATCTGCAAACAGTGACAGCTTTACTTCTTCTTTTCTGATTCGGATTCCTTTTATTTCCTTTTCTTCTCTGATTGCTGTGGCTAAAATTTCCAAAACTATATTGAATAAGAGTGGTGAGAGTGGGCAACCTTATCTTGTTCCTGAGCTTAGTGGAAATGCTTTCAGCTTTTCACCATTGAGGACGATGATTGCTGTGGGTTTGTCATGGTCTTTATTATATTGAGGAAAGTTCCCTCTATGCCTACTTTCGGCAGGGTTTTTTATCATAAGTGGGTGTTGAATTTTGTCAAAAGCTTTCTCTGCATCTATTGAGATGATCATATGGTTTTTCTCCTTCAATTTGTTAATATGGTTTATCACATTGATTTGCATATATTGAAGAATCCTTGCATTCCTGGAATAAACTCCACTTGATCATGGTGTATGATCCTTTTAATGTGCTGTTGGATTCTGTTTGCTAGTATTTTGTTGAGGATTTTTGCATCTATGTTCATCACTGATATTGGCCTGTAGTTTTCTTTCTTTGTGACATCCTTGTCTGGTTTTGGTATCAAGGTGATGGTGGCCTCGTGGAATGAGTTTGTGAGCGTTCCTCCCTCTGCTATATTTTGGAAGAGTTTGAGAAGGATAGGTGTTAGCTCTTCTCTAAATGTTTGATAGAATTCGCCTGTGAAGCCATCTGGTCCTGGGCTTTTGTTTGTTGGAAGATTTTTAATCACAGTTTCAATTTCAGTGCTTGTGACTGGTCTGTTCATATTTTCTATTTCTTCCTGATTCAGTCTTGGAAGGTTGTGCATTTCTAAGAATTTGTCCATTTCTTCCAGGTTGTCCATTTTATTGGCATAGAGTTGCTTGTAGTAATCTCTCATGATCTTTTGTATTTCTGCAGTGTCAGTTGTTACGTCTCCTTTTTCATTTCTAATTCTATTGATTTGAGTCTTCTTCCTTTTTCTCTTGATGAGTCTGGCTAATGGTTTATCAATTTTGTTTATCTTCTCAAAGAACCAGCTTTTAGTTCTATTGATCTTTGCTATTGTGTCCTTCATTTATTTCTGATCTGATTTTTATGATTTCTTTCCTTCTGCTAACTTAGGGGGTTTTTTGTTCTTCTTTCTCTAATTGCTTTAGGTGCAAGGTTAGGTTGTTTATTCGAGATGTTTCCTGTTTCTTAAGGTGGGCTTGTATTGCTATCAGCTTCCCTCTTAGAACTGCTTTTGCTGCATCCCATAGGTTTTGGGTCATTGTGTTTCCATTGTCATTTGTTTCTAGGTTTTTTTTTATTTCCTCTTTGATTTCTTCAGTGATCACTTCGTTATTAAGTAGTGTATTGTTTAGCCTCCATGTGTTTGTATTTTTTACTGATCTTTTCCTGTAATTGATATCTAGTCTCATGGCGTTGTGGTCGGAAAAGATACTTGATGCAATTTCAATTTTCTTAAATTTACCAAGGCTTGATTTGTGACCCAAGATATGATCTATCCTGGAGAATGTTCCATGAGCACTTGAGAAAAATGTTTATTCTGTTGTTTTTGCATGGAGTGTCCTATAAATATCAATTAAGTCCATCTTGTTTAATGTATCATTTAAAGCTTGTGTTTCCTTATTTATTTTCATTTTGGATGATCTGCCCATTGGTGAAAGTGGGGTGTTGGAAGTCCCCTGTTATGAATGTGTTACTGTCGATTTCCCCTTTTATGGCTGTTAGTATTTGCCTTATGTATTGAGGTGCTCCTATGTTGGGTGCATAAATATTTACAATTGTTTTATCTTCTTCTTGGATCGATCGCTTGATCATTATGTAGTGTCCTTCTTTGTCTCTTCTAATAGTCTTTATTTTAAAGTCTATTTTGTCTGAGAATTGCTACTCCAGCTTTCTTTTGGTTTCCATTTGCATGGAATATCTTTTTCCATCCCCTTACTTTCAGTCTGTATGTGTCTCTAGGTCTGAAGTGGGTCTCTTGTAGACAGCATATATATGGGTCTTGTTTTTGTATCCATTCAGCCAATCTGTGTCTTTTGGTGGGAGCATTTAGTCCATTTACATTTAAGGTAATTATTGATATGTATGTTCCTATTCCCATTTTCTAAATTGTTTTGGGTTCGTTATTGTAGGTCTTTTCCTTCTCTTGTGTTTCTTGCCTAGAGACGTGCCTTTAGCATTTGTTGTAGAGCTGGTTTGGTGGTGCTGAACTCTCTCAGCTTTTGCTTGTCTGTAAAGGTTTTAATTTCTCTCTCAAATCTGAATGAGATCCTTGCTGGGTAGAGTAATCTTGGTTGCAGGTTTTTCTCCTTCATCACTTTCAGTATGTCCTGCCACTCCCTTCTGGCTTGCAGAGTTTCTGCTGAGAGATCAGCTGTTAACCTTATGGGGATTCCCTTGTGTGTTATTTGTTGTTTTTCCCTTGCTGCTTTTTTTTTTTTTTTTTTTTTTTTTTTGATACATGGGCCTCTCACTGTTGTGGCCTCTTCTGTTGCAGAGCACAGGCTCCGGACCCGCAGGCTCAGCGGCCATGGCTCACGGGCCCAGCTGCTTCGCGGCATGTGGGATCTTCCCAGAGTGGGGCATGAACCCGTGTCCCCTGCATAGGCAGGCGGACTCTCAACCACTGCGCCACCAGGGAAGACCCTCCCTTGCTGCTTTTAATATGTTTTCTTTGTATTTAATTTTTGACAGTTTGATTAATATGTGTCGGTGTATTTCTCCTTGGATTTATCCTGTATGGGACTCTCTGTGCTTCCTGGACTTGATTAAATATTTCCTTTCCCATATTAGGGAAGTTTTCAACTATAATCTCTTCAAATATTTTCTCAGTCCCTTTCTTTTTCTCTTCTTCTTCTGGAATCCCTATAATTCGAATGTTGGTGCGTTTAATGTTGTCCCAGAGGTCTCTGAGACTGTCCTCAGTTCTTTTCATTCTTTTTCTTTATTCTGCTCTGCAGTAGTTATTTCCACTATTTTATCTTCCAGGTCACTTATCTGTTCCTCTGCCTCAGTTATTCTGCTATTGATCCCATCTAGAGTATTTTTAATTTCATTTATTGTGTTGTGCATCATTGCTTGTTTCATCTTTAGTTCTTGTAGGTCCTTGTTGTTTCTTGCATTTTGTCTATTCTCTTTCCAAGATTTTGCATCATCTTTACTATCATTATTCTGAATTATTTTTCAGGTAGCCTGCCTATTTCCTCTTCATTTGTTAGGTCTTGCGGGTTTTTATCTTGTTCCTTCATCTGTTGTGTGTTTTTCTGTCTTCTCATTTTGCTTAACTTACTGTGTTTGGGGTCTCCTTTTTGCAGGCTGCAGGTTCGTACTTCCCATTGTTTTTGGTGTCTGTCCCCAGTGGCTAATGTTGGTTCAGTGGGTTGTGGAGGGGACTAGTGCCTGTGTTCTGGTGGATGAGGCTGGATCTTGTCTTTCTGGTGGGCAGGTCCACGTCTGGTGGTGTGTTTTGGGGTGTCTGTGGCCTTATGATTTTAGGTAGCCTCTCTGCTAATGGGTGGGGTTGTGTGCCTGTCTTGCTAGTTGTTTGGCATAGGGTGTCCAGCACTGTAGCTTGCTGGTCGTTGAGTGAAGCTGGGTGCTGGTGTTGAGATGGAGCTCTCTGGGAGATTTTCACCATTTGATATTATGTGGAGCTGGGAGGTCTCTTGTTGACCAGTGTCCTGAAGTTGGCTCTCCCACCTCAGAGGCACTGCACTGACTCCTGGCTGCAGCTCCAAGAGCTTTCATCCACACGGCTCAGAATAAAAGGGAGAAAAAGTAGAAAGAAAGAATTATTAGAAGAAGAAAGAAAGAAAGGAAGGAAAGAAGGAAATAAAGGAGGGAGGGAGGGGAGGGAGTGACGGTGGGAGGGAGGGAGGAAGGAAGGAGGGAAGGAAGGAAAAAAGAAAGAAGATAAAGTAAAATAAAATAAAGTAAAATATAATAAAGTTATTAAATTAAAAAATAGGGCTTCCCTGGTGGTGCAGTGGTTGAGAGTCCACCTGCTGATGCAGGGGACAGGGGTTTGTGCCCCGGTCCGAGAAGATCCCACATGCCACGGAGCGGCTGGGCCCGTGAGCCTTGGCCGCTGAGCCTGCGCGTCTGGAGCCTGTGCTCCGCAATGGGAGAGGCCACAACAGTGAGAGGCCCGCGTAATGCAAAAAAAATAATAATTATTATTATGAAAAAAATTTTGAAAAAACAACGGACGGGTAGAACCTTAGGACAAATGGTGGAAGCAAAGCTATACAGACAAAATCTCACACAGAAGCATACACATACACACAAAAAGCGGAAAAGGGGGAAAAAATCATAAATCTTGCTCTCAAAGCCCACCTCCTCAATTTGGGACGATTCGTTGTCTATTCATGTATTACACGGATGCAGGTACATCAAGTGGATTGTGGAGGTTTAATCCGCTGCTCCTGAGGCTGCTGGGAGAGATTTCCCTTTCTCTTCACTGTTAGCACAGCTCCAGGGGCTGAGTTTTGGATTTGGCCCCGCCTCTGGGTGTAGGTCGCTGGAGGGCGTCTGTTCTTCGCTCAGACAGGACGGGGTTAAAGGAGCCGCTGATTCGGGGGCTCTGGCGCACTCAGGCCTGGGGGGAGGGAGGGGCACGGAGTGCGGGGCGGGCCCGCGGCGGCAGAGGCCGGCGTGACGTTGCACCAGCCAGAGGCGGTCCGTGCGTTCTGCCGGGTAAGTTGTCCCTGGATCCCGGGACCCTGGCGGTGGAGGGCTGCAGAGGCTCCCAGGAGGGGGGCGTGGACAGTGACCTGTGCTCGCACACAGGCTTCTTGGTGGCGGCAGCAGCAGCCTTAGCGTCTCCCGCCTGTCTCTGGGGTCCGCGCTTTTAGCCGCGGCTCGCGCCCGTCTCTGGAGCTCCTTTAAGCAGCGCTCTTACTGCCCTCTCCTCGCGCACCAGGAAACAAAGAGGGAAGAAAAAGTCTCTTGCCTCTTCGGCAGGTCCAGACTTTTCCCTGGACTCCCTCCCGGCCAGCCGCGGCGCACTAACCCCTGCAGGCTGTGTTCACGCCGCCAACCCCAGTCCTCTGCCGGCGCTCGGACCGAAGCCCAAGCCTCAGCTCCCACCCCTGCCCGCCCCGGCGGGGGAGCAGACAAGCCTCTCGGGCTGGTGAGTGCCGGTCGGCACCGATCCTCTGTGCGGGAATCTCTCCGCTTTGCCCTCCGCACCCCTGTTGCTGTGCTCTCCTCCGCGGCCCCGAAGCTTCCCCCTCCGCCACCCGCAGTCTCCGCCCGCGAAGGGGCTTCCTAGTGTGTGGAAACTTTTCCTCCTTCACGGCTTCCTACCACTGGTGCAGGTCCAGTCCCCATCCTTTTGTCTCTGTTGTTTCTTTTCTTTTTCCCTACCGAGGTACGTGGGGAGTTTCTTGCCTTTTGGGAGGTCTGAGGTCTTCTGCCAGCGTTCAGTAGGTGTTCTGTAGGAGTTGTTCCACGTGTAGGTGTATTTCTGGTGTATCTGTGGGGAGGAAGGTGATCCCCGCGTCTTACTCTTCCGCCATCTTCCCCTCCGGCCCCCAGCTATTCTCTTGTAATCCTTGTAATCCTTTGCATTTCTGTGACTTTCATTGTTATTTCTCATCTTTCATTTCTGAGTTTATTTATCAGAGTCTTCTTTTTCCTTAGTGATTCTTCCCAAAGGTTTGTCAAGTTATCTTTCCAGAGAGCCAACTCTTAGTTTCATTGATCTTTTCTATCATCTTTTTAGTGTCTATTTTATTTTTTAAATTTCTGTTCTGATTTTTATTATTTCCTTCCTTCTACTGACTTTGGGCTTTGTTCTTCTTTTTCTAGTTCCTTTAGGTGCAAGATTAGATTGTTTATTTGAGATTTTCCATGTTTCTTGAGGTAGGCCTGTATTGCTATAAACTTCCCTCTTAGTACCACTTTTGCTGCATCCCATAGATTTCAGTATGCCATATTTTCATTTGTCTTTAGGTAATTTTAATTTTTTTTGATTTTTTGTTGACCCAATAGTTGTTCAGTAGCATGTTGTTCAGTCGTCATTTATTTGTGATTTTTCCAGTTTTCTTGTAGTTGAGTTTTAGTTTCATACCGTTGTGTTCGGAAGAGATGTTTGATATGATTTCAGTCTTCTTAAATTTACTGAGCTTTGTTTTGTGTCCCAATACGTGGTCTATCCTTGAGAATGTTTCATCTGCACTTGAGAAGAATGTGTATTCTACTGCGTTTGGATGGAATTTTCTGTACAAGCTTATAAAATCCATCTGGTCTAATGTTTCATTTAAGGCCACTGTTTGCTTATTGACTTTCTGCCTGGATGATCTATCCATAGATGTAAGTATGGGGTTAACTATTATTGTGGTGGTGTTGTCAGTTTCTTCCTTTAGTCCTGTTAATAATTGCTTTATATATTTTGGTGCTGCTGTGTTAGGTGCATGTATGTTAATAACTGTTATGTCTTCTTGATGAATCGTCTGCTTTCTCATTATATAATGTCCATCTTTGTCTCTTGTTACCATTTTTGGCTTGAAGTCTATTGTGTCTGATACAAGTACGGCTACATCCGCTTTCTTTTCAGCTGCTGTTCGCTTGTAGTATCATCTTCCATACCCTCTCTTTGAGCATATGTTTGTCTTTAGAGCTGACGTGGGTCTCCTGGAAGCAGCATATAGTTGGGTCTTCTTTTTTGTCCAGGTAGCTGCTCTGTGCCTTTTGATTGGTGAGTTCAATCCATTTATATTTAGGGTGATTATTGAGAGATGAGGACTTAGTACTGCCATTTTATCTTTTGTTTTCTGGTAGCTCTATATCGCTGTTGTTTCTTTTTCCCTGTGTTTCTGTTATTTCAACTTGGTGATTTTCTATGCCATTTCTTCAGTTTCCTCTTTTTTTATGCTTTGTGTCTCTGCTCTAGATTTATGTTTTGTGCTTACCATGATGTTTGTATAAAGCATATCATAGATAAAATTTTATCATAGATAAAATATGTTTTTATTGTCTCAAATTATCCTTCTTTATGTTGTGAGTTTCTTACCAAATTGAAGGTAGCTATAGTTATTTTTACTGCTTTTTTTCTCTTTAATCTTTATACTGTAATAAATGTTTAAAAACCTATTCTGGGGGCTTCCCTGGTGGCGCAGTGGTTGAGAGTCCGCCTGCCGATGCAGGGGACAAGGGTTCGTGCCCCGGTCCGGGAAGATCCCACATGCCGCGGAGCGGCTGGGCACCGTGAGCCGTGGCCGCTGAGCCTGCACGTCCGGAGCCTGTGCTCCAGAATGGGAGAGGCCACAACAGTGAGAGGCTCACATACCACCAAAAAAAAAAAAAAACAAAACCCAAACACCTATTCTGATACATAGTTGCAATTTCTGATTCTGTCTGTTAGCACGTTACTCAAAGATTTGTGTACTTTGGCCTTTTTGTATCGGGTAGAAGAGTTCCTTTCAATATTTCTTGTAATGCAGGTCTAGTGCAGGTCTAACTCCTTCAGCTTTTGTTTGTCTGGGAAAGCCTTTATTTCTCTTTCGTATCTGAATGACAGCTTTGCTGGATAGAGTATTCTTGGGTGACAGTTCTTTCAGTATTTTGAGAATGTTATTCCACTGTCTGTTGGCTTATAGAGTTCTTGCTGGGAAATCTGGCGGTAGATAATGGGAGTTCCTTTGTAGGTTATCATTCTTTTTCCTTGGCTACCTTTCAAATTCTTTGTTACTGACTTTTGACAGTTTTAATATAATGTGTCTTAGAGAAAGAAGGTCTTTTCTGAGGTAATTAGGTGTTCCCTTAGATTCATGGACTTGGATATCCAGTTCCTTCCCCAGGTTTGGGGTGTTCTCAGCTATTATATTTTTAAAATAATATCTCTATGCCCCTCTCCTTCTTTTCCCCCTCTGGGATACCCACTATCCTAATGTCCTTCCTAAAAGAGTCATTTTGTTTTCATAGAATTTCCTCATTTTTAAAGATATTAATTCTCTCTCTTCTACGTGAATCATTTCTAGATTTCCTTCTCCAAGTTCACTAATTCTCTCTTCCATGTGGTCTGCTCTATTTCCAGTGCTTTTCATTGTGTTCTCCATCTTGGTTATTGAATTCTTCAGCTCCATAATTTCCGTTGGGTTCTTTTCTAGAGTTTCAGTCTCTTTGGTAAAATATTCCTTCTGTTCTTTCATTTTATTCCTGAGCTCACTGAACTGCCTTCCTGAGCTTTCTTGTAGCTCATTGTTTTTTTCATCACAGCGTTTTTGAATTCTCTATCGGTGAGATCGTAATATTCCGTGACTTTCAGTTCGGTTTCTGGAGAATTGTCATTTTCTTTCTGTGGTACAATGTCACTGTGGTTCTTCCTGGCACTTGGTGAGTTGTTCCTCTGCTGTTGCATTTGCACTAGTAAACACCTTTTTTCTTTAGGTAAAGCTTTTTTTTTCTTCTTTTTTAACTCGATTCTAACAACTCAACAGGTTATAAATTAGAGGCCTTTCTTTTCCTTTCCAGTAGGTCGTGCTATAGCACAAGTTTCTGGTTTCTCTTACCTGAGATCGCCTTTGAGAATCGGCACTTTGCGCCCTCCACTGGGTGCCCTTGTTGTCCCTGCTTGAGTATCTGGGGGTCATTGGTGCCTTGCTACTGCTGGCCACCACCTGGGACACTGGGATGACGGGCACTTCCACTGTGTCTGGGGTCTCCTGAGTCACAGGCTCCACTGTGGTAGGGGAAGCCAGGGTCGTGAGTGCCTCTGTCGTGTCCTGGGTTTTGGGGTTTATGGGTATTGCTGCTGCAGGCAGGGCGGGGGGCCAGATTTATGGGCACCTCTGTGACTGGAGGGATGGATCACAGGCCCTGCCTCCACTGCCACGTGTTCCCCTGTGGCTGTGGATGCCACCGTGGCCAGGAGGCTGGAGTTGTGTGCACTGTCTCCTCTGATGCAGCTGAGTTCTCTGGGGCTGTGGGCTTGGCTACTGGGGCTGGGGTTCCAGGATCACAAGTACCACCTCTGCTGTTCCCCAGGTTCCGCCGCCTCTGTGTGTTCCAGTCCACCCACCTTCAGATGCACGGATGTATGGAATTTTCTGGTGTCCTGACACGGTGGGCAGAGGCAGCTTTGTTTAGCTGTGGTTGTAGATTGAAGAGGAGAGACAAAGGGGCGTCTCATCCACCGTCCTGCTGACGTCATTCCCTGACCAGGGATTGAACCCAGGCCCTTGGCAGTGAAAGTGCAGAGTCCTAACCACTGGACAGCCAGGGAATTCCCTGCTGACGTCGCTCTTGACTGAGTTTTTTAAGTCATAAATGGTTGTTGGACTTGTCAGATGCTTTTTCTGCATCAGTTGATATGATCATGTGATCGTTCCTTTTTAGCCTGTTGCTGTGATGGATGTTAATTGGCTTTCAAATGCTGTACCAGCCTTGCATACCTGGTATAAATCCCACTTGGTTGTAGTGTATAATTCTTTATACATTTTTGGATTCGATTTGCTAATCTTTTAAGGATTTTTGCATCTGTGTTCCTGAGAGATACTGATCTTTGATCTTGTACTGTCTCTGTCTGGTTTTGGTGTTAGGGTAATGCTGGCCTCATAGAATGAGTGAGGAAGATTCCCTCTGCTTCTGTCCTCTGAACGAGATTGTAGAGAATGGATATAATTTCTTCCTTAAGAGTTTGGTAGAATTCACCTGGCAACCCATCAGGGCCTCGTGCTTTCTGTTTTAGGAGATTATTAATGATTGATTCAGGGGATGTAGTAGAGGCTTGTTCAGATCATCTACTTCCTGTGTGAGTTTTTGCAGCTTGTGTTTTTTCAAGGAATTCGTCCATTTCGTCCAGGTTATCCAATTGGTGGGCACAGAGTTGTTCATAGTATTCCTTTAATATCCTTTTAACATCCATATTACCTATAGTAATGTTCCCTCTTTTATTTCTGATATTTGCAATTAGTGTCCTCTATCTTTTTCTCTTGGTCTGGCTAGATCCTATTGATTTTAGTGATCTTTTCAAAGAACCAGCTTTTGGTTTTGTTGGGTTTTCTCTATTGATGTCTGATTTTTAATTTCCCTGATTTCTGCCCTAGTTCTTGCCATGTCTTCTGCTTAGTTTGGATTTAATGAGCATGTCTTACTTTTATCATTAGCAAATCAGTAAGGATAGGCATTTTTGGAAAAGACCCCATTTCTGCTTTGGGGAGTTCTCAGTCTTACAAACACAGAGGCAGGCAAGAGTAACACAACTCAACGATTCCTGCAACAGAGGAGCTGACGCCTGGGCTAAGAACAGGTTAGGTGGTGGGCGGATGTCAGGAGGAGGACCAGAGGAGTTTTCAATAGGGTTTTGAAGAATGAGTAAGAGTTTGCTAGGTGGATAAAGTCTCAGAGACATGGCAGAGGTGGGCGCACTTAGGAAACTAAAGCTGGCTTGGACCACCTGGGGCCCAGCATGTGTGTGCAGGAAGGGGGCCAATCCTGAGGGTCTTAGTTGGTGTGAGCATAGCGTTGATGTGAGAATCTCATTCTCCATCACTTTTGTCAGTTTCCCAGGTAACCTGAGAAGGCTAAGAATCCCAGCTATGGTGTGAAGTGTCAATATTGCTAATGGCAAAAAATATCACTCTCATTGGCAAATTGCATGTGTTTGAGGACGAGTGTAAAATAAGCGATAAGCACCTGGGATTCTGAGTGCAGTGATTCTTAAAGGGACCCCAGCAGCTCACTTCAGGCAATGGTCATAGGAGGGAGTGATCCCTGCACAGCTTCAGGGCAGCTCCCACACCTGCCTGATCCTTCCGTCCTGGCTGCATCACCTGTCAGGGACAGAGGTCCTGGGGAGCTGTGTGACCTGCTTGGAGGACTCGCCCAGTGGGACCCCTGGGGCTGCTCTGTGTCCTGAGCAGGCAGGGTGGCATCTTGAACCTAAACAGAACCCGCAAGAGGGGTTCCACAGCTAGTGACACTCAGCGGCAAGGCTTTACGCTGAGAACAAGGGACCTAGCAAATCATTCTCAGTCGGGCTGTGACGAGATGAGCATTTAGAACCAACAGTCAGAGGGTCACAAAGCTTTCTGTTGGTGCGTCCCAGGCGCAAAGAAGAAGGATATGCTGGATACTTGTGCATCACTTATTTCATTATGTATTACATTTATTTATTTATAAACTGTATATATGAGCAGTACCATACTAATGGATTGCAAACGTTATAAAATGCACACAAAAGTAGTTATGAAGGAAAGAATACATGAAATAAGCCACGGTGTTAATACTTTCGTTTTCTACCACAGCCTGACCTACTGAGTCCTGAAAGTGAGGCCCAGAGATTGGCATTTCGGCAAGTGCGTAGATGGGGGGGGCAGTGACTCTGGTGCACCTGGTCCAAAGTTCATCCTTGGTAGGTCCACCATAGTATAAAAGCTAGAATTTTCCACAGAGCTTTATACAAAAATCTGCTTTGTCGTTTATTCAACAAGTACTTCATGTCCCAGCTCTGGGTCCCCAAGGATTCTAAGGAAAAACTAGACCACCTGAGGAGTTCTGGCTACGTTAAAAGCTGCCGGTCAGCAGCAAGGCAAGGAGGCAGAAGAGGGCCGTGTCTGGATCAGAAATCCTGACACATCGGGCTGCATGGTGTGGTGACACAGGAACATCGCTGTGGGGAGAGGTGAGGCCGGGCACTTTGTGGTGTTTCCTGAACTGAAAGACAGGGCGGCCCTCTTTGCAGGCTCCGGCATCCTTTCGCCTGGACCCACTTGTGAAAAGTAAAAGCTAAAATGTGTAATGTTATTTGAATCCTATTTTAAATGTGGTGCAAGGTTATTGAAAGGCCCCTTGCGGTGAATCCTGTGATGTGAAGAGTCACTTGAGTCAGGTGAGGAGAGAGATCACCTGTCGTCACTGCAGGATGAGCGAACAGAACACCAGCGGTCACTGCCTGGGCTTGGCCTGGGGCTCTGGGGTTGACGTTACCTGGAAACCGGCCATTCCCCGCATGCACACTAGGTGGCGCTGTAGAGAGCCACTGGGATGCGGGATGCTCGGAAGAGGGGCCTCTTTGGGACAAGCTGGTGGGCCGTTTGCGGGTGACCCTGTGAGGGTCTGGTGGTTCTCACTGAGCACCAAGCAGCAGATCTGTGCGAGGGACTCGTAGGCCCAGTGATAATACGACATAGCAGAGCTGCTGTTTCTTTGTGCTATTGCTTCAACCTGGGTACTTTCCTGAGAGCTTCTCTCCCGTTCTATCACCTGATCCCCTGATGGGGCACGTACTATCTATCACTGTCCCTTTTTCACAGTTGAGGAAACCAAGGCAAAGGGGTGGGGGGACACGTGCCCGTTTTTTTGTTGTTTGGTTTTTTGAGCCTTCTTTTAATTTATTTTTATTTTTGGCTGTGTTGGGTCTTCGTTTCTGTGCGAGGGCTTTCTCTAGTTGAGGCAAGCGGGGGCCACTCTTCATCGCGTTGTGCGGGCCTCTCACTGTCACGGCCTCTCTTGTTGCAGAGCACAGGCTCCAGACGCGCAGGCTCAGTAGTTGTGGCTCATGGGCCTAGTTGCTCCGCGGCATGTGAGATCTTCCCGGACCAGGGCTCGAACCCGTGTCCCCTGCATCGGCAGGCAGATTCTCAACCACTGCGCCACCAGGGAAGCCCCACATGCCTGTTTTGAACGCAGGTCTCTAGCTCTGTAGCCACGAGGGATCACCCATCAGCAAACTCTCCAGGGCACCTCAGCGTCCCTAAAAGTGTGTCCACTCGGGCCCAGCATGCACGGCCTTGAGGCTCTCAGTTCTCCTGGAGCCTCAGTTTCCCCTCAAAAAGGGCATCTCAATTCCCTTGGAGAATTACTTTAAGAACCTGAAGTCTTAATTCTGCGAGACTGTCCCTCAGGCCCTTCTGCAGAGGGCAGTAAGGGCTGCCCCTGGCTGCCCACTCTTCTCTGTCCTAATGGGGAGCAGGGCGGCCTGCTCTGGCCCAGGAAGCCACCCTCGGGCAGAAGTCTTCCAGGGCCTGAGGGAGCTGCCGTGAGGATGACACAGGTTGAGGTGGGCAGTGTGCTTAGCGCCACCCAGCGGTGGACAAGTGTTGATGGAGGTCCCTCTGTGCAGGGGACAGGACGTGGACATCTTTGGGGCCATTGTCCTGCTGACCACAGTGGCACACAGAGACCCCTGCACAGGAGGAGCTGAGCAGAGAGAAGGGTCCCCGGCCTCCTCACCAGTGGTCCCCGGGGAGCTCAGATATGCAGAGTCTTGGGCTCCACCCTGACCCTCTGAATCAGGGTCTGCATTGTGTGGGACCCTAGATGCTCCAGGTCACGGAGGAAGGGTAGCAGCCCTGGTCGGAAAGCCATCCTTTCTTTTGACTGCGGCAGCTGGGTGACCACAGAGACCTCCTGTTCTCTGGGAGGGGGCAGGTTTCAGGGGGACTGGCTTTGTCCTTGTCTCAGATTCTTAGTTCCCTTGCCTCAGGCACTGTGGCCCATTTCTGTGTCATTCTCAGCACAGCGCCCGGCACGTAGTAGGTCCTTAGTGACGACTGAGGTGATGAACCTTGGAAGAAACACAGGAGATACGACCTGGGCTGGGTTCCATTGCTCCATTTCACAGATGACAAGACCGAGGCCCAGGAGATTAATTGGCTGGTTTGGGCACCATGGGTAGTTGTTATGAGATGGGTCTGGGCTGGAGCTCAGGGCCCAGACTCCACCCCCTGTCCCTTGCACACAGCTCTTGACACAGCAGGGCACCCTCTCTTTCCTCTTGTGACAGGCAGCGATGCTTTTTCCAGGCTCCAGACTCCAGAGGACTCTGGGGCTGTGGAATTATAGTGATGCACAGACTTATCCACTGAAATGCAGTACTAGCCCACATTTGAAATTCACATTGAAATTCCCTTTTATCCTTGGAAGACAGGGGTACACACAGAGTGAGCCCCGCAACTGGTAGTCCAGCTTTCTGCCCGGAGCATCTTCCTGGGCGGGGGTAGGGCAGGCATGTGGCCTCCAAGCAGAGTGGTGATCACACCAAGATGGGGAGACCTAGGTGCGGTTCTGTGTTGCTGAAGCAGCTGGAGTTCGTAGGTCAGGGTCCTGGAAAAGGGGGCTCTGTGAGGGGGGGCCCCAGAAGTTCACGTGGAGATTCAGCTGGCCGAGGGCAGACAGAATTCCACAGGACTTAGCAGAGATCACCTGTAGGGGCAAGGGAGGAACGTGGTGCTGGAGGCCAGGGATGCTGGGATCCAGCCCAGACCGCGGAGAGACCTCGGAGAGCACCGTGGACCGTCTTTCAAAACCCCAGGAAGGCCAAGCCTCCGGAGTAAGGAACATGCCACGGAGTAGACGACCATGTTCAAAACCAAAATAGACCTGCCATCGTTGTGAACATGTTCAGGGTCTTAAGGAACAGGATGAATGAACAGATGGAGAATCTTTGCAGAGAACCAGAAACTATAAAAGAGAAAAAGAAACTATAAAATGCAGATTCCAGAATTGAAAAGTATGAAGTCTGAAATGGAAAATCCACAGCAGGTTAAAGACGGCCCCACAGCATCCCTGCTCGTGCCGAGGCAGGTGCGAGGACTCCTCACACGGGGCTCCTGCCGCCGTGGGGGGGGGCATCCCCGCCCTGCTCCACTCTCGGGGCACCCATGCCTTCCGCCGCCTCCCACTCAAATGCCAAAGCCTCAAGCGGCCGAGCCCCCTGGATTCCACAGTTGCCAGTCTGCAGTTTGGGGGGAAAACGGCGGGAGTATACGCATCCTTGTAGCTAAGACTTGGCGCGTCTCTGTAATGATGTCCTTAGGATAAATTCCAAAGTGTGACTAATTGAGGAAAAGATCCCGTGCTGAGTTTATTTTTAACTCCTCAGCCTTCTGTTCTTCTTTATACCCGACCCCATTTACAGCTCCTCTCAAGACCGTGGTTCTGGAAGCAGTCGCGAGGCAATGATCCAGGGTGGGGGGGGGAGGAGCGTCTGTCTAAACCTAAAATACGTGGCAGCTTCGCTCCAGGGATGCTCGCCTTGCCAGGGATCGAGCTGATGGGAATATTCATCCACGTGCAGGGAGACACAGGGACGAGGGCAGTCCCTGAAGCTCTGGTGAAGAGACCAAGAATAAGCACTAACCTAGATGTCCGTTCACAGGGAGCTGGATCAACAAGCGGTGGGATTATGTGGCATCCACACTCGGGGATCCTTTGCAGCCGTAAAAGAAAGAGCTGGATCAGTCCGTCCTTTAGGAGCAGATGTGTGAGCAACAGCTCTTTGCTGTACTGCGCGTGGTGCGATCCTGCTTCTGTGAAACAGAAGAGTTAAGTGGGCGTGTCAGTGGTTAACGGTAAAGAAAGAGTTCTGGAAGCAGGTGCCAGAAAACACCCGTCGTGGTTTCTTCTGGAGGCGAGATGTGGGCGGGGAAAGGGGATCCTTTCCTCTCAGTACTGCTCTTGTGCTTCGGTTGTTTGCAATGCGTGTGCATTGTTCTTATAGCTGAGTGAGAGATCACGCTTCTCGGAGCCAGAAGGCAGACAGCCTGAGCTCTGCGCCCAGCTGTGACCTGGGACAGCTCCCACCTCCGTGAACTTGAACTTAACCTTACCTCTCGTTAACTCACCGTTGAGGTGAGCGGGCGGAAGCCTCTGGGCCGGTGGGCTCTGATAAGAGTCAGCAAACACCCTGTAAATGGAAGGGTGACCTAATCTATTTTTTCTTTTTCAAAGCTTGTTAATTTGGTAAATGATATTGGTTGCTTCTCAAATGATAAACCACTTTGCCTCCCAGCTGGTCCTGATGTGTTACCGTTTGTATAAATCGTTGGATTGGATTTGCTACCGTTCTGTTTAGGATTTTTATATCCATGCTCACGAGGGCTATTAATCGAACGCGGGCTCCCTGCACTGGGAGCATGGAGTCTTACCCACTGGACCAGCAGGGATGTGTCCCTCCTTGCGCGTCTTCTGTCTCCTTGCTCTGTCAGTTACGTAGACAGAGGTCTGAAATCTCCAACTATAACTGTGGATTTGTCTACCCCTCTCAGTTCTATTAGTTTTTGCTTCATGTATTTGACCCTCGTAATAGGGCCATCAATATCTAGGACTGTCCCATCTTCCTAATGAAGTTGTCCCTCTATCACTTGGGACGATCCTCCTTATCCCTGAGTAACTCCTTTGCTCTGGAATCTCCCTTGTCTGATGTTAATAGACCCCTTCAACTTTCTCTTGATTAATCTTAGAATGGTACCTCATTTTCCCTTTGTACGTTTCATCTATAATATTGGCATCTTTTTATTTAAAGTGCATGTTTTGTAGGCAGCATGTAGTTTGCTCTTGCTTTTTTGTCCATCCTAAGAATTTTTGCCTCTAGTTAAGGTGTTCAGACTGTTTACACTTCATGTGATCATTGATTTTATTGAGTTTACGTCCACTGTCTGGTTCTGCAGATCTCCAACTTCTGTCTGTGTTGCTCTGCCTCCCATTTCCACCCACAGACTCTTGCTGTCTCGGTCTCTAAGGCTTCATCTTTTCAACTCAGGTAGTTTTCCAAGCTCTTCCTGTTGCCTCTCCCCGGTCCATGGCCCAGGAAATCTCCAGAGGCAGTAAGCTGGGTCAGCATAGGGCTCGCTTTATTTGATTCCCATCTCGGGGGTCACTGTCTTTTCCAGTATCATCAAAACCATTGTTTCATATATTTTGATTTTTGTTTGTTTTATTTATGGGTGGGAAATTCAGTGTGTATTACTCCATCCTGGTCAGAAGTAGAAGTTAAAGTCACCACTCTTACTTTGGAGCCCGAGACAAGTTTTCATGGTACATCCCTTCTATGGAACCAGCTGGGTTCTGATATGACGGGTCCTTAGGAGGGAATCCTTCTCATAGGTTCCAGCCCAGATGCTCCTTCCTTCAGAAACCCTTCCTTGATCTTGACAAGCGCCCTTCCTCGTGTGGCCTGTTCATTCCTCCTTGTGCTGTGTAATTCAGCAGACACTTCCCGAGTTTGTGCAGGGAAAGAAATGAACAAGGCAGAGTCCGCTCCGTGGAGGAGCTCACCAGATTTGTTTTTCTCCATTGAGTGAAAATGTTTCAAGCTCAGATGATGACTGTGGTTAGGGAAAGCCACACAAACAGATAATTAGAATACGTTGTGAGGATGTGCAAATAGGAACACACATAATGTGTTTCAGATCGTTACAGGGGCTTGTTTTCACGTCTCCCTCCCTCACCTGAGTGAGCTCAGTGGGGCGTGCACCACGTGGTCCTCATTTCTGCTCTTGGGGGCCAGGCGTACAACAGGTGCACTAGAGATGGTGCCTTGCTGAACCTAACAGATCTGCGAAGGTCACGGCTAAGAGTGTGGATGCCGAGCTCAGGCCTGGGGATGAATCTCGGTTCTGTCGCTTGACCTATCAGCAAGAAAACAGGAGCTCAGTTGTGGACATGCTAAGTTTGAGATGCCTGATTGGGGCCTGGGTAGAGACATCATGAAGGAAGCCAAAGATGCACCATGGATTCAGGAGAGAGGATGTAGCTGGAGAGGGAGATTCTGAGCGTTGGCAGCTGGTCCTTAGTGTCGTGGGACTGAAGAGGTTGTGTAGGAAGCAAGCGTGGAGGAGGGGTTTGAGGGTTGAGTCCTGGGCTCACCCACGTCTAGAGGGGAGATGATGCAGAACCAGCAAAGGAGACAGAGGCGTGGCTATGGCAGTGGGAGGATGCCGGCCAGTGGTGCATAGGGAGAGAGAAGGGAGGCTTCACAAGGAAGAGAGTGGTCCAAGGCCTGAGACCCCCCACGAGCATCCTTTCTCCACCGGGTGGCTAATGGGCGCTGATGAGACGGGGTTGAGGGTATGTTCTGAGTCCCACACACGCTGGTGTGTCGGCCTGCGTGGAGATCGGGAGGCTGCCCCCCGCTCGGTGAGGTGGAGCCCAGAGCTCTGGGGTCAGCAGCTCTCTGGGCCATGCTGGGTCCTGGGAGAAGAGCCAGCATTGCCCACCCTGCTTCCTGAGCCCTGTCTGTCAGCTGTGTGTGGGAAAAACTCTCCAACATTGGCTGGAGTTGAGCTGGATCTGGTAACATCAAGGTTTTACTTTTTTTTTTTTAACATCTTTATTGGAGTATAATTGCTTTACAGTGGTGTGTTAGTTTCTGCTGTATAACAAAGTGAATCAGTTATACATATACATATGTCCCCATATCTCTTCCCTCTTGTGTCTCCCTCCCTCCCACCCTCCCTATCCCACCCCTCTAGGCGGTCACAAAGCACTGAGCTGATCTCCCTGTGCTATGCGGCTGCTTCCCACTAGCTATCTGTTTTACGTTTGTTAGTGTATATATGTCCATGCCACTCTCTCACTTTGTCCCAGCTTACCCTTACCCCTCCCTGTATCCTCAAGTCCATTCTCTAGTAGGTCGGCATCTTTATTCCCGTCTTGCCCCTAGGTTCTTCTGACGATTTGTTTTTCTCTTTTTTTTTTTCGATTACATATATATGTGTTAGCATACGGTATTTGTTTTTCTCTTTCTGACTTCACTCTGTATGACAGTCTCTAGGTCCATCCATCTCACTACAAATAACTCAGTTTCGTTCCTTTTGATGGCTGAGTAATATTCCATTGTATATATGTGCCACATCTTCTTTATCCATTCATCTGTTGATGGGCACTTAGGTTGTTTCCATGTCCTGGTTATTGTAAATAGAGCTGCAGTGAACATTTTGGTAAACGACTCTTTTTGAATTATGGTTTTCTCAGGGTATATGCCCAGTAGTGGGATTGCTGGGTCATATGGTAGTTCTATTTTTAGTTTGTTAAGGAACCTCCATACTTTTCTCCACAGTGGCTGTATCAATTTACATTCCCACCAACGGTGCAAGAGTGTTCCCTTTTCTCCACACCCTCTCCAGCATTTACTGTTTGTAAATTTTTTGATGATGGCATTCTGACTGGTGTGAGATGATATCTCATTGTAGTTTTGATTTGCATTTCTCTAATGATTACGGATGTTGAGTATTCTTTCATGTGTTTGTTGGCAGTCTGTATATCTTCTTTGGAGAAATGTCTGTTTAGGTCTTCTGCCCATTTTTGGATTGGGTTGTTTGTTTTTTTTGATATTGAGCTGCATGTGTTGCTTGTATGTTTTGGAGATTAATCCTTTGTCAGTTGCTTCATCTGCAAATATTTTCTCCTATTCTGAGGGTTGTCTTTTCATCTTGTTTATGGTTTCCTTTGCTGTGCAAAAGCTTTTTAGTTTCATTAGGTCCCATTTGTTTATTTTTGTTTTTATTTCCATTTCTCTAGGAGGTGGGTCAAAAAGGATCTTGCTGTGGTGTATGTCATAGAGTGTTGTGCCTATGTTTTCCTCGAAGACTTTGATGGTGTCTGGCCTTACATTTAGGTGTTTAATCCATTTTGAGTTTATTTTTGTGTATGGTGTTAGGGAGTGTTCTAATTTCATTCTTTTCCATGTAGCTGACCAGTTTTCCCAGCACCACTTATTGAAGAGGCTGTCTTTTCTCCACTGTATATTCTTGCCTCCTTTATCAAAGATAAGGTGACCATATGTGCCTGGGTTTATCTCTGGGCTTTCTATCCTGTTCCATTGATCTGTCTTTCTGTTTCTGTGCCAGTACCATACTGTCTTGATTACTGTAGCTTTGTAGTATGGTATGAAGTCAGGGAGCCTGATTCCTCCAGCTCCATTTTTCATAAGATTGCTTTGGCTATTCGGGGTCTTTTGTGTTTCCATACAAATTGTGAAGATTTTTGTTCTAGTTCTGTGAAAAATGCCAGTGGTAATTTGATAGGGATTGCATTGAATCTGTAGATTGCTTTGGGTAGTAGAGTCATTTTCACAATGTTGATTCTTCCAATCCAAGAACATGATATATCTCTCCATCTATTTGTATCATTTTTAATTGCTTTCATCAGTGTCTTATAATTTTCTGCATACAGGTCTTTTGTCTCCTTAGGTAGGTTTATTCCTAGATATTTTATTCTTCATGTTGCAATGGTAAATGGGAGTTTTTTCTTGATTTCACTTTCAGATTTTTCATCATTAGTGTATAGGAATGCAAGAGATTTCTGTGCGTTAATTTTGTATCCTGCTACTTCACCAAATTCATTGATTAGCTCTAGTAGTTTTCTGGTAGCATCTTTAGGATTCTCTCTATATAGTATCATGTCATCTGCAAACAGTGACAGCTTTACTTCTTCTTTTCCGATTTGGATTCCTTTTATTTCCTTTTCTTCTCTGATTGCTGTGGCTAAAACTTCCAAAACTATGTTGAATAAGAGTGGTGAGAGTGGGCAACCTTGTCTTGTTCCTGATCTTAGTGGAAATGCTTTCAGTTTTTCACCATTGAGGATGATGTTGGCTGTGGGTTTTTCATATATGGCCTTTATTATATTGAGGAAAGTTCCCTCAATGCCTACTTTCTTGAGGGATTTTATCATAAATGGGTGTTGAATTTTGTCAAGAGTTTTCTCTGCATCTATTGAGATTATCATATGGTTTTTCTCCTTCAACTTGTTAATATGGTGTATCATGTTGATTGATGTGTAAATAAGGAAGAATCCTTGCATTCCTGGGATAAATCCCACTTGATCATAGTGTATGATCCTTTTAAAGTGCTGTTGGATTCTGTTTGCTAGTGTTCTGTTGAGGATTTTGCATCTATGTTCATCACTGATATTGGCCTGTAGTTTTCTTTCTTTGTGACATCTTTGTCTGGTTTCGGTATCAGAGTGATCGTGGCCTCGTAGAATGAATTTGGGAGTGTTCCTTCTGCTATATTTTGGAAGAGTTTGAGAAGGATAAGTGTTAGCTCTTCTCTAAATGTTTGATAGAATTCGCCTGTGAAGCCATCTGGTCCAGGGATTTTGTTTGTTGGAAGATTTTTAATCACAGTTTCAATTTCAGTGCTTGTGATTGGTCTGTTCATATTTTCTATTTCTTCCTGATTCAGTCTTGGCAGATTGTGCCTTTCTAAGAATTTGTCCATTTCTTCCAGTTTGTCCATTTTATTGGCATATAGTTGCTTGTAGTAATCTCTCATGATCCTTTGTATTTCTGCAGTGTCAGTAGTTACATCTCCTTTTTCATTTCTAATTCTGTTGATTTGAGTCTTCTCTTTTTTCTTGACAAGTCTGGTTAATGGTTTATCAATTTTGTTTATCTTCTCAAAGAACCCGTTTTTAATTTTATTGATCTTTGCTATCGTTTCCTTCATTTCTTTTTCATTTATTTCTGATCTGATCTTTATGATTTCTTTCCTTCTGCTAACTTTGGGTTTTTATTGTTCTTCTTTCTCTAATTGATTTAGGTGTAAGTTTAGGTTGTTTGTTTGAGATGTTTCTTGTTTCTTAAGGTAGGATTGTATTGCTATAAACTTCCCTCTTAGAACTGCTTTTGCTGCATCCCATAGGTTTTGGGTCGTCATGTTTTCATTGTCATTTGTTTCTAGGTATTCTTTGATTTCCTCTTTGACTTCTTCAGTGATCTCTTGGTTATTAAGTAGTGTGTGTTTATATTTCTTACAGATCTTTTCCTGTAATCGATATCTAGTCTCATAGCGTTGTGGTCGGAAAAGATACTTGATACGATTTCAATTTTCTTACATTTACCAAGGCTTGATTTGTGACCCAGGATATGATCTATCCTGGAGAATGTTCCATGAGCACTTGAGAAAAATGTGTATTCTGTTGTTTGGGATGGAATGTCCTATAAATATCAATTAAGCCCATCTTGTTTAATGTATCATTTAAAACTTGTGTTTCCTTATTTATTTTCATTTTGGATGATCTGCCCATTGGTGAAAGTGGGGTGTTAAAGTCCCCTACTATGAATGTGTTACTGTCGATTTCCCCTTTTATGGCTGTTAGCATTTGCCTTATGTATTGAGGTGCTCCTATGTTGGGTGCATAAATATTTACAGTTGTTATATCTTCTTCTTGGATTGGCCCCTTGATCATTATGTAGTGTCCTTCTTTGTCTCTTGTAATAGTCTTTATTTTAAAGTCTATTTTTTCTGATATGAGAATTGCTACTCCAGCCTTCTTTTGAGTTACATTTGCATGGAATATCTTTTTCCATCCCCTCACTTTCAGTCCATATGTGTCCCTAGGTCTGAAGTGGGTCTCTTGTAGACAGCATATATAAGGGTCTTGTTTTTGTATCCGTTCAGCCAGTCTTTGTCTTTGGGTTGAAGCATTTACATTTATAGTAATTATCAATATGTATGTTCCTGTCACCATTTCTTAATTGTTTTGGGTTTGTTTTTGTAGGTCTTTTCCTTCTCTTGTGTTTCCTGCCTAGAGAAGTTCCTTTAGTATTTGTTGTAAAGCTGGTTTGGTGGGCTGAATTCTCTTAGCTTTTGCTTGTCTTTAAAGGTTTTAATTTCTCCCTCAAATCTGAATGAGATCCTTGCTGGGTAGAGTAATCTTGGTTGTAGGTTTTGCTCCTTCATCACTTTAAGTATGTCCTGCCACTCCCTTCTGGCTTGCAGAGTTTCTGCTGAAAGATCAGCTGTTAACCTTATGGGGATTCCCTTATGTGTTGTTTTTCCCTTGCTGCTTTTAATATTTGTTCTTTGTATTTAATTTTTGATAGTTTGTTTAATATGTGTCTTGACGTGTTTCTCCTTGGATTTATCCTGTATGGGACTCTCTGTGCTTCCTGGACTTGATTAACTATTTCCTTTCCCATATTAGGGAAGTTTTCAACTATAATCTCTTCAAATATTTTCTCAGTCCCTTTTTCTCTAATAAGGTTTTTCTTTTAATTGACTTACAATATTTGGCCTATGCATTGATTTTTATTGCCTTTGGCCAATCAAGAACTCCATAGAGTATTGAGGAAGACTGGTCTAAAGATAAATGAAAGCCTTGCGCTTGGAAAGACAGTATTGTTTTTGACAAACACGCCCCCGGGGAGAAGGTAGTTTTGCATTGGGCCAGCTCTGAGTCAGATCCAATGTGGACAGCCTTGCAGCGGGGACTTCAGAGAACCAGCGACAGGTCAAATGATGACAGCTCTTTGGGAATGAAGCCTGTTCCCCTCCCCCCAGTGGCTGCCAGGTCCCTGGTTTTCAGCAGAAAACAGACTGCTTCGAGGCTGCTGCCAAGATGGAGAAAGGGCCAGGGGAGAAAGGGACAGAGTAAAACATTCTTCCTGAGAGTCATCCAGTTTTCCTTGAATAAAGATGCCCTGTGTCGCTGCAACCCTTTAGTTAATTTACAGAGTTCTGAAAAAGTTGACTCTGATGATTTTGCAGTTTTCTTGTTGCTTTTATAGAGAGAATTTTCCACCATCTTCACTGCTGTCACTCCACAAAGGTCTTTCTTTTTAAACAATTATTTTGATATAAGGAAGCTATGTTGATGATTAAAAATAAAATACAGAAAACCAAAATTAATAAGTAAAATCCATTCCTGGCATCTCTATGCCGATTTATAAGAAGATTATAAATTCTTACAAAATTAGATGCAAACACATACACAGATATATTTATATATAAAAGTACATGCTTTCCTACAAGTTGCTTTTCTTAGCAACATATCACGTCTGTCTTTTTGTCCCTCAGTAATGTATATACCACTGCTTTTAGGTTCATGATAGGTTGACGATATTCACATGCTACAGAGGCGCCGTAATGTAACACATGCTGTCTTGTCGTATTTCGGCTGTGTTTACTTTCTGTCTTTCGTAAATGAGGCTGCGTGAACACCCTCTTATGTGTGTTTTGTGTGCTTGTCCCATTTGTTTTGGGAGCAGACTCTTGGAGGTGGGATTTCTGGCCCCAAAGGTAGGATCACAAGTGTGTTTGGGGGCCTTTGGGGGAGAGGGTGGCTTGTTCCCATCGTCAGGACAGGAAGGTCTCCTGGCCTCTGTCTCTCAGTGTCACATCCTGCTCTGGATCCCCTGCTCGTTTAGAAGAATTCCCTCAGTTGTGCAGAAGTGCCCCTCAACTTCATGAAAAGCCCTCCCTTTAAGCTATTTGTCTGGAAGTTTCCCATTTTGACTTTTAAGTAGTCAAACCTGTTGACCCCCGATAGCTTGGGGAAGACCGTCAGCCCAGACGTGTTCATCGTGGCCCTACTGGGTGCCATGCTGTGCTCTTAGGGCCTGGATGACTGAGCCGAGGAGAATTAATTGCTCTTAGCACAGAGATTTCCTGTGGAGTGAATTCTCATTTCATCTAGAAATCTCTGATTAAAGGATCTTTCTCTCAGTTAAGAACGAATATGCTTAAAGTTTGTAATGACAAGTATGCCGCGACATTTGCAGTAGGCTTAAAGACATTCTTTATCAAAAGCTAGAAAGATGAAACCACATTCGGTGTAGTTTCGTGGTTAGCATATTACCGTTGTCTAAAAATGCCAATCCTTCTCGCCACCTAGCAGACCTTTGACATTCACGAAGGATTTGTCCTGAGGCCTTTGAGACTCCCTCAGTTCATAAATGCCAGTTTAGCTTTCAATTTCCCCCAGACCATGCAGTAAAGATCAACAGAAAAATGCATGTGACTGCCTTAGGCCTTCATGATTCTATAAATACAGGACTCTAGTCATGTATAAAGCTATTAAAACAAAATCGGGCTGGAGCCCTGGCTGAAATGGCTTTGGGGGTCATTATTTTTCTCTTTGTCTCTAATAAAACACACAGCAAACAAGTTCATATTAGAAACTCAAGCCTCAGTCAAGTCCAATATTTTTTATCTTACTTTATCCCAGACTTATGTTAAACTGTCACCTTACTAGGCATTTCTTGCTTTGTATTCCTGTACCCCACAGTAGGAATGGGCTTTCTTTGGCCAGCCATTATTCTTAAGAAATAAAGTTTCCCTCCACCTGTGGGGTTGACCTCATTGGATGATGGTCTGAGCCCCCGGGATTTAAACCCATGCCCTAGTAAAAGGGCAAAACCACACGCCGCAAAACTGCAGTCTGTGTCGTGCTCCGGAGTTCCCTGCCCGTTGTCAGCGCGTGCGCTCGCCGCGGGGCAGGTAAGGACTCTGCTCTTCGTGCAGCTCCATGCCGTTTCCTTTTCCGCCCGTGAATGCAGCCAGCCCCCTTTTCTGCTCTTCAATACGTTTAAACGTCGTCGTTCCTTAAGACCTTACATGCACACCGATGTCACTCTGCTGCTTGGACGTGTGTGGAACTGAAAGTCAATGTCAGCCTCCTAGACCCTGAACCAGGCTCACTCAGCCGTGTTCCTTGGTAACCTGTTGCGTCAACACTGTTCCAGGACCCAGGAGAACAGACTGTTGTCGAGCTTAAAAGCTAGTGGAGGGGATGGAGGATAAACTAGTGAACAAGAAAGAGACCAGGTAGGGGAGGAGTTAAGCGGGTGGGTGATGGCGATTGGAGGACCCATCGCGCCTCTTTGAGGGCAGGGCTCAAGGCCAGCAGTGTGATTCAGGAGGTGGCCGGCCCTGGATGGTCCAGGCAGAGCAGGGGAGTCGCCATGGGAAAGGCATGGTGCAGAGAGCCTGAGTTGGGATCGTCCAGGAACGGAAGGGGACCCACATGGCCACGGGGCCACAGGCAGAGGGGGGGGGTGACGGGGTGGGGGGCAGACCACCATGGGTAAAGTAACTAATTTATGATCTGCACCTGGGCACTTCTGAAGGAAAACGTGGCGCTACTAGTAACTGCTCTGGGGCAAAGGGTGTCGATCGGGACTGTCTCTGGAGACCCCGGCTGCATGAATGATCCCGCACCTGTGGAAGGCATGGTTGCGTGTGGGCCTTTGTGAAGGGAGGTGCGTTGCCCAGCGTTCGCTGGAGGGTATTACAGCTGCCAGACGTGCCCGCGTGGCTCTGGTCCGGGTTCTTTCCTGCAGGAGGGTGGGAAGTGCTGGCCGCACTGGCAGCCAGCGACCCCCTGACACCCGCTTTCTCGGTGCCCCTTGTCTTAGGAACACTGCCGAGGAAGTGCAAGAAGGAGCTCCTGGCAGTGAAACTGAGGAACCGGCCCAGCAAGCAGGAACTGGAAGACCGCAATATCTTCCCCAGGAGGACGGCCGAAGAGAGGCAGGAGATCCGGCAGCAGATTGAGATGAAACTCTCCAAGTAAGTGGCGCGTGGACACAGTGGGAGCTGGTCCCGGCCCTGCAGCCCGACCCCTCGGATGTCCCACCTTCCCCACACTGCGCTGTCCCGGCCCCAAACGCAGTGCCCGGGGCGGGGTTTCCCAGCCTTGCCACTGTCGACGCTCAGGGCCAGACGGCTCTTCACTGCGGGGGCCGTCGGGGCGCTGTCGGATGCTTGGCAGCCCACTGGCCTCTGCAGGCTGCACGCCCCTGTGACAGCCAACACTGTCCCCAGACATTGCCCGATCCCCCCGGGGCCACTCTTCCCTGGGGAGAAGCACTGGTTATAGAAGCCAAGCAAGGCCTATGGTGTGGACAGGCTCCGGGGGGCTGCCGGTGCTACTGGTCTGTGGTGCCCCCTGCCCTCCGGAGGAGCGAGGGCCGGAAGCAGGATCTCCCGAACTCGGGGCCCCTGATGTTCGGGGCCGGATGACAATGATGGGGCCGTCCTGTGCGTGGTAGGACGTTTAGCAGCGTCCCTGGCCTCTACCCTGGAGATGCTCACAGCCCCTCACCCTGCCTCCCATGGTGACAACCAAGTGTCTCCAGTTACTGCCAAGTGTCCCCTGGGGCACGGAGCCATCCCCCAGTCGAGGACCCCTGATCTGAAGGTCGCCCTGGACTTCTCCTCCAGGTGGTCTTTCCTCTGCCCGAGGCTCAGGTCTCCTCGTTTCGGGTGGACGGGCCCTTGTCTCTGCTCTCTGCCGGGGAGCTTGGGCCCCCGTGTTGCCACCCTCCGAAATGCTTTGAGTTTTTTCAGAGCGGGGGGCAATGAGTGTGAGGGGATGAAGCCCAGCGCCCAGATGCTGTGATTGTGGGCCTCGGTTTTCTTACCTGTAAAAGGGGGATGATACCAGCTGCGGGATCACGGTGGGGGAGGGGCGGGCTCAGCTTACCTGTAAAAGGGGGATGATACCAGCTGCGGGATCACGGTGGGGGAGGGGCGGGCTCAGCTTACCTGTAAAAGGGGGATGATACCAGCTGCGGGATCACGGTGGGGGAGGGGCGGGCTCAGCGTGGCGCACATTTCTGCAGGGGCCGGGGTCCCCAGCTGGGGTCCTGAGGGCTTGGAATCACATAGCCCTGCTCTGTGCTGACGTGCTGGGGGACCTGGGACCAGCGGCCTTACCTCCCCGGGTCTTGGTTTTCTCGTCTATAAGGTGAGGTGCTGATGCTGTCTAGGTCATTGTGAATTTGGGGGGAGATCCCGTAAGGAAGGCATACGGCCGAGCCCTGGCACAAAGTAGGTGCTCAGTAAGTCGGTGCTCACCATGGCTCGTGGGGCCTGGGAGCCGGGTCCTCAGCCCCTCCTCCTGTATCGGCTCTGAACCCAGACCAGGGAGAAGCTTTTTAAAATACAGATTGGTGAGCCCCACCCCGACCTGATGAGTCTCCGGGCTGAGAGGGGTATTTTAACGAAATCCCTGATATTAACGGGTTGAGGGGGCCTCTGCAGGTTGGACGTTCTTAGCCTGATTGCAGTGAGATTGTCAACCCACCACGCACTTATCACTCTGTGTCTGGTCATTCAGCAAAGGCTTATTTTACTCAAATGAGGGGCAGGCAGGCGCCGTGACCGTTGCGAGAGATACAGTTGTGGGTAATGAGGGAGAGAGCTCCCCTGAGCTCCATATTCCCGGAAGCATCCTCAGACCTCTTCCTGCGTGGCTGGTACCCACTCTGGGGCTTTGTACAGACCAGATGGGTGCTCAGTAAATGCTTATGGGTGGGAAGGAAGGAGGGGTGGAAACACAGGTGCATCGATCTCATGGCCAAGGGGATATGCTGGCAGATGAAGCTTGGTGTCCTTGTTGCCTGTCTCATGGACGGGATGCACCATCGCAGGAGGCGTGGTTTCCTCTCGTTTCTAATGAGATTGAACTTTTTTTTCAGTGTTTATTAGCTGTCTGTTTTTTTTCAGTTCCTTTCATGTACATTACCTGCAGTTTTCTTTATCTTAATGATTTGAGGATTTTACCCTGGAAATTGCAGCTTCCAGTCTTTTCCAGGTCTGTGAATGACACCTCTTCTCCCTCTTCAGGACTGGTATTGTCATTTTGTTCATGCTTTCCTTTGATGTGGGAAAGTTTTTTATTTTTAAAGTTATCAGATTATCGCTCATATACTTCAGGTGTCAGCAGACTTTTTCTGTGAAGAGTCAGATACTGAATATTTCTGGCTCTGTGGATCCTACTGTGTCTGCTGTGACCACACGACTTTGTCGTCACGCTAACGCGTGGCCAATGCGTGGTGAGTGCGGCTGCATGCCAATGCGACTTTATGTACAAACATAAACAGCAGCCCACGGGGCAAGGTTTCCTGGGCCCTGATATACTTTATGGTCCATATTGTTTGTGCCATGTTTTAAAACATCCTTCCCTGCCCGAAAGTCAAAAAGATGATGTTTACACGTATTATTTTTGCAGTTGTCATCTAATCATGCCAAGCGATAATGGTTTTCTATTTGCTAAACAAACTAACTTCTCTTTCAAGATAGACTATTAAGTGAATTTAAAAAAAAATAGTAAACATTGTAGCATATGTGATTCAAGGATAACAAATGGTCATGACGGTGCTCGGCTTAAGAGAACTCTGGGGACCCCACTCCTGTCTCCCAGTGCAGACGGGAGGTGGGAAAAGGTGGGGTGCTGGGAAACCTCAAAGGACTCCTAAGTAAGTGATACCCCAGACACAGGCCCTGGATGGAATCTGTAACTCATTTTAAAGCTTGGACTAGAACATAGTAGCTCCTTGGACGTTTGTCACCATGTTTAAAAACGGAAAAGCGACCCCAGAATTAGACACGAAGAGAGCGTGGTTGAGAAGTCACATTCCAGGCGGGCAGACGTAGCCTTCCTGGCCGGCCCGGTTTGTTTCCCCTGCAGAAATGGTTTAATTGGATCGTTTGTCTTTGTTTTGCCGCCTTTCAGAGATTCTTCTGCCATCGCTTGCTGAATAATTCAGCCTCTGGTTGCTGTGGCAACGTGCCATTCACTGTATCCTGAAGTGCAGTCGGTGTTTTCGTACTGTGTATTTTTAAAAATTTCCAGACCCTTACTCTTTTTTTTTTTTTTTTTTTTTTTGCGGTACGCGGGCCTCTCAC
The DNA here is from genome assembly GCF_963455315.2 of Globicephala melas. Taxonomy (NCBI): domain Eukaryota; kingdom Metazoa; phylum Chordata; class Mammalia; order Artiodactyla; family Delphinidae; genus Globicephala; species Globicephala melas. Next base: position 83,327,605 of record NC_083328.1, read on the forward strand.
TGTTGTGGCCCCTCCCGTTGCGGGACACAGGCTCCGGACGCGCAGGCTCAGCGGCCATGGCTCACGGGCCCAGTTGCTCCGCGGCATGTGGGATCTTCCCGGACCGGGGCGCGAACCCGCGTCCCCTGCATCGGCAGGCGGACTCCCAACCACTGCGCCACCAGGGAAGCCCCGGACCCTTTACTTTTTTATCTTTTGGGCGCTCCTAGGGCTTTTCTGGATGAAGTGGTCACGGTCTCCCCTGACTCTGTGTGCTGGCTCTGGGGATTTGCATGAAGTCGGAGTCAGCTTGGGAGTAAAGGAGGAGTAAAGCCCTGTGATCACGGTCACCCCCTTTCTATATGGGAGCCCAGCTCACCTTTACGGCGTGTGTAAGTGAATCCGCAGAGTATTACAGACCCGCAGCTCCCGTGCCTCACACAGTGGGCAAGTTCTAGAAGTTTCTGTCTTGCTTCAGTTGGGTTGTGTGCACGCCATTTAAGGATGCCCGACAGCTTTCTCTTTTATTATTATTATATAAGCTTCAGGTGTCCAGCATTGTAATTCGACATCTGTATATACTACAGAGTGATCAAGTGACAACTTTCCCTTTTAAGTGCGGACCCCGTACAGTATGTTTTGCTTCCTTTCCCTCATTTCATTTAATCTTTACAGGAACCGATAGAGGAGGTGTTATCATCATCTCCATTTTACAGATGAGAAAACTAAGGCTTGATGAGAGAGGTTAAGGAACTTGCCCAGGGTCACACAGCTCAGAGGAGGTGGGCTAGGAGTCAGGCGATGGGTGGTCCCTCAGAACCCCCAGGCCTGGGTGGCGGGGGAAGCAGAGCTCTGGGGGCCTGGCTCATCTAAGTCTCTGCTTTGCGTTTTCTCATACTGGTGTGGCTTCCATCAGGGGACATTCAGGCCTCCAGCCAGTGCCCTGGGCTTCTGTGCAAAACACTCCATGCCTGTGTTGGCGGGAAGTGGAGGGGATGCAAATATTCTCCCACCCCCGGAACAGTGCAGTTAGCGAACAGAGACTCTCGGCCGACCACAGGCCCTGGGGAAACGTAGACAAGTAGGTTCAAATCCCAGGCTTTCCGTCACAGCGGTGTGGGTTTGGGCCAGCACGGCCTTCTCTGAATCTCCCCCTGGTTTGTAAATTCAACACTGTGGCAGCACCTTCCTCCTGGGGCCCCTTTGGAAAGTTCCAGGTTAGTCCCTGGACAGACAGGTGAAAGTGCATCCCTGCAGGAGGCGCTCTGGGGGGTGGAGCTGCTGCTGTTTGGTCCTGGCTGCACGCACTCGGGCTAGTTGTCACCTGGGCAGGGGCAGAGGCTACGCAGCAGGCCAGGCCAGGGTAGTGAGCTGCTGTAGAGCAGCGCCTGGAGGGCCAAGGTCGTGTTAGCGTAGTTGTTAATGTCAGTACAGTGTTGTTCTCTGCCCGGCCGGCACCTCCGGAGCGATGCACAAACCTTCTGTTAAGTCTCCCTTGGGGCGTCCTCTGCTGTGGGACCGCATGTGAGAAGCTGATTAATGCTCAGTAGCGCCCTCCAGTAGCACGTTAACACAGGCGTTCAGTGCACGTGCATTAAATGACCCTCCAGCCGGTCCCTTTGTACGTTTTGTTCTCCCACATCCAGAACAGGCTGCCGCCACTCAGGCCTCCGGGAAACAGATTCCCAGGAAGGAGTGTTCTGGGCTGCTGCTCCCTTGCCCCGTGCTTGCCTTGAAATCTGCGGAATTTTAAGGAGGAGGCTTGATGCTTTTAAGGATGGGGGTGGAGATTGGCACTCTTATCATCAGCACCATGAACCTAGCATTAGCCGTGGGACTTTCTTTCCGCTGAAGGTGTCAGGAATGCTGGGGCGCAGTGCAGGGTCTCAGTTCTGTGGACACAGGGTTTAGAAAATACAGAAACCTTACTTTTTCTGGCCTTAGCAGGAAAAAGAATGGCTTAATTTTAATTGCTGCAAAGGAAGCTGCTCCTTTGGGAAGTGTTGAGGCATAATTGCAGTGGGTGGGGAATTGCATAATAACAGATGTTGATAAATATTTGCTGCTTTTCCTCTTCCCGACCTGCAGTGCCGGGTGGGAGCCCAGCTCCTCCTGGGTGACTTGAATCCTGCCCCATAAGCACCATCTAAGGAGGGACAGAAAAGTGTGGTTATTAATGATGGTCGTTGCTAACATGTATTCAGTGTCTTCTGTGTACCAGCTTCCTGCTAAGCGTTTCATGCGTATTACCTCCTTGGAGCCTTGCGAGAGCTCTCTGGGGTAGGTGCTATTAATGGTCCTATTTTTCAGATGAGGATAACTGGCTCAGAACAGTGCAGTCACTTGCCTGTGCTCCCACAGCGGGAAATATGGGATGCGGGGGTAATTGGTCACCCGATCCACGCCAGTTCCAACATCAGAGCGTCCATCCACATCACCAGGGAGCTTTGTGAAAGCGCAGATTCCCAGGCCCCACCCCAAGTCTCTTGAACAGGAATCTGTATTTTAACAGAGCCCTTCTCCTAAGTGTCACTGTTGCCTTAGGCTGCACTGTGTCCCCTTCCTTGCCACCCTTGGAAGACCGTTCTTGGAGGCCTCAGGATCAAAATAAGCTGTACTTCTGTGTAACAGCTGTCTGTTAGTATCTTAAGGAGAATGCACATTTTATAGTTGATTGTGTTTCCCTTTTTGCCTTGGCCACCAGGAAGCTCAGAGCCAAGTATGCAGATACCTGTCACAAGTGTGTTGTATCGTTTGGGTTGTGTGTCTGTGTTTGATCTTATGTTGTATGGCCTTTGTCTTAATTTCCTCAACTCTTTTTTTTTTTTTTGGAAGGAAGGAGTCTCACATTTATTGACCATACTGTGTTCCAACTCTTTCACCTATGTTACATTTTTTCATGGTTACAAGAAAACTAAGATATAGGCATTACAACAGACTCTTGCCATTTGATGATTCAACATTGGAGGTTTTGCCTATTTGCCAGTAACTCCAAACATGTAGGACTTGAAATTTTTCTAAAGCATTCACGTGAAACTGATGCCCACCTGGAGGCTGAGGTCGTGGAGGGAGTGATTGTGAGCGAGACACGATTATTGGTGAGCATCTCTATTTCAGTTTGAGTTTGCTTTTGTCACCTCTCTTTCTGTCTGCTGTAGTTCTCCAAAGTGCTTCAGTAGTTTCCTTTTTTTAAAATTGAAGTATAGATGATTTACAATATTGCATTAGTTTCAGGTGTACAACTTAGTGGTTGTGCATTTTTGAGATTATACTCCATTATAGGTTATTACAAGATAATGGGTATAATTCCCTGTACTATACAGTATATCTTTGCTGCTTATCTATTTTATGTATAGTAATTTGTATCTGTTAATCTCCTACCCCGAATTTGTCCCTCCCCCCTTTCCTCTCCCCTTTGGTAACCATAAGTTTGTTTTCTATGTTTGTGAGTCTGTTTCTGTTTTGTATACATATTCATTTGCATTAGTTTTTAGATTCATATATACATGACATCATATAGTACTTGTCTTTCTCTGACTTATTTCACTAAGGATAATATTCTCTAGGTCCATCCATGTTGCTGCAGATGGTAGTTTTTCATTCTTTTTTATGGCTGCTTAATATTCTGTGTGTGTGTATGTACATATACCTTAAGCCAGTTGTCTGTTGATGGACACTCAGGTGGTTTCCATGTCTTGGCTGTTGTAAATAGTGCTGCTATGAACATTGGGGTGCATGTATCTTTTCAAAGTAGTGTTTTCATTTCTTTTGGATTTATACCCAGGAGTGGAAGTGCTGGTCATGTGATAGTTCTATTTTTAATTTTTTAAGGAACCTCCACACTGTTCTTCATAGTGGCTGTACCAATTTACATTCCCACCAACAGTGTAGGAGGGTTCCCTTTTCTCCACACCCTCTCCAGCATTTGTTATGTATAGACTTTGATGATGGCTATTCTGACTGGTGTGAGGTGATACCTCACTGTAGTTTTGATTTTCATTTCTCTAATTATTAGTGATGTTGAGCATCTTTTCACGTGCCTGTTGGCCATCTGTATGTCTTCTTTGGAGAAATGTCTAGTTAGGTCTTCTGCCCATTTTTTCGATTGGAGTGTTTGGTTTTTTGATATTGAATTGTACGAGCTGTTTGTAGATTTTGGGTATTAACCTCTTGTCAGTCACATCATTTGCAAATATTTTCTCCCATTCGGTAGGTTGTCTTTTTGTATTATTGATGGTTTCCTTTGCTGTGCAAATGCTTTTAAGTTTAATTAGGTCCCATCTGTTTATTTTTGCATTTATTTCTTTTGCCTTAGGAGATTGATCCAAGAAAATAATGCTACAATTTATGTCAAAGAGTGTGCTGCCTGTGTTCTCTCCTAGGAGTTTTATGGTTTCAGATCTTACATTTAGGTCTTTAAACCATTTTGAGTTTATTTTTGTATGTGGTATGAGGGAATGTTCTAATCTCATTGATTTACATGTGGCTGCCCAGTTTTCCAGCACCACTTACTGAAAAGACTGTCTTTTCTCCATTGTATATCCTTGCCTCCTTTGTTATAGATTAATTGACCGTAGGCGTGTGGGTTTATTTCTGGGCTCTCTATTCTTTTCCATTCATCCATATGTTTGTTTTTTGTGCCAGTAGCACTCTGTTTGATTACCGTAGCTTTGTAGTATAGTCTGCAGTCTGGGAGGCTTGTGCCTCCTGCTTTGTCCTTTTTTCCTCAGGATTGCTTTAATTTGCTCAACTCTTAATTTTATCTCCAGGGGGTATAGTTTTCTATACATGATTTCAAACCCATTTCTCAATTTTAACTATAAAAGTGTAAGTAAAAAATACATATTTTTTATGGAGGCCCTGTTAGCATGCGTAAGATTTTGCCATCTAACATCATGTCAGAAGGGTTTTCCATTCTTTTTCATAGGATTCAAATGTTCATTTTTAATAGTGGTCTGGTGTGTTAAGGAGGGGACAGACCTACCAGCTTTGCTTTTCCCTCCCACAATCAAGACTTTTAGTTTGCCTCAAAATCTTTACTTTTAAAATAAAACTACATGTAATGCTTATTTTCACACATCAGTGTTTTTTTTTCTTTTTATGGATTATTTACATGAGCAACATTTCCAGAAATGTTAAAAGAGGAGGAGGAAAATGCATTGAATTAGATGATGTCATCATTCAAGAAAGAAAACCAGTTGTCAGCAGAACCCAGCAGATCAGTGGGTAACAGCCTGGAATTTGTGGTTCAGGAGGGAGGGAGCAAAATTTCTTATCAAATACATGAAAATAATTCAGTTTCACTAGTAACTACAGACATTAAAAAATTCATAGTAACAAAGAACCTTTCATCCTCAACTAAAATGACAATAAAACTTAAAATATTATTTTTAAATATTTTAAGTTATATTTTACTAATGTAAATACTGATCATGGTATAAGAATATCCCACCCTAGTGAGTTGGTGGTTTCCATTGCCATCCCACTGCTGGCAGCCATGTGACTTGAAAATAACTGGGCAGGTGAAGAGCCAGGATGACAATTTGCACACTTTAACCGAGCACTCTGCTTCTGGGAGTTTATATTCAGGGATTTAGAAGGAGAAGAAGCGTGCTGTGATGGTTAGCTTTAGTCCCAGGGGACTTTGTGTCTGCGGGGGCCCCCCCTTAGTGTCTCTGGGGACAGAGGGTCAGGACACAGTGTGACAGCCGAGAATCTCCATCCTGCAGATGTGCTGCAGGTGGGGCAGGTCTGTTTCGGGTCCTGAGGGCGTTACACGCTGCGACGTGGGGACAGTGTTCCTGCAGAAGCTGTCGTTCAGGCTTCGAAGGGGCCAGCTGGGGGTGGGCTTGGTCTCAGGGGCCTTCGTTCTGCTGTGAACTTGTACCGAAATCTGTGTGGATGGGCACTCACTTCCACTGAAGCGTCCTTTGGGAAATTTCAGGCAAGTGGAGGGGGGAGAGCCAGCTTCTGACCCAGGTTTCATGACAACATGACCAGCAGGGAATGGGACAGATTGGCCCTGACCGCAGGCTGGGCACCGAGCTGCTTGTGTCTCTAGCCGGACCGCAGTGCTGGGTAGGAGCGGGCCTCCCTGCTGGGTCCCAGTGTCTGTGGTGGAGCAGCCAGACTGTGGGTTCCAGAGCCCTCGCTCTACCCGCGCCCCGCCCCGGGAGCATCTCATCTTCCACAAAAGCACAGAGAGCACGTGACGCACTACGGCTCAATCCACTTCCTGGTTCATCGGAACTAACGCGTGAGTAACATCCTCATCCTCCGCTGGTCCTTCGCCTGCGTCAGCGTCGGCAGCCCTAGAACCTTCCCTCTGTGTTCCATGCGGTGTGGGCTCCTGTACACGGGCCTCGGCTTCGGTCCCTAGTAGACCCTCCGATGCCCACGCTGCAGCCTCACCTCGGATGCAGGACGTGACAGTCCTGGGTCAGGGCCTGGTGCGGCCACCCCCGACTTGTATAATAACAGCCGTTACTGCCGAACCTGAAGTTCCTCGCAGGTTTTGCCGCCTACCCCTCGGGTTATGCACGGTGGCCGTGACGTAAGAGGGTGTTGTAAATGACTTACGGGGGAGGTCAAGACCGCGGAAGAGCAGGCCTGCTTTCTCTTGCAGCATCGCATCTCACACCCTTGCATGTCTCCTGGGACGCAAAAGCCCCGTCACAAACCTCGGGTCCCTGCAGAGCGCAGGGGCCGGGTGCTGGGGAGCAGAGGTGGAAAGATAGGCTCAGAGGTGCATCACGTCTAATAAAATACGTGCAAAATAGACGTGTGAACCAGCCGTGGAAGTGGAGGGTCTAGGAGGGAGCGATGAATCTGGCAGGAGGGAGGAAGAGTTGGGGTGCAGGCATCAGAGAGGGGGTGACGTGGCGCGCGGTCTTGATGGCTCGATACGTGTCAGCGCACGTGGCAGCCGGAGCGCAAGGATGTCCCGGGCAGAGAGCAGCCGCAAGGAAGTCCCGCGGCCTGAACCCGCATCGCCCTCTGGAGAACGTGGTGTGGCTGTGAAGGGCTGGGGCGAGCGGGGGCAGAGGGGAGGCTGCAGGGCTACAGGGCCAGGTGGTGGGCACCCTTCTAGCTCCTGGTCCGCACGCGGCTGCCTCTGGTCCCTCCCGGAGGGACCTCCCTTGATGTCCCCCATTCTCCATCCCATCATCCCGTTTTCTTCACCGCACTTAACTGCTGTCTGAAATTCCCCTTTATTCCTTTCTTTGCCTCTTTGGGGTCTGTCTCCCCGCTAGAACACTGCGATCCTGCCTCTGCTGTTCGCCTGGGGTGCCCCCTGTCACACTGAGCAGCCGCTCCGTAAATTGGTGTCAACGGTGAACAGGGGCACCTGGCCTTTCCTGAGAAGCAGTGAGCGTCCCCTGAGGGCTCATGAGCAGCGGCATGGCAGGGCGACGGCGCGTCTGAGGGCCCCTCTGCCTACACGTGTGGGGGGTGTCAGGCTGGGGGGCCTGACGGGGGCATGTGACGCTTGTCTTGCAAGAGCCAAGCTGGACGTCATCACGTGACGGTGGGGCCGCGGGGCGTGGGTGGGCGGAGGCGGACGAGGGGCGGGACCCCGGTAAGGGCTTGAGGAGGTGCTGGGATGGGGAGGGGCTGATGCTCTGCGCCGGGGCGGGGGATGCAGGAAGAAGGAAGGGAGGTGCTTGAGGAAGGCTCGTGCCCACGTTTGGGCACAGAGCTGGCCGTGTCTCTGGCGCTGTTAGCAGGGGTTCGATCCACGAGCAGGGGCGCGGACTGCCTTGGGGAGCCTCCTCTGGCGGTTTTGAACTAACCAGGTTGCAGGTTACGAGCAGCACGAGCTGAAGGTCAAAGTCACTGAAGGACCAGTAAGGAGATTTCCGGGGTTGTGTGGTTCCTTTGATCATGGGTGCGTTTCCTACCACCGTGTGTTCCCTCCGACCTCACATCAGAGTGACAGGGAGAGCAGGTGGCCAGCCGTTGGCCCCTGGGGACAGAAGGGCTTTCTGTGTGTCAGATTGAATAAGCCCCGTCCATCTGTGGAAACAGAGTGGCATTAAATGCAATCCAAGGGCAATGGGGGGACTTGAAACCCACTTTTCTTCATTCTGGAAGCCTGCAGGACTTGAGCCGTGGGGCGTGGCTGAGTAATTTGGGGATTTCGGTTGGCACGTCAGGGGCAAGGTGCTTCTGTTTGGATGAAACAGGACGAGGGGCGACTGAGTCCTTCCTCACATTGCTGGGGAGGGGCCGGGCCAGGGCTCCCAGCTCTGGGAGGGGGAATCTCACAGCCGACCTGGGGCTGCAGCCTGGGGGCCCAGCAGGATGGACTCAGGAGAGGCCTCCGGGCGAAGGCCGCTGCTCATTAACGAGCCGCCGTCCACGAGAGCACGAGATGTTCTCCCAGCTCGGCTGCACGGCGGGAAACCTCAGAGGGTTGAACTTGGCGTCCTGGTACACGAAAGGCCGTTCGTCAGCTCGGTCTCTGAAACGGCTGGTGGGACAACTTCCAAAGGGATTTGCAGGCAATAGAGGAAAGAAGGTAGATGCGTAATGAGGAGACTAGCAATTCATTAAGCCCAAGAGAATTCTTGAGCAGAAAACTAATAGCTGCGCCTCTCCAGCAGGAGGAAGTACAACTGTGGTGGGAAGGATGAGGTTTAGGCCTAATGTGCCCCCCACTGTACAGTGAACTCCGAACCTGCAAAGCAGGTGATTAGGCTGCAGGTCCTCAGGCCCCTGGGGAGGGATGCCCCCACCTCCCCCTTCACCATCCCTGGAAGGTTGGTGGACAACAAAGTTGATCCCAAAGCTTCCTGAGCACTTTCAGGGGGAGAGAAGAGACACTGTCCTGGGATGGGGGTGACTCTGGAGTGGGGAGGTCAGACTGTCCTCCTGGCTCATTTCACAGAACGGGAGTCACAAGCCCAAAGGCGCCCTCTGTGAGTGACGGGCCAGGGGCAGCGCTGTGGCAGGTTGGGAGATGTGTGTCCTTGCTGCAGGGGCACCTGCCCCTCAGCAACTGTGGGCGTCAGCCTGGGAATGCCAGATCAGTGTGGGCAGAGTTTTCCAAGAGAAACTGGAAATATTTATTCCAATGTAAAATTTCCTTTATTTAAATGTTGGGGGCCGACTCACATATTTTAAAAAAGAAAGTATAGACCCCAGTATAGACCCCATAAAATACATTTATGGGCTGTATTTGGCCTGAGGGGGTCACCCGTTTGCCACCCGTGATGTGATGTCACTTGTTGTATGAGAAGCTCGTTCTCGTTTGCACTGAGAATGGGGGATTTTGACTATTGAATTAATGTAGGGAAAACAGTGGGTCAGAATCTGAATTGAAGGTCAGCAGGAGAAGCATTAAGACCAGAGACTGTGACCACCAACGTCCTGTGCAGCTCCGGCAGATCTTTTCTTTCCAACTGGCAGGGGAGGGGGCTGCTCTGGGAGAGCTTGTGTACACATCGCCCCCATGGCTCTAATCGTGATGGGAGGAAGCATCTCTGTGTGGTGGTGAAAGCCTGGACTCTGGGCAGGACGTCTTGGTTCCTGTCCCCGCTCTGCTGTCTTCCAGCTGTATGACTGCAGGCAGGAGGCCTCCCTGGCGCCTGCCTCACTGTCCTCTTGTGTAAAATGGGGATAATTAAAACAGAGCCCATGTCCTAGAGCTGCGGAAAGGATGCAAAGAGACAGGACACATAAAAAGCCTGGACTTCTGTGTGGCAGGGAGGAAGCACCAGGGAATAAAACAAAGAAATATGGGGATAGGGAATTTTAATAGTGTGAGACACAATTTCCATACGATACAATGCACCCTTTCAAAGTGCACAGTCTAGGGCTTCTAGTATATCCGTGGAGTTGTGTGTCCATCACCACAGTCAACTTTAGGACATTTTCATCACCCACCAAAGGAGCCCTCACCCCTTAGCCATACCTCCAATCCCTAGAACAGTACCTGGGCCATGTGGACACTTAATACTTTTTCAGTTATTGTCGCAAGGGTTGAGGGAGGTACGTATGAAGACCCGTTACCACAATTAGTGTCACGTCCTGTTCGTCATCTGTGTCTCTACCAGCTTTATCCTCTCCCTCAGCATCTTCATCACTGTTGCTGTCTTTATCCCCATCACCACCTTCATCACCTTGTTCATCTTCGTCATCACCACCGTCATTTCCATCAATGTCTTATCCATCTTTTTCTTCTGCATCTACATCAGGTACCGTCTGCATCACTTTTGTCTTTATCTTCTTCATCTTCTTTACCATCATCTTAGCAACATCTTCATCCACACCTTTATCGTCATCCTCAACATCTTCATTGTCTGTCTTTGTTACGTAGGAAGCACTTAGGAAACAGTGGCTCTCGACCTCCTTGAGGTCCGGGGACCCCACTTCCAGGAGAATGAAGCCCACGTCTGAAGCCGGGTCGGGAACTTTGGGCTGACTCCTGCCTGGAGAGAAAGGGAGCCTTGAAAGTGGTGGAAGGTCAAGGGTGGGCGGGGCCAGGACCTCTCAGTTCCTGCAGGTCCAGCTCAGGACCGACCCGGTGCAGTGGCTGGCTGGGATGCTGATCTCGAGGTAGCAGCCACCCCTCGGCTGGGATGTGCAGGGCCCGGGTCTCTGCAACCCTCTGAAGAGGGTTTTGAGATCCCAGGAGCAAAGACTCTTTGTGTTCAGCAGTTTCTCTGCTTTTCTTCCTGTTTTGGTGAAGCAGACTTTCTTGACTCACTTCCCCAGCCCTCCAGGGAATCTCGGGCATGTTCCTGGGGCTTTCAGTCTTCCTCTGTTTAGAAACCTCAGGGGACACGAAGGTCAGGTCTGTTCTATCCAGATAAACCCTCCCAGGCCCTTGGCCTGGTACCGCCTCGCTGCTCCGCTGCTGTGGGAGGGGCCTGCCGTGACTAGTACCTAGCCTCCAAGGTGAAGAGGAAGCCTGGGATTAACGAGGCACTTTCAAGGATTTGTTGCAAAATACAAAAGGAAGTCGCGGGGCAGGCCTGGGAGCAGGCCCTGTGGGATGTTGTGGGGAGGGCAAGACGAGACCCCTGCCCTGGAGGGAGGGGTGCGATGGTCCTGGGAGGCTGAGGCCGGGACCGTCCAGGCCGAGCGGTGGCCGTAAGGTCGCGCGTGTTCTGCTTTTAGATGGAAGTAGCTAAGCAATAGAAAAACGGCACTCCCCAGTCGGGAAACGTTTGACAAAATCTACACCTCGGAGGACACACATATGAATCTCGGTCTTTGTTAGAACGCGTGACGTTGAAGGAAGAAGAGCCAGCACCTGGGGCTGGGTGGCCCTTGCAGGTGGGGCGCAGCCCCCCGGTGCTGTCAGCTCATGGCCCCTGAGTCCTCCCGTGGGGTCAGGTGGGGCGCAGCCCCCCGGTGCTGTCAGCTCATGGCCCCCGAGTCCTCCCGTGGGGTCAGGTGGGGCGCAGCCCCCCGGTGCTGTCAGCTCATGGCCCCTGAGTCCTCCCGTGGGGTCACAGCTGCTCTTGTTTTCCTTGGTTGCTGGGGAGTCTGCCGAGGAAAGTACAGCGTGTTTTCTAAGAAAATGCGGAACCACCTCAGCCCCCCTTCAGGATCAGTAACAACACGACTCCCATACCCAGGGGGGCAGGTGGACTGGCGGTTTAGAGCTCACTGGCTGGGGGGCGCGGGCCAAGGGGGCCCCGGCTACTCACTCTCCACCTGTCCGAGCCTGTGAAATGGGCGTGACACCTGCCTGCTTTACCCAGAGTCAGGGCTTATCCTGCGTGAGCTGTGGTCATAGGAATAATAGTGCAATGGTAGCTCGCTAACGCTTATTAAATGTGTGTTGTGTGCCGGGGACTGGGCCTTGCCTGCATTCACCGAAGCCTAGGAGGTAAATGCTATTATTAGCTGTCTTTCATAGCTAAGGAAATGGTGGTTCAGAGAGGTTAGGTAAGATGTTCTGAGTCACACAGCTAGTATGTCATGGAGCTGAGATTTGACCCAGTCAGGCTGGTTCTGGACACTGGGCCTGGAGGCACCCTGCCTCGTGGAATGGTTGCAGACAGTCAGGCCTGGCATGGTTGTTGCTCAGTCACTGAGGGTCCAGGCTTCCTTCTATCAATATCTTCCTGCTCAGTTATCCTCACACTGGCACTTACCCTCTGTGGTCCAAGACGGCTGCAGGAGCACCAGACATCACATTTAAGTTCCAAAGGTACATAGATCCCAGCTGAGTCAGCTCTTCAAAAAGACTCTTTCTAGAGGCTTTTTGGCACACCTTTCCCTCCAGCTCCTTGGTAGAACCTCTTCACGTGGCCATGCTTAGCTGGAAAAGAAGCTTCCCTGAATAGAATCAGCTTTCTGGTGCTGTGTAAGAAGGGAGGATGGAGGTTGGGTAGGAAGCTAGCGGTCTCTGCTACAGTGGGTGTTCAGATTAATTTTGTTGAGATGGACTGAAGGACGGAAGGAAGGAGCAAACAGATGGACAAGTGGATGGAAAACCTTGTGTCTGTGGGGTAACAGCGATTTCTAAAGCAGTCCGGTCCAAGGAGTCTGTGTGGAAGCCCCTATAGGCTCTGGGCAATTTGTAAACGCCTCGTGTTCCCTACCATCTAGAGATGGGCCCAGGGATTTCGGCAAGTGGCGGGAAGCTGAGGGGGCGGGGGACTCCGAGGGGCCCCTGGGGTGACGTGGACAGATACCACTGTCCCTTCCTCAGCGATACCCCCCATGACATTGCAGTTCAAGGGCAGACACTTCCTGGGCAACCTCTATGTGCCCCCCTCAGCACAGGGCCCTGGGGATGGAGGAGAGAACAGAGGGATGCAGGGGCTGCCTTCAGGACACAGGGCGGGGAGGGAGGTCAAGGGAGAGAGGGTGAGATGCCTGTGGGACACAGGAAGTAGCGTGCGCACTGCACAGGGCGCTGTCAGGGTCCTGCATCCCGCCCTACCAGGCAGGTCCTAACTTCCCCTCTCCGGGCTGGTGAGGCCGGTGCTTCTTAGTGGTGCTGCTGAAGCTCCATGTCCTGTAGAAGCTCCCTGGTGTGTCGGGTGGTGCTCTTTCCTTTTTTTAAAATCGAGTGGAGGGCTTCCCTGGTGGCGCAGTGGTTGAGAGTCCGCCTGCCGATGCAGGGGACACGGGTTCCTGCCCTGGTCTGGGAAGATCCCACATGCTGCGGAGCGGCCAGGCCCGTGAGCCATGGCCGCTGAGCCTGCGCGTCCGTAGCCTGTGCTCTGCAACGGGAGAGGCCACAACAGTGAGAGGCCCGCGTACTGCAAAAAAAAAAAAAAAAAATCGAGTGGAGTTGCTCTTCTCTTGGCCTTGGTATTTTCTCACCCAGTATTTGCTTGTTTGCTGCAGCCTTGCTGAGCCCCTGCCCTGGGCCTCAGGCACCGTACTAACCTGCCTTCGGCTCCCAGACTTGATGGGGAGGGGAGCTAGGAACCAGGAGATGCGGCCCAGCGGATGAATAAGCCTCTTGGTGAAGGAGGAGCTGGGAGCCCTCCAAGACCCGGGAGAGCTTCCCCAGGAAGGGGAGGAGGGAGGGGAGGGGCAGGGCCTGGTACCGACAGGTGCCCCATAAACACTTGTGGACCAGGGACCGAAGTGGTCCTAATGCCCCGGGCAGGCGGTGGGGAGCATCATGTATTACTTTAATTTTCCAAATCTGAATAAGGGACCGACATCCGTGGTAAAAAAATAGCACATCTCACTCCTACTCCATCTCTGCCCAGAGGCTGCCGCTGTCCGTGGGCTGTTTGGAAACACTCAGAGGCGGGTTTTACACGAGCAGTAATAACCATGATGGTAACTAGCCTCCTCTGTACTGAGTGGACAACCCTCCCTGCACGGGGCTGAGCCATCCTCGGGAGATCACAGGCCCGGGAGGGAGAGGGCAGAGCCCCCGACTCCACGCTCAACACGGGTGATTAATCCCAAAGCTGGCTAGAAGAAGAAATGATAAGCATGACTTGTCGTGCTCGAAGCACTTTATTTTAATGTAAGTCATTCAGAGGTGCATTTATTCGGACGGCATCAAAGACTTCACACTGCAGAAGGATCTACAATTAGTGTTCTTTATCGTGTGAGACAAACGTTGGATGCATCTTCTACTGTTCCTAGCGCCGACTTCTCTGCAGAGGAGTGAGAATTCAAGACGCCTGGAAGCAGAGTCCTCCCAGAGATGGGAAACCCCATCGTTCACTCGTTCGTCTCCCACACTTGCCCGCGACAGCTGTGTTTCAACATCCTGCCTTTACTGACTTCAGAGCAGCCAAGTCGGTTCTCATAGAAATAACATTTTCTTTTTCCATCCATATTGAATCATTTAATCAACGTGCATAAAGTCTGATTAAATCACCTAATTACAGAAACGAGTTCACCTGGTTCGCATAGGTTAGGGAACAAGGAGACCAGTTCCTGACAGGTGCACCAGCTCTCTGTGGGAACGGACTGCACGGGGCCGGGGCTGCCTGCCACGTGTGCTCAGTGGGGTCTGCCTTTCCAGAAGGGCTGGGAGTGTCAGTTAACCCGGGTTCAGATAAGTGGAGGTAACTCGAGAGAGCTTCTCCCATAGTACTGTCATCCTCGTTTATGGAGAATGGAGGCTGTGTCTGTGAGACCCAGAGGCCCAGCTCCAGTGGGAGGTGTATATTAAGCGGTTTATGGCAGGACATTGCTGACGGCATCTGTGGGGCAGGCCGTCGGGAAGGGCCGGAACTCCCAGGCGTGGACCGAGGCTGCTGTCTACAGGCAGAATTTCCTCTTTACCAGGGAGCCCCAGCCCTGCTCCTAATGCCCTTCCACTGATTGGACCAGGCCCACCAGACCATCCAGGACAGGCTCCCTTAGTTCAAGTCAACTGATTATGGATGTTAAATCACATCTACAAAACACCTCCACCATGGCACCTAGGTGAGTGATGGACTGCAGAACTGGGGACGGGGCCTTACCAGGTGGACTCCACCAACTGACGGCCCCAGGGCCAAAGGCAGCGAGAAGTTCGTGAGCAGATGGGGGATCCCAGAGCTGATTTGTGGAGAAGTTAGAATTCACACCAGGGCTGGGTTCGGAGCCCAGTTTTATTTTCATGCTCCGGAGTCCAGCCAGGTGGGCTTCCAGGGAGGACCCATCGAGAAGCGCCCGTGCTTTCCCACCCCTGCCTGGAGCTCTGTTGCTAGCGGACCACAGTGTCTCCAGCCAGGCTCTAAACGGACGCCAGAGCTCTGCCCTGAACTCTGCCATCAGGCACCGTGTCCTTATGAACTCCCCAGAAAACATCTGCTTAGACCTGAACTGTTGGTCAAACGATAAATACCTGCATTTGTAATCTTGGTAGATACCAAAATGTCATCATCAGAGCTCGCCTGAAGAGCACACTCTGAGGCCCGGGGTTGGAGGTGAAGGATGGGCCCCCCCTGTCCAGCCGGAGGTCTTCCTGGAGGAGGTGAGATGTCTGCCTGAGAGCACAGGGTTTAGGTCAGCTGCTCTGTGGCCCCTGGCAAACCTGGGGAGGTTCTGTGGGCTGTCACTGTGATGGGCCAGGCCAGGGGGTCGGGCGTCCCACAGGCGAGGGCACTTCCTGAGCAAGGAAGACTCACGCCCACCGCACTTGACCTTCAGTGTCCCTCGGATGCTCGGAGGGTCCAAAGCTGTTACAATGACCTGAGCCTGCAACCTGGGTGTGCAGTGGACACACACAGGGAGATCTGGCAGTCTCGTCACAGTTTCCCTGAACACAGGTGTCTTGGAAATTGACACACCTGGTTTCATTCAGAACTTTACCGAGAATTGCTCATTTCGGGAAATGGCTCCTCCGTGGCGCCGTCACTGTGGGGGTGTGACCAGTACAGAGCCCAGTCTCTGCGTTCGTAGCTGCCGCTGTTGTCATGGTGATGGTTTTGCGTAAGTGCTTTCACCACATCACGTGACGTGCTCACACTGAGCGCTTATGTATTGAGTATATGGTATTCGATTAAAACTTGCCTTCCCTTCTTCCTCCTGTGTGTTACAGCCGGACATCACACTGACTTTTAAAAATTACGCATGTCGGTGGGTTGCGGTAAAGGGGGCGTGACAGAATACTTGTTATAGATGGAGTGTAGAGTCTAATGGGGTTGGGGATCCTGAGTTAGGAGAAGGATGCCTGTGCCGAGGGAGACGTGAGCAGCTCAGTGTGGGAGTCCCTGGGCGCAGGGTCTGGGGAGGGTCCCCGCAGACTCGCTGGCCTCGTGGGGCTTGGACTTGGTCCTGAGTGTGGTGGGACCCCGGGTTTGAGGTCATGGTGAGAGTGGGGGTCACGTTTCAGAAAGGCCAGCCCGCGGCTGTGGGAGGCATGGAGTGAGGGGGTTGGACATCTGAGGTGTCGGTGCTGGAACCCTGTAGACTCGGAGATGCCTGGGGGCTGGGAGCAGAGGGTGGCTCGGGGTCTGGCGTGAGTGCGTGGACCACAGCAGGTGCCAATCTCTGAAACAGGGACACTGGACCGTAAGCAAGTACTAGGAGGTGGGGTCGGATGCTAGGCCGGCTGGAGTGCCTGGGTCACAAGATGCCGTGATGGGGACCTGCGGCCAGCGCCTCGCCAGGCAAGCCCCTAACAGGCTGATAATTCGTCCTCGCAGGGTAACTGCAAGAACAGAGGGGACTAAGGTTTGGGGGACGCTGCTGTTCCCCAGCGTGGACAGCTCCGCCCCTCAGAGCCTGCAGCCAGGCTCTGGTCTCTGTGTGGCCTCGTCTCCGTGTCATCTCCTGGAGAGGCTCCCCTCCCTGGCCCTCTCTCCCTGGTCTGCCTACGTGTCCCTGTGGTCCCCCCACCCTGACAGCACCCGTGGGAACAGAGGGGCCTGCGCCTCTGGGGAACCCCGTCCCAGGCGGGGACTCCGGTGTTCCGTGGCGACTCGAGGCTGGCAGTGGAGGAGGACTCCTGTCCCCAGGAAGGAGCTCCCACAGTAGCCGGCATCCCTGTGGGCGGGGAGCTGTCTGTTCTGTAGCTGTGGCTTCTCCCCAGGAAGGCATTCGGCCTTGTTTGGCGGGATTGTGTCTCGGTTCTTGCCCGACGCTGAGGTGACTTTAGGCGTTTCCTTGAGCCCCGCGGGGAGGCAGTGGTGATTCGGGGCACGTGCAGTGCCGGGGGGCAGTCCTGGCCGGCGGGGGCATGACCCGCAGCCCCTGGAGCCGTGCCTGGTGCGAGGTCCCGCGAGGGTGTGTGAGGGACGATTCCGACACGGCCACTGACTACAGGCGGGCCTGCTGCATGTCAGGCACCTGGCTTGGGGCTTCTGGGCCATTTCACTTACCCCATAGCCACCCCGACAGGTGGTACTGTCATCAGCCCCTTGTGGGAGAGGAGGCGGGAGCCCAGAGGGCGCCACCGGCCCGTGCACGGAGGGTGCGTGGCGGCCCTGCGCCTGAGCTGGCGGATGGGAGACAGGTGTGCCTGGAAAGAGGTCTGACTGTGCGTTCATCCTCCCCAAGGAAGAAAGCCGGCAGCTGGACACTCCCGTGGGGCGCTCAGCCGGGGCCACTTGTCCACGGCGGGCCGCAGAGCTGAGGTTTGGACCTGCTATCCTTGGGCCATGTCAGGTGCTCCCGGGAACACGGACCACTCGCCCCCAATGTGTCTCGGAGGCAGAAGGGGGTCCTGAGGACGAGGAGGGGGTTCCCAGGGCCCAGCCCCCTCAGGACCCTGGTCCCACAGGTGACCCAGATGGAGGGCCCGCAGGGGAGCGAGGCCACTGGGAGGGGAGCCGCGGGGGCGATGAGAGTCAGCTGCTGTGCTCCAGCTGTGCTGCCAGGGGTGGGGAGGGCCAGGGAGGTGTGGGTCTGGAGTAGCCAGCTCTCCCAAACATCAAGGGAAGCTGCAAAACTGATTTTTTAGAGTGAAAACTCCCGGTCGATTAATGCTTGGTTCATACTCACATTTTTTAAAATATCGGGTGAGCCGAAAGTGCGGCTCCTTGCTGAATTTGGACCGTGGTGCTCTGATGGGTCAGGCGGCCAGGCTGTCCCCCACCGCGGGGGTCAGGGAGGTTGCCGGCAGGGTGGAGATGGCAGCTCTGTTGGCTGAAGCTGGAGAAGACCTGGGCCCACCACACCCGGGGAGCAGTGTAGAAGCTGGTCGTCGTAATAATACCCGCACCTGCTCACGTGCCGGCCTCCTCCGTGTCTTAGTATTCTCGACCCCCTCGGCACCCCTGCAGGTGAGGGCCAGGGGATTGGAGGCTCAGGTAGGGGGGCACTAGCCCCTGTCACCTCACCGGCAGAGGGGCAGAGCTGGGACTTGAATTGAGACTCTGCCTGTGTCCTGCCCCTGGTGCTGGTCTGGGGGATCTAAGTTTGCAACCTGAGGGATGTGGACGGTATAACCACATCACTTATTCTCCTGAAACCCACTCCGGGCACCCTGGTCACCCGGCTGTCAGTGGCCTCGTGGCTCCCCTCCCTCCACCCGTTCTCCCCCATTCCTCCCTGTTCGTGCGTCACCTGCTCACTGACCGGCTGTCAGGTTGTTTCCCATATTCACAGCACAGGGTCAGGTGCAGAGTTCGGCCTTCACCGCAGACCTGTTCAGAGGAGATGCCGGAGGGCTGGGGAGCCCCTATGGGGGCCCTCACACCCACACTGCATGCAGACCCGCAGCTGCCATGCCCCCCACCCTGTCCTGTCCCAGGTGGCCTGTACGTTTACCTCCTACTCAAGTCCCCAGGGCCTGTCCAGTGCACTCCTGGTCCCCCAGCATGCCCGCCTCTCTTGTGTGAACAGGCGTGGGGAGGGGAATGGCAGGGGGTAGGGCAGGTTCCCTCTCTCCTGGTTTCTTTTCTTGGTGTCGCTCCCACGCCCACGCAGCGCTGTAATTGGCTGCCACATTCCTGCTTTCTCAGCGGGGAGAGTCAGAAATAGACTGTGGCTTCCCCAGTTCCAGGCGGCACCTGCTCATCGCCCACAGCGGCAGCTTCTGAATAAGGAGGGAGCGGCCCGTGGGTGGAGCCGGGGAATCCCTCAGGGTGCTGAACTCTCCTACCCCACCGCTCCTGAGGCCCCGCCCCTCCTGAGGCCCCGCCCCTTCACCCCCAAAGCCCTGCCGCCTTGGGGCTGTCTCCGCACGTCCTGGAGAGCCCCTTGCTGCTGAGGTGCCAAAGCAGGGGTGCTCTGGCAGCATCCCTCCTGGACCACACCAAGCACACGCCTCGGAGAGGGAGAGGAGCCAGCATCCCTTCATTTGCTCCTTGTTCAGGCTACTTGTGTTTGCCTGTGCCAGGCCCTGGGGCCTACGTGGGGAATAAGACCTGGTCTCATCTGTAAAGTGGGCATAATCATGTCTGCCCTTGATATTAGGGCTGTCGCCACTCCTGCTTTGGGAAGTCCCAGCCCGTGTGGAGAGTGGTGCTGAGTCTCAGGCAGCAAACGGGCAGAATATTGTGTTTAATATGTACTTAGTCCAACGGGTATTAATTTGGAATTTGCAGTGTTTTCAGTCTAGAGCCAATACCTCCCCTTGTCTTGAATAGTTCGTGGGCCCTCAGCCACTCACAGGCCTGTGGCACCTGTGCTTCCCGTCTGATGGGGCTCCCCCTGAACAGCTCGGGGGCAGGTTCTTCTCTGTCCTCCTCTGGAAAGCAGTCCACAAGTGCTTCCGAAGGTGCATCCCATCCTGGCCCGCCCGTGCTCCATCCTGCCCTGCCTGCTTCACACCCTTCAGTGCCTTCTGGGCTCTGGGAATAAACCCAGACCTCACCAAGGACTGCAGGTTGGGTGGGTCCTGCCCCATGGACACACACCCCCACTCAGTCCAAATGGCACTGCAAGAGTCCTTCTGATCTCAGGATCTTTGCACGTGCTGTGCTCTTCCCTCCCCTCCTGGCTTAGCGATCCCCACTTATCCTTCTGATCTCAGATCTCAAGGCAAGCATCACCTTCTCAGGCAGTGCCTCTGTCCAGGTGGGCCCACCTACTCTAGGCTTTCATAGTACTGTCGGCTCTTCTTCCTAGCGCTAGTCACCACGCAGAAATGCCTGTTTGTGTGATGATGGGCTGAATGTCTGCCCTCCCGAGCCTGTGCTCCTGAGGGCAGGGCTGGGTCTAACTTCTCACCACCACATCCCAGGGCCAGGCGTGTCCTATAGGCTCACTAAACATCTGACACGGAAGGTCAGGTTAACTCAAGGTAAAAGTTCTCAGTCTCATGAAGTGGGGTGTCAGGTACAGGTAGGGGCGAGTCTAGATGGGGGCTCTCGACCTGCAGCACCACCCTTCCCCCTGTGATTGGGGTCCCACAGGGAGGGGATCGGGCTGGCGGTGCTACCCAGGGCCCTGGGCCCTCTCGTGCAGCCGTGGGCTCCTGGACTCCCTCTGGGTAGAGGGGCAAGTTGGTGAGAACCCAGTAGGCTGCACTTTGCTCACAGCTGTGTACCTGCAGGGCTGCGTCCACCCAGCAGACTTACCCCTTCTGGACCATTCGGAGGTGCCCTGTGGGCCCGCTTTGGCCTCACCCTGGCAGCATCCAGGAGGTGCATAGCAGCCAGCTGGAGACCTGCCTTCGCGCCTCGGGCCAGTGGCGGAGGTTTTGGTGCTGAGATGTCCACACTTTCTGAGAACTCAGTCCATGACCAGCTGACAACCCACAGGCTGGGTTTTCTCCAGACAGTTTTTGAGAAACCATTGTCCTGAGCAAGCATGGTAACAGGTGCATTTGTGCATTTTCTCATTCAATTTTCTCACCTCTGTGAAGGTCTGTTATTAGTCCTCATTTTGGAAGAGAACAGGGCTCCAGGAAGAAAAAGCCTCTGTCGGGGCAAAGTGAGTGGAGGTTTGGGGGTACTTTTCAGGTTTGAGGAGATGTGTGGCCTCATCCTCAGCTGTCCCTGTGGGCGTCCTGGCTGGTCAGCTGGCAGCCACTAAGCACCAGGCTCTGCACGCCTTGTGGATTCTCCACAACTCTGCCAGAAGTTTCCTCTTACAGGAAGTCTGCCTTGATCACTCCTCCCGGCCCTCCCCAAGCCCAGCACGTGAGCAGTTAGGAGACACCGTCTAGAAATGTGATCTTCCCAAGGCTGGCTCCTTCTCTTCCTGCGGTCTCTGTGGAAATGGATCTTCCCTGAGTTCCCCCTACCCCATCACTCATCCATCACATCCTCCCCGCCCCCCATGTTGTCTTCTCCATGGCATTGACCACTCCCTGGGGTGGTCTTGTTTGTTTACTGTTGTCTGCCGCCGCCTTTAGACTGTGAGCTTTCCAAGGGCAGGGACCACTGTGTCCTGGGGCTTGGAGCAGTGCCTGGCACAGAGCCAGTGCTTGCCAGTCACTCAGTGAGTGAGTGAGTGAATGGATGGCGTTTGGGGGATTTTGACCAGGCTGAGGGAGCCCCACCCAAAGAGCTTGGGAGGGATTGGGGGGCCGTGGCCCTGGCCCCTGGGTGCCAGCCAGGAGTTGTGGGGGGCAGGTTCAAGTCTCAGCAGACATCCAGACAAGATGTTGGGCAACCACCCAGCAGCCAGCAGACACACAAGCCCCCAGAAGAACCCATCAGCAGACTGAGCCCCCGGGCCGCCCTGGGCTGTGTGCTGCGACAGGGGTTATAAACGGGAGGCAAGTGTTTATGGAAGCGACATCCCCTTTGGGGCAGAGTATTGTGGACCCACGTTGTGGGCATTCGGATGCTCAGCCTGTTGTCTCTGTGCAGTGGCTACAGGATCCGGAAGTGGGAAGCTTTCTGGCTCTGCCCCAAGGACAGCATTATTGGAGTTACAAAAATAATTGGAGCTTGGCATTAATTTTGGCTAATTATGCCTCCCTCTTCTGACAAGCCTTTTATTTATGTATGTATTCTTTTCGTTTTGGCTGTGTCCTCCAACTCCCTTAATGAGAGGCCATTTGAAAGGAAATGATCATTTGTCTTCCTATCTCTCAAACCGGGCGGGTAGGGCTGGTGGCGGGAGGGGAGCTGTGGGCGTGGCCGGCTCCGCGCGCTCAGCCCAGGAGATTCCCAGCCTGGATTGGATGCGCTTCCTCTCTACGCGCCTCGGCTCCTTGCCCGTAGAGGCAGGAGCTCCCTCCATCACCACCCTGGTGGCGGGTGGCGGGTGAGGCTGGACCGCGGTAGGAGCAGGACCAGTGCGAGTGCCAGTGTCCGGGTCGCCGGGAGCTGGGGACACAGAAGCTGGAGACGCGGCTGCCCGCCCCTCCCTCCGCCAGCGGGCAGGGGACCATCTCCCAGGTGGATCTCCGCGCAGCTCGGACGCGCCGCCTGGGGAGCCGTCCAGCCCGCCGGGCTGGCAGTAGATCTGGACATGAAGAGCTGCTCGTCTGGAAGGCGAGCGCGGACTGCCCCAGCCGCCCGGTGACAGAGGACCGCCTCCCTCCCGCGCGGGGGTCTAACTCGATTTGCCCGCAAGAGGCAGCCGCCGGAGAAGGTCCCCCTCCCCTCCTCCCGCTTTTGGGGAGGCGATCTTCAGCGGGTGCACCACCGGCCTGGGACCCTCGTAGACCTTGGGTGCAATCCGCCGGCAGCCACCATGGTGCAAAATGTAATTCTAGTGTTTTTCCGCAGACGGCTGAGCCAAAGACCCGCCGTGGAAGAACTGGAGAGAAGAAACATCTTGAAACGTGAGTAGCGGGTGATGCTCTGAGGCTCCCCTCACGTGTGCTGAGGCTGCTGCGGGAACCCGGTTCTGTGACCTGAGCCCTCCTGGGTTCCCATTAGGTCTGAGGTGCTGAGGGACTCTGAAAGCAAGCTCCCGGGAAAGTTGAAACACCCAGGCACATCCTGTTTAAAATTAAAAAGGAAGAAAGCTCTCCTAGAACCGTTAAAGACGTCCCTACCCCAGGGTTATCTCATTGGTCGGCCCTGCAGATGGAAGGGAGACGAATCCATGTCCTTTTGCAGGCTGGGTCTCAAGCAGGTGTCTGTCCCTGGCAGTCTGGGACATCACAGGCAGGTGTGGACAATGTATAAATCCTACCAGGGAAGGACTCGCCCCTTGGTGGTTACAGCTGGGGCATAAAGCAGCTCGAAGGAACGGAGAAGCCTTGGGAAACGTTGCCTGTGGCTTAGAACCCCGCGATTCCAGGCCCCTCCCTCCTGGCTTCACACCCCTTGGGCTTCCCCAGTTACGTGTGCGGTTGTAACATGTGCCGAACACCGGTGTCCAGGGATAGCCTCCACGATGTAGCGAACACTGTCCCATCTCATTAAAGCCATTGATGATTTGGGTGGTACAACCCTTTGGAAAGTGTTTCTCACATACTTCTTGTGTATCTGGTCAACAGACTTTATTTTGCGAGACATTTTCTACAAAAAGTATCTTCTAAGGGCCTAGATTTTAAAAATATTTTCATTTTCTCCCCTCTTTATGGATGAACACTGCAGACATTCTCTGAGTTTGGTTTTTCATCCCATGAACATCTTTTTACAAAGTTAAGATGGTCCCGAGGCTGACCTTCTGTCACAAAGTAGACAGCAGAACCTCTGGTCCAGGTGCCGCGTCCTGTTGATTCCTTCCCCCTGTCTTTGCCTCCGCACCTTTATTAACTGCCTGGAAGACTCCCTCCTTTATAGACTGTTGGAAATATTTAAACCCTAAGATTAAGAATTCTTTGTTTTAGGGGCTTCCCTGGCGGTCCAGTGGTTAGGACTCTGCACTTCCACTGCAGGGGGCTCGGGTTCGATCCCTGGTTGGGGAGCTAAGATCCTGTAAGCCGCGTGGCACAGCCAAAAAAAAAAGAATTCTGTGTTTTATTTTTTAAACTTAAGATACGGAAACTACTATATTACGTGAACTAGGCCACCTCTGAGGATTTCAAGAAAAGCTTTTCGTTGCTAACGTGCTTAATCAAGTGGGCAACTAGAGATGTAAAGCTCTTTGTTACCAAATATTTGAATTTTAAAAAATTACATCACTTACTTATAAAGTTCCTAAGTCACAGGTGCCCCTGAAGTAGTAATCCAAGAGTTGAATGGGGCAAGTTCAAGGCCCGGGCAGTGCTGTCCTCAGACTGGTCTGTTGCCCAGAGTCGGCAGAGGCTTTTCTCCCAGAAACCATTTTCTCCTGTCAGTGGTGACCTCCTCTCTGGTCTTGCGGACGGCCAGGCCCTCCCACCGGCAAGTGCTTCTAATTGTGTCAGTCTTTGCACATAGACGTGGAAGCCTGAATATCAGAGCTGGTGCTTGGTGAGCAGAGATGGCAGGTGGACACCGGGAGCTGACGGCGCTCACCTTCAGGGCACAGCAGGGGCAGGAAAACAGGCTTAACCCCTGTGGCCCTGGTGGTCCCTCCCTCGCCATCTAGCAGGCAGGTCCATCCCTAGCCGGAAGCTTCTCGAATGCCCTGGGCAACGGTCCTTGAGAATTTCACCGCTGGTTTGAGGTGGCTGTTTGTTCCGTGGAGGTGAGAATCGACTGACTGTAGCTGGTCCAGCCTAGGATGTCATCCTCTGAGGCCCTTGACACCGGCTCGCACTTACTGCATTTTCGGCTTTTAATCAACGCGCAGAGTATCATCACATTGTATTTGCTCCCCTTCAAGTGGGGAGCTCATGACTAACTGCGATCGTGTCAGAGGAACGCTCGGAACTGGGCCTGTGCATCTGTGGGTACAACAGCGTAAGACACGGTGGCCCCTGTATATGCTATGATATTAAAACTGATCATCCCGCGTTGGGCCCACTCTGCTAGATCGTACGCAGTGCTTGCTTGTGTTCCCCCATTGAATTGTTACAGCACAGCTGTGAGGTTCGCACGGCTGTCCCCCTTTCCCTAGCGAGGAAGCTTAGACCCCAGGAGGTACTACAACCTTTTAACTTGAGTCTTGGCAAAGGGATGGAGCTGAAGTTCACGCCCAGGTGGCCTGGCTCGTCGTCCACGCTCTAACCACTGCCTTAGGAGCAGCGGTGCATCTCTGACTGTTTACAGGGGACACGTGTGACTGTCCAAGCTACCGGCACTATTCCCAGTAAATCTGGGTGTGGAAACTCCGATCATGGCTCCCTTGTTTTGTATAAGGCACCGGGCTTTCTGGGTCTGAGAATGAGATCCACAAACCCATCGCTGAGGGGAGCTCAGAGAATCTGTGGCTTAGGCTCTGAGGAAGGACGTCTTGGAGTTGGTGCCTCACCGAGCGCCTGGCCCTGAGAGGGACCCCGCCGGGCACCCAAAGCTCAGCTCTCTGAAGCCCCCGCTGTGCTCATGAACTCGTAATGAAGCTGATGTGTTGTTCACGAGTTAAAAAACAGAAAGATCTGATCTTGCTTCAGTGTTTTCACATGGAGGCTGTACTTGGGATTTTTTCATGGCCTGTTTTTAAGACATCTGAAGAATTCGTTTCATATCATCATTTAAATCCCTCATGGTTGGCCTTCTATGTGGTACTTTCACAGTTTTTTCTAACTGTATTATCAGCTTTCTGATTAGCGCTTATAACTGTGGTTTCTTCTGGTTTTTCACATGGATTAAGAAGCAGGAACATAACAGGGTTTGGTTTCCTTTTCTAAAACACCCAGATGCGAGATGAATCCTTTTTAAAGAAAACTACTGAAAAGTACAATGGCTAGTATGTTAAACGCCCATATACCAAATCCCCCAAATGCACAAATGTTTGAAATGTTTTAGATAAAGGCAGGTAATGTGAGCTCATGTTAACTGCAAGTCGCAGGATTTTCCTTTCTCAGACCTGGCGGTGTTTCCAGGAGAGCTGACAGATGAGATCCCTTTTCTAGGAGAGGAATTCTGGGCCCCCTCCAGGGACCTGAGGCTTTATTTAGCAACAGAGAGAGCCAGAAATAGGACATCCATTATCTGGTATCCCAGGGCAGAGCGTCCGTTCTACGCTACATCTCAGCATTCTGTTCCATTTTTAGCTCCCAAGTGTAGGTGTGAGCACGGCTTGCATGTTAATAGCCACACTCCCCAGGCAAAGCCAATTTTGGTGAAAGACCAAGGGCCCTTTAAACGGCAGGTCATGCATCTCGCTTCTGCAGTGGAGAGTCAGCTGGGTTCCTGGATATGTTTGGATTTGAAATACACCCTGAAAATATGAATTCCAAGCAGGCACATGCTGCCCAGAATCTGAAGAGAATGTTCCTTACCTTATGCTGGTTGGCTGAAAGTAGGTGTACCTATTACGTGGAAAAGGGGGAAGAGAAAAAGCAGTGACAGTCCTATTAATATGCAATCATTCATATATATAGATATGTATATATATATGTATGAGTATATATGTAACTTGTCCTAGTAAAACTATTTTTGTCTGCTGTCTGTGTTCCTAAATGTAAATATACAGAGAGAGATGATATTTGATTAGGAGAGAGAGCCTCTTCCTGTTTCTCCCGCAAATAAATGCCCAGCGTCAATCTGTGTGGTTATTTCTGACACAGAGGAGGGTCCAGGAGAACCAGGCTGTGACAATGGCAAAGCTTCCCTTCTACAAGTGTTTCTGTGGACAGTGAGACCATAATCTTCTGAGCAGCAATTGGCAAAGCAGAGATAAAACAAACTGTGATGTGGAGAAAAGTGTCACCTACCAGGTGTCCTTTGTGTTACATCTTTAGCTTCCAGAAGTATGCAGATCTTGAGGACACTTCCCTGCTCAAAAGAAGAAAGTCTCAACCTGCTTCTTTTCTTTTCTTTTCCTTTTTTTTTTTTTGTTTTAATCTTTCACAGAAAGGAATGATCAGACAGAGCAGGAAGAAAGAAGAGAAATCAAGCAGAGATTGACAAGAAAGGTACTATCATTTAAGCACCTGTGTCCTGAATATTAAGGGGGAAAAGGTGGATAGAGAAAAGCTGCTTCTGTAGCAGCGGGGATGGGCGATACAGGGCCTTGCTCTGTGATAACGAGTGATGGTTTCTGGGGTAACAGTGAACTCACTTACTAGATGCTCGAAAAGCAGTGCCTTTTGCCACGTCCCGCGTGACCGACATGCCTGTGGACGATGTCCTTACCTAGCACCAGAGAGCGTGGCGTGGCCGTGCAGCCCAGATGACATTTCCATCTGTTTCCAGGAAGTCAGACGTTGACTGGGCATGCTCTTCATTTATTCGAGCTCCTTACACAGTGCTTAAGGAAAGAGTGCCTGGATATCAGTGTGTCAGTTACCTTTCACTTGTCTAGAAGCTCCTGACTGCAGAAAACTTTATTAGCCTCAAGGGTTTGTATCTGGGGCTCAGATAGTTAAGTCAAAACGTACTATGGTCAACATAGGTAGCAAGTCTATCAACTTTGATCTCCTTTTAAAGCCCTGACTATCTCTAAATTCAAGTGATCTGGTGTTATCCTTTCCTACTATGTTCTGTAATAATAATAATAATAATGAAATCTTGTCTTGCTTGAAGTTAATAGAATATCCTTCCTGAGCTTGAGTTATGAGCACTAGTAGTAGTATTTAGCATTTCAACTTTATCAGAAGCTTTTTTGGTAAAATCCTGCCTAATGACAGTTGAAAAGAAGCAGCTGCTGCTGTGAAATTTTTCCTAAGTTAATTCATCAGCCTTTCCTTGAGCTGTGCTGTGAACAGGGCGCCGCTAGCTTCCTGGGGTGTGAGTGCTCCTGATGGGATATGTTAAGGGGAGGAGGCTGTAATTTAAGAGTGTATAATTTAAGCCCTTCCCATTAGAGATTTTTTTTGCATTAGGATTATATTTCACAGTTTCAGACTTTTATATTTATTTGTACAAGGGTACTGTTTGTTCAGAGTACTTTAGGAAAGCTAGTTTGGCATGTGAGACCTAACTATGGTTATCTTTTATTTTAGCTGAATCAGAGACCCACGGTTGATGAACTGAGAGACAGAAAAATTCTGATACGATTCAGTGACTACGTGGAGGTGGCGAAAGCACAGGACTACGACAGGCGGGCAGACAAGCCCTGGACAAGACTGTCGGCAGCAGATAAGGTGCAGAACAGACCTGTCTGTGCTGGCCGGGGGTGCATGTATGAAAGAGGGGCAAATCGTGTCATGCCAGGGAGTTTATTCTTGGACAGTGGGCGCCGTCAGCTGCTGCAGTCAAGGCTGAGCCTGACCAGATGTTGCTTTCACAAATACAACCCAGATTTCGGGTCTTGTTTTCAACCAGGGGATGGTTTTGCCCTTAGGGACATTTGGCAACGTCTGGGGACATTTTTGGTTGTCACCAGTGGGGCGGTGCTACTGGCGTCTGTTGAGTGGAGCCCAGGGATGCAGCCTACCACCCGGAAGTGCACAGGACGGCCCGCACAGAGACTGATCCAGCCCCAGGTGTCCAGAATGTGAAGTTGATAAGCTCTGATCTGGGGCACAACTCAGAATAGGCAAGGCTGGCAAAAAAGAGCTGGATGGCATTGTTTGAAACAGTGAGCCGCAGTGGGGATGAGGAAGGGAGGAGAGGCGAGAGGCCCTCAGGAGACCCTCCCCCGTGTAGAGGGAGGCAGCTCTGGGCTCTGTCCTGGGCCGGTCCGGTTTGAGGTGTCTCTGGGGACCTCCTGGTCAGAGGGGCGGGGAGAGCAAGGAGGCGGTGGGGCAGAGGCTGAGGGGTGAAGCCGAGGAAATTAACACCCACCGAGCCCTCACGCTGCCCTGTACTGAGCCCAGCCTGCCAGCTATTGTTTCATTTAATCCTCCAAAAGATCCCAAAGAGAGAGGTGTTGTAATTATCCCCGTAGAGGTGCCATTGAACAGGTGCCAGGAGACGCTGGGACAGGTAAGGCTTGTCTGGGGTCAGGTGCTATCGACTGGCAGAACTTAAACCCAGGAGCGTCTGTCTACAGTCTCTCCTACCTTCCCGCCTCTAGTGATTTTCAGAACTCTTAAAGCCTTTCGGAAGAGGAACATAATACG
Organism: Globicephala melas; assembly: GCF_963455315.2. Lineage (NCBI taxonomy): Eukaryota > Metazoa > Chordata > Mammalia > Artiodactyla > Delphinidae > Globicephala > Globicephala melas. Next base: position 83,356,343 of record NC_083328.1, read on the forward strand.
TTCAGCCAGTGAGTTTGCTGACTTTGCTAATTGTTCCTCGTTCTTCATATGCTGAGTGTGAGTCCGTGAGGTTATAAGTGAATGCACGTAAGCATTGCGGGCACTTGGAGAAATGCAGACAGGCTGTAGTTGGACTGACCCTCTCTGTTGCCTGTGGTGGATGTGCTCAGAGGAGCATCTCCCAGCCGTGAAGGGAGAATTCAGGCATCTTTGGCAGCAGAGCTGGGAGTAGTACGTCCCTACATACTTGACGCAAAGCCTTTCCTTGCCCCGGAGGCTGTGTCTGATGTTTTTGTCTGGCCTGGTCCTGGAGGGTTTATCTGAGAGAAGCACACAATGAAAGTGGGTTTGGGAAGCTGGAGGAGGGCCAGATGAGAGGCCCTGAAAAGACTGAGATGCACATCTCGCCCACATGTAACGGCAAGGTTATTTCTCAAATGACACAAAACAAAAATGTATTCTGAAGTTAGAATAACTTGTTTCTAGGTTATCTAATTGCTGAATTCCAAGTAAGTTCACCAAAAGCTGAACTTCACTCATCATTTCGAGGTTCCGACGTTATAAGTGCCCTAGGCATGTGCTTGATCCATCTATGCTGTGCCATGCGGGGGTGGGGCGGGGGGAGGGTGGATATCGTCCTACTCCAGCACAGCAAATAAATTCACTAAACACTTCCAGAATACCAGCTATGCACTAGCTTGGTAGGACTATAAAAATGAGTAGGTAAACGTCTAAATGCTGAACAAAAGGTTTTTTTTAATCTATCACAAAATAACAAAAGCCAGCAAGTATTAGGAATGGCTGTCAATCCATAACCATGATACTCATTTCCTGCGTTAACTTTTTAATATCCTGAAAAATAATGTGCAGTTTTTAAATTCCAGGCAGCAATTCGTAAAGAACTGAATGAATACAAAAGTAATGAAATGGAGGTACATGCATCAAGCAAGCATCTGACAAGGTCAGATTTCTGTTTGTGTGGATTTCATGATACTTACATAACATGGTATTTATTTTAAAAGAAAAAAATGTCAGAAAGCACTGTGTGTTCAGGTAAAAAAATTCAGTATTTCTGCAGAGAACTGTCTTGAACAGACAGAATGCAACTCAATTGAAAGTGCTGTTCATTCCCATGGTTTCTTACAGGGCTTGGTGAAAGGTGGTATGTAGAACAGTATTACACAGGTCGTTGTTTTATTTAAGTGGTTAATGTATATTTAAGGAAATTAGTCTCAAAGCACTGAATGTACGTTGCCTATATCTTTAATTCCCCTTCTCTAATATTCAGAACTCCCTGGTTGATAGAACTCCCTGATTTATTTATACAAACATTTATATATTTGTTTCCTCAGCAAATATTTGAGTATCACTATGTGCCATTCTTGGTGCTGAGAATGCAACTATAAATAAGGTAATGGAGGGTCCGGTCTTCATGGAGCTTATATTCCAGTGGGGATATATTGACTGATTCTTCCATAATCAAGACTTTTCACACAAGGGGGATATACTCTCTGTCCACGTGACCATAAATAAAAGTGGCACAGGGTGTCTTGCTGATGCTGAAGGGCTCGTTGGCTGCATATCCTTCCAGCGTTTCCCCTTCTTGTCCATGGCCGTGGCAAGTCACGATGAAGTTCTCACATCCCTTTAATCCTAAAGAGGCTGCCTGTGATGCCACGTGCCTTCAACTGTGCCAGCTGCTTTGTCGTTTCTCCCTTGGTCTAGAGATGCTCAGGCCCCACATACAAAGAGAAAGGAAACCCTGAACGGAGATACTGCTTAAACTAAAACAATGGATTCCTTTCCTTTTCTGTTCCTCACAAAGTGGCCACTGCACCTGTTATTTAAAAGATCACTCTGTGAGCCACTGTGGCTGTAGAAGAGAAGCCAGGCACACAGAATTCCCTCCTACACGATAGTTTTACTTTGTATATATCAAGGGAGGAAGAGGAGGTTGGAAGAGCAGGAAAAAAATGAAACAAGTAAATAGTTTGTTTAAAAAGATTTGTTTCCCCCCCATGACTGGCATACTTTTGGGCAGGAATAAATCACCTTACTTCTGAGTGTTCAAAACACTAAAAAATGTTTAGGAAATAAACGTTCTCTGTAAAACATTCAGAGTTATTTTTAATGTTCAATTCTGTGTTAAAAAAAGATATAATTACTACATATTCTATGTATGGTAGTTTCAAAATATTTAATACATTTTTTCATTATACATTATTAAAAGAGATGTTTACTAAAGATATGTATTTTTTTCTCATAAGTCCTTGATAGCTTTCTTACAGGACAGAATTTTAAGAGTGAGCCCAAAACTTAGACAACAGGAAATACGATTTTTTTTTTTTTTTTTTTTTGGCCGTACTGTGTGGCATGTGGGATCTTAGTTCCCTGACCTGGGATCACACCCACAACTCCTGCATTGGAAGCATGGAGTCTTAACCACTGGACCACTAGGGAAGTCCCTGAAATATGATTTTTATACCAACACATTTTAGAATTCAATGTCAACTTTTAAAAGTGAGAATAATATTTTTAGTCACATGAGATTTTCTTAAGTGCGTTAAACATTGCCACAAACACATTATCAACTCTACAAGAACAAAACTATAACTCTACTACTGTAATATCCAATAATTTGTTGTATTAATCAATTCATTATTTCTACTGATTTAGCAAAGCTCTGCTCTTTCTGTGTACTTCAAGGGCTTACCTAGCATTTTTCAAACTAAGTTTTAGGCAGGCTTAAGAATTCAGCATCTGATTCCTCTTGGGTTATGGCTGGGGCCCGAGCAGTGGGCGCCGTCTGAGGCTTTACACTACTTTAATCCAGGCAGGTCCATCCTCACGTTTTACCCGTTGGACCTGAGCAAAGCTTTTATAGCAACAGAATTATTTGTGGAAGGTTTTGGCAATTTTAACTTAGAAATGTATAACCTTAAGTTATTTGTCTTTTTGTAATTTCTAGATTCCACAGGCCATAGAGATTTTCTTCTGAGAAGAATTGTGTTTAATTTTTTGATACCAACACTGAACATTCATCAGGGAACCTTCCTGAAGTTCAGCTCACGACTCCCTGCTGTGTTTGTGCGAGGAGCAGGACCCACACAGGTGAAATCTTGGCCACACTCACCTGTAAGAGGACCAGCAGAGGACACTCTTCACTCTCTGGTGTCTGAGGAGTGTGAACTGCTGGGGTCAGTAAAGACCCCAAGTAACTCGACCAGAAGAAAACTGTTGTTTGCCTTCCCGCCTTGTTTTGCAGTTCTGCGGTGTGACCAGGGACGGCCGCGTGCGTGTGCAGGGTCGCCGCGCCGAGGCTCCGACCGAGGGACGTGTACGCAGTGTCTTCAGTACCGTGTGGAAAAGACGTTTTTATTCTGATCACAGTTAATTTGAGAACTCTTTAAGTTCGTGTCATACAAAATGACTTACTGTATTATTCTTTTTTTATATAATGTCTAACAAAAAATGCAGCTGCAACATTTTCATTCCTGTTAATTTTGTTCTTTAATTAAATGACTACTCATTGCAGGAAATTAACCTGGGTGTTACAGTTTCTTGGGGTTGGGGTGAGAGATTTTTTAGAACAGGATGTGAAACGAGTCCAATTTTACTACTTTTGAGCCATCAGAAGCCAAACACATAAAGGAGAATTCAAACTTCTTGTGCGTTTTGTTTTGTAAATTCTGTTAGTATACGTGGTTTGTGCCTTAGAAAATCAAATTATCCTTTTCAAGTTAATTTAAGTTTATGTATCATTCAGTAATGAACCTAGAAATAAGTAATAACTTGTTGAAAAATTCTACCAAAAGGAAAATTATGCCCTCTTTAAGAGTATTTTTAATTTCATATTTGCAAACATTATTAAAAACTCTGTTATAAGAGACAAAGGTTTAGCTGGAGTGGAGATCATAAAGAGGAAACTTACCCTGTCACAAATGTAAAAGGTAATATTGGCACAAAGGGGGAAAGTAAGTTAAATAAAAATAAATGTTCCCTGAAATACATTTTTACTTGGCCTTCGAGTAAGCATCCTCGTGAAAATGAGCCCTCCCTCCTGGTCCATCGAGGCAGGGAGCACAGTGCTTGGATAAGGGCTTTGGGATCTTGCTGAACCTGTGCCGAAATCCCAGCTCTGTGCCATTCAGCAAGGTATTTATTTCCTCTTCAGGAAGCTCTCCCACCCCCTCCCGGCCCCGCCCCGCCCCACCCCAGACTCTCTTTCTCTCTCTCACACACACAACACTACTGTAATCTCTAAATGAGATAAAGGAGGGACAGTGGCTGAGGTGCCAGCACAGTGCCCGGCAAGGTCTGTCCACCGCGGGTGTGGTTGCCAGGTAGCCCTGGAGCTGCCGAACCTCGCCTGTGACTTCTCACTGCTCAAGCTACCTCATTGCTCTCCTTGACTTTTCCTGTTCTGCTGCTTCAAGGCTGCAGTAGGTCAGGCGCCCGTGGAAACTGCTCAACCCTTGTGGTAGCACTTGGTCCTAAGGGACTTGCGATCAGTCCTAGATGCTAGCAAACATACTGTCAGTTTGTGGAATTGGGGTCTTTTATAAGAAATCACTGTATGGTAGAAAAATTCCAGCTCTACCTCTTACTTGCTGTGTAACCTTCTGTGAATCGCTTGACTTCTCTGAGCCTCAGTTTCTGTGTCTATGAAATGATATCTAAATCCTTTCTAATGAGAAGCCAATCCCTTAATTTTATAAGCATTTATGTGTATGTATATATATTGTATATTTAATATATATATGTGTGTACTCTTTTATACATAAGCTGTTACTTGTGGCCAGTCAACCCCCAAAATACTTATTTTCTATTTTAAGTACATATTAGCTCCCTATTTTATATTTTATTCAATTTAAAATATTAATTGGAGCCAGACTGTAAAAATAAGATTTCAATCTCCGTCACCTAGAAATATCCATATAACTGCTTACTGTGAAGCAAAGAAAGGAAAAAGTTTCCCTTATTCTAGAAATCATTCTGGCCCCCGAAGCAAAAAGGATCCGTGCTTAGAAAATAACTAAACTGCAGCTATAGTCAGAGATAGTCTGATAGCTGGGACACATGTTCAGGGTTTTTTGCCCAAGTAAAGACCCATAACTAATAGATAAATAAAATTAAAAATTTACGATAAAATACAAGATATCCAAAGCAGGGTTTTTTGGTTTGGTCCAGACTCAAGGGTTCTAAGATATCATAAAACCAGAAAACATTTTCATTGTAATCAAAATATTTGCAATGGTACCTAACTTCTATCACTGTATTTTTATTAATCATAAACTCTTTCCCTAAATTGTATTTCCATATTTCATGTTCTTAGCAGGTATTACAGAGGATGAGATAACCTAAAACTGTGAATCAAGTACGTGTATTTACTCTGCACCTACTAAGTGTATGGAATCCTGCACTAAATAAGTATATGACATGGCATCTCAAATCTCTCTCATCCTAGTTAGTTGGAGGAACAAAATTAAAAACCAATTAATAAATCACATGGTACTGGTGATATACATGCATATGTATATGAATTTAAATATGCTGTATAAATTTGAAGAGAAAGTTTATATTCTTAGGAGCCTGAAGACTTAGAGAAAACAATTCTGCTTTCTTATTCATAACAATCAGATATAGTATCTGAATTATAAGAATTCTTCATGAGTGCTACTAGTAGTAGTCATTAATGCGGTTTTTGTGCATTGACTTTATAACTTATTTTTATTTTAACAAAATAAAATGACTGTTAAAGTAAACAAAATTAAGTCATTAAAGAAATTGCTTTTAAGGAGTTTAAAAGACTTTAAAAACTTAACTGGTAATTTTGTGACAGGAAATTGAATCACGTTTCGAAGCATCAAGTTCTAAGCCAGTATGATAGGGAGAACAGTACATTGTATGACTTTGTAAAAAAAAGTACATTTCAAAAATTTTAAAGGGGCTTTAAAATTATATTATGTAATTTTTGGACAATAGAAATGGATTAAAAAACACCTAGCATCAAGAGGTCCACCGTGTGGAAATATATGGTAATTACAAGTCTAAATTTATTCTAATATATATTGGAAGTTTGAAAGTCAGTTTTTAGCTACATATCCACAGTTCTTCAATAGCAAAGTGCAGAAATGCAAAATTCTAATTATACTGTTAAAATTACTAGTCCCACATTATTCCAATACCCATTTACCCAGTTTTTTTTTCCAAAATTTTTTTTCAGAGTTTTTCACGTGAAAGAAACATCTCAGAAGATGCTCATAAACAGCTGAACTTACGGAAAGTCAAACTGACTTCAGGTCCTTCCTGTCAGGAAGGACCTAACAGTTTGCTCCAATTTTTACATTGCTCAGACTTCTATTTTAGGTGTTTATTCATAGCACTTATGATTCTTCCATGCTTACATTTTAATTCAATATGTTAATGAACCTAGACATAAATATGAACTCACATATGATAACTCTGACTGGGTTAGCTGTTATTAGGTGGTGCTGATGGAATGGCTGAAGAAATATCTCTAGCAACTTGGAGAGCTTCACCCTAGGCCCTGAGGTGAGAGACAGCAGAATTCGTCACCCTAGACTGCCAGTTTAAGGAAGAATTAAATGCTAGACGAAAACCACAGTCTACTGCCCCCTCAAGGATGTGCTGGGCATCTATGGTATCAGGATTGGGTGGCATTTAAGTCTCTGTAGTGATGTCTGTAGAGTTTAGTATTTAAGTTTCTGCCTGGCTATACTAATGCTGCAAAATTTTTTCTCTCTTCCGTGACCCTTCCCATGTGTTCTTCTGGAACAGTTAACCATTGTACAGCTCCATTTAATTGAAGTGTCGTAAACCTGCACCAACATCGTGTTAAATTGTGATCCAGGTAAGACGTATAAGTCATTAGCAACAATGCTTATTTATTTTTTAGTATGTTTGAAATAGGAAAATCAAGAAATGTTAGCTATATTAGTTATTTAACATAATCATTAACATCTACTAATGCAAAATTGATTTAAATCACTATAGTAAGATAAATTGAGGAATAAATTTTGTAGTAAAGAACAGAGATCTGATCTTCAAAATGTTTCTTCTAAACTAGGGGTCTTGCAGACTACAGCCCACAGACCAAATCTGACTTTTTTTTTTTTTTAATGGTCTGCAAGCTAAGAATTGTTACTTTTTTTTTATTATCTAGAGTGGGATTTCTGGGATATATGCTAAATATATGTTTAAGTTTTTAATACATGTTAAATTGTTTTCCAAGGTGGCTGCACCACCTTGCATTCCCATTAACAATGAATGAGAGTTCCATTATTCCATATCCATGCTAGCACTTGACATTCTCAGTCTTCTTCACTTTAGGCATTCAAGGAGTTGTGTATTTGTACAACATTGTGACATTAATTTTCCATGCAAATGTCTTATTGTTGGCTCATTTGAGTTGTACTGGTTCTTTCTTTTTGTGTGTGTGTGTGTGTGTGTATTTATTTTTGTGGGTTTTTTTTAACATCTTTATTGGGGTATAATTGCTTTACAATGGTGTGTTAGTTTCTGCTTTATAACAAAGTGAATCAGTTATACATATACATATGTTCCCATATCTCTTCCCTCTTGCGTCTCCCTCCCTCCCACCCTCCCTATCCCACCCCTCCAGGCGGTCACAAAGCACCGAGCCGATATCCCTGTGCCATGTGGCTGCTTCCCACTAGCTATCTACCTTACGTTTGTTAGTGTATATATGTCCATGCCTCTCTCTCGCCCTGTCAGAGCTCACCCTTCCCGCTCCCCATATCCTCAAGTCCGTTCTCCAGTAGGTCTGTGTCTTTATTCCTGTCTTACCCCTAGGTTCTCCATGACATATTTTTTTCTTAAATTCCATATATATGTGTTAGCATACGCTATTTGTCTTTCTCTTTCTGACTTACTTCACTCTGTATGACAGACTCTAGGTCTATCCACCTCATTAAAAATAGCTCAATTTCGTTTCTTTTTATGGCTGTGTAATATTCCATTGTATATATGTGCCACATCTTCTTTATCCATTCATCCGATGATGGGCACTTAGGTTGTTTCTATCTCCGGGCTATTGTAAATAGAGCTGCAATGAACATTTTGGTATACATGACTCGTTTTGAATTTTGGTTTTCTCAGGGTATATGCCCAGTAGTGGGATTGCTGGGTCGTATGGTAGTTCTATTTGTAGTTTTTTAAGGACCCTCCATACTGTTCTCCATAGTGGCTGAACCAATTCACATTCCCACCAGCAGTGCAGGAGTGTTCCCTTTTCTCCACACCCTCTCCAGCATTTATTGTTTCTAGATTTGTTGATGATGGCCATTCTGACTGGTGTGAGATGATATCTCATTGTAGTTTTGATTTGCATTTCTCTAATGATTAATGATGTTGAGCATTCTTTCATGTGTTTGTTGGCAGTCTGTATATCTTCTTTGGAGAAATGTCTATTTAGGTCTTCTGCCCATTTTTGGATTGGGTTGTTTTTTTGTTATTGAGCTGCATGAGCTGCTTGTAAATTTTGGAAATTAATCCTTTGTCAGTTGCTTCATTTGCAAATATTTTCTCCCATTTTGAGGGTTATCTTTTGGTCTTGTTTATGGTTTCCTTTGCTGTGCAAAAGCTTTGAAGTTTCATTAGGTCCCATTTGTTTATTTTTGTTTTTATTTCCATTTCTCTAGGAGGTGGGTCAAAAAGGACCTTGCTGTGATTTATGTCATAGAGTGTCCTGCCTATGTTTTCCTCTAAGAGTTTGATAGTTTCTGGCCTTACATTTAGGTCTTTAATCCATTTTGAGCTTAGTTTTGTGTATGGTGTTAGGGAGTGATCTAATCTCATACTTTTACATGTACCTGTCCAGTTTTCCCAGCACCACTTATTGAAGAGGCTGTCCTTTCTCCACTGTACATTCCTGCCTCCTTTATCAAAGATAAGGTGACCATATGTGCATGGGTTTATCTCTGGGCTTTCTATCCTGTTCCATTGATCTATCTTTCTGTTTTTGTGCCAGTACCATACTGTCTTGATTACTGTAGCTTTGTAGTATAGTCTGAAGTCAGGGAGCCTGATTCCTCCAGCTCCGTTTTTCATTCTCAAGATTCCTTTGGATATTCGGGGTCTTTTGTGTTTCCATACAAATTGTGAAATTTTTTGTTCTAGTTCTGTGAAAAATGCCAGTGGTAGTTTGATAGGGATTGCACTGAATCTATAGATTGCTTTGGGTAGTAGAGTCATTTTCACAATGTTGATTCTTCCAATCCAAGAACATGGTATATCTCTCCATCTATTTGTATCATCTTTAATTGCTTTCATCAGTGTCTTATAGTTTTCTGCATACAGGTCTTTTGTCTCCTTAGGTAGGTTTATTCCTAGATATTTTATTCTTTTTGTTGCAGTCGTAAATGGGAGTGTTTTCTTGATTTCGCTTTCAGATTTTTCATCATTAGTGTGTAGGAATGCCAGAGATTTCTGTGCAGTAATTTTGTATCCTGCTACTTTACCAAATTCATTGATTAGCTCTAGTAGTTTTCTGGTAGCATCTTTAGGATTCTCTATGTATAGTATCATGTCATCTGCAAACAGTGACAGCTTTACTTCTTCTTTTCCGATTTGGATTCCTTTTATTTCCTGATTGCTGTGGCTGATTGCTGTGGCTAAAACTTCCAAAACTATGTTGAGTAAGAGTGGTAAGAGTGGGCAACCTTGTCTTGCTCCTGATCTTAATGAAATGGTTTTTCACCATTGAGGATGATGTTGGCTGTGGGCTTGTCATATATGGCCCTTATTATGTTGAGGAAAGTTCCCTCTATGCCTACTTTCTGCAGGGTTTTTATCATAAATGGGTGTTGAATTTTGTCGAAAGCTTTCTCTGCATCTATTGAGATGATCATATGGTTTTTCTCCTTCAATTTGTTAATATGGTGTATCACATTGATAGATTTGCGTATATTGAAGAATCCTTGCATTCCTGGAATAAACCCCACTTGATCATTTTGTGTGATCCTTTTAATGTGCTGTTGGATTCTGTTTGCTAGTATTTTGTTGAGGATTTTTGCATCAATGTTCATCAGTGATATTGACCTGTAGTTTTCTTTCTTTGTGACATCCTTGTCTGGTTTTGGTATCAAGGTGATGGAGGCCTCGTAGAAGGAATTTGGGAATGTTCCTCCCTCTGCTATATTTTGGAAGAGTTTGAGAAGGACAGGTGTTAGCACTTCTCTAAATGTTTGATAGAATTCGCCTGTGAAGCCATCTGGTCCAGGGATTTTGTTTGTTGGAAGATTTTTAATCACAGTGTCAATTTCAGTGCTTGTGATTGGTCTGTTCATATTTTCTATTTCTTCCTGATTCAGTCTTGGCAGGTTGTGCATTTCTAAGAATTTGTCCGTTTCTTCCAGGTTGTCCATTTTATTGGCATAGATTTGCTTATAGTAATCTCTCATGATCTTTTGTATTTCTGCAGTGTCAGTTGTTACTTCTCCTTTTCATTTCTAATTCTATTGATTTGAGTCTTCTCCCTTTTGTTCTTGATGAGTCTGGCTAATGGTTTATCTATTTTGTTTATCTTCTCAAAGAACCAGCTTTTAGTTTTATTGATCTTTGCTATGGTGTCCTTTATTTCTTTTTCATTTCTTTCTGATCTGATTTTTATGATTTCTTTCCTTCTGCTAACTTTGGGGTTTTATTGTTCTTCTTTTTCTAATTGCTTTAGGTGCAAGGTTAGGTTGTTTATTCGAGATGTTTTCTGCTTCTTAAGGTGGGCTTGTATTGCTATAAACTTCCCTCTTAGAACTGCTTTTGCTCATCCCATAGGTTTTGGGTCATTGTGTCTCCATTGTCATTTGTTTCTAGGTATTTTTTAATTTCCTCTTTGATTTCTTCAGTGATCACTCCATTATTAAGTAGTGTATTGTTTAGCCTCCATGTGTTTGTATTTTTTATAGATCTTTTCCTGTAATTGAAATCTAGTCTCATGGCGTTGTGGTCGGAAAAGATACTTGATACAATTTCAATTTTCTTAAATTTACCAAGGCTTGACTTGTGACCCAAGATATGATCTATCCTGGAGAATGTTCCATGAGCACTTGAGAAAAATGTGTATTCTGTTTTTGGATGGAGTGTCCTATAAGTATCAATTAAGTCCATCTTGTTTAGTATATCATTTAAAGCTTGTGTTTCCTTATTTATTTTCATTTTCGATGACCTGTCCATTGGAGAAAGTGGGGTGTTAAAGTCCCCTACTATGAATGTGTTACTGTGGATTTCCCCTTTTATGGCTGTTAGTATTTGCCTTATGTATTAAGGTGCTCCTATGTTGGGTGCATAAATATTTACAATTGTTGTGTCTTCTTCTTGGATCAATCCCTTGATCATTATGTAGTGTCCTTCTTTGTCTCTTCTAATAGTCTTTATTTTAAAGTCTATTTTGTCTGATATGAGAATTGCTACTCCAGCTTTCTTTTGGTTTCCTTTTGCATGGAATATCTTTTTCCATCCCCTTACTTTCAGTCTGTATGTGTCTCTAGGTCTGAAGTGGGTCTCTTGTAGACAGCATATATACGGGTCTTGTTTTTGTATCCATTCAGGCAATCTGTGTCTTTTGGTGGGAGCATTTAGTCCATTTACATTTAAGGTAATTATTGATATGTATGTTTCTATTCCCATTTTCTAAATTGTTTTGGGTTCGTTATTATAGGTCTTTTCCTTCTCTTGTGTTTCTTGCCTAGAGAAGTTCCTTTAGTATTTGTTGTAAAGCTGGTTTGGTGGTGTTGAACTCTCTCAGCTTTTGTTCGTAAAGGTTTTAATTTCTCCCTCAAATCTGAATGAGATCCTTGCTGGGTAGAGTAATCTTGGTTGCAGGTTTTTCTCCTTCATCACTTTCAGTATGTCCTGCCACTGTCTTCTGGCTTGCAGAGTTTCTGCTGAGAGATCAGCTGTTAACCTTATGGGGATTCCCTTGTGTGTTATTTGTTGTTTTTCCCTTGCTGCTTTTAATATGCTTTCTTTGTATTTAATTTTTGACAGTTTGATTAATATGTGTCTTGGCATATTTCTCCTTGGATATATCCTGTATGGGACTCTTTGTGCTTCCTGGACTTGATTAAATATTTCCTTTCCCATATTAGGGAAGTTTTCAACTATAATCTCTTCAAATATTTTCTCAGTCCCTTTCTTTTTCTCTTCTTCTTCTGGAATCCCTATAATTCGAATGTTGGTGCGTTTAATGTTGTCCCAGAGGTCTCTGAGACTGTCCTCAGTTCTTTTCATTCTTTTTTCTTTATTCTGCTCTGCAGTAGTTATTTCCACTATTTTATCTTCCAGGTCACTTATCCGTTCTTCTGCCTCAGTTATTCTGCTATTGATCCCATCTAGAGTCTTTTTCATTTCATTTATTGTGTTGTTTATCATGGTTTGTTTCATCTGTAGTTCTTCTAGGTCCTTGTTAACTGTTTCTTGCATTTTGTCCATTCTATATCCAAGATTTTGGATCATCTTTACTATCATTATTCTGAATTCTTTTTGAGGTAGACGCCTATTTCCTCTTCATTTGTTAGGTCTGGTGCATTTTTATTTTGCTCCTTCATCTGCTGTGTGTTTTTCTGTCTTCTCATTTTGCTATCTTACTGTGTTTGGGGTCTCCTTTTTGCATGCTGCAGGTTCGTAGTTCCCGTTGTTTTTGATGTCTGTCCCCAGTGGCTAAGGTTGGTTCAGTGGGTTGTGTAGGCTTCCTGGTGGAGGGGACTAGTGCCTGTGTTCTGGTGGATGAGGCTGGATCTTGTCTCTCTAGTGGGCAGGTCCACAGCTGGTGGTGTGTTTTGGGGTGTCTGTGGACTTACTATGATTTTAGGCAGCCTCTCTGCTAATGGGTGGGGTTGTGTTTCTGTCTTGCTAGTTGTTTGGCATAGGTTGTCCAGCACTGTATCTTGCTGGTCGTTGAGTGAAGCTGGGTGCTGGTGTTGAGATGGAGATCTCTGGGAGATTTTCCCCGTTTGATATTATGTATTATGTGGAGCCGAGAGGTCTCTTGTTGACCAGTGTCCTGAAGTTGGCTGTCCCCCCTCCGAGGCACAGCACTGACTCCTGGCTGCAGCTCCAAGAGCCTTTCATCCACACGGAAAAAGAGGAAAAGGGGAAAAAGTCATAGATCTTGCTCTCAAAGTCCACCTCCTCAATTTGGGATGATTTGTTGTCTATGCAGGTATTCCACAGATGCAGGGTACATGAAGTTGATTGTGGAGCTTTAATCCGCTGCTTCTGAGGCTGCTGGGAGAGATTTCCCTTTCTCTTCTTTGTTCTCACAGCTCCCAGCCGCTCAGCTTTGGATTTGGCCCCTCTCTGCGTGTATGTCGCTGGAGGGCGTCTGTTTTTGCTCACACAGGACAGGGTTAAAGGAACCGCTGATTTGGGGGCTCTGGCGCACTCAGCCCGGGGGGGAGGGAGGGGCACGGCATGCGGGGCGGGCCTGCGGCGGTAGAGGCCGGCGTGATGTTGCACCAGCCTGAGGCCCGCCGTGTGTTCTCCCGGGGAAGTTGTCCCTGGATCCCAGGAACCTGGCAGTGGCGGGCTGCACAGGCTCCCCGGAAGAGGGGTGTGGATAGTGACGTGCTCGCACACAGGCCCGTTGGTGGCGGCAGCAGCAGCCTTAGCGTCTCCTGCCCAGAATTGTTACATTTTTAAAAGGTTACATTTGACATGTTTAAACAAGTACCTACATGATACCCTCAAATTTACCTTTTTGACCTAAAACATTTACTGTATAGCCCTTTAAAAAAGAGTTTGCCAACTCCTGGTCTAAAAACTTTTTTTAACTTTTAAATAAATATATAATAGAAAATGTTGAATTACACAGAACAAACAGTTAATTTTGTTTCTAAATAAGCTTGAAATTTTAATAAATCTGTTACAAATTTCAGACTCATAAGCTCACACTGACAGTAGTTATTTGACGTGCGTAGAATGCACATCAAGTTAGGTAAAACTAACACAGGCCCTGTTGGTATTAAAGGCACATGTGTCATTAGTGTGACAGTGCTCCAACTTCCGTTTATTTCAAATTATTGCTATCACAGCATAAACCAAAATTATATTATCTACAGTTTAAGATAGTACAACATATAGATCTCATTCAACACATTTGTATTCCTGAAAAAAATATTGAGTTATTTCCCTCTAGATGTTGTTTTAAAATATTTCCATTGGCTCTTTTGACCTAATATGTTCTTTTGTTTTTTGTTTTGTTTTTTGCGGTACGCGGGCCCCTCACTGTTGTGGCCTCTCCTGTTGCGGAGCACAGGCTCTGGACGCACAGGCTCAGTGGCCATGGCTCACGGGCCCAGCCGCTCCATGGCATGTGGGATCCTCCCAGACCGGGGCACGAACCCGTGTCCCCTGCATCAGTAGGCAGACTCTCAACCACTGCGCCACCAGGGAAGCCCCTTGACCTAATATGTTTTTAAAAAACAGAAACTAACCATTACAAATACGACATCGTCTTTGGTAATGCAGCCTGTGTACCTCTGATTTGCCTACACAATTCTTCAAAGGTGCCAATAAAAAAGAAATCCATATGATTCTACATGACCGCTTTAAAAACAGATAGATACCATTTTTAAGTACAAGGAGAGGGTTCATTTCTTACCTTTGTATATAGAGCTGAGCACAGTACATGTCACATAATAGATGGCTCATATGGCTGGTTGACTAATACTTTATCAATTTTAATAGAAATACCAACATTATACGGGATCTGAGGATCTGAAGAGTTTTAGGAGGCACATTGGCCCTCTCTGTACTTAGCAAATTCCTCCCTAGAAACACTACATCTGTTCACTCACTTATTCACACTGTGCAAGCCTGCTTTTCCAGGCACTCTTTTTAGGTTCTGGAAATAGTGATGAACAAGGTAGACAAGGTTCCTGTCCCCATAGAATTTTTGAAGTATACTGTACAAGAAGAAAGGAGTAGGAAATAAGAGTGAAGAAAGAGGCAGATGCTAGCTCATGTACGGCCTTTTAGGCCATGATATAAAGGTTGGGTTTTACGGGCACAGAAAACCTCTGGAGAGGTTCTTTGTTGTTGTTTTTTAATTCAGGTGAAAAGGAGATAACATGAAACTAACAGTGTTAAAGAATACAGTTCAGTGGCATCTAATACATTCACAAAGTCATACGGCCACCACTTCTGTCTAGTTCCAGAACATTTTCATCACACCCGAAGAAGACCCCATGCCCTTTAGGTAGCTACTCCTCGTTCTCCCCTTACCAAACACTAACCTGCTTTCTGATTCTATGAATTTATAATTCCTGGATATTACATGTAAATTGAATCATATGTGACCTTTTGTGTCTATTTTCTTTCACTTAGCCTAATGCTTTTGAGATTCATTCACACTAACATTAATCAATACTTCCTTCCTCTTACGGCTGAAAAATATTCCATTGCATAGATTTACTACATGTTTGTTTATCTGATGGCCATTTGGGCTGTTTCCACCTTTTAGCTATTGTGAATAGTGCTATTGTGGACATTCTTTTACAAAAGTATTTGTTAAGTATCTGTTTTCAATCCTTTTGGGTATATAACTAAGAGTGGAATTGCTGAGTCATATGATAATTCCTTGTCTAACTTTTTTTTAATTGTACAATTTTTCTTCTTTTAAAAAATTTATTTTATTTTTGGCTGCACTGGCTTCTTCATTGCTGTGCACGGGCTTTCTCTAGTTGCGGCGAGCAGGGGCTACTCTTTGTTGCGATGCGCGGGCTTCTCATTGCAGTAGCTTCTCTTGTTGCAGAGCACAGGCCCTAGGCGTGCGGGCTTCAGTAGTTGTGGCACCCAGGCTCAGTAGTTGTGGCTCGCAGGCTCTAGAGCGCAGGCTCAGTAGTTGTGGCGCATGGGCTTAGTTGCTCCATGGCATCTGGGATCTTCCCAGACCAGGGATCGAACCAGTGTCCCCTGAATTGGCAGGCGGATTCTTAACCACTGCACCACCAGGGAAGCCCCCTTGCTTAACTTTTTGAGGAACCACCAAATTGTTTTCCAGAGTGGCTGCATTATTCTACATTCCCCCAGAAATGCACAAGCGTTCCAATTCCTGCACATCCTTGCCAACACTTACTTTCTGTTTTTTTGATTCTAACCATCCTAGCGGGTATAAAGTTGGGATCTCATTATGGTTTTGACTTCCATTTTCCTAATGACTAATGATGCTCAGTATATGTTCATGTGTTTGTTGGACATTGGTATGTCTTCTCTGGAGAACTGTTTATCCAGTCCTTTGCCCATATATTTTAATCAGATTGTCATTTTGTTGTTGAGCTGTAAGTATTTTTTGTATATTTTGGATACTAGACCCTAATGAGATATATGATTTGCAAATATTTTCTCCCATTCTGTAGGTTGTTCTTTTTTCCTTTCATGAAAGTATTCTTTGATGCACAGAAGTCCTTTTTTAAAAAAATATTTTGATGAAGTCCAAATTACATTTTTTTTCTGTTGCTGGTGTTTTTGGTGTCATATCTAAGAATCCATTGCCAAATCCAAGGTCATGAAGATTTACTATGTTTTTTTCCTACGGGTTTTATAGTCTTAGCTCTTACTTTTAGGTTTTTGATCCATTTAACGTTAATTTTTATATATGGTGTAAGGTGAGGTGGATGAGTCCAGTTTTATTGTTTGGCATGTGGCTATCCAGTTGTCCCATAACCATTGGTTGAAGAGACTATTATTTCTCCACCAAATGGTCTTGGCACCCTTGCCAAGGTTTCCAGGCACCACCTTGAAACTCAACTGACCATAGATGAATAGGATTTTTGCTAGACTCTCAATTCTATTTCATTGCTCTGTTATGTCTACCCTTCTGTAGGTACCATACTGTTTTAATTTAGCTTTGTAGTAAGTATGAAATTGGGAACTGTGAGTCCTCCAACTTTATCATTCTTCTATCAACGTTGTTTTGCGATGTTGGGTCCCTTCCATTTCTGTGTGATCTTTAGGATTGGCTTTTTCATTTCTGCAGAAAGGGCTTGGAATTTTGATAGGGATTCCATTAACTGTGTAGAGTGCTTGAGAGAGTATTGCCATTTAACAGTGTTAAGTCTTGCAGTCGGATGGGATGACCATGGGATGTCTTTTCCACTTACTTAGGTCTTCTTTCTTTCAATAATGTTTTGTAGTTTTCAGTGTTCAGATCTTTCAACTCCTTCATTAAATATACTCCTTTTAATATGCTTCTGGATTCAGTTTGCTAGTATTTCGTTGAAGATTTTACATTTATATTCATAAGGGATATTGGTCTGTAATTTTCTTGTGACGTCTTTATCTGACTTTGGTAGCAAGGTATTGCTGGCCTCATAGAATGAGTTAGGAATGTTCCCTCTTCTGTTTTCTGGAAGCATTTGAGAAGGACTGGTATTAATTCTTCTTTAAATGTTCGGTAGAATTCTTTGCTGGGAGGTTTTTGATTACTGATTAAATCTCTTTACTTGTTGTAAGTCTGTTCAGATTTTCTGTTTCTTCCTGAATCAGTTTTGGTAGTTAGTGTTTCTAAGAATTCATCCATTTCATACAAGCTGTCTAATTTGTTGGCATACAGTCGTTCATAATTCTCTTGTAATCCTGTTTTTGTAAGGTCAGTAGTAATATTCCCAATTTTCATTTCTGATTTTAGAAAGTTTAGTCTTCTGTTGCTCTTAGGCAGTCTAACTAATGTTTTATCAATTTTCTTGATCTTTTCAAAGAATCAACTTTTTTCCCCCTTTCTAAATTTAGTTTATTTTAAAATTTGCTATTTTGTTCATCTTGGATTTTTGGCATTGATTTTGATTTCTTAAAATATTGCATTAAGATATTATTTATCTTGACTGATGCATTTTTTTGGCATCCCCTTAAAATTCTGCCCCCAAGGCAAGTGCCTCATTTGTCACCTTAGTCTTGGCCCTGGGGACTGAAGCTGTAGTTGGAGGGAGGGAGGGAGGGAGGTTAGATCTGGGGGAGGGGGGAATTGGGGGTGGGAGACAGTGGTGGAAGTGGGGGGAGGCAGAGCCACCAAAAGACTTCCTTAGATTCTCTGCTTAGATGACTTCCTCAAGTCAAAGTTGGGATAATAACTTCCATAAGTTTGCTCATGAAGCCCCATGGCTCAGATTTGCAGTACTCCAGGAGGTGTCTTCCAGATTTTCTCCTTTTAGGGTTCCATTTCCAAGGACCTCAGACCTAGATAGGAGGGGGTTATACACGAACACTGGCATCACATTTCCCAAAGGACACATGGGTTTTGTGCAAACTTGGCCTTGGGCTGCCGACAATATTGACCGCATGGTTCAGGGCTGTTCAACCAAAGGGAGGCGATGGTGGGGGAAGAGGGCAAAGGTCTAGAGAGGACCCAGTCTCAGAGCAAGTACCTCCCTCTCCTCACCCCAGGCCTTCCTTTTCTTCTCCCTGTCCCACTCAAGTGGCCCTTGGCCAGTTCCAGCTTCCAGACAGGACTCCTGGTTGGAGCCCTGGGGGTGAGTGAAGGGGGGAAGGCAGCCAGCTCGGAGCCATGCCTATGCCTCCCACCATGTGTGTGCCCACGGGTGTCGCCTACTTGCTGACTGAGAAGTGATCTGTCTCATCTCTTGGAGCGAGGGCAGAGGGAGGAGAGGTGCAGGTAAAACCCAGGTCTTTATTAGCCATAAGACCGGCAAAGATGGTTCTGGGAGGGAGGAGGGGGCCTCAGCCTGGCAAAGGAAGAGTCACGATGTGTGGGATGGAGATAATAGCTCAGTCTCCCTAAGGAGGCTGTGAGGAGAGAAAAGTGGGCAGGGCAGGCAGGCTCTGTGTCATCTGGGGTGTCAGTCAGGGTCCTGGCAGGAGATAAAAGACCCACTCAGCTGTCTGTGTTTGCATCACTAAGACTTAATGAAGAACTTTCAAAGAATCAGCTTTTGGTTTTATTTATTTTCTGTTTTCTATTCTTTTTAAAAAAACTCTAATATCTATTATTTCCATCCTTCTGACAGCTTTGGGTGTAGTTTGGTCTTTTCCTAGTTCTTTAAAGTTATAAAGTTAGGTTATTAATTTGAGATCTTTCTTCATTTTTAATGTATATAAATGTACAGCTGTAAATTTCTCTGAGCGCTGCTTTGAATGTGTTGCATTTTCATTTGTCCCCAAGTATTTTCTAATCTCCTTTGTGATTTCTTCTTTGACCCATTGGTTAAGAATGTATTTTCACTGGAGAGTTTTACATACGGAGTCAGAAGCATGGTATGATTTATGATTTAGCAAGAACATATTGGCTGCTAAGTGCATAAAGGGTTGTAAAAAGGCAAGTATGAACACTGGAAAGCAATTTAGGAGGCTGTTGAAATTGTCTATGTGAGAAATGATGTTGACACTGTCAAAGGTAGTGACAGTGGAAGTGACAGAAAGTATACATATGTAGAACATATTTTTGGCAGTACAATCTGCAGGACTTGTTGATTGATTAACCGGCCAAAAGAAACGGAGCAATCAGGAATTACTTCTAGGTTTTGGCTTGAATAGTTGGGTGGATAAAAGTGACATTTACTGAGATGGAAGGACAGGTTTATTTTTTCTTTTCTCTGGTGGTGAGAGGGACTGCTGCTGAGAGAGAAATCGAGTTGTTTGGAGAATTGAGATGTTTATTAAAACTATCAATAAAGTAGTGTATATGACATTCTAATGTCCAAAGTGAAGGTCAGCATGTTTCTACATTTGGAAGTCATCAATACAAAGATGAAATTACCTAAGGAGAAGGTATAGATTGAAGTGATAGACTAGGATTGAGCCCCCTATTAAGGGAAGCCAGAAATAAGCCAAGAAAGGGTGGAAAATATGTGCCAGCCAAGGGGGTTTTTAACTGTGGAATGGTACTGAGAAGCTGCGTGAGAAGTACACAGAGATAAGATTTGGTAAAATAACTGGTGATTTTGATAAAAGCTATCTCAGTGAAATTGTAGGGACAGAAGCTGGACTGAGGGGAGGTAGGTAAGGGGCAAAGAAGAAGTGGGTTGAGATAGTAACTCGCGAAAATTCTTTTGATACGTTCTGTGTGAGGGTGAGTAGAGAATTACATAGGGAGGGCAGCAGTTAAAGAGGAACTTGTTGTCAAAGTCCTTTTTAAAAAATAAAAGTAAATAAAAATAAGTGTGGGCTATACACATCAGTAGAGAGAAGTCAGACAACAGGATTCAGAGCACTAGCCAGGGGTATTAGATTGTCCTGAACTAATGAGGCTATTCTGCCATTGGAACATGTGAGAAATCAGAAATGCCAGTATTGATGCAGGTAACATGTTAGATTTTAGGGAGAAGAGATGAGGAAAGTATGAGGTAAGTCCATCCCCTAAAAGGTAACGAATTAAGGAGGTACTGATATACAGTAATACTCTGGAAACATGGTGAAGGCAGTTGAACAGGGCAGAATAAGGATTACTGATCAATGCTGTGTAGCCACTTGAAATAGGTAGTCATAGGGCTTCCCTGGTGGCGCAGTGGTGGAGAGTCCGCCTGCCGATGCAGGGGACACGGGTCCGTGCCCCGGTCCGGGAAGATCCCGCATGCCGCGGAGCGGTTGGGCCCGTGAGCCATGGCCGCTGAGCCTGCGCGTCCAGAGCCTGTGCTCCGCAACGGGAGAGGCCACGACAGTGAGAGGCCCGCGTACCGCAAAAAAAAAAAAAAAAAGAAATATGTAGTCATAAATTTAAACCTTGATTATACTTCTCAAGTGATGTTCAGGTTGTGGAATGAGGGGTATGAACTAGTGGATAAAGTTGAGGAGAGGAGAGAGGGCAAGAGACTTATTTTGGACTAAGGACTCTAGAATCGGTAAGGAAAGAAGGACAGACAAGAAGGGTAACTAACAGGCAATAGCAGAGGAGTGGTGGAGTGAACAGCCTGGGACTACTCTAGAAAGCAGGCTGGGGTGATGATGTTTGAAGTTGAGATTCAGGGCACAACTATGGTCATGACAGGGTCACAGCAGAACGGTTTAAAGAGCTGGGAGGAAGTAGGAACCTGGGTAGGATTACACATACAGCACAGTATAGGAATTAGTATAATGTATTATTTAGGAGTCTTGGAAGTCTGGCCAAGGATGAGGCAAACAAGGATGTGTGTCACGATGGGATTGATTCTAAAGAAGTCTCACAGGGCAACATGGAGTTTCAACTCCTGAGTAGTAGTTAATATTACAGCAGACCTGTCACTGTTTCTTGACATAGAATCCCTGCTACCATATCAATCAATCAGTAAATCTTAGCTGATGCTAGCAATGGGATAAAGCTAAGATGTGAAGGGTCTTCCTTTGCTTATCTAGACTAAGCAGCCTGTACCACTGTATTTAAATACCGGTAATATCCAAATACTCTGCTACCATGAAGCAGGTAAGTGCCACAGTGAGTGAGGCTGCGTGGTGGTACACTTCAGATGTCTGATTGATTGGAGGATATTTTGCTTGATCCAATGTTCATAAAACAGGAAAATGACTTATAAAGTAAAATAATTGTATAAAATCCCAGTGACAGCATTTATTTCAACTTTATTATATAATTAAAGCAAATAAATGTATATTCATTTTTATACATTAATCTAGCAAAATATATTATTACAATGAACACTAGGGCTTAAAAAGTACTTGTCGAAACAGCCTGCTGCGAGTTAATACCATTTTAATTCTAGATAGACATGTTAACTATTTTAGGCTAGTTAGTGCCTTCTAATACAATGGAGCCATAACTGAATAAATATACTCTCCAACAGTGTGCTGAAAGTAGTGATTTACACTCAGGGAAGCATTTTAAATCAGACTCCTCCCCCTTCTATGCATCACTAAATTTTTATTACTTGTAGTATATTCTGAACTAGTAAATTTTAATAATACTTTAGTTCAGACTTGACTTTTAAAATATATTTTATATGATAATTTTAGTTTATTAGTTTATGAGTATAGTTAACTTGGCAATATTTGTCTCCTGCAAATATTACTATACAAACAAGCCAATTTCTTTTACTGATTGGTTTCCCAAAGCTTTCTAAAAAAAATAGTATTGTACAGACAAAAGTCTTTGGGTCTCAAGAGTCATGTCATAGTGACTGTAGGTTCTTTCTCATCCATTAGAGGACATTTCTTTGAATTTAGAGGTTCCTACAAAGGTACTCTTGCCTGGGTGACATGTATTTTCTTTGTAGAGCTACTCTGGTATTCCCCAGCTATACACACAAAGGAATAACTGGATAAAACTTGTTGATAACAACTAGACATCACACATTGTTTCTTTCATGAGCCATGAATAATGACATCAATCCTCTGCGTACATTAAGAAGCTGCTCTTCTTGCTATGGCCAAGAAGGAAAAAAAATCACACTTTGGTAGTTTTACAGTGAAACTTTAAAATCTAATAAAACAGTAAAAAAAAATCAAGATATTAGATACTATGAATAAAGATATTATGTATCAGTGTTCATTCTATCCAGTTCACCAGGGTCCATTCCTAGATCTCTACAGAATTATGTGCTTATTACTGATATATTTAGATGAATTTAGATGATCAGTTGCGAGAAGACCTCATCTTTTAAACCCCAAATCAATGAAATTTATTTTTTACTTTCTTCCTTTAAATATTAAATCTATAGTCTAGTCTGGAGAAGAACTTCAGCAAGAATCAGTCTAGTTAGTTAGCTTATGCGCTTTAAGCTGAACTGGCTGGCTTAGCCACACATCCTGATCCTCTGCTATATATCAGCATACTGGTTCTATTAAAATTTAATAAAAATGTATTAAAATATCCTGTATTAAAATATCCTGTATCAAAGATTAGTACTAAAATACATATAGAAATGCCTCCACCTTTGAGAAAACACCAAAGGCATGTTCACTTGGAGAAGTACCTTTAGACACCTTCCCCCCCCCAACCCCTGATTGCAGTTGCTGGTCTACTAGACCTTTGGAAAGCCAGCTACTTTAATCCCCAAATCTAAGGAAATGAAGTCTTGTCCAAGTAGACAATAGTTCTTTCTGGGTAGTTCTCCCTGACACAGGACTTCAGAAGACACATCAGGACTGTTGCAGTGCATCGTACTTAGATGCATACAAAGAAATCATGCTTCTAGCTTATTTTTAAATTTCTAAATCCATCTTTTCTTAGGAGACGGACTCATTATTTAAATCACCCCTATTTTTCTACTGTAAATTTGCTCCCATTTTAATTTTAAAAACTTAAAGAACTAAACCCCAGTGGGGCTAAAACTGGCTTCTCTCAATCCAAAAAGACAGAAGAAAAACCTGTGGAAGAATTTCCCATTTAAATATATAAAAGCATGACTGATCATTCCATTTGAAAAACCCAAACTAGATAGCTGATTTACCATTTCCTTAAGAAGTCTGTCTTGCAGCATTTTCATGTTTTCTTTCATCAAACACATCTGTGAATAAATAATTTCCCCCATGAAATTTACTATAAAATTTTCACAGCAAAAAGACAAGTTAGACTGACTAATATTGAGATTATATATAAAAATATAAAATTTATACCTCAGATGTAAAAATAGTTTCTTCATAATCAGTGTTGTAGAAGACATTCTTTTCCAATGAAGCTTTTAAAAGGTGAAGTCTAACAAATAGAATAATGAAAGTTACCTTTGTATTTTAGTTAACAAATTAAATTGCTATAATATAGTATATATAATTTTAATTTTAAACTATTATAATAAAATCTAACGTTATAGATTCTAATCATTAAGAATGTCATACTAACCTCTGCTGTTCACTTTTATGATAGGCACTGAACTTCTGAAATACCTTTTCCCAAAAGCCCTAAATTTCAAAATACAAAACTGATTATAGTAAATTATGACTAAAAATTAAAACTTAGCAGAATTTACTATATTTATATTATTCCTAATTTTAAAAACTTGGCTATTGCAGATGTCCTATACTCTTTCGGCTAAAAAAAAAATTGAAAGCAAACTCTTTCAGACTTTCTCCTTTATTATCGAAGGTATTCATCATAAACTTTATATATATATTTACTGAAGTATAGTTGATTTACAGTGTTTCAGATGTACAGCAAAGTGATTCAGTTATACATACATATATATATGTTGTTTTTCAGATTCTTACAAGATATTGAATATAGTTCCCTGTGCTATATAGTAGGTCTTTGTTGTTAATCCATTTTATATATAGTAGTGTGTATCTGTTAATCCCAAATTCCCAATTTATCCCTCCCCCGCATCATAAACTTAAGTCTGTATTTTTAGTGTATGTATATGAAACTAACTAAAAATCTAAGATTAAGTTATGTTCTAAAAAACAAAAACATTTATGGTGTGGTCTACAAGCAGAAGGTTAACAGAAGTTTTCCTGAGTGTAGCTCTTTAAAAATGAGGTTTTAAAATTATTTTTAAACTCTTAAAAGCACAAACCACAAATTCCTTCTCCAAATCTTTTAAAGACTGTGAATCTTTTTCAAAATTCTCCAGCTCCTCTATGATGATGAGTTGGAATTTGTCAAGTTTTTTGATCCTATTAAAGAAACAAAATGAGATTATTTTTTTTAATGATAGCACTTATAGCACAGCACTTAGAATATTTCAGAAGGGATTTTTAGCACAGACCTATACTCCTGAATCTGATGGTCCACTGTTTTTATATGTTGTTGAGCCGTTTTCCAAGACTGTTTAGTAAAATAATCCATCATTTTGTGGCGGATCTGAAAAATACTCATTTTTAACTTGAAAAATCTTTACAACATAATAATCTAACCAAGACTATATTAAGGCCAAAGCCTTTTCCATGAAATATAAATACCTAAGAAGAACTTAGAAAAGTGAAAAATTAAAAACTCAGTGATCTCAGCTGAAGTGTTAATAAATAAGCTCAGAGCAGGGCCTAGTCCCACCAGGAAGGCTGAGTGAGGGCTGGGATTGGCGATTCTTTTCATAAGTACCTGCCATTCCACATTTACAAAAATGCTAGTGATTATAATTCTCTTCAGCCACACTCAAAGTTATTTATTACCATTTTTCATAAAAACATATATTCGCAGCTAGTCACAGATGTGTAACAGAATATATGAATCAGGGCTTCTCTGTTTAGATGAGACTGACCTTGGATAAATCAAATCAAAACAAAAGAAATATACAGAATCTTAAATAATTTCAGATTTTACCCATGAAGAGATGAAAAAGGCAAAGAAGAGATAGGGCTGATAACCTGTGCAGAAAAATATCTTAACAGGAGGGCAAAAAGAACTGCCTACTCTAAATATAGGCATGTGAGAAAAAGAGATAGGTGGAGAAAACAATAATAATTAAAAGTTATTTTAGAAAGTGTTTTTGTAAACATCACCTCGTTGGAACCTCAGTAACTAAGGATATGTAGGTACAGAACTGGTGAAACAAACAAAGTGAAATGGATTTCTCTGAGGCTGCTCATCCTCTATACTTTAATATAGTACCCTCAACAAGCAGTCACTGCTGTGGAGATTAAAGAATGTATTAAAAAGACTAGGCATGAAAAGAAAATCGTTCAGAAAAAAAAAAAGAAAGTTCACAGAAGACTCAAAATGTTAAACTGAAAAGGAAAATAGGACAAAGAGAACCCATAGAAAAAAAAAAATACAAGTAATGCACAGATTTTAGAAAAGGAACTGGGCTCATGAGATAATAAGGCTTTTCGCCTAGGAATCATTCCAATTTTTCACCAGTACATGAGGAAAGGTGAGTTCACGAAGAAGTGTTTTGTTGCCAAAGGGTCAAACTGACAGTCTAGTAGAAAGTGTGCCATATTGTCATGTTATTGGGTGCAAATATAAATCATAATTTAAAGAATGACAACTCACATGAACTTTCCTCCTAAATTCTGTATTGAACTCCTCACACATCGTCCCTATACCTGAAATTTCAGTTTCCCAGTTCTCCCCAGGAATACAAAAGTCATTTGTTGATAATGGAGATAAACTTTCAGACACTAAAAAATGAAGACAATCAGCCAAAATTAAGATATGCATTGTTATAAATTCAGCATTATTTGTCATGAGGCTGCGAACAAATCTATCTTATTTTTAGATTCTATATGTAATCTAAGGATTATAAAATCAAAGACAGACTACTATATTTTTCATTTAAAATATTATTTTGACTTAACTAAAAAAACCTTCTAGCATGGGAATTAAGGCAGAAACAGTAACATTAAAATAGAACATACTTGGACTGATTTTTAAAAAAAACTAGTTCTTAACTACTACATTATTAACCCAAGTATTTAGTGACACACTCATCTATCAGTAAATTCATACTCTAGTAAAACTTGTCTGTGGTAATCAGTGATAGAATGATAAGGGAGATTTATGAGTAAAAAGACCCTTACTATAACATTATTCAGGTAAAGTGAACTTTGTGATAAAGCATTATCCTTCTTGGATTTATACAAAGTTATCTTTACAAAGGAATTTGTTTTGTGAGTAGAGCCACTCAAGATCTAAGAAACCATTTTCAAAAATAAATGCATTTTGACATAGGCATTTGCTCTACCTACCTTTCCAAGTGTGATGATCTGCACCTTCTGCTTTAGACACTTTCTTGGGAAGCAAGTTTGCTCTTTCTTCTTCTTCCAATTCTGCTTCACCAGGATTACTTAGATTGTCTTCTATGTACATTCGTTTGCGACTAAGATGTTGTGTAGGGCCTTAGAAACAGTTAAAAAGTAATTAACAGTGCTACAATCTTAATTACAAATACCTAATATATACTTGCTTTTATAAAAAAGGCCTTTGTTTGCTTTTATAAAAAAGGCCTTTGTTTCCATTATCTGTATAGTTTTAGGTAACTGTGCATTAAATTCTATTGTACTTACTTTCATTTTAACATTAACTAAATTGACTTAAAATATATAATTTCCTCAGATGAAATTTTACAGCAGTATTTTGGTGATTAACATGTTTTTTAAAAAGCAAGTCTTTGACTACAAACCTGATACATGAGTGGAGTCATAGGACATGCCACACCATATTTTCCCTCTTCCTTCACTAGACATGGATAATGGAGATGCTGAATGACTTTCCTAAAGTATGTATCAGAAATAGGAAAAAATATTCTGTAATTACTCTTGGATTCACCTTTGACCATCTTTCTCAAACTCTAAAGACAGTAAATTGCAAATGCTATCAATTCTTTTTTTTCAGATTGTTTTGTTTCTATACCTTTTTATGTCACACTACCATGCATTTACCTAAATTCTTATGTTAACCTCAATCTTAAATTACAGCAATAGTTTTGAGCTGGCTTTTTTAAACTACTCCTACTTTTCAGTTCTTCCTTATTAGGATTTTGATTTCTTTATTTGAGTCAAGAAATGGGAAGCCATAGAAAAGTCTAAACTAGTTCTTTCAAGCTGTATCTTTAAGCCATATCTTTGTCCTCTAACCTTATGTCTTACTGTTTCAATACACAAGTTTGTTGTTACAGTCACATTAGTCTTTTTGATGTTTTATGAAAATGCATGTCCACTTCCGGTAGCCTTTCTGTACTTAGGTTACTGCTGCTTCTCCAGTCAGTCTGTATATATACCAACCTATCCACTTAGGTCCAGGTCAAAACCCAGCCCACTCCAAGCTGTAAAATTCTATCTTAACATTCTGTATTTTATAGGTTATTAAAATATTTTTGTTGATGGATTGGTGGACTTCTATAGTGGAAAAAAAGCTCACCCAAATTCCTGTATGATCATGAAACCAGAAAGTCCTAATTATAAATATGCCAGTGGTTTAGCAGTGATAGCCTATTTAAGACCATCTCATTTTAAAAATTTCAACTCTTTTTCTATGATCAAACCATCCTACATATTTTAAACATCATATTTTCAGATAATAACCATTGAAAAATACTAAATTATTATAACTATTATTAAAGGCCCGTAATCTGATTCTTATAAGAACCAACTTAGTATAAGGAAAGCTTGATGGATACACTACCATATATACCCCTCTTTTGCTTCAAATATGATTTTCATATGTGGAGGTTCAATTTCCATAAATTTTTTCTGAACTGTAACTGCTTACATCTGAATAGCTGTTGCAATTTTTGTATTTCCTGTATAAGTACACTCCTCCCTCAGTATCTGCGGGGCCGATTCGGTTCCGGGACCCTTACAAATATCAAAATCCACTGATGCTACCGTCCCATATATAAAATAGTGATCCACAGTTGGTTGAGTCCACAGGTGTGGAACCGATGGATATGGAGGGCCAACTGTACCACAGAATTTACATTGTTTCTATTCACAATGGTATTATTCTTAACTGGGCTATGAATGAACAAGACACACAGAAACCCAAAGGAAGTTAGAAAACTAAAGTAAGAAAAACACAACAACATTAAACCAAACTACTTAAATTTTGAGGGAGTAACTCATTCCCTACTAAAACTCAACACCCATTCATAACTGAAAAAAAGGCACTTAAACAATTAGAACTTTAATCTGATAACAAGTATCTACCAAAAACTATCGATAAGCATGCATGCTAGCATGGTATCTATTTAGCACTGCTCTACAGGTCATAGTAACCTTAAAAATGAAAAGACCATGCAGTATAAGGACTGGAAGAGAAAATGCAAAAATTACCATAAAAAACAGTTTATGATTATCTATATTCAAAATACAAGAGAATCTAGGCAGGCGATTATGAGAGAATTTGCCAAGGGTGTGGGGACATATAAAAATCAATAGTGTTTCTACACAAAAGCAAAAAGTTAAAAATCCAGAAAACAATTGTTTTAAAGTTCTTTTTTTTTTACATACAATAAAGAAAAAGGCCCATAAAACACTGCAGAAGTACAACTTTCTTTGTGGAAGATTTGACACAACTTTGTTGGAAATAAGACCAAAAAGTAGAAAAATGAAATATGTCGATGAGAAATCTCAGTAACGATACTGGGAAATGGCAATTCTTCCCTTACACAAACTAATTCTAAATTTTATTGGACAAGCATAGGGCCAAGAGAATTTAGAAGCAGAATGAGATGAGGGTGAGGATGGGGGTGGTGAAACCCCTGTAAGCATAAAACTACACTAATTGAAGCAATGTTGTATTAGCTCGAAGATAGGCACTGTTCTGTATTCTACTGGCCAAACAGCTGACCCATGTGGTTGCCAAGGCTGTGACCAAACTGGCATCACAAATGATGGAGAAAGGAGGGGTATCCAATGCATGATGTGGCACTAATTCACTATCCATATGCAAAGAGGAAGCCTAGGAAGATGGAAAACCTCGAAGTTAAAACTAACATTTGTACAAGAAAGGAAAATATTTTTATGACAATAACTGAGGGAAGGATTTCTTGAAGAACAAAAGATTGGTAAATTTCATTACATCACATTTTGATTTAACTAAGTGAAAGACCGCTACATACTAGAAAAAGAACGTCTGCATTGTATATAACCAATAAAGAATTAATCTCCAGAATATAGTAAGAACTCCTACAAATTTATAGGAAAAATCAAACTATGCAATTTAAAAATTAGAAAAAACACAATTTACAAAGTGGCCAAAAAAGATGAAAATACTCACTGATGCTGTTAATCTGAAAAATGCAAATTAAAGTCAGACACACTTTACACTCATCAGATGGGCAAAAAACTGTAGAAAAATGGGCACTATCACATAGCATTGTTGGAGAGTGTAAGCTGGTACAACTAATTTATATAGCAAATTTCCAATACCTAATTAAGAGTCAACAGTAAATGGGAAACACAGTGTCTCCTGTAAATGTCCAGCCAATAAATATGTTACAATTAAAATTCCATCTAGCACAGATAGCATCAAAGTAGGTGGGTGGGGATGACCTAAGGTGTTGAGATTTGCAAGATGGGATACTAAAGGGAGAAAGGATTCAAGGAAAGGAGGGATGACAGAGCAATACTGAGAAAGGACCATGGGATGATGGTCTAGTGGGAAATGGTTTCAAATTGTGGTCTGCAGAAATTAAGAGTCTTGCAAAGGTGCTTTTGGGGGGTTATCAGAGAGGGAGGGAGGTGTGTAGGCGACAGTTCAGACCCATCTGCTTTAAATAGCATAACTGCATTTTTATTTTTATGTTTGGCACACTGAAGGCTTCATATAAGATTCTGTTTGGCAATCAGTTCTGTAGCTTTATCACTACTTCAAAATTCTCCAAATTAAGCCTTCTATACAGCCCAAGCCAAGGAGGTGAGGTGGGTTTTGTAAACTGGTACCAAAGTACAAACAACTTAAAAAAAAAAAAAAAAGCAGAATTCAAACTACAAACTACTCCTCATAGACATTATATTTTTATCTACACTCCCTCACTTTGGCCCATAATTGATTCCTTTCTCTAATACCTTTTTAAAAGACTTTTGAGCATATGTATGTATTTTATTAATAAGAAATGGTACATATAATAAATGAGCGGCAGAATAAAGACTTTTTCAATATACCATTACGTTAATATTCATGCCATTTAACTATTAAAGTTCCTTTACAAATCTGTAAAGCAAATGCTATAGTCATACTGTTTTCAACTATATTCTTTGTCAGTTTGCTTTGCCAACTTGTGATTTGGTAACTAAAAGGTTACAGACTTCGAGTTATGGTGAAACCGGAAAGAAGCGCCTGTGTTGCAGGAATAAGCCTGTTCCAATCTAGGAAATGTAGTTCTGACATGTAGACAAATAAGCAGTACCTCTTTGGAAGTGACTGTTCCTATCACAGAATTCTTATCAGTACTCTGTACTTCTCATACCACTACATCTTTCTCCTGTGTGTATCAGTCTATTAGTTCACTGAGGCTGTTTTACTTATTGGTAGGTTCCTTCTCTCCCCCAGACCAAACTCAAAACCTTAAATAGACAAGCACTGTACATTTGATTAAGATTAGAGGCAAATGATTTACTCCCTTCAGGTATATCTAATAAAGGAAAAAATATATATACATTATTTCCTTACCAAAAAGAATGATCGTGGAATTGGTGAGCAACTTTCTCTTGTACATAGTAAATTCTTCTCACTGTTCTTGGGTGACTTTACTGGACTTCCATCTCCACTGTTTAAGGATTCAGGTGATGAAATTTTTGGATAAGGTGATACTGATTTTGTTATACAGCCATAGTCCTGAGAAAAATCCCTTTCTGTTATTTTCTCTATACCTATATTGCCTCACAAAACACAAACAAAAAGAGATGGCAGGTGTTAATCACTGACATCTTTAGAAATAGTATTATTAAATTCTAAAAAATACAGTAATTTATCAAATCCTCAAATCTTAGCTGTATTTAGAAAGGATAAATGTTCAATAAATCAAGATAAAATTAAGTGTAAAATATTTTTATAAGACTTTGAATAATATTAATGTCTCAATTTAAAACAAAATTGTAACTATAAGAACTTTCAAAACATTTTCAAACACAAATATCTGTAGTATGGGCTGCACTATAATGATCAACCTAATTATTATCTTGAGTAATTTTGACAGCAGTACTGATATATATTAAAGTCACAGAATTTTATGGTTAGAAATGGCTTGGGAAATCATCTGGTCTACATCCTTTATATATAGATGAGAAAATTCATGGCTGAAATAAGTCTTAGTATAAATGAATTCTCAGACAGTTTTCAAATCAAATCAGGGCATGTGCATCTGTCTTCTAAGTGTGTGCTTATCTGAGATGACAGTGGTCCCAAGCATTATGAAAATATTCTAGAAAAGAACAAAGTAGCTACTTTAGAGGAAATGTACATTAACTGGTGTTGAATGGTCTTGAATTTTAGCTAAAATGACAGACACTTAGAAATGCTTTAAAATAGCCATAAAAGGAAATGAAAAATATACTAAAAGTAGAAACTTATTCTTATAGTTTCTATACTAGAAAAATATATACATATGCCAGAGCTCCAAAGAATAAATTTTCTCTTTCCCAATTATTTTTAAATAAAAGCAAAACTTCAGTTGTTTATGAAGATAATCCACTACAGCTCCAAAGATTGACCATGATATTCCTTGGAGAATTTTGTCAATGAAATGTAAAAATGAGAAAATAGAAATCCCCATCATTATTTCCCTCTTATTAAATATATTTTGAGCTAAAAACATAAGTGTTTATTCAAGCTTTCACATTATAATTTTTAAGTATACATTAAATATTTTCTATATTGAAGCATTTGGTCTTTAACTTCCTAACATGTAAAACTTCAGTGTCATAGTAATATTGTTCCCAAGTCTACTTAGCAAAGACCAAGTTACTAGCATTAACTAGTTTAAAAATGAAGTTTTGACTACTGAAAATCTTAAAACATATCCCTCAAAATTAGTCTTCAAATTGTATTTTCACATAATTAGTTATAAAAGAAAGTTACTGAACATTCAACTAAAAGAAAAAAATGATACTGACATCTCATTACTTCTATAGATGACGGACTCCCAGATAAAGTTACAGGAGATAGATCAAGGTTATTATCTCTTATAGTATCTTTCAGTAGAGGTGAGTTTTTCCATTCTTTTGATACATCCTCTTGTGTTTCGGCAGTGAAGGGATTCTGCTGTTTCTTTGGCAGTTTCATGGTTTTGCGTCTGGAATGGATCTTCTCCTAAATGTATTGATATCTTTCAATTATACTCAAATACAAATAACTTATACTTGGACACATAAAACAATTTAATTAAATCACATTGAATTATTTATTAAATGCCTTGTATCACTACATACAGGCATAACAGGGGCCTCAACATGAGTAGTGAAAGACTTTCTAATACACAAGAAAGCATATGACAAATTCACAGGAAAATATTATAGACTATAATAAATATCCTAATAGATACAAATAAAATGCTATAACGGTTCAAAAAAGATGATTTCCAGTTTAGGGAAACCAGAAGGAATTCCCCGATTTCATGGTACTCAACATGCTCAGGAGTTTGTAAAAGAAGATGGCAAGGGAACATACTGAGAGTATGGAGGACGACTGATATGAGCAAAGGTAGCGAGAAGCACAGCTCTTGTTTGGCAGTCACAGGTTATTCTATTTGACTGGTACAGTTCTGTGTATATACTGGGGAAGTGAGAAAATAAGCTTGGAAAGGTATTTCGGTGTTTTGAATGTCTATTTGGAGATCTTTAGGGTTTTCCTTTGAAGAAGGTAAGATGAGAGGTGGCTTGGTAAGATTTACCTAATTATTTCCATAGTAAATTAAAGTAGGAAGCGATAAGAAACTGTGGAGGTAAGTTATGAAGTCCTTAAGTTCTTCCAGGTAAGAGATAACAGAGGGCGATGGAGGTTTAATGATTTAAAATGAGAACAAAAAAACAAAAAACAAAACAAAACAAAAAAGAACAAAAAATAATAGTAATAAAATGAGAACAGTGTAATGATCAGAGACCTGCCAGACTCTTTTGAGTTCAAATCTTTTTTTTTTTTTAACCTTTTCCTAGCTGTGTGACCTTGGGTAAGTTCCTTCATCTCTCTAGAAGTCAGGGGTGAACAGAGGTGGGGCAGGGTATGGAAAGAACCTCAGATCCAATATTTTTGCTTTCATTCAAGAAAAAGATCCACAGCTTCCCAACAGTCTGTAGTTTCTTGAAGCATAATTTTGGAAAGACCAAGTACTTCTCTAATTCAAAGATATTAAAGTTATAATTTTACTAGAGTCAAACATCTCTTTTGTAACAATAATGCCAACTTATTATAAATTTTAACATTATATTGCCTAAGGATCAATTTTTAGAATTGTTATATAAGTTTTCTCATATAAAAAGAAGTGACAAGATTAATCTGACATTCTTACAAAAATATATTCTATATTTATTATTTTAAAAGGCTTTTAGAAACTATTAATCTGAATTGTATCTATTTACCTTTACTATCTCTTTAAATGAATGTGAAAATTCTTGTTCACTCTCTGATTCTGAATTTGAGAGATCTTTATAATTTTTTTTGGTTTCTGCGGCTCGTCGTGGAAGTCTCATTCTCCCCTCTGGAACTGTCTCATCTACCTTTTTGGTGATGTTTTTGTTGGGTGTCTTTTAGGAGAAAAATTCCTGAATATATTAGATCAATATTTTGAGATACAAGCTATTTGCTACAAAATTGGCACTGTGACAAGATCTGTATATTTGTAGGAATAAAAAGATTCCTGATTAATACTTTTAAAATGACTGGATTTTATCTTTCCATTTCAAATATATCTTTATCACCTTTTTATCCTTATCATTAAAGCTCTGTGAGGCCTAATATATATTACATAACTAAAGTAAGAGAGAGAGAAAGGAAAAGATATCAAAAATACCTACAACCACAGAATAAAATAGACTTAAAACAAGTCAACATGATTCAAAAAGGCAGAAGGTAGAAGTAAGTGTGCAAAGCTTGGAACAATTATAGAAAACAAGGAACTGATAACAAGGATAAAATTAGGGGACAAATGATATTTTTTTCATTACAAGGAGAAAAATAATTTTAAAGGGATGTTTGAACACAGACTTCCTGGTTTTACCATTTTAGATCTTGGCTGTCCCCTTTCCAAAGATGGTCCTGCAATTCAAGAAAATAAGGTTAAATTTTTCAAATAGATAAGAACTGCCATTAAAATTTGTTAGAATACTTCTGCA
This sequence comes from Globicephala melas, assembly GCF_963455315.2. Taxonomy (NCBI): domain Eukaryota; kingdom Metazoa; phylum Chordata; class Mammalia; order Artiodactyla; family Delphinidae; genus Globicephala; species Globicephala melas. The sequence goes on from NC_083328.1 coordinate 83,390,966, forward strand.
TGTAAGTTAAAATCATAAAAACAATAAGAATATACCTTTAAATTCATTCAAAATTTTAAGTTTCAAGATAAGACTAAACTGACATTGATAAATTGTACAGTATAGTTTGGTACAACATGAATTACCAATTTCCATTCTCCTTTATTTTATAGTATACACTTTTAAACATACAATATGTAACATACATTATAAAGTTACACCCATGAATCTACCATTCCACTAAGAACCAGATTATGAATAATACTGAATCTACTTTGTGTACTCCCTCTTACACGATCCTCCATATCCCCTCTGCCAAAAGGTCATCGCTATCCTGAAATCTGTTTCTTAGTCACTTGCTCTTAAAGTTTTACTTTACAGATATATATCCCTAGACAATATAATGAACTTTGTAAAACAGTATCACATTATATGAAATATTCTATGATTTGGTTTATTTTTCACCCATCATTATGTTTCTAAGATTTACCCATATTATTAAGAGTTGCTTCAGTCCCTATTCCCTTTTTTGCATTTCCAGGACAATTTCCTCTTTCTAAATATTCACTGAAGCCTAAGAACTGGGCTTATCCCAGCCAAGGAAATAATAATGAATTGGGATTATCCAAGGTCTTCCTGGCAATAAACCAGCTCGTACATATTGGCTCACTGTCATTCAACCATAAAAACAAAACAATTCACTCAGAAGTGTTCTATTTTAAGAGTATTTACTGACTTCAGTATTCTAACCTTTAATAACTTCCCATGTCATAAATGTCTTTACTTATACATCTTCCTACTAGACTATAAGGTCCCTGAGAGTATGTGAATCTTACCATGTTTCTCCTTGGCTTATAACACACTGCTTCAAAGTCCACACACTGTGACTAGACCCAGCCACATTTTTCAACATTTTGCCACAAGTCTGATCTACATTCCAACTACCCTGATATTGCACTTCCTAAGTACACTATGCTATTTCCTACTGTCTCTTATATATATGATAATCCTATTACTTCTCTTCCTCATGTATATGATTGAACTCTCATCTGTTTTCAAGATTCAGCCTCATTTCTAAACACACGCCAAAGTTCATTTCCTATTTCCTCTATTTTTACTTCTTTTTAAGCCATCGTTCCCTCCCCCAACTCCCACAGGTCACTAACAATTATTTTTATCCTGAAAGAAAATAAAAACTGATTCCTTAAAACAAATATAAAAACTCAGAGTTATGTTACCTTCTTTTAAAAATGGAATATATAAAATCTCTGTGGTTTAGTAAACACTGAAATTTATCTAAGCTATGAAAATGGCCATTATGTCTAGCCAAAAATGCATATCTCAAACTCTTGTCCAGCTACTTCAAGAAGCAGAAGACTTATGCTGGGAAAACATTTTATAAAAGATTTTGGCAAAAATATTTCTGTAAGAAAATTGTTTTCCTTTCAATAAAGTTTTATTGCATCTATATGAATTCCTAAAAAGCAGAGAGTGGGGTGTTGTCCAAGCTTTTTGTTTACAGTGCTGGGTTCATAAGTACTTAATACATTACTCACAGTAATTAGCTAAATAACTGAATAGTAGGCCATGAGTAGAGAAATGATGAGAGTGTGTCATGAACCAAAGATTATGATAAACCATATTTTGTGTCCCTAAAGATTCCAATAAAAAAGAAATTTAAATATAACCATATTACCAAAAATAATAAAAACCGCTGTAGCATTTTGGTGTATTTACTTTCATACTTTTTTTCCTATTCAAAAGAGTATGTAATTATAAACACTATCTACATAACAAAAACACATTTATCAACCAACAAAGTATTTCATACAGTTGAAACGGTAAAATCATTTACAGATTTCTCTAAAAAGTGATTTCTTACTTGATTTCCCACTTTTATGTTTCTTCACATTTTTATTTCTGCTGTAGTCTATTAGCTGTGGTTTTGATTTTGGTTCTCTTAGCCAGCTAATATCGGTCTTGCTGTCATCACATTTGTATTCTGTGTCACTATCACTAAAGAGATTTTTCTTTTTGTGATTAGTTACAGTCTATAAAAACAAAAAAACACAATCCTTGTAATAGATGAAGGAATCTGGCTTATTATATGTCATACAAAGGAAGTTAAACCAAAAAATAAAAAAAACCACCAAAAAACTCAGAAAAACTAACTTCTCATTTTTTTAGCACACTAAATCATCTATCTGGCATTAAGGACCTACCCAATAAAATCACTCAGAAACCCAGATCAGAGGTTGAGATTTATATTTTGCTGTCAATGTTGTTGTTAATTAAAAGTTAAATCAAAACAGCTTACTTCATAGAGACAAAACCTAATACCATTGAAGAGAGTAACTAAGGTTGTCATATTTTCTATTACTAGATGATTACAAATAGCTCAGACACTATAGGAAAAGTCAAAATAGGAACATGGATAATCTCCAGAGTAAAAAAAAAAAAAAAAAGTGATCCAAATATTTTTGTTTTTCAGTTCTGGGATAATCTTTGGCATTGAAAAATTAGTAAAAGAAATACTGATTTTAATAGACACATTACGATATTATAACTTACTCTTTTATCTTTTGTTTTGAGAGAAGGTTCAAGTTCATCATGATTCCTTAAACCTAACCTTAAACAAAAATATGCATTAATTTAAATCTTAATTACTTGTTTTTTTAAGGTAGCATGCAACTGGACAGTTAGACCTGGGTTTTCTGCCTTAACTCTTTTACTACATCCCTATATAAATGTGGCCAAGTCACTTATTCTCTCTGACCTCAGTTAATTATAAAGTAACAAGGTTAGATGAAAAGACTAGAAAAGACTAAGTCCTTTCAGCTTACAACTAATATTAAGTGTACAGAATCTGCAAATCAATTTTAGAAGTAAATGCTAAAATAATAGAATAATAGTAGTTATGACAGCATTTTTATTCTCTCTTTTGATATGTTAAAATGTCAAACTGGGAGGAAATATTTAAGAAAAAGAACAACTGAGAAAACTGTATTTTAAACTGATCCATCTAATTATAATAAAAATACCTACAATGTCACTGAACTATCCACGCAGGTTTCTCTAGCTGTAGTTTGAAATTCTTGGATCTACATTTTGAATAAGCATTAAAAAAATTTTTAGTGTTAAAAGAAGGTAAACAACAATTAAATTAACATAAAAAACTTGTTTCTATAACTTCATGTAAGATGTGACAATAAAATTAATCTTACTAAAATGTTTTTATATTTAAGAAGAAAGCTAATAATATAAACTATATTAAAACAAAATAAGATTAAATATGTTGCATCAGTAAAGAAAGTGAATTTCTTGTTGCCCCAGTTACTCATTTTTCTCTACTTCAGTCCAAAAGATTTGAAAGAAAACCAAAAATACCTAGGTTGGTACCAAATAAATTTTGAAGAATTTAATAATATATGTTAAAATATTTTAAAGCATATCTATAAGAGGATGGAAATTAGAAAACATGCTCTAATAACTGCATGGTAAATACAAAATAAATACTGAATAACAATACAAAATTTAGTATTTTGTACATAATACAAAATTCTGATTTCTGGCTTACTCCAAGCTTTATAATAGGCTCATCAGCTCCATTCAAATTAAAATTGTAAACATCATTCCTGTAAAAATGAAGAGAAATATTAACTTCATTATACAACAAATACATTTATTGTCTTCAAATATGAAGAAAACTTTTAAGATTTATGAAAAATTACTTACAATGGGCATTCAGCAGTAACATTAACAAAAGTAGTCTTCAATTGTCTATAACTTTTTTTCTGAACCTTTTCCTAAATACAGAAGAAATTTACATAAAACCATTCAAACTTGTACATCACTTGTCAAACAAATAACAGATGCAACTAAATTTTCATATATTATCTAGTTGTGTTTCTATTAATATAAATTTCACATTTGTGAGTTTCTTTATAAACATCCACACTTTAAAAAATATTGACGACTTGTTAACTGAGAACATAATAGAAAGTATTGCAAATCAAATACAAACGATCCTTATATCTTTAATATTTATTGACATTACTGTACATAGGTAAATGACCTCACTGGTATTCTACAAGCTGAATTTAGTGATTCTAGGATCACAAAACAATCATGCTTCTACTTTTTCCCCCCAGTATCTCATTTGCTTTAAACTGTTAAATAGAACAATTTCAGGAGAGGCTAGGTTTATGTAAAATCTCATGTGAAAGAGACAAAATTGTATCAATCAACTAGTATTATTAGGGAAAGATGTGTGTACATTTATTCCTATAGCCCACTGCTCAAAGTATATTCAATCTGATCAAAAAGTAGGCAGAAAAGTTAAATAAAATTTTAACATACTTAAGTGTGTAATTACGTTATTAAAGTAATTTAACTATAATTAGTACACAAATACCACTGAATGATTGATTACTGATCAGAAATAATTAGAAGTCTAATTTAATATCTGGAAGTTGGAAATATTAAAACTAAAATATTCATTTTAGTTGTGATTCATCTTCAATTTTATTATTTCTTTTGGCTGTTTTATAATAAAATAGTTTACATTATTCCAAAAAGTTTATCCTTCAATATTTTACTCCTCTAATCACTGATCTGACTTGTTCTTTCCAAAATGTTTTTACCATTGTTTAGATACATTTGCTCAATTCATCTTTTGCATGCCAGTGTTTGCTAAGTTTTACTGAAGATCCAAAAATGAGCAGATATTAAAGAAGATACGAAGGTCTTACTTATATAGGATACAAAGATGATTCTAAATAGTTGCATTCTAGTAGAAAACAGAAGAGAGAAAAAAAGAACTGCAAAGTTAATAAAAAGGTACAAAGACATTATTGCACAGATTCAGAATTCTTGCCCATTTGGATTTTGAGTTAGGGCACCTTAGAAAGTTTTCATAAAGAAGGTAGACTCTGAAGCAAGGCTTGCAAGGAGGAATAAAGTTTTGACAAGGAGAAAAGAGGGTGAAAGAACCTGGCGACTCGCTTCGCAGTTCTTTCCAAAGGGGGAAGAAAAAGAATAAACACTTAGGAAAGACACTTCAAGGAATCTCAATTTATTATGTTTCAGCTAAATAAGACATGTCTAGGGAACTAATTTTAGGAAATAAGACAGACTTTTAAGAGGTCTAGGGAGCCAGCTTAAGTCTCCACTTAATTCAATAAGGGGGAGAGGAGATATGGGGATATATGTATACGTACAGCTGATTCACTCTGTTATAAAGCAGAAACTAACACACCACTCTAAAGCAATTATACTCCAATAAAGATGTTAAAAACAAACAAAAAGCAACAGAGACCAAAGAAGGATTCTCAATAAGAGAATGACATGATTGAAGCTGTGTGCTTTGGAAAGTAATAAAGCTAGTATTGAATGTAATGAATGGATTGGCACAGAGAAAATACTAGAGACAAAAAGAATTACATGAAGGATATTATAATAACCCAGGGATTAGAAATTAGAACTCAAAAAAATAGGAGTTGGCACAGGCAGGAGAGGGAAAACTCAAGAGGAACTTACAGAAGGTAAAGCTCAAAACTTGAAATTAACTGGAGATAACTGTGAGGAATAAATCAAAGATAACTGATATTTTAAACCTGGATGAATAATGTTTTCAACAAAAATATGGACTTCAGGATGATCTTATTGTCAAGAGAGATGGGATAAGTTAGGAAAAAAATGGTACTGAATCATGTACCAAAAAGTAAAAATATCACACATGTATGTAAAAGAAGCATTTTCTTTGAAAAGCAGAACAGAAGTTTAGGGGGCTTTTCTGAGTACTTGCCACTAATCTGGTCAGTTGTTTAATCCATTTTTCAATATGCTGAAAACATTAAATCTACTTCCATCCTACTACTATTCTATTTTACTGTAAAGTCAAATATCATAGAGTTTGACTATACATTTGGTGTAGTTAAATACATGAAACTTACCTTACTGAGCTGTAGATCAGATTTGTTTGAAAAACCACTATAGAAAAGGTTTTGTCAAAATTAAAAAGGCAATTAAATGTCAGTAGAATGTTTTTCATAAAATCCATATTATATAAGGTAAAACATATTTGGATCACTAAGTCTACATTCAATATGCTACAAGTAACTGAAATGTGACAGTCCTAGTCTGATATTTTTGCAACTCCACACACAGTAAACAGCAACAAAAAAACTTAAGTCTAAGTTGAATCACTTATGCAGCAGCAGGTGCCAGACAATTTAAATGAATGGTTCTGCCATGAGAGTAATTTTTTTCATGCCATATAGAGTCAGAATTAACTTAAACATGAATTAACTACCTGGAAGCCTATAAAGAAACATTTTGTAATAAAAGAAAACCTTCAGAAGGACTGCAAACAAGGACTACATATATACAATACAAAATAACTCATTTCAGGTCATTTAAATTTCATATTTTATTAAGCAATATATGTAAATATATTTAGTCTTACTCATCACTAGTCTCAATAAATAACATTTCTAAAATGTCTATATCCTAAAGATTTATTTCTGAAATGGTATGCTGTATCAATATGGTGCTCTTGATACTTTATAAAATGTAATCAGATACTAGAATGACTAATTTCAATTGTAGTTCCCTTTCTATATAATTTAAACAGATTCTATTTATAAAAGTAAATAAGTACCTGTGTTTTCTAATGTAAAGTTACATTATTTGGACATATGTTTAAAACTAACCTTAAAACTAGGTAAAATAATTTAGTTGTATCTCTCAGAAAAATATTCATTTCTAAATTTAAGAACATACCTGTCAATCAAAGACTCCTTTAATTTTCTTGTAGACTTTATGCCATCCTTTGGTTTGTATCTCTTATTAATTTGGCTTATCAAAGATTCTGCTGCATCAGTAAATCCTTTCCCTTTTGACTTTTCTCTCTGAAACAATTTGTTAGCTACTTAAAAACTCTACCAAGTTAACCTTCAAAGGAAAAAAAAGACTGAAAAGAAAATTTAAGAAAAAAATCTGGTTCTATAAATAACTACAAAGAGAAATAAAAGGGGTCAGACAAGTTTGCACCTTGTTAGGCATTACAACAACTTAGGAAAAGTCTTTTAACATATAGAAATGTGCAGAGTGCTTTGCAGCTATTAAAAAAAGTTTCTATCCATGGGGGAAAAAATCATAAAAAACTGAAGGAAACCAAAAGTTGGTTCTTTGAAAAGATCAATAAAATTGATAAGCCTCTAGCCAAGTTCATTAAGAAAAAATACAGAAATTACCAGTATCAGAAATGAGAGGCTATCACTATGGATCACATGGATAAATCACAAGGATAATAAAAAAATATTATGAACAACTCTATGCTCATGAATTTGATAACCTAGAGTAAATGGACCAATTCCTTGAAAGATAAATTCTACTAAAACTCACACAGGGAGAAATAAATCATCTGAATAGGCCTAATCTATTAAAGAAATTGAAACAATAATTAATACCTGCCAAAACAGAAAGCAACAGGCCCAGATGGGTTCCCTGTTGAGTTTTATCAAACATTTAAGGAAGAATTATACAACTTTTCACAACCTTTCAGAAGACAGAAGCAGAGGGAGTACCTCCTAACTCACTGTATGAAACCAATATATCCTAATACCAAAATCAAAGGAATTACAAGAAAGGAAAGCTGTAGACTAATATTTCTTATAAACATAGATGCAAAAATCCTCAACAAAAAATTTAGCAAATTGAATACAATAACATATAAAAAGAATTATGTACCCACAACCAAGTGGAATTCCAGGTATGCAATGTTGATTCAACATCTGAAAATCAACTAATATAATCCAGGTTGGGCTTCCCTGGTGGCACAGTGGTTGAGAGTCTGCCTGCCAATGCAGGGGACACGGGTTCGAGCCCTGGTCTGGGAGGATCCCACATGCCGCGGAGCAACTAAGCCCGTGAGCCACAACTACTGAGCCTGCACGTCTGAAGCTTGTGCTCCGCAACAAGAGAGGCTGCGACAGTGAGAGCCCGTGCACTGCGATGAGGAGTGGCCCCTGCTCGCTGCAACTAGAGAAAGCCCTCGCACAGAAACGAAGACCCAACACAGCAAAAAATAAAATAAATAAATAAATAAATAAAATCCAGGCTAAGGAAGAAAAATCATATGATCATATCAGTAGATGCACAAAAGCATTTGATGAAATCCAATACCCATTCACAATAACAATTCTCAGAAAACTAGGAATGGAGAAGAATATCCTCACCTTGATAATGAACATCTAAAAAAAAACAACTGCGGCTAACATTATAAATTAATGGAGAGAAACTAGATACTCCCACTAATATCAGAAACGAGGAAAGGATGTCTGCTCTCACCACTCCATTCAACATCATTCTAGAAGTCTTACTAATGCCGTAAGACAAGAAAAGGAAATACACTACATACATATTGGGAAGAAAGAAATAAAACTGTCTTTGTTTACAGATGACATCACTGTCTATGTAGAAAACCTCAAAAAAATCAACAAAAATATCCTTGGAGCTAAAGAACAATTATAGCACAATTGAAGGATACAAGGTTTATATACAAAAATCAGTCACTTTCTTATAAACCAGTAATGAACAACTGGAATGTGAAATTACATTCCACTTGTATTAGCACCCCCCAAAATGAGATATTTAGGTATAAATCTAACAAAACATGTACAAGATCTATACGAGGAAACATGACTGATGAAAAATCAAAGACTATCTAAAAAAAAATGGAGAACAGATATATGTATATGTAAAACTGAATCACTTTTCTGTACACCTGAAACTAACACATTGTTAATCAACTATACTCCAATATAAAATAAAAATTTTTTTAAATAAATAAATGGAGATATTCCATGTTCGTGTATTTTAAGAAGCTCAATATTGTCAAGATGTCAGTTCTTTCCAACTTGATCTATAAATTCAACGTAATCTCAATCAAATTCCCAGCAAGATATTTTGTGGTTATCGACAAAATGATTCTAAAATTTACAAGGAGAAGCAAAAGACCCTGAGTAGCCAACACAATATCAGCAGAGAAGAACAAAGTCTGAGGACTGACCCTACTTTAAGACTTACTGAAAAGACATTGAATACAATATAGTGTGGTATTGGTGAAGGAACAGACAAATAGAATAATGGAAAAAACAGAGAGCCCAGAAAGAGGCCCACATAAATACAATTAGCTGATCTTTGACAAAGGAACAAAAGGCAGTACAGTGGAGGAAAGTTAGTCTTTTCAACAAATGGTGCTGGAACATACCATGCCAAAAAAAAGAATCTAGACACAGACTTTATACCCTTCATGAAAATTAACTCAAAAGGGATAATAGACCTGAATGTAAAGTGCAAGCTCTAAAACTCCTAGAAGACAACATAGGAGAAATAGGAGAAAATCTAGGTGACCTTGGGTTTGGAATACCTTTTTAGGTACTACACCAAAAGCACAATCCATGAGAGAAAAAACTGATAAGTAGGACTTCATTAAAATTAAATATGTCTGCTCTGCAAAAAGCACTGTTTAGAGAATGAAAAGACAGACCACAGATTGGGAGAAAATATTTGTAAAATACATACCTAATAAAGAACTTGTATCTAAAGTACACAAAGAACTGTTAAAACTCACCAATTAGGAAGCAACCCAATTAAAATTGGGCAAAAGATCTGAAGAGACAACTCACCAAAGAAGATATACAGATGGTAAATAAAAATATGAAAAGATGCTCAACATCATGTCATTAGGGAACTGCAAATTAAAACAACGAGATACCACCAAGCACCTGTAAGAATGGCTAAAATCCAAAACATTGACAATATCGAATACTGGCAAGGATGTAGATCAACAGGAACTCTCTTACTCATTGCTGATGAAATGCAAAAATGGTACAGCCATTTTTTCCACTTTTGGAAGACAGGCAGTTTCTTACAAAGCTAAACATACTCTTACCACATGACCCAGCAATCATGCTCCTTGGTATTTTCCCAACTGAGTTGAAAGTTTATGTCCACACAAAACCTGCACACGAATGTTTATAGAAGCATTATTCGTAATTGTCAAAACACGGAAGCAACCAAGATGTCCTTCAACAGGTAAGTGGATAAACAAATCTTGGTATGTCCATACAAGGGATTCAGCATTAAAAAAAAAAAAAAAAAGAGCTATCAAACCATAAAAACACACGGAGGAACATTCAATGCATATTGCTAAGTAAAAGAAACTAATCTGAAAAGATGACATACTATATGATTCCAACTCTGGCATTCTGGAAAAGGCAAAATTATGGAGACAGTAAAAAGATCAGTGATTGCCTGCAGTTTGGCGGAGGAGGGAGGAAACAAGGGAGGGGTGGAGCACAGGGGAATTTTGGGGCAATGAAACTATTATGCATGATACTCTAAGGGTCAATATCTGTTGTTATACATCTGTCAAAAAAACATGGAATACACAACACAAAGAGTGAACTATAATGTAAACTATGGACTTGAGTTAATAATGTTTCAGTACTGGCTCATCATTTGTAACAAATCTACTAGCGTAAGATGTTAATGATAGGGGAAACTGGGGTGGAGTGAAGGGGTATATGGGAACTCTTTGTATAGCTGTATACCTGAAACTGCTCTAAAAAATTCTATTAATTTTTTAATGGAAAGACTACGAAGTAGGAATATTATCTGCATAATTTTAGATTATCTGGTTAAAAGAAAACTTGAACACTCTTACTAAAGATATGAGTTCTCTTGCTTTTAGTTTTTTTTTTTCTGAGCATCATGCATATGGGTTTTTTAAATTATGGTAAAATATAATATAAACATAACATGACATAAAATTTATTATTTTAACCATTTTTAAGTTCATATGTTTTTATATATAATAGATAATAAGTTATTACTTACTATCCCTTCTTGAGATTACCAGAAGACAGGGTATACCTGCCTTGATAAAAATGTAGCAAAAACAAACCTCCCCTAAAACAGTGTATAATAATATAATATTATTAAGAACTCTGACATAATTAGAGCCAATGTGGGAAATCTGTACCACTGAACTACAGAGGTTCTATTTCTCTGGGTTTATCTCTGGGTGAATAGAAAGACATGATCAGACAGATGACTACCTTAGAGGAGAGTCACCCATGAATGAGAGTGGCAGGAAATGCTGCACAGTAATAAAGAGAGTGACGCTATGAAAGAGCAAAGAGAACTTCTGAAAACGGGAAGTTGACTTAAAAAAAAAAAAGCACAGCTTAGAAAAGATCAAGTTTCTGTGCTCCCAGGAAAAAAATGACTAGATCAGAAAAATTCTGTGGAATGATTCTAAATTCCAAAGAAAACAGTTTAAAATTAAAATTGAAGGACAGATCAGCATTCAGACAAAAAGAAACTTACTTCCACTGGGTCTGAAGGAACTAAATAGCAGCTAAGACTAGAAAGAAGAGAGAATAGCGTACTGAGAATCAAGAAGAAAGTGACCCAAAAGGATCTGGTTAAAAAGGAAAGTAGCCAAATGAGGCAGAAAAAGGGAATTGCAGGTTAAAAACAAAATAAAGAGTAGCCTGGTCAAGACAAATGAAATAATATCTAATTATATACAACAACTGCAAAATTGGCTATTAAGTATTTCACTTGCACACTAAGATGCTCCAATATATGAACATTTTACACTGACTCTAGAAATTTGGCCACCCAGGTATTAGTAACACTCTGGAAGATAAATGAAGGCCTGTACAACCTGGATCTTTTAAGGCATAGTGCAAAAGCGATTGCATTACTGGCAGTGGAAATGTATTCTGATTAGAAAATTTTCTTAATCTGAATCTTGGTAGCAATGACCAAAGAAAAGGTTTATAACTTTAACTGCTACAAAAAGTAAACTTTCAGTCTCAAAGTATGGTGCAAACTAGCTAAAACTCTCCTGGAGATGTTCTACAGATGATTAATTTGAAGAAGTGGAGTCTGCAATGAGGACAAGCAACATTTACAATAGAAGATAAGTCTCCTCCACCCCACTTACATACTTTCTTGAAAAACCTCGTCAAACTTTAAGGCAATAATCCAAGAAATGTTTCAGATGCTACTACGTGCAAAGCTGTGCTAGGCCATGCAGGAAAACAAACGTTGCATAAAACACAGTCTTTACACTCTAATAGGTTAAAACGGGGGGAAAGACCACACAAAATAACCATTTATTAAAAAAGAAAGGTAAGCACCATAAGAGAGGCACAGGCAGTTCTATATGCATGTTCAGAAGAATCTGAGGGACAGAGTGGGAGAGACCCAATAAGAGGAGACAAGGAACTGCAGGGTTCATTCATGCTATACCTATTTACATGCCAGCTATGTGCCAGCAGGCACATAGGTTCTATCAGGGCTGGGACTGGGGAGAGGTCAGAAAGGGGTTCAGGAGGCATGCACTCTCAGAGTCTAAGCCTGAATTAAAGAACATGGTATTACTAGTGGTTACCAGTGGGGAGAGGGAAGAGGAAAGGGGCAAGATAGGGGTATGGGATTAAGAGATGCAAACTACTAAATATAAAATAGATAAGCAACAATGGTAAATCGCACAGCATAGAGAAATACAGCCATTATTTTGTAATAACTTTAAATGGAGTATAATCTATAAAAATATTGAATCACTATGTTATATACCTGAAACTAATGTAATATTGTAAATCAACGATACTTCAATTAAAAAAAGGACAGGGTATTACAAACACTAAATTTGTAGCAATTAATCAAGCTTCTTTCACTTTATGTTATTAAGTAGGCATATTATGGGTGTGCAGAAATAAAACATACTGAAAGCTCACCATTTTTTTTTGTTTCAAATCCCAGGAATTAAATTCAGATGTCAGTCTTTCCCCTGATCTTCTATGACTTTCTGCATTTTTTCTAGGAGAAGGGCTTTTATCACAGATAGCAGTATTCACATCTTTTGACAGTATGTATTTCTTCCTACAGATCACAGATTCTTCAACTTTCTTATTTAGGAGAACTGATTTTAAAGTAGTTTCAGATTCAATATGCCAATCACTCTGCTTTGTATTTTCAGTATTTTTCTCCTCCAAATGTTTAGAATGATTTAGTTGTTGTTGTTTGTTTCTTTTGCAAACTTCTACTTCTGCTTTATGTATTTTGTTATGCTGCATTATTTCTTTCCCATACTGCACCTTTCCCATTTCCTGAGAATTATCATCTGATATTGAAGAGGATGATTTTTGTTTAGTAAGTTTTTTGTTGATAACAATATCTAATGGGAAAATGAGAAATTAATCCTTATTAAATTTATAAACTGATCATATACAAAATTCGTTAAAACCAAAATATTTGTTAAGACATTTCAAGAAATGAGTATTTCCTTGAACAACTATTTTATATACAGAGAAAACTGTGTTTCACCTTGAGTAAATGTGTCTCCTGATGAAGTACTTGCTCTTTTGTTATTACACAGATTAATATTTGTTACAGGTGGCCAACGTGCCCATTTGAAGTGCATTTTATTTCCACAGATGTCGTCTAAAACACCAGGTAACCTGCAAAATAAATTCATTTGCTTATCACAAAACATTAGCCTATGACTGATATAAGGCCTTGATTCTTTTTATTTAGTCAATGTTTACTGACAGAAATTTAACAGTCAAGTATGAAAAGTCCTGATGAAAGTTAAAATTTACTATATAATTGATCAAGATTAAAGAATATTATTTTAAAAGTTCCATTATTGCTACTATTTTGATATCTACCTAAATACATCTCACATATCTTACACGTCTTCATGTATATCTAAACTTGGTTAATTTTCTTCACATTCATTCTTTATTGTTTTAAAATCTCATTCATTTTAAGTCAATTTGAAAAGAGTTACGTTGGTTGAAGAAACATATAGGCTATTCCCCATTGTGCGATCATAATAATACTTGAAAGATGATAAATTCTATAACCAATACTACACTCTAAGAATATAAAGGCCTTGTCCTTTAAATTTGTTACACTCATCTAAAAGTAACATTATTATAGGCTAAATGATTTGATGGGTTTTCTCATACTTACACAGGTTTATCTATTTTTCCCACTGCCTGTGAATCAGGAACAATTTCCTGGAGTTCACCTAAATAAAACAAAAATTATGGTATTTTCATTTTTTCGTGCAGTTGGCAGGGTAAAATGAAAGCTAGAATTTGATCAAAGTTCACATACTGGGATGGAAAGATTGATTGATCTCATCTTCCCCCTCCCAGACCCAAACTTCTTGGGAACCAAGGCTGTATTATATTTTCTTGTAACCTCTTAAGTTCTTTGCATAAAGCTGAATGTATTCATTATAAATCTTTTTTTCAAATAAATGAAAGGGAAGTATAGAGAGGAGTGTGAGTGTGTGTGTGTGTGTGTGTGTGTGTGTAAAGGATGACTAAAATTAAACCAAAGATTACTTACTAAAATTTTGGTTTGGAAATTCAATGTCCTTATTTTCTGTCTTTTCTCTATCAGTTTCGATATGCTATAAACGGGAGAAATTTTAATATAAATTTGAATTAAGGCATTATATGAAAACAACTTTTAAAAGTCAGAGTATTAAAGTTTAAAACTTTTTTACCTTACTATTAAAAGTTGGATAGTATTTCTATTTATTTCATACGATTATGCCCATTCTAGAATATTGCCTATCCTAAAACACAAGAAAGTAACTTTCATTGCAGATAAGGAGGCAGAAGATCCTACAAATTTTCTGATCTCAGCCACAGCTAGAAAAATAATTCAATTTTCCTCTCTGAGAATTTCTAGCACCTCCTTGGCGTATCTTCTCTTGCTATTGATCTCATAGCCTGCATCTATTCTGTCTTTTCACTAACATACACATGAACCGGAAATTATGAAGTATTAACTTGTTTTATAAAGTTTTGGCCACTGCACAAGTAACTTCTTGACTGTAGCAAGCTTCCCTCTTTCCACAGCCACAGATACATACCTTCCCGGACCAAATAAAAATTTGCCATCACTATCAGAAACATATACCCCCTAACTAAGATATTTTGCCTCCTCCCGGCTGTCTTCCCTGCTGGAAGAGGAGCAGTATGAAAATGTACAGGTGTGTTTTTTGTTGTCCCAATGACAGAAGGGCTCTCCCGACAATAAGTAAGCACAGGCCTAGGACACTTCTCATCCTACAACATTCAGAACCACACTGCACAGCTAAACAATATTGCCCCTATTAAGAAACACTTAGCTAGACAATTTGAACCATTACTTTGACTGTTTTTTCCTAATATCTTCAACTCTTGCACCCTTTATCTTTCAGCCTCATAACCATTAAAAATTTTTTTACATCCACCATCTTTCTTTTTTTTACTGTAACACCAAGGCTGCTAAGCTTTATTTGAGGAAATTATACTTACTTCTAAACTAATGCCATGATAAGCTTCATAGTCTTAAAATTGAACTGGGCCCTCAACACTGCCTAACACTTGTACTTATTCTTCCCCCTCTCCATTCTCTCTCAGTAGTTATTCCAAACCTCTGTGTGTCTCTGAGCCCTCTACTTCAAGGCTCTGTCCCCAAGAGAAGCTCACCATGCTCACACTTCAGAGAAAACAAAAGCTTTCAGGTGTTCCTCCTCATCTACAAACTTATCTGTATCTCTGATTACCTATTTCTCCAAGACACAACTTTCTCTCATCCATTCCCTGCTCTGTCCCCCCTTCAACTTCCTAAAAAGAATGCCCTCCTCGATGTCCATGTGACTAATAACCTTTATTGACCCTTCAAAAATCAACTCTCCTCCATCTCCTAAAAGAGCATCTCCTGATCTTCAGCTTCCCCTCCAGCTCTGGGATTAGGCACTTGCCCCTCTACTAGGTTTCTATTGCATCCTGTATGTACATCTGAGAACACATACAGTATTATAATCATCTTATTAATTTGTCTAATTCCCATGCTAGACTTTGAGATACTAAAAGATTCCACTTGTGTCTTATATTTCTAAACCAGAACCTTCCCCATAGCAGACACTAATTTGTATAATAAACTAAAGAATGATGGCAAGTCCATTTCTCCTAGTGAAGGCATAAATCAGTTACACTGAATGAATATTTCTAAATTTTACTGTTAGCACAGTAAATGATTGATAAGAACTTACTTTCAAGGACAATAAATGATATCTAAAAAATTTAAAAAGCAATACTGTAGGAAAAGTGAAACACTCACTGCTTGCAAAAGTAATTAGCTCAATTATGTATTTCTACAATAATTTGATAAAAATTTATTTAAAAATGCTTTCAAAGTAAAGTTACTTTGTCTGTATTATCTCCTCTATTTCTTTCTTCAGATGGTCTAGATTTAAGTGATACAGCATTATCCACTCCATTTTCCAATGTTTTAGAAGCACCAGGTTTTTCTGTAGAACTCGTCATTTGCAGTGGTGGTTTAATTCTTCTTCTTCGTAGTGTTGCTAAAAAGGAGGACAAAGGACTGCTATATTTGTAGGATTTTCTATGTTGTTCTCACTGAGACACTTTTTGCTGAGGAAGGTTAAAAAAGGGGATTCTAAGATGGGTCCCAGGTTTCTGATTTAGATGAGTAACTGGACATGGACGCCATATTCCAAGGTAAGAAATGGAGAAAAACTGGCAGGGAGGGTGGAAAGATGAATTTATTTTGGACCTGTTAAGTTTGAGAAGTTTGTCAAATATTAGATAATTTCCCAGTAGGCAATCAGATTTTGGGAACAGAAGGTCACTATTAAATTGTCATAAAGATTAAATAATACTGTGTTTATAGCAACTAGTACACAGTATCAGATTATTTTAAAATTTTTATTTAGCTCTTAGTATGTACCAGGCACTGTCTAAATGTTTCACAACATTTGTTTAATGAATAATTTTTATTTAATCCTTTAAACAGTTTAATTTGATGAGGTTAGACACTTCAGTCCCATTTCATAGAAAGGAAACTGGTTCTAAACTTAGCTACAAAGTACATACCCAGGAGTGGGGAAACAAGCCCAAGCAGCCTGATTAATTTAATGCTTTATCCACTGTGTTATGCTGGCTCTCACTTAAAATTACAACAAATTATTAATGCTGGATATTAATAATCTGAATAATGTTTATATGGATACCCATTAAACTTCTCAGACATTTGTAATTTTTTGACAGAAGACATTTGTGGTTCATATTTTATTAATTTTTATATCCCCAAATTATCCTCTAGATAAATTAGGTCCAGAATACTCCTGAATTTAAAAAATGCCAGCTTAAAACAATAATACTTTTTAGGAATCTTCAAAGGCAATAAAACTTACATGTATTGACTAAAAATATTGGACTTCTCACAGTGTATCTATCTGAGCCAGGAACAATCATTGATGCTTCAGACATTTTTCTTTTGCTAGGAGTAATTATCTTAAACCATGAGAAAAAAAACCCACAGTAAATATACATTCTCTTTTGAAATTAAATATCCTGTAATTTTATTCACAACATTTCACCTTGACTACACACAAAAGACATATGGTATTTTATAAACAATATGATATCCAGAAATATCTGCAGTTTAGCCTGACTTGAGGGATTTTATCCTAACGTTTGGTATTGAATAGATAGCCGAAACAAGTAAAGGATGTTGTTTTAAAGAATATTTAAAGAATATCCAGACTTGGAATTATTGTACCTTTATATATTAGCTGAAAATATTTTATTGACACTCAGTTTATCTAGTTAACCATTGGCTCACAATTTCCTATTGTATTTCATAAGGATAATGTTTGGAACACATATTTATGTAAACTTGTTTGTGAAAGTTTTCATAACATTAAGCCTTGTTCAAAACTTTCACACATTTAAAAAATTGTATTAATATTCTGTGAAGACTAAACTGCCTTTGGAGTAAAACGCAGCTACAGGAGTTCAGAGACTCAGTGGCACACAAGCTAGTGTTCCAAAAAAGATGTGCATTTTCTAACTTTAGCCTAGAATGACTGATAAGAGCAGAGGAGGGACTACAGGAGACAGGAGTTCCAGAGGATGCTGTACAAAGGAGTACATGATGACAAACCATAAAGAGGGAGAAGACAGCTGTTTTGAAAAAGGCACCTGCCTCTAAGACAGAGAAAAAAATATTGATGGAGTTTTGAGTAGGTATGT
Source organism: Globicephala melas (assembly GCF_963455315.2). NCBI lineage: Eukaryota > Metazoa > Chordata > Mammalia > Artiodactyla > Delphinidae > Globicephala > Globicephala melas. The sequence continues at coordinate 83,409,091 of NC_083328.1, forward strand.
ATATAGGGCAATGGAGGAAAGGTGGGGAAGGACAGGAGAAAAGTGAATTCTAAGATTAACCAGAAAATAAGCTACTGAATCAGCAGATTCTTCTTAAAGAAATTACAGTTCTAGTGGTATATAATGAATGAGATCCAAAAAGTTACTTATTCATATAAATGCTTCAAACAGTTAGTCCTTATTGAAAACACAGTGGGTATTTAACAACAGTGCAATGTCAAACTTTAGTGTGGTTAAGATCTTTTCCAGAGTTTGTGTTATGATTCAATAGGTTTAGGTGGGTGGGGGGGCTCTAAGAATCTGCATTTTTAGTAAGTACTCAAGTTATGATTCTGATATAAAGACAAAAAAAGGCTTTTATATTCTAATCATCTGAGGGAACTACAGTTGACAAAAATGATACTTTTAATTTAATGAAGGACACAGACTACAGGGAAAAATAGTAACACAATGTATGGAAGAGCCTGTGAGAGTTATAGTTGCCTAAAGGTGAGAGATTAGTAAAAACAAATAATCGGGAAAAGCTCCATTAAGAAAGTAAAAATGAACAAAGATTTACAAATGTAAGTACACTTTAGATAAGTAGAGGTAAAAGCAGCATGAATGAAAGTACAGAGGCAAGAATGAGCATGCCATAAAAAAAGACAGTAAAGCAACTGACCATACTAAAGTGGAGGGTATTTTGATAGAGTAGTATTAAATTACAGAATGTCTTCAAACTAAGTCAAAACTTAGATTTAATGGGATAAACACAGAGATGACAAGGCTTTCTGAGCAGAAGAATACTATGAGGATACTGGTATTAAGAAAAATCAGTGGTGTACGACACAGGGTAGCTCACAAAATGGAGCAATAGTGTCAAAGACACTATTAGAAGGTTACTGTATAACCTACGTATGCTAAAATGAGTAACGGTAAAGGGAATAATAAGGAGGAAACGATGTGAGAGATACTATGAAAGAACAATCACTAGCACCTTGCTTCTAGGTATGGGGGGAGAAGAGTTTGGAATCAAGGATATCATCAGAAAAATGAATGGTAACATTACTGAAGTATGGAGGCAGATGCAAACTTGAGGCAAAAGATAAAGAGTTTGAGGTAGACTTTAGGAAAGGGCTTGAAGAGACACAACCAAGGGAAATATAAAAAGAGTAAGTGGAGGGCTTCCCTGGTGGCGCAGTGGTTGAGAGTCCGCCTGCCGATGCATGGGACACGGGTTCGTGCCCCGGTCCGGGAAGATCCCACATGCTGCGGAGCGGCTGGGCCCGTGAGCCATGGCCGCTGAGCCTGCGCGTCCGGAGCCTGTGCTCCTCAACAGGAGAGGCCAAAACAGTGAGGCCCGCGTACCACAAAAAAAAAAAAAGAAAAAAAAAAAGAGTAACGTAGCTATAGAACTTTGAACAGAAGCCTGGTACATTTTAAGAGCTTAAATTATGCACAGGAAGGAAGCTCTCTAAGGGAGAAGGCATAGACATGTTCAGAAAGCTGGGTATCAAGCTTTTAGAGCAAATCTACATTTAGGAGACAGTGAGAGAAAGTATCTCTGATGTAGTAACAGAAGTAAAAAGAGAAGTAAAATGCTAACACAGAAGACAAAGGAGAGGACATTAAGAAAGAGAGGGCTGTTAGCAATGTCAAGTGTCACAGCAAGATGTGGAGAGGCGGCTGAGAAATGGTTCTATCACATGCAGCCTAGAGGAGATCCTCAATGGAGCAGGAGGAGGAGGAGAAAGAACCTAGTATTTTGCTTTCTTTCCTCATGCCAGTAAACAGAACATTACATTATAAATTTGTATTGGCCAGTGCAGAGACAGAACAGAAAGGATAAATGCAAAAAGTGGTAGTTACTTTCCTATATATCTCTAATTTGAAACTTACAAGTGTATAGTATACCTTGTCCTAAATCCCTAAACCTTACATATAAACACAGTCTGCTGAAACACTAACTCTTGTTTGCATTTGTAAAATGCAGGGGAAATACTCTGAAATGTTACTGATGAACATATGAATTCTAGATGCTTTTTTCTGTAATTATATATAGCAATGATTTGACCTATGCTATTTTATAAATGACTATTTTGATGCCATATATACCTTAGGCTGACTATTTTTTATGTCTCCTTGATTACTGTTTTTGATACATTTTGGAGGTTTAGCAAATTCCTCTTGGGGGTTAGCTTTTTCTTTCAAACTAACAAGTTCTTCTTCGACTGGTGAGATTTGACTTTCTGGGACTAGAATCTGTTGGAGAATAAGGAAAAAGTGTTTAAAACTGCAAACCATAGGAAGTTCTCAATCACTGGATGACTTCGTAAAGCGCTCATTCATCTCACACTCATAAAGGTCAATTCTTTTTGTCTTATATCTATGTACTGTTATAATTTTTAGTCCTTTTTCAAATGTTAATAGACATAATACAGGCTTTGGCATTAGTGGAAGAACATGTACTTCTGATTTTTATTTAAAGTTACCAAAACTGGTATTAATAACAATCTACCTTCTGTACTGAAATAAATGATTATTAATGTGTTTAAAAAGTATATACATCTTATTGGGGCATTATGTTGAGACAATTTATTTTTTAGATATTCACCCTCCAAGATGAACTTTATTACTGTGCTCTCATTATTTAGGGTTAAACTTAGCCCAGTGGTAAAAATCAAGTAAGTCAGACACATACCTGTGATCCACTTGCATCAAAAAGAATATGCACAGATGTTTTGGCAACGGAAATGCCTTGTTTTCTGGTAAATTCCTAAAGTAAAATTAATTCAAAGGGATGTCATTTTCTCCCAGTTCTTTCCATTTTAATACAATTATTTCCTATACCTGTTTCCTTCCAAAATTGCCAAATTATCTTAAATCATTATTATTTATACATATAAATACTCTTTTCAGAATAATTCAATGAGTCCCCACTAACCACGGTCTTAGCCTATTTTGGTAAGGGTTCCTCACAAGCATATTATCTGCTATTCTTCACCATAAATCTTTTGCACGCTATAGACTGAATGTTTCCCCCACAATTCGTATGTTGAAACGTAGTCCCCAAGGATGGTATTAGGAGTGGAGGCCTTTGGGGGTTGCTAAGGTCATGAGGGCAGAGCCCTTATGAATGGAATTAGTGCTCTTATAAAACAGACCCCAGAGAAATCCCTCACCCCTTCCACCATGTAAGGACACCGTGAAAAGATGGCCATCGATGAACCAGGAAACAGGCCCTCACCAGACACTGGGTCTGCTGGCGCCCTGATCTGACTCACAGCC